>NC_058521.1:138550743-139998243 GCF_904849725.1 Hordeum vulgare subsp. vulgare
ATATCAATTTCATCAGACAAGAATTTCATCATAAACAGTAAATTTGAGGACGTTTGAAATGTTATCATTTCATCATGTTTTAGCTTGCGTCCAATCAAGCAATTTCCTCACGTATCGAGAAAATTCTTCACATGATGACTTTCATCTGGAGACCTGACCTACAGAAGTGATTAGTTCGATTTCTTCACCACCCACATATGAAGGGGTGGCAAAGAGTTCATCATTCTGCGAGCACCATATGAGAATGGAGGCATTCAAGCTAACGCACTTCTTTTCACAATAGGGGGTTAGAGTACTCAAGTGAATAGGGAGAGAAACTCTTTGAGGACTTATGAACATAATGATTCAAGAAATAATGCTCATATTCATATCCCTTGTAGTTTCCCTACATATCATAAGCATTAGTGCTAGTACGAGCATAATTTTGACCATCTGAGGAATTTGATCCTTGTGAAGACTTTGGTCCACCTGAGGAATTTCATCTCGGGTTCTAGTTCTTCACTCGTGGTGTCATGAGGACATTCACATGAAGATTTTCCACGCAACTTTTGGGAACCCATACTTTCCTCATGGGAGGTCCATTCCTGCAGTTAGTTCCAACATATCGAGCAAATACTTCACCAGATTGATTTTTAATAGTTTGTAGTTGGAGTCAAGTGACTCATGAGAGGAATAAAACATTTCACATGCAAAGCCTATTAGAGTATATGAATCTGTGGGAGGACCTTTAGCAGCAACCCATGAGGTTTTGGGGTACTGCTCAGGTTTTGAGTATGATCGATCAACATTCAATTTCCTCGAAAAGGCAATGCCCTCTTTCCTCGGATTCCTGTTCACAATCTTCTTTTTGAGCACATCACAAAGGGTTTGATGCCCTTTGAGACTTTTGTATATGCGTGTCACATACAATTCCTTCAATCCTGCATTTTCATCGGTAGCATATCCTCAAGTGAAGAATTTGATACCACAATAACAGTTGAAGAATTTGTAGGGATAGAAGCATTTGATGATTCAGGTGAAGAATTAGCAGTTTCACGCTTGATGCATTTTACACATGGTGGAATGAATTCTACCTAAGTTTTATTGATCTTTTGAGCAAGCAATGAATCATTTTCCATTCGAAAATCATCATGATACATTCGTAACTTCTCAAGATCAAGATTCCTTTGAACAAATTCATAGGAAAGTTTCTCATGATCATCCAAGAGTGTGCCATAGAGATCTAGAAGACTATCAAATCAAGACTGAAGACTTTAAACATCTTCAGTGAGGACTTGAGTATGATTCATTTCATCATTCAACGGATCATCGCTTTTGTCTAGCAGTTTCTGAAGCTTTTCAAAAGCACTTTGTTGCTTAGTGGAAATGTTGGCAAGTTTGTAGTAACTGGGTTTTTGATAATCATCAGGCTCACAGTCACTAGAATGAGAGGAGGAAGTGTGGTTTGGTACCTTTGAACCTTTTGCCATGAAGCAATAGGTTGGAGTGAAGTCATCAGCATATTCATCAGTGTAGTTGGTGTTGTCATTTTCTTCAAGTTTGAAGATCGAATTGTTGACGAAAGTGGTAGCAAGTGCAAGGCTTGCCACACCAAATTCTGACTCCACTTCAGAACCTTCCTCTTCATCACATTCCTCAGATTCTTCTTCATATTCCATTTCCTTGTGAATGAGTGCCAGAATCTTTCTGAAACGGGTCTTCTTGTGTGATGAGGACTTTGAAGATGAGGATTTTGAAGATTTCTTTTTTTTCTTTGAGTCATCAGAACTTTCATCATTGTATTTCTTCTTCCTTGATTCTTTCACCCAGCGAGGACAGTTAGCAATGTAGTGACCAGATTTCTTGCATTTGTGGTAGGTTCTTCTCTTGTAGTCTTCAGATGAAGATTATGATTTCCTCATATCTTTTCTTGAAGATTTTCTGAACTGGCCACGCTTTGTGAACTTTTGGAATTTCCTCTCGAGCATTGCAAGTTCCTGTCCAAGATCTTCAGGGTCACCAAGACTGCAATCTGAATCTTCTTCTTCAGATGAGGAAACAGCCTTAGCCTTCAGCGCATGAGGTCTTGAATAGCTTCGTCCATACAGATGTCTCTTTTATTCTTGTTGGAATTCATGAGTATTGAGTCTCTCAAGTATATCAGTAGGATCAAGCATCTTGTAGTCTCTTCGTTCTTGGATCATCAGAACCAGTGTGTCAAATGATGGATCAAGAGATCGTAGTAGTTTCTTCCCAACTTCATGGTCAGTGATGTCTCTAGCTCCCAGAGCTTGCAATTCATTTGAGATGTCAGTGAGGCGTTCAAAGGTATCTTGGCAGCTTTCATTGTCATTCCTCTTGAAACGATTGAAGAGATGACGAAGAACATTGACATGAGAGTCACGCTATGTTGAGACTCCCTCGTTGACTTTGGACAGCCTATCCCAGATAAGTTTAGTTGTGCCCAAAGAACTAACTCTGTCATACTGACCTTTGCTGAGGTGACCATAGATGATATTCTTCACTTGCAAGTCAAGTTGCTTGAACTTCTTCACATCAGCGGCAAAGACAGTAGAAGTGATGAAGAGAATACCATTTTCCACAATATACAAAAGATCTTTGTCAATTGCTTGAAGATGCATTTGCATCTTGGTCTTCCAGTAGGGAAAGTCCTTTCCTTCGAAGGTAGGACATCCTGCAGTAACCTTGATCATACCTGCGGTGAACATAACTAAAACTCCACGCGTTTAAACCAAAATCACACAGAACAAGGGAGTACCTTGCTCTGATACCAATTGAAAGTACATTATATAGACTAGAGGGGGTGAATAGGCAATTTTTACAATTTCATCAGTGAGGAAATTCCTAGTGAGGAAAGTCCTCAGTCATGAACTGAGTGCAGCGGAAAAAGTACTAAGTCAGAAGTGCAAAAACGTCTACAGCAAAGTACTTAGCCTGATTTCAGAGAATCGGTTCGCATAGGTCATAAGTGGAGGATAAGAAGGTGAATAATAACTGAGGTGAAGAATTTGAGGTGAGGAATTCAGAGAAAGTCTTGATTCAAATTCTTCAAACAGTACAGATGAAAGTGTTCAACATGCAATTGAGTAAATGAAACTAATTGAGGAAATAGAACCAGTAGCTCGATGAAGACAATTGTTGATGACATAGTTCCAACTATTGTGATAGTTGTACGTCTAGTTTGGAGCGGCTTGGTATTAAAACCAAAGGACACATAGTCCCTACCGTATTCTTCTTCAACTAAGGACACACAGTCCTCGCCCAACACTCGTGGTAAGTCTTAAGGGCAGACTTCCAAACTCTCACAAACTTGGTCACCCGGCAATCCACAATTGACTAATCGATGCTCTAGACCATGACGCCTAGCCGTCTGGAGGATGTACAGTCCTCAAAGTTAACAACTGTCAGTTCCACATAGGAATAACTTCTTCACTGATGCTCAATCACTTGGGTTTTGGTTTGGGTTTGGGTGTTTGGGGTATTTACTCACTTGATGATTTTCGCTCAAAGACTCTGTGGAATTTGGGTTGCTCTATATGACAAGTGTTAGTTTCTCTATAAGCAGCCAACCAGCTAGTGCTCGTGGGGGCGACTATTTATAGCCTGGGAGCATCCCGGCATGATTTGACATAAATGTCCTTTAATAATATGACTATTGGGTGGATAAGATCTGGGACAGCTGGCGCGTGGCGCGGCAACAGTCGGAACGTTCAACTTTGAAAGTCCTCATGTCTCTCGTGTTCCTCACTTTGAGGATTTGGTAGATCTAGGTTTGGGTTGAGAATCATGAGGAAATTCGTTCCATAGTTTTACCTCGACCCCCTTTAACAATACGGTGTTCCTATGACTCAAGGATAAATAAAATGAAACAGAAATAGTAAATCTTCAGGCTTCAAAATCTTCAGAGCATTTTCTTCGGGATCACTTTCTTCGCAATTTCTTCGCGATCAAAGTCTTCAAGGAATAACAAAGTCTTCACCCGAATACATTCATTTTTAGGGGTTGATATTCATTGAATAACTCAAACTCCTCAGGGACTTATAGAGCCTATGTACACTTACAAACATATCAGTCTCTTAACCTATAAGTCTTCAAACCACCAAAATCACTAAGGGGCACTAGATGCACTAACAGAGCCAAGCTTAAACATTGTGAATAACAATTTCTCTTGGGAGCTCGTGATTGGGGAATGAATATAACATTGACTTAAGCCTCCCCCAAGCTTGAGCGATTCTTTCTCCTTCACGAGGACAAAAATTATAAATATAATTCCGATCAGGATGAACCAAATGCATAGGATAAAACTTCTGATGAAATTCCAATTTCAGTCGGTTATAGTTCCACGGTCCAATATCATCACATAGCCTATACCACGTCAACGCCTTTTCCTTCAAAGATAAAGGAAATACCTTCTTCTTGACATCATCCTTGGGCAGACCTGCAAGCTTAAATAATTCACAAACTTCATCCACATAGATTAGATGCAAATCAGGATGTAGTGTTCCATCTCGTGCATAAGGATTAGCTGGTAGTTTTTTTATCATACCCGAAGGAATTTCATAATAAATATTTTCAGTAGGTGCAGCAGGTTGAGGAGCATATATTTGTGTTTCCGGTCGGGGTGAAGATACCCCGAACAAGCCCCTCAAAGGATTATTTTCTATATTGACAAGTGACAGTAAATTTCAGCACACTATATATTTTTTCCTTACCAAGTTCCACTCACCAAAGGCGCTTCACTCCCTGGCAATGGTGCCAAAAAAGAGTCTTCATGACCCACAAGTATAGGGCATATATCGTAGTCCTTTTGATAAGTAAGAGCGTGGAACCCAACGAGGAGAAGAAGGAAATGATAAGCGGTTTTCAGTAAGGTATTCTTTGCAAGAACTGAAATAATCAGAAACAGATAGTTTTGTGATAAGGTAATTCATAACTGGTAGAAAGTAACAAATGTAACGAAGGTGCAACAAGGTGGCCCAATCCTTCTTGTAGCAAAGGACAAGCCTGGACAAACTCTTATATAAATCAAAGCGCTCCGGAGGACACATGGGAATTTCTATCAAGCTAGTTTTCATCATGCTCATATGATTCGCATTTGTTACTTTGATAAATTTGGTATGTGTGTGGACTGATGCTTGGGTGCTGCCCTTACTTGGACAAACATCCCACTTATGACTAACCTCTCTTGCAAGCATCCACAACTACGAAATAAGAATTAAGATTAATCTAACCATAGGATGAAATAATGGATCCAAATCAGCCCCTTACAAAGCAATGCATAAACTAGGGTTTAAGCTTTTGTCACTCTAGCAACCCATCATCTACCTATTAATTCCCAATGCCTTCCCCTAGGCCCAAATAAGTGAAGTGTCATGTAGTCCATATTCACATGACACCACTAGAGGAGAGACAACATACATCCCATCAAAATATCGAACGAATACCAAATTCACATGGTTACTTATAGCAAGACTTATCCCATGTCCTTGGGAACAAACGTAATTACTCACAAAGCATATTCATGTTCATAATTAGAGGAGTATTAGTAATCATGAAGGATATGAACATATGATCTTTCACCAAGTAAACCAACCAGCACCAACTACAAGGAATAATAAACACTACTACCAACCCCCACGTACCAATCTGAGGTTTGAGACAAATATCGGATACAAGAGATGAACTAGGATTTGGAGAGGAGATGGTGCTGATGAAGATGTTGATGGAGATTGACCCCCTCTCTATGAGATGATCTTTGGTGATGACGATGGCTTCAATTTCCCCCTCCGGGAGGGAAGTTTCCCTGACAGAATAGCTCCGCCCGAGCTCTAGATTGGTTCTACCGAAGTTCCGCTTCACCCCGGAAGTTCGGATGTGATTTTTTCCAGGTCAAAACCCTTCATATAGCAAAAGATGGGCACTGGAGACTGATACTTCTCCAACGTATCTATAATTTTTGATGGTTCCATGCTATTATCTTGTCAACTTTGGATGTTTTGTATGCATGAATATGCTATTCTATATCCTTTTTTGGGGACAAACCTATTAACTCAGTGCCAAGTGCCAGTTCGTGTTTTTTCCGCGTTTTTGACCGTTTTAGAGGAGAATATTAAACGGAGTCCAAACGGAATAAAACCTACGGAATGATTTTTTCCATAAAAAAGACACGCAGGAAACTTGAGAACCGAGGCAGGGGACCTCGGAGGAGGTCACAAGCCACCGAGGCCCGACCTAGGGAGGCGGGCCTAGCAGGATTGTGGGCCCCCTGTGGCTCCCCTTCCCTAGTTCTTCCGCCTATAAATTCCCTAAAAATCTGAAACCACGAGAGAGAGCCACAAAGATACTTTTCCGCCGCCACAAGCTTCTGTCTCCGCAAGATCCCATCTAGGGCACGTTCTGGTGCCCTGCCGGCGGGGGGATTCGGACACGGAGGGCTTCTTCATCAACACCATTGCCTCTCCGATAATGCGTGAGTAGTTCACCACAGACCTTCGGGTCCATAGCTAGTAGTTAGATGGCTTCTTCTCTCTCTTGGATCTTCAATACAAAGTTCCCCATGATCTTCATGGAGATCTATCTGATGTAATCTTCTTTTGCGGTGTGTTTGTCGAGATCTTATGAATTGTGGATTTATGATCAGATTATCTATGAATGTTATTTGAGTTTCCTCTGATCTCTTATATGCATGATTTCGTATCCTTGTAATTCTCTTCGAGTTGTGGGTTTCGTTTGGCCAACTTGATCTATAGTAATTGCATTGGGAGAAGTGCTTGGGTTTGGGTTCATACCGTGCGGTGTCCTCACCCAGTGACAGAAGGGGTAGCGAGGCACGCATCATGTTGTTGCCATCAAGGGAAAAAGATTGGGTTTATATCTATTGCATGAATTTATCCCTCTGCATCATGTCATCTTGCTTAAGGCGTTGCTCCATTTGTTATGAACTTAATACACTAGATGCATGCTGGATAGCGGTCAATGTGTGGAGTAATAGTAGTAGATGTAGAAAGTATCGGTCTACTTGTCTCGGACGTGATGCCTATATGTATGATCATTGCCTTAGATATCATCATGACTTTGCGTGGTTCTATCAATTGCTCGACAGTAATTCGTTCACCCACCGTAATACTTGCTATCATGAGAGAAGCCTCTAGTGAACACTATGGCCCCGAGGTCTACTTCACATCATATTTTCAGCTCTACACTTTTACTTTTTTGCACTTTCCGCCTTTAGATCTCACCTTGCAGTTAACCGTGAAGGGATTGACAACCCCTTTGTAGCGTTGGGTGCAAGTTTGCTTGTTTTTGCGCAGGTACTTTGGAAACTTGCCTTGATACTCCTATTGGATTGATACCTTGGTTCTCAAACTAAGGGAAATAATTACTGCTACTGTGCTGCATCACCCTTTCCTCTTCAAGGAAAAAACCAACGCAAGTTCAAGAGGTAGCAAGAAGAATTTCTGGCGCCGTTGCTGGGGAGTATCAAGTCAAGAATAGTCTTCCTCCAACGTGTCAATTTCTGGCACCGGGGACTATTCTAAGTGAAGCTTATCCAAGTAACTGTCGCAAACTCATCTCTTGAATTACTTTTTGCCTCTCGTTTTCCTCTCCCACACTTCTGAAAAACAAAAATTACAAATGTTTTCGCCTTTTTCGTTTGCCCTTTTCTTTCGCTTGCTTTCTATTCACTTGTGTGCTTGTCTGCTTGCTGAAGTCACCATGAATGAAAACACCAAACTTTGTGACTTCTCGAATACTAATAATAATGATTTTATTAGTACTCCGATTGCTCCCGCCACTAGTGCGGAATCATATGAAATCAATGCTGCTTTGCTGAATCTTGTTATGAAAGAGCAATTTTTCGGCCTTCCTACTGAAAATGTCGCATCCCATCTTAATACCTTCATTGAGTTATGTGATATGCAAAATAAGAAAGATGTGGATAATGATGTGATTAAATTGAAGCTATTTCCGTTCTCATTACGAGATTGAGCAAAAACTTGGTTTTATCTTTACCCAAAAATAGCATTGATTCTTGGAACAAGTGTAAAGATGCTTATATATCCAAGTATTTTCCATCGGCTAAGATTATCTCTCTCCATAATTATATCATGAATTTAAGCAACTAGATCATGAACATGTTGCACAATCTTGGGAGAGAATGAAATTGATGATTAGAAACTGTCCCGCTCATGGCTTGAGTCTTTGGATGATTATACAAATCTTCTATGTTGGTTTGAATTTTTCTCAATATCATGACAAACTATTCTCAATGGCACACTGAAAGGTCACCTACTAGTAAAAAAGTGCATGCTATAGAAGAAATTAACTCTTTGAGTGCTAAGATGGATGAGTTAATGAAATTGTTTGCTAGTAAATGTGGTCCTCTAGATCCAAATGATAAGCCTTTGTCTTCCTTGATTGAGAATAGCAATGAGAGCTTGGATGTTAATTTTGTTGGTAGGAATAATTTTGGCGACAACAATGCTTTTAGAGGTAACTATATTCCTAGGCCTTTTCCTAGTAATCCCTCTAATAACTTTGGAAATTCCTACACCAATGCTCATGGAAATTAAAATAAATTACCGTCTGATCTAGAGAGTAATATTAAAAAGTTTATCAACTCGCAAAAGATTTTCAATGTGTCCATAGAAGAAAAACTCCTCAAAATTGATGACTTGGCTAGGACCGTTGATAGAATGTCTCTTGATGTTGATGCTTTGAAATTGAGATGTGCTCCTCCCAAGATTAATATGGATGAAACTTTCAAATCTATGCGTGTTTCCATGAATGAAAGTAAATAAAGAACCGCCCAAATTCGTGCTAGACATGAATGGCTTAAAAAGGCGTGTTCTCGTGATGAGAATCACTAAGATCTTAAAGTGCTTGGTGTGACTCCCATTGAATCCTTGTTTTCTAATGTCAAACCTAATGATGATGGGGCTGGATATGAATCCACTTTGGTTGAGAAACGCCCCAATGATTCAGAGTCTATCTATCTTGATGCTAAAAGCATTAAAAGTGGAGTAGAGGATATGAAAACTTTGAGTAGTAATGAAATTACTACTTTACATTTCAAGGAATTCAATTATGATAGTTGCTCTTTGATTGAATGTATTTCCTTGATGCAATCCATGCTAAATTCTCCACACACTTATAGCCAAAACAAGGCCTTTACCGATCATATCCTCGATGCTATGATGAAATCTCTTGAAGAGAAACTTGAGTTGGAAGTTTCTATTCCTAGAAAACTTCATGATGAGTGGGAACCTACTATCAAAATCAAGATCGAAAACTATGAATGCAATTCTTTGTGTGATTTGGGTGCTAGTGTTTCCGCTATTCCAAAGTCTCTATGTGATGTTCTAGGCTTCAATGAGATTCATGAGTGCTCTCTTAATTTGCATCTTGCGGATTTTACTGTTAAGAAACCTATGGGAAGGATCAATGATGTTCTTATTATTGCAAATAGGAACTATGTACCCGTAGTTTCATTGTGCTTGATATTGATTGCAATCCGACATGTCCTATCATTCTTGGTAGACCTTTCCTAAGGACAATTGGTGCCATCATCGATACGAAGGAAGGGAATATTAGATTTCAATTTCCATTGAAGAAGGGCATGGAACATTTTCCTAGAAATAAAATAAGATTGCCTTATGAATCCATGATGAGGGCTACTTATGGTTTGAGTACCAAAGACAACGATACTTGATTCTATCGCCTTATGCCTAGCTAAGGGCGTTAAACAATAGCGCTTGTTGGGAGGCAACCCAATGAATTTATCTTTGCTTTTTGCTTTCTGTTTTTTTGTGTCCACACCATCGTAATTCTGTTATGATTGTGTTTTCTGTGTTTCTTTTTGTGTTTGAGCCAAGTAAAACCTTTATGATTAGTTTTGGTGTTGGTTGTTTGATCTTGCTGAAAAAGACAGAAAATTTACGCTCAAAAAATTATTTTTAATTCCTATCCAGAAAGAGATTTTGAGTTGATTCTTTTTATTATGGTTGATATGCCAATTGCCCTAATTTTCATAATGTTTCAGAAGTTTTGAGATACCAGAAGTATACATATTTCTACAGACTGGTCTGTTTTTGACAGATTTTGTTTTTGTTGTGTTGATTGCTTATTTTGATGAAACTATGGATAGTATCGGGGGGTACTAGCCATGGAAAAGTGAGAATATAGTAATCTAACATCAGTCAAAATAGAAATCAAGATTTCTACAGTACCTACAGAGTGGTGGTTTGTTTTCTTGTGCTAATGATATCACGAGTTTCTGTTTAAGTTTTGTGTTGTGAAGTTTTCAAGTTTTCAGTGATGTTCTCATGGAAAATGGGATAAAGAGTGGAAAGAGCTCAAGCTTGGGGATGCCCAAGGAATCCAAAGCCAAATTCAAGGACACCAAAAAGCCTAAGCTTGGGGATGCCCCGGGAAGGCATCCCCTCTTTCGTCTTCAATCCATCGGTAACGTTACTTGGAGCTATATTTTTATTCACCACATGATATGTGTTTTGCTTGGAGCGTCGTGTATTATAGAAGTATTTTCTTTTTGTTGTGTCACAATCATCCTTGCTGCACACCTTCTTTTGAGAGAGGTATGCACTCATCGTGATTTTGCTAGAATACTCATTGAGCTTCGCTTATATCTTTTGAGTTAGGGAATTTAGCTCACATGTGCTTCACTTATATCTTTTGAGCTAGATAATTTTGCTCTAGTGCTTCACTTAAATCTTTGTAAAGCACGGCGGTGTCATATTTTGGAGAAATAAGAACTCTCGATCTTCACTTGTATCTTTTTGAGAGTGCTCTCTCTGAGCAACTTGGTAATTGGCTTGTGCTATGAAAGTAGTCCAAAAGATGATAGGCATCCAAAGAGGATATAATAAACATTTCCATATTCATGTGCACTGATTATAAAGTGAAGTTTGATTCCTCTCAATTAGTTTTTAGGCATGGATTTGGTAATATTAGAGTTATGTTAGTAGGGTGTTGTGAATCTAGAAATACTTGTGTTGAAGTTAGTGATTCCCGTAGCATGCACGTATGGTGAACTGCAATGTTAGGAACTTGGAGCATAATTGATTTATTGATTGTCATCCTTTGTGTGGCGGTCGGGATCGCGCAATGGTTAACACCTACCAACCCTTCCCCTAGGAGTATGCGTTTAGCACTTTTTTTCGATTACTAATAAAACTTTCGCAAAAAGTATATGAGTTCTTCATGACTAATGTGAGTCCATGGTATAGATGCACTTTCACCTTCCACTATTGCTACCCTCTCTAGTGCCGCGCAACTTTTGCCGGTGCACAAAACCACCATGTACCTTCCTCAAAACAGCCACCATACCTACCTATTATGGCATTTTCATACCCATTCTGAGATATATTGCCATGCAACTCCCACCGATCCATCTCATGATAGCTAGCGAGATGTTTCAACGTCATACGCTAAGCTAGATCGTCGCACATCCTGGTACACTGCCAGCCAGAGGCATTTCCTACAGAGTCATCATTGCTCTAAGTGTTGAGTTGTGAGTAAATAAAAGTGTGATGATCATAATTATTAGAGCATTATCTCATGCGAGGAAAAATGAAAAAGAGGCCAAACACCCCAAACAAAAAAAATTGAGAGAAAAAGAGAGAAGGGGCAATGCTACTATCTTTTTCCACACTTGTGCTTCAAAATAGCACCATGTTCTTCATGATAGAGAGTATCCTGGTTTGACACTTCCATATACTAGTGGGAATCTTCATTATATAACTTGGCTTGTATATTCCAATGATGGGCTTCCTGAAAATTGCCCTAGGTCTTCGTGAGCAAGCAAGTTGGATGCACACCCACTAGTTCTTCTTTTGACATTTCACACACTTATAGCTCTCGTGCATCCATTGCATGGTAATCCCTACTCATTCACATTGATATCTATTGATGGGCATCTCCATAGCCCTTTGATAAACCGAGTCAATGTGACCATCTCCTCCTTTTTGCCTCACAACATCCACCACACTCTATTCCACCTATAAGTGCTATATCCATGGCTCACGCTCATGTATTGCGTGAGAGTTGAAAAGGTTTGAGAAAGTAAGAGTGCGAAAACAATTACTTGGCCAATACCGGGGTTGTGCATGATTTAAATTCGTTGTGTGGGGATGATGGAGCATAGCGAGACTATATGATTTTGTAGGGATAACTTTCTTTGGCCTTGTTATTTCAAAAGTTCATGATTACTTTGATAGTTTGCTTGAAGTATTATTGTTTTCATGTCAATAGCAAACTATTGTTTTGAATCTTACAGATCTGAACATTCATGCCACAAGAAAGAAGTTACAAAGGACAAATATGTTAGGTAGCATTCCACATCAAAAATTCACTCTTTATCACTTCCCTACTCGAGGACGAGCAGGAGTTAAGCTTGGGGATGCTTGATACGTCTCCAACGTATCTATAATTTTTGATGATTCCATGCTATTATCTTGTCAACTTTGGATGTTTTGTATGCATGAATATGCTATTTGATATTATTTTTTGGGACTAACCTATTAACTCAGTGCCAAGTGCTAGTTCCTGTTTTTTCCGTGTTTTTGACCTTTTTCAGAGGAGAATATTAAACGGAGTCCAAATGGAATAAAACCTGCGGAATTATTTTTTCCATAACAAAAGACACGCAGGAATTTGAGAACCAAGGCAGGGGACCTCGGAGGAGGTCACAAGCCACCGAGGCCCGACCTAGGGGGGCGGGCCTAGCAGGCTTGTGGGCCCCCTGTGGCTCCCCTGCCCTAGTTCTTCCGCCTATAAATTCTCTAAAAATCTGAAACCACGAGAGAGAGACACGAAAATACTTTTCTGCCGCCGCAAGCTTCTGTCTCCGCAAGATCCCATCTAGGGCACGTTTTGGTGCCCTATCGGAGGGGGGATTCGGACATGGAGGCTTCTTCATCAACACCATTTCCACTCCGATGATGCGTGAGTAGTTCACCACAGACCTTCGAGTCCATAGCTAGTAGCTAGATGGCTTCTTCTCTATCTTGGATCTTCAATACAAAGTTCTCCATGGTCTTCATGGAGATCTATCCGATGTAATCTTCTTTTGCGGTGTGTTTGTAGAGATCCGATGGATTGTGGATTTATGATCAGATTATCTATGAATGTTATTTGAGTTTCCTCTGATCTCTTATATGCAAGATTTCGTATCCTTGTAATTCTCTTCGAGTTGTGGGTTTCGTTTGACCAACTTTATCTATAATTCTTGCAATGGGAGAAGTGCTTGGTTTTGGGTTCATACCGTGCGGTGTCCTCACCCAAGTACAGAAGGGGTAGCGAGGCACACATCGTGTTGTTGCCATCAAGGGTAAAAAGATGGGGTTTATATCTATTGCATGAATTTATCCCTCTACATCATGTCATCTTGCTTAAGGCATTACTCCGTTTGTTATGAACTTAATACACTAGATGCATGATGGATAGCGGTCGATGTGTGGAGTAATAGTAGTAGATGTAGAAAGTATCGGTCTACTTGTCTCGGACGTGATGCCTATATGTATGATCATTGCCTTAGATATCATCATGACTTTGCGTGGTTCTATCAATTGCTCGACAGTAATTCGTTCACCCACCGTAATACTTGCTACCATGAGAGAAGCCTCTAGTGAACACTATGGCCCCCGGGTCTACTTCACATCATATTTTCAGCTCTACACTTTTACTTTGTTGCACTTTCTGCCTTCAGATCTCACCTTGCAGTTAACCGTGAAGGGATTGACAACCCCTTTGTAGCATTGGGTGCAAGTTTGCTTGTTTTTACGCAGGTACTTTGGAAACTTGCCTTGATAATCCTACTGGATTGATACCTTGGTTCTCAAACTGAGGGAAATACTTACTGCTACTGTGCTGCATCACCCTTTCCTGTTCAAGGGAAAAACCAACGCAAGCTCAAGAGGTAGCAGAGGCCTGCCAGGGGGGCCACAAGCCTGCAGGGTGCGCCCTAGCTTGTGGCCACCTGGTGGGTCCCCTGCTGTATGCTACTTCTTGAGCTTGCATTGGTTTTTCCCTTGAAGAGGAAATGGTGATGGAGCAAAGTAGAGATAAGTATTTCCCTCAGTTTGAGAACCAAGGTATCAATCGAGTAGGAGTATCTAGATGAGGCACCAAGGCACCTGCGCAAGAACAAACAAACTTCCACCCAACGCGATAAAGGGGTTGTCAATCCCTTTACGATTACTTGCAAGGTGAGATATGATAGTAATAATAGGTAAATACAAATAAATAAATAAAAGTGCAGCAAGGTATTTTTGGTATTTTAGTATGTAGATCTGAATATGTAATGTGTAAAATAGACCCGGGGGCCATAGTGTTCACTAGAGGCTTCTCTCATGATAGCAAGTATTACGGTGGGTGAACGAATTACTTTCGAGCAATTGATAGAATCACGCAAAGTCATGACGATATCTAAGGCAATGATCATACATATAGGCATCACGTCCGAGACAAGTAGACCAATACTTTCTACATCTACTACTATTACTCCACACATCGACCGCTATCCAGCATGCATCTAGTGTATTAAGTTCATAACAACAGTGTAACGCCTTAAGCAAGATGACATGATTTAGAGGGATAAATTCATGCAATACGATATAAACCCCATATTTTTACGCTTGATGGAAACAACACGATGTGTGCCTTGCTACCCCTTCTATCACTAGGTGAGGACACCGCACGGTATGAACCCAAAACCAAGCACTTCTCTCATTGCAAGAATTATAGATCAAGTTGGCCAAACGAAACCCATAACTCAAAGAGAATTACAAGGATACAAAATCATGCATATAAGAAATCAGAGGAGACTCAAACAATATTCATAGATAATCTGATCATAAATCCACAATTCAACGGATCTCGACAAACACATTGCAAAAGAAAGTTACAATGGATAGATCTCCATGAAGATCATGGAGAACTTTGTATTGAAGATCCAAGAGAGAGAAGAAGCCATCTAGCTACTAGCTATGGACCCGAAGGTCTGTGGTGAACTACTCACGCGTCATCGGAGAGGCAATGGTGTTGATGAAGAAGCCCTCAGTGTCCGAATCCCCCTCCGACAGGGCACCAGAACGGTCCCCCGATGGGATCTCGCGGAAACAGAAGCTTGCGGCGGTAGAAAAGTATTCTCGTGGCTCTGTCTGTTGGTTTGAGGATTTTAGGCAATTTATAGGCGAAAGAGGTAGGGCAAAGGAGGCACGGGGGGCCCACAAGCCTGCTAGGCGCCCCCCTTGGGGCCCGCCCAAGGGGCTCGTGACCTGCCACGAGGCCGCCTGCCTTGGTTCTCAAGTCTTCTGGATCCCTTATGTTATGGAAAATATCATCCCGAAGGTTTTATTCCGTTTGGACTCCGTTTAATATTCTTATCTGAAAAAGGTCAAAAACACAGAAAAAAGAGAAACTGGCACTAGGCACTGAGTTAATAGGTTAGTCCCAAAAATGATAGAAAATAGCATATAAATACATATAAAACATCCCAAGTTGATAATATAATAGCATGGAACAATCAAAAATTATAGATACGTTGGAGACGTATCACTGTATTTCTTTCGCCCAATATTTTTTTTTATATTCCAAAATAATTCTTTGTAAGTTTTTAGGACTTTTAGAGTTGTGCAGAATAGGTCTCTCAGATTTGCTCCTTTTCCGGTCCAGAATTCCAACTGCCCGCATTCTCCCTCTTCATGTAAACCTTGTAAAATAAGATAGAAAAGGCATAAGTATAGTACCATAATGTGTATTAACAGCTCGTAATGCAACAGATATCGATATGAAAGCATGATGCAAAATGGACGTATCAAGGTGACTCATATATTTATCATGACTAATCTAAACATAAACCCACAATTCATCGGATTCCAACAAACGCACCGCACAGAAGGAATTACATCATATGGATCAAAGAAAAGATGCAATGATCATTGTATTGAAGATCAAACAGTGAGAGAGGTATTGTCATCTAGGTACTGACTATGTACCCGTAGGTCTGTGGTGAACTACTCACACATCATCGTGAGGGCAACAAGGTTGATTAAGAGGCCCTCCGTGATCGACCACCCTCTCGCAAGGTGCAAGAACAGAACTCCACATGGCCTCCCATCGGAACAGAGACTTGCGGTGGCTTAAAAAGTGTTGCGAGACTCCCTACGGTGTTTTTAGGGTAGATAAGAATTTATAACCCAAAGAACGGAGTTGAGAGGGCCACGAGGGAAGCACAAGCTATAGGCGCCCCCAGGCCGCGCTCTGTTAGCTTGTGGGTCCCTTGTGAGGCCTCCACCTTTCTTCCAATGCTCGTTTGTGTACAAGCAAGTTTTTAGCGAAAAGCAAGTTTTCTCCTACATCAAGAGAGGGCTAAAAGCAAAATGTTACTACATTGTTGGTTGTTAACGAGATGGTTCCACCAACCAATTCTTGTACCCATGTTGTCAATAATACCCACATCAATATTATTATTTGTGTTGAGAATTTCAGATAACTTCAGTTCCTTTGGCTCAAGTTGTCCATGACCGTGGACACGGCTAATCGATTAGGTTTGAGTACTCTGCAGAGTTTTGCACACGTTCCCCACAAGATTTGATCGCCTCCGTGTATGTCCTCGCACTTCAGGGTGTCTGAAGACCGGATGATCAAAACATGGTCTTTCAACGGGTCCCTCTGAATCCCTGTCGGTGCCCATCCAATCCTACCGTTCTTCTACATCTGCTAGCACCGCCTGTCCAGAGTCGCCGCGTTTTCCAACCAAGCCAAAGCCCATAATGACTTGTGGCTGTGCAGGTAAGCCTTGGGTCTTGAAAATATCCGTCCGTCTCTTTGAGCCTGGGTTCTCCAGGGAGCCGATCAACCGTCCTTCACCCAGAGTCGCATTGCATCACGAGGTCTTGAAAAGTCTTGACTTAACCGGTCTTGGTTATTAAATTATTCTCGCATCACTCGTGATAAACTCTCAACCAGAATCCCGTCTACTCGAGCATAGTAATATGAAATTTGTCGTCCCGGGCCAAGTAACGGGGTTGTTGGGTGCCTACCACATGATACTACAATATGTAACCATAATTTCCAAGTACCTAGTCAGCATGCAATTGGGCATAGGATGTTAGAACTACGATGCATAAAACATAGGTGATACATGATCAAATGACTTGCGTGGTATTACTTGATGAAGATAGTCGCTCTCAAAATCCTGATAATTCTACTCGCCACACTCCGAGCAATCTATCGTAAATGAATAGCATTCAATAAACATTCATGCCAAAAAGGAAGAACCAAGAGAACATAAGAACAAAGCATGTCTTGGTGCAAAATAACAACATACTAAGGTTTAATAAAAAGGTCCTAAGTGTGTTGTAAAGTGAAGGTGCATGAATGAGATCAAAAGAGTTAATGGGCGATGAACAATTGCTATATAAGCTCGACTTGCATACACTATGAGAGATGATCAAAAATATTGGGAGAACAACATGAATGTTGTTTGACAAATAGTATAAGACATAAGAATTTATTTGTAGAAAGAACTTCTTGAAATGGAGCACTACAACGCAAGTTATAGCGAATTGAAGTATGAATTAAATTTGCATTAAAAAGGTCAAGAGAAGTTGAACTGAAGTACGATGGTTATGTACAAAAATATATGACATGAGTGTTTAGGGGTGAAATGAATAAATTGAAAAGGTGGTACGATTTGCAAGATAAGATCAAATGAATGTTCGAATACAAATTTGAATCGCTCAAATTTGTAAGGTTCAAAGGTCGAAACTAATGATGCTATTGGATATAGTAGATCAATATGAGCGTGTAGAAAAAGAATTACTAGATTTGAAATAGCGGATCAAAAGTTACAAATACTTCAATATAACATTGAATCGGCTTAGAACGATGTGAACACTTTTGGGCACTAATAGACAAATCCGATTTGATCAAAATTATAAGTTTAAAAGTTAACACTAATGATACAAACGGGAATATTACTTTGATACGAATCCGACGCAATTGGATTCATCTAAAATGGAGCTATGGATAAAAAGATATGATCAAAAGAAGTTTGAATATGAATATGAAAAAATTTCGAAATTTGAAAATTTCAAAAAGTTGATATGATAGGTTCACGGGATAGGTGGGGTCAAGATGAAACTCTAGGCGTTGGTTTCATCTAATTCGGATAAACGAGTAAAAAGTTATGGCTATTTGAAAAATCAGGGCCAAGCTGTTTTACGGAAGAAAAGTGCTATGTCTAAAAGAATTCTAATACTAATGTGTAAATACAAAGACTAATTAATATATCTAATTACTCTACCGTATACTAGTGTAGGAATACTAGTCTATAAATAATAAACTATGGGAGTAAAAAAATACGAAGAAAAATACCTTTAGAATGCAGAGTAAGAATTAATTCCAATGAGGAGACGACTTTCAGAAATCCCGCCGAAGAGAAGAAAACATATTTTTATTTAATAAATCTAGTTAAACCAAAAGATTGATTTAACCCAAAATAGATGATTTTTTGGATGCTCCTATGGATCTATATTTATAGGTGGAAGGGAGGTCTAATGGTCCATAGATAGGCAATGTGGGACTAAACATATACGTAAAGAGAAGAAAATAGAAAAGGAGGTAAAGATGTGCCGCATGGGCCAATTGTTCGGCCAGCCGTAGCGAGAAGGCCGGCAAGCCGTGGCCTTTGTTTTTTTTTCTTTTTTTTTGGAAACGAACAATTTTTTTTTAAACAAAGAAGAAAAACATATAAATGAAAAAGAGAGAACATTTTATATAGGCATATTATATATCAAAATTTTCCGAATAAAATTTTCTAAAACATGAACATATTTTCAAAACCAAAAAAAATACTTTTTTAAAAAAATTATTTTTTTGCAATAACTTTAAAATGAAAAGGAATTTGAATTTCAAATAAATTGCAAATACTTAAAATTTGAATCAAGACATAGTCTCCGATTTTGGAGGGTCATTTTCCTCCTCTCGTTTGATTTTTTCTTAATCAAAGGGTTTTGAAAATATTCAAACTCAAAATTGAAAAGGGATTCAAAATAGAAAATTTTGGGAAAGTCATTTTATTCCCTCTCGTTTTTTTTGAAAAGTTTCAAATTCCACTCAAGTTTCAATCACTCAAACAAAGAAACAATCAATCTAATAATTATACTAACATTCCAAAATTTATAATTTTGGGATGTTACAAACTACCACACCTAAAATGAATCTCGTCCTCGAGATTCGAACAGGCTAGAAAGAAAAGGTGAAAGTTTGGGGGGTCTTCTAACAAATATAGTCTCCTGCAAAGTGCGGTGCTACCACACTTAAAATGAGAGTTACTGGTCGCTCAAATTTTTAACAATCCTCTGGGGTCTTGGCATCTCGCTCATCACATTCTTCATGGTAACTTCTTTGGTGAAGTTCTTCCATTATATTCATAATGTTTCCATCAAAATCGAGGGTTCTTCTGTTGGTATAAGATTCTTCCGTCACTGGGTCTTCTTAACTGACAAGTCTTGTGACCATTCTAAATAACCTATCGATGATTCTCATGGTGGTCTACCACTTGTGGTTATCCTGCAGAGAGAAGGGTCTTGGCTTCATCCTCACCGTAAAATTTCCTACGCGTGACGACAAGTGCCATGTACATGGGCTTTCATTATACCATTCTAAGGCTCAAACAAAAGCTTCAAAGGACGTCGTCTCTCACTATCGGTAAGTCTCTTAGATTTACCATTCCGAATAGCAAGAGAATGACAATAGTAAGTCGTCATGGTGGCCAAGCCATGTCGCACTGAAATCATTACCTTGTATAAGGCTTAGTGAATCTCGTATTCTAACACTTGGACATCCTCACAAGCATTGCAGAGTTTCTCTTGTCCACGAACGAAGTTCGGATAAATCCAATGATTCTGCAAGCTGAACAAACATCTATCGTTTCTTCACAACTCTCAGGTTTTCGTATGCTCCTAAGAAAACGTTTGCTGAAACAAGTTTCCTTCTCCAAAAAGATAGTACTTGATCCTTGTTAGTCCCGGGGTCTGTGGGTTTCAGGCATACTTGGGGTAAATGTGACACGCCGCTGGGTAGTGGGTGGTTCCTTCACACAAGAAACAAGTCACCTGACTAGTTGGGCATTCCTCAGCTGGGTGATTTTCTTCACAATGAGTGCATCCATCCTTGTGCTCCTCCTGGGTGTGTCCTATTTCTCCACAGATCTTGCATGCACAAGTCTTCTTCTTCTGATTATCATAGCATTTCCGAATGAGACGGGACCTTAACAGAGTCTTCTTGAATTCGTCCCAAGTTTCTGCTCCACTGAATCCTTGTATGGCATGATGCATTTTCCACCAGATTGCAGCACTTTGTGTAAAGTACTGAAGAGCGTGTTCCACTTCATACTTCCTGGAGATCAAGTTGCTCCCGAAGTGGTTCTCCATGTTCTGAATCCATATTTCAGTTTCCAGCTGGGTCATTGGTCCAGAGACTACAAGTCCAGCTTCATACTCCATCTGGTAGGGTTGAGGTTTTGGGGATGAGACGGGTAAGAGAGGGAGGGAGATACACACAATACAACAATATTTTTTTTGAATAGGTTTTATTTGTGGCCGTCGGAAAACACACACCAATGGCGGCTCACAAATCATCGTATCTAACGTGGGTATTTAACAGGGGTTTGGACTTCTAATGGTCATATAAATATTCGAACGCTTCACGTTCTTCGAATTCTTCGGGTCTTGAGAGTCTTCAATTGGCGCAACTTCAATTCTTCAAATGCATGATGAACTCCTCTTTACTTTGAAGTAGAACTCCGTTGATTCTTCATGAGGTCAAAGGGGTAAGGGTATTGTCTAACTATTGGAGGTGAGGGAGAACATTTGATGAAGTCAGAAGAGATGAGAAGTAAAAGGTGTTCTTGAAAATAAAGTTTTTTGAGAGATCCTTTCCTAAGAGATTTCCAATTTCTAGGGTCACGTCCTACAGTTAACATGTGCTCTGATACCATTTCTGTAGCGACTCGACTCAAAAACGAGTCAAGCCTCTGTGCTTTTGTGCCATCCCTGGATCAGTATGCTGGCACACACAGTACATCAATGTATATATCAAAGTGCAATCACATGTAAATAGCGTAAAACTGATATATACCTTAAAATCTCAGCGGAAGCAGTCAAGGGAGTGGAGTCCCAAATAACACCAACGGTAGGTTGAGTGCGGACCATAACCCTGAATCGGACACTTACTCGTCGAAGAAAATATCTGCAACATAAGACGTTGCAGCCGTGTAGGTCAGCATATTGAATATGTCGGCAAGTCACATAGGAGAAGGGTGAAAAGTAATCATCTATACTATATGCATGTATGGCAGGTGGGGCTATAAGTTTTTAGCAAAAAGCAAGTTTTCTCCTACATCAAGAGAGGGCTAAAAGAAAAATGTTACTACATTGTTGGTTGTTAACGAGATGGTTCCACCAACCAATTCTCGTACCCATGTTGTCAATAATACCCACATCAATATTATTATTTGTGTTGAGAATTTCAGATAACTTCAGTTCCTTTGGCTCAAGTTGTCCATGATCGTGGACACGGCTAATCGATTAGGTTTGAGTACTCTGCAGAGTTTTGCACACGTTCCCCACAAGATTTGATCGCCTCCGTGTATGTCCTCGCACTTCAGGGTGTTTGAAGACCGGATGATCAAAACATGGTCTTTCAACGGGTCCCTCTGAATCCCTGTCGGTGCCCATCCAATCCTACCGTTCTTCTACATCAGCTAGCACCGCCTGTCCAGAGTCGCCGCGTTGTCCAACCAAGCCAGAGCCCATAATGACTTGTGGCTGTGCAGGTAAGCCTTGGGTCTTGAAAATATCCGTCCGTCTCTTTGAGCCCGGGTGAAGCTTTCCGCAGGATGTCATGGCCTCTCCAGCATCCCGGGTCATCCACTGGGTTCTCTAGGGCGCCGATCAACCGTCCTTCACCCAGAGTTGCATTGCATCACGAGGTCTTAAAAAGTCTTGACTTAACCGGTCTTGGTTATTAAATTATTCTCGCATCACTCGTGATAAACTCTCAACCAGAATCCCGTCTACTCGAGCATAGCAATATGAAATTTGTCCTCCCGGGCCAAGTAACGGGGTTGTTGGGTGCCTACCACATGATACTACAATATGTAACCATAATTTCCAAGTACCTAGTCAGCATGCAATTGGGCATAGGATGGTAGAACTACGATGCATAAAACATAGGTGATACATGATCAAATGACTTGCCTGGTATTACTTGATGAAGATAGTCGCTCTCAAAATCCTAATAATTCTACTCGCCACACTCCGAGCAATCTATCGTAAATGAATAGCATTCAATAAACATTCATGCCAAAAAGGAAGAACCAAGAGAACATAAGAACAAATCATGTATTGGTGCAAAATAACAATGTACTAAGGTTTAATAAAAAGGTCCTAAGTTAGTTGTAAAGTGAAGGTGCATGAATGAGATCAAAAGAGTTAATGGGCGATGAACTATTGCTATATAAGCTCGACTTGCATACACTATGGGAGATGATCAAAAATATTGGGAGAACAACATGAATGTTGTTTGACAAATAGTATAAGACATAATAATTTATTTGTAGAAAGAATTTCTTGAAATGGAGCACTACAACGCAAGTTATAGCGAATTGAAGTATGAATTAAATTTGCATTAAAAAGGTCAAGAGAAGTTGAACTGAAGTACGATGGTTATGTACAAAAATATATGACAAGAGTGTTTAGGGGTGAAATGAATAAATTGAAAAGGTGGTACGATTTGCAAGATAAGATCAAATGAATGTTCGAATACAAATTTGAATCGCTCAAATTTGTAAGGTTCAAAGGTCGAAACTAATGATGCTATTGGATATAGTAGATCGATATGAGCGTGTAGAAAAATAATTACTAGATTTGAAATAGCGGATCAAAAGTTACAAATACTTCAATATAACATTGAATCGGCTTAGAACGATGTGAACACTTTTGGGCACTAATAGATAAATCTGATTTGATCAAAATTATAAGTTTAAAAGTTAAAACTAATGATACAAACGGGAATATTACTTTGATACGAATCCGACGCAATTGGATTCATCTAAAACGGAGCTACGGATAAAAAGATATGATCAAAAGAAGTTTGAATATGAATATGAACAAATTTCGAAATTTGAAAATTTCAAAAAGTTGATACGATAGGTTCACAGGATAGGTGGGGTCAAGACGAAACTCTAGGCGTTGGTTTCATCTAATTCGGATAAACGAGTAAAAAGTTATGGCTATTTGAAAAATCAGGGCCAAGCTGTTTTACGGAAGAAAAGTGCTATGTCTAAAAGAATTCTAGTACTAATGTGTAAATACGAAGACTAATTAATATATCTAATTACTCTACCGTATACTAGTGTAGGAATACTAGTCTAGAAATAATAAACTACGGGAGTAAAAAAAATACGAAGAAAAATACCTTTAGAATGCAGAGTAAGAATTAATTCCAATGAGGAGACGACTTCCAGAAATCCCGCCGAAGAGAAGAAAACATATTTTTATTTAATAAATCTAGTTAAACCAAAAGATTGATTGAACCCAAAATAGATGATTTTTTGGATGCTCCTATGGATCTATATTTATAGGTGGAAGGGAGGTCTAATGGTCCATAGATAGGCAATGTCGGACTAAACATATACGTAAAGAGAAGAAAATAGAAAAGGAGGTAAAGATCTGCCGCATGGGCGAATAGTTCGGCCAGCCGCAGCGAGAAGGCCGGCAAGCCGTGGCCTTTGTTTTTTTTTTTTTTGCGAACGAACAATTTTTTTTAAAACAAAAAAGAAAAACGTATAAATGAAAAAGAGAGAAGGTTTTATATAGGCATATTATATATCAAAATTTCCACAATAAAATATTCTAAAACATGAACATATTTTCAAAACCAAAAAAATACTTTTTAAAAAAAATATTTTTTGCAATAACTTTAGGATGAAAAGGAATTTGAATTTCAAAGAAATTGCAAATACTTAAAATTTGAATCAAGACATAGTCTCCGATTTTGGAGGGTCATTTTCCTCCTCTCGTTTGATTTTTTTTAATCAAAAGGTTTTGAAAATATTCAAACTCAAAATTGAAAAGGGATTCAAAATAGAAAATTTTGGGAAAGTCATTTTATTCCCTCTCTTTTTTTTGAGAAGTTTCAAATTCCACTCAAGTTTCAATCACTCAAACAAACAAACAATCAATCTAATAATTATATTAACATTCCAAAATTTATAATTTTGGGATGTTACATAAATACCCCAAAAGTATTCTAGAATGATAATATATGAGCATGGAACAATAAAAAATTATAGATATGTTGGAGACGTATCAAGCATCCCAAGCTCAATTCATTCTCATCCTCGAGTAGGTAAATGATAAAAACAAATTTTTTGATATGACATGCTATCCATGATGTAACTTTATGCATGTATGCTCAATGAAAAACGATGAATTAACAAACGTTAACATAGCAATACTTATAGGTATCAGCAGCAAATCACTAATCTTTCAAAGTATACGATCCTCAAAGATTGTTTTACCCCCATCCATCTTTATTATATTAGCAAGGCATGGCTCCATCTTAACCACATTAATACAAATGTAAAGCACTATGGTGTCCGAGTCACGCAATTAGGTCATACTTTTCAATATGCATCAACTTTTTATTGTCCATGCAATACTTGAGTGTGAACCATTGGACACAACATAAAGATGGAATAGAATGTGGTGGTAGGTTTCAAAGGGGTAAAAGTGGAGAAGATAGTCTAACATCAACTAGGGGTACAAATGAGCTATGGATATGCCCGTCGATATATATCGATGCGAGGAGTAGGGATTGCCATGCAAACGATGCACAAGAGCTATATGTGTATGAAAGCTACGCTGAAGCTAAGTGGGGTGTGCATCCAACTTGGTTGCTCATGAAGACCTGGGAATTTGAGGATGCCCGTCATCGTAATATACAAGCCAATTTTAAGAAGAAGTGATTCCCACTAGCATATGAATGATATAACATGAGACTCTCTATATGAAGAACAAGGTGCCACTTTGAGGCACAAGTGTGGTAAAGGATAGTAGAAAATTCCCTTCTTTCTTTTACTCTCTCTCTCTTTTTATTATGGTGAGCTCATTTGGCCTCCACCATTTTTATTTCCTCACTAGGACAATGCTCTAATAATGATGATCATCACACTTTTATTTACTTACAACTCATCATGAAAACTCATAGGACGACATGACTCTGAATGAATGCCTTTGGCAGTGTACCAGGATGCGCAAAGATCTAGAGAGACATGTATAAAAAACATGATGGACGATGGCTTTGCCACAAATACTACATCATCTCTATATGATCATGCAAAGCATTATGATGATGAACAAACTAGTCATGTGAAGTGACGATGGCATTTGCATGACATTATATCTCGGAATGGCTATGGAAATGCCATGATAGGTAGGTATGGTGGCTGTTTTGAGGAGGATATAAAAAGGCTTATGTGCAACAAAGCGTGTCATGTCATGGGGTTTGGATGCACTAGCGAAAGTTGCACCGATCCTCAAGGTGAGAACGGGCGATACACGGCACCGAAGAGACTAGCAAATATGAGGAGGTGAGAATGTGTATATCCATGGTGTCACACTAGTCATGAAGAACGCTTGTACTTATTGCATAATTTTATTAGTTTTATCACAAATCAAAGTACTAATCACATGCTCTGAGGGAGAGGGTTGGTAGGAATCAACCATCGCGCGACTCCGACTCAGAACAACACAAAGATTTCAGAGAAGAATAGAAATGCTCACATATCATCACCATGCCGTGTTAATTTTTTAGATGAATAAGAAGTTTAACATCTCTCAATATCAACACCTCTCTAAATTCATAATAATGCACTCACACCTTTTTTATATCACCACATCAATATCATTAATCCACAATTTCTCTATATGTGCTACATGATGGTTTTTATCATCATTTATTGGATACTCACTATTTTTTATATAGTCTTATGACCTATGAAAATTACTGTCACTATTTTGCCAACTCTCAAACAAATGTAAGTGAAGAACGAGACAATAATATTTCTATAAAATCTACACACCACCGTTCTCAAAAAGATATAAGTGAAATACTAGAGGAACTGCTAAGCTCAAAAGATATAAGTGAAGCACATAGAGTATTCTAACAAATTGTGATGATGTGATCTATCTCTCAAATAGGTGTCTCCAGCAAAAAATGACTAGGGTAAACTTAAAGTAAAAGAAAGCAAAATAAACCAATGCTCCAAGCAAAATTCATATCATGTGATGAGTAAAAATATATCTCCAAGTAACATACCGAGGGATTGAGATGAAAAGAGGGGATGCCTTCCAGGGCATCCCCAAGCTTAGACACTTGAGTATTCGTAGTATATTACCATGGTGTGCCTTGGGCATCCCCAAGCTTAGGATTTTTCTCCTCCTCGTTCCTTTTTCCATCAGGACAATACCCAAAACTTGAAAACTTCAATCACATGAAACTCAACAAAACGTTGTGAGATCTGTTAGTATAAGCAACATATCAAATAATTTGAGGTGCTGTTATATATTGATTCTTATTTTATTTTAGCATAGGTTACTGTATCTTAACCCCTCCATGGCTTGTACCCCTATACAATCCATAGAATCATCAAAACAAGCAAACTACACATGCAAAAACAGAATCTGTGTGAAACAAAACAATCTATAGTAATCTGCAATGAACTTATACTTATGTAGCTCCAATTTTTTTGAAAAATTAGGAAGACTAGAGGAATTTTTATAGAAATATTGTATAAACATTCAGATTAAAATACATTCCACTAAAATGACAGAAATTCTGCACTTGACGTCAAAGTTTTTGTTTTTGCACCGTATCCGTTCTACTCATCATGCAAATCATCTCAAAGGCTTTACTTGGCAGAAACACTAATTGAAACATAAAAACACAATCATTACAGAGGCAATAATCATATTATCACACAATAATAGTAATAAAATAAAATAAAGATAACTACCGGGTTGCCTCCCTACAAGCGCTATTGTCTTACGCCCCTAGCTAGGCATATTGCATAGTTTCAAGTGTTGTCATCTTTGTCATCAAGCTCCTTAACAATACAACCTTGGATAGTGGAAACAAGAGAAGACTTGAGAATAGGATCCTTTATCATATCTATGAAGTTGGCTGAACACTAATTTTTTTGAGATATTTGTTTCTTTTGGTAGGAGGTGTACTAATGCTCTTAGGAACGTATATGAACTTGGAACTTTTGTCCCGAGAAGAACTAGCGTTAGTTTTAGATGGTGTAAAAGTGGAGCCTACTTTTTCAATCACCTCCTCCATTTTATCAATTCTACTCAAACCTTGTTCCACCCTCTCCTCAGTAATAATGTCCTTTTCCTTTAAGGATTTCAAAGTCATTCCTACACGTGACACAAGTTGAGTGATATTATTACGCATTTTTTCTCTAACTCCTCAATTGATTCGTGAATTACCATTTACCTTTCAGTAGCATCAAGTTTTTGCCTAACAAGTTCCAGGGTTAAATTGGTTTCATTAATGATAATGGGTGGTGTTCCAAGAAGGTTTTCAATGGCATTATAGGCATCCAAAGTGTGAGACATAAGGAAATAACTACATGTGATGGTGTCAAGGACAAACCTATGCCAAGTTGTCACACCAACATAAAAAATATGGAGCAAGGTAGTAGTGCATAGCTTATTAGTTGCTTTATTCTGAACTTAGCAAATCCTATACCATGCATCTTTCAAACTTTCTCCTCCCCTTTGCTTAAAACTGAAAACATCATTATTGGGAGTAACGCGAACAAAGGAAGAACTAGCCATGACTTCAAACAAGAAAACAAGTAACAAGCAAGGATAAATATGTTTGTACTTTCTTAATTAGGCAAACTAAAAATACCAGCAAATAGAAAGAGGAATAAGTGAATAAAATTTTATGTGGAGTTACTTGATAGTTGGTGATGATATTCCCCGACAGTTGCGCTAGAAATCCTTCCTCATGCTCGTTATCTGTGTTGGGTTTTCTGTAAAGAGGAACGGGTTACCGCAGCAAAAAGTGGGTACGTATTTCCCTCAGTTATGAAACCAAGGTTTATCAAACCAATAGGAATATAAACCACAACCGTCTTCAGCGACTGCACGGAAAAGAACAAAAGACATGCACCCAACGCGAGCAAGAGGGTTGTCAATCCTCTTGTATTGTTATTTGCAAGCAAGTGGGGTCTGTAGATAATTGTAGATAGCAAGATAAAATAAAAAAAGTAAACAGTAGCAATATATTGAATGTTTTATCAATATGTTGTGAATAGACCCGGGGGCCATATGTGACAGCCCGAGACCGACGCCCCAGAAGATTCCCCTTTATTTCCGTTTCCGTCGTGTGGTTATTTTATTTTGTGGCATCATCATGTAGTTTGCATCATCACATCATGCATGGCATCATGTCAACCATGTTCTTTATCTGTGTTACTTGTTGCTCCTTGTTGTTGGCGTGTTAGTGCATTGTGAGTGTGGCATTGTATTGTAGATGTGACGAGAGTGGGTGCAACGGAGCCGCTTCAAACCCTGTTGCACCGCCGATCTAAAACCTTCTCTCCCCTCTTATTTTATTTTTGTGGTTCTGCTAAATATTTCAGACTTAACCCCCCCTTTAAAAATTCATCTTCTTTTAAAATTTCCTTTTATTAAATGTGGGGGCAACCCTTGGGTTTTATTTTATATTATTTCTCCTTTTGTTTTATTTTTAAACCGTCTCATTTTATTTTCTCTTTTAAAGAGCTTTTATTTTTATTCTTTAAATAAAAGAGGTTTTATTTTATTCTTAAAAAGGGTTTTATTTTTTATTTTCTTGTTAAAAGGGTTTTATTTAATTCTTAAGGAAAAGGTTTCATTTTTGATTGTTTAAAAATGCCCAACTATTTATTATAGCTGGGAATTTTTTTTTTCAAAGGAGTCAAAAGCCTTTATTTTATTTTATTTTTTGTTAAAAGCTTTCTTTGTTTAAAATTATCTGATTTAAAAGGTTTTAAAAAAATAGGGGGAGGGAGAGGCCCAGCCGGCCCAAGTCCTCCCCTACCCGAGCGAGGCCTCGTCCCTCGTCCTCCCTCGTGCGGCGTCTCCTCCCTAGCGACCCCCTCCTGTCCCGCTCCCCTTTCTCCCTCCTCGAGCCCGTGAGCCAGCGTCCTCCCCAGCCTCCTCCCATCTCCCTCCCGCTACTTCCCCGATCCCCGTGCCCCTGGCCTCCCTTCGCTCACCCCGTCGCCATGCCGCCCGTCGCGGTGCCGTGCCGAGCTCGTCGTGCCCCTGCCCGAGGTGCCCGAGCCCCCTTCCCACGTCTCCCCCACGCTGCGCCATGGCCTCTCCCCTCTCCCTCGCAAGCTCGCCGGCCTTAAGCTGGTGATGCTCGCCGGTGCGCCGCGCCCGCCTCGCCGCCTTCCCGCGCCCACCTGCACCGCCATGCAGGACGCCAGCCCGCGCGCCAGCAACCCGCCATAGCCCTCCTCCTCTCGCGTCTCCCTCGCGCTGCGCCCCGCCTGCTCCGCCTCGCCGTTCTCCCTCGCCGGCTTGCCCTGCCACTGCTCGCCGTGCCGTCGCCGTCCTGCCGAGCACCCGATGCGCCGATGCCGAGCTTGTGTGTTGTTGTTGCAAGCGGTGCTATGTAGGATGTTGCTGCCGAGCTTGCCCCCTACCACTGTGCCTCCTGCTGTTTGCTTGCTTGCTGGCGCCTTGCTGCTTGCTTGCTGCCTGCCTGCACGCTGCTTGCTGCTGCCGTGGCCTGCTAAGCTAGCTTGCTTCCGAGCTTAGCTGCTGCTTGTGCTTGCCTTGCGAGTTGTTGTTGCTCTCCGTTTGCTTGCTTGCCGCTAGTTGGTAGCCGTTGTTGCCGGATGCTGTTGCTGCTGCCGAGCTAGCTTGTCGTGCCCTGCTGCCATGTTGCTAGTGCTGCTGCATGCTCTTGCTAGTTGCTGTGCTAGATAGTTGTTCTTGATTGCTTGTGATGTTGCTGATTGCCTGTAGCTGCTGCTAGCTGAGCCGCTTGCTGTTGTTGTAGTTAATTGTTGTGCTAGCTGTTGTTAGCTGCTGGAGTAGCATGCTAGGTTGCCTCTGCATGCTAGTAGATATTGCTACGTGTTGCTGCCGCTTGCGTCGCCGCGTGCACCAACCCCCCCCCTCCCCTCCATGGAATCGACAAGTTCGCCGCGAGTACCACGTCATCCTCGACGACCCCGACCATCTTCGGAAAAAACAAGTTTGACTACCGTCGTCGAAGACCGTGAACCACGACGCCGAGCGAACGACTACCGTCGACAAGACCCGAGTACCTCGACGACCACGACTTCCATGACGACCATTGGTCTCCTTCTCCAAACCGAACCGCTTCGAGTCGCACGCTCCGAAGGTATACCGATGGGACGTGTCGTGTCCGAATGCATGTGTTGTATGAGTTGAATGTATGTTTGCACCGTATGTTTGCCCGTTGCACGTTGTCTACCTTTTCGTCGTGCCCCCGACACATGGGAACCCGGTAATGGGATCACCCCATTCTTTATTTAGCGTTCCAGCACACGCTTCCTATACGTTGGCACGATATCTCGACGAGTTATCGGGATAGGAACGTTGTCGTGGCATCGTTTCTGTTTTTCCGCCATGGTTCCCTCTCGCTCGCCGTGGCGACACTTGTTTCTGTCTCTTCTTGCCGTGGTGTTGATGAACTTGCATGCATGACGCATTCATGGCATGATATATGTGTTGCATGTTTCTTTTGACGTAGCTCCGATCTATGCTCCATGAGTTAACCGTCTAGGATGCCATGTAGAATCACCGCTTCACCCCTTGCCATGTTAAACAACAATTTAATAATGTCATGTAAATAATCGAGAGTGAATTAAATAATTAACCGTGGAGTTTCGTCGGTATGCAACTCGTTGCATATCGAGCTTGACTTAATGTGTAGTGTTTGCGTGAGGTGAATTGCCATGCCATCCCTTGCATTTTGATCTCTTCATGCATCATATTAGGTTGTGCATCATGTGGTGCATCGTGTGGTGAATATGTGTGTTGATGTTTGTTTCCGGTTTGCTCCATCTCGATAGAGTTCCGCAAGCGTGTCGGAATGTGAGGACCCGTTCAACTACGTTGGTTCGCCGACTTCTTAGAGTTGTTCTTCTTCCAAGCGGGATCTCACGCAAGATGACCATTTCCCCAGATACCATTACTACCATTTCCATGCTAGTTTTACCGTTTCTACCGTTTACGTCTCGTTGCCTACCACTTATTATATATGAGCCTCTCAATAAAGCCATGATAACCTTCAACTGTTCAACCTAGCAAACCACTGTTTGGCTATGTTACTGCTTGCTTAACCCTGTTGTTAGCGTTGCTAGTTGCAGGTGCAGTTGCTTCCATGTAATAACATGGGTTCCTTGTCATATCACCATACTTAAATGTTATTTAATTTAATGCACCTATATACTTGGTAAAAGGTGGAAGGCTCAGCCTTTCTAGCCTGGTGTTTTGTTCCACCTTTGCCCCCTTAGTTTTCGTCTACCGGTGTTATGTTCCATAAACGAGCGCTCCTAACACGATCGGGGTTGTTATGGGGACCCCCTTGATAATTCGTTTTAGATTAAAGCTGGTCTGGCAAGGACCAACTTTGGTACTACATTTTCCTAATAACTAATGAACTGCATAGGGAGTAATTAACACGAGGATAATTTAATCAACCCCCGGGCCAGTGCTCCTAATGAGTGTTGGTCCACCCACCTAGCAGTCGGCGGTGCCACCACGGGGCAGGTCGAGGTTTGGTTCCCGTCCACTTTGCATAGACGGTGTGTCCTGAGAACGAGATACGCGGCTCCTATCGGGTTCGTTGACACACCGGGCGGCTTTGCTGGATTAGTTTTACCTTTGATGGAATATCTTGTGCATCGGGATTCCGGTGATTCTTTGGGTAATCTCAGAGTTGAGGATTTCCACTAGGGAATCCGACGAGATCGCGAGCTTCGTGATTGAGGATTTCTATGCGGCTTGTTGTAATTTGTGATGGACTAGTTGGAGCACCCCTGCAGGGTTAAATCTTTTCGGAAAGCCGTGCCCGCGGTTATGTGGCAACGTGGAAACTTTGTTTAACACTGGTTCTAGATAACTTGAAGTTAACTTAATTAAAACTTGCCAACTGCATGCGTAACAGTGAATGTCTCTTTCGTGAGTTCCTTCTCCGATCGAGGACACGGTGGGGTTATGTCTGACGTAGGTAGGTGTTCAGGATCATTCATTTGATCATCAGTAGTTCACGTCCGTTATGCGTAGATCTTCCCCCTCTTATTTCTTGTACTTGTAAGTTAGCCACCTCATATATACTTAGCCGCTGCTGCAACCTCACCACTTAACCATACCTCACCCATTAAGCTTTGCTAGTCTTGATACCTTTGGAAATGAGATTGCTGAGTCCCCCGTGGCTCACAGATTACTACAACACCAGTTGCAGGTACAGGTAAAGGTTACTTGACGCGAGCGCGTTGATTGTTCATTTGGAGTTGCTTCTTCTTCTTCTTCTTCATCGATCTAGGATGGGTTCCAGGCCGGCAGCCTGGGATAGCAAGGATGGACGTCGTTCTTCTTTTGTCGTTTGTTTTCGTCCATAGTCGGACCCTGCTCTTCTTCATGATGTTTATGTAATGTACTGATGTGACTCTGATGTAGCTTGTGGCGAGTTAAGCCAATTATATATATATATATATATATATATCTTCTTTTCAGTACGTGTACTTGTAACGATATCCATTATTGCGACACGACGACATGCGCTTCTATCCCTCACCAGGCCTTCGTGCCAAATTGAGGATAGGGTCACATCTTGGGCGTGATACCATAGATTTTTCTAATGGCATCTCTTATGGAAACATAGCATAAGGTGGGTAAACAAATCATTGTTGGGCAATTGACAGAAAAGCAGATAGTTATGCGATATTCACGGCAATGAGCATGTGCATATAGGCATCACGTCCATAAACAAATAGGCTAACTCCTGCATACACCTATTACTATTACTAGACTTCAAGAGCGCTTCTATGCTTGCCTCTCTACCTATTAAGTTCATCACAAATGAAGTAATGCATGGAGTAAGATGGCATGATGTATACAAAGTAAAATCGAGCAACATGAACAAACCTGTAACACCCTAAGACCGATGATACCGAAGATTCCCTTTTATTTCTTTACCGCCGTGTGATTTGTTTGGTTGTCGCATTCACCATCGCATCATCCGCATTACATGAGCCCTCCATTGTCATTAGTTTTGAAAGCTTGCATCCGTTATTAGTTGTCGTTTCTTTCCGTTCCCGTCGACGACCGTTTTGAGATCAACCACACACACGTGCTTGCGACATCGTTAAATTATTGTTTTAAAAGTATGTATAAAACTTTTTTGGAATGGGTTGAAGTTGGCATGCGTTCTTATTTTTATGTAGGTAGACTACTTGCCAAATTTCGTCGCATTCAGAGGTCTATTAATACTCGAACAGTTAATCCAATAGCGGCACTATAGCCGGTCAAACCGGAGACTTTTTTGATTGTCAAAAGCTGTTGCCGGGATGCCTGTTTTACCTCTCTTCTATGCCTAGCCCCTGAGCACAGTGCATGGACCCCTCGGATGGGTCTGATAACTTCCATGAACCCGAATCATCGAGTCGTGACCCTAGGGTCCGGATCAACCCCGTAATACACCAAACCATCATCCGTTTTTCAATTGGACTCTCTAACCTATTTTTCTTGACCGTCCAATTAGATTCGGAGGGCTTCAATTAGACCCATTTGAAAACTGCTTGGTATTTACTCCCTTCGTTTCTAAATATAAGACTTTTTAGAGATTCCATTATGAACTACGTACGGATGTATGTAGTCATATTTTAGGATGTAGATTCACTCATTTTGCTCCGTATCTAGTCTATAGTGAAATCTCTAAAAGGTCTTATATTAAGGAACGGAGGAAGTATACATGAAACTAGATCAATCCCTACCCTAACCCTAGGCCCTGTTTGAAACCATAACAGATTATGATAATCTGGATTATGAACATAGATTATATAATCTGGTTTATAAAAATAATCCAGCTGGACATGTTTGGAGGTCAAATTATGTAAACTGTAAACCAGCTTTTAAATTGTACAATGACATGTTTGTCCTCTGTTTACAAGGAAAAATAGGAAAGTGACGGTGACACTGCGTAATTCTCTTGAAGTTTACAAAGGTAACACGTCATTTGTAATCCATAATCTCATTTTAGCTGGGGTAGAGCAGATTATGAGATTATAATAATCTGATCATCTAGTTTATAAAATCTACAATATAAACTGTATTGTTTGAAAATACAATAGATTATAAAACCAGATTATATAATCTGATGGTTGGCCCTAGTCCACTCCCTCGATCTGCTCCTCGTCCCTCCTTACAATGCCGCCGCCCCTGCCCAAACTCCCATGCCTCTTCTAGATTCCCCAACTACCCAATCCGTCTCAGCCACCACAAGGTCCCTAGAGCCGCGCTCGAGGAGAGCAAGCGCTCGATTCTTGAGCTCAAGCACGCTGCCAGGAGCTCCCATGGCGCGTGACCCCAGCCTCCACCTCCTCACGGGAGATTTACCCAAGTGTCGCCCCTCTGCTCTGCTCGTGCAGCCCATCTGTGCCACCGCCCGCAGCTCCTAGCCAAGCTCGCTGCCGCGCTCAACCCCGTCGTCGCTACATGGCTGAATCACCCGGCCCATGCCATCTCTAACCTTCAGCTCGTTGCCGCGCCCCTACTCACGACCTCGTCGTGCCCGACCTCGCCTCCATCTCCGACCAGCGTCATGGCTGCCACGACTCCCACGCATCCATGCCGCTGCCTGCTATCGTTGCAACCTCCCGTTGCTTTCTCGCCTCCTCTCCCCAGCCGCTCCTTGGCCTCTCCTCCATGTCGTGACGCCAAGCCCCGTGCGCCTCCTTCATGGTCATGGTTGTTTTCCCCTGCATCGGCCAGCCGTTGCTTCCTTGCTTAGTTGCCTCAGTTGCAATTTGTTCAATTTGGTCATCATGGACACTGTTGCACCACCGAGACCGATGCCCCAAGAACCCCGAGAATGACTACACGGTGATGCGTCAAGTACATACCGGCAAGTCCGAAGACCCCAAGTCCCCAAGTAACAGGACATCGACGCCCCTCCAAGATCGATTTGATGTGTATGACTACCATCGCCGGGAACTGGCAAGTGTACAACTACCAATGCATGTACCACTACTTCCTTTATCATTGCGAGAATGACTACTTCCACGCCGGCCCATATACATCTACACCGGATCAACTCAATCCGCTCCAAAACCGCACGCTTCGAAGATATAACCTCGAGATGATCGGTCATGGACAAACGAATGGGTGATGTTTGTATGAGATGCTCGTGTAGAATTGTTAGTTGCACGCACCTTGGCCCTTGCCACAAACACATGGGAACCCGGAAACCGTGAGCACCTCGCCATATCTTGCATGTTCCACACATCCACATTTGTTCTTTTCCACCCACATCTCAATGAGATGTGAGAACCAGAACATTGTTGTGGCACTGTTTTGATTTTGTCGTCGTGGCACCATTTCTTCCGTCATGACGACAAATGCCCATATCATACTAGATGTTCTTAATTTCTTAAAATCGCATCGATTTGATCATGTCATCCTCATGCATGTTAAAACTTTAAAATGATGTTGCATTAAAAATTGCCTAATGACTTGCTACGCGGTTGTATCATAAGTAAATAGCCGTAGCTTATAATTAAATATCCTACATACTCCTTTCGTCCGGAAATACTTGTCCTAAAAATAGATATAATGGATGTATCTATAACTAAAATAAGTCTAGAACATTCATCTCTAGGACAAGTATTTCCGGACGAAGGGAGTATGTAACTTGCTTAGACAAATGTCTAGAATCACATGGTGCACTTTGTTTTTTCCTGTTTAACAAATACAAAATATGTTTATACAAAACAAGACCAAATTTATATTATAAATATGAGGCTGTTTTTGAAAAGCTCTCTGTTGTTCCGACTTCATTTAAAAAGCCTAGATAGTATAGCTTATTCATGCTTCACCTCTTGCCATGTCAACAACATTTAAACTGTGTGTGTAAATAAATGAGAGTGATCCAAATAATTCGAACATGGAATTTTGTCAATATGCAACCCGTTGCATATTGAACTACATTTAATGTATAGTATTAAATTATTGTGATTTGCTATGCCATGCATAATTAAATGGACATGCATCATATTTGATTGTGCATCATGTCATGAATATGTTGTGGTGTTTATTATGTGTTGATTGTTTGTTTCCGGATTGTTTCTTCTTGATAGAGTTCTGAAATTGTTCGGAGTGTGAGGAATCATTTGATTATGTTGGTTTGTCTTCTTCACGGATTTGTTCTTCTTCCAAGCGGTATCTCAGGCAAGATGACCATTTCCTTGGATACCACTACTATCATTGCTATGTTAGTTGTCTCGCTTCTATCATTATGTCTTGTTACCTACCACTTGATTGTCAAGCCTCCAAAAATTTATGAAAAGCCTCTAACCCCTTCACATCCTAGCAAACCATTGTTTGCCTAAGTTACCCATTGCCCAGACCTTCTTATAGCATTGCTAGTTGCAGGTGCAAGTTGTTCCATGTGACAACATGGATATCTTGAGATATCACAATATTATTGCTATTTAATTTAATTCGCATATATACTTGCTAAAGGGTAGAAGTCTTGGTCGTTTGCGTGGTGTTTTGTTCCACCTTTGTCACCCTAGTTACTTGTGTACCGGTGTTATGTTCCATACTGAGTGCTCCCAACATGCTTTGGGTTATTATGGGGACACCCTTAATTTTCATTTTGGGATAAAACTCTTCTGGCAAGCTCCAATATTGGTACTATTTGCTTGAGAACAACTAAAATTTGCATAAGCATGATCACCCCGTGGATAATTAATCAACCCCTGGGCTAGTGCTCCTCATGAGTGTTGGTCCAAACTAGGCAATGTCCAGTGCCCCCTCGTCACCCGGGGTTTCAGCCAACACGACATCTTGCCCATCTCGCAGTGCCCTGAGAAAGAGATACACGGGGATCCTATTGGGATTTCGCCTGTTGGGCGGTCTTGCTAGATTTGTTTTACCCTTCTCAAACGTCTTGTGCACGGGATTCCGAGGATACTTTAGGCTATCTCGAGGTTGTGCTTTTTCACCGGGACTCTGAGCAGACTACGGGTTTTCAATGGTTGAGGTTTTCCATGCAGCTTGTGTCTAGTTTGTGACGGATGAGTTGGACCACCCCTGCAGGGTTAAATCTTTCAAAAAGCTGTGCCATGGTTCTCGGTGTCAAACCGGTAGATCTCGGGTACGCGGTCCCGAACTGTGGACCTTGGATCAATGGGTTGTAGGAAGAAGGGGGGACTGTGGTTTACCTAGGTTCGGGCCCTCCTATGGAGGTAATACCCTATGTCCTGCTTGATTGTATTTATGAAGTTGATTATAGAGTAGATCTACCTCAAGATCGCATATGCTAAAGCCGAGATGATTCAGCCTCCTCTACACGGATAGGGGTTCCAAGTTTATATAGACACCAGGGACCCTAGGGTATACAAGTTACCGACTATAATCGGGAATAGATGAGCCGACCTAGTATTTCTAAGCTTGAAGTACAAGCCAATCTTGAGGATATTCCTTCCAGAGTAGAGGTCATCATAAGGTCCGGTCTTCTACAGCATAGCCCAATAGGCCCACTCATCATTAACTAACCGTCCACCCGAGGACCCCAGAATTCTGGACTCCCTCGGTAGCCCCCAAACTAGCCTTCAACGCCGGTGTATTCAGTCTTGAGCTGCCCCACATATCAGTAGTAACCGGCTTTCAAGGTAGGTCCCACTCATGCTCGGCTGACCCTGATTTGACTGCTTCAGTAACCTGCATGTCTTTTAAAACTAGCATCTTTTTTAATAAGGGCATTTAAAAGCCCATGTGTGAATAGTCCCTCAATTGGAAGGATTTCCTCACGAAAGGTTGTCCCAAACCGCGGCTTGGGGCCATGTTTCAATGGGAACGTCCTCTCGAGGAGATCGTGCTTCTACATTTACTGGGATATGAATAACTGCATAGGCTTACCTACGCGCACAACGGCTCAATAATTTTACGGGGGAGGGTGGGAAAGCAACCGGCACAGTAACAGGGACCCATGGTATTACAATCCCTTATAAAAAGAACAAAGATCCAAAGATCTTTACCACCTGCATCCTCGGCTTTTCTCTTGCCTCCTCCAAGCTCGAGTGACGAGATCTGATCCCTTTTCTGCGCTCTTTTCCTGCCGCCTTCTTTGAGCTCGCACCATGGTCGGCTCTCAGGTCAAGTGGGAGGTGTCGGCCGTCTCCGACGCTGTCATCCGGGAGCTAAAGCGCATCGGGTACCTTTCCCTCGACATTGCCCACCGGGTATCGGAGGCATGCCAGGTGATCCCCACTCCAAGGTCGGGTGAGCGGGTAGTGTTCATTCCCCATTTCCTTCGAGGCCTAGGATTTTCCCTCCATCCCTTTGTCAGGGGCCTCATGTTCTACTATGGATTGGATTTCCATGACCTCCCTCCCAATTCCATCATGCACATTACCTCCTTCATCATTGTAAGTGAAGCCTTCTTGTGGGTTTATCCGCATTTCGGGCTCTGGCTCAAGACGTTCAACGTCAAGCCAAAATCGATGGACAGCCAGCACGCCAATTGCCGCGGGGCGGTGGTAAGCAAGCTTTATAAGGTATTATGTCCGGAGGGCACCTTGATAGACACTATCAAGGGCTGGCAGAAGGAGTGGTTCTACGTCACCGAACTACGGGAGGCGAACTAGGCAACGCCCGCTGATTTCAAGTCCGGCCCTCCAGTGAGGCTAACCTCCTGGGACGAGAAAGGCATAGACTGGGGGTTTTCTAGGGATGTGAAGATGATGCAAAAACGCCTCCAACAGATGGTGGACGCAAACATCCAACTGACCTATGTGATCCAAATTGCTCTTCATCGGTGCATCCTACCATGCCAGCATCGGGTTAATCCGATGTGGGCCTACAAGCCCGATGACCCCAAGGTCATAAAGGAGTTCTTCCGCACGATCCATGAGGATGTATGGTGGGATATATTCAAGACCGAACCAGTGTGGCCAGCCGAGGACAAAGACAGAGGTCTGGACGATAAGACACCTCAAGTCAGGGTATGTCCGAGTATTATTTCTGTCCCCAAGTTGTGTTTTCCATTTTGGAGATCTAACCTCCCCCTAAATTGTTTCAGAAGGAGTGGGTGGCCAAGGCCAAGAACATCGACGAACCAGCCCCTCTACCCAAAGGTCCTAGGTCAGACTTGCTGACCGCAATGTTGGTTCTGAAGCCGTATACAACGCAGGAGCCGAAGAAGAACGAGACACACGAAGGTCTCCGTTCCAGGGGTCCCCCGGACACTAAGTCCGAGGACACGCGCATTTCCTCTCCCGAGAGGTGGAGGACGCAGAAGAGGAGCGGGATATGGACTCCTCCCAATCCAAGAAGAGAGCCCTGCAAGAGGTGGCGAAAGAAGCCCTGCCTCCTAGGGCCCCTAAGAGGCCTTGCAAAAGCAAGGTCGCTTCTCTTGACAACTGTCCGGATTCCGATGACAAGATCGGGGAGTTCGAGATGGTTCCCCGTGGAGCCCCCAGTGTCAAACCCCTGGCGTGAAGGTATGAAATCCGATGACTTTATTGGGTGAATTTATACCGGGTCCTATATTAATGGTCAGCATGCATTTTTACTTATCACAGCCTCGTCTGAGATCTGCGAACTGATCAGGTCTCGGAGGGAAATTCACTGCTAGTCGATCTAGCGGGGAGTGGCAACGCATCCTGCCCCTCCCTTCCCCAAGCCTCCGAGGAGGCCGTGGAGGTGGCCTCCCACCCAACCTCGCTTAATGCGGGGGTGGGGAGGTGATGGCCGAGGTGAATACTTTGGACGCCGAGGACCCCGAGGTTCCGGTTACCAAAGATGTACCCACCACCATGAACCAGGAGGCTCTGATTGGGGCCAACTCCCCGGTCAACACTACCTGGGAGATCGGCCCTTCAGAAGGTGGAAGGAAGGGTCATAATTCAACCGAGCTCCCTTCAACATCCTCGGAGCCACCCTTGGTGTCGCCCGTGCTGGAATGGGCCACGGTCTAGGGGTCGTAAGTGATGGAGGAGATCCTAGCCAACTCCACCATTGTTGATGAGCAATGCACCTTAATGGGTGTGGTTTTGTGGAGCATTCGGTCTGTTAACAGTGGACTGAATGAAGCCTTTATTGGCTTATTGATGGGTTTTAAGGTAAACCACCCATTTTTCAATATTGTTTCATATATTTAAAATATACTTTTACTCATATGACAGCCCGTGAGCCAGGGGAATTTTAAAACCTAACCCGTGGCTCAAAGAAATGCACAAAATTGTTGGAAGACTTAGCTTAGAATACTTGTTTTAAGTAACTTCGCCAAGTGAGTTGAGCTCAGTAGGCTGAAATCATGCTAACGGATTCTGCACTTTACAGGCCTCGTCATCGGCTACCAATGCTGCCGTATTGGAAATAGCCGAACTAAATCGGAAACTTCAAGTGTTCGATTAAGAGCTTGACTGCCTCAATGGTCGGTTTGACCAGAAGCAAGGTGAGTTTGTATAAGAGTACTTCCTTTTAGTTATATCTGAGAAAATGTCGTGGCCCTACAGTCTGACCTTTGTCGTTCTATCTTTGATCAGCAGCTCAATACAAAGAGCTTGAAAAGCTTCGGGCCAAGGTGGAGAGGGCCAAACAAGAGGCCATTTCCCACAAGGCGGCGGCCGAACAGGCGGCTGCCGAGCTAGACGCCCTTAAGGCCGTTAACAAGCAATATGAAGCCAGGGTGACGGAGGTCTAGCAAGAACTGGAGGAGGCGAGCTCGAAGTGCGAAGCCTATGAGCAAAAAGCCAAAGATCACGCGGCCGAGCAGACCAAGCTATCCGCCGAGCTCTAATTAGAGCGGGTAGATCAGAGGTTCTATGAAGAAGAACTGCGCCAGGTCAAGCTTATGTCAACCGGTAAACTATACTTGCTGTAGTGTGCCTTTGGTGGTAACCGATTTGCCTTTCTTACGTGGATATGGCGTTTAGCACGCCCATTCACCAATCTCCCACAAAGTGCGGCAAATGCAACCAAGTACTTTGCGGCCCACGATAGGGATGCCAAGTAGAGGATATTCTGGGCTCAATACGAGGCTTCTCAGGTCAACCCAAGTCTGAGCTACCAAATGAAGCAGCTCCTGAACTACACAGGATGACTGAACCGGCTTTCAAGGACCTGTGTGTTCGGTTGTGGCCTACCAAGCCCTTGCTGAATAGCTACTCCGCCCTGGTGGAGAAGTTGATCGAGGTTGCACCTTGGTTGAAGCCCTACAACGCTTAGCATGTATAGAGGGGGCTCGGGTGGCCTTTGCACGGACGAAGGTGCACTTCCCGGGGATGAGGCCACTGAATATGGCTACTCATCTGCCGCCTGCCGGAAAGGAGCACAGGCGCCCCGAGTTCTACTTTGCTTCCGCAATGAAGGGTGCTTGGGCGATCGAATCGCAATGCTCCAAGGACGTATTATTAGAAAAAAATGCATGTGGATGTAACCGAGAACAATCTGCTTTAAGCAATACATGTCCTAAGTTTAATATTATTTATATTATTTTGATTCCTGTTGTGGCCGTTTTAATCTGAAAGTTTCCAGTCGTCGGCTTCAGCCCCTATGTAGATACTACTTGGGGTGTTTGGTCGTCTGTACACAGCCCTTAGCCGAATTAGTCGGTGCCCAAAGGTGGTAGTGTAGGATGGAAACAAGGCAATGGGACTATGAGGCTTTATCACTTTCACTTAGCCTTAGGAATTTTATAATGCGGGGGCTAATGACAAGCCCCAGCCCTTGTTGCGGTAGTCGAAAAAACCAAAGATCAGAATGACTACCGCGGGGTTTGTTTAATGGCAAACCCGTCCGTGTGACATGAAATAGCCTCTATCGACTATATAAATAATCTTGGATTGCAGACCAGTTCTCGCTCATTATAACGATCAATTTTCGCCTTTCTCCCTTGAGGTTTTTCAAGACCAAGGAAGTTGGGAATACAATCGCAGTGCTTCTCCCTTTACCCCTTTAGCCGAACTAGCGGAACGTAAGGGGGTAAGCATAGGAGCGAGGCAATCCAACTGTAGACCGAAGACATAATTTGGAACCGATGCATATAATGCAAAATCCTAAGAGACCAAACACGTATATAAAATAAAGAGTGACAGTGTAGTGCTCGAGGCGGTCAATGTATCCTAGCCCCTGGTTTAGTAGTTGTTTGCACTTTTTTAGCAATCATAAAATAAGTTTGTCTTGTCAGCACCACGCTGTAGAAAAACATGGATAAGGATAAGTACATTAAAAGAAAATCATCTATGACACATATCGATGAGGAATTTTTATAATTCTCGGCACCAGGGGCGCTTTGTTCAAGAAACTATCAAATTTAAGCAACGCCTCCCCTGCGGCCTTTTTGTGAGTGACTTGACGTACACCTCGCTTCTGGCTGCATTAGCTCAAAACATTGAGGGGAGGCGTTTTTATCCTTAAAAGTTTGTTGCAGATGGCAGATGGGCTTTCAATCGAGGAGCCATGAGAAGTTGTCGATGAAATAGAGCTGGACACTTGGGAGGATCTTTACGGTATCCCCTATGCATCCGGGAAGAAGTCGGCACCATAGTTTGGTCTAGCCGAGCATATGGTACTTGCTCGGGGGTTCCCACAACATCCCATATTATTTGGAGAATGGAATTGTGTACTCGAGGGAGATACCTTGAAGGTGCTCGGGACATGTTGTAGGAGGGGTACCCCTATGTGTTCGGAGCCGAGGAGTTCTCTGCGGGACCTCAGTGAGATCAGGATCGTTTACCTACCTGTTGTGGCTTGATCAGCTTGTGATTTGATAGTTCGGCATCGTGCTCGCCTTTGGTTGCTAAGGTTGTGGTCCGTTCTTCGGTCCAGAGAGATCGTTGTGTGTTGCCATTGACAATGACAAATCCTTGGGGTCCGGGAATCTTGAGCTTGAGATAGGCATAGTTAGGCACCACATTGAATCCGGCGAAGGCGGTGCGGCCGAGCAGTGCGTGGTACCCGCTGTGGAAGAGGACAGTGTCAAAGATCAAGTCTTCGTTGTGGAAGTTATCGAGTGATCTAAACACGACTTCCAGCGTTATGGTTCCACAGCAGCGAGCCTCAATGCCAGGAATCCCTCATTTAAAGATAGTATTTCTTGGTTTTATTTTGGATGGGTCAATACCCATCTTTTTCACCATATCTGCATAAATGAGATTAAGGCTACTTCCTCCATCCATGAGGACTCTGATGAGGTGGTACCCATCTATGATGGTATCGAGGACGAGGGTGGCCGACCCTCCGTGACGGATGCTGGACGGATGATCCCTGCGGTCGAATGTGATCGAGCAAGTCGACCATGGATTATACTTCAGAGCTACAGGCTCTACGGTGTAGACTTCTCGGAGGGCTCGCTTCCGCTCCTTCTTAGGTATCTGAGTCGTGTAAATCATGTTAATGGTTTTTACCTTGGGAGGGAATTGTTCTTGTCCCCTGTTGTTCGACCCATGGGGCTCCTCATCGTCTTCGCTTCGAGGGCTCCGGCCTTCTTCTTCGGCCGCTGCTTTGTCGGCCTGCTTGAATACACAAGAGTTACGGTTGGTGTGAGTGGATGGCTTATCTTGGGTGTCATGGATTTGACAGGGTCGTTCCATAATCATTTCCCATTGGGTTGGCCCGTATTTGTTCCCTTTGAAGGGTTTCTTCTGGTTTGGAACTGCGGAACCCAGCATTTACTACTTTGTCATCGGTGTTGCCAGCGCAAAGGCGGCGCTTGTTCTTGTTTTTCCTCCGCTTGCCATTTCCGTCCCGAACTTCAAAGGTTTCAGGATCTTCCGTGTTGTGGCTGTGTGATACGTCTCCAACGTATCTATAATTTTTTATTGTTCCATGCTATTATATTATCTGTTTTGGATGTTTTATATGCATTAATATGTTGTTCTATATTATTTTTGGGACTAGCCTATTAATCTAGAGCCTAGTGCCAGTTTCTATTTTTTCCATGTTTTTGACTATTACACATAAGGAATATTAAACGTAGTCCAAACGGAATAAAATCATTGGAATGATTTTTCTTGGACCGAAAGATACCCAAAAGACTTGGAGTAGGGGGCAGGACACATGCCGGGAGGCCACAAGCCTGTAGGGCGCGCCATAGGGGGGTGCCCCTGGCTTGTGGGTCCGCTGTAGGTCTCCTAACCCTATTCCTCGGCCTATAAATTTCCAAATATTCCCCCATCCCTAAAGAGAGCCAAGAAAATACTTTTCCGCTGCTGAGAGCCTCTGTTCCCGTGAGATCCAATCTGGGAGCCTTTTTTGATAATATGCCGGAGAGGGAATTCATCACGGAGGGCATCTACATCAACTCCATTGCCCTCCGGTGATGCGTGTGTAGTTCACCACAGACCTACGGGTCCATAGCTAGTAGCTATATGGCTTCTTCTCTCTCTTTGATCTTCGATACCATGTTCTTCATGATCTTCATGGAGATCTATTCCATGTAATACTCTTTTGCGGTGTGTTTGTCGAGATTTGATGAATTGTGAGTTTATTTTCAGATTATCTATTAATATTATTTGAATCTCTTCTGAATTCTTATATGCATGATTTCATATCTTAGCAAGTCTCTTCGAATTATTGGTTTGGTTTGGCCAACTAGATTTGTAATTCTTGCAACGGGAGAAGTGCTTAGTTTTGGGTTCAATCTTGCGGTGTCCTCACCCAGTGACATAGTAGGGATAGCGAGGCACGTATTGTATTGTTGCCTTCGAGGATAAAAAGATGGGGTTTTCATCATATTTATGTAGTTTATCCCTCTACATCATGTCATCTTACTTAATGCGTTACTCCGTTCTTCATGAACTTAATACTCTAGATGCAGGTAGGAGTTGGTCGATGTGTGGAGTAATAGTAGTAGATGCAGAATCGTTTCGGTCTACTTGAAATGGACGTGATGCCTATATGCATAATCATCGCCTTGGATATCTTCATAATTATTCGTTTTTCTATCAATTGCACGACAGTAATTAGTTCATCCACTGTATTATTTTCATTTATAAGAGAAGACTCTAGTGAAACCTATGGCCCCCAGGTCTATTTTCCATATTAAACTTTCAGATCTATAAAAAAAAATACCAAAAATATCTTGCTGCAATTTATTAACTTCTGTTTCCGCAATCTTTTATATCTATCTCTATCAGATCTCATCCTTGCTAGTAACTGTGAAGGGATTGACAACCCCTTTTAGCATTGGGTGCAAGTGTTTGATTATTTGTGTAGGTACTACGACTGGGGCCTTGCTTGTTCGTCCTACTGGATTGATACCTTGGTTCTCAACAAACTGAGGGAAACACTTATCTACTTTTCTGCGTCAGCCTTTCCTCTTCAAGGGAAAACCAACGCAAGATCAAGAAGTAGCACTGCACCGAGCTAGCCAGTTGTCTTCGCCCCGCAAAAGCGGGTCATGAGGGAAGTGAGGGCGCACATTGTCCTCTGCCTATCCTGTCCGAGCTGGCGAGCCAACCACTCGTCTTGGATGGTCTACCTGAGAGAGGCTATTACTTCGGCATTCGGGCAATCCACAATTTGGTTTTTCTTTGTTAAGAACCGATTCCAGAACTCTCTGGCCGACTCACTCGCCTTTTAAACGACATTGCTTAGGTCGGGGGAATCCGGGGGTCGGACATAAGTCCCCCGGAAATTCGATAGGAAGGCTTCTTCGAGCTCTTCCGAGCTTTCGATCGAGTCCTCGGGCGGGCTAATTAACCAGTGTCGTGCTAGCCCATTCAATTTAAGGGGCAAGTATTTGATCGCGTGGAGATCATCTCGTCTCGCCATGAGAATGTGGAGAAGGAAGTCTTCTATCCACATGACAGGATCCGTCGTGCCGTCGTATTATTCTATGTTGACGGGTTTGAATCCTTCCGGAAACTGATGTTGCATTACTTCGTCTATGAAGCATAATGGGTGGGAGAAACCTCTAGTCCGAGTTATCTTGTGCCGAAGGTCGGATTTGGGTTGAGTACGACATGAATCCCGGTCTCTGGCATAGTAGGGGACCCGAGGTGGCTCTCTGTCCCATCTAGTGGGGTACCTTTTGGACTCGTAAATGGACCTGTTGCGACCTTTCTTGGTTTCCAGGTTGTATCGGAGGTCGTTTGTGCCACGAGGGTGCAATTTTTTCCTTCACCTTTCCGAGGGGAGGCCCGAGATAGTATTCAAGTCTAAGATTAAATCTCCTCCTTGATATGATATCCCCACTAAGAGGGATCAACTAACCTTGGGTTTTGTCGTAGAAGACTTCAAGTAGGTGAAGTAGTGGTGGATGCTCAATGTTGATGAAGATCATTTTGAGTTGGGAGCAATCCTTGTTTTTTTTCATACTCTTCTCACCTACATGGTTTAGTCCCAAAGCAAAAGGAACAAATGCAAAAATATCTATGGACATGGAGTGAAGCACACATGGGATAATGTCCAAATATGCATTAACTATCTTGTTCCTTGCTTACCTTTGAGGGAATGTGTGACTCCTTGAATTAATGCATATGGTTGAGGCTGATTGCATATATTTCTTGCCAAAATGAATAAGAGTGAATTTCATTGGCAGAGTCACCCCTCAAGAACTTCTAGTTCTTCCTCTTGGGAATCCACACCAAATTGATGGGAATCCTTGGAGTTGTTTTAGCACTTGCTGAGGTAGAGCTAGTAGTATAGTTGGGAATCCACTTGACCTTAGCTTGGGGTTCTTCTTAAAATATCTCAGTGTTAACTTGAATCTTTCCCTTGCCTTTGCGGTCTTGCGGTAGAAGGCCATCTTGTGAGCTTGTTCCTTCGGAAGGAGTGGACTTCTCCTCTTGGAGAACAAATTTGGGAGTGGGATATGGACCTTCTTCCCAAACATCACCATTGATGTTGAAGTAGCCAACACCTTGTTTCTTCCGATGTCCTCCTTGCTTCTGCACTATTTCCTCAAATTACTTACTCACGACAAGACTCTTGAAGACACCTCTCTCTATAATCCCTTCCAATATATCATTTTCTTGCTCAAGTGTAACTTGGCTAAGAGAATCGTTAGTGGAATCAATAGAGGTACTAGCAACAACATTATTGGATTTAGTTTTAGCATTATTGTTACTAGATGAAGAAACCTTCTTGCCTTTGTTAGTGCTCCTAGGTTTAACTTATGGTACAAAGTTAGACAAGAGTAATCGTTTGGCTAGATAAGAAGAACTCTTCTTCTGAAGATCATCATTGATTGCTTTTAAGAAGTCATGCTCTTGCTCCAAGATGACCTTCTCGAAGCGTATCTTCTCAAGGGTTCTTGCAAGCTCTCTACCATCTTCTAAAGTAGTCTCATGAGCTAACTTAAGAGATTTTAATTCTTGAGTTAGTCATTCAATTTCTTTCCTATCATCAGAATTCAGTTTCTCTTGACTAGCATGATAAATAGCAAGTTCATTTTCAGTACATTCACTAGTTTTATTCTAGAAGCAAGTCATCTTCTCCGAACAAGTCATCCTCATCACTACTGAAATCAAGATACTCGGGATGTGATACCTTGGGGCCTTTAGCCATGAAGCAGTTTCTGACTCGATCATTTGGTGAATCAAATAAGTCATAGGAGTTGGTAGAAGCAAGCGCAATCACGGCAACAACTTCATCTTGACTATACTCGGAGTTGGAGTAATAGCTTCTCTCGGAGTGGTGATCAAACTCGGAGCAAGAGACCCATTCACCAACATGAGCTTGATGTCTTCTTCTTGAACTGCTCTTCATGTATTTGTCCTTCTTCTCCGAGTCCTTGCCTCTCCGTGAGTGTCTTCCTTCATAGTGATCTTCTCTACTCCTTCTCTCTCAACGAGGTGGCTCATCTCTTGAGCTTCGACTTCGAGGTGACTCTTCTCTTCTTTTGTAGGGAAATGAGCACTCATTTGAGTAGTGTCTGCGCTTCCCACAATTGTAGCAGTTTCGGTCATGACTGGACGAACGCTTCTCATCATGTCTTGAACTTGAGCTTCTATCTTTGCCTCTACTCTTGTAGAACTTGTTGAATTTTCTAACCATGAGGCTTATCTCTTCATCAATGACAAGATTGTCTTTTGAAGTAGTGGGAGCATCACATGAAGCTTTATAAGCACTGCTTGACTTGTTGTGCAGCTCATCTTTGTCCTTGAGTGACATCTCATGAGCAACAATCCTACCAATGACTTTAGTTGGCTTAAGATCTTTGTAATTTGGCATCATTTGGATCAATGTGCACACTGTGTCATACTTGCCATCAGGAGCTCTAAGTATCTTCTTGATGATGAATTTGTTGGTCATCTCTTCGCTTCCTAAGCCGGCAATCTCATTGGTGATGAGAGCTAGCCTAGAGTACATTTCAACGACTCCTTCACCATCCTTCATCTCAAACATGTCAAGCTGACTTTGAAGCACATCCAACTTAGATTCTCTGACGGAATCAGTACCTTCGTGCATATCAACCAAAGTATCCCAAATTTCTTTTGCATTCTCAAGACGACTGATTTTGTTGAATTCTTCGGGGCAAAGGCAGTTGAAGAAGATATTGCAGGCTTGAGCATTAAGTTGCAACATCTTCAGTTCATCAGTTGTCGCATCACGATCTGGTTCATGCCCTTCTCCAAACAATTTACCTTGCACACCAAGACGAATAACAACCCAAACATGAGGATTAAAGCCAAGTATATGGATTTTCATTTTATGCTTCCAACTAGCAAAATTAGTGCCCTCTAAGTAAGGACCTCTACGATGATAATTTCCCTCACTAGATGCCATACTCTCCTAGGTTGCTAAACCAATGAAATGGAGACCAAAGCTCTGATACCACTTGTAGGATCAAAAGTATGTCTAGAGGGGGTGATTAGACTACTTGACAAGATACAATTTTTGCATTTTCTCAATTTTACTTGAGAGGCAGCTACGACAGTTATCACAAGTCAAGTACACCCTACACATGCAGTTCTAATAGTATAGAAGTAGAATATAAACATGCAAGTGTAAATAGAGGAGTAAGGTAGGATGATCATACGCATTAGGTTGACACGACAATTTTTGGCATGGTTTCTATAGGTGGCGCTATCGTACGTCCATGTTAGTGGAGACTTCAACCCACGGAGGATAACGGCTGCGAGAGTCCACGGAGGGCTCCACCTATGGAGGGTCCACAAGGAAGCGACCTTGTCTATCCCACCACAGCTTATGTCCACGGAGGACTAGCCTTACTTGCGGTAGATCTTCATCAACTAGGCGATCTTCTTGCCCTTACAAACATCTTGGTTCAACTCCACAACACGAAGTAGGAGGCTCCCAAGCGACACCTAACCAATCTAGGAGGCACCACCCTCCAAAAGGTAATGAATGGGTAGATCAATGAACTCCTTGTTCTTGTGCTTCTAAATATAGTTGCCTCAACACAAACCACTCTCTCACAGAATATTCATGGGTAGGAGAGGTTGATTTGGTGGAAAGAAGTTTGGGGAGGCTAGAGATCAAGTTTCAAATGATTGGATTGGAATATCTTGGTCTGAACACATGAGTAGGTGGTTCTCTCTCACAAAATGGATCTGGAAATTAAGTGTCTGTTCTGAGTGCTTCTCCCATGAATGAGAGGTGGGTGAAGTGGTATATATAGGCAGCAGACAAAATCCAACCGTTACACACAAAAGTTCAAACTCGGTGATACCGAAGTGGACAACTCGGTGGTACTGACTAGTACTAAAAGTGTGAACTTTAGAATCTCGGTGAGACCGATATATAGAAGTCGGTGGCACCAAAAAGGTGACTGACGGTGAGATGGCCAAACTCGGTGGCACCGATACTCAAACTTGGAAATTCTGATTATGTGTATCTTGGCAACAGAATGTTGGTCACATTGAACTCGGTAGCACCGATGCAGTTTCGGTTGCACCGATTTGGTGGGAATGGCTAGGGTTCTGTTTGAGGTTCAAACTCGGTGGGTCCGATGTGGAAATGTTGGTGACATCAAATTTGTGAATGTGGAACTTGAGAGAGTGGATATGTGGGAAAAATGACTGAGTGTTTTGGTGGCAAACTTTGAGCATTTGAGGAGCTAGTTCATTTTACTACCCCACCCCCTTTTAATAGTATTGGCTTTCCTATGGACTCAAAAGTGATTTCTCACAAATATAAAATGAAGAGTCTTCTAGCTTGAAGCTTGAGCCAATATTATTCCTTTCTTGCATTCAGGGGTATTTCCACATAAACCTTAAGCCATAGCATCTTTTGAATTTTTTTGAAATATACTTGGAAAACACAATAGTCCAATGATGCATATGTTGTGATCAATTATCAAAACCACCCTAGGGAGCAATTTTGCTTTCAATCTCCCCCTTTTTGGTAATTGATGACAACATATAGATCAAAGCTTCAACAAAATATATAATCAATGATTAGCATTGATGCTTTGACAAGTATGTGAAAAGCAAAAGCTCCCCCTAAATTTGTGCATTATTTAAAATTTATATTTGAATGCAAAAGCATAATCGATTAGGATCATGGGTTACTCTTCCATGTCACATACATCTTGGTGGTGCATAAAAATAATAGCAATGCACATGACACCCAACAAGATAGTGAGTGATCATCACAAGGATAGCTAAAAGATGATATCATAGCATCACACAGGATAAAGCATATGATCAATCACACAGATAGGATAAAGTCATCCAAAAGCCAAAGTTTGTAAAACCAAACGAGAGTAAATAAAGTCAAAAGCTCTGTCACACACGAAGTCTATGATCTACACATTTCTCCCCCTTTGGCAACAAGTTACCAAAAATTTCAAAAGTATAGAACTACTCGTCTCTTTGGGCAGCTGATGATGGAGACGATCGAACAGCTTCTGCGAAGGCTTATGCTGAATGTCCTGGAGCTGGAGGAGGTTATACTGAAGGAGCTTGAGCTGGAGCTTGTGTTGAAGGTGTTGAAGCTTGTGTTGAAGATGTCTGTCTTTTCTCCTGAGGAGTAACAACAACTGACCGAGGCTAGGTGTTGAACCTAGTGGTAGTGGGAGGAGGAGACTCATCCTCGTCATAATCTTCATCTTCATCCTCTGAGCGTGGAATCTCCACAGAGTCGACTTCATCTTGAAGCTGTCTCACAATGGTAGTTAACTCAGTTACCTTCAAATCCATGTTGTGGAATTTTGTCTCCACAACTCTCTCAGGACTCTTCTGATTTTGCATGATCTCCTGGATGTTCTTATCCATGCCTTGGACAGTGCTCACTAGAAACGCCATTTGCTTAGCTTGAGTTTTCAGTTGTGGAACTAGAGCTGTCCCATTCCTAGCAGCTTCAGCCTCTGCTGCCATCCTTGCTACACCTGAGTTGGGATTATTTTCATCCATCACAACCTCATTATCTTCAAATTCAGGCTGAAGAGGTAGATGGGGACAATCAAGTTGACATGCATGCTTGCCTAGCTTGGCATTGATGAGCATCTGAATGTAAGGTGCATATCCACAGGATCTCTTCTGATCTGCAACAGTCCTACGGATAGTCTCAACTATCAAATCCATCACTCTAAATCTGGTATCGGTGTCTAATAGGTGTGGCAGGTTGATAGAATATACTTTGATCATCTTCTCATCTCCTGACTTAGGCATGAGGGTGTATTGCAGTATAGTTTTTATCGTAGGAATGCCAGTTTGAAGAAAATATACTGAACCAAACTTGTGACTGGCCAAGTACTGGTGTGGAATGGTCTTGTACATATTGGCCATGGAGTTGTAATTCTGCTTATATTTTGCATGCACATCTGCATATGCTTCTTCCTGCTTGGGGACACCAATGGTAGCAACCCATTTAGCAATTGTGGCTTCATACTTGTGACCATCAGTCATCCAGACTAAAGAGTCATCTCCATAGAAATGAACATTTGCATAGAATTGTGAAATAATGTCGTCATTCCATGGGTTCATCTCCTTCCCAACAAAATCTTCTATGTCAACTAGACTGAAGTTCTCTTTAACATGTGGAGAGAAATTCTCATTTTCCTTGATGTATGCCTAGTTGACATACCTCATATCACTGACAGCAGGACTCTTGTCATACAAGACAGTCTCATAAAAATCTTGTTGTTCCCTGGTGTGAAACCTTGGATCAACAACAGTTCTTCTTCTGATAGCATATGGATCAATAGCTCTCGACTTTCTTAGTATGACATCCTTCCTGTTCTACATATCTTTTGCTATAGGATGAGCATCATTATGAAGTGGAAGGAATGGTCTGAGCTTCCTGAGAACTAGAGCATTCTCATATTCTTCCTCTTCTGCAACATGGGCACTGGTTGGAGGGCCTTTGCTCTTAGCAGCTGCAGGTATATCTTTGGTGGTCTTTCTGGAAGCTATAGCCTTCTTTGCTTTAGCAACAAGCTTAGGAGCAGACTTCATTGCATCAGCCATCAACTTCTTCTTCTTGGGAGGAACTGGGATCTCCTCAGGAGCTTCTTCCTCGGCTTCTTCTGGGTCTTGAAACATAGAAGTCTTTCTGCCAACAAGATGGATAGTTCTCTTCCTGGTCCTCTTCACACCAGCCTTCTTTGCAGGTGCATCCTTGGAAAGTGCTCTGCCCTTCTTGTCATACTCACGTGCTCTCAGATCAGCAGCACTAGCAGATATATTCGTGAAACTTTCCTTGGAGGAGCCTTAGGAGTGGCTGAAGTTTCTTCTCGCAAAGAGTCTAAGTCTTCCTCATCAGAAACTAGCTTCCTTCTTTGCCTGGTGGCTGCCTTGGGCAAGCCATGAGAACCGGAGAACTTGGGTCTGAAGCAGTCTTCTCTGGACTAGTGCCTAAGTCCATCTCGACACTCTGCTCTTTGTAGTCATTCTGACTATCATCTAAAGCTGACATACTCACAGACACGCTCAGCAGCAAACAGTAGACCTGTGAAGTGGATATAGTAAAGACAGAATGAGTGAGCATCATAAAATTCAGATGTTTTTTTGAAAATTTGAAGTCTGAAACTTAGGGTATGATCTTCTGTAGGATGTAAGTCGGTGGCACCGAGTTGCCATTTTCGGAGTCACCGAGAAGGCTTACTCGCTTAACAGAGACTTGGCATTCATTTTCAGTGGCACCAAAAAGATTTTCTTGGTCTCACCGAGTTGCTTCTCAGGAGCCCTAAAATAAGAATCGATGGAACCGATTTTACAAACTCGGTCACACCGAGTTGCATGCTGCGGCAGATCAGATCCAAAATTTCTACTTCTTCTACACTACGAGATTCATCTGGTGGAAGGAAGGGTTTGCACATGGCGGCTCGAAGAAAAACTTTCCCAATGCGTAAGAATCAGATAGGGGAACGCAAAGGAAATTGGATCCGTACCCTAACTTGGCGGCCGTCCGGCTACAGTGACGACGGTGGAGCATATTGCATCGATGGCGGCGAATCTCGGAGGCAGCGGCGCTCGAGGAGACAAAGGCAATGACCTGGGGTCTCGGAGGCAGCCAGGGTTTGGTGAACGAAACGGTTTTGACGAAGTGAAGTCAAAAGATTCAGTCCATATACCTGTGCGTTGTCGGTGTCACCGAGATAGAAAAATCGGTGTCACCGAGCTCCTCAACTATCAGTAGACAGGGAAACTTGGTGTAACCGAGTTGGTGATTTTGGTGGTACCGAGATAGGAAAACTTGATCAACTTTGAAAAATCGGTGGCACCGAGTTTGTGGAGTTGGTCACACCGAGTTTTTCAAAGAGGTTTTGGAAGGCAACCTTTGACGATACAGAACTCTGAGTGCACCTTCACAAAGTGGGATCGGCAAGTGCTTGTTCAAGTTTTGTGATGAAGCATGAATAGAACTTGAGATGAGATAGCATAGATAGCTAGAGAAGGTTCCTAGGCATTCTTGTCCATCCAATTGGCAAAAGATAAATCAAAAGCCAAATAACAACAATTTGATTTCCTCGAATGATCAAACACATGCAGACCAACATGCTCTCACAATAACAGTGACGAATAAAACATGGTGAACATGCACACACATCCTAGAAGCTATTAAGCACTTGGGTGATGACAAAGTCATCTATATATGAGTATATTGACATAGGAGCCAAGTAAGAATACTTTATCATAGGTCATACTCATCGCTAAGCACAAGTTGGGTTACCACTTTTACATAAGCATTAATGTGTTCATATCCTTAGGAGATGCTTATACTCAAGTATAAGACTAAAGCCCCCCTTTATATGATATCCCCACTAAGAGGTGTCAACTAACCTTGGGTTTTGTCATAGAAGACTTCAAGTAGGTGAAGTAGTGGTGGATGCTCAATGTTGATGAAGATCATCTTGAGTTAGGAGCAATCCTTGTTGTTTTCATAATCTTCTCACCTACATGGATTAGTCCCAAAGAAAAAGTAACATATGCAAGAATATATATGGACATGGAGTGAAGCACACATGGGATAATGTCAAAAGATGCATTAATTACCTTGTTCCTTGCTTACCTTTGAGGGAATGTGTGACTCCTTGAACTAATGCATATGGTTGAGGTTGATTGCATATAGTTCTTGCCAAAATGAATAAGAGTAAATTTCATTGGCAGAGTCACCCCTCAAGAACTTCTAGTTCTTCCTCTTGGGAATCCACACCAAATTGATGGGAATCCTTGGAGTTTTGTTAGCACTTGCTAAGGTAGAGCTAGTAGTATCCTTGGGAATCCACTTGACCTTAGCTTGGGGTACTTCTTCAAATAGGTCAATGTCATCTTGAAGCATTCCCTTGCCTTTGTGGTCTTGCGGTAGAAGGCAATGTTGTGAGATTGTTCCTTCGGAAGGAGTGGACTTCTCCTCTTGGGGAACAAATTTGGGAGTGGGATTGGACCTTCTTCCCAAACATCTCCGTTGACGTTGAAGTAGCCAACACCTTGTTCCTTCCGATGCCCTCCTTGCTTGCGCACAATTTCCTCAAAATGCTAACTTCCGACAAGACTCTTGAAGACACCTCTCTCTATAATCCCTTCCAATATATCATTTTCTTGCTCAAGTGTAACTTGGCTAAGAGAATCGTTAGTGGAATCAATAGAAGTACTAGCAACAATATTGTTGGATTTAGCTTTAGCATTGTTGTTACTAGATGAAGAAACGTTTTTGCCTTTGTTACTAGTGTTCCTAGGTTTAACTTGTGGAACAAAGTTAGACAAGAGTAATCGTTTAGCTAGATAAGAAGAACTCTTCTTCCGAAGATCGTCATTGATTGCTTTTAAGAGTTCATGCTCTTGCTCCAAGTTGAGCTTCTCGAAGCGTAGCTTCTCATGGGTTCTTGCAAGATCTCTATTATCTTCTAGAGTAGTCTCATGAGCTAACTTAGGAGTTTTTAATACTTGATTTAGTCGTTCAATTTTGTTTCTTCTCACCATTATTCGATTTCTCTTCACTAGCATGATAAATAGCAAGTTCATTTTCAGTGCATTCACTGGCTTTATCTAGAAGCAAGTCATCTTCTCCTAACAAGTCATCCTCATCACTACTGAAATCAAGATACTCAGGATGTGTTACCTTGGGGCGTTTAGCCATGAAGCAGTTTCTGACTCCCTCATTTGGTGAATCAAATAAGTCGTGGGAGTTGGTAGAAACAAGCGCAATCCCGGCAACACCTTCATCTTGACTATAGTAGGAGTTGGAGTGATAGCTTCTCTCAGAGTGGTGATCAAACTCGGAGCCGGAGACCCATTCACCGACATGATCTTGATGTCTTCTTCTCAAACTGCTCTTGGTGTATTTGTCCTTCTTCTCCGATTCATTGCCTCTTCGTGAGTGTCTTCGTTCATAGTGATCTTCTCCACTCCTTCTCTCTCTACGAGGTGACTCATCTCTTGAGCTTCGTCTTCGAGGTGACTCTTCTCTTCTTTTGTAGGGAACCGAGCACTCATTTGAGTAGTGTCCGGGATTCACACAATTGTAGCAGGTTCGGTCACGACTGGACGAATGCTTCTCATCATGTCTTGAACTTGAGCTTCTATCTTTGCCTCTACTCTTGTATAATTTTTTGACCATGAGGCTTATCTCTTCATGAGTGACAAGATTATCTTTTGAAGTAGCGGGAGCATCACATGAAGCTTTATAAGCACCACTTGACTTCTTGTGCAACTCATCTTTGTCCTTGAGTGACATCTCCTTAGCAACAATCCTACCAATGACTTAAGTTGTCTTGAGATCTTTGTAATTTTTCATCATTTGGATGAATGTGCACACTGTGTCATACTTGCCATCAAGAGCTCTAAGTATATTCTTGATGATGAAGTTTTCAGTCATCTCTTCGCTTCCTAAGCCGGCAATCTCATTGGTGATGAGAGCTAGCCTAGAGTACATTTCAGTGACTCCTTCACAACCCTTCGTATTGAACTTGTCAAGCTGACTTTGAAGCACATCCAACTTAGATTCTCTGACAGAATCAGTACCTTCGTCCATATCAACCAAAGTATCCCAAATTACTTTTGCATTCTCAAGACGACTGATTTTGTTGAATTCTTCGGGGCAAAGGCATTTGAAGTTGATATCGCACGCTTGAGCATTAAGTTGCAACATCTTTAGTTCATCAGTTGTCGCATCACGATCTAGTTCATGCCCTTCTCCAAAGAAGTTATCTTGCACACCAAGATGAATAACAGCCCAAACATGAGGATTAAAGCCAAGTATATGCATTTTCATTTATGCTTCCAACTAGCAAAATTAGTGCCATCGAAGTAAGGACGTCTACGATGATAATTTCCCTCACTAGATGCCATACTCTCCTAGGTTGCTAAACCAATGAAATGGAGACCAAAGATCTCATACCACTTGTAGATCGAAAATATGTGTAGAGGGGGGTGATTAGACTACTTGACAAGATAATTTTGTTGCCTTTTCTCTATTTTACTTGAGAGGCAGCTACGGCAGTTATAACAAGTCAAGTACACCCTACACATGTAGTTCTAATAGTATAGCAGCGGGAAGTAAACATGCAAGTGTAAATAGAGGAGTAAGGTAGGGAGATCAAATGCATGAGGTTGACACGGCAATTTTTGGCATGGTTCCGATAGGTGGCGCTATCGTACGTCCAAGTTAATGGAGACTTCAACCCACGGAGGGTAACAGCAGCGAGAGTCCACGGAGGGCTCGACCCATGGAGGGTCCACAAAGAAGCGGACTTGTCTATCCCACCACGGCTTACGTCCACAGAGGACTAGCCTTACTCACGGTAGATCTTCAGAAAGTAGGCGGTCTCCTTGCCCATACAAATATCTTGGTTCGACTCCACAACACGAAGTACGAGGCTCCCAAGCGACACCTAACCAATCTAGGAGGCACCACCCTATAAAAGGTAATAGATGGGGTAGATCAATGAATCTTTGCTCTTGTGCTTCTAAAGATAGTATCCTCAACACAAATCACTCTCTCACAGAATATGCATGGGTAGGAGAGGTTGATTTGGTGGAAAGCAGTTTGGGGAGGCTAGAGATCATGTTTCAAATGATCGGATTGGAATATCTTGGTCTAAACACATGAGTAGGTGGTTCTCTTTCAGAAAATGGATCTGGAAATGAAGTGTGTGTTTAGAGTGCTTCTCCCACGAATGAGAGGTGGGTGAAGGGGTGTATATAGGCAGCAACCAAAATCCAACCGTTACATACACAAGTGCAAACTCGGTGACACCGAAGTGGACAACTCGGTGGTACCGACTAGTACAAAAATGTGAACCTTTGAATCTCGGTAAGTCCTATATATAGAACTCTGTGGCACCGAAAAGGTGACTAATGGTCAGATGGCCAAACTTGGTGGCACCGATACTCGTACTTGGAAATTCCGATTTTGTGTATCTTGGCAAGCGAATGTTGGTCACATTGAACTCGGTAGCACCGATGTAGTTTCGGTTGCACTGATTTGGTGGGAATGACTATGGTTCTGTCTGAGGTTCAAACTCGGTGGGTCTGGTGTGGAAATGTTGGTGACACTGAATTTGTGAATGTGGAACTTGAGAGAGTGTATATGTGGGAAAAATGACTCAGTGTTTTGGTGGCAACTTTGAGCATTTGAGAAACCAGTTCATTTTACTACCTCACCCCCTTTTAATAGTGTTGGATTTCCTATGAACTCAAAAGTGATTTATCACAAATATAAAATGAAGTGTCTTCTAGTTTGAAGCTTGAGACAATATTATTCCTTTGTTGCATCCAGGGGTGTTTCCACATAAACCTTAAGCCATAGCATCTTTTCAACTTTTTTGAAATATACTTGGAAAACACATTAGTCCAATGCTGCATATGTTGTGATCAATTATTAAAACCACCCTAGGGAGAAATTGTTCTTTAAATTGATACCTTGGTTCTCAACAAACTGAGGGAAATACTTATCTACTTTGGTGCATCGCCCTTTCCTCTTCAAAGGAAAACCAACACAAGCTCAAGAAGTAGCAAGAAGGATTTCTGGCGCCGTTGCCAGGGAGGATATATAGCAAGATCAGGCCTACCAAGTACCCATCACAAACTCTTCTCTTGCATTTCCATTATTTGCCTCTCGTTTTCCTCTCCCCCATTTCACCAATTTGCCGTTTTAATCGCCTTTTTCTCGCCAGATCTCACCAAATTGTTAATCTTTTCAAGATATCCAATTATGATGAACCAATTGCTAGTGAGTTGAGTGTACTTGATTATCTCCATGAAGATTTTCTTGAGATTCGTGAATCTGAAAATTGTGATGAACTGATTCACGATGTTTCCTTGAATGAAAAGCATGGTTGCAATGATATTGTTATAATTTCTATTAATATCAATTGTGCCAATGATATGCAAACCCACAAGCTTGGGGATGCTATATTTAATGAGTTTGCCATGACCGCTACTTATTGCAATGATCATGATTGGGGTGATCATGCTTCTTATGATCTTGATAATTTATTTAATACTCTTGATGAGTATGATATAGAAAGTGTGTTTGGAAGAGTGTCAACTTTAGGTAAAAAGAATCCCCACATTTTTGGAGAGTGTTCAGTCTTATGATTTTTTTATAAAACTGGGTTTGGAGAGGTCATGACTTTAGTTAATGTTAATCCCACTACCTTGGAAGATTGTAAGACTTTCATGCATGTGGATCATGAAAATAATGCTTTATGTGATACTTATATTGTTTAATTTGTTCATGATGCTACTGGAAATTACTATGAGAGGGGAACATGTGCTTTTACATATTGCAATAATATCAAGTTTCTTCTCTATGTGTTGGAAATTTTGAAGTTATACTTGTTTGGCCTTCCTATGCTAATTGATTCTTGCTCCCATAATTTGTTCGCTCATAAAATGCCTATGCATAGGAAGTGGGTTAAACATAAATATGCTTGCCATGTGATTCATGATACTCTCTTTATGTTTTAGTTCTTTACCTTTATGCGAGCATCATTGAAATCATCATGCCTAGCTAGGGGCATAAAACGATAGCGCTTGTTGGGAGGCAACCCAATTTTATATTTATGGTTTTGTTTTTGCTTCTGTTTTTTATTGCTGCACACATTATCACCTCTGTAATAATTGTGTTTTCTTGTTTTAATTAGTGGTTGAGCCAAGTAAGACCTTTGGGATGGTCTACGGTGTTTGCAAGTTGATTTTGCTGGAAAAAAAAACTTTTGCTCCCAGTACAGGAATTTTGTAAATCCACTAGAAGATGCTTTTGATCTGAATTTTTTACACAAGATGTATTTGGAAATTTCCCAGATTTTACTAATTCTTTAAAAAAATTGGAGTTATAGAACTATTCGAAGTAAACATATTGCTACCAACCGTTCTGTTTTTGACAGATTTTGTTTTCTATGTGTTGTTTGCTTATTTTGATGACTCTATGGGTTGTATCGGGGGTATGAACCATGGAGAAGTTGGAATACAGTAAATATTACATCAGTATAAATAATTAATGAGTTCACAACAATACCTAAAGTGGTGATTTATTTTTCTTATACTAACGGATCTCATGAGTTTTCTGTTGAGTTTTGTGTTGTGAAGTTTTCAAGTTTTGGGTAAACATTTGATGGACTATGGAATAAGAAGTGGCAAGAGCCGAAGCTTGGGGATGCCCAAGGCACCGCAAACCATATTAAAGGATACCAAAGAGCCTAAGCTTTGGGATGTCCCGGAAGGCATCCCCTCTTTCGTCTTCAATCCATCGGTAAATTTACTTGAGGCTATATTTTTATTCACCACATGGTTTGTGTTTTGCTTGGCGCGTCTTGTATGATATGAGTATTTACTTTTTAGTTTGCCACAATCATCCTTGCTGTACACATATTTTCAGAGAGACATGCTGAATCATGAATTTATTAGAATATGATGCTCTAGGCAATGTTGCTCTAGTGCTTCACTTATATCTTTTCAGCTAGGCAATGTTGCTCTAGTGCTTCACTTATATCTTTTCACCTTGGCAATGTTGCTCTAGTGCTTCACTTATATCTTTTCAGCTAGGCAATGTTGCTCTAGTGCTTCATTTATATCTTTTAGAGTACGGCGGTGTTGTGTTTTATACAAATTATTCAACTCTCCTACCTCACTTGTATTATTTTGAGAGTTCTTTAAACAACATGGTAATTGGTTTAGGTTACGAATTTAGTCCTAATATAATGGGCATTCAAGAGGGATACAATAAAAACTTTCATATTAAGTGCATTGAATATGATGAGAAGTTTCATTCCTTGCATATAGTTTTGAGATATGAATATGGTAATATGAGAGAATGCTAGTAAGTAACTGTGAATTGGAAGAAATACTTGTGTTAAAGCTTGTGATTCCCGTAGCATGCACGTATGGCGAACAATTATTTGATGAAGTTGGAGCATGATTTGTTTAATGATTGTCAACCTTTGTGTGGAGGTCGGGATCGCGTGATGGTTAACTCCTATCAACCCTTCCCCTAGGAGCATGCATCTAATGATTTGCTTCGATAACTAATAGGCTTTTGCAATAAGTATGTGAGTTCTTTATGACTAATGTTGAATTAATGGATTATACGCACTCTCACCCTCCCACCTTTGCTAGCCTCTCTAAGTACCGTGCAACTTTCGTCGGTACATTAAACCCACCTTCCTCAAAACAGACACCATATATTTTCCTCAAAATAGCCACCATATCTACCTATTATGGCATTTTCGAAGCCATTCCGAGATATATTTCCATGCAACACCACCGTCCCGTTTTTATGACACGCACCGTCACTTTCATACTGCTTATAGAGCCATATTTTGTTCTAGATGTCGAGTTGTAATCTTTGAGTTGTAAGTAAATAAAAGTGTGATGATTTGCATTATTAGAGCATTGTCCCGTGTGAGAAAAGGATGATGGAAGCTATGATTCCCTCACAAGTTGGGATGAGTCTCCGAACATTACAAAAAATAAAAGAGGCCAGCGAAGCCCATAAATAATAAAAGATCCCAAAGAATCCCACCAAAAAAATAAAAAATAAAAATGAGGGAAAGAGAGAAGGGACAATGCTACTATATTTTTCCACACTTGTGCTTCAAAGTAGAACCATGTTCTTCACAGAGAGTCTCCTATTTTGTCACTTTCATATAACTAGTGGAATTACATCTTTTGCACAACCACTTAGTTTCCTTTTTGAGCTTTAATACACTTATAGCTCTAGTGCATTTGGTGCATGGCAATCCCTACTCACTCACATTTATATCTATTGATGGCCATCTCCATAGCCCGTTGATATGCCTAGTTGATGTGAGACTATCTTCTCCTTTTTTTTGCAAACTCCACCATATTTCTATTTCACCTATAGTGATATATCCATGGCTCACGCTCATGTATTTCATGAGAGTTGAAAAGGTTTGAGAACATAAAAAGTGTGAAACAATTGCTTGATTTTCATCGGGGTTGTGTATGATTTAGATACTTTGTGTGGTGAAGATGGAGAGTAGCGAAACCATATGATTTTGTACGGATAACTTTCTGAGACCATGTTATTTCGAAAGGAAGCAATTGCCTTATTAGTATGCTTGAAGTATTATTATTTTTGTCAATATTAGACTTTTTTGAATCTTATGGATCTAAATATTCATGCCACAATAGAGAATATTACATGGATAAATATGTTAGGTAGCATTCCACATCAAAAATTCTGTTTTTATCATTTACCTACTCGAGGACGAGCAGGAATTAAGCTTGGGGATGCTTGATACGTCTCCAACGTATCAATAATTTTGATTGTTCCATGCCATTATATTATCTGTTTTGGATATTTTATATGCATTAATACGTTGTTTTATATTATTTTTGGGACTAACCTATTAATATAGAGCCTACTGCCAGTTTCTGTTTTTTTCATGTTTTTGCGTATTGCAGATAATAATATGAAATGGAGTCCAAATGGAATAAAATCACCAGAATGATTTTTCTTGGACCAGAAGAAACCTAGAAGACTTGGAGTAGGGGGAAGGACACCTGCCGGGAGGCCACAAGCGTGCAGAGTGCACCCTAGGGGGGCTCGCACCCCTGGCCTGTGGGTCCCCTGCAGGTCTCCTAACCCTATTCTTCGGCCTCGAAGTTCCCAAATATTCCCCCATCGCTAAAGAGATGCACGAAAATACTTTTTCTTCGCCGAGAGCCTCTGTGCCCGTGAGATCCAATCTAGGAGCATTTTCTGGTAATCTACCGGAGAGGGAATTGATCACGGAGGGCATCTACATCAAATCCATTGCCCCTCCGATGATGCGTGAGTAGTTCAGCACAGATCTACGGGTCCATAGCTAGTAGCTAGATGGCTTCTTCTCTCTCTTTGATCTTCAATACCATGTTCTTCATGATCTTCATGGAGATCTATTCGATGTAATAGTCTTTTGCGGTGTGTTTGTCGAGCTCCGATGAATTGTGAGTTTATGTTCAGATTATCTATGAATATTATTTGAATCTGTTCTGAATTCTTATATGCATGATTTCATAACTTAGCAACTAGATTGGTAATTGTTGCAATGAGAGAAGTGCTTAGTGTTGGGTTCAATATGCATGATTTCATATCTTAGCCAGTGACATAGTAGAGGTAGAGAGGCACGTATTGTATTGCTGCCATCGAGGATAAAAAGATGGGGTTTTCATCATATTGCTTGAGTTTATCCCTCTACATCATGTCATCTTACTTAATGCGTTACTCTGTTCTTCATGAAGTTAATACTCTAGAGGCAGGCAGGAGTCGGTCGATGTGTGGAGTAATAGTAGTAGATGCAAACTCGTTTTGGTCTACTTGACACGGTTGTGATGCCTATATGCATAATCATTGCCTTGGATATCTTCATAATTATCCACTTTTCTATTAATTGCTTGACAGTAATTTCATCACCCACTTTATTATTTTCTTTTATGAGAGAATCCTCAAGTGAAACCTATGGCCCCGAGTCTATTTTCCATATTATACTTTCAGATCTATAGACCAAAAACACCAAAAATATCTTGCTGCAATTAATTTACTTTTGTTTCCGCAATCTTTTATATCTATCTCTATCAGATCTCATCCTTGCAACTAACTGTGAAGGGATTGACAACCCCTTTTTAGGGTTGGGTGCAAGTGTTTGATTATTTGTGTAGGTACTACGATTTGGGCCTTGCTTGTTCCTCCTACTGGATTGAATCCTTGGTTCTCAACAAACTGAGGGAAATACTTATCTACTTTGCTGCATCACCCTCTCCCCTTGAAGGGAAAACCAGCGCAAGCTCAAGAAGTAGCACTGCGCCGAGCTAGCCAGATGTCTTCGCCCCGCAAAACCGGGTCATGAGGGAAGTGAGGGCGGACATTGTCCTCGTCCTGTCCTATTGGAGCTCGCGAGCCAACCACTCATCTCGGATGTTCTGCCTGAAAGAGGCTATACCTTCGCCATCCGGGGAATCCACAATTTGTTTTTTCTTGTTAAAAATCTGTTCCAAAACTCTCTCGCCGACTCACCTGCCTTTTGACCAACATTGGTTAGGTCGTGGGAATCCGGGGGTCAAACAAAAGTCCCCTGGAAATTGGATAGGAAGGCCTCTTTGAGCTCTTCCCAACTTCCCATCGATTCCTTGGGCAGGCTATTTAACCAGTGTCGTGATGGCCGATTCAACTTAAGGGGAAAGTATTTAATGGCGTGGAGATCATCTCCTCTCGCCATATGAATGTGGAAAAGTAAGTCTTCTATCCACATGACATGATTTGTCGTCCTGTCGTACTGTTCTATGTTGACGGGTTTGAATCCCTCCGGAACGGCGCCTCTAGTCCGAGTTATCTTGTGCCGAAGGTCGAATTTGGGTTGAGTCCGATATGAATCACGATCTTTGGCGTAGTAGGGGACCCGAGGTGGCTCTCCGTCCCATCTAGTGGGGAAGTACCTTTTGGACCTGTAAATGGACCTGCTGCGACCTGTCTTGTTTTCTGGGTTGTATTGCGGGTCGTTTGTGCCACGAGGATGCACTTTTTCCTTCACCTTTCCCCGGGGAGGCCCGGGATAGTATTCAAGTCTAAGAGTAAAGCTCCCCCTTGATATGATATCCCCACTAAGAGGGATCAACTAACCTTCGGTTTTGTCGGGACCCCGACTTACGAGTCGAGATCGCCGAATGAACGTGTTGAGTGATCCCAGATATCAATGCTCACCTAACACACATATGCTGAATAATAAGAGTCTTACATCCAAGTACCGGATTATTACAACACATGAACGAATGGTCAAGTTCACAAGGTGGGGCCTATAAGGCCAAATCACACTGATACAACTAGTAGCGGAAATCTTAGTAGCAGAAATCACTCCTCATTTTTAGAAGAATAATGGTGGAAGAATCATTAATTTTCATTGTTTAAATCTTTTTATAAAAATATTTTAAAACAAAGTTTTAAAATAAAAAGAAAAAGGGCAACAGCCCTGGCCTGGCTCAGCCTGGGACTGGGCCGGCACAGATGGCCAGCCAGCCTGCCTGCCCAGGCCCGCGCGCCGCCAGGTTTGAACCGGACGCGCGGGCTCCTGCGGTCAGCGGTTGTGGGACGCGATGGAGGGGTGGATGGGCCACCGACAGGTCGGGTACACCTGTCGGGGTCGTCTCCTACCTCGGGACAGAGAGGAGGAGGAGCACGCCGGTGTGGCTACCGACGTCCTCAAGCCCTAACAACGGCGGGAATGGGTCCGGCTCGTCATCGCCTACCTGCTGGTGGTCGAGTCGACGATGGGGGGTCCTGGTTCACCGGCGACGAGGTGGTCGCGGCGTAGTGGTTTCGGTCAACGGTGGGTATGGTGGCTACGAGCACGGAATCGATCGGGGAAGTGAGGGAAAGGTTCATGGGGTCTCGGTGAGCGTGTAGGTGGGCAGAGGGGTGCGAGAACCGTCGTGTAGCCGGAGATCGACTGGAGCTCCCAGGCGGAGGGGCCTTGGTCGATCTCGAGCACTGGGGCTCTGCTTTCTCAAGGGGGTGGCTAGGGACGTGATTGGGGTCTAGGTGGAGTGGAGTGAGGGGTGCTCGAGCGAGGGGGTGGCCTTATATAGGCCCGCAATGGTGCACCGGCGAGAAACGCCAGTGGTTTTGCTCTGGCATGCGGAGGGGCGCAGAGAGAGGCTGGGGTCGAAACCACGGTCTCAGGATGTGGATTTTGGACCTTCGAGCTCACTGCGAGAGAGGGGGAGTGAGGAGTGGCATGCCTGCGTGGCCGCGGTCCTTTGGTCGAATCTGGTGCGCGCGGGCACGCGTCGCAACGGCTCTCAGCGTGCGAAAGTAGGGGCCATGGGGGCTGCCTGATGGAGTGGAGTTGTCGGGGGAGAGAAGAGACACCGCGGGGAGGCTGGAACTGACCAGGGAGTCGCCCCAACCTCGCTTGCTCTCTGCAGCACGCCCAGAGCGCAACTTTGGCATGCCACGGCATGCTGTCATGCTCTGAGGTGCCTTGGATAGTCTGTCTTGTCATGGGCCCTTGCTGGGAGATGCCTAGACGTTTGAATCCCGTGGGAGCATCAGCTAGTCAAAGGAGGGGAGGAAAACAGACGATGTGAGCCTTGGGCTGAAGCTTAGATTGAGGTTTTTAGCTTTTCTACTTAGAACCAGAGACGGGCCACTCTTCTGGAGTTGGGCATTGGTGTTGGCCACCTAATCTAGGAGTTTGAGAGAAAGGGAATGCGTGTAGCTGGGGTTAAGAGGGGTTTTGCCATACTGTCAGAAGGTGCTCGACACTGGTTTGGGGTGGTTAAACTCCACCACTCGCTATGAAACTTAACAGGACTAGTTTTGTTGCAAAAAGATGAGGCTACACCAACTTTGGGCTCCATTGGATAATTTTAGCAATGTAAACTTGAAATCACTCCTAAATGGCCAGATCTGTCCCTTTAAAAGGGAGTGTGGGAAAATCAAGTCCAACAAATCCCATTTTTGGTAGGGAGTCCTATTTTGAGGTATTAGGCACTCCTGCAAAGTTTCAGCTCCATTTGATAAACTTTGCTATGTACAGTTGCTCTAACTTCATACTGGACAAAAAGGGTTTTGGAATTATTTGGTGACCCTAACTACCTTGGATCAAGGTGCAACTTTATATGGGAACCAAACATGGCTTAGGGAGGTCACTAGAATTTTCTACAAATTTATTGAGAATATTTCCTTTGGAAATATTTTAAAAGGTCAAAACAGCCAGAATAGGTTTTCAGGGTTTTACTCAATTATTTATAATATAAATAGGGCTTGAAAATCTTATGTATGGAAAATATATGTCCTCTCAGTATCTCCAAATTTTCTCATATTTTTCTAAGGCACAAAAGTATTTTTCCATATACGAATATCATTTATGGCCTCAGAAATGGACATGTAAATAAAATAAGAAAATAATTTATAAAATAATTATTTTATGGTTTCGGTAAACTAAAATAGTTTTAGAACCAAATCACCAACTTTGGGTAAAAACACTATCTTTCCATCAAGGACTTGTAGTGCAACCCAAAGCAGGGTTTTGAAATAATGAGAAACGAGAAAAGGATTTCGAGAATATTTAAGTTACGAAAAATATGATTTTGATAATACACAATCAAGCATACAAGCATAAAATGACAACCATGGCACTCACATCATTGATTTTGGAAAAGTTTTAATAAACTGAGATTTTTGAATTACAGTAAAAGTGAAGTGAAAACAGGGTGTGACAAATCTATCCCCCTTACAAGAATCTCGTTCCCGAGATTCCTAAGCTAGGTGCTAAAAAGGTATGGAAATTCAGATCGGACATAGTCTTCACGCTCCCATGTGACTTCTGCTTCGGTGTGGTTGCTCCACTGAACCTTCAAATACTTGATGGTGCGACTTCTGGTGCAACACTCTCCTTCATCCAAAATGCGGATAGGCCTCTCACGATAAGTGAGATCTGGCTGGAGGTCGATTGCCTGATGGTCAATGTCCTTATAAAGATCCGGAAGGTTGGGCGCTTGCAGACATTTCCGGAGTTGTGACACGTGGAAGACGTTGTGCACACCCGAAAGTTCCGGAGGTAGCTCCAACTAGTAAGCAACTTCTCCATGCCTTGCCGTGATCTTAAAAGGACCAATGAACCTTGGAGCAAGTTTCCCCTTAACGTCGAAACGCTTGGTTCCCTTGTGAGGCGTGATGCGGAGGTACACCTCGTCTCCAGGAATAAACTCCACTTCTCTGCGGTGAGAATCCGCATAGCTGTTTTGTCAGGACTTGGCTGCCTTCAGGTTTTCTCGGACAAGCTGCACCTTATCTTCTGCCTCTTACAGAACTTCTGGCCCGAAAATCAACCCTTCGCCTGTCTTGGACCAGTTGAGCGGGGTGCGGCACTTTCGTCCATACAACACTTCAAATGGGGCCATCTAGAGACTGGACTGGTAGTTGTTGTTGTATGAGAACTCAGCAAACGGTAGACAGTCTTCCGATTTGGTCCCATGTTGCAAGAAACATGCACGGAGCATATCTTCAAGTATCTGGTTTACTCTCTCCCTCTGTCCGCCCATCTGCGGGGGGAAAGCGGTGCTGAAAGAGAGCTTGGTTCCGAGGGATTCTTGGAACTTCTTCCAGAATCTTGAGGTGAACTGCGTGCCTTGGTCAGATATGATCTCTTTGGTGACTCCATGAAGGCTCACAATATGCTCAATATAGAGGCTAGCCAGCTTGTCACCCCCATAGGTGGTACTGACCGGGATGAAGTGAGACACTTTGGTCAGCAGGTCGACGATGACCCATATAGAGTCATGGCCTCTGCTGGACCTGGGTAAGCCGGTGACGAAGTCCATGCCGACTCGGTCCCACTTCCATTCGGGCACCTCGAGAGGTTGTAGCAGTCCAGTAGGTAGCTGATGTTCAGCTTTGACTCACTCGCGCACGTCGCACTTGGCAACATAAGACTCTATTTCCCTCTTCATGCCATGCCACCAGAATTTTTCCCGGAGGTCTTGATACATCTTGGTTCCACCGGGGTGAATAGAGTAGGGTGTATCATGGGCTTCCTGTAGGATCAAGTCCTTGAGTTCTACCTTGTTGGGTACGCATAAGCGTTTCCTAAACCACACTACTCCTTTCTCATCCACCGAGAATTCTAGGGCCTTGCCTTCCTCGATCTTCTTCTTAATTCCTTCGATGCTCTTGTGCCCCTTCTGGGCCTCCTTGATGTCATCTGCCAGCGTTGGTTTGACTTTGACGTTAGCCAGGAATCCTGGTTCAACTAGCTCCAACCCGAAGCTTTCCATTTCTTCATACAAGGAGGGTAGCTTCTCCTTGAACATAACATTCAAGGTGTTGGCCTTCCGGCTTAAGGCATCGACCACCACATTGTCCTTACCGGGGTGGTATTGAATGTTGAGGTTGTAGTCTTTGATTAACTCCAACCATCTTCACTTCCTCATATTGAATTCCCTTTGAGTAAAGATATACTTCAGACTCTTGTGGTCAGTGTATATTTCACATCACTTTCCCAGAAGGTAATGTCGCCATGTCTTCAGGGCATGCACTACTGCTGCCAACTCAAGATCATGGGCGGAATAGTTCTCCTCATGCGGGCGCAGTTGTTGTGACAAATATGTCACGACCCTGTCGTCTAGCATTAGGACTCCATCGAGCCCGGTTCTGGAGGCATCACAATATATCACAAACTCCTTGCTGATATTTGGAGTAGCCAATACTAGGGCAGTAGTCAATCTCTTCTTCAACTCCTGGAAGCTTGCTTCACACTACGGCGTCCATTCGAACTTCTTGCCTTTCTTCAAGAGCTGGGTCATCGGTCGAGCGATGTGGGAGAATCCTTCTATGAACTTGCGGTAATATCCCGCGAGTCTGAGGAACCTCCTGACTTCCTTCACATCGATGGGCGACTCCTAGTTGGTTACCGTAGTAATCTTGGAAGGATCGACCGCCAATCCGTTTGCCGTCATGGTATGACCCAAGAATCCAACTTCGTGCAGCCAAAATTGGCATTTGCTGAGTTTGGCATAAAGTTGGTGCTCTCGAAGCTTCTCCAACACTAACCTCAAGTGTTGCTCATGCTCTTCTTCGGACTTGGAGAATATTAATATGTCATCGATGAATACAACGACAAACTTGTCCAAGTATTCCATGAAGACCTTGTTCATGAGTTACATGAAGTAGGCTGGGGCATTTATCAACACAAATGACATGATAGTGCACTCGTATAGACCGTACCGGGTCACGAATGCAGTCTTGGGTATGTCTTTAGGTCGGATCTTCAGTTAGTAATATCCAGATCGGAGGTCGATCTTGGAAAATACCTTGGCTCCATTTAATTGGTCAAACCAGTCTTCAATCTTGGGGGTGGGTACTTGTTCTTGATCGTGACTTCATTGAGAGAACGGTAATTGACGCAGAGTCTGATAGTCCCATCCTTCTTAAACACGAACAGAATAGGTGATCTCCAAGGTGATGCACTCGGACGAATGAATCCCTTCCTGAGTTGCTCATCCAGCTGCTTCTTCAGCTCTGTTAGCTCTTTGTATCCCATCCAATAAGGCTTCTTATAGATAGGCCTTGACCCGGGCATGAGCTCAATGATGAACTCGATGTCTCAGTCGGGAGGCATCCGTGGTAGCTTGTCATGAAAGATGTCTGGGTATTCATAGACTATCGGCACTCGATCTAGCTCTTCTCCCGATACACTATTAACCTGCGGGACTCGAGTGGATACAGGCTCAGGGACATACTTGACTTTGACACCTTGGTTGCTTGTCATGGTAATAGTCATGTTGGCACAGTCCAAGATGCTCTGGTGTTTGACCAACCAATCCATTCCAAGGATTACTTCTAAGCCTTGCGACTTAATGACAATGAGATTTGCTGAGAAGCTTATCCCATTAATATTAATCCCGAATCCTCTACATCCTAGGTTGGTCCTTAGCACTGCTCCCGGGGTATGTACTAACATTTTTCCGTTAAGTAGGGTAGGCTTCAAACCACATTTTTCCGCAAACTTCTGAGTAACAAAAGAATGCGAAGCACCACAATCAAACAATATTGTTGTTGGGGTGGAGTTGACGAGGAACGTACACAGAATGCAGTCCTGGTCTTCCTGTGCCTCTTCTGCGGAGATGTGATTAATACGTCCCCTTCTGTGATACTGCTGATTGCGGGGAGCCTCCTTCCTGTCGGGTGCTCATTGACCTTGTCCCTGATTTGGTGCATTGGAGCGTGATTGCAATCTCTGGCGATGGCTAGACGAATGCTGATGACAACAAACCTTCCCCTGCAATGGCACCAGAAGAATGCTGCTAGCACTCTCTGGCAACGAAACTAGAAGAATGTTGTTGATGGCCCACCAGCGCGTGGGTTCGCAGCAGTTTTCGAGGGTAGAGTATTCGACCCAAATTTGTTGATTCGCCTATAGGAGGTGAGAGGATACTCTCAAGTATTAGCAGCTGAATATGTCAGATTCAACCACACCTGAAAGATTAGTATCTGCAAGCAAAGTATCAGTAGCAAAGTAGTATGATCACAACGGTAGACTATTCCTAACGATTGTACCAATGGCGCCAAGTTGCCTCGTTGACGGAAGTTGTCAGTTCCCGTCAACGATCAGCGAATCAAGATTGTAGCAGGTAGCAGCAGTGTAACAAGCAATAGCAGTGGCAAGGAACAGCAGTAGTGACAGCAGTAGCAAGTAGCAACAGTAGCAAGCGACAGTAATAGCAACAGTAGTAGCAGCAGCAGCAGAGCAAAACAAGTAACAGCAGTAGCAACAGTAGTAGCAGCAACAACAGAGCAAGACAAGTAACAGCAGTAGGGCAAACTCGTAGGCAATGGGTCGGTGATTTGTTTGGATTATATTCATCATGCAACAGCTATAACTTGGAGAGATATGTGGCTAGCTCCCGTTCGTCAACGTGATGTAGGCATGCATTCCGTGTGTCGTCATACGTGCTTAGGGAAAAGAACTTGCATGACATCTATTGTCCATCCCTCCTGTGGCAGCGGGGTCCAAAAGGAAACTACGGGATATTAAGGTTCTCCTTTTAATAAAGAACCGGACCAACGCATTAGCACTTGGTGAACACATGAACTCCTCAAACTATGGTCATCATCGGGAGTGGTTCCGGTTATTGTCACTCGGGGTTGCCGGATCATAACACATAGTAGGTAACTACAACTTGCAAGATCGGATCTAAAACACACATATATTGGTGACAACATAATAATTTCAGATCTGAAATCATGGCACTCGGGCCCTAGTTACAAGCATTAAGCATGGCAAAGTAGTAGCAACATCAATCTCAGAACATAGTGGATACTAGGGATAAATCCCCATGAAAACTAACTCAATTACATGATAGATCTCATCCTACTCATCACCGCCCAGCGAGCCTACGAATAGATTACTCATGAACGACGAAGAGCTTCATGGAATTGGAGAGGGAAGAAGGTTGATGATGACGATGGCGACTATTTCCCCTCTCCGGAGCCCAAGACGGACTCCAGATCTGCCCTCCAGATGAAGAACAGGTGGTGGTGGCGCCTTCGTATCGAAAACGCGACGAAAACTTCTCTTTTTATTTTTTCTGGGATGAAAGGGATCTTATAGAGCTGGAGTTGGGGGCGGCAAAGCCGCGTGGGCCCCACAAGCCTGCCCACCACCACCAGGGGAGTGGTGGCGGAGCCAGGGCTTGTGGCCCACTGGCCCACCCCCTGAGGTGGAACTTGGCGCAGATATTTTTCTTATTTTCGAAAACTGCTCCCCGTAAATTTTCAAGACGTTTGGAGAACTTTGATTTCTGCACAAAAATAACACCAAGGCAATTCTGCTGAAAACAACGTCAGTCCAGGTTAGTTCCATTCAAATCATGCAAATTAGAGTCCAAAACAAGGGCAAAAGAGTTTGGAAAAGTAGATACGATGGAGACGTATCAGGGCGCAGTGCATCGGGCTTCTTGTTGGGGCACTGCATGGAATAGTGCCCAGCTTGTCCACATCCAAAACAGGTAACATGTCCTGGGATGTTGGTCTTAACTGCACTGTTGTTCGGCGGGTTGAATACCGGCTTGGTGTTGACTTGCTGCTGAGGCTGGTAGTTCTGGCGGAATGTGTGTGCCTTATATTGTTGTTGCTGATAAGTGGGTCTTGCTGGAGCTGACTGTCATGGGTGTGGTTTTGGGTTACTGGGTCCTCCACTACCCATCAGCTTGCGCTTACGGGTGTCGTCCATTGCATGGCGCTTATCTTCCAACATGAAGGCCTTGTTAACCAGATCGTAGAAGGTCCAGCATTCACAAACAACCAGTTGATACTGGAGTGACTGCTGCAGTCCTTCCATAAAGCGTTCCACTTTTGTGGCCTCAGTGTTGACGTCCCGTGGTGCATATCTTGACATGAGTTCAAACTTCTGAAGATACTCCTTGACGGTTTCACTGCCTTGCCTTAAAGCTCGGAATTCCCGCTTCTTAATGGTCATCATTCCGGGAGGGATGTGAGCAGCGCGGAATCCTTCCTTGAACATTGCCCAAGTGATAACTTGCCCTTCTCACATGATCTGGAACCCGTCCCGCCAAGTTCTGGCCGTGCCTTCGAGACAATGAGAAGCATAAAGGACTTTCTCACGATCATCGGTGCACTTGACAAGCACAAGGAGGTCTTCGATAGTGCGGATCCAGTCATCGACATCCAATGGTTCAGTCGTCTCCGTGGATATAGGAGGTGTAGTCCGCATAAACTCAGATAGAGTAGAGCGACCGTTGTCATTTCCGTTTTGCGGTGGATTGTTCACCAAGACTTGAGCCAGTTCTTGGATGGCGACATTATTGGCTTGACGTTCCTCTCGGAGAGCTTGGAGGAACTGAGCCACAGTCAGGCTCTACGGAGGAGGTGGTGGCGAAGGAATATCGCCTTGCTTCTCCTCGTGGTGATCTCCAGCTTGAGCGTTCCCATCGGTTCCCTACTGCTGGCGAGAGGAGGCAGATACGGGGTTGTCGAAGGTGCTGGTGCAAGTTGAAATCACAATCCTGTCAGGGGAGTAGACAGGTCAATATGCCGAATTGGCCAGGGATCATAAGGGATTATTCTCTAATAAGGGGGTTTGGTGCCGTGTTAGTTTGAGATTTTTAAATAAAGGGTTTTTTGGGGAAAAGCTAATCATTAAATTTAAAACAAGTGATGTAGTCGCTTACAAGCAGCCTAAGGAGGAAATGCGGCTTGCATCATACATGCTCACACAACACTCATGGTTCACATGAACCGATACATGGACTCACTACGCTTGGGGAAGACTCCTAATTGCCTATGTCGTACACCTAAGTGGCGGACTACTCGGTCTCGTAGGCAGGTTCTGCAGGGTCTTCGTCTTCATCTTCATCGGTACTTTCCTCCTTCAAAGGTGTGGGAGATGGAAGTGGTCCATCACGACGTCTCTGAGTTGGTGAACTAGTGAGGAGCTCAGTGTACTCTTCCACGGTCAGACGGCGACTCTGAATATGAGTGGCCTGGAGCGGTGGTACTCCTCCTCGGAAGGCAATGGCTAACCACCCTCCGGGTGCTCCTTCCTTCTTGACCTTGCAGGTCTTCATCTTCTCCAGGCAGAGTAGGTCCTTGACTTGGTGCAGATCTTGGCGAAGCTTCAACGACTCCTTGATCAAAAGGTGAGTGATGGTGTCGGTGGAGAGGCTTAAGTAGGTCTGAAACCTTAGTGGCGTCATGTCCTCTGAAGATGGGTTGAGTGTCCAACTCCCGTCAATCCCGTCCTTAATAAACGGCAGGTAACGAGTAGCTGGCTCATTATCCATCGAAGGAAGGATGTCGTGGAGACGCATGAGTGCCTCTCGTGCGGTTGTCTCTACTTCCAACATCACATCCTCCATCTATGGTCCTTCAAAGAACCAACTAGTTGGGGAGTCGTTAGCCTTCACTATCACGTCCACGTGATATTCCTTCCTTGGTGTCGGCGTTGACCCAGTGCTCGTGGTAAAGGAAGATGGGTGTGCGGCGTACTTGACAATTCTCGAGACCATCTCCCAAAAGTAGGGGAAAGCCCGTCTCTAGAAGCATCTCAGGTACGGCGGCCATCTACAAGGTTGTAGGAGAGGGTTAGAAATTTGTGGTGGGTGCAAAAATATCAAGTGTAAAGGCTGAGTGCACTACTCGACTTGGCTATCGTCCATGCTACCTAAGGCTTCCTACAATCAAACTGGCTCTGATACTAGCTCTGTGGGGACCCCGACTTACAAGTCAAGATTGCCGAATGAACGTGATTACTGATCCTAGAGATCAATGCTCATCGAACACACAGATGCTGAATAATAAGAGTCTTACATCAAAGTACTGAATTATTACAACACATGACCGAATGGTCAAGTTCACAAGGTGGGTTCTATAAGGCCAAATCACACTTATACAACTAGTAGCGGAAATCTTAGGGCTAAGCGGGTGCCCATGCCATCAGCCTACACCAACAGGCATTCTGACTGGGAAGCGTCCTAGTTCGCAGGGCCATCTCCGAAGACGTACTCTTCTCCAAACTCCGGTCCTTCCATGTCTGGTCAATAATATAACCAGTGGCAAGCCAATGAGTACTTTGAATGTACTTGCAAACAACCCATGATATGAACAATGCAATTGGTGGAATAACAAGTAATATGCAGTTTTGGTGTATAGCAGCTTAGATGTAAATAAACATGATCATGGATGTGCAACATAAAATAGATGGTATTTAGAAGAACAGGTTACACATATCAATATATATGTCAAGGGTTGAACACTTTGGGTTTACCTGATATGCCAAGTCACCAAACTTGGTCATATCAACTCTTTGATATTAACACCATTTCACCACACTCACACACACTTGGTTTATGTCGAAACGACTGGACGTAGTTTAAGCAGGATTACCCAACTGTCCTTGACCGTGGACACGACTATTCGAATAGTTTTACACACTGCAGAGGTTGTATGTTGTACCCACGAGATCCGGGAAACTTCCGTGTCATCCACGACTCGTGGTATATAACATGCCCGAGGTAAGTACCCGATCAATCCCTTTCCCCTGACGATACTAGACAAAGAGGTCCACTCGATCTCGAGCACCGGGGCTCTACTTGCTCGAGGGGGTGGCTAGGGAGGTGATTGGGGTCTAGGTGGAGTGGAGTGAGGGGTGCTGGAGCGAGGGGTGGCCTTATATAGGCCCGCGACGGTGCACTAGCGAGAAACGCCACTGGTTTCGTTGTGGCGCACGGAGGGGTGCAGAGAGAGGATGGGGTCGAAACCACGGTCTCAGGAACGTGGTTTTCTACCTCCGAGCACACTATGAGAGAGGGGGGTCAGGAGTGGCGTGCATGCGTGGCCGCGCTCCTTTGGCCGAACCTGGTGCGCGCGGGCACGCGTCGCACCGGCTCTCAACGCGGGAAAGGAGGGGCCCTGGCGGGCTGCTTGATGTAGTGGAGCTGTCGCGGGAGAGGAGGGACACCGCGGGGAGGCTCGAACTGGCCCATGTTATCGCCCCCACCTCGGTTGCTCTCTATAGCCCGCCCAGAGCGCAGCTTTGGCATGCGACGGCATGCTGGCACGCTCTGGGGTTCCTTGGACGCGTCTGGCGTGTCATGGGCCATTTTCTGGGAGATGCCTAGTCGTTTGAATCCCGTGGGAGCATCAGCTAGTCATAGGAGGGGAGGAAAACAAATGTTGTCAGCCTTGGGCTGAAGCTTAGATTAAGGTTTTTGGCTTTTCTACTTAGAACCAGAGATGGGCCACTCTTGTGGAGTTGGGCATTGGTATTGGCTACCTAATCTAGGAGTTTGAGATAAAGGGAATGGGTGTAGCTGGGGTTAAGAGGGGTTTTGCCATACTGTCAGAAGGTGCTCGACAGTGGTTTGGGGTGGTTACACTCCACCACTGGCTATGAAACTTAACATGACTAGGTTTGGCGCAAAAGCATGAGTCTACACCAATTTTCGGCTCCATTGGTCCTAAATAGCCAGATTTGTCCCTTCCAAAGGGAGTGTGGGCAAATCAAGTCCCACAAATCCCTTTTTTGGTAGGGAGTCCTCTTTTGAGGTATTAGGCACTCGTGCAAAGTTTCAGCTCCATTGGATAAACTTTGCTATGTAGAGTTGCTCTAACTTCATACGGGATAGAAAGGCTTTTGGAATTATTTGGTGACTCTAACCACCTTGTATCAAGGTGAAACCTTATATGGGCACCAAATATGGCTTAGGGAGGTCACTGGAATTTTCTAGGAATTTATTGAGAATATTTCCTTTGGAAATATTTCAAAAGGTCAAAACAAACAGAATAGGTCTTCACGGTTTTACTCAATTATTTATAATATAAATAGGGGTTGAAAATCTTATGTATGGAAAATATATGTCTTGTGAGTATCTCCAATTTTTCTCAGATTTTTATAAGGCACAAAAGTATTTTTCCATATAGGAATATCATTTCTGGCCTCAGAAATGTACACGCAAATAAAATAAGAAAATAATTTATAAAATAATTATTTTATGGTTTTGGTAAACTAAATAGTTTTAGAACCAAATCACCAACTTTGGGTAAAAGCACTCTCTTGCCATCAATGACTTGTAGTGCAACCCAAAGCAGAGTTTTGAAATAATCAGAAATGAGAAAAGGATTTTGAGAATATTTAAGTTATGAAAAATATCATTTTGATAATAAACTATCAAGCATACTTGCATAAAATGACAACCATGGCACTCACATCATTGATTTTGGAAAAGTTTTAATAAACTCGGATTTTTTAATTGCAGTAAAAGTGAAGTGAAAACAGGGTGTGACAGGTTTTGTCGTAGAAGACTTCAAGTAGGTGAAGTAGTGGTGGATGCTCAACGTTGATGAAGGTCATCTTGGGTTGGGGGAAATCCTTGTTGTTTTCATACTCTTCTCACCTACATGGGTTAGTCCCAAAGCAAAAGGAACATATGCAAGAATATCAATGGACATGGAGTGAAGCACACATGGGATAATGTCTAAAGATGCATTAATTACCTTGTTCCTTGCTTACCTTTGAGGGAATGTCTGACTCCTTGAACTAATGCATATGGTTGAGGTTGATTGCATATAGTTATTACCAAAATGAATAAGAGTGAATTTCATTGGCAGAGTCACCCCTAAGAACTTATAATTCTTCCTCTTGGGAATCCACACCAAATTGATGGGAATCCTTGGAGTTGTGGTAGCACTTGCTGAGGTAGAGCTAGTAGTATACTTGGGAATCCACTTGACCTCAGCTTGGGGTTCTTCTTCAAATAGGTCAATGTCATCACATAACGGTTCGCCATACGAATCCACTCAGCCTGGAGTTGACGCTTCTTCTCCTTTAAGATTCGAACGGTGTCTAGGAGTAGATGCCGAAATTCTTCTTGTCCTTCAAGGTCATCGGGAACTGCAAAGCATTCGTCCTCCGGGTAGTTGTCGGTGGGGAAGTAATCATCATTGTCCGGCCTATTGGTGTTGTCGGGGTCGCCCTGCTTCTCGGGTTTGTTTGCATCCTTTAGCGAATGTTATGGGATTCCGAGGTTACCGTGGTTCTATGGGGTTTTATTCTCTCAAGTGCCTTGTGCAGAGACTTTTCCCTTGTTCGACTTAACATGCTTACCCTGCTTTCGTGCTTTCGATTCTCCTCCCCGGATTTGTCATTGTTTGGCTAAGGTGGGAGGTCGGCATTTGTACCATACGTGTTCACCATGTTGACGTCATAAGTGTAAGTTGCAGCCCATCGCCCTGTATTTGTGTGAGTGGGTTCATCGGCCTCGTCGTCCATGCCCTCAAGCTCCTCTAAGCCGTAGTCTAACGCGTCGGTTAAATATTTGACGGTTGCTACTAAGTGGATGGTGGGTGGGCTATAAAAGTCCCCATATTTTGAGACGTACTCCGAGCGGGTCGGGCTGGTTGAGATGTGCAACGATTGGATCTGGCCGAGCATCTCGATTAACACTGAGAGCTCATCCTGGTAAATCGTCGGATGATTTTCGGAGTTCACCTCTGGGGCCCCGTGAGGGAGGTGTGTTCGGCCAAAGCCGTTTTCTGTGATCCAGGCGTTAGGGTCGTGTCCGATCTAGGGGCCGACTCTTTGGAAGAGAGGGATCCGAGGACATGACTGGACGCAGGACCCGAAGTTAAAACTTCTGGGGTTTTGATCTCATCGGCTGAAGCCGAGATTCTTGCGAGCACCAAATCTGTTTGCCGATGGGTTGGGAGTTCGAAACTCCCTGATTCGGTTTGTTGATTGGGGACAAAACTTCCGATCTAGCCAAGACGACCGGTTGGGTCTGCACGCAGCGTAATGCTGCCGAACGAGAGAGCCTTTCCAAGGACAAAGATGTCTTCGTTGCTGATTTTGTCGCTGACGATTAAGTGAGCCATCGATCTTCTCGGTGATCCAACAAAGGAACTCTCAATGAAAGCACCAATGTCGGTGTCAAAACGGGCAGATCTCGGGTAGGGGGTGTTGAACTGTGGACCTTGGATCGATGGGTTGTAGGAAGAAAGGGGGAGATAGTGGTTTACCCAGGTCCGGGCCCTCCTATGTAGGTCATACCCTACGTCCTGCTTGATTGTATTGATGAAGATGATTACAAACTAAATCTACCTCGAGATCGTATATGTTCAACCCTAGATGATTCAACCTCCTCTACACAGATAGGGGCTGTAGGTTTATATAGACACCTGGGACCCTAGGGTTTACAAGTTATAATCACGAATAGGTTAGCCAACCTAATGTTTCTAATCTTGAAGTACACGCCAATCGTCGGGATATTCCTTCCACAGTAGAGGTCATTATAAGGCCCGGTCTTCTACAGCATGGCCCAATGGACCCACTCGTCATTGACTAACAGGTCACCCAAGGACCCTAGAATCCCGAACTCCCTCAACTATTATGTGGCAACCTGGAATTTTTTTGACACCCGGTCATAGCTAGTACTTCCTGAGCTTGCGTTGGTTTTCCCTTGAAGGGGAAAGGGTGATGCATCAAAGTAGATAACTATTTCCCTCAGTTTATTGAGAACCAAGGTAACAATCGAGTAGGAGGAACAAGCAAGGCCCTAATCGTAGTGCCTACACAAACAATCAAACATTTGCACCCAACGCTAAAAAGGGGTTGTCAATCCCTTGAGAGTTATTTGCAAGGATGAGATCTGATAGAGATAGATATAAAAGATTGCGGAAACAAAAGTAAATAAATTGCAGCAAGATATTTTTGGTATTTTTGGTTTATAGATTTGAAAGTATAATATGGAAAATAGACCCGGGGACATAGGTTTCACTAGAGGCTTCTCTCATAAAGGAAAATAATACGATGGGTGAACAAATTACTGTCAAGCAATTGATAGAAAAGCGAATAATTGTGAAGATGTCCAAGGGAATGATTATGCATATAGGCATCACGTTCGTGTGAAGTAGACAGAAACGATTCTACATCTACTACTATTACACCACACATCGACCGACTCATGTCTGCATCTAGAGTATTAAGTTCATGAAGAATAGAGTAACACATTAAGTATGATGACATGATGTAGAGGGATAAAGTCAAGCGATATGATGAAAACCCCATCTTTTTTATCCTTGATGGAAACAATACAATACATGCCTCGCTATCCCTACTATGTCACTAGGTGAGGACACCGCAAGATTCAACCCAAAACTAAGCACTTCTCCCAGTGCAAGAATTACCAGTGTAGTTGGCCAAACCAAACCAATAACTCGAAGAGACTTGCTAAGATATGAAATAATGAATATAAGCATTCAAAAGAGATTCAAATAATATTCATTGATAATCTAAACATAAACTCACAATTCATCGGATCTCGACAAACACACCGCAAAAGAGTATTACATCGAATATATCTCCATGAAGATCATGAAGAACATGATATTGAAGATCAAAGAGAGAGAAGAAGCCTTCTAGCTACTAGCTATGGTCCCGTAGGTCTGTGGTGAACTACTCTCGCATCATTGGAGGGGAAATGGAGTTGATGTAGATGCCCTCCGTGATCAATTCCCTCTTTGGCAAACCGAAAAAGGCTCTTAGATTGGATGTCACGGGAACAAAGGCTCTCGGCAGCGGAAAAGTATTTTCGTGGCTCTTTTTAGCAATGGGGGGATATTTGGGAATTTATAGGCCGAAGAATAGGGTTAGGAGACCTGCACGGGACCCACAGGCCAGGCGCGCCCTGCAGGCTTGTGGCCTCCCAGCAGGTATCCAGCCCCTACTCCAAGTCTTGTGGGCTTCTTCTTGTCCAAGAAAAATTATTCCAAAGATTTTATTCCGTTTGGAATCCGTTTAATATTCCTTATCTGCAATACTCAAAAACATGGAAAAAAACAAAAACTCGCACTAGATTCTAGATTAATAGGTTAGTCCCAAATATAATATAAAACATAATATTAATGCATATAAAACATCCAAAACAGATAATATAATAACATGGAATAATAAAAAATTGTAGATACGTTGGAGACGTATCAAGCATCCCCAAGCTTAATTCCTTCTCGTCCTCGAGTAGGAAAATGATAAAAACAGAATTTTTTATGTGGAATGCTACCTAACATATTTATCCATGTAATATTCTCTATTGTGGCATGAATATTCACATCCATAAGATTCAAAACAAAAGTCTAATATTGACATAAAAACAATAATACTTCAAGCATACTAATAAGGCAGTTGCTGTTGGGGAACGTCACATGGGAAACAAAAAATTTCCTACGCGCACGAAGTCCTATCATGGTGATGTCCATCTACGAGAGGGGATTTCCGATCTATGTACCCTTGTAGATCGCACAGCAGAAGTGTTAAGAAACGCGGTTGATGTAGTGGAACGTCCTCACGTCCCTCGATCTGCCCCGCGAACCGTCCCACGAACCGTCCCGCGATCCGTCCCACGATCCGCTCCGATCTAGTGCCGAACGGACGGCACCTCCGCGTTCAGCACACGTACAGCTCGACGATGATCTCGGCCTTCTTGATCCAGCAAGAGAGACGGAGAGGTAGATGAGTTCTCCGGCAGCGTGACGGCGCTCCGGAGGTTGGTGGTGATCTAATCTCAGCAGGGCTCCGCCCGAGCTCCGCAGAAACGCGATCTAGAGGTAAAACCGTGGAGGTATGTGGTCGGGCTGCCGTGGCAAAAGTTGTCTCAAATCAGCCCTAAAAACCCACTATATATAGGAGGGAGGGAGGGGAGGAGGCAGCCTCAAAACCTAAAGGTTTGGCCGAAATTGGAGGTGGAGGAGTCCTACTCCAATCCTACTTGGAGTAGGATTCCACCTTCCCACTTGGAAACTCTTTCCACCTTGTGTTTTTTCCTTCTCAAACCTTATGGGCCTTAGTGGGAACTTATTCCAGCCCACTAGGGGCTGGTTTATCTCTTCCCATAGCCCATGAGACCCCTTGGGGCGTGACACCCCTCCTGATGGTCCCTGGCACCCCTCCCTGCACTCCTAGTACACTACCGATGAGCCCGAAACTTTTCCGGTAATGCACGAAAACCTTCCGGTAACCAAATGAGGTTTCCAGTTAAGAAAATTATAGCATGAACAATAGACAATTATCATGAAAAAGGAAATATATTAATAACCAATTTATTATTGCCTCTAGGGCATATTTCCAACAGTCTCCCACTTGCACTAGAGTCAATAATCTAGTTCAGATCACCATGTGATTCCAACGAATCCAACACCCATATAGTTATGGGGTCTGATCACGTCTTGCTCGTGAGAGAGGTTTTAGTCAACGGTTCTGAAACTTTCAGATTCGTGTGTTCTTTACAAATCTTTATGTCATCTTATAGATGCTGCTACTATGTGCTATTCGGAAATACTCCAAATATCTACTCTACTATACGAATCCGTTTCACTACTCATAGTTATTCGGATTAGTGTCAAAGCTTGCATCGACGTAACCCTTTACGACGAACTCTTTAACCACCTCCATAATCGAGAAAAATTCCTTAGTCCATCACTTACTAAGGATAAATTTTGACTGTTGCTAGTGATTCAATCATGGATCACTCTTTGTACCTCTCAATAGACTTTGAGTCAAGGCACACATCAGGTGCGGTACCCAGCATGGCATACTTCAGATTCTACGACCAAGGCATAGAAGACGACCTTCGTCTATTCTCTTTATTCTGCCGGGGTCGGGTTTTGAGTCTTACTCAAATTCACACCTTACAACGCAACCAAGAACTCCTTCTTTGCTGATCTATTTTGAACAGCATCTTGTTGAAACTTCTATTAAGCGCTTTCGATCTATCTCCATAGATATTTGATGCTCAACGTTCAAGTAGCGCAATCCAGGTATTCCTTTTAAAAACTCCTTTCAAACAACCTTGTATGCTTTACAGAAATTCTACATTACTTGTGATCCACAATATGTCAACCACATATACTTATCAGAAATTCTATAGTGCTCCCACTCACTTATTTGGAAATACAAGTTTCTCATAAACCTTGTACAAACCCAAAATCTTTGATCATCTCATCAAAGTGTATATTCCAACTCCGAGATGCTTGCACCAGTCCATTGAAGGATCACTGGAGCTTGCATACTTGCTAGTATCTTTAGGATCGACAAAACCTCCTGGTTGTATCACATACAATGTTTGCTCAAGGAAACCGTCGAGGAAACAAAGATTTGACATCTTGTGTGCAATATTTCATAAATAATGCAGCAACTACTAACATAATTCTAACAGACTTTTAGCATCGCTACGAGTGAGAAAGTCTCATCACAGTCAACTGTTTGATCTTGTCGGAAACATGTTTGCGACAAGTCGAGCTTTTCTTAATAGTGACTTATCACCATCATCGTCTGTCTTCCTTTTAAAGATCCATCTTTACTCAATAGTCCTATGACCATCAAGTAGTTCTTCCAAAGTCTACACTTTGTTTTCATACATGGATCCTCTCTCGGATTTCATGGCCTCTAGCCATTTGTCGGAATCCGGGCCCACCATTGCTTTCTCCATAACTCGTAGGTTCACTGTTGCTCAACAACATGACCTCCAAGACAGGGTTATCGTACCACTCTGCAGTAGTACGCGACCTTGTCAACCTACGAGGTTTGTAGTAACTTGATCCGATGCTCGATGATCACCATCATCAGCTTTCACTTCAATCGGTGTAGGCGCCACAGGAACAACTTCCTGCGCCCTGCTACACACTGGTTGAAGTGATGGTTCAATAACCTCATCAAGTTCTACCACCCTCCCACTCAATTCTTTCGAGAGAAACCTTTCCTCGAGAAAGGATCCGTTTCTAGAAACAAACACTTTGCTTTTTGGATCTGAGATAGGAGATGTACCCAACTGTTTTGGATATCCTATGAAGATGCATTTATCCGCTTTGGGTTCGAGCTTATCAGACTGAAACTTTTTCACATAAGTGTCGAAGCCCCAAACTTTCAAGAAACGATAGTTTAGATTTCTCTAAACCTCAGTCTATACTATGTCATCTCAACGGAAACACGCGGTGCCCTATTAAAGTGAATGTGGTTGTCTCTAATGCATAACCCATAAACGATAGTGGTAGTTCGATAAGAGACATCATAGCATGCACCATAGCAAATAGTGCATGGCTATGACATTCAGACACATCATCACACTATGATGTTCTAGGTGGCATGAACTGCGAAACAATTTCCACATTGTCTTAACTGCGTACCAAAACTCGTAACTCAGATATTCATTTCTATGATCATATCGTAGACAGTTTATCCTCTTGTTACGACGAACTTCACTCCAAAACATAATTGAACTTTTCAATATTTCAGACTTGTGATTCATTAAGTAAATACTCTTGTATCTACTCAAATCATCATTGAAGTAAGAACATAATGATATCCACTGCGTGCCTCAGCACCCATTGGACTGCATACATCAAAATGTATCATTTCCAACAAGTTACTATCTTGTTTCATCTCAATGAAAACAAGGCCTTGCTCATGTCGTATGATTTGCATGTCACTAGTGATTCAAAATCAAGTGAGTATAAAGATCCATCAGCATGGAGCCTCTTCATGCAATTTATACCAACATGACTCAAGCGGCAGTGCCACAAGTAAGTGGTACTATCATCATTACCTCGTATCTTTTGGCACCAGTATCATGAACATGTGTAACACTACGATCGAGTTTCAATAAACCATTGAAGGTGATTATTCAAGCAAAATAGAGTAACCATTATTCTCTTTAAATGAATAATTGCATTGCAATAAACACGATCCAATCATGTTCATGCTTAACGCAAGCACCAAATAACAATTATTTAGGTTTAACACCAATCCCGATGGTAGAGGGAGTGTGCGACATTTGATCATATCAACCTTGGAAACACTTCCAACACGTATCGTCACCTCGCCTTCAGCTAGTCTCCGTTTATGCCGTAGCTTTCACTTCGTGTTACCAATCACTTAGCAACCGAAGCGGTATCCAATACCCTCATGCTACTAGGAGTACTAGTAAAGTACACATCAACATCATGTATATCAAATATACTTCTTTCGACTTTTGCCTGCCTTCTTATCGACCAAGTATCTAGAGTTGCTCCGCCTCAGTGATTGTTCCCCTCATAACAGAAGCACTTAGTCCCGGGCTTGGGTTTAATCTGGGGTCTCTTCATTAGTGCAGCAACTGCTTTGCCATTTCACGAAGTATCCCTTCTAGCCCTTGCCTTTATCGAAACTTAGTGGTTTTACTAACCATCAACTATTGATGCTCCTTCTTGATTTCTACTTTCGCAGTGTCAAACATCACGAATCGCTCAAGGATCGTTGTATCTATCCTTGATATGTTATAGTTCATCACGAAGCTCTTACAACTTGGTGGCAGTGAATTTGGAGAACCATCACTATCTTATCTGGAAGATCAACTCCCACTTGATTCAAGCGATTGTCGTACTCAGATAATCTGAGCACACGCTCAACGATTGAGCTTTTCTCCTTTACTTCGTGGACAAAGAATCTTGTCGGAGGTCTCATACCTCTTAACAAGAGCACAAGCATGAGATCACAATTTCATCTCTTTAGAACATCTCTTATGTTCCGTGACGTTTCAAAACGTCTTTGGCGCCTTGCTTCTAAGCCATTAAGTATTTTGTACTGAACTATCGTGTAGTCATCACAAACGTGTATGTCGGATGTTCACAACATCTACAGACGACGCTCCAGGTGCAGCACATCGAGTGGTGCATTAAGGACATAAGCCTTCTGCGCAGCAACGAGGACAATCCTCGGTTTTACTAACTCAGTCTGCAAAGTTTGCTACTATCAACTTTCAACTAAATTTTCTCTAGGAACATATAAAAACAGTAGAGCTATAGCGCAAGCTACATCGTAATTCGCAAAGACCATTAGAATATGTTTATGACAATTAGTTCAATTAATCATATTACTTAAGAACTCCCACTCAAAAATTACATCTCTCTAGTCATTTGAGTGGTACATGATCCAAATCCACTATCTCAAGTCCGATCATCACGTGAGTCGAGAATAGTTTCAGTGGTAAGTATCTCTATGCTAATCATATCAACTATACGATTCATGCTCGACCTTTCGGTCTCATGTGTTCCGAGGCCATGTCTGCACATGCTAGGCTCGTCAAGCTTAACCCGAGTGTTCGGCGTGTGCAACTGTTTTGCACCCGTTGTATGTGAACGTTGAGTCTATCACACCCGATCATCACGTGGTGTCTCGAAACGAAGAACTGTCATAACGGTGCACAGTCGGGGAGAACACAATTTCGTCTTGAAATTTTAGTGAGAGATCACCTCATAATGCTACCGTCGTTCTAAGCAAGATAAGGTGCATAAAGGATTAACATCACATGCAATTCATAAGTGACATGATATGGCCGTCATCATGTGCTTCTTGATCTCCATCACCAAAGCACCGACACGATCTTCTTGTCACCGGCGTCACACCATGATCTCCATCAACGTGTCGCCATCGGGGTTGTCGTGCTACTCATTCTATAACTACTAAAGCTAAGTCCTAGCAATATAGTAAACGCATCTGCAAGCACAAACGTTAGTTTAAAGACAACCCAATGGATCCTGCCGGTTGCCGTACCATCGACGTGCAAGTCGATATTAACTATTACAACATGATCATCTCATACATACAATATATCACATCACATCGTTGGCCATATCACATCACAAGCATACCCTGCAAAAACAAGTTAGACGTCCTCTAATTGTTGTTGCATGTTTTACGTGGTGACCATGTGTATCTACTAGGATCGCATCTTACTTACGCAAACACCACAACGGAGATATATGAATTGCTATTTAACCTCATCCAAGGACCTCCTCGGTCAAATCCGATTCAACTAAAGTTGGAGAAACCGACACTCGCCGGTCGTCTTTGAGCAACGGAGTTAATCGTAGCGATGAAACCAGTCTCTCGTAAGCGTACGAGTAATGTCGGTCCGAGCCGCTTCGATCCAACAATACCGCGGAATCAAGAAAAGACTAAGGAGGGCAGCAAAACGCACATCACCGCCCACAAAAACTTTTGTGTTCTACGCGAGATTACATCTATGCATAAACCTAGCTCATGATGTCACTGTTGGGGAACGTCGCATGGGAAACAAAAAATTTCCTACGCGCACGAAGTCCTATCATGGTGATGTCCATCTACGAGAGGGGATTTCCGATCTACGTACCCTTGTAGATCGCACAGCAGAAGTGTTAAGAAACGCGGTTGATGTAGTGGAACGTCCTCACGTCCCTCGATCCGCCCCGCGAACCGTCCCACGAACCGTCCCACGATCCGTCCCACGATCCGCTCCGATCTAGTGCTGAACGGATGGCACCTCCGCGTTCAGCACACGTACAGCTCGACGATGATCTCGGCCTTCTTGATCCAGCAAGAGAGAAGGAGAGGTAGATGAGTTCTCCGGCAGCGTGACGGCGCTCCGGAGGTTGGTGGTGATCTAATCTCAGCAGGGCTCCGCCCGAGCTCCGCAGAAACGCGATCTAGAGGTAAAACCGTGGAGGTATGTGGTCGGGCTGCCGTGGCAAAAGTTGTCTCAAATCAGCCCTAAAAACCCACTATATATAGGAGGGAGGGAGGGGAGGAGGCAGCCTCAAAACCTAAAGGTTTGGCCGAAATTGGAGGTGGAGGAGTCCTACTCCAATCCTACTTGGAGTAGGATTCCACCTTCCCACTTGGAAACTCTTTCCACCTTGTGTTTTTTCCTTCTCAAACCTTATGGGCCTTAGTGGGAACTTATTCCAGCCCACTAGGGGCTGGTTTATCTCTTCCCACAGCCCATGAGACCCCTTGGGGCGTGACACCCCTCCTGATGGTCCCCGGCACCCCTCCTTGCACTCCGAGTACACTACTGATGAGCCCGAAACTTTTCCGGTAATGCACGAAAACCTTCCGGTAACCAAATGAGGTCATCCTATATATCAATCTTCGTTTCCGGACCATTCCGTAAACCCTCGTGACTTCCGCGATCTCATCCGGGACTCCGAACAACATTCGGTAACCAACCATATGACTCAAATACGCATAAAACAACGTCGAACCTTAAGTGTGCAGACCCTGCGGGTTCGAGAACTATGTAGACATGACCCGAGAGACTCCTTGGTCAATATCCAATAGCGGGACCTGGATGCCCATATTGGATCCTACATGTTCTATGAAGATCTTATCGTTTGAACCTCAGTGCCAAGGATTCATATAATCCCGTATGTCAATCCCTTTGTCCTTCGGTATGTTACTTGTCTGAGATTCGATCGTCAGTATCCACATACCTATTTCAATCTCGTTTACCGGCAAGTCTCTTTACTCGTTACGTAATACAAGATCCCGCAACTTACACTAAGTCACATTGCTTGCAAGGCTTGTGTGTGATGTTGTATTACCGAGTGGGCCCCGAGTTACCTCTCCGTCACCCGGAGTGACAAATCCCAGTCTCGATCCATACTAACTCAACGAACACCTTCGGAGATACCTGTAGAGCATCTTTATAGTCACCCAGTTACGTTGCGACGTTTGATACACACAAAGCATTCCTCCGGTGTCAGTGAGTTATATGATCTCATGGTCATAGGAACAAATACTTGACACCCAGAAAACAGTAGCAACAAAATGACACGATCAACATGCTACGTCTATTAGTTTGGGTCTCGTCCATCACATGATTCTCCTAATGATGTGATCCCGTTATCAAGTGACAACACTTGCCTACGGTCAGGAAACCTTGACCATCTTTGATCAACGAGCTAGTCAACTAGAGGCTTGCTAGGGACAGTGTTTTGTCTATGTATCCACACATGCACTGTGTTTCCAATCAATACAATTATAGCATGGATAATAAACGATTATCATGAACAAAGAAATATAATAATAGCTAATTTATTATTGCCTCTAGGGCATATTTCCAACAGTTGCTTCCTTTCGAAATAACATGGTCTTAGAAAGTTATCCCTACAAAATCATATGGTCTAGCTATGCTCCATCTTCACCATACAAAGTATCTAAATCATGCACAACCCCCATGAAAATCAAGAAATTGTTTCACACTTTTTATGTTCTCAAACCCTTTCAACTCTCATGCAATACATGAGCGTGAGCCATGGATATAGCACTATAGTTGGAATAGAGTGTGGTGGAGGTCGCAGAAAAAGGAGAAGATAGTCTCACATCAACTAGGCATATCAACGGGCTATGGAGATCCGCATCAATAGATATCAATGTGAGTGACCAGGGATTGCCATACAACAAATGCACTAGAGCAATAAGTGTATGAAAGCTCAAAAAGGAAAACTAAGTGGTTGTGTAAAAGATGTAATTCCACTAGTTATATGGAAGTGACAAAATAGGAGACTCTCTATGAAGAACATGGTGCTACTTTGAAGCACAAGTGTGGAAAAATATAGTAGCGTTGTCCCTTCTCTCTTTCTCTCATTTTTTCATTTTTTTTCTTTTCTTGGGTGGGCTTCTTTGGCATCTTTTATTTTTTTTATGGGCATCGCTAGCCTCTTTTATTTTTTGTAAAGTCCGGAGACTCATCCCAACTTGTGAGGGAATCATAGCTTCCATCATCGTTTTGTCACACGGGACAATGCTCCAATAATACAAATCATCGAAATTTTATTTACTTAGGACTCAAAGATTACAACTCGATATCTAGAACAAAATATGACTCTATAAGCAGTATGGAAGTGATGGTGCCTGTCATAAAAACGGGACGGTGGTGTTGCATGGCAATATTTCTCGGAATGTCTATGAAAATGCCATAATAGGTAGATATGGTGGCTATTTTGAGGAAAATATATGGTGGTTGTTTTGAGGAAGGTGGGTTTAATGTACCAGCGAATGTTGTGCGGTACTTAGAGAGGCTAGCAAGGGTGGAAGGGTGAGAGTGTGTATAATCCATGAACTCAACATTAGTCACAAAGAACTCACATGCTTATTGCAAAAGCCTATTAGTTATCGAAGCAAAGTATTAGACGCGTGCTCTTAGGGGAAGGGTTGGTAAGAGTTAACCATCGTGCGATCTCGACCTCCACACAAAGGTTGACAATCATTAAACAAATCATGCTCCGACTTCATCACATAACCACCATACGTGCATGCTACGGGAATCACAAGCTTTAACACAAGTATTTCTTCTAATTTACAATTACTTACTAGCATGACTCTCGTATTACCATCTTCATATCTCAAAACTATATGCAAGGAATGAAACTTCTCATCATATTCAATGCAATTAATATGAAAGTTGTTATTACATACCTCTTGGATGCCCATTATATTAGGAATAAATTCATAACCTAAACCAATTACCATGTTGTTTAAAGAAGTCTCAAAATAATATAAGTGTGGTACAAGAGTTTAATAATTTCTATAGAACACAACACCATCGTGCTCTAAAACATATAAGTGAAGCACTAGAGCAACATTGCCTAGCTCAAAAGGTATAAGTAAAGCACAAAGAGTATTCTAACAAATTCACGATTCAGCGTGTGTCTCTCTCAAAAGATGTGTGCAGCAAGGATGATTGTGGCAAACTAAAAAGTAAAGACTCATATCGTATAAGATGCTCCAAGCAAAACACATATCATGTGGTGAATAAAAATATAGCCTCAAGTAAATTTACTTATGGATTGAAGACGAAAGAGGGAATGCCTTTCGGGGCATACCCAAGCTTGGTCTCTTTGGTATCCTTGGATATTACTTGGGGTGCATTGGGAATCCCCAAGCTTAGGATCTTGCCACTCCTTATTCCATAGTCCATCAAATCTTTACCCAAAACTTGAAAACTTCACAACACAAAACTCAACAGAAAACTCATGAGATCCGTTAGTATAAGAAAAATAAATCACCAGTTTAGGTACCGTTGTGAACTCATTATTTATTTATATTTATGAAATATTTACCTTATTACAACTTCTCCATGGTTCATACTGTCGGTGTTCTGGGAATGGGGGTACCCAGTCCTGCCAGCCTGTGGCCCAGGGCTGGACCACTTCATCAAGCAAACATGATCGGGGTCGGCACCACTCAGGGCAAGGCCCTCGCGAGGGCTCGAGCCTCGTGCGGAGGAGCAGCATCAAGACCCGCAGGGGGCCTCCTCTGGACTTCTCCGTAGCGGTGGAGATTCCGAGGCAAGACCCGGCCTTAGGAGTCAAGGATGACGCGGGGAAAGGACAGGCGAGCAGCGGATTGCAGGACGGTGCAGTTTCCCCTTTCATGCAAAGGACGGAAGGACGTACGCGGGTTCCCAAGGCATCTTCCAAAGGTTCCCATTCTAGTGCAACAAGGCCGCCACCGCCCGCTAGCAGGACAGACGTCATCCTTGGACCCATCCCTGCAGCGCTGGCAGCCACTTTGCAGGCAAAGACCACCTTTGCACAGGGGAAGCATGTTCGCATGTTCCCCTCCAAAATTGGTCGTTGTGGAATCCCTTCCCGCCCTTGCGATAAGGGAAGAGGACCCGGGCCACCGCTATATATAGAGGATAGGTTACTTCATAAAGGGGGACCAGATTCATTCGTTCGCCCACCGGCATCGCACGAAGGTCACCCAACCTCCAGAGCCCTTTGAACACTATACTAGTTCATCCACCAACCACCACGAGAGGCAATCCACCAAGAAGGAGTACGGTATTATGCTTCTCAGCGGCCCGAACCTGGGTAAACTGTCATGTTCTATGTCTTCCTCACCATCGAGTGAGTTCTCTGCCATCTCCAGCAAGTAGCGAGTTAGGTAAGGCAAGCCCACAAGAGATCTCCATACACGCCCCTGAGTTCGAATCTTTAGGGTTTTGCGGAGCCCGAAATCCGATATTTGGCGCTCCAGGTAGGGGGCGTGTCAAGGTTTCCTCCAAGCTCCACCTTCACCAAGCTTTGCCGCTCCAATGGCTGACGCTCGCCGGGCTCGCGCCGAGCGCCGCGCCACCCGCGTTCCTCAGACGGCACCCGTGGGCCCCGCCGGCGCGCGTTGGTCACCATCGCCCATGGCGAACGCCACCACAGGCCCCGACGCTCAAGAACAGCAAGGTTCCTCCCAGCCGGCTACCGAGCAGCCCACCGGACGCATCGCCACTCCGTTGCTTGTTCGGGCTTCCGGATCGGCCTCACGCGCCCGGCCGGAGATGCCGCATGGCCGGCGCGCGCTTGCCATGGCCACCGAGCTACTCCGTTACCGGCCCGCCCCTGACCGCCACAATGGCTGGCTCCAGCGCATCGAGGAGCTTGTCGCCGCTGCCGGTGATCCCGTGACATTCTCCTGCTCATTTCAACCCCAACCGTCCCTGGTGAATGACGAGGAGAAAGACGTGCCACCCCCACCTCCGCGACATGGCGCGCACCCCGAGCCCAGGAAGGAAGCGCATCCCCGCGAATGGCCTCGCGAACCCAGGGCGGGGCCAGGAGATGAAGAAAGCTGTTAGGTGGTCGCTCGACCACGCGCCGACAGGCGCACGCTCGCGGCGCTGCAAATCCCGCACCGTGAGCGTGCCTCGCTTGAATCAGACCCAGTGGAGCACTAGGACCAGGTCGCCCACGCGTGCGCTGCGCCTGTCGTGCCGGTGGGGTGCCTCGACATCGCCCCTAAGCTCTACTCAACTGCGTGGCCTTCAAAGTTCAAGCCCGACCAACCCCCGCGCTACGACGGTACCCTAAACCCGGCCGAGTTCCTGCAACTCTACATGCTGAGTATAAGGGCGGCAGGAGGGGGCGACAAGGTCATGGCGTGTTGGTTCCCCATGGCGCTCAAGGGCGGCGCGCTCTCTTGGCTCCTCAACCTCCCAAGGGTATCCATCGCCTCATGGGATAATCTACGCGAACCCTTCATCGCCAACTTCCAGGGCACCCGCGACCGTGCTCTGATACGTCTCAAACGTATCTATAATTTTTTTATGGTTTCACGCTGTTATCTTGTCAACTTTGGATGTTTTATATACCTTTTATATCTTTTTTGGGACTAACTTATTAATTCAGTGCCAAGTGCCAGTTCTTGTTTTTTTGTGTTTTTGACACTTTTCAGATCTGATTTTCGAACGGAGTCCAAACGGAATAAAACCCCCGAAATAAATTTTTCCAGAACAGAAGAAGATCGGGAGGCTTGAGGGCCAAGGCAGGGGGCCCACAGGGAGCCCACAAGCCCTGTTGCCGCGGCCAAGGGGCCCGTGGCAACCAGGCTTGTGGCCTCCCTGACGCTCCCCTGCCCTAGCTCTTTGGCCTATAAATTCCCTAGAATCGCAAAAAAAATCAGGGCATCCACGAAAACACTTTTCCGCCGCCACAAGCTTCCGTTTCCGCGAGATCTCATCTGGAGACCCTTCCCGGTGTTGGAATTATGCCCTAGAGGCAATAATAAATATAGTTATTATTATAATTCCTACATCAAGATAATCGTTTATTATCCATGCTATAATTGTATTGAATGAAGACTCATTTACATGTGTGGATACATACACAAAACACTGTCCCTAGCAAGCCTCTAGTTGGCTAGCCAGTTGATCAAAGATAGTCAGTGTCTTCTGATTATGAACAAGGTGTTGTTGCTTGATAACTGGATCACGTCATTAGGAGAATCACGTGATGGACTAGACCCAAACTAATAGACGTAGCATGTAGATCGTGTCATTTTATTGCTATTGTTTTCTACGTGTCAAGTATTTGTTCCTATGACCATGAGATCATATAACTCACTGACACCGGAGGAATACTTTATGTGTATCGAACGTCGCAACGTAACTGGGTGACTATAAAGATGCTCTACAGGTATCTCCGAAGGTGTTAGTTGAGTTAGTATGGATCAAGACTGGGATTTGTCACTCCGTGTGACGGAGAGTATCTCGGGGCCCACTCGGTAATACAACATCACACACAAGCTTTGAAAGCAATGTGACTTAGTGTAAGTTGCGGGATCTTGTATTACAGAACGAGTAAAGGGACTTGCCGGTAAACGAGATTGAAATAGGTATGCGGATACTAACGATCGAATCTCGGGCAAGTAACATACCGAAGGACAAAGGGAATGACATACGGGATTATATGAATCCTTGGCACTGAGGTTCAAACGATAAGATCTTAGTAGAATATGTAGGATCCAATATGGGCATCCAGGTCCCGCTATTGGATATTGACCGAGGAGTCTCAGGGTCATGTCTACATAGTTCTCGAACCCGCAGGGTCTGCACACTTAAGGTTCGACGTTGTTTTATGCGTATTTGAGTTATATGGTTGGTTACCGAATGTTGTTCGGAGTCCCGGATGAGATCACAGACGTCACGAGGGTTTCCGGAATGGTCCGGAAACGAAGATTGATATATAGGATGACCTCATTTGATTACCAAAAGGTTTTCGGAGTTACCGGGAATGTACCGGGAATGACGAATGGGTTCCGGGAGTTCACCGGGGGGGCAACCCACCTCGGGGAAGCCCATAGGCCTTGAGGGTGGCGCACCAGCCCTTAGTGGGCTGGTGGGACAGCCCAAAAGGGCCCTATGCGCATTGGAAGAAAAATCAAAGAGAAATAAAAAAAAGGAGGAGGTGGGAAGGGAAGGAAGGACTCCCACCCACCAAACCAAGTCCAACTCGGTTTGGGGGGGAGACCTTCCCCCCTTGGCTTGGCCGACCCCCTTGGGGCTCCTTGAGCCCCAAGGCAAGGCCCCCCCTCTCCCACCTATATATACGGAGGTATTAGGGCTGATTTGAGATGACTTTTCCACGGCAGCCCGACCACATACCTCCACGGTTTTTCCTCTAGATCGCGTTTCTGCGGAGGTCGGGCGGAGCCCTGCTGAGACGAGATCATCACCAACCTCCGGAGCGCCGTCACGCTGCCGGAGAACTCTTCTACCTCTCCGTCTCTCTTGCTGGATCAAGAAGGACAAGATCATCGTCGAGCTGTACGTGTGCTGAACGCGGAGGTGCCGTCCGTTCGGCACTAGATCGTGGGACTGATCGCGGGATAGTTCGCGGGGCGGATCGAGGGACGTGAGGACGTTCCACTACATCAACCGCGTTCACTAACGCTTCTGTTGTACGGTCCACAAGGGTACGTAGATCACTCATCCCCTCTCGTAGATGGACATCACCATGATAGGTCTTCGTGCGCGTAGGAAAATTTTTGTTTCCCATGCGACGTTCCCCAACAGTGGTATCAGAGCTAGGTTCATGCGTAGATGTCTTCTCGAGTAGAACACAAAAGTTTTTGTGGGCGGTGATGTGCGTTTTGCTGCCCTCCTTAGTATTTTCTTGATTCCGCGGTATTGTTGGATTGAAGCGGCTTGGACCGACATTACTCGTACGCTTACGAGAGACTGGTTTCATCGCTACGAGTAACCCCGTTGCTCAAAGATGACTGGCAAGTGTCGGTTTCTCCAACTTTAGTTGAATCGGATTTGACTGAGGAGGTCCTTGGATGAGGTTAAATAGCAACTCATATATCTCCGTTGTGGTGTTTGCGTAAGTAAGATGCGATCCTACTAGATACCCATGGTCACCACGTAAAACATGCAACAACAAAATTAGAGGACGTCTAACTTGCTTTTGCAGGTTATGCTTGTGATGTGATATGGCCAACGATGTGATGTGATATATTGGATGTATGAGATGATCATGTTGTAATAGATAATATCGACTTGCACGTCGATAGTACGGCAACTGGCAGGAGCCATAGGGTTGTCTTTATACTAATGTTTGTGCTTGCAGATGCGTTTACTATTTTGCTAGGATGTAGCTTTAGTAGTAATAGCATGAGTAGCACGACAATCCCAATGGCGACACATTGATGGAGATCATGGTGTGGCACCGGTGACAAGAAGATCGTGCCGGTGCTTTGGTGATGGAGATCAAGAAGCACGTGATGATCGCCATATCATGTCACTTATGAATTTCATGTGATGTTAATCCTTTTATGCACCTTATTTTGCTTAGAACGACGGTAGCATTATGAGGTGATCTCTCACTAAACTTTCAAGACGAAATTGTGTTCTCCCCGACTGTGCACCGTTGCTACAGTTCGTCGTTTCGAGACACCACGTGATGATCGGGTGTGATAGACTCAACGTTCACATACAACGGGTGCAAAACAGTTGCGCACGCGGAACACTCGGGTTAAGCTTGACGAGCCTAGCATGTGCAGACATGGCCTCGGAACACATGAGACCGAAAGGTCGATCATGAAACATATAGATGATATGATTAGCATAGGGATGCTTACCACTGAAACTATACTCAACTCACGTGATGATCGGACTTGAGCTAGTGTAAGTGGATCATGAACCACTCAAATGACTAGAGAGATGTACTTTTTGAGTGGGAGTTTAGCGAATAATTTGATTAAGTTAAACTCTAATTATCTTGAACATAGTCTAAGTCCACTTTGAATATATTTGTGTTGTAGATCATGGCTCACGCGACAGTCACCCTGAATTTTAATACGTTCCTAGAGAAAGCTAAGTTGAAAGATGATGCAAGCAACTTTGTAGACTGGGCTCGTAATCTTAAGCTAATCTTACAAGCTGGGAAGAAGGATTATGTCCTTAATGCTGCACTAGGAGATGAACCACCCGCTACGGCTGATCAGGATGTTAAGAACGCTTGGTTAGCACGTAAGGAGGACTACTCAGTAGTTCAATGTGCAGTCTTGTATGGCTTAGAACCAGGACTTCAACGTCGCTTTGAGCATCATGGAGCATTTGAGATGTTCCAGGAGTTGAAGTTTATCTTTCAGAAGAACGCCCGGATCGAGAGGTATGAGACCTCCGATAAATTCTATGCTTGCAAGATGGAGGAGAACTCGTATGTCAGTGAACATGTGCTCAAAATGTCTGGGTACTCAAACCGTCTAGCTGAGCTGGGGATTGAACTCCCGCAAGAGGCTATCACTGACAAAATCCTTCAATCACTGCCGCCAAGCTATAAAGGCTTTGTGTTGAACTACAACATGCAAGGGATGAACAAGTCTCCCGGCGAGTTGTTTGCGATGCTGAGAGTCGCAGAGTCTGAACTCCGTAAAGAGCATCAAGTATTGATGGTGAATAAGACCACTAGTTTCAAGAGAAACGGCAAAGGCAAGAAGGGTAATTCAAAGAAGAGCGGCAAGCCTGTTGCCAATCCGACGAAGAAACCCAAAGCTGGACCTAAGCCTGAAACAGAGTGTTACTATTGCAAGGGTATGGGTCAATGGAAGCGCAATTGCCCCAAGTATCTGGTAGATAAGAAGGCGGCCAAAGAAAAATCAGGTATATTTGATATACAAGTTATTGATGTGTACTTAACCGGCTCTTGTAGTAGTGCCTGGGTATTCGATACCAGTTCTGTTGCTCATATTTGCAACTCGAAACAGGAACTGCGGAATAGACGAAGGCTGGTGAAAGATGAAGTGACGATGCGCGTAGGAAATGGTTCCAAGGTTGATGCAATCGCCGTCGGCACAGTTTCACTTCAGTTACCATCAGGATTAGTTATGAACTTAAATCATTGTTATTTGGTGCATGCATTGAGCATGAATATTATATCTGGATCTTGTTTATTGCGAGACGGTTACTCTTTTAAGTCAGAGAATAATGGTTGTTCTATTTCTATGAGTAACATCTTTTATGGTCGCACCCAATGTGAGAGGATTGTTCATATTGAATCTTGATAGCGATACCCACATACATAACATTGAGACCAAAAGAGTTAGAGTTAACAATGATAGCGCCATATTTTTGTGGGACTGCCGCTTAGGTCATATTGGTGTAAAGCGCATGAAGAAACTCCATACTGATGGACTTTTGGAGTCACTTGTCTTTGATTCACTTGACACGTGCGAACCATGCCTCATGGGCAAGATGACTAAGACTCCGTTCTCCGGAACAATGGAGCGTGCAAGTGACTTGTTGGAAATCATACATACCGATGTGTGTGGTCCGATGAGCGTGGAGGCACGCAGCGGATATCATTATTTTCTCACCTTCACTGACGATTTGAGTAGATATGGTTATGTCTACTTGATGAAGCACAAGTCTGAAACATTTGAAAAGTTTAAGCAATTTCAGAGTGAAGTTGAAAATCATCGTAAAAAGAAGATCAAGTTCCTACGGTCTGATCGTGGGGGTGAATATCTGAGTTTCGAGTTTGGTGCTCACTTAAGACAATGTGGAATTGTTTCACAGTTGACACTGCCTGGAACACCACAGCGTAATGGTGTGTCCGAACGTCGTAATCGTACTTTATTAGAGATGGTGCGATCTATGATGTCTCTTACCGATTTGTCGTTATCGTTTTGGGGTTATGCATTAGAAACAGCTGCATTCACTTTAAATAGGGCACCATCAAAATCCGTTGAGACGACACCATATGAACTGTGGTATGGCAAAAGGCCAAAGTTGTCGTTTCTTAAAGTTTGGGGATGTGATGCTTATGTCAAAAAGCTTCAGCCTGAAAAGCTGGAACCCAAAGCGGAAAAGTGTGTCTTCATAGGTTACCCAAAAGAGACAGTTGGGTACACCTTCCATCTCAAATCCGAGGGCAAAGTGTTTGTTGCTAAAAACGGAGCTTTTCTCGAGAAGGAGTTTCTCTCGAGAGAATTAAGTGGGGGGAAGATAGAACTTGACGAGGTTTTCGAACCTCTCATCCCTCTGGATGGTGGCGCAGGGCAAGGGGAAACCCCTGTCGTTGCGACCCCGGCTGAGGAGGAAGTTAATGATGGTGATCATGAAACTCCGGTTCAAGTTTCTGTCGAACCTCGCAGGTCGACGAGACCACGTGTTGCTCCAGAGTGGTACGGTAATCCCGTCTTATCAATCATGTTGTTGGACAACAATGAACCTGCAAATTATGAAGAAGCAATGGTGGGCCCAGATTCCAACAAATGGCTAGAAGCCATGAAGTCCGAGATTGGATCCATGTATGAGAACAAAGTGTGGACTTTGGAGGTACTGCCTGAGGGCCGCAAGGCTATTCAGAACAAATGGATCTTTAAGAGGAAGACGGACGCTGACGGCAATGTGACCCTTTATAAAGCTCGACTTGTGGCAAAGGGTTTTTCACAAGTTCAAGGAGTTGACTATGATGAGACATTCTCACCTGTAGCGATGCTTAAGTCCGTCAGAATCATGTTAGCAATAGCTGCATTTTTCGATTATGAAATCTGGCAGATGGATGTCAAAACGGCGTTCCTTAACGGTTTCCTTAAGGAAGAATTGTATATGATGCAACCCAAAGGTTTTGTCGATCCTAAGAATGCTAACAAGGTGTGCAAGCTCCAGCGATCCATTTATGGACTGGTGCAAGCATCTCGGAGTTGGAACAAACGCTTTGATGAGGTGATCAAAGCATTTGGGTTTATACAAGTGGTTGGAGAATCTTGTATTTACAAGAAAGTGAGTGGGAGCTCTGTGGCGTTTCTAATATTATATGTGGATGACATATTGCTGATTGGAAACAACGTGGAGTTTTTGGAGAGCATAAAGGATTACTTGAATAAAAGTTTCTCTATGAAGGACCTAGGAGAAGCCGCTTACATTCTAGGCATTAAGATCTATAGGGATAGATCAAAACGCCTGATAGGACTTTCACAAAGCACATACCTTGATAAAGTTTTGAAGTGGTTCAAAATGGAACAGTCCAAGAAAGGGTTCTTGCCAGTTTTACAAGGTACGAGATTGAGTAAGACTCAGTGCCCAGCAACTGATGAAGATAGAGAGCATATGCGCTCCGTCCCCTATGCTTCAGCCATAGGTTCTATCATGTATGCAATGCTGTGCACTAGACCAGATGTTAGCCTGGCCATAAGTATGGTAGGTAGGTTCCAGAGTAATCCAGGAGTGGATCACTGGACGGCGGTCAAGAATATCCTGAAGTACCTGAAAAGGACTAAGGAGATGTTTCTCGTATATGGAGGTGACGAAGAGCTTGCCGTGAAAGGTTACGTCGATGCAAGCTTTGACACAGATCCGGACGACTCTAAGTCGCAAACCGGATACGTATTTATTCTTAATGGGGGTGCGGTAAGCTGGTGCAGTTCCAAGCAAAGCGTCGTAGCAGATTCTACATGTGAAGCGGAGTACATGGCTGCCTCGGAGGCAGCTAAGGAGGGTGTCTGGAAGAAGCAATTCATGACGGATCGTGGAGTGGTGCCAAGCGCACTGAATCCAATAACCTTGTTCTGTGACAACACGGGTGCCATTGCCTTAGCAAAGGAACCACGGTTTCACAAGAAGTCCAGACACATCAAACGACGCTTCAACCTCATCCGCGACTACGTCGAAGGGGAGGACGTGAATATATGCAAAGTGCACACAGATCTGAATGTAGCAGACCCGCTGACTAAACCTCTTCCACGTGTGGAAAAATCGACAATGTGCAAATCTCCTCTCCTAAAGCCTTCGAAGACTTTGGACTTGTCAAATTCCATGATGACTATGCATTTGTATTTTCCAAAGATAACAACCTTATCAAGATCACAAAGCATTAAGACTGACATGAGGTTAAACCCAAGGGATTCGACAAGCATTACTTTGTCCATGTGCATGTCCTTGGAAATAGCCACTTTGACAAGTCCCAATACCTTGCTTTTACCTTTATCAGCATAAGTGATTTGCTTCAGTGGTGATGGAGTCAGTGGCATATTCATCAACAAGCTTTTATCACCAGTCATGTGGTTTGTGCAACCACTGTCAAGAACCCACTCTGTATTCTTGGGTTTGTCATCCTAAAGATGAATTAGTACAGCTTACCATCTCATATGCTTCAGACTCGAAGAATATGATTTCAGTTTCATCAGATAGGAATTTCATCATAATCAGTAAATTCGGGGACGTGTGAAATGTTATCATGTCATCAATTTTAGCTTGCGTCCAATCAAGCATTTTCCTCATGTCTCCAGCAAATTCTTCAGATGATGATTTTCATGTGGAGACCTGACCTGCAGAAGTGATTAGTTCAATTTATTTACCACCCACATCTAAAGGGGTAGCAAAGAGTTCATCATCCTGCAAGCACCATATGAAAAGGGGGGCTTTGAAGCTAACGCGCTTCTTTTCACAATAGGGGGATTAGAGTACTCAAATGAATAGGCAGAGAAGTTCTTTGAGGATTTATGAACATAATGATTTGACGAATAATGCTCATATTCATATCCCTTGTAATTTCCCTGCATATCAGAAGCATTAGCATGAGTAAGAGTATAGTATTGGCCATTTGAGGACTATTCACAGGTGGTGTCATGAGGACATTCTTCAATTGTTCCTATGGTATCAAATTCTTCACTGTTCTTGCCAATTCTTCAACTATTCGTGTGGTATCAACTTTATCTTGAACAGTTAAAGAATTTGATACCACAGGAATAGTTGAAGAATTTGTAGCAATGGAAGCATTTGATGATTCTGGTGAAGAATTGACAGTTTCACGCTCGATACATTTGAGACATGGTGGAGTGAATTCAATCTGAGCGGCACTAATCTATTGAGCAAGCAATGAATCGTTCTCCATTCGAACATCATCATGCGACATATTCAACTTCTCAAGATCAAGTTTCCTTTGAAGAAATTCGTAGGAAAGTTTCTCATGATCAGCCAAGAGTGTACCATAACGATCTTGAAGACTATCAAATCTAGACTGAAGACTTTTTACATCTTCAGTGAGGACTTGAGTGCGATTCATTTCATCGTTCAACAGATCATCGCTTCTGTCTAGCAGTTTTTGAAGATTTTCAATGGCACTTTGTTGTTTAGTTGCAATGTTGGCAAGTTTACTATAACTTGGTTTTTTATAATCATCAGGTTCACACTCATTTGAGTCAGAGGAGGAAGTATCATTCGGTACCTTTGAACATTTTGCCATGAATTAATAGGTTGGAGCGAAATCATCAGCATAAGCATCAGTGTAGATAGCGTTGTCATTTTCTTCAAGGTTGAGGATTGACTTGTTGACGAATGTGGTAGGCAGTGCAAGACTTGCCACACCAGACTCTAAATCTTCTTCAGAACCTTCCTCTTCATCACATTCCTCAGATTCTTCTTCAGAATCCATTTCCTTGCCAATGAGTGCCTGAGCCTTTCTGAAACTGGTCTTCTTGTGCAATGAGGACTTTGAGGATGACGATTTTGAAGATTTCTTCTTTTTCTTTGAGTCATCAGAATTTCATCCTCGTATTTCTTATTCTTTGATTCTTTCACCCAGCAAGGACAGTTAGTTATGTAGTGACCAGATTTCTTACACTTGTGACATGTTCTTTTCTTGAAGTCCTCACAGGAAGATTCTGATTTCCTCATATCACTTCTTGAAGATTTACCAAACTGGCCATGCTTTGTAAACTTCTGGAATTTCCTCACGAGCATTGCAAGCTCCTGTCCAAGTTCTTCAGGGTCACCAATGTTGCAATCTGAGTCTTCTTCTTCAGATGAGGAAATTGCTTTAGCCTTCAGCGCACGAGGTCTTGAGTAGCATGGTCCAGATCTCTCTTTTCTTCCTATTGGAATTCATGAGTATTGAGTCTTTCAAGTATATCTGCAGGATCAAGAATCTTATAGTCTCCTCTTTCTTGAATCATCAGAACCAGTGTATCAAATGATAGATCAAGAGATCTTAGCAGTTTCTTCACAACTTCATGGTCAATGATGTCTCGAGCTCCCAGTGCTTGCAGTTCATTTGAGATGTCAGTGAGGCGATCAAAGGTATATTGGCAGCTTACATTGTCAAGCCTCTTGAAGCGATTGAAGAGATTGCAAAGAACATCAACACGAGAGTCACGCTGAGTTGAAACTCCTTCATTGACTTTGGAGAGACTATCCCAGATAAGCTTAGTTGTGCCCAAAGCACTCACTCTGCCATACTGACCTTTGCTCAGATGGCCACGAATGATATTCTTTGCTTGAGAATCAAGTTGCTTCAATTTCTTCACATCAGCGGCAAAGATAGTAGCAGTGATGGAGGGAATACCATGTTCCACAATGTACCAAAGATCATTGTCAATAGCCTGAAGATGCATCTGCATCTTGGTCTTCTAGTAGGGAAAGTCCTTTCCTTCGAAGGTAGGACATCCTACGGTAACCTTGATCATACCTGCGGTCGAGATAACTAAAACTCCAGGTGGTTAAACCAAAATCACACAGAACAAGGGAGTACCTTTCTCTGATACCAATTGAAAGTGCATTATATCTTCTAGAGGGAGGGTGAATAGGCAATTTTTAGAATTTCATCCCTGAGGAATTTCCTTGTGACGAAATTCCTCAATGATGAATTAAGTGCAGTGGAAATTGCGCAGGATCATAAGTGCAAAAACTACTACAACTGATTACTTGGTGAAGATTATGAGAATCGGTTTGCACAGTACACAGGTACAGAGTATGCAGGTGAAGATTAACTCAAGTGAAGAATTTGAGGTTGAGGAAATTCAGAGGAAGTCTTCAGACAAATTCTTCAAACAACACAGATGAAATTCTTCAACATACTATTTTCAGGAAATGAAAGAGTTGAAGAAATAGAACCCGTAGCTCGATGAAGATAGTTGTTTATGACCAAGTTCCAACTGATGTGACAGTTGTACGTCTGGTTTGGAGCGGCTTCGTATTGAAACCAAAGGACACACAGTACCGGGACACATGGTCCCTACCGTATTCTCCTTGAGCTAAGGACACACAGTCCTCGCCCAACACTCGTGGTAAAGTCTTCAGGGCAGACTTCCAAACCCTCACAAACTCGGTCACCCGACAATCCACAATTGACTGTTGGATGCTCTAGACCATGATGCCTAACCGTTTGGAGGATGCATAGTCCTCAAAGGTAAAATGCTTTAGTTCCACACAGGATCAAATTTTTCAGTGATGCTCAATCACTTGGTTTTTGGTTCGGGGTTCGGTGTTTGGGGTATTTCCTCAGTTGATGATTTTCATCTGGAAGACTCTGGAGAATTTGGGTTGCTCTAAATGACAAGTGTCAGTTTCTCTCGGGATAGCCAACTAGCTAGCGATTGTGGGGGGCAGCTACTGATAGCCTGGGAGCATCCCAACATGATTTGACATAAATGCCCTCAAATAATGTGACCGTTGGGTGTATAAGATCAGTGAGGTGGCGTGAGTCGCGGCAACGGTCGGAACTTCCAACTGTAAAAGTCCTCATGTGTCTCATATTCCTCACTTTGAGGCTTTGGTAGGTTTAGGCTTGGGTTGAGCATCATGAGGAAGTTCATTTTGTAGTATTACCTCAACCCCCTTTAACAGTACGGTGTTCCTATGACTCAAGAGTAAAGAAAATGAAATAGAAAGAGTAAATCTTCACGCTTCAAAGTCTTCACGCGGTTTTTCTTCAGGACACACTGAATTCCTCATCTTCAATATCTTCATGAGGAATATCAATTTCATCGCAATTTCTTCGCGATCAAAGTCTTCAAGGTAAGACTAAATTCTTCAGCCGAAGACATACATTTTTAGGGGTCAATATTCATTGTATAACTCAAACTACTCAACGACTTATAGAGCCTGCATACACTTACAAACACATTAGTCTCTTAACCTATAACTATTCAAACCACCAAAATCACTAAGGGCAGTAGATGCACTTACACGAGCTACCTCGCGGGGACCCCACCCAAGAAGAAGAAGCAGCTCCCCCCCCCCACGAAGCGCCCTGGGACTTCAGGCTCCATGCCCGGGGACGGGATCTTGCCTCCCATCACATAGGAAGGCGCGCTCGGCGCCCCCCTTGGGTCAGGACTGGGGGCTCCCACCGGGGAGGTTCCCGACCTGACTAGTGAGGCGAGGGTGACACTCGAGCACAACCCGAGGGTGCACTCCGGCGCACGTGAGTCCATCATCAGAGCAATCCAAGAACTTCGAGAGGCCCAAGTTGTGCAAGGCGGGGGCTGCCCTCCATCACCAATCGCGGTCGCCATCGTCGGCACGGTCGATCGGCCCCGCATCTGCATCAACACGCTCGCAATCGACAGAGCCGCGGCTCAAGGCCCCTTCTGGCCTGCGCGAGCTGACAATCGGTGGGTGTGCGCATGCGCCGGCACCCTCTTGCCCTTCAGGTTGGGGAATGTGGCTGCTACCTACCGGTGGCTCCAACAGGCCATGCTCATGCCTTGCCTGTTGGGGCGTGGTGAGGAAAAGGAGGAGATGCTCGGGCCAAGCGAAGGTCCCGAGCCTCGGGAGACGGTGGACCCGTGAGGGTCGCGATCATGGAAGCGGGAGATCGGGCGACGACGGCGTCCTCAACACTTCAGTGGTATGGCCGCCACGTGACTTTTTTTTGGCTGCTGCGAGGTAACTTTTTGGCTCACTCTGTCCGAGGGCGCCCACAGGGCCATGAGGCCTCCAGGAGTTCAGGGCACTCCCCAGCCACTACTTTAATTTACGCATCCTTCAGTTGTTTCTGTCACACCCACTTCGAACCCTAACGTTCTACCTTGCTTGCATCTTTGGGCGGTCGGCTCCCCGCTTGGGGGCTCCGGCCGAAGCTTATCCTTGCAGGCCTGCTGAGTCGGTAGACACCCAGCCTCGCTCCTGGAGAAGAAGAATTCAGCAGGGCTTACTAATGACCCAAAAGGAATCAGGTGCCTAATGCCTCGGGGGTAGGGACACTCGTGAGGCCACAGTGTCCTCGCGACCTCCCAGATACACCCCCACTGTGACACTCTCACGTAATAACGAGCCGAGGTTGTATATGCCCGGGGCCCCCCGAGGATGCGGAGGGGTCGCTCCCACGCCGAGTGCATGACCTATGCTCTGCGCTGGGTGAAGACCAAAAAGGAATCAGGCGCCTATGCCTCGGGGGTAGGGACACTCCCGAGGCCAAAGCGTCCTCGCAACCTCCGAGATACACCCCTACAGTGACACTCTCACATAATAACAAGCTTAGGTTGTATACCCCCCCCCCCCCCGAGGACGCGGAGGGGTGATACGTCCATTTTGCATCATGCTTTTATGCTGATATTTATCGCTTTATGGGCTGTTATTACACTTCACGATACAATACTTATGCCTTTTCTCTCTTATTTTACAAGGTTTACATGAAGAGGGAGAATGCGGGCAGCTGGAATTCTGGTTTGAAAAAGGAGCAAGTTTGAGATACCTATTCTACACAACTCCAAAAGCCGTGAAAATCAACGAGGAATTATTTTGGATTTTATAAAAAATACTGGGCGGAAGAAGTACCAGAGGGGAGCCACCAGGAGGCCACAAGCCTGCCAGGCGCGGCTGCTCCCTCTTGAGCTTGCGTTGGATTTTTCCCTTGAAGAGGAAAGGGTGATGTAGCACAGTAGCAGTAAGTATTTCCCTCAGTTTGAGAACCAAGGTATCAATCCACTAGGAGTATCAAGATGAAGCACCGATGTACCTGCGCAAAAACAGCAAACTTGCACCCAACGCTACAAAGGGGTTGTCAATCCCTTCACGATTGATTGCAAGGTGAGATCTGAAGGCGGAAAGTGCAACAAAGTAAAAGTGTAAGGCTGAAAATATGATGTGAAGTAGACCCGGGGGCCATAGTGTTCACTAGAGGCTTCTTTCATGATAGAAAATATTACGGTGGGTGAACGAATTACTGTCGAGCAACTGACAGAACCGCGCAAAGTCATGACGATATCTAAGGCAATGATCATACATATAGGCATCACGTTCGAGACAAGTAGACCGATACTTTGTGCATCTACTACTATTACTCCACACATCGACCGTTGTCCAGCATGCATCTAGTGTATTGAGTTCATGACGAACAGAGTAACGCCTTAAGCAAGATGACATGATGTAGAGGTATAAATTCATGCAATAGATATAAACCCTATCTTTTTACCCTTGATGGCAACAACACGATGCGTGCCTCACTACCCCTTCTTTCACTGGGTGAGGTCACCGCACGGTATGAACCCAAAACCAAGCACTTCTCCCATTGCAAGAATCATAGATCAGGTTGGCCAAACAAAACCCACAACTCGAAGAGAATTAAAAGGATATGAAATCATGCATATAAGAGATCAGAAGAAACTCAAATAAGATTCATAGAAAATCTGATCATGAATCCACAATTCATCGGATCTCGACAAACACACCGCAAAACAAGATTACATCGGATAGATCTCCATGAAGATCATGGAGAACTTTGTAATTGAAGATCCAAGAGAGAGAAGAAGCCATCTAGCTACTAGCTATGGACCCGAAGGTCTATGGTGAACTACTCACGCATCATCGGAGAGGCAATGGTGTTGATGAAGAAGCTCTCCGTATCAGAATCCCCCTCCGGCAGGGCACCAGAACATGCCCCAGATGGGATCTTGTGGAGAAAAGAAACTTGTGGCGACGGAAAAGTATTTTCGTGGATCTCTCCCGAGGTTTTGGATTTTTCGGGGATTTATAGGCGGAAGAAGTAGGGCAGAGGAGCCAGAGGGGGCCCACAAGCCTGCTAGGCGCCCCCCCTCCTAGCCGCGCCTAGGGAGCTTGTGGCCTCCCCTGGTGGCCTCTGCCTTGGTTCTCACGCTCCCTGCGTATCTTCTATTCCAGAAAAAAAACTTTTCGGAGGTTTTATTCCGTTTGGACTCCGTTTAATATTCTCCTCTGAAAAGGGTCAAAAATACGGAAAAAACAGGAACTGGCACTTGGCACTGAGTTAATAAGTTCGTCCCAAAAAAGATATAAAAGGCATACAAAACATCCAAAGTTTGACAAGATAATAGCATGGAACCATCAAAAATTATAGATACGTTGGAGACGTATCAGCAGCCTACCCCCCTGGTCGCGCCTAGGTGGCTTGTGGGCCCCTTATTGCCCCTCTGGCTCCCATCTTTTTCTATAAGGAGGGTTTCGTTCCTGAAAAAACCATAAGGAGTCTTTCGGAAGGAATCTCCGCCGCCACGAGGCGGAACTTGAGCAGAACCAATCTAGAGCTCCGGCAGAGCCGTCCTGCCGGGGAAACTTCCCTCCCGGAGGGGGAAATCATCGCCATCGTCATCACCAACACTCCTCTCATTGGATGGGACTCATCTCCATCAACATCTTCATCAGCACCATCTCATCTCCAAACCCTAGTTCCTCTCTTGTAACCAATCTCCGTCTCGTGACTCCGATTGGTACTTGGAAAGTTCCTAGTAGTGTTAATTACTCTTTGTAGTTGATGCTAGTTGGATTACTCGGTGGAAAATCATATGTTCAGATCCTTAATGCTATTCAATACCTCTCTGGTCATGAACATAATTATGCTTTGTGAGTAGTCACTTTTGTTCCTGAGGACATGGGATAAGTCTTGCTATAAGTAGTCATGTGAATTTTGTATTCGTTCGATATTTTGATGCGTTGTATGTTGTCTTTCCTCTAGTGGTGTTATGTGAACGTCGACTACATAACACTTCACCATTATTTGGGCCTAGAGGAAGGCATTGGGAAGTAATAAGTAGATGATGGGTTGCTAGAGTGACAGAAGTTTAAACCCTAGTTTATGCATTGCTTCGTAAGGGGCTGATTTGGATCCACTAGTTTAATGCTATGGTTAGACTTTGTCTTAATTCTTCTTTTGTAGTTGCGGATGCTTGCGAGAGGGGTTAATCATAAGTGGGATGTTTGTCCAAGTAAGGGAAGCACCCAAGCACCGGTCCACCCACATATGAAACTATCAAAGTAGCGAACGTGAATCATATGAACATGATGAAAACTAGCTTGACAAAAATTCCCATGTGTCCTCGGGAGCGCTTTACCTCATATAAGAGTTTGTCCAGGCTTGTCCCTTGCTACAAAAGGGATTGGGCTACTTTGATGCACCTTTGTTACTATTGTTACTTGCTACTTGCTACGAATCATCTTATCACACAACTATTTTTTACCGATAATTTCAGTGCTTGCAGAGAATACCTTGCTGAAAACCACTTGTCGGTTCCTTCTGCTCCTCGATGGGTTCGACACTCTTACTTATCAAAAAGACTATGATAGATCCCCTACACTTGTGGATCATCAAGACTCTTTTCTGGCGTCGTTGCTGGGGAGTGAATCGCCTTTGGTAAGATAAATTTGGTAACGAAACATTTATATAGTGTGCTGAAATTTATTGTCACTTGTCACTATCGAAACTAATCATTTGAGGAGCTTGTTCGGGGTATCTTCACCTCGAACAGAAGCACAAGGAGTTTCTCCTCAACCTGCTGCACCTACTCAAAATATTTGTTATGAAATTCCTTTGGGTATGCTAGAGAAACTATTGGCTAATCCTTTTACACGAGATGGAACATCACATCCCGACTTGCATCTAATCTATGTAGATGAAGTTTGTGGTTTATTTAAGCTTGCAGGTTTGCCCGAGGATGAGGTCAAGAAGAAGGTCTTTTCCTTATCTTTGAGGGATAAATCATTGACATGGTATAGGCTATGTGATGATACTGGATCATGGAACTACAACCGATTGAAATTGGAATTTCATCAAAAGTTTTATCCTATGCATTTGGTACATCGTGATCGGAATTATATCTATAACTTTTGGCCTCGTGATAGAGCAAGTATCGCTCAAGCTTGGGGGAGGCTTAAGTCAATGGTATATTCATGCCCCAACCATGATCTCTCGAGAGAAATTATTATTCAAAATTTATATGCTCAGCTTTCTCATGATAATCACACCATGCTTGACACTTCTTGTACCAGTTCTTTTATGGAGAGAGATATTGACTTCAAATGGAATTTATTGGAAAGAATTAAACGCAACTCTGAAGATTGGGAGTTTGATGAAGGTAAGGAGTCAGGTATGAATCTTAAGTTCGATTGCGTTAAATCCTTTGTTGAAACAAATACTTTTTGTGATTTTAGCGCTAAACATGGACTTGACTCTGAGATAGTAGCTTCATTATGTGAATCATTTGCTCCTCATATTAATCTCCCTAAAGAGAAGTGGTTTAAATATCATCCTCCCTTAGAAGTCAATGTAGTTAAACCCAATCCAGTAGAAGAGAAAGTCATTGCTTATAATGATCCTATTGTTCCTAGTGCTTACATTGAGAAACCACCTTTCCCTGTTAGAATAAAGGATCATGCTAAAGCTACAACCGTGATACGTAAGGGCTACATTAGAACACCTACACCCCCTGAGAAAATTAGAGTTGAACCTAGCATTGCTATAATCAAAGATCTCCTGTCCCACAATGTTGATGGCCATGATATTCACTTCTGTGAAGATGCGGCTAGAATTGCTAAACCTCATGCTAGAGACAAACATAGGCATGTTGTTGGCACGCCTGTTGTTTCTGTTAAGATAGGAGATCATTGTTATCATGGTTTATGTGATGTGTGTGCTAGTGTTAGTGCAATACCTCAATCTTTATATGATGAAATTAAAGACGAGATTGCACCTGTCGATATGGAACCTATTGATGTCACTTTTCAGCTTGCCAATAGAGATACTATCTGCCCTTTGGGAATTGTTAGAGATGTTGAAGTCTTGTGTGGTAAAACTAAGTATCCTGCTGATTTTCTTGTTCTTGCTACCACACAAGATAGCTTTTGTCCCATCATATTTGGCAGACCTTTCCTCAATACTATCAATGCTCATATTGACTATGAGAAGAAAACTGTCACTATTGGCTTTGAAGGTGTGTCACATGAGTTCAATTTCTCCAAGTTTGGTAGACAACCTCATGAAAAGGAATTGTCTAGTAAGGATGAAATTATTGCCCTAGCTTCTATTGTTGTGCCTCCTACTGATCCTTTAGAGAAATACTTGCTTGAGCATTAAAATGATATGCATATGGATGAAAGGAACGAGATAGATATAGTTATCTTTGAACAACATCCTATCCTTAAGAATAATTTGCATGTTGAGCTGCTTGGAGATCCACCCCCACCAAAGGGTGATCCTGTGTTTGAGCTTTAACAGTTACCTGATACTCTTAAGTATGCTTATCTTGATGAAAAAGAGATATATCATGTTATTATTAGTGCTAGCCTTTCAGAGCATGAAGAAAAGAAATTATTGAAAACCCTGAGGAAGCACCGTGCTGCTATTGGATATACTCTTGATGATCTTAAGGGCATTAGTCCCACTCTATGCGAGCATAAGATTAAAACCGATCTTGATTCCAAACCAATTGTTGACCATCAACGGAGATTAAATCCTAAGATGAAAGAGGTAGTAAGAAAAGAAATACTAAAGCTCCTGGAAGCAGGTATTATCTATCCGGTTGCTCATAGCGATTGGGTAAGTCCGATGCATTGCGTCCCTAAGAAGGGAGGTATTACCGTTGTCCCTAATGATAAAGATGAATTGATCCCACAGAGGATTATTACTGGCTATAGGATGGTAATTGATTTTAGGAAATTGAATAAAGCCACCAGGAAAGATCATTACCCTTTGCCTTTTATTGACCAAATGCTAGAGAGATTGTCTAAACACACACACTTCTGCTTTCTAGATGGTTATTCTGGTTTCTCCCAAATACCTGTTGCACAATCTGATCATGAGAAAACCACTTTTACCTGCCCTTTCGGTACCTTTGCTTACAGACGTATGCCTTTTGGCTTATGTAATGCACCTGTTACCTTTCAAAGATGTATGATGGCTATATTCTCTGACTTTTGTGAAAAGATTGTTGAGGCTTTCATGGATGACTTCTCCGTTTACGGGTCTTCTTTTGATGATTGCCTCAGCAACCTTGATCATGTTTTGCAGAGATGTAAAGATACCAACCTTGTCTTGAATTGGGAGAAGTGCCACTTTATGGTTAATGAAGGCATCATCTTAGTACATAAAAATTCTGAAAGAGGTATTGAAGTCGATAAGGCTAAGGTTGATGCGATCGAGAAAATGCCATGCCCTACAGACATTAAAGGTATAAGAAGTTTCCTTGGTCCTGTTGGTTTCTATAGAAGGTTCATTAAGGACTTTTCTAAGATTTCTAGGACTCTTACCAATCTCTTGCAAAAGGATATTCCTTTTGTTTTTGACGATGATTGTGAGGAAGCCTTTGAAATACTTAAGAAGGCCTTGATAACTGCACCTATTGTTCAACCACCTGATTGGAACTTACCTTTTGAAATTATGTGTGATGCTAGTGAGTATGCTGTTGGTGCTGTTCAAGGACAAAGAGTTGATAAGAAGTTGAATGTTATTCACTATGCTAGTAAAACTCTAGACAGTGCCCAAAGAAACTATGCTACTACTGAAAAGGAATTTTTAGCAGTCGTGTTTGCATGTGAAAAGTTCAGATCTTACATTGTTGATTCCAAGGTTACTATTCACACTGATCATGCTGCTATTAAGTATCTCATGGAAAACAAAGATGCTAAACCTAGACTTATCATATGGATTCTCTTGCTACAAGAATTTTATTTGCATGTTGTTGATAGGAAGGGTTCTCAGAACCCCGTAGCAGATAACTTGTCTAGGTTGGAGAATGTTCTTGATGACCCACAACCTATTGATGATAGCTTTCCTGATGAGCAACTGAATGTCATCAATGCTTCACGTAGTACACCTTAGTATGCTGATTATGCAAATTATATTGTTGCCAAGTATATACCACCTAGTTTCACATACCAACAAAATAAGAAATTCTTCTTTGATTTGAGACATTACTTTTGGGATGATCCTCACCTTTATAAAGAAGGAGTAGATGGTGTTATTAGACGTTGTGTACCTGAGCATGAACAGGGACAGATCCTACAGAAGTGTCACTCCGAGGCTTACGGAGGACAGCATGCGGGAGATAGAACTGCACATAAGGTATTGCAATCCGGTTTCTATTGGCCTACTCTCTTCAAGGATGACCGTAAGTTTGTCTTGTCTTGTGATGAATGTCAAAGAATAGATAATATCAGTAAACGTTAGGAAATGCCTATAAATTATTCACTTGTCATTGAACCATTTGATGTTTGGGGTTTTGATTATATGGGACCTTTTCCAAAATCCAACGGGTATACTCATATCCTAGTTGACGTTGATTACGTTACTAAGTGGGTAGAAGCTATCCCAACTAGTAGTGCTGATCATAACACCTCTATCAGGATGCTTAAAGAAGTTATTTTCCCTAGATTTGGAGTCCCTAGATATTTAATGACTGATGGTGGTTCACATTTTATTCATGGTGCTTTCCGTAAAGCGCTTGCTAAGTATGATGTCAACCATAGAATTGCATATCCCTATCATCCCCAGTCCAGTGGTCAAGTAGAGCTAAGTAATAGAGAGATTAAACTAATTCTGCAAAAGACTGTTAATAGGTCTACAAAGAATTGGTCTAAGAAGCTTGATGATGCACTATGGGCTTATAGAACTGCTTATAAGATTCCCATGGGCATGTCCCCGTACAAAATGGTTTACGGTAAAGCATGTCACTTACCTCTTGAGCTAGAGCATAAGGCTTATTGGGCAATCAAAGAGCTCAACTTTGATTTCAAACTTGCTGGTGATAAGAGGTTATTTGATATTAGCTCACTTGATGAATGGAGAACTCAGGCATATAAAAATGCCAAGTTGTTCAAAGAAAAAGTTAAGAGGTGGCATGATAAAAGGATACAAAAATGTGAGTTAAAGGTAGGTGATTATGTCTTGCTATACAATTATCATTTAAGATTTTTTTGCAGGCAAGCATCTCTCTAAATGGGAAGGTCCTTACATTGTTGAGGAAATATATCGTTCCGGTGCCATCAAGATCAACAACACGGAAGGTAATTTTCGAGAGTGGTAAATGGGCAAAGAATCAAGCATTATATCTCAAGTACTCCCATAAATGTTGAAAGAAATATTATTAATACCATAACTCCGGAGGAGTACTTAAGGAATATTTATCAGCCTATTTCAGACTCTAAAAACGAAGAGGTATGTGATTCAGTAAGTAAACCGGCTCCAAAACTTTTCCGTAGCAATTTTTCTCCGTTTTGGAATATTTAGAAAAATAGAAAAAATCTAAAGTAGTCCAAAAAGCGCAGGCCGCCCCTGGGTGGCTTGTGGGCACCTCGTGTGCCTCCCGGACTCCGTTTTCTTGCGGAGTACTCCTTTTGGTCGGGAAAAATTCATTATATATTCTCCCGAAAGGTCTGACCCTCGTATCACGCAATTATCCTCTGTTTTCGTTTTGAGCCTGTTTCTGCCGCGGATTTAGGGCAAGGATGCCGTCTCAGGAATCTGTAGGGGAGAACGACCTCCCTCAAGTCTATGAAGAAGTAATTGCTGATCTGAAAAGAATGGAGGCCAAAGAAGGGCTGTTGGAAGAAACTAAGGGCAAAACTAAGGAGGAGAATCCGGCGTCGGACGAAGGGCAATGTGCACTCAACAAGGAAGAAGTTGAGGAAGAGGATTTTCTTCAACCCTACCTCCATCCTTGATCGAACTCTTGAGGTTATGTGAAATAACTCGTGTTCGCAATACTTATCTCACCCGTGAAGTTGTTTTGCTGGAGAAAATATCACAGAGCTCCAAAGTATAAATCAAAGATTGATGGCCCTCTTGGAATAAAAAGACAGGACAACTCCACCACCATCACCTCCAAAGGAAGACAATTAAGCACGGGTATGGGCACTCCTCTTGGTTTGTGCCAAGCTTGGTGGAGTTGCCCCGGTATCGTATCACCATCACATATTTTTGCCTTTACCTTTCTCTTAGTTCTCTCCTTTTTGGTTTTATCTTTCTCTAGTAGAATAAAGTTCTTAGTATGGTCTAGGCTTGAGTTTTGCTTTGTGTCACCCCCATTGTATTCGAATTCGTGAGTCATATAATAAAGAGTGTTTTAGTTAAGGGCCTTGCCTCATGCCATGATCTGAAGAAAAGAATAATAAAAGAACAAAAGCATGAAAGATCATGTAATGATCTTATGGGAAGTGATGACTTCACATATAAAAAGAATGATGATTGAAACCTGTTGTGGGTGGACAAACGTCGACCTTGTTCATTGTTGCAATTAATATGAAGTAATAAAGAAAGAGAGGTTCACATATAAATATATCATCTTGGGCACCATTTATGACTGTGAACCCTCATTAAACTATTACATGCTTAGAAGTAGATGTTGGACAAGGAAGACAACATAATGAATTATGTTTGCTTGGTTCCGAACAATGTTATATGACTGAAGATCCCTTAGCATGTGACGCTTGCTTCCACCTCATATCAGCCAAAACTTCCGCACTAAGTAGAGATACTACTTGTGCATCCATAAACCTTCAACCCAGTTTTGCCATGAGAGTCCACCATACCTACCTATGGATTGAAGAAGATCCCTCAAGTAAGTTGTCATCGGTGCAAGCAATAAAAAATTTCTCCCTAAATATGTATATCTACTAGTGTATGGAAAATAAGCTTTGTACAAACCTGTGATGAGGAAGACATAAAAGCGACAGACTGCATAATAAAGTTCTTTATCACAGGAGGCAATATAAAGTGACATTCCTCCACACTAAGAGATCACACATCCAAACCTCAAAAGCGCATGACAACCTCTGCTTCCCTCTGCGAAGGGCCTATCGTGTACCTTTACTTTTTGTCCTTAAAAGAGTCATGGTGATCGACACCAATTCCTTATTTCGCCATTATCTTGGCTAACGTCATGTTCTAGGGAAAGATCTATATTCATATGTCAACTTGGAAGTAAGTATCCATGAATTATTATTGTTGACATTACCCTTGAGGTAAGTAGTTGGGAGGCGAAACTATAAGCCCCTATCTTTCTCTGTGTCCAACTGAAAATTTGATCTCATGAGTACCACGTGAGTTTTAGCAATTGTAGTAGACGAAAGAATGATTGAGTATGTGGATTTTCTTTACAAGCTCTTATTTGACTCTTTCCGATGTTATGATAAATTGCAACTGCTTCAATGGCTAAAGGCTATTGGTTGTTAATTCTCAATAACGTTCTTGACCTGTACTTATTTTGTGAAGGAATTGTTACTTTAGCATAAGAGTTTATATGACGCTATTGTTTTTCTAATTATGATCATGATGCCTGCATGTCCGTATTTTGTTTTATCAACACCTCTATCTCTAAACATGTGGGCATATTTATTGATCTCGGCTTTTGCTTGAGGACAAGCGAGGTCTAAGCTTGGGAGAGTTGATACGTCCATTTTGCATCATGCTTTTATGTTGATATTTATCGCTTTATGGGCTGTTATTACACTTCACGGTACAATACTTATGCCTTTTCTATCTTATTTAATAAGGTTTACATGAAGAGGGAGAATGCCGACAGCTAGAATTCTGGTCTGAAAAAGGAGCAAGTTTGAGATACCTATTCTGCACAACTCCAAAAGCCGTGAAAATCAACGAGGAATATTTTGGATTTTGTAAAAAAATACTGGGCGGAAGAAGTACCACACAGGAGCCACGAGGAGGCCACAAGCCTACCAGGCGGGGCCTACCCCTCTGGCCGTGCCTAGGTGGCTTGTGGGCCCCCTGTTGCCCCTCTGGATCCCATCTTTTGCTATAAGGAGGGTTTCGTTCCAGAAAAAATCATAAGGAGGCTTTCAGGAGGAATCGCCGCCGCCACAAGGCGGAACTTGAGCAGAACCAATCTAGAGCTCCGGCAGGGCCGTCCTGCCGGGGAAACTTCCCTCTCGGAGGGGGAAATCATCGCCATCGTCATCACCAACACTCCTCTCATCGGAGGGGACTCATCTCCATCAACATCTTCATTAGCACCCTCTCATCTCCAAACCCTAGTTCCTCTCTTGTAACCAATCTTCGTCTCGCGACCCCGATTGGTACTTGTAAGGTTGCTAGTAGTGTTAATTACTCTTTGTAGTTGATGCTAGTTGGATTACTCGGTGGAAGATCATATGTTCAGATCCTTAATGCTATTCAATACCTCTCTGGTTATGAACATAATTATGCTTTTTGAGTAGTCACTTTTGTTCCTCGGGACATGGGATAAGTCTTGCTATAAGTAGTCATGTGAATTTGGTATTCGTTTGATATTTTAATGCATTGTATGTTGTCTTTCCTCTAGTGGTGTTATGTGAACGTCAACTACATACCACTTCACCATTATTTGGGCCTAGAGGAAGGCATTGGGAAGTAATAAGTAGATGATGGGTTGCTAGAGTGACAAAAGCTTAAACCCTAGTTTATGCGTTGCTTCGTAAGGGGCTGATTTGGATCCACTAGTTTAATGCTATGGTTAGACTTTGTCTTAATTCTTCTTTCGTAGTTGTGTATGCTTGCGAGAGGGGTTAATCATAAGTGCGATGTTTGTCCAAGTAAGGGCAGCACCCAAGCACCGGTCCACTCACATATCAAACTATCAAAGTAGCGAACGTGAATCATATGAACATGATGAAAACTAGCTTGACAGAAATTCCCATGTGTCCTCGGGAGCGCTTTACCTCATATAAGAGTTTGTCCAGGCTTTTCCATTGCTACAAAAGGGATAGGGCCACTTTGCTGCACCTTTTTTACTATTATTACTTGCTACTTGCTACGAATCATCTTATCGCGCAACTATCTGTTACCGATAATTTCAGTGCTTGAAGAGAATACCTTGCTGAAAACCACTTGTGAGTTCCTCTTGTTCCTCGTTGGGTTGGACACTCTTACTTATTGAAAGGACTATGATAGATCCCCTACACTTGTGGGTCATCAAGGGGTCCCTCTCACGCCTAGTGGCATCCCTATGCTGCACGCTGGGAAGAAGACGGAGGCAATCAACTCAGTCCGCCAATGACTATGCCCGCAACTGACAAGGAAATCAACTCGGTCCGCCAATGACTACGCCTGTAGCTAGCAAGGAAATCAACACAGTCCACCAATGACTATGCCCACAGCTAGCCAGGAAGTCAACCCAGTCCACCGGTGACTACGCCCACACCCAGTGCGGGGGGGCAGACAACTGGAGGTACGAAGCCACCCTACATCAAGAGGGACCCCTGAGCATCGCAACTCAGGGGCCTAACTGCACCCGTAGCCCCTTCCCTCTTGGGTCGTCCTGGAACCCGATCGGTTCAAGGCGCTGGAGGTACGCGCGGGGCGGGCCCTGCCAACGCATAGCCTTGTGCGCTCAACAAGCTACTTAAAATCTCTTAGGGAGAACGATGGAGTCACTCGTACGTCAAGGGGCACTCCTGAGCATTGCGACTCAGGAGCCTGAACTGCCCCCGTAGCCCCTTCCCTCTTGGGCCGCCCAGGCGGTCCAACGGCGGCGAAGGTATGCGCGGGGTGGGCCCTGGCAATGCAGAGTGCTGAAGGAGTTTGGGAGTCTCAAATTGTCAGTTTCTTAGGAAGGACATTGGAGTCGCTCATATGTCAAGGGGGACTCCTGAGCATCGCGACTCAGGGGTCTAACTGTGCTCGTAGCCCCTTCCCCCTTTGGGTCGTCCTGGTATCCGGTCGGTCCAATTGCAGCGGAGGTACGCGCGGGGCGGGCCCTACCGATGCACAGTGCTGAAGGTGTTCTAACGTTTCAAAATCCTCGCCGCGTTCCCCTCATGAGGGCTGCTCGCTGGTCAAGGGGGACTCCTGAGCATCGCGACTCAGGAACCTAACTGGACCCATAGCCCCTCACCTCTTCGGTCGTCCTGGAATCTGGTCGGTTCAATGGTGGCTGAGGTATGCGCTGGTCGGGCCCTGCCGATGCAGAGTATCACAGCAAACAAGTAATAAATGAGGCAAAGAGAACATTCAAGCATCCAGCCAGTTATTACAAGCCTTAACAAGTTCTATAAAACGCAAATGAGTTTGACGCCTCCACGAGGCACGATCTGCATTGCAGGGAAAAACAGGAGGGAGAAATTAGGAGGAACCGCCGCCGCCGGTTGCTCCATCTTCAGGGGGCTTGTCGTCGGCTTCAGCGTTATCCGAAGATGAGGGAAATTCAAGGCGGGCAATCCTCTTCACCAACGCCTCCACGGGGCCCTTGACCGCCTCCGCAGCGTCGTCATGGGCCTCGGCAGGGACCGGCAGGGTCACGGAGCCGAAGTCAAACCTCGGCTCATGAAGATGAAGGTAACTGAAGACGCTTTTTGCGGCCTCAGAAAAGAGGTCACGGCACTCACTGTCCAAGACCTTTTTCACCTAGACGACGGCGTCCTCCAACGCCACGGCAAGCTCCGCCGCGAGCACGGCAAAGCCGTCCTCTAGGTTGCCCAAAGGCTCGTCGAACCCGTCTCGGCAGAGGGTGTGGAGCACCGTGCAAAGCCTGAGCTCAACGTCAGGAAAGCCAGGGCCTTCTTCTTCTCGGCCGTGGCAAGGGCTCCCCCCTTGGCATCGAGAAGGGCCTTCTTCGAGGCGATCTCCTTGTCCTACTCATTCAAGCGCGCCTGCTTCACGCCCAAGCTAGTTTCCTCCTAGGACAGCTTTTCTTCCCGGACGGCGAGCTTGGTCTGGCGGGCCTCGAGTTCTTCCTCCCGCGGGCGAATCTGCTCGGCTAGCTTGGTTTGTTCTTCTTGGAAGGCCTTCAGGTGAGCCTCTGCCTCTTCGTAGCGTTTGGCAGCCGTCGCGGCCTCCTTCATCGCCTGCTCACGCGTGGCTCGAGTGGATTCGGCTTCCCCCAGCCCCTCCTTGCACGCAGCACGAGCGGCCTTGGCCAACTTCTCGCCCTCCGCCATCACGACCGCGACCTTGCCTAGGGCAACGAAGGCCTTGTTCAGGACGCCCTGGGCATATATCAAAGTCCTCTGGATCTCCTCCTGAGGAGCCTCTAGTGCTGTCGCGGGCGGTTTCGTCGGGGAGGTGATACGTCTCCATCGTATCTACTTTTCCAAACTCTTTTGCCCTTGTTTTGGACTCTAATTTGCATGATTTGAATGGAACTAACCTCGACTGACGCTGTTTTCAGCAGAATTGCCATGGTGTTGTTTTTGTGCAGAAATGAAAGTTCTCGGAACGTCCTGAAAATTTACGGAGAATATTTCTGGAAAATATGAAAAATACGTGCGCAAAGATCCACCAGAGGGGACGGGCCAGTCGGCCACAAGCCTGTGGCCGCGGCCTCCCCCTTGGCCGCGGCGACCAGGCTTGTGGGGCCCACGTGGCTCTGCTGCCGCCAATTCCAGCGCTATTTATTCCCTTTAGTCCCAAAAAATCAGAGAAAAGATTTCATCACGTTTCACGATCCAGAGGCGCCGCCACATCCCGTTCTTGCCCTGGAGGGCAGATCTGGAGTCTGTTTTGGGCTCCGGATCAAGGAGATCGTCGCCATCGTCATCATCAACCTTCTTCCCTCTCCAATTCCATGAAGCTCTTCATCGTTCGTGAGTAACCTATTCATAGGCTCGTTGGGCGGTGATGAGTAGGATGAGATCTATCATGTAATCGAGTTAGTTTTGACGGGGATTGATCCGTAGTATCCACTATGTTCTGAGATTGATGTTGCTACTACTTTGCCATGCTTAATGCATGTCACTAGGGCCCGAGTGCCATGATTTCAGATCTGAAATTATTATGTTGTCACCAATATATGTGTGTTTTAGATCCAATCTTGCAAGTTGTAGTTACCTACTATGTGTTATGATCCGGCAACCCCGGAGTGACAATAACCGGAAACACTCCCGGTGATGACCATAGTTTGAGGAGTTCATGTGTTCACCAAGTGCTAATGCTTGGTCCGGTTCTTTATTAAAAGGAGAACCTTAATATCCCGTAGTATCCATTTGGACCCCGCTGCCACGGGAGGGATGGACAATAGATGTCATGCAAGTTCTTTTCCCTAAGCACGTATGACTACACACGGAATGCATGCCTACATCACATCGAAGAACGGGAGCTAGCCACATATCTCTCCGTGTTATAACTGTTGCATGATGAATGTCATCCAATGAATCACCGATCCATTGCCTACGAGTTTGTCCCACTCCTGTTGTTACTTGCTTTGCTCTGCTGCTGTTACTACTGTTCCTGCTATTGTTACTTGCTGCTACTGTTACTTGCTTTGTCCTGCTGCTACTGCTTTTACTACTGTTGCTGCTACTGTTACTTGCTTTGCTCTGCTGCTGTTACTCGCTACTATTGCTACTTGCTACTTCTGTCACTATTGTTGTTCCTTGCCACTGCTGTTACTCGTTACACTGCTACTACCTGCTACAATACTTTTCTGACGCCATTGATACTTCAGTTGGGAATAATCTGCCTTGTCAACAGATCGTTTCTGGCACCGTTGCTATCATACTACCTTTGCTGCTTATATCCTGCTTGCAGATACTAATCTTTCAGGTGTGGTTGAGCTGACACCTCAACTGCTAATACTACAGGATATCCTTTCACTCCTATCGTGTCAAACCAACAAATTTGGGTTGAATACTCTACCCTCGAAAACTGCCGCGATCCCACACGCTGGTGGGCCATTGCAAGACAATTGCTAATTGTTGAGCAACTGGAAGCAACTCTTTTCTGGCGTCGTTGCCGGGGAGGCATCAAGTCAGGAATAGTTGCACGTCAACAGCATTTTTCTGGCGCCGTTGCTGGGGAAGGATAGTTAAATTCTCTGAGTCACTTGGGATTTATATCTGCTGGTCACTATGAAGAATCTGAAAGATCGAAGAACCAAAGTCTTGCCCTCAACTACGAGGGGAGGTAAGGAACTTCTATCTAGCTCTGCACTTGATTCACCTTTAGTTATGAGTAAGTTTGCGACACCACCTCCTGCTAGAAATCTTGATATGTCGCCTGTGCTTGATGATGCTTATGATGCTACTATGCTTGATGATACTATGCCTGATACTGCTAGAGATGCTATGCCTGATACTGCTAGAGATACTATGCGTGATACTGCTAGAGATGTTATGCATGATACTGCTAGAGATGCTATGCCTGATACTGCTAGAGATGCTATGCTTGATACTGCTTTGCCTGATGATGCTAGAGATGCTATTTTGCCTGATGATGCTATGCTAGATACTGCTAGAGATACTACTTTGCCTCATATGCCACTAGGGGTATTCCTTGATGCTCATATTGCTAGAGTTACTGCCAATGCTCGTGATGCTTTTGAAACTGCTGATACTATTGAGATAGAACCTGCTTTAGCTCCTGCTAGATCTAGCTCTCCTAGATATGAATTGCGTGATATACCTGAGGGTTATGTTATGGAGGGAGAGATAGCTGAGGATTTTCTTGCGTGTAAGGATGCCTATGACACTGAGAAATTACTTCTCAAGTGGAAGGAAAAATCTCTGAAAGCTAGGATGAAATATGACCCGAAGTTTGCCACTTCACCTATCTTTTTCACCGATGAGGATTATGAATTCTCCGTCAACCCTGAGATAATCTCTCTAGTCGAATCTGATCCTTTCCACGGTTATGAATCTGAGACGGTTGTAGCCCAACTTACCAAACTACACGATATAGCCACGCTTTTCACTAGTGAGGAGAATATCCGCTACTACTATATCCTTAAGTTGTTTCATTTCTCTCTAAAGGATGACGCTAAAGCCTGGTTCACTTCTCTTGCTCCTGGATGTGTGAGTAGTCCCCAGGATATGGTCTATTACTTCTGTGAGAAATATTTCCCTGCCCATAAGAAGCAAGCTGCCTTGTAGGAAATATACAACTTTGCTCAACTCAAAGAAGAGAGTCTCCCACAAGCTTGGGGGAGGCTCATCCAGCTACAGAATGCTTTGCCTGATCATCCTCTTAAGAAGAACGAGATACTTGATATCTTCTACAACGGACTTACCGATGCTTCTAGAGACAACCTAGATAGTTGTGCCGGTTGTGTTTTTAGGGAACGAACTGTAGAACAAGATGAGATCCTACTGAATAACATCTTGATCAACGATAATGCTTGGACTATTCCCGAACCACCTCCTAAGCCAACTCCTAAGAAAAGAGGTATTCTATTCCTCAGTCCCGAAGATGTGTAAGAAGCCAAGAAATCTATGCAAGAGAAAGGCATTAGATCTGAAGAAGTCAAAAATCTACCGCCCATCGAAGAGATCCATGGTCTCGATAACCCGATACAAGTAGTAGAGGTGAATTCTGTGCGTAGATTCCATGAGAGTGATATTCCTTTTGACTAACCTGCTAGCCTATGCTTTGATGAATTTGACAACTTTGTTTCCAAACAACAGAGTTTCAATGATTATGTTAGCGGACAATTGGAACAAAGTACTCATATGCTTAGTCATTTAAGTGCTTGTGTAGATAGAAATGTCATTGATCTGAAGCTTCTGTGTAAACATGCCTCTATGATTACTACTCAGGTAGAACAAATACTTAAAGCTCAGAATGACTTGCTCAATGAATTAAATGACAACTTTGTCAGAGTCATTACTAGAGGAGGCAAAATGACTTAGGAACCTTTGTATCCTGAAGGCCATAGATATGTCCAGTTTGCATCATGCTTTCATGTTGATATTTATTGCTTTATGGGCTGTTATATTACTTGTGGTACCATATTTATGCCTTTTCTCTCTTATTTTGCAAGGTTTATTTGAAGAGGGAGAATTCAGGCAGCTGGAATTCTGGACTGGAAAAGGAGCAAATCCTAGTCCACTATTCTGCACATTTCCAAATGCCCTGAAAAGTTACATGGATTTTTTCTGGAATATATAAAAAATACTGGGCGAAAGAACTACCGGAGGGGGGCCACCAGGGCTCCACAAGCTTGCGCACCGCCACCACCCACCTGGTGGCGCAGGGCAGGCTTGTGGGCTGCCTGATGGCCCACTAGCCCCCCTCTTTTGCTATATGAAGGGTTTTGGTCTAGAAAAAATAAATCGGGAGCTTTTTCGTGGTTCCGCCGCCGCCACGAGGTGGAACTTGAGCAGATCCAATCTAGAGCTCCGGCAGGACGATCCTGCCGGGGAAACTTCCCTCCCGGAGGGGCAATCGTCGCCATCGTCATCACCAACACTCCTCTCGTCGGAGGGGAGGCATCTTCATCAACATCTTCATCAGCACCATCTCCTCTCCAATCCCTAGTTCATCTCTTGTAACCAATCTTCGTATCGCGACTCCGATTGGTACTTGTAAGGTTGCTAGTAGTGTTGATTACTCTTTGTAGTTGATGCTAGTTGGATTACTTGGTGGAAGAGTTTATGTTCAGATCCTTGATGCTATTCATTACACCTCTGGTCATGATTATGATTATGTATTGTGAGTAGTTACTTTTGTTCCGGAGGACATGGGATAAGTCATGTTAATAATAGTCATGTGAATTTGATATTCGTTCGGTATTTTGATATGTTGTATGTTGTCTTTTCCTCTAGTGGTGTTATGTGAACGTCGACTACATAACACTTCACCATATTTGGGCCTAGAGGAAGGCATTGGGAAATAGTAAGTAGATGATGGGTTGCTGGAGTGACAGAAGCTTAAACCCCAGTCTATACGTTGCTTCGTGAGGGGCTGATTTGGATCCACTAGTTGAATGCTATGGTTAGACTTTGTCTTAATTCTTCTTTTGTAGTTGCGGATGCTTGCGAGAGAGGTTAATCATAAGTGGGATGCTTGTCCAAGTAAGGGCAGTACCCAAGCGCCGATCCGCCCACATATCAAACTATCAAAGTAACGAACGCGAATCATATGAACATGATGAAACTAGCATGACAGAAATTCCCGTGTGTCCTCAGGAGCGTTTTTTCTCCTATAAGACTTTGTTCAGGCTTGTCCCTTGCTACAAAAGGGATTGGGACACTTGCTGCACCGTTGCTACTACTTGTTACTTGTTACTTTTTGCTCGCTACGTTTCACCTCGCTACACAATCACTTGTTACCGCTACTTTCAGTGCTTGCAGTTATTACCTTGCAGAAATCTGCTTATCAGAGCCTTCTGCTCCTCGTTGGGTTCGACACTCTTACTTATCGAAAGGACTACAATTGATCCCCTATACTCGTGGGTCATCAGCCATCCTAAGAGAATTGATCAAGATTCTCAACGAATTAATGCTGATACACCCAGTCATCCTAAGAAGAAGAAGAAGGATGATAGAAACCTACATGTGAGTTCACCAAATACTGTCACACCTGAAGAACCAAATGATATTTCTGCGTCTGATGCAGAAACACAATCTGGTGATGAACATGAACCTGGTGACAATATGGACAGCGATGTTCATAATAATACTCAACCTAGCAATGATAAGGATGTCGAGATTGAACCTACGGTTAATCCTCATAACCCACAACCTAAGAGATACGATAAGAATGACTTCACTGCTAGGAAGCATGGTAAAGAAAGGGAGCCATGGGTTCAGATACCTATGCCCTTTCCTCCTAAGCCATCCAAGAAAAAGGATGATGAGGATTTTGAGTGCTTTATTGAAATGTTGAGACCCGTCTTTCTGCAGATATGGTTAATTGATATGCTCAAAATGTCTCCATATGCCAAGTACATGAAAGATACCGTGACCAATAAACGGAAGATACCAGATCTTGAGATCTCCACCATGCTTGCCAATTACACTTTCAGAGGTGGAACTCCTAAGAAACTTGGTGATCCCGGAGAGCCCACTATACCTTGCTCCATTAAAGGAAACTACGTAAGAACTGCCTTATGTGACCTTGGAGCCGGTGTTAGTGTTATGCCTCTCTCTCTCTTTATCATAGACTTGAACTGGATAAGTTGACACCCACTAAAATTTCTCTGCAAATGGCCGACAAATCAACTGCTTTCCCTATCGGCATTTGCGAGGATGTGCCTGTTGTGGTTGCTAACACCACTATCTTAACAGACTTTGTTATCTTGGATATTCCCGAGGACGATGCCATGTCTGTCATCCTCGGAAGACCCTTTTTAAATACTGTAGGGGATGTTATAGATTGCAACAAAAGCAATGTCACTTTCCATGTCAACGGTAATGAGCATACAGTGCACTTTCCGAAGAAACGATATCAAATACATTGCATCAATGCTATCGAAAAAACTTCATCGATTCTTATTGGGAGCTTTGAATGCCCTATTCCTCGTGTTAAGATGAAGTATGATTTGCTTGTTGGGGAGATTAATATCCCCCTTGAGGTGACTTAGTGGCTATTCGACAATTCTCCGTTTCCTTCTGCGATTCGAAAAAGTTTTGTCATGAGGATTTGATCAACCCCATTGATGGATTTCTTTCGATGACCATGAAATGGATGAATCAAGGAGTCACATAGCTCTGTTTTAAGCTTTCACTTTCTGTTGCTTAGAAGGAAAATGATAGATTTAGTTTAGTTTTCCCTGTTTTCTGTCTTAGCGTCCAGTGGAAAAGTACCCCAAAAATAAAAGTTCTCCGAACGCTGTGAAAATCTAGTATGATTTTTTCTGGAATATTTGAAAAATACTGGGACTGAGAGCTGCCCTGGGGGCCACATGTGACAGCCCAAGACCGACGTTCCAGAAGATTCCCCTTCTATTCTGTTTTCGTCGTGTGTCTATTTCCTTTTGTCGCATAATCATCTCATCATGCGTATCATCAGCATTGCATCGGCATCTCCATTGCCGCCGGTTTTCAAAACTTGCATCCGTTGTTAGTTGCCGGTTCACATCGTTGTTCGTTCTGAGCCCGACCGCACACGCACGCGCCCGCAGCGTCGTCAAAACCCTGTTTTAAAAGTGTGTTGAAAACTTTCTCTGATTCGGGTGACATTTGACGTGCGGAGTTATTTTAATATAGGTAGGCTGCCTCTCAAGTTTCATCGCGGTCGGAGACCGTTTCGTACCCGAACGGTCGACCGTAGCGGCACCGTCTTCGGTTATTCGTCGGACGTTCGTCGGTGTTTTAAAACTCGTTGCCGCGCCACCAGTTTTCCCTCTCATCTCCGGTATCCCCTCTACACGGCCTCGTAACCGTTCCCGCGTTCGGAATTATCCGAATCCGACCCGACGGTTGGATCCGGAATGCAATTCCGTTTACCTAGCCCCCCCTTTTGTCTATAAATAGACCCTCCCCTTCCTAATTTGAGCACACCCTAGCCCACATCGGTTCCCGTGCCACCCCAAACCCTAGCCATCACTCGCAGCCAGCCTCTCTCTCCCTCAGTCGCGGCCCGCTAGGCCCATCCGGGGCCCTCTCGGGCCCAAATAGCCGCCGCCGCCCCGAGCTCCAAGTATAGCAGTCATGGCCGAGGGAAGGAGATCTCGAGCCAGCCCCCCTTGGCCTCCCGAACCCGGATCCGCTGCCTTCCCCCCATGCGTTGGTCGGCCCCATCGCCGGACCGCCGCGCCACCTTGCTGGTCACCGGAGTCCCCCCGGTTCCCTCGCCCTGCTCCTCTCCTCCTCCTCTCTCCCTCACTTCTCCCCCTCACCTCTCTCCCTCTCCCGTGCAGGTCGTCGGCCAGATCCGAATAGCCGCCCTTGCACTGCCCCAGTTCCGGCAGTCACCGGAGTCCGGTTCTCCTCCGTCGGGTCCCTGTTGCTGCGCCGCCATGGCACTTGCCCGTGAGGAGCACGGGAGGAGGGCGACGACCGAGCGGCGTCGCCTCACTTGCCCAGGCCAACCCCGTCCCGCAGCGGCCCAGCGCCCCGAGCCGCCGGCCCAGCTCCACACCACCTCGCCTGCGTGGGCCAGCGCCAGGTGGGCCGCTCCCAGATCCGCCGGCCTAGTAGGAGGAACAACTCCATCCTACAGCGCCCCCTCGGCCCACTGCTCTCCACCGACCCCAAGGCCCGTCTCCAGGCAGGACCGAGGTGAGCAGCTCCTTTTCCCTCGCCCCCAACGCCTTTTATTTATCTTGCGCCCCTGTCGGCCCAGTTAGTATTTTAGGTTTTTTTCGGTTTAGATATTCCAGATTATAGACATATTTTATAATGCGCGTAACTTTTTAACCGTTAGTCGGAACGAGGCATGTAGTATATGTATTTGGTGTAGTTTTGCGCGTAGAACCCGATTATAAAACTTGCATATTTGTTTGATGTGGTTTGCCGTGCCAAATGCATAGATTAACGTGTTGTTCCAATAGGATAGACGTCCGTATTTATTTTTCGCGCAAGTCCGGTTTGCTCGAATGCCGTAGATAAAATGTCCATGTTTTAGGAACCTCTTTTCCATGTATTTTAGAGCGGTCATTGGTATTTTTGCGTGTAGGGATTTGCCGCTAGTTTATTTTCCGTGTATAGGACGTTATCTCGCATTTACGTGTGGCAATATTTTTGTGTTGCAACCTCACATATTTTATATGTTTCCGGGGTAGAAAAATCCATAGGATTTTTCTGTGCAATTAGTTTTAGCTTTTGAGCAAGTTAGTTCGGCGATATTTTGCTATGTTGCCCTCTTGTCTATTTCGTAGGATTTATTTCGTGCTTCGTTTGATTAAGTTGTCAACTAGGGAGTTGTTCTTTGATGTTTAGTCTAGCCCCTGGTATTTTTAGTTGCAATACAAAAGCTTGTTAAGGTGTGGTTTTCTTGCTCTCAAGTTGCTAGAAATATTGCTGATTTGGAGGTGCTGAAATATTTCTAAGTCTGAGATTTGTTATATTTTGTTGCTGTTTTGTTTTGCTTCTATCTTTTGATCTGTAGCTCTTTTGAGGTTGGTCCAATGGAGTTAGTTGTAGACCTTGTGATTCTCTAGCATGCTATGAATTTTCATGCCATTTGGAGTCCTGTATCTTATGGTTTTGCTGCTGTCAACATGGCTTCAGATCGAAAACTGCACTTTCATGAAGTGTAATTTTCACTAAGTCTGAAATAGTGTGTGAGATGCCATTTTGTGACTTCTTTTCCTAGTGATCCATGATGCCATGCTAGTTGTTGTTAGTTGTTTGTTGTAGTGCTTCTCGCCCTCTATCGTGTCATTCCTTGGTTGATTATATTTGAGTTGTGTAGCTCGTAGTTGTGGGGCGTAGAAAATGCTATGTGGCTGATTTTGGCAGATTGTAGTAATTTCTTGTTTTGCTCGTATCTTTTGATCCGTAGCTCCGATTTGATCGTGTCCTACATGAAACTAGCTTAGAATCTCGTGTAGTTTCATTTTCTCTTGCTGGTTGTGTGTTTTGAAGTGCTCGTGACCGTCGTGGCACACATATTGCATTCATGCCATCATATCTTGTGGTGCTTGTATCTTTTGAACCATAGCTCCGTTGGAGATGTTCTTTATGTGTAAATTGTTGGGGAACGTCACATGGGAAACAAAAAAAATTCCTACGCGCACGAAGACCTATCATGGTGATGTCCATCTACGAGAGGGGATGAGTGATCTACGTACCCTTGTAGACCGTACAGCAGAAATGTTAGTGAACGCGGTTGATGTAGTGGAACGTCCTCATGTCCCTCGATCCGCCCCGTGAACCGTCCCGCGATCAGTCCCACGATCTAGTGCCGAACGGACGGCACCTCCGCGTTCAGCACACGTACAGCTCGACGTTGATCTCGGCCTTCTTGATCCAGCAAGAGAGACGGAGAGGTAGAAGAGTTCTCCGGCAGCGTGACGGCGCTCCAGAGGTTGGTGATGATCTTGTCTCAGCAGGGCTCCGCCCGAGCTCCGCAGAAACGCGATCTAGAGGAAAAACCGTGGAGGTATGTGGTCGGGCTGCCGCGGAAAAGTCGTTCTAAGTCAGCCCTAAAACCTCCGTATATATAGGTGGAAGAGGGGGAGCCTTGCCTTGGGGCTCAAGGAGCCCCAAGTGGGTCGGCCGAGCCAAGGGGGGAAGGTCTCCCCCCCCCAAACCGAGTCCTACTTGGTTTGGTGGGTGGAGTCCTTCTTTCCTTTCCCACCTCCTCCTTTTTTTTCTTTTCTCTTTGATTTTCTTCCTATGGCGCATAGGGCCTTCTTGGGCTGTCCCACCAGCCCACTAAGGGCTGGTGTGCCACCCCCAAGGCCTATGGGCTTCCCCGGGGTGGGTCCCCCCCCCCCCGGTGAACTCCCAGAACCCATTCGTCATTCCCGGTACATTCCCGGTAACTCCGAAAACTTTCCCGTAATCAAATGAGGTCATCCTATATATCAATCTTCGTTTCTGGACCATTTCGGAAACCCTCGTGACGTCCGTGATCTCATCCGGGACTTCGAACAACATTCGGTAACCAACCATATAACTCAAATACGCATAAAACAACGTCGAACCTTAAGTGTGCAGACCCTGCGGGTTCGAGAACTATGTAGACATGACCCGAGAGACTCCTCGGTCAATATCCAATAGCGTGACCTGGATGCCCATATTGGATCCTACATATTCTACGAAGATCCTATTGTTTGAACCTCAGTGCCAAGGATTCATATAATCCCGTATGTCATTCCCTTTGTCCTTCGGTATGTTACTTGCCCGAGATTCGATCGTCAGTATCCGCATACCTATTTCAATCTCGTTTACCGGCAAGTCTCTTTACTCGTTCCGTAATACAAGATCCCGAAACTTACACTAAGTTACATTGCTTGCAAGGCTTGTGTGTGATGTTGTATTACCGAGTGGGCCCCGAGATACCTCTCCGTCACACGGAGTGACAAATCCCAGTCTTGATCCATACTAACTCAACGAACACCTTCGAAGATACATGTAGAGCATCTTTATAGTCACCCAGTTACGTTGCGACGTTTGATACACACAAAGTATTCCTCCGGTGTTAGTGAGTTATATGATCTCATGGTCATAGGAACAAACACTTGACACGCAGAAAAACAGTAGCAACAAAATGACACGATCAACATGCTACGTCTATTAGTTTGGGTCTAGTCCATCACGTGATTCTCCTAATGACGTGGTCCAGTTATCAAGCAACAACACCTTGTTCATAATCAGAAGACACTGACTATCTTTGATCAACTGGCTAGCCAACTAGAGGCTTGCTAGGGATAGTGTTTTGTCTATGAATCCACACATGTAAATGAGTCTTCATTCAATACAATTATAGCATGGATAATAAACGATTATCTTGATACAGGAATTATAATAATAACTATATTTATTATTGCCTCTAGGGCATGATTCCAACAGTCTCCCACTTGCACTAGAGTCAATAAGCTAGCCCTCACATCATCATGCGAATTACATTGTAATAAATCTAACACCCATACAGTTCTGGTGTTGATCATGCTTTGCCCGTGGAAGAGGTTTAGTCAGCGGGTCTGCTACGTTCAGATCCGTGTGCACTTTGCATATATTTACGTCCTCCCCTTCGACGTAGTCGCGGATGAGGTTGAAGCGTCATTTGATGTGTCTGGACTTCTTGTGAAACCGTGGTTCCTTTGCTAAGGCAATGGCACCCGTGTTGTCACAGAACAAGGTTATTGGATTCAGTGCGCTTGGCACCACTCCAAGATCCGTCATGAATTGCTTCATCCAGACACCCTCCTTAGCCGCCTCCGAGGCAGCCATGTACTCCGCTTCACATGTAGAATCTGCTACGACGCTTTGCTTGGAACTGCACCAGCTTACCGCACCCCCATTAAGAATAAATATGTATCCATTTTGCGACTTAGAGTCGTCCGGATCTGTGTCAAAGCTTGCATCGACGTAACCTTTTACGGCGAGCTCTTCGTCACCTCCATACACGAGAAACATCTCCTTAGTCCTTTTCAGGTACTTCAGGATATTCTTGACCGCCGTCCAGTGATCCACTCCACTCCTGGATTACTCTGGAACCTACCTGCCATACTTATGGCCAGGCTAACGTCCGGTATAGTGCACAGCATTGCATACATGATAGAACCTATGGCTGAAGCATAGGGGACGGTGTGCATATGCTCTCTATCCTCATCAATTGCTGGGCACTGAGTCTTACTCAATCTCGTACCTTGTAAAACTGGCAAGAACCCTTTCTTGGATTGTTCCATTTTGAACCTCTTCAAAACTTTATCAAGGTATGTGCTTTGTGAAAGTCCTATCAGGCGTTTTGATCTATCCCTATAGATCTTAATGCCTAGAATGTAAGCTGCTTCTCCTAGGTCCTTCATAGAGAAACTTTTATTCAAGTAATCCTTTATGCTCTCCAAAAACTCTACGTTGTTTCCAATCAGCAATATATCATCCACATATAATATTAGAAACGCCACAGAGCTCCCACTCACTTTCTTGTAAATACAAGATTCTCCAACCACTTGTATAAACCCAAAAGCTTTGATCACCTCATCAAAGCGTTTGTTCCAACTCCGAGATGCTTGCACCAGTCCATAAATGGATCGCTGGAGCTTGCACACCTTGTTAGCATTCTTAGGATCGACAAAACCTTTGGGTTGCATCATATACAATTCTTCCTTAAGGAAACCGTTAAGGAACTCCGTTTTGACATCCATCTGCCAGATTTCATAATCAAAAAATGCAGCTATTGCTAACATGATTCTGACGGACTTAAGCATCGCTACGGGTGAGAATGTCTCATCGTAGTCAACTCCTTGAACTTGTGAAAAACCCTTTGCCACAAGTCGAGCTTTATAAACGGTCACATTGCCGTCAGCGTCCGTCTTCCTCTTAAAGATCCATTTGTTCTGAATAGCCTTGCGGCCCTCAGGCAGTACCTCCAAAGTCCACACTTTGTTCTCATACATGGATCCTATCTCGGACTTCATGGCTTCTAGCCATTTGTTGGAATCTGGGCCCACCATTGCTTCTTCATAATTTGCGGGTTCATTGTTGTCCAACAACAGATTGATAAGACGGGATTACCGTACCACTCTGGAGCAGCACGTGGTCTCGTCGACCTGCCTGGTTCGACAGAAACTTGAACCGGAGTTTCATGATCATTATCATTAACTTCCTCCTCAACCGGCGTCGCAACGACAGAGGTTTCCCCTTGCCCTGCGCCACCATCCAAAGGGATGAGAGGTTCGACAACCTCGTCAAGTTCTATCTTCCTCCCACTCAATTCTCTCGAGAGAAACTCCTTCTCGAGAAAAGCTCCGTTTTTAGCAACAAACACTTTGCCCTCGGATTTGAGATAGAAGGTGCACCCAACTGTCTCTTTTGGGTAACCTATGAAGACGCACTTTTCCGCTTTGGGTTCCAGCTTTTCAGGCTGAAGCTTTTTGACATAAGCATCACATCCCCAAACTTTAAGAAACGACAACTTTGGCCTTTTGCCATACCACAGTTCGTATGGTGTCGTCTCAACGGATTTTGATGGTGCCCTATTTAAAGTGAATGCAGCTGTTTCTAATGCATAACCCCAAAACGGTAACGGCAAATCGGTAAGAGACATCATAGATCGCACCATCTCTAATAAAGTACGATTACGACGTTCGAACACACCATTACGCTGTGGTGTTCCAGGCGGTGTCAACTGTGAAACAATTCCACATTGTCTTAAGTGAGCACCAAACTCGAAACTCAGATATTCACCCCCACGATCAGACCGTAGGAATTTGATCTTCTTGTTATGATGATTTTCAACTTCACTCTGAAATTGCTTGAACTTTTCAAATGTTTCAGACTTGTGCTTCATTAAGTAGACATAACCATATCTACTCAAATCGTCAGTGAAGGTGAGAAAATAACGATATCCGCCACGTGCCTCTACGCTCATCGGACCACACACATCGGTATGTATGATTTCCAACAAGTCACTTGCACGCTCCATTGTTCCGGAGAACGGAGTTTTAGTCATCTTGCCCATGAGGCATGGTTCGCACGTGTCAAGTGAATCAAAGTCAAGTGACTCTAAAAGTCCATCGGCATGGAGTTTCTTCATGCGCTTTACACCAATATGACCTAAGCGGCAGTGCCACAAAAATATGGCGCTATCATTGTTAACTCTGACTCTTTTGGTCTCAATGTTATGTATGTGTGTATCGCTATCAAGATTCAATATGGACAATCCTCTCACATTGGGTGCATGACCATAAAATATGTTACTCATAGAAATAGAACAACCATTATTCTCTGACTTAAAAGAGTAACCATCTCGCAATAAACAAGATCCAGATATAATGTTCATGCTCAACGCAGGCACTAAATAACAATGATTCAAGTTCATAACTAATCCGATGGTAACTGAAGTGAAACTGTGCCGACGGCGATTGCATCAACCTTGGAACCATTTCCTACGCGCATCATCACTTCATCTTTCGCCAGCCTTCGTCTATTCCGCAGTTCCTGTTTCGAGTTGCAAATATGAGGAACAGAACCGGTATCGAATACCCAGGCACTACTACGAGAGCCGGTTAAGTACACATCAATAACATGTATATCAAATATACCTGATTTTTCTTTGGCCGCCTTCTTATCTGCCAGATACTTGGGGCAATTGCGCTTCCAGTGACCCATACCCTTGCAATAGTAACACTCTGTTTCAGGCTTAGGTCCAGCTTTGGGTTTCTTCGTCGGATTGGCAACAGGCTTGCCGCTCTTCTTTGAATTACCCTTCTTGCCTTTGCCGTTTCTCTTGAAACTAGTGGTCTTATTCACCATCAACACTTGATGCTCTTTACGGAGTTCAGACTCTGCGACTTTCAGCATCGCAAACAACTCGCCGGGAGACTTGTTCATCCCTTGCATGTTGTAGTTCAACACAAAGCCTTTATAGCTTGGCGGCAGTGATTGAAGGATTCTGTCAGTGATAGCCTCTTGCGGGAGTTCAATCCCCAGCTCAGCTAGACGGTTTGAGTACCCAGACATTTTGAGCACATGTTCACTGACAGACGAGTTCTCCTCCATCTTTCAAGCATAGAATTTATCGGAGGTCTCATACCTCTCGATCCGGGCGTTTTTCTGAAAGATAAACTTCAACTCCTGGAACATCTCAAATGCTCCATCACGCTCAAAGCGACATTGAAGTCCCGGTTCTAAGCCATACAAGACTGCACATTGAACTACTGAGTAGTCCTCCTTACGTGCTAACCAAGCGTTCTTAACATCCTGATCAGCCGTAGCGGGTGGTTCATCTCCTAGCGCAGCATTAAGGACATAATCCTTCTTCCCAGCTTGTAAGATTAGCTTAAGATTATGAGCCCGATCTACAAAGTTGCTTCCATCATCTTTCAACATAGCTTTCTCTAGGAACGTATTAAAATTCAGCATGACTGTCGCGTGAGCCATGATCTACAACACAAATATATTCAAAGTGGACTTAGACTATGTTCAAGATAATTAGAGTTTAACTTAATCAAATTATTCGCTAAACTCCCACTCAAAAAGTACATCTCTCTAGTCATTTGAGTGGTTCATGATCCACTTACACTAGCTCAAGTCCGATAATCACGTGAGTTGAGCATAGTTTTAGTGGTAAGCATCCCTATGCCAATCATATCATCTATATGATTCAAGCTCGACCTTTCGGTCTCATGTGTTTCGAGGCCATGTCTTCACATGCTAGGCTCGTCAAGCTTAACCCGAGTGTTCCGCGTGCGCAACTGTTTTAGACCCGTTGTATGTGAACGTTGAGTCTATCACACCCGATCATCACGTGGTGTCTCGAAACGACGAACTGTAGCAACGGTGCACAGTCGGGGAGAACACAATTTCGTCTTGAAATTTTAGTGAGAGATCACCTCATAATGCTACCGTTGTTCTAAGCAAAATAAGGTGCATAAAAGGATTAACATCACATGCAATTCATAAGTGACATGATATGGCCATCATCACGTGCTCCTTGATCTCCATCACCAAAGCACCGGCACGATCTTGTTTTCACCGGCGCCACACCATGATCTCCATCAACGTGTCGCCATCGGGGTTGTCGTGCTACTCATGCTATTACTACTAAAGCTACATCCTAGCAAAATAGTAAACGCATCTGCAAGCACAAACGTTAGTATAAAGACAACCCTATGGCTCCTGCCGGTTGCCGTACCATCGACGTGCAAGTCGATATTATCTATTACAACATGATCATCTCATACATCCAATATATCACATCACGTCGTTGGCCATATCACATCACAAGCATACCCTGCAAAAGCAAGTTAGACGTCCTCTAATTTTGTTGTTGCATTTTTTACGTGGTGACCATGGGTATCTAGTAGGATCGCATCTTACTTACGCAAACACCACAACGGAGATATATGAGTTGCTATTTAACCTCATCCAAGGACCTCCTCGGTCAAATCTGATTCAACTAAAGTTGGAGAAACTGACACTTGCTAGTCATCTTTGAGCAACGCGGTTACTCGTAGCGATGAAACCGGTCTCTCGTAAGCGTACGAGTAATGTCGGTCCAAGCCGCTTCAATTCAACAATACCGTGGAATCAAGAAAAGACTAAGGAGGGCAGAAAAACACACATCACCGCCCACAAAAACTTTTGTGTTCTACTTGAGAAGACATCTACGCATGAACCTAGCTCATGATGCCACTGTTGGGGAACGTCACATGGGAAACAAAAAAAATTCCTACGCGCACGAAGACCTATCATGGTGATGTCCATCTATGAGAGGGGATGAGTGATCTACGTACCCTTGTAGACCGTCAGCAGAAGTGTTAGTGAACGCGGTTGATGTAGTGGAACGTCCTCACGTCCCTCGATCCGCCCGCGAACCGTCCTGCGATCAGTCCCACGATCTAGTGCCGAACGGACGGCACCTCCGCGTTCAGCACACGTACAGCTCGACGATGATCTCGGCCTTCTTGATCCAGCAAGAGAGACGAAGAGGTAGAAGAGTTCTCCGGCAGCGTGACGGCGCTCCGGAGGTTGGTGATGATCTTGTCTCAGCAGGGCTCCGCCCGAGCTCCGCAGAAACGCAATCTAGAGGAAGAACCGTGGAGGTATGTGGTCGGGCTGCCGTGGAAAAGTCATTCTAAGTCAACCCTAAAACCTCAGTATATATAGGTGGAAGAGGGGGAGCCTTGCCTTGGGGCTCAAGGATCCCCAAGGGGGTCGGTCGAGCCAAGGGGGGAAGGTCTCCCCCCCCCAAACCGAGTCCTACTTGGTTTGGTGGGTGGAGTCCTTCTTTCCTTTCCCACCTCCTCCTTTTTTTTTCTTTTCTCTTTGATTTTCTTCCTATGGAGCATAGGGCCTTCTTGGGCTGTCCCACCAGCCCACTAAGGGCTAGTGTGCCACCCCAAGGCCTATGGCCTTCCCCGGGGTGGGTTGCTCCCCCCCCCCCCCGGTGAACTCCCGGAACCCATTCGTCATTCCCGGTACATTCCCGGTAACTCCGAAAACTTTCCGGTAATCAAATGAGGTCATCCTATATATCAATCTTCGTTTCTGGACCATTCCGGAAACCATCGTGACGTCCGTGATCTCATTCGGGACTCCGAACAACATTCGGTAACCAACCATATAACTCAAATACACATAAAACAACGTCGAACCTTAAGTGTGCAGACCCTGCGGGTTCGAGAACTATGTAGACATGACCCGAGAGACTCCTCGGTCAATATCCAATAGCGGGACCTGGATGCCCATATTGGATCCTACATATTCTACGAAGATCTTATCGTTTGAACCTCAGTGCCAAGGATTCATATAATCCCGTATGTCATTCCCTTTGTCCTTCGGTATGTTACTTGCCCGAGATTCGATCGTCAGTATCCGCATACCTATTTCAATCTCGTTTACCGGCAAGTCTCTTTACTCGTTCCGTAATACAAGATCCCGCAACTTACACTAAGTTACATTGCTTGCAAGGCTTGTGTGTGATGTTGTATTACCGAGTGGGCCCCGAGATACCTCTCCGTCACATGGAGTGACAAATCCCAGTCTTGATCCATACTAACTCAACGAACACCTTCGAAGATACCTGTAGAGCATCTTTATAGTCACCCAGTTACGTTGCGACGTTTGATACACACAAAGTATTCCTCCGGTGTTAGTGAGTTATATGATCTCATGGTCATGGGAACAAATACTTGACACGCAGAAAAACAGTAGTAACAAAATGACACGATCAACATGCTACGTCTATTAGTTTGGGTCTAGTCCATCACGTGATTCTCCTAATGACGTGATCCAGTTATCAAGCAACAACACCTTGTTCATAATCAGAAGACACTGACTATCTTTGATCAACTGGCTAGCCAACTAGAGGCTTGCTAGGGATAGTGTTTTGTCTATGTATCCACACATGTAAATGAGTCTTCATTCAATACAATTATAGCATGGATAATAAACGATTATCTTGATACAGGAGTTATAATAATAACTATATTTATTATTGCCTCTAGGGCATAATTCCAACATAAATTTCTTGTAACGACGCGTAGAATCATGTGAACCTATTTGTTTTGCTGTTTAACAACTAATTAAATGTGTTAGTTCAGATCTGCACAGAATTGTAAATTAACATGTGAGGTCGTCTCGTAGGTGCTATAAGTCATTTCCGATCTTATTTAAAATGCCTAGATAGGTAGATTAACTGCGCTTCACCTCTTGCCATGTTTAATGACATTTAATATTGTCGAGTACCTAATCTGGATAGAACTAAATAACTCGTATGTGGAGTTTCGTCAATATGCAACTCGTTGCATATTGAACTTCACTTAATGTGTAGTGTTTGTTTGTCGTGAATTGTCATGCCGTGAATTGCATGTATTCAGATGCTCATGCATCATTTGTGTTGTGCATCGTGTGGTGAATTCCGTGTGTTGATTTGTGTTTCCGGTTTGCTTCGTCCCGATAGAGTTCCGCGGCGTGCCGGATTGTGAGGACCCGTTCGACTACGTCGGTTCGTCTGCTTCACGGAGGCATTCTTCTTCCAAGCAGGATCTCAGGCAAGATGACCATTTCCTCAAATACCATTACTATCATTGCCATGCTAGTTTTACCGCTTCTATCGTTTATGTCTCGTTGCCTACCACCTGTTAAAATATTAGCCTCTCAATAATGCCATGAAACCTTCAACCTGTTCAACCTAGCAAACCACTGATTGCTATGTTACTGCTTGCTTAACCCTGTGTTAGCGTTCTAGTTGCAGGTGCAGTTGTTTCCATGTGATAACATGGGTTCCTTGTTATATCACCATATTAAATGCTATTTAATTTAATGCACCTATATACTTGGTTAAAGGTGGAAGGCTCAGCCTTTCTAGCCTGGTGTTTTGTTCCACCTTTGCCCCCTTAGTTTCTGCTACCGGTGTTATGTTCCATAATTGAGCGCTCCTAACACGATCGGGGTTGTTATGGGGACCCCCTTGATAATTCGTTTTAGATTAAAGCTGGTCTGGCAAGGCCCAAGTTTGGTACTACATTTGCCTAATCACCTAATAAAATTGCATAGGGACTTTCCGGACCCCGAGGATAATTTAATCAACCCCAAGGCCAGTGCTCCTCGTGAGTGTTGGTCCCACCTAAGCGATGTCCGGCGCCCCTCTGGTCACCAAGAGGTTTAGCGATCCCGACGTCTAGCTCATCCGTCGTGTCCTGAGAACGAGATACGCGGCTCCTATCGGGATCGTCGACACGTCGGGCGGCCTTGCTGGATTAATTTTACCTTTGACGAAATATCTTATGCATCGGGATTCCGGTGATGCTTTGGGTAATCTCAGAGTTGAGGTTTTCCACTAGGGAATCCGAAGAGATCTCGAGCTTCGTGATTGAGGATTTCTATGCGGCTTGTGGTAATTTGTGATGGACTAGTTGGAGCACCCCTGCAGGGTTAAATCTTTCGGAAAGCCGTGCCCGCGGTTATGTGGCAACGTGGAAACTTTGTTTAACACTGGTTCTAGATAACTTGAAGTTAACTTAATTAAAATATGCCAACTGTGTGCGTAACCGTGAATGTCTCTTTCATGAGTTCCTTCTCCGATCGAGGACACAGTGGGGTTATGTCTGACGTAGGTAGGTGTTTAGGGTCACTCATTTGATCATCAGTAGTTCACGGCCGTTATGCGTAGATCTTCCCCCTCTTATTTCTTGTACTCGTAAGTTTAGTCACCAAATATATGCTTAGCCGTTGCTGCAACCTCACCACTTAACCCTACCTCACCCATTAAGCTTTTCTAGTCTTGATACCTTTGGAAATGAGATTGCCGAGTCCCTTGTGGCTCACAGATTACTACAACACCAGTTGCAGGTACAGGTAAAGGTTACTTGACGCGAGCGCGTTGATTGTTCATTTGGAGTTTCTTCTTCTTCTTCGTCATCGATCTAGGATGGGTTCCAGGCCGGCAGCCTGGGATAGCAAGGATGGACATCGTTCTTCTTTTGTCGTTTGTTTTCGTCCTTAGTCGGACCCTGCTCTTACTCTTGATGAATATGTAATCTACTGCTGTGACTCTGATGTAGCTTGTGGCGAGTGTAAGCCAATTCTATATATATACATCTCTTCTTTTCAGTACATGTACTTGTAACGATATCCATTCTTGCGACACGATGAGATGCGCTTCTATCCCTGACGAGGCCTTCGTGCCAAACTAAGGATAGGGTCGCATCATGGGCGTGACACCACACCTGTGGGCCACAAGCCCTGTAGCCGCGGCCTCCCCCCTGGCCACGGCCACCAAGCTTGTGGGACCCACAGGGACCACTTCCAGCTCCCATCCTCTTCTTCTACCTCCAGAAAAAATCGTTTCATAGCTCAAACCCGTGTTCTTGCTCATTTGGCTGTGATTTTCGATCTCCTTGCTCAAAGCACCATTCTCCGAACCATTTTGGGGAAATTACTCCTTGGTAAGTGACTCCTCCATTGGTCCAATTAGTTTCTACTCTAGTGTTTTATCGTTCGCGTATTCTTGCTACCTTGGTGACCCTGTTCTTGAGCTTGAAATGTTGATTTTAGCTGGTCCCAAGTAGTTTTAGTGTCCTTGTTCATGATAATCGTTTATTATCCATGCTAGAATTGTATTGATTGGAAACTCAAATACATGTGTGGATACATAGACAACACATTGTACCTAGTGAGCCTCTAGTTGACTAGCTCGTTGATTAAAGATGGTCAAGGTTTCCTGGCCATAGACAAGTGTTGTCATTTGATAATGAGATCACATCATTAGGAGAATGATGTGATGGACAAGACCCAAACTACGAACGTAGCATATGATCGTGTCAGTTTATTCCTACTGTTTTCTGCATGTCGATGTATCTTTTCCTATGATCATGAGATCATGCAACTCCCGGACACCGGACGAATACCTTGTGTGTATCAAACGTTGCAACGTAACTGGGTGACTATAAAGGTGATCTACAGGTATCTCTGAAGGTGTCTGTTGGGTTGGCATGGATCAAGACTGGGATTTGTCACTCCGTGTTACGGAGAGGTATCTCGGGGCCCACTCGGTAATACAACATCACAACAAGCCTCGCAAGCAATGTGATTAAGGAGTTAGTCACAGGATCTTGTATTATGGAACGAGAAAATAGACTTTCGAGTAAGGAGATTGAACTAGGTATGGACATACCGACAATCGAATCTCAGGCAAGTAGCATACCGAAGGACAAAGGGAATAGCATCCGGGATTAATTGAATACTTGACATAGAGGAGAATGTCTCAGGTCATGTCTACATAGTTCTTGAAGGTATAGTTGAGTTATAGTTATTGGTGACCGAAGGTTGTTCAATATTCCCGGATGATATCCTTGATGTCAGGAGGAGCTCCGGAATTTTCCGGAGGTAAAGATTGATATATACGAAGTCCTGTTTTGATCACCGAAAAAATTTCGGGTTCACCAGTAGTGTACCGGGAGTGCCAGAAGGGTACCAGGGGACCACCGGGAGGGGTGTGACGACCCAAAGGCTTCATGGGCTGTGAGAGGAGGTAGACCAGCCCCTAGTGGGCTAGCCAAAGCCTCCCCTAAGGGCCCATGCGATTGGAGTGGAGGAATAAGGCAAAAAGCCAAAAGGTGGAAAGCGTTTCTAAATTAGGAAGGAGTCCTAATAGGATTCCACCTCCCTTGTGGGAGGTGGATTCCTCCCTTGTTGGATCGGCCGAACCTCTCCTTGGAGGAGGGGCCAAGGCAGACTCCCCTCCTCTTCCTCCTATATATACTAGAGGTTTTAGAGGTGAGGGCTAAACCTAATTGCCACGTGCTCCCTCTACTTCTCTCTAGATCTGTTTCTCCTCTAGTCTAGTTCGACGGTGCTTAGGCGAAGCCCTACTGGATTATTTCACCAGCACCACCACTACACCGCCGTGCTGGAGAACTCATCTACCTATCTGCTCCTCTTGCTGGATCAAGAAAGAGGGGATCGTCATCGAGCTATATGTGTGCTAAACGCGGAGGTGTTGTCCGTTTGGCACTAGAACGGGATGGATCGTGATGGTATCGTGGGACGAACCATGATGAGATCGCGGGAAGGGCTGCAATTTGGATCGCGAAGATGTTCCACTACATCAACCGCGTTATATACGCTTCCGCTTAGCGATCTACAAGGGTATGTAGATTCACTCTCCCCTCTCGTAGATGATCATCACCATGGATATGTATTGCGTGTGCGTAGGAAAAATTTTGTTTGCCATGCAACGTTCCCCAACAGTGGCACCATGAGTTAGGTTCATGCGTAGATGACATCTTGAGTAGAACACAAAAGGTTTTGTGGGCATTGATGTTCAATTTTCTGACCTCCTTAGTCTTTTCTTGATTCGGCGGTATTGTTGGATTGAAGTGGCCCGGACCAGCTTTACTCGTACGCTTACGAGAGACCGGTTTCATCAATTAACATGTAATTTGTTGCATAAACATGACTGGCGGGTGTCTGTTTCTTCAACTTTAGTTGAATCGGATTTGCCTGAGGCCATCCTTGGAGAATGTTAAATAAAAACTTGCATATCACTGTTGTGGTTTTGCGTAAGTAAGATGCGATCATACTAGATACCAATAGCAGCCACGTAAAACATGTAACAAGAAATTAGAGGACGTCTAACTTGTTTTTGCATGGTATGCATGTGATGTGATATGGCCAAAAACATGATATGATATGTTAGATGTATGAGATGATCATGTTGTAATAGTTAAATATCGACTTGCACGTCGATGCTACGGCAACCGGCAGGATCCATAGGGTTGTCTTCAATTTTTTTTGCGCTTTGAGATGCTTTGCTTCATCGCTAGTACTAGCTTTAGTAGTAATAGCATAGTTAGCGCGACAACCTCGATGGCAGCACAATGATGGAGATCATGGTGTGGCGCCGGTGACGATGAAGATCACATCGGTGTTTTGATGATGGAGATCAAGAAGCACAAGTTCATGGCCATATCATGTCACTTATGATTTGCATGTGATGTTAATCCTTTTATGCACCTTATTTTTCTTAGGAGGACGGCAGCATTATAAGGTGATCTCTCACTAAAATTTCAAGATAAAATTGTGTTCTCCCCGACTGTGCACCATTGCGATAGTTCGTCATTTTGAGACACCACGTGATGATTGGGTGTGATAGACTCAACGTTCACATACAACGGGTGCAAAACAGTTGCACACGCGGAACACTCGGGTTAAACTTGACGAGCCTGGCATGTACAGACATGGCCTCAGAACACAAGAGACCGAAAGGTCGAGAATGAATCATATAGTTGATATGATAAACTTGGAGATGTTCACCATTGAAACTAATCTCAACTCATGTGATGATCAGACTTGAGTTAGTGGATTTGGATCATGCGCACTCAAATGACTAGAGGGATGTCAATTTGAGTGGGAGTTTAATAGTAATATGATTAAATAAACTCAATTATCATGAAAATAGTCAAAAGATCTTTGAAAATTATGTTGTAGCTCTATTGTTTTTGATATGTTCCTAGAGAAATTTAGTTGAAAGATGATGGTAGCAATTATGCGGACTGGGTCCGTAAACTGAGGATTGTGCTCATTGCTGCACAGAAGGCTTATATCCTTAATGCACCACTCAGTGTGCTAAACCCCGAGCAACGTGTGTAGATGTTGCGAACATCTGACATACACGTTTTTGATGACTACACGATAGTTCAGTGCATAATGCTTAAACGGCTTAGAATTGAGGTGCTGAAGACGTTTCAAACATCGCGGGGCATACGAGATGTTCCAAGGGATGAAATTGGGATTTTCAGGATCATGCCCTTGTTGAGAGGTATGAGACCTCCGATAAGATTTTTTGTCGACAAAGTAAGGGAGAAAAGCTCAATCGTTGAGCATGTGCTCAGATTGTCTGAGTGCTACAATCACTTGAATCTAGTGGGAGTTAATCTTCCAGATGAGATAGTGATGGTTCTCCAAAGTCACTGCCACCAAGCTACTAGAGCTTCATGATGAACAATAACATATCAGGGATAGATATGATGATCCTTGAGCTATTCGCGATGTTTGACACCGTGAAAGCAGAAATCAAAAAGGGGCATCAGTTGTTGATGGTTAGTAAAACCACTAGTTTCAAGGAGGACAAGGGCAAGAAGGGATACTTCATGAAACGGCAAACCAGTTGATGCTCTAGTGAAGAGACCCAAGGTTGAACCAAAACCCGAGACTAAGTGCTTCTATAATGAGGGGAATAGTCACTAAAGAGGAACTACCCTAGATACTTGGTAGATGAGAAAGCTGGCAAAGTCGACAAAAGTATATTGGATATACATGATATTGATGTGTACTTTACTAGTACTCCTAGTAGCACTAGGGTATTAGATACCGGTTCGGTTGCTAAGTGTTAGTAACTCGAAATAAAAGCTACGGAATAAATAGAGACTAGCTAAAGGCGAGGTGACGATATGTGTTGGAAGTGTTTCCAAGGTTGATGTGATCAAACATCGCATGCTCCCTCTACCATTGGGATTAGTGTTAAACATAAATAATTGTTATTTGGTGTTTGCGTTGAGCATAGACATGATTAGATTGTGTTTATTGCAATACAACTATTCATTTGAAGAGAATAATGGTTATTTTGTTTACTTGAATAATACCTTCAATGGTCTTGCACCTAAATTAAATTGTTTATTGAATCTCGATTGTAGTGATACACATGCTCATAATATTGATGCCAAAAGATACAAAGTAGTAATGATAGCACCACTTACTTGTGGCACTGTCGCTTGAGTCATATTGGTGTAAAATGCATGAAGAAGCTCCATACTGATGGATCTTTGGACTCACTCGTTTTTGAAACGTTTGAGACATGCGAACCATGTTTATTGGTGTAAACGCATGAAGAAACTCCATGCAGATGGATCGTTTGGACTCACTTGATTTTTAATCACTTGAAACATGCAAATCATGCCACATGGGCAAGATGACTAAAGGCCTCGTTTTCCAGTGAGATGGAACAAGAAAGTAACTTATTGGAAGTAATACATTTTGATGTATGCAGTCCAATGAGTGTTGAGGCACGCAGTGGATATCGTTATGTTCTTACTTCACACATGATTTGGGTAGATACTAGTATATTTACTTGATGAAATACAAGTCTGAATTATCAAAAGGTTCAAGTAATTTCAGAGTAAAGTTGAAGATCGTCGTGACAAGAGGATGAAATGTCTACGATATGATCGTAGAGATGAATATCAGAGTTGCGAGTTTGGTACACATTTTAGACAATGTGAAAATTGTTTCACAACTCATGCCACCTGGAACACCATAGTGTGATGGTGTGTCTGAACTTCATAGCCGCGCCCTATTGGATATGGTGCATACTATGATGCCTCTTATTGAATTACCACTATAGTTTCTGGGTTAGGCATTAGAGACAACCGCATTCACTTTAAATAGGGCACCACGTAATTCCGTTGAGATGACACTGTATGAACTATGGTTTGGAGAAACCTAAGCCATCGTTTCTTAAAAGTTTGGGGCTGCAGCGCTTATGTGAAAAAGTTTCAGTCTGATAAGCTCGAACCCAAAGCGGATAAATGCATCTTCATAGGATACCCAAAACAGTTCGGTATATCTCTTATATCAGATCCGGAAGCAAAGTGTTTATTTATAAAAACGGGTCCTTTCTCGAGAAAAGCTTTCTCTCGAAAGAATTGAGTGGGAGGATGGTGGAAACTTGATGAGGTTATTGAACCGTCGCTTCAACCAGTGTGTAGCACGGCGCAGGAAGTTGTTCCTATGGCGCCTACACCAATTGAAGTGGAAGCTGATGATAGTGATCATGAAGCTTCAGGATCAAGTTACTACAAAACTCATAGGTTGACAAGGTCATGTACTGCTCCATACTGGTACGATAACCCTGTCTTGGAGGTCATGTTGTTGGACAACAATGAACCTACGAGCTATGGAGAAGCGATGGTGGGCCTGGATTCCGACAAATGGCTGGAGGCCATGAAATCCGAGAGAGGATCCATGTATGAAAACAAAGTGTAGACTTTGGAAGAACTACTTGATGGTCGTAAGACTGTTAATACAGATGGATCTTTAAAAGGAAGACAGACGATGATGGTGAAAAGTCACCATTAGGAAATCTCGACTTGTTGCAAAGATGTTTCCGCCAAGTTCAAAGAGTTGACTATGATGAGACTTTCTCACTCGTAGCTATGCTAAAAGTCTGTTGGAATTATGTTAGCAGTTGTTGCATTATTTATGAAATCTTGTAGATGGATGTCAAAACATTATTTCCTCGACGATTTCCGTGAGGAAAGGTTGTATGTGATATAGCCAGAAGGTTTTGTCGATCCTAAGGATGCTAACAAGTATGCAAGCTCCAGCGATCCTTCTATGGACTGGAGCAAGCATCTCGGAGTTGGAATATACACTTTGATGAGATGATCAAAGCTTTTGGGTTTATACAAGGTTTATGAGAAACTTGTATTTATTAGAAAGCGAGTGGTAGCACTATAGAATTTCTGATAAGCATATGTGGTTGACATATTTTTGATCGGAAATAATGTAGAATTTCTGGAAAGCGTAAAGGGTTGTTTGAAAGGAGTTTTTCAAAGGAAAAACTTGGATTAAGCTACTTGAACATTGAGCGTCAAGATCTATGGAGATAGATCAAAGCGCTTAATAGAACTTTCAACGAAATGCGTGCCTTGACAAGTTTTTGAAGGAGTTCAAAATAGATCGGCAAAGAATGAGTTCTTAGCTATGTTGTAAGGTGTGAATTTGAGTAAGACTCAAAATCTCGACCACGGCAGAAGAAAGAGAAAGGACGAAGATCGTCCCCTATGCATTAGCCGTAGGCTCTATAGTATGCTATGTTGTGTACCACACCTGGTGTGTGCCTTGCCATGAATCTGTCAAGGGGTACAAAAGTGATCTAGGAATGAATTACTGGACAACAGTCAAAAGTTATCCTTAGTAACTAGTGGACTAAGGAATTTTCTCGATTATGGAGGTGATAAAAGAGTTCGTCGTAAAGGGTTACGCCGATGCAAGCTTTGACACTAATCTGGATGACCCTGAGTAGTAAACCGGATACGTATAGTGGAGCAGTCATTTGGAATAGTTACAAATGGCGCGTGGTAGTAGCATCTATAGGATGACATAGAGATTTGTAAAGCACACACGAATCAGAAATGTTCAGACCCGTTGACTAAAACCTCTCTCACAAGCAAGACATGATCAAAGCCCCAGAACTGTATGGGTGTTAGATTCATTACAATCACATAGTGATGTGAACTAGAGTATTGACTCTAGTGCAAGTGGTAGACTGTTGGAAATATGCCCTAGAGACAATAATAAATTGGTTATTATTATATTTCCTTATTCATGATAATCGTTTATTATCGATGTTAGAATTGTATTGATTGGAAACTCAAATACATGTGTGGATACATAGACAACAGACTGTCCCTAGTGAGCCTCTAGTTGACTAGCTCGTTGATCAAAGATGGTCAAGGTTTCCTGGGCATAGACAAGTGTTGTCACTTGATAACGGGATCACATCATTAGGAGAATGATGTGATGGACAAGACCCAAACTATCAACGTAGCATATGATCGTGTTAGTTTATTGCTACTGTTTTCTGCATGTCAATGTATATGTTCCTATGACCATGAGATCATGCAACTCCCGGACACCGGAGGAATACCTTGTGTATCAAACGTCGCAACGTAACTGGGTGACTATAAAGGTGCTCAACAGGTATCTCTGAAGGTGTCTGTTGGGTTGGCATGGATCAAGACTGGGATTTGTCACTCCGTGTGACGGAGAGGTATCTCGGGACCCACCCGGTAATACAACATCACAACAAGCCTTGCAAGCAATGTGACTAAGCAGTTAGTCACAGGATCTTGTATTACGGAACGAGTAAAGAGACTTGCCAGTAATGAGATTGAACTAGGTATGGAAATACCGACGATCGAATCTCGGGCAAGTAACATACCGTAGGACAAAGGGACTAGCATACGGGATTAATTAAATCCTTGACATAGAGGTTCAACCGATAGAGATCTTCATAGAATATGTAGGAGCCAATATGGACATCCAGGTCCCGCTATTGGTTATTGACCAGAGAATGTCTCATGTCATGTCTACATAGTTCTCGAACCCACAGGGTCTGCACACTTATGGTTCGGTGACGTTTCGGTATAGTTGAGTTATAGGTATTGGTGACCTAAGGTTGTTTGGAGTCCCGGATGAGATCCTAGAAATCACGAGGAGCTCCGGAATTGTATGTATGTAAAAATTGATATATAGGAAGTCATGTTTTGGTCACCGAAAAAGTTTGAGGCTCATCGGTGATGTACCGGGAGTGCCGGGAGGGTACCTGGGGACCACCGGGAGGGGTGTGACGACCCAAAGGCTTCATGGGCTGTGAGAGGAGGTAGACCATCCCCTAGTGGTTTGGCCAAAGCCTCCCCTAAGGTCCCATGCGGTTGGAGTGGAGGAATAAGGCAAAAGGCCAAAAGATGGAGCGGGTTTCTAAATTAGGAAGGAGTCCTAATAGGATTCCACCTCCCTTGTGGGAGGTGGATTCCTGCCTCGTTGGCTCAGCCGAACCTCTACTTGGAGGAGGGGCCAAGGCAGCCTCCCGTCCTCTTCCTCCTATATATAGTAGAGGTTTTAGAGGTGAGGGCTAACCCTAATTGCCACGTAATCCCTCTACTTCTCTCTAGATCTGTTTCTCCTCTAGTCTAGTTCAGCGGTGCTTAGGCAAAGCCCTGCTGGATTAATTCACCACCACCACCACCATGCCGCCGTGTTGAAGAACTCATCTACCTCTCCATCCCTCTTGCTGGATCAAGAAGGTGGGGATCGTCATCGAGCTGGACGTGTGCTGAACGAGGAGGTGTCGTCCGTTTGGTGCTAGATGGGGATGGATCGTGATGGGATCACGAGACGGATCATGATGAGATCGTGGGACGGGCTGCGATTTGGATCGCGAAGATGTTCCACTACATCAACCGCGTTATATACGATTCCGCTTAGCGATCTACAAGGGCATGTAGATTCACTCTCCCCTCTCGTAGATGATCCTCACCATGGATAGGTATTGCGTGTGCGTAGGAAATTTTTTGTTTAACATGCAACGTTCCCCAACATGCTAACAACCCACAACAGCGGAACTGATGAACCATAGAATCAAGCTCATACTTCCTATTCTTAGCTAGCACATTAATCATGACCTTGCATGCACAGGATGTGCGTCACATTGTGCTGATGCGCAGTATTGATGACAAAGTCCATGACGAAACCATACCTAGAATGATGGTGTCACGATACGTTAGTAGTGCGGAGAGGGGAAGGTGATGATGGAAATTAAAGGCCAAAGATGCGGAACATGGAGAAAAAGGAGGAAACACGCTTGGTCGGTCGCCTGGCTTGCCGTGTTTTTTCCCGCTGCTGTCTCGCTACAGTTGCTTTGGGCTAATGCACAATACATACATGAAAGCTGGCTTGATAGCCATCCATACACAATCAAGAATATCATTACAATCCCAACAGATTGAGTACCTCCAGCGTGAGTGAGAAAAGAAGACGATGGCAAAATCTGTGCTTCTGCAGAAAGTTGGGTTGTTATTCCTTCTTGATCAATCTAATGCTGGTCGGTGTGCTCGTACACAGCAAAAGAAGAGGATGATCGTTTCCTTTGACAACATGCATGTAGAGCTATCTAACCTGATCAACTATTGATTTTGGTGCAGAATGAAGCAGCTTGAGATGTGGGCATGACTATGGTCGCTCCGGGACCGTCGACTGCCGTGAGCGCTTTCATCCTTGATGCTTTTGGACTTGCTATCCTCATCTTCACCGACACTATTGCCGAACCCAAGGCGTGAACTTGTGCGGTGCGGTGGCATGGCTCTCGTCGTCCACCTACACCTGAGCGCCCAACAACGGAAGGAGACATGGAGTCCTTGTCGTAATATTTTGCTAGAAGAAGAAATCGAAAGTTGCAGCTCGTCCTAGGTACTCCAATTGTCCGGGAACTGCCAAAGCCGGATATGGGATCACACGATTGGCTTGCGGCCGCTATTATACCCTAAAGGGCTACAAACCTTGGACAAAGTCAAACGGCCAGAAAAGATCCTCTAGTTGTGGTACGCGTACTCGGCATAGACGTCCAAGTGACCTTGACGCCGCGTCTAGACGGGTTGCCGGACGGGAGCTCCCTTGCAGATCATAGCTTGGTCTCTGCACCCGACGGTGGGCGGGGGTCTTCTTCGCATTACATGAGTCGTGGCGTGAGCGGATGCGTGATGTCGACGGTGACCACGCACCATGTGCAGGAGGAAGCGATCGAAAGCTAGGGTTTTTGATAGTTGGAGGAGTTACAAATGGCTGGTGAGGAGAGATCTGTAAGGAGGTCTCACTAATAGGACATGTTGTTGCCATCGTAAACCAAGATCTTATATGTACAACAATGCAACTAACCAAGGAATAAATCAACGTGGGGTGGAGAACTTGCGATCTATGCCAAAACAAAATAGACTATTACTAAAAGCGGATTGGGAGGAGTTGTGGGCGGTTAGGATTTGGACGAGTCGTGCGTTTTTTTAACATAATACATACCGTTTTTTCAACTTATATCAATACCACAGATACATTATAATAAAACTCAGGGGATTCTACAAAACGTCACGACGGACCAATAATACCTATTTCTTTTAGGTAAACGTTTTACGCCGATAGTCCGACCGAGCGTTCAGCCGATCACTTTCGCATCGTTGGATTAGAAGGATCACACATCCACCACGCAACGCTAAAATCCTGGCTATGCCTTACATCTTCACACGATGTCTCTTTCACCCTTCTCCCCCATCGCACAAACACAGGACCCCATACCACCACCACGGGGAACTCGCTTCTTCTGTCCCTTTTTTTGCTCAACACCGGCGAGCTGGCAGCGCGCCCCTGCAACACCATCATGGACTCCGCTCCTTCAATCATGTATCATCCCACTCCAACGAGCCGGACTCCATTGCTACTACAAGCCATCAGGGAGCTCTGTTGTCTACCTTCATCGGCCACAAATTTCACCGGTGCCCATTGTAGCAAAAATGTTCGCCGGTCGTAGCTTTTTTCATTGCCGGTAGTAGCTTTTTTGCACGTGGGTTTTAGCTTCATGTTCGACGCTTGCAACTGCCTAGCATCGTCAGTTTTAGCAAATGACCTGTCGCCCATTGTAGAAAAAATGTCCGCCCATCGGAGCTTTTTTGCACGCGGGTTGCAGCTTCATGTTCGTCGGTTGTAGCAAATTACACGTAGCCCATTGTAGCAGAAATGTCCGCCGGTTCTAGCTTTTTCCATTCTCGGTAGTAGCTTTTTTGTAGACGGGTTGCAGCTTCATGTTTGATGCTTGCAGCCGCCTAGCGTCCTCGGTTGTAGCAACTCAATCCGCCGATAGTAGCTATTTTTGGTTGCGGGTAGTAGCTTTTCTGCGGGCGGTTGCAACTCCGAGCGCATGAAGTTTTAGCTCCACGCACAACTCCGTGTGTTCAGGTGCTTGACATGCCGGTTCAAGCAATTGGTGCTGCTAGTTCCAGCAAAACGCCATGTTGGTCATAGCAAAACGATAATGTTGGGTCGGGGCGCTTGCCGTAGTCAGGGTTGGAGCATTGAAGCATTGGGCGGCTGAGAGCACGCCGTTTTTTGCCCTGTTTTTTTGTTGGATCCAACAACGTGATTTTCTGCACGGGGGCACGCCAGCGGTCACGAGGGATGCACACGACGAGCGGCTAGCGGCGACAATGGGGAGCAGGCGGTGCTCGGTGGGATCGATGGCGTTCCTAGTCTTTTTTTTTTGTTTTCCCCGTGTGTGCGGGACTAATAAGAAAGATAGGGAAAGGGAGGAAGACGATGGTGGGATCTGTTCATGTTATCAAAATCGGGTGGCTAGCAGCGGGCCCACCGAAAATTTTGGACCGGTCCATCGGCGTCTAGCACTGTCCTTTCTTTTGAGTTAATTACAGCTAGGGTACATAAACTTTCGCTGCGGTAACGTAGTCATACATAAAGAAAACCCCCAGAAAAGTGGTACATTAACTCTGATGCGGACTCATTAAGGCCAAAAAAGCACTTAAAGTTGCCACATGGGCTGCCACGCATGCCTCGATCGTCGTAATGTGTGAAGGGCATTTTTGCTCATAACCCCTCAAGTATCTGTGAACTATCCCGCAGCGTAGTTCTTGTCCAAATCTCGTCGTGTCACTGAAGCTCTCGTCGAGGGAATGGCGGCCAGATCTCATTGTGCCACTGAAGCCTATGGCCCCTCTCGTTCCACTTCAAGCACCGGCGACCCATCTCATGGCACTTCAAGCACCGACTGCCCCTCTTGTTCCTACCAACTTACCCTCTCTTGCTCCCATGTGACGGAGAGGTATCTCGGGGCCCACTCGGTAATACAACATCACAACAAGCCTTGCAAGCAATGTGACTAAGGAGTTAGACACGGGATCTTGTATTAGGGAACTAGTAAAGAGACCTGCCGGTAAGGAGATTGAACTAGGTATGGAGATACCGATGATCGAATCTCGGGCAAGTAACATACTGAAGGACAAAGGGAATAGCATCCGAGATTTATTGAATCCTTGACATAGAGGTTCAACCGATAGAGATCTTCGTAGAATATGTAGGAGCCAATATGGACATCCAGGTCCCGCTATTGGTTATTGATCGGAGAATGTCTCAGGACATGTCTACATAGTTCTCGAACCCGCAGGGTCTACACACTTAAGGTTCGGTAACGTTTTGGTATAGTTGAGTTATAGGTATTGGTGACCTAAGGTTGTTCGGAGTCCCGGATGAGATCCTGGACGTCACGAGGAGCTCTGTAATGGTCCTTATGTAAAGACTGATATATAGCAAGTCATGTTTTGGTCACCGGAAAAGTTTCAGGCTCATCGGTGGTGTATCAGGAGTGCTGGGAGGGTACCCGGGGACCACCGGGAGGCGTGTGATGACCCAAAGGCTTCATGGGCTGTGAGAGGAAGTAGACCAGCCCTATTGGGCTGGCCAAATCCTCCCCTAAGGGCCAATGCAGTTAGAGTGGAGGAATAAGGCAAAAAGCCAAAAGGTGGAAAGGGTTTCTAAATTAGGAAGGAGTCCTAATAGGATTCCACCTCCCTTGTGGGAGGTGGATTCCTCCCTTGTTGGCTCGGCCGAACCTCTCCTTGGAGGAGGGGCCAAGGCAGCCTCCCGTCCTCTTCCTCCTATACATACTAGAGCTTTTAGAGGTGAGGGCTAACCCTAATTGCCACGTGCTCCCTCTACTTCTCTCTAGATTTGTTTCTCCTCTAGTCTAGTTCAGCGGTGCTTAGGCGAAGCGCTGCTGGATTAATTCACCACCACCACCACCATGCCGCCGTGCTCGATAACTTATCTACCTCTCCGCCCCTCTTGTTGGATCAAGAAGGCGGGGATCGTCATCGAGTTGTACGCGTGCTGAACGCGGAGGTGTCGTCTGTTCGGCACTAGATCGGGATGGATCGTGATGGGATCGCGAGACGGATCATGATGAGATCGTGGGATGGGCTGCGATTTGGATCGCGAAGATGTTCCACTACATCAACCGCGTTACATACGCTTCCGCTTAGCGATCTACAAGGGTACGTAGATTCACTCTCCCCTCTCGTAGATGATCATCACCATGGATAGGTATTGCGTGTGCGTAGGAAATTCTTTGTTTACCATGCAACGTTCCCCAACATGCTAATAGCCCACAACAGCGGAACTGATGAACTAGAGAATCGAGCTTATACTTACTATGTTTAGCTAGCACATTAATCATGACCTTGCATGCACGGGATGTGCGTCACATTGTGCTGCTGCACAGTCTTCATGACAAAGTTCATGACGAAACCATATCTGGAATGATGGTGTCACGGTACGTCAGTACTGCGACGAGGGGAGGTGATGATGGAAATTAAAGGCCAAAGATGTGGAAAATGGAGAAAAAAGAGGAAACATGCTTGGTCGGTCGCCTGGCTTGCCGTGTTTTTTCCCGTCGTTGTCGTGCTACTATTGCTTCGGGCTAATGCACAATACATACATGAAAGCTCGCTTGATAGCCATCCATACATGAGCAAGAATATCGTTACAATCCCAATAGATAGAGTACCTCCGGCGTGAGTGAGCAAAGAAGACGATGGCAAAATCCATGCTTCTGCAAAAAGTTGGGTTGTTGTTCCATTCTTGATCAATCTAATGCTCGTCGGTGTGATCGTACACAACAAAAGCAGATGATGATCATTTCCTTTGACAACATGCATGTAGAGCTATCTAACCTGGTCAACTATTGATTTTGGTGCAGAAAGAAGGCATGACTATGGTTGCCCCTGGACCGTCGACTGCCGTGACACGCTTTCATCCTTGTTGCTTTTGGACTTGTTGTCCTCATCTTCACCGTCACTATTGATGAACCCAAGGCGCGAACTTGTGCGGTGCGGTGGCATGGCTCTGGTCGTCCACCTGCACCTGAGCGCCCAACAGTGAAAGGCAGCGTGGAGTCCTTGTCATAATATTTTTCTAGAAGAAGAAATCGAAAGTTGCACCTCGTCCTAGGTACTCGAGTTGTCCGGGAGCTGCCAAAACTGGATATGGGATCACACGATTGGCATGTGGCCGCTATTATACCCTAAAGGGCTACAAACCTTGGACAAAGTCAAACGACCAGAAAAGATCCTCTAGTTGTGGTACGCGTACTCGGCATAGACGTCCAAGTGACCTTGACGCCGCGTGTAGACGGGTTGCCGGAAGAGAGATCCCTTGCAGATCACAGCTTGGTCTCTACACCCGACGGTGGGCGGGGGTCTTCTTCGCATTACATGAGTCGTGGTGTGCGCGGATGTGTAATGTCGACGGTGACCACGCGCCATGTGCAGGAGGAAGCGATCGAAAGCTAGGGTTTTTGATAGTTGGAGGAGTTACAAATGGCTGGTGAGGAGAGATCCTTAAGGAGGTCTCACTAATCGGACAAGTTGTTGCCATCGCAAACCAAGATCTTATATGTACAATAATGCAACTAACCAAGGAATAACTCAACGTGGGGTGGAGAACTTGCGATCTAAGCCAAAACAAAATAGACTATTACTAAAAGCGGATTGGGAGGAGTTGTGGGCGGTTAGGAGTTGGACGAGTCGTGCAATTTTTTAACATAATACATACCGTTTTTTCAACTTATATCAATACCACAGATACATTATAATAAAACTCAGGGGATTCTACAAAACGTCACGACAGACCAAGAATACCTATTTCTTTTAGGTAAACGTTTTACGCCGACAGTCCAACCGAGCGTTCGGCCGATCACTTTCACATCGTTGGATTAGAAGGATCACACGTCTCCCACGCAACGCTACAATCCTCGCTATGCCTGACTGATACGTCCATTTTGCATCATGTTTTCATGTTGATATTTATCGCTTCTTGGGCTGTTATTTCACTTCACGGTACAATACTTATGCCTTTTCTCTCTTATTTTGCAAGGTTTACATGAAGAGTGAGAATGCCGGCAGCTGGAATTCTGGCCTGAAAAAGGAGCAAAGTTGAGATACCTATTCTTCGCAACTCCAAACGCCGTAAAAATCAACGAGGATTTTTTTTCGGATTTATAAAAAATACTGGGCCGAAGAAGCCCCAGAGGGGCGCCAACAGGTGGCCACAAGCCTGCTTGGCGCGGCCACCCCCCGTGGCCGGGCCAAGGGGGCTTGTGGGCAGCCTGCTGGCCCACTGGCCCCCTCTTCTTCTATATGAATGGTTCCGTCCAGAAAAAAATCAAGGAGGAGCTTTTTCGTGGATTCGCAACCGCTACGAGGCGGAACTTGAGCAGAACCAATCTAGAGCTCCGCACGACTATCCTGTCGGGGAAATTTCCCTCCTGGAGGGGGAAATCGTCACCATCGTCATCACCAACACTCCTCTCATCGGAGGGGACTCATCACCATTAACATCTTCATTAGCACCATCTCATCTCCAAACCCTATTTCATCACTTGTAACCAATCTCCGTCTCGCGACTCCGATTGGTACTTGTAAGGTTGCTAGTAGTGTTGATTACTCTTTGTAGTTGATGCTAGTTGGATTACTTGGTGGAAGAGTTTATGTTCAGATCCTTGATGCTTCTCATTACCTCTCTGGTCATGAATACGATTATGCTTTGTGAGTAGTTACTTTGGTTCCTGAGGACATGGGATAAGTCATGCTAATAGTAGTCATGTGAATTTGGTATTCGTTCGGTAATTTGATATGTTGTATGTTGTTTTTCCTCTAGTGGTGTTATGTGAACGTCGACTACATAACACTTCACCATTATTTGGGCCTAGAGGAAGGCATTGGGAAGTAGTAAGTAGATGATGGGTTGCTAGAGTGACAGAAGCTTAAACCCTAGTTTATGCGTTTCTTCGTAAGGGGCTGATTTGGATCCACTAGTTTAATGCTATGGTTAGACTTTGTCTTAATTCTTCTTTCGTAGTTGCGTATGCTTGCAAGAGGGGTTAATCATAAGTGGGATGCTTGTCCAAGTAAGGGCAGTACCCAAGCGCCAGTCCACCCACATATCAAACTATGAAAGTAACAAATGCGAGTCATATGAACATGATGAAAACTAGCATGACAGAAATTCTCGTGTGTCCTCGAAAGCGTTTTTCCTCCTATAAGACTTTGTCCAGGCTTGTCCCTTGCTACAAAAGGGATTGGTCCACTTTGATGCACCGTTGCTACTTTTGTTACTTGTTGCTTGCTACGAATCATCTCACCACACAATCACTTGTTACCGATAATTTCAGTGCTTGCAGAATTTACCTTGCTGAAAACCACTTGTCAGATCCTTCTGCTCCTCGTTGGGTTCGACACTCTTACTTATCGAAAGGACTATGATTGATCCCCTATACTTGTGGGTCATCAAGACTCTTTTCTGGCACCGTTGCCGGGGAGTGAAGCGCCTTTGGTAAGTGGAACTTGGTAAGGGAACATTCATATAGTGTGCTGAAATTTGTTGTCACTTGTCACCATGGATACTAATCCTTTGAGGGGCTTGTTCGAGGTATCTTCACCTCGAACGGAAGCACAAAGAGTTTCTCCTCAACCTTCTGGACCTACTGAATATATTTGCTTTGAATTTCCTTCGGGTATGCTTGAGAAACTGCTGGCTAATCCTTTTACAGGAGATGGAACATCACATCCAGACTTGCATCTAATCTATGTAGATGAAGTTTGTGGTTTATTTAAGCTTGCAGGTTTGCCCGAGGATGAGGTGAAGAAGAAGGTCTTTCCTTTATCTTTGAAGGATAAGGCGTTGACATGGTATAGGCTATGTGATGATACTGGATCATGGGACTACAATCGGTTGAAATTGGAATTTCATCAAAAGTTTTATCCTATGCATTTACTACATCGTGATCAGAATTATATTTATAATTTTTGGCCTCGTGATAGAGAAAGCATCGCTCAAGCTTGGGGGAGGCTTAAATCAATGCTATATTCATGCCCCAACCATGAGCTCTCGAGAGAAATTATCATTCAGAACTTCTATGCTCGGCTTTCTCATGATGATCGCACCATGCTTGACACTTCTTGTACCGGTTCTTTTATGAAGAGAGATATTGACTTCAAATGGAATTTATTGGAGAGAATTAAACGCAACTCTGAAGATTGGGAGCTTGAAGAAGGTAAGGAATCAGGTATGAATTTCACGTTTGATTGCGTTAATTCCTTTGTTGAGACAAATACTTTTTGTGACTTTAGCGCTAAGTATGGACTTGACTCTGAGATAGTAGCTTCATTGTGTGAATCCTTTGCTGCTCATATTGATCTCCCCAAAGAGAAGTGGTTTAAATATCATCCTCCCTTAGAAGTCAATGTAGTTAAACCCAATCCAATTGAAGAGAAAGTCATTGCCTATAATGATCCTATTGTTCCCAATGCTTACATTGAGAAACCACCTTTCCCGGTTAGGATAAAGCTTCAACTGTGATACGTAGAGGCTACATTAGAACACCTACACCCTCTGAGCAAATTAGAGTTGAACCTAGCATTGCTATTATCAAAGATCTTCTGTCCGACGATGTTGAGGGACATAATATTCACTTTTGTGAAGATGCTTCTAGAATTGCTAATACTCACGCTAGAGACAAACATAGGCCTGTTGTTGGCACGCCTGTTGTTTCTGTTAAGATAGGAGATCATTGCTATCATGGTTTATGTGACGTGGGTGCTAGTGTTAGTGCAATACCTCAATCCTTATATGATGAAATCAAAGACGAGATTGCACCTATTGAGATAGAGTCTATTGATGTCACTATTCAGCTTGCCAATAGAGATACTATCTGCCCTGTGGGAATTGTTAGGGATGTTGAAGTCTTGTGTGGTAAAAAGAAGTATCCTGCTGATTTCCACGTTCTTGCTACCACACAAGATAGCTTTTGTCCCATCATATTTGGTAGACCTTTTCTCAATACTGTCAATGCTCATATTGATTGTGAGAAGCAAACTGTCACTGTTGCCTTTGAAGGTGTGTCACACGAGTTCAATTTCTCTAATTTGGTAGACAACATCATGAAAAGGAGTTGCCTAGTAGGGATAAAACAATTGCCTTAGCTTCTATTGCCGTACCTCCTACTGATCCCTTAGAGCAATACTTGCTTGAGCATGAAAATGATATGCATATGGATGAAAGGGATGAGATAGATAGAGTTGTCTTAGAACAATATCATATCCTTAAGAATAACTTGCATGTTGAACTGCTTGGGGATCCACCCCCACCAAAGGGTGATCCTGTGTTCGAGCTTAAACAGTTGCCTGATACTCTTAAGTATGCTTATCTTGATGAAAAAGAGATATATCCTGTTATTATTAGTGCTAGCCTCTCAGAGCATGAAGAAAAGAAGTTACTAAAAACTCTAAGAAAGCACCGTGCTGCTATTGGATATACTCTTGATGATCTTAAGGGCATTAGTCCTACTCTATGCCAGCACAAGATTAAAACCGATCCTGATTTCAAACCAGTTGCTGATCATCAAAGGAGATTGAATCCTAAGATGAAAGAAGTAGTAAGAAAAGAAATACTAAAGCTCCTGGAAGCGGGTATTATCTATCCTGTTGCTCATAGCGATTGGGTGAGTCCGGTGCACTGCATCCCTAAGAAGGGAGGCATTACCATTGTCCCTAATGATAAGGATGAATTGATCCCACACAGGATTATTACTGGCTATAGGATGGTGATCGATTTTAGGAAATTGAATAAAGCCACTAGGAAAGATCATTACCCTTTGCCTTTTATCGACCAAATGCTAGAAAGGTTGTCGAAACACACACACTTTTGCTTTCTACACGGTTATTCTGGTTTCTCCCAAATACTAGTTGCACAATCTGATCAGGAGAAAACCACTTTCACCTGCCCTTTCGGTACCTTTGCTTATAGACGTATGCCTTTTGGCTTATGTAATGCACCTGCCACCTTTCAAAGATGTATGATGGCTATATTCTTTGACTTTTGTGAAAAGATTATCGAGGTTTTCATGGATGACTTTTTCGTTTATGGGCCTTCTTTTGATGATTGCCTCAGTGTGACAGCTCGATGTCGACGTTCCACAAGATTCCCCCTTATATTCCGTTTCTGTCGTGTGTTAGTTTTATTTCTTGCACCATCATGTAGTTTGCATCATGGCATCATGTCAACTGTGTTTTGTCGGTGTTGCTTGTTGCTCCGTGTTGTTGGGTGTTAGTGCCTTGTGAGTGGCGTTATTTTGTTGGAGTGTCGAGAGAGGGTGCGTGAGAGCCACCGCTAAACCATGTTGCACAGCGAACCACTCCCCTCCTCTCTTCTCTTTGATTTTGTTTTGGGGTTGTGTAAAAGTTTCCGTTTTAACCCTTTTCAAAAAAATGCGTCTTCTTTTAAAAAACCCTTTTATTAAATGTGGGGGCAACCCCTTGGGTTTGCTTTATTTTTTCCTTTTGTTATTTTTAAAACTAGGGACTCGTTTATTTAAAAAGGGGGGGTTTGTTTATTATTTAAAAAGAAAGGGTATTATTTTATTCTTAAAAAAGGATTCATTTTATTTGTTTTAAATGCCCAAGCAATTTTATAGTTGGGGTATATTTTTTAAAAGGGAGCCAAAAGCATTTTTCTATTTGGTTAAAAAAAACCTTTTTCATTTTTGTTGGAGTTTTCTGTTTTTTTTAAAGGAAAAAGGCCAAGAGCTAGCAAAGAGGGAGTTGCCACGCCCAAGGCCCAGCTCCTCCCTGCCCTAGCGAGAGGAACCGCAGCCCCAGCGTCGTTCTCCCCTCCCGAGCGCCGTCCTCCTCGTCTCCCCCTCCTCTCGTGCCTTCCTCCTCCCGCAGAGCTCTCCCAAGCGCCGTCCGATTCCCCATGCCCTCGCCCCCTCCTCGGGGCTCCGCCTCGCCGGCCTCTCCTCCGCCGCCTCGCCCCCGCGCGCCATGGCCGTCGCCCCTACTTCCTCCCACGCCAGCAGCAGGTCGCCACGCCGGTCACCATCGTTCCCCTCAAGCCGCCGCCTGCAGTAGGCCCAGCCGCCGCCGCCTCCCTGCCCTCCTCCGTCGCCTTGAGCCGCCGGTGCCCGAGCCCCCTGGGCACCCGTGCCCTGCCGTCGACTGCCGTCGCCCACCGAGCAGCACGCTCGTCGGCCCTGCGCGCCGCCCCGCGTGCTCGCCCCGCCATTGCCTGTTGCACCGTGCTCGCCGGTGCCCGACCTCGCGTTGGCCCCCGCGTGCTCGCCCAGCCATGGCCTGCTGCGCCGTGCTCGCCGGTGCCCGACCTCGCGTTGGTCGCCGCCTGCGCCCTCCGCCGCCGGCGCGTCGCCGCTCCTCCCTCACCGGCCGTGGTCCGGAGGCCCCTTGCCGAGCCGCCTGCTCCAGGACCCCGGCCTCCTCCTGCCTAGGTAGCTTGTGATTGCTGTTGCTGCTCATGTGGGGGCTTGTGCAGCCGGTTGCTTTGCTGCTAGCTGCTGCTGTCGGTTGTAGTTGTTGCTGCCAGCTTGCGTTGTCGTGCCTTTTGTGGTTGCTTAGCCGCTGTAGTTGCTAGCTGCTGTTGCCGCGAGATGCTGCTGCCGTGCATGCTAGGCTAGTTTCTTAGTTGCTGCTTGTGATGTAGATGCCGTTTTGTTGTTCTTGCTGCTATAGCTAGTTGTTGTCATTTGTGCTGCTTGCTATTGCTAGTTGCAGGCTTGCACCGATGCTTTTGCTGTTGGTTGTTAGGCGTTGTAGGTTGCTAGCATTGCTAGTTGCCGTAGCGTGCTATGTTGCTATTCCGTCGTTGCTGCTAGATGTTGCCGTGTGTAGCCTGCCGTCGCCATGTGCACCATCCCCGACGCCGTGGAATCGACAAGCTCGCCGAGTCCACTACGTCCGCGACGAACCCAGAACATCGATGGAAACATGTTCGACTACCGTCACCGAAGACCAGTCTACCGACGCCAAGCGAACGACTACCGTCGACGAGACCGTGTACCACGACTTCCACTACGACCACGACGACCGTAGTTCTCCTTCACCGGACCGAACCCCTCCGATTTGCACGCCTCGAAGGTATACCGATGAGACGTTGTCGGGAACCGAGTATTGTGATGTATGAGATGTACCGTATGTTTGCGTCGTATGTTGCTCGTTGCACGTTGTCTTCTTTTCGTCGTGCCCCGACACATGGGAACCCGGTAGCGGGATCACCCCATCTTTATTTAACGTTCCCGCACACGCTTCCAGATCGTGGCACCGATATCTCGACGAGTTATCAGGATAGGAACGTTGCCGTGGCATCGTTTTCGTCTTGCTGCCATGGTTCCCTCTCGCTCGCCGTGGCGACACTTGTTTATTTCTCTTCTTGCCGTGTTGTTTGAACTCGCATGCATGACGCATTCATGGCATGATATCGTGTGTTGCATGCCTCTTGTGCCGTAGCTCCGTTCTATGCTCCGCGTGTTAACCGACTAGGATGCCATGTAGGACCACCGCCTCACCCCTTGCCATGTTAACAACATTTAATATTGCGTGTTAAATAATCGGGAGTGAATCAAATAATTAATCGTGGAGTTTCGTCGATATGCAACCCGTTGCATATCGAGTTTCACTTAATGTGTAGAGTTTGCTTGAGGTGAATTGACATGCCATCCCTTGCATCGTTGAACTGATCATGCATCATATTAGGTTGTGCATCGTGTGGTGAATATTTGTGTTGATGTTTGTTTCCGGTTTGCTCCGTTCTGATAGAGTTCCGCAAGCGTGTCAGAATGTGAGGACCCATTCGACTACGTTGGTTCGCCGACTCCACCGAGTTGTTCTTCTTCCAAGTGGGATCTCAGGCAAGATGACCATTTCCCCAGATACCATTACTATCATTGCCATGCTAGTTTTACCACTTCTATCGTTTATGTCTCGTTGCCTACCACATGTTAAATATCAGCCTCTCAACAATGCCATGTTAACCTTCAACCTATTCGACCTAGCAAACCACTGTTTGGCTATGTTACCGCTTGCTTATCCTTGTGATAGCGTTGCTAGTTGCAGGTGCAGATGCTTCCATGTGATAACATGGGTTCCTTGTCATATCACCATATTTAAATTCTATTTAATTTAATGCACCTATATACTTGGTAAAAGGTGGAAGGCTCGGCCTTTCTAGCCTGGTGTTTTGTTCCACCTTTGCCCGCTTAGTTTCGGCTACCGGTGTTATGTTCCATAATTCAGCGCTTCTAACACGATCGGGGTTGTTATGGGAACCCTTTGATAAAAAAAATTAGTTTAAATCTGGTCTGGCAAGGCCCAACATTGGTTCTACATTTGCCCAACATAATAATTCTGTTAATCTGAAATGCATAGGGAGTTAGCGCTACCCGAGGAGTAATTTTACATAAACAGGGGTGCCAGTGCTGATGGTGTTGGTCCCAAAAAGGACAGACTGCGGGGCCACCACGGGGCAACTCGAGGTTTGGTACCTGTAGGCTTTTCCATCCGTCGTGTCCTGAGAACGAGATACGCGGCTCCTATCAGGTTCGTCGACACGTCGGGCAGCCTTGCTGGATTAGTTTTACCTTTGACGAGATATCTTGTGTATCGGGGTTCCGGTGATGCTTTGGGTAATCTCAGAGTTGAGGTTTTCCACTAAGGAATCCGACGAGATCGCGAGCTTCATGATTGAGGATTTCTGTGCGGCTTGTGGTAATTTGTGATGGACTAGTTGGAGCACCCCTGCAGGGTTAAATCTTTCGGAAAGCCGTGCCCGCGGTTATGTGGCAACATGGATATTTTGTTTAACACTGGTTCTAGATAACTTGAAGTAACTTAATTAAAACTTGCCAAACGTGTGCGTAACCGTGACTGTCTCTTTCGTGAGTTCTTACTCCGATCGAGGACACGGTGGAGTTATGTCTGACGTAGGTAGGTGTTTAGGATCATTCATTTGATCATCAGTAGGCATGTCCGTTATGCGTAGATCTTCCCCCTCTTATTTCTTGTACTCGTAAGTTTAGCCACCAAATATATGCTTAGCCGTTGCTGCAACCTCACCACTTAACCATACCTCACCCATTAAGCTTTGCTAGTCTTGATACCTTTGGAAATGAGATTGCTGAGTCCCCTATGGCTCACAGATTACTACAACACCAGGTGCAGGTACAGGTAAAGGTTACTTGACACGAGCGCGTTGATTGTTCATTTGGAGTTGCTTCTTCTTCTTCTTCATCGATCTAGGATGGGTTCCAAGCCGGTAGCCTGGGATAGCAAGGATGGACGTCGTTCTTCTTTTCTCGTTTGTTTTCGTTAGTAGTCGGACCCTGCTCTTACTCTTGATGAATATGTATGTACTGATGTGACTCTGATGTAGCTTGTGGTGAGTGTAAGCCAATTCTATTATACATCTCTTCTTTTCAGTACATGTAATTGTAACGATGTCCATTCTTGCGACACGACGAGGTGCGCTTCTATCCCTGACGAGGCCTTCATGCCAAATTGAGGATAGGGTCGCATCTTGGGCGTGACAAGTTGGTATCAGAGCAGTACCGACCTAGGAGCCCCCTTGATTGATCGAACTTGGCCGAGTCGAGTCTAGTGAAAAAACTGCTTTGAGTCTAGTTATATATCGGAGAGTAGGATTCTTTTTTCTCCTCTTCTATGCTCTGGTGAGGAATCTTGATGTAATAATTTATTCTACTCCTCTTCTCACACAAATTTTTTTTAGGATCACGCGGATATTTTTGGAATAAATATGATGCCGATGTGACGGAGTTCTGTCTTGGTGCCTCCTATCTGCTTTGAGTTTCAAGGGAGTTGAGCTCCAGGGGATTCTTGAGGACATCGTTATCATTCAAATTTATTAGTATCTCAGAACGAAGGATGTTCGTAATTGCTTCAATACTAGTGGTGGCAAGATAACCCCGATGTCCCCAGTACTGATATAGATTGTTCGGGAGTACTGCCATACTTTGTATCGTTGTGATCACGAGGGTCTGTTGTAGATGAAGGTCCGAGGTTCTGGTTGTGTGTTGACAGATGTGATACAGGTGACGGGTTAGTATAGGAGTTGTGTGATATTACTCCTTGTATCCGTGTACCAGATTGCATGACCAGATATTTCGGGAATTCTTAGGTGGGAATTCAAGTAGTTGCTTATAGGACAATCTTCCAACAAATGCACGATGTTAGGTTGGGGTTCGACATCTAGTGGATTCGTTTGTTTACGGTCGACTTACAGCGGTACACGTTGTGTCTTAAAGAGTCCTTGTAGCTTGCTACGACTCGAGGATGCTTCGTATGTCGGGTGCACTGCCTTGCACTTGATGGCTACTGTAAAATCGAGCCTGTGCGATCCTGTCCACAAAAATATCGGACGAAATCTTTCTCATGAGTTTGTTCTGGCTAATTGCAAGTCGCATCCTTGTTTTGTTCGAATATGGTAATTCGTGTTGCTTCGATGTCAAGTGGTGATTCCAGATCTTTTCTAAGAGGTGTTCTCATATTTTTATGAGAGTATTAATTATTTTGCTCTATCAATTGTCTTATCAATTCCTTTCAATCGGAGTTGTCATATCAATTCTTTCCAACCGGTGTGCTTCTCTTCAGTGAATCAATCTTCTCCAGTTTTTGCAGATCATTCTCTTAATTTTTTCCGGAGTTCCAAGTTTTCTCAAGTATCTCTTCGTGTTGCTTCATCTAAATCTTGGCAAGGTCATAATCTTATTCTTTTCTTTCTTGATATCTTTGCATCATTCATTCATATACGGAGGTCCTTCTTGGTGGTTCCTCAAGGTTTCAATCCATTCTCAAGTGTTCTTCAAGAATCTTATTGGAGAACCTCAAGTTTTCTTCTCTTGCATTTCCAAGTGCATTTGTTATTCCTTTTCCTTTGAGGTGGTATTATAGCATTCTTGTTAGTGTAGGAGTCTCGAAGAGATTTTCTTTCAGGAATGAGATAATTAAACCCACCAATTCTATGATCATGAGATATTTTCAACCCATGAGTTCTTCTTTGAGCTATCTTGGTTTGGACTTCACCTAAAGCTTTTCCTATGGATTGTTGCTATCATGGTGCTTTTCATTAATCGAAGTTCTCAATGTATCCTCTTGGTGTAAGAAATTGTTCATATCTTGTTTCTCCCAAACAATCCTTGTTCTGTTAGTGGCTGGTTGTCACTTCGTTAGTTTGAAAAGGTTTCCATAAGCCCACTTCTATCTTCTTCTTTTCGTTGTTGTTTGTCCAACAACTCCGTCCAATTCTTCTTGCAAGGATGCTTGCCAAGTTCATTGGAGATAGTAGTTGTCATTATTCTCTTCATTCTCTTCTTCCGTATGAGTTAGTTCCTATTCTCTTGTTCCGGAGGCTTTGTGATGTTGCTCTTTGGGTCTATTATGTTGTTCTACCAAGATCATGGTGTTCCCTTGTCCTATTTAGTTGTTTGTTATGAATATTGTCTAATTCTTCAATCTTACCGAATTTTTTGTCCCATTTTCCTACCGAAGTGCTGCCGAAATTTTCCGTGAATTCATGCTTCTTTCTCATATCAGTCCTCATCTCTTTCCAACCTTCAAGGATTGTTGGTGTCACTCGTTTGTCAAAGAAGCGGCTAAGCTTCACCTCTTGTTCTTTCTCATCCTCTCCCCCTTTCATTCTTGGATCTCGGGGCGAGATCCTCTTGTAGTGTAGGAGAGTTGTGACAGCCCGATGCCGACGTTCCAGAAGATTCCCCCTTATATTCCCTTTCTGTCGTGCGTTAGTTTTATTTGTTGCACCATCATGTAGTTTGCATCATGGCATCATGTCAACTGTGTTTTGTCAGTGTTGCTTGTTGCTCCGTGTTGTTGGGTGTTAGTGCCTTGTGAGTGGCGTTGTTTTGTTGGAGTGTTGAGACAGAGTGTGTGAGAGCCACCGCTAAACCCTGTTGCACCGCGAACCACTCCCCTCCTCTCTTCTCTTTGATTTTGTTTTGGGGTTGTGTAAAAGTTTCCGTTTTAACCCTTTCAAAAAAATGCGTCTTCTTTTAAAAAAAACCTTTTATTAAATGTGGGGGCAACCCCTTGGGTTTGCTTTATTTTTTCCTTTTGTTATTTTTAAAACTAGGGACTCGTTTATTTAAAAAAGGGGGTTTGTTTATTATTTAAAAATAAAGGGTATTATTTTATTCTTAAAAAAGGATTCATTTTATTTGTTTTAAATGCCCAAGCTATTTTATAGTTGGGGTATATTTTTTAAAAGGGAGCCAAAAGCATCTTTTCTATTTGGTTAAAAAAAAACCTTTTTCATTTTTGTTGGAGTTTTCTGTTTTTTAAAGGAAAAAGGCCAAGAGCTAGCAAAGAGGGAGTTGCCAGGCCCAAGGCCCAGCTCCTCCCTGCCCTAGCAAGAGGAACCGCAGCCCGAGCGTCGTTCTCCCCTCCCGAGCGCCTTCCTCCTCGTCTCCCCCTCCTCTCGTGCCTTCCTCCTCCCGCAGAGCTCTCCCGAGCGCCGTCCGATTCCCCATGCCCTCACCCCCTCCTCGGGGCTCCGCCTCGCCGGCCTCTCCTCCGCCGCCTTGCCCCCGCGCGCCATGGCCGTCGCCCCTGCTTCCTCCTGCGCCAGCAGCAGGTCGCCCCGCCGGTCGCCGCCGTTCCCCTCGAGCCGTCGCCTGCAGCAAGCCCAGCTGTCGCCGCCTCCCTACCCTGCTCCGTCGCCTTGAGCCGCCGGTGCCCGAGCCTCGTGGGCACCCGTGCCCTGCCGTCGACTGCCATTGCCCGCCGAGCTGCACGCTCGTCGGCCCTGCGCGCCGCCCCGCGTGCTCGCCCAGCCATGGCCGGCTGCGTCGTGCTCGCCGGTGCCCGACCTCGCGTTGGTCGCCGCCTGCGCCCTCCGCCGCCGGCGCGTCGCCGCTCCTCCCTCGCCGCCCGTAGTCCGCAGGCCCCTTGCCGAGCCGCCTGCTCCAGGACCCCGGCCTCCTCCTGCCTAGGTAGCTTGCGATTCCTGTTGCTGCTCATGTGGGGGCTTGTGCAACCGGTTGCTTTGCTGCTAGCTGCTGCTGCCGGTTGTAGTTGTTGCTGCCAGCTTGCGTTGTCGTGCCTTTTGCAGTTGCTTCGCCGATGTAGTTGCTAGCTGTTGTTGCCGCGAGATGCTGCTGCCGTGCATGCTAGGCTAGTTGCTTAGTTGCAGCTTGTGTTGTAGATGTCGTTTTGTTGTTCCTGCTACTATAGCTAGTTGCTGTCGTTTGTGCTGCTTGCTATTGCTAGTTGCAGGCTTGCACCGATGCTTTTGCTGCTGGTTGTTAGGCGTTGTAGGTTGCTAGCGTTGCTAGTTGCCGTAGTGTGCTATGTTGCTATTCCGTCGTTGCTGCTAGATGTTGCCGTGTGTAGCCTGCCGTTGCCATGTGCACCATCCCCGACGCCGTGGAATCAACAAGCTCACGGAGTCCACTACGTCCGCGACGAACCCCGAACATCGATGGAAATGTGTTCGACTACCGTCGTCGAAGACCCATCTACCGACGCCAAGCGAACGACTACCTTCGACGAGACCGTGTACCACGACTTCCACTACGACCACGACGACCGTAGTTCTCCTTCACCGAACCGAACCCCTCCGATTTGCACGCCTCGAAGGTATACCGATGAGACGTTGTCGCGAACCAAGTATTGTGATGTATGAGATGTACCGTATGTTTGCGCCGTATGTTGCTCGTTGCACGTTGTCTTCTTTTCGTCGTGCCCCGACACATGGGAACCCGGTAGCGGGATCACCCCATCTTTATTTAACGTTCCCGCACACGCTTCCAGATGGTGGCACCGATATCTCGACGAGTTATCGGGATAGGAACGTCGTCGTGGCATCGTTTCCGTCTCGCCGCGATGGTTCCCTCTCGCTCGTTGTGGCGAGATTTGTTTCTTTCTCTTCTTGCCGTGTTGTTTGAACTTGCATGCATGACGCATTCATGGCATGATATCGTGTGTTGCATGCCTCTTGTGCCGTAGCTCCGTTCTATGCCCCACGTGTTAACCGACTAGGATGCCATGTAGGACCACCGCCTCACCCCTTGCCATGTTAACAACATTTAATATTGCGTGTTAAATAATCGGGAGTGAATCAAATAATTAATCGTGGAGTTTCGTCGATATGCAACCCGTTGCATATCGAGCTTACTTAATGTGTAGAGTTTGCTTGAGGTGAATTGACATGCCATCCCTTGCATCGTTGAACTGATCATGCAACATATTAGGTTGTGCATCATGTTGTGCATCATGTGGTGAATATTTGTGTTGATGTTTGTTTCCGGTTTGCTCCGTTCCGATAGAGTTCCGCATGCGTGTCGGAATGTGAGGACCCGTTCGACTATGTTGGTTCGTCGACTCCACCGAGTTGTTCTTCTTCCAAGCGGGATCTCAGGCAAGATGACCATTTCCCCAGATACCATTACTATCATTGCCATGCTAGTTTTACCACTTCTATCGTTTATGTCTCGTTGCCTACCACATGTTAAATATCAGCCTCTCAACAATGTCGAGTTAACCTTCAACCTATTCGACCTAGCAAACCACTGTTTGGCTATGTTACCGCTTGCTTATCCTTGTGATAGCGTTGCTAGTTGCAGGTGCAGATGCTTCCATGTGATAACATGGGTTCCTTGTCATATCACCATATTTAAATTCTATTTAATTTAATGCACCTACATACTTGGTAAAAGGTGGAAGGCTCGGCCTTTCTAGCCTGGTGTTTTGTTCCACCTTTGCCCCCTTAGTTTCGGCTACAGGTGTTATGTTCCATAATTCAGCGCTTCTAAGACGATCGGGGTTGTTATGGGGACCCCCTTGATAATTTTTTTAGTTTAAATCTGGTCTCGCAAGGCCCAACATTGGTTCTACATTTGCCCAACATAATAATTCTGTTAATCTGAAATGCATAGGGAGTTAGCGCTACCCGAGGAGTAATTTTACATAAACAGGGGTGCCAGTGCTGATGGTGTTGTTCCCAAAAAGGACAGACTGCGGGGCCACCACGGGGCAACTCGAGGTTTGGTACATGTAGGCTTTTCCATCCGTCGTGTCCTGAGAGCGAGATACGCGGCTCCTATCGGGTTCGTCGACACGTCGGGCGGCCTTACTGGATTAGTTTTACCTTTGACGAGATATCTTGTGTATCGGGATTCCGGTGATGCTTTGGGTAATCTCAGAGTTGAGGTTTTCCACTAAGGAATCCGACGAGATCGCGAGCTTCGTGATTGAGGATTTCTATGCGGCTTGTGGTAATTTGTGATGGACTAGTTGGAGCACCCGTGCAAGGTTAAATCTTTCGGAAAGCCGTGCCCGCGGTTATGTGGCAACATGGATATTTTGTTTAACACTGGTTCTAGATAACTTGAAGTAACTTAATTAAAACTTGCCAACCATGTGCGTAACCGTGAATGTCTCTTTCGTGAGTTCTTACTCCGATCAAGGACACGGTGGGGTTATGTCTGACGTAGGTAGGTGTTTAGGATCATTCATTTGATCATCAGTAGACATGTCCGTTATGCATAGATCTTCCCCCTCTTATTTCTTGTACTCGTAAGTTTAGCCACCAAATATATGCTTAGCCATTGCTGCAACCTCACCACTTAACCATACCTCACCCATTAAGCTTTGTTAGTCTTGATACCTTTGGAAATGAGATTGCTGAGTGCCTTGTGGCTCACAGATTACTACAACACCAGTTGCAGGTACAGGTAAAGGTTACTTGACACGAGCGCGTTGATTGTTCATTTGGAGTTGCTTCTTCTTCTTCTTCTTCTTCTTCATCGATCTAGGATGGGTTCCAGGCCGGCAGCGTGGGATAGCAAGGATGGACGTCATTCTTCTTTTCTCGTTTGTTTTCGTCCGTAGTCGGACCCTGCTCTTACTCTTGATGAATATGTATGTACTGATGTGACTCTGATGTAGCTTGTGGCGAGTGTAAGCCAATTCTATTATACATCTCTTCTTTTCAGTACATGTACTTGTAATGATATCCATTCTTGCGACGCGACGAGGTGCGCTTCTATCCCTGACGAGGCCTTCGTGCCAAATTGAGGATAGGGTCGCATCTTGGGCATGACACTCAGCAACCTTGATCGAGTCTTACAGAGATGTAAAGACACCAATCTTGTCTTGAATTGCGAGAAGTGCCACTTTATGGTTAATTAAGGCATCGTCTTAGGACATAAAATTTCTGAAAGAGGAATTGAAGTCGATAAGGCTAAGGTTGATGCAATCGAGAAAATGCCATACCCCACAAATATCAAAGGTATAAGAAGTTTCATTGGTCATGCTGGTTTCTATAGAACGTTCATTAAGGACTTCTCTAAGATTTCTAGGCCTCTTACCAATCTATTGCAAAAGGATATTCCTTTTGTTTTTGACGATGATTGTGAGGAAGCCTTCGAAATACTTAAGAGGGCTTTGATAACTGCACCTATTGTTCAACCACCTGATTGGAACTTACCTTTTGAAATCATGTGTGATGCTAGTGATTATGTTGTTGGTGCTGTTCTAGGGCAAAGAGTCGATAAGAAGTTGAATGCTATTCACTATGCTAGTAAAACTCTAGACAGTGCCCAGAGAAACTATGCTACTACAGAGAAGGAATTTTTAGCAGTCGTGTTTGCATGTGAAAAGTTCAGGTCTTACATAGTTGATTCCAAAGTCACTATTCACACTGATCATGCTGCTATTAAGTACCTCATGGATAAGAAGGACGCTAAACCTAGACTTATCAGATGGGTTCTCTTGCTACAAGAATTTGATTTGCACGTTGTTGACAGGAAGGGTGCTGATAACCCAGTAGTAGATAACTTGTCTAGGTTGGAGAACACTCTTGATGACCCACAACCTATTGATGATACCTTCCCCGATGAGCAATTGAATGTCATCAATGCTTCACGTAGTGCACCGTGGTATGCTGATTATGCAAACTATATCGTTGCCAAATATATACCACCTAGTTTCACGTACCAGCAAAAGAAGAAATTCTTCTTTGACTTAAGACACTACTTTTGGGATGATCCTCACCTTTATAAGGAAGGAGTAGATGGTGTTATTAGACGTTGTGTACCTGAGCATGAACAGGGACAGATCCTACAGAAGTGTCACTCCGAGGCCTACGGAGGACACCATGCAGGAGATAGAACTGCACACAAGGTATTGCAATCAGGTTTCTATTGGCCCACTCTCTTCAAGGATGCCCGTAAGTTTGTCTTGTCTTATGACGAATGTCAAAGAATAGGTAATATTAGCAAACGTCAGGAAATGCCTATGAACTATTCACTTGTCACTGAACCATTTGATGTCTCGGGCTTTGATTATATGGGACCTTTTCCAAAATCCAACGGGTATACTCATATCCTAGTTGCTATTGATTACGTCACTAAGTGGGTAGAAGCTATCCCCGCTAGTAGTGCTCATGAAAACACTTCTATCAGGATGCTGAAAGAAATTATTTTCCCTAGAATTGGAGTCCCTAGATATCTAATGACCGACGGTGGTTCACACCTCATTCATGGTGCTTTCCGTAAAATGCTTGCTAAGTACGATGTCAACCATATAATTGCATCTCCCTATCACCCTCAGTCCAGTGGTCAAGTAGAGCTAAGCAATAGAGAGATTAAACTAATTCTACAAAAGACTGTTAACAGGTCTAGAAAGAATTGGTCTAAGAAGCTCGATGATGCACTGTGGGCTTATAGAACTGCCTATAAGAATCCCATGGGCATGTCTCCGTACAAAATGGTGTACGGTAAAGCATGTCATTTACCTCTTGAGCTAGAGCATAAAGCTTATTGGGCAATCAAAGAGCTCAACTTTGATTTCAAACTTGCTGGTGAGAAGAGGTTATTTGATATTAGCTCGCTTGATGAATGGAGAACTCATGCATATGAGAATGCCAAGTTGTTCAAAGAGAAGGTTAAGAGGTGGCATGATAAGAGGATACAAAAGCGTGAGTTCAATGTAGGTGATTATGTCTTGCTATATAACTCTCGTTTAAGATTCTTTGCAGGCAAGCTTCTCTCTAAATGGGAAGGTCCCTATGTTGTTCAGGAAGTATATCGATTTGGTGCTATCAAGATCAACAACACGAAAGGTAATTGTTCGAGAGTTGTAAATGGGCAGAGAATCAAGCATTATATCTCAGGTACTCCCATAAATGTTGAAAGCAATATCATCAATACCATAACTCCGGAAGAATACCTAAGGGATATTTATCAGCCTGTTTCAGACTCCGAAAACGAAGAGGTATGTGATTCGGTAAGAAAACAGAGTCAAAAACTTTTCCAGTAGGAAATTTTCTCCGTTTTGGAATATTTGAAAAAATACAAAAATTGGAAGTAGTCCGGAAAGTGCGCGAGGAGGCGCCAAGCCTCCCCGGTGCGGGCCCACCCCTGGCCACGTCGGGAGGGCTTGTGGCCACCTCGTGCGCCACCCGGACTCCGTTTTCGTGCGGAGTACCCCTTCTGGTCTGAAAAAAATCATTATATATACTCCCTTTTGGTCTGACCCCTCCATCACGCAGATTTCTTCTGTTTTTTGTTTCGAGCCTGTTTTCTGCCGCAGATTTAGAGCAAGATGTCGTCTCAGGAATCTGTGGGGGAGAACAATCTCCCTCAAGTTTATGAAGAAGCAAGTGCTGATCTGAAAAGGATGGAGGTCATGGAGGCTAAGGAAAGGCTACCTAAAGAAACCAAGGGCAAAACCAAGGAGAGGAATCAGGCGTGGGACGAAGTGCAATCTGTGCTCAACAGGGAAGAAGTTGAAGAAGTAGATTTCCTCCAACCCTACCTCCACCTACTGTCTCCATTCTTGATTGAACTCTCGAGGTTTTGTGAAACAACTCGTGCTCGCAATACTTGTCTCACTCATGAAGTTGTTTTGCTAGAAAAACCATATCGCAGATCTCCAAGGTATAAATCAAAGATTAATGGCCCTCTTGGAGTCAAAGATTGCAACAACTCCACCACCATCACCTCCAAAGGAAGACAACTAAGCATGGGTATGGGCAATCCCCTTGGCTTGTGCCAAGCTTGGGGGAGTTGCCCCGGTATTGTATCACCATCACATCTTTTGCCTTTACCTTTGTTTTAGTTTTCCTTTTCAGTTTTATCTTTCTCTAGTAGAATAAAAGTCTTAGTGTTTTAGTCTTGAGTTTTGCTTTGTGTCACCCCCGATGTATTCGAGCTCGTGAGCCATATAATAAAGAGTGTGTTAGTTGAAGGGCTTTGCCTCTTGCCATGATCAAAAGAGTGAGAAAACAACAAAAACATGAAAGATCATGTAATGATCTTATGGGAAGTGATGGCTTCACGTGTAGAAAGAATGTTGATTGAAACTTGTTGAGGGTAGACAAACGTAGACCTTGGTCATTGTTGCAATTAATAGGAAGTGATAAAGAAAGAGAGGTTCACATATAAATATATCATCTCTGACATCATCTATGATTGTGAACACTCACTAAACTATTGCATGCCTAGAAGTAGAAGTTGGACAAGGAAGACAACATAATGAATTGTGTTTGCTTGGTTCCGAACAATGTTATATTATTAGAGATCCCTTAGCATGTGACGATTGCTTCCACCTCATATTAGCCAAAACTCCCGCACCAAGTAGAGATACTACTTGTGCATCCATAAACCTTCAAACTAGTTTTGCCATGAGTGTCCACCATACCTACCTATGGATTGAATAAGATCCCTCAAGTAAGTTGGCATCGGTGCAAGCAATAAAAATTGCTCTCTAAAATGTATGATCTATTAGTGTGTGGAAAATAAGCTTTGTACGAACCTGTGATGAGGAAGACATAAAAGCGACAGACTGCATAATAAAGTTCTTTATCACAGGAGGCAATATAAAGTGACGTTCCTCCGCACTAAGAGGACACACATCCAAACCTCAAAAGTGCATGACAACCTCTGCTTCCCTCTGCGAAGGGCCTATCTTGTACCTTTACTTTCTGCCCTTGAAAGAGTCATGGTGATCTTCACCAATTCCCTATTTCGCCTTATCTTGGCTAACCTCATATGCTTGGGAAAGATCTATATTCATATGTCAACTTGGAGGTAAGTATTCATGAATTATTATTGTTGACATTACCCTTGAGGTAAGTAGTTGGGAGGCAAACTGTAAGCCCCTATCTTTCTCTGTGTCCAGCTGAAACTTTGATCTCATGAGTACCAAGTGAGTTGTAGCAATTGTAAAGAACGAAAGAATGATTGAGTATGTGGATTTGCTTTACAAGATCTTATTTGACTCTTTCTGATGTTGTGATAAATTGCAATTGCTTCAATGACTAAAGGCTATCGGTTGTTACTTCTCGGTAAGGTTCTTGATCCATGCTTTACTTTGTGAAGGAATTATCACTTTGGCATGAGAGATTATATGTTGGTATTGCTGTTCTGATCATGATCATGATGCACGCATGTTCGTATCTTGTTTTGTCGACACCTCTCTCCCTAAACATGTGGACATATTTATTGAGCTAGGCTTTCGCTTGAGGACAAGCGAGGTCTAAGCTTGGGGGAGTTGATACGTCCATTTTGCATCATGTTTTCATGTTGATATTTATCGCTTCTTGGCCTGTTATTTCACTTCACGGTATAATACTTATGCCTTTTCTCTCTTATTTTGCAAGGTTTACATGAAGAGGGAGAATGCCGACAGCTGGAATTCTCGCCTGAAAAAGGAGCAAAGTTGAGATACCTATTCTGCGCAACTCCAAACGCCATAAAAATCGTTTTTTCCGGATTTATAAAAAATACTGGGCCGAAGAAGCGCTAGAGGGGCGCCAACAGATGGCCACAAGCCTGCTTGGCGCGGCCACCCCCCTGGGCGCGCCAAGGGGGCTTGTGGGCAGCCTGCTGGCCCACTGGCCCCCCTCTTCTGCTATATGAAGGGTTTCGTCCAGAAAAAAAAATCAAGGAGGAGCTTTTTCGTGGATTCGCTGCCGCCACGAGGCGGAACTTGAGAAGAACCAATCTAGAGCTCCGGCAGGACGATCCTGCCGGGGAAACTTCCCTCCCCGAGGGGGAAATCGTCGCCATCGTCATCACCAACACTCCTCTCATCGGAGGGGACTCGTCACCATCAACATCTTCATCAGCACCATCTCATCTCCAAACCCTAGTTCATCACTTGTAACCAATCTCCGTCTCGCGACTCCGATTGGTACTTGTAAGGTTGCTAGTAGTGTTGATTACTCTTTGTAGTTGATGCTAGTTGGATTACTTGGTGGAAGAGTTTATGTTCAGATCTTTGATGCTACTCATTACCTCTCTGGTCATGAATATGATTATGCTTTGTGAGTAGTTACTTTGGTTCCTGAGGACATGGGCAGTACCCAAGCGCCGGTCTACCCACATATCAAACTATCAAAGTAACGAACGTGAATCATATGAACATGATGAAAACTAGCATGACAGAAATTCCCGTGTGTCCTCGGGAGCGTTTTTCCTCCTATAAGACTTTGTCCAGGCTTGTCCCTTGCTACAAAAGGGATTGGGCCACTTTGCTGCACCTTTGCTACTTTTATTACTTGTTGCTTGCTACGAATCATCTCACCACACAATCACTTGTTACCAATAATTTCAGTGCTTGCAGAATTTACCTTGCTGAAAAACACTTGTCAGATCCTTCTTCTCCTCGTTGGGTTCGACACTCTTACTTATCGAAAGGACTATGATTGATCCCCTATACTTGTGGGTCATCACTTACCTCTTCATGCGATGTCTGTTTCACCTCTCTCCCTCATCGCACAAACACAAGACCCCATACCACCACCACGGGGAACTCGCTTCCTCTGTCCCTTTTTTTCTCAACTCCACCGAGCTAGCAGCGCGCCCTGCAACACCGTCATGGACTCCGCTCCGTCAATCCTGTATCGTTGCACTCCGACGAGCCGGCCTCCATTGCTGCTACAAACCTTCAGGGAGCTCTGTCGTCTACCTTCATTGGCCACAAATTCAACCGCGCCCATTGTAGCAAAAGTGTTCGCCGGTCGTAGCTTTTTTCATTGCCGGTAATAGCTTATTTTGCACGCGGGTTGCAGTTTCATGTTCGACGCTTGCAACTGCCTAGTGTCGTCGGTTGTAGCAAATGACCCGTTGTGCATTGTAGAAAAAATGTCCGCCCGTTGTAGCTTTTTTCATTGCCGGTAGTAGCTTTTTTGCAGGCGGGTTGCAGCTTCATGTTCGTCGGTTGTAGCAAATTACTCGTAGCCCATTGTAGCAAAAATGTCCGCCGGTTGTAGCTTTTTCCATTCCCGGTAGTAGTTTTTTGTAGACGGGTTGCAACATCATGTTTGACGCTTGCAGCCGCCTAGCGTCGTCGGTTGTAGCAACTCAATCCGCCGATAGTAGCTTTTTTGGTTGCAGGTAGTAGCTTTTCCGCGAGCGGTTGCAACTCTGGGTGCATGAAGTTTTAGCTGCACGCACCACTCCCTGTGTTCAGGTGCTTGACATGCCGGTTCAAGCAATTGGTGCCGCTGGTTCCAGCAAAACGCCATGCTGGTCACAGCAAAACGATGCTGCTGGGTCGGGGCACTTGCCGTAGTCAGCGTTGGAGCATTGAAGCATTGGGCGGCTGCGAGCACACCTTTTTTTGCCCTGTTTTTTGTTGGATCCAACAACGCGATTTGCTGCACGGGGGCACGCTAGCGGTCACGAGGGCTGCAGTCGACGAGCGGCTAGCGGCGACAATGGGGAGCACGCAGTGCTCGGTGGGATCGATGGCGTCCCTTGACTTTTTTTGTTTTCCCCGTGCGTGCGGGACTAAGAAGAAAGATAGGGAAATGGAGGAAGAGGATGCTGGGATCTGTTCATGTTATCTAAATCAGGTGGCTAGTAGCGGGCCGACGGAAAATTTTGGACCATCCCGTCGGCGTCTAGCACTGCCCTTTCTTTTAGAGTTAATTACAGTTGGGGTACATAAACTTTCGCTACGGTAACGTAGTCATGCATAAACAAACCCCACAGAAAAGTGGTACATTAACTCTGATGCGGACTCATTAAGGCCAAAAGCGCACTTAAAGTTGCCACATGGGCTCCCACGCATGCCTGGATCATCCTAATGTGTGAAGGGCATTTTTGCTGATAACCCCTGAAGTATCTCTGAACTATTTCGCATCCCAGTTCTTGTCCAAATCTCGTTGTGCCACTGAAGCTCTCGTCGAGGGAATGGTGGCCAGATCTCGTTGGGCCAGTGAAGCCGGCGGCCCCTCTTGTTCCACTTCAAGCACCGGCGGCCCCTCTCGTGGCACTGCAAGCACCGGCTGCCCCTCTCGTTCCATCGGAAGCACCGGCTTCCCCTCTCTTGCTCCCATGTGCACCGTCGGCGGCGACATGGATGGCGAGTGGATACTGACCTCAAAGCTCAGTTTTGGCTCGAAAAAAGTGATTAAGGTGCGTTTATTATTTGCTCAGTTTTGGCTTTTGCAGAGATAGATAGGGTCTAAAAAAATGAAGATTTTTTGCAGTGTTTTTCTTGTATTTGATGGCTCTTTTGAATTTTAGGGGGCTCAGAAGATTGAATGTGAGATTAAGCAAGATGGTACGCCCAAATGTGGGTGCAAATTGAGGCCAGTCATTAGGATTTGGAATGAAGGATTCGATTCAGGCCGATGATATATGAACTGTCCATATGAGGTATAATATTCAGACACAATTTTGCACTGTCACTGAATTTTGCATTGTGACTGATTGTGTTTGTGTAATTTGCAATGTGCGGGGTTTAAACTCCTGTGGTTATTTGAGGTGGATGGATGATGCACGGAAGGGAAGATCAAGGATGATAATTCAAAATCTAGCACGTGACAACAAGAAGCTGCAAATTGCTCTGTTTGAGAAGGAACATGAAATTCAGAGGATGAAGAATGAGAGAAATAAATTATATGAGTAGAGGAAGAGTAGGAAAAGAAAATATATGTTTTTAGTGGTTGTTGCTAGTGTCTTCACTTGTGTTGCTTTTGCATTGCTTAGCAGGGTAATTGTGTTTTCCTAGCATGTTGCTGGTGAAACACTAAAAATGTAATAGAAGATTTATGTATCTGTTTATCTGCAAATTGTGTTGTCCTTGATCAAATGCAAACGGAAATCAAATGGAAACTGAAGCACAGAAAACACATCATATTGGGACTGCACAAAGCACAGAGAACACACAAATAGCCCAAAATAGATCAAAGTTTTGTAGATCTTTCAGTGCAGAGTAACAAGGTTTTGCTGTACAAAATACTAATTCTTGTTGCAAGCTTCTAGTTCATATATGAACTGGGACATTTTTGGAGTTCAGTGATGAACTAATTGAACATATCAGTGATGACCTAATTATCTGGAGTCCTAGGGGCATTCTGGGTCAGTGGAATCTCTTCATTCAAGTTTTGGATTGCTCCATCATGTCCAAACATTAGCTGCCACAAAGGATAATCTTTCACTCTTCTCCCTCCTTGAGCTCCTCTTCGAGCCACAGAGGATAATCTTCCAACATGTTCAGATAGAAACAAGGGGTCAGGTAAAAACTGCAAATTAGTTGGCCGATTGTTGTCAAACAGAAGGAAATTCATAACATAACTCATTCTACACACTTGGATCAGCAACAATAATCAACACCCCACTAATTTAACCCTAAAGCAACCGTCAACCCTTGATCATGATCACCACCCTGTAAAGCCAAAATTCGTCCTTCCTTCAACCTCCTACAACAATAATCCATCCTGCACAACTAATCTACCACGGAAAACACCAACCTTTGCGACCTAAAATCCATCCCATCACAGACAGAAATAGGGGTGTGCCGCGACGAGAAAGGGGGAGGGAGGGCTCATACCGTACTCTGGAGGGAACAGCCCCGGTTCCCGGAGGAGTGGCTCCATGCCGCGTCGATCGACGGTGCCAACGCCAATGCCGTCGACGGAGAACCGTAGTCGTGTCGAAGGCAGCGGTGTGCTTGAGACATAAGAAGAAGGGTTAGGGAGGGTTTCTTGGCAGCTGGGGCAGTTATATCAGGCGGGGTCTATGAAAAATGCTCACCATTCAGGGGGGTTTATGAAAAATGCTCAGCCGAGCCGAAGCAACAGCCGACGCGTGCCTCCTTCCGACGTGGCTGCCGCCACGGCGCGTTTCGGACACTTTTATGCCCAAATGTTACCGCATCAAAGTAACTGTATCACTTTTTTGTTTTTTTTGTTTATGTACGAATCCGTTAGCACGTCGAAAGTTTATGTACCCATATGTGATTGACTCTTTTTTTTATTAGGTGTACATACGATGTTTGATGAATTGATGAGTTTTTGAAAAGAAAGCCCCGCGAAGCCGACACTTCGTTGGCGCAAAAGCAAGCAGGCCAGGCGTGTCACTACTCACTCGCTGCTGGCCACTCCCTCCATCGTTTTGAATTTGAAAAAGCAGCAACGCCTCCCTCCATCCTGCTCCCCGCCGCCGACCACACGTCGTCGCACTCCGTGACGTGCTGCTGCAGGCGACGCACGCCCGACCACGGCCTGGTCCCGCCAAGCCAGTTAAGCCCAGCCGGGACACGTACTAGGACGAACTGTGTCCCCACTGGGTCGGTCGGTCGGTCAGTTCCGCAACTGGACACCTTGACTCGCAACCGACTCTGGGCCGGGTGGGGTGACGCGGGCGAGCCCGGGTGCGGCTCGTTTTCCGCTCCCTCCCCTTTTGTGCTCGCTCGTGCCCCCCCCCCCCCCCGTCTCCACCCTCCCTCTCTCGTCCTCCATCCCGCCGCCGCCGCCGCCGCCGCCACCCAATAGGCATAGCCTGTAGGGTTGCGAGACCGATCCACCGATCAGACTCCGGTTTCCACTCATCCTCCTCTCTCGGCCGCCGACGCCAGCCCGACTCCGCAGATTCGCCATAACTGTTCCTCCTGAAGGCGCGCCACCCCAAGCGCTCCGCATCTGCTCTGCGCCGCCACGAGCGCTCGCTTCCGTCGGGGTCTCGGCCGGGAGGTGGTGTCTTCACATCGCGGTGCGTATTACGATGCTTCTGTAGCCGCCGCCGCTAGGGTTTTTCGACCGCGCACGGCGTGTGCACGGATGGACCCTGTGGCGGAGGTTTCTCATCGGATGCTCGGCGCCGCCCCTCCTCCTCCCGCCGACGACGCGATTGAGGGGATCGGAGTGGAGATCGCGCAAGTTGGCGTGTCGGTGGCGGCGGGAGAAGCAGAAACCCACCCAGCGGCGGCGCTATTGTTGGGTGAGGGCAATGAGGGTGGCGTCCTGGACAGGCGGCAGGATGGGGCGGCGCCCGCGCTGAGCGAGGCCAACATGGACGTGGATGCGGCACCCTTGGCGACAGAGGGCAATGAGAGTGGCGTCCTGGACAAGCAGCAGGACGGGGCGGCGCCGCCCGTGAGGGATGCCAACATGGATGTGGACGGGGCGTCCTTTCCGAGCGAGGGCAATGAGGATGGCGTCCTGGACAAGCAGCAGGACGGGATGGCGCCTGCTGTGAGCGAGGCGAACATGGATGTGGATGAGGCATCCTGTCCTAGTAGAGAGGACACAGAGCACCATGCAGCAACCGAGTCCACAACGGAGGTGAATGAGTGTGGCGTTCTGGAGAAGCAGCAAGACGTGGCTGCATCTGGGATGGGCAAAACCAAGATGGTGGTGGACGAGGGCAGGGCTCCCCAGCAAGATCACACCGTGGGGGCTGTGCCAGGTGAGGCGAGGATGGGGGAAGCTGACAGCAGAGTAGTGGACCAACATCCCAAAACATCTGATGGTGGCTGCCCGGTGAAGAAGGATGAGGAGGGTGAATGCTTGGTGGGCTGCTACATAAGCAGGAGCGTTTCAGATGATGGACGTATTTGCCTTGGAAAGGTTGCATCCTATGATGGCAGCATTGGCGTGTACAATGTGGTGTTTGAGGATGGACAGGGCGAGGAGTTATTGCTTCATCAGCTCAGAGAGTTACTTATGGATGAGAAGAGTAGCGCATCTGGTATGAAGATGAGCTGCAGGAAGAGGAAGCTGGACTTGCTGGTTTCACCAGGGAGTGCCATGGAGACCAAAGCGGCATGGCGTACTAGACAGAGGGTTGATCCGTGCAAGATGCCTGCCAGGCCTGATGCATTGCAGCAGACTGGGTGTGATTCTGGTATATCTGGCAATGCAGCGTCTTCGAGCAATTCATCAGTTTCCACTAAAGAATTATCGGCAGAGCTGTGCCCTCCAGTGCAGGGCCCTGAGTTGCCTCCATCGTCTGCAGACATTGCTGTTCCAGAGGAGTCTATAAGTCATCTGTTTTCTGTTTACAACTTCCTGCGATCATTCAACGTGCAGCTCTTCCTCAGTCCATTTGGGCTGGATGATTTTGTTGCATCCATTAATTGCACCGTGCAGAATACATTACTGGATGCTGTACATGTCTCGTTACTGCGGGTGCTGAGGCGGCATCTTGAGACTAAATCCTCCGGCGGATCGGAACTTGCTTCAAACTGCTTGAAGTACATAGTCTATTTGCCCTTGCTCAACTAGAACTATTATTTTCATGAATGTTGTGCTTTGTTACATCTATGCTGATTTTCCCTGCTTTCTTTGAATTGTGCAGGTATGTAGATTGGGCATTACTAGATGTGTTGACTTGGCCAACTTTCTTACTGGAGTACCTCTATTTAATGGGCTACATTAAGAGTCTAGGGGGGAAGAGGTTCGGTAGAACCCTCCTAGCCATTGAATATTATAAGCTTCCTGTTGCAATGAAGCTTAGGCTCCTCCAGATACTCTGTGACCATGTCACTGAATCAGCAGAGCTCAAAGCTGAACTGGAGGCTCGGGAAGGCTACAATGAAGAAACAGAGTATGAGACAGATTCTAGTATTTTGTCAGAGGCTGGATCACGAGCTGTTCTGACTAGAGCCTCAAAAGCTTCTGTGTCCAAAAATGTTGATGGTTTACAGGACCTGGAAACTGCTTCAAATGTAAAAAGTCCAGAAGCTGTTCTACTGAATTCTTCTCAGGACGGCAACAGTGATGATTGCCGAATATGTGGAATGGATGGTACTTTGGTATGCTGTGATGGCTGCCCATGGGCATACCACTCAAGATGTATTGGTCTCAACAAAGCATTTCTGCCACAGGGACTTTGGTTTTGTCCAGAATGCGTGGTTAACAAGCTTGGACCAGCATCTTCGAGAATAGAGCGTGGGGCAAGAGGAGCTCAAATGTTTGGCGTTGATATGTGTGGAAGGCTCTTCCTAGGATCGTGCAACTATTTGCTGGTGTAAGTTTGTGCATCTTAATTCTACACTACCTGGGAATTCATTCTCCATCTCCGGTCTACTATTGATAAATACTACTGATTCATTTTGAATTCCACAATATTTATCTTTTCTCTCTGTGATAATAGCAAACATGCCAGCAGTAGAAAGTTCAATGCTATAAAGTAACAGATGGGGGGGGGGTCATATTCTGTTTGACTTCTCATATTTTAGATGCACAGCAAGTTCTGTAGTATATCCTATGTCCTTTATAATGAAGTCCTGGTTCTCATTTTGGAGCGTTTACCAGCGTTAGAGCAGGTACGATAGAGTGCTTAGAGGGATGGTTAGCAAATAAAAACGTTTTTTTCCCCTTTCCATGTGGGGATGAAATTGGTGTTTACTTTGAAGGATCAGTGCTTGGTTAGGCACCAATGCTTAAGAGGTGCTTACATATTTAATTAGCAGAAATTTATATATGATAAATCATCTAAACAACAATAAAGAGAGGTTTCCGTTCAAGTAGACAAAATTTGCATGCGTGGCTGATGATGTGGCTAGATTCTCTCTTTGAGCACTTGTCTATAAGAAAGCACCTTCATTGTCCTGGAACTATAGTTGTCTGTATATTTTGTTTAATGTTAATTCTGTAAAATAATGCAGGATTGGAACATCTAAAGATGCAGGGTCATATGCAAGATATTACAATCAATATGATGTTGTCAAGGTCATGCGGGTAATTGCTCCTTCAGATGCATATACAGATATTTGTATGAGAATAACAGAATACTGGAGGCATCTACTTGACATATTTCAGAACGAGATATCAAAAATAGGTAAAGAAGCTGGTGTGAGATATACTACACAATCAAGTACATTGTCAATTGTTACCCCAACAGAAGCAGCGGTTGGAAGTGTTCTGACAACTTTGAAAGACGCCGCAGGCAGTAAGACAGTAGTAAGTCCTCAAAGAAATGTGCAGCATGAAATTGTGGTCAATAAATTTACATTGTGCTCCACAGAACAGCTGGAGAAACAAAAATGCATGGTGACCAGTGTAGGTGCGCCTACAGAGAAGAACAATGAAGTATGCAGGCAAACTCCATTAGCTCTGAACGACATACATAAGACAGCCATGAATGGAGCTTTTCAATCCGCTGGGATATCCTTCATTTCTCATGAGAACAGGTCTGTGGTAACAGGTGTGTCTAGTGTAATGCCCGCACAGTCATTACATGGGTTGGTTCGTCTAGACTTCCCCTCGTGCGGTTCTGGAATAGATAATGGATTGTGTAGACAAGATACTGGGAGCACTAACTTAAATGCAGGCTTGTCTTGTCCATCTTATAAAAGCAAATACCCTCTTCAGTTGATTGCTGAGATTGGGAGTACTAGTGGTGGTAAGTCTGCTAAAGTGCTATCTTTTAAACCCCAGGCTTACATGAATGTGTACAGTCATGGTAATGTTGCAGCATCTGCTGCTGCCAACCTAGCTATTCTTACATCTGAGGAAGGTAAGGTTTCAGTATCCCAATTGACCACAAACCCAAGAAAGAAAATGGCTGCTGACTGTGCTCTACAAGTGAAAGCATTTTCCTCACCGGCAGCACAATTTATTTGGCCAAGTACTGAAAAGAAGATTATGGAAGTCCCAAGGGATAGATGTGGTTGGTGCATTGCTTGTAAAATTTCAGCAGCTGGAGCTAAAAAGGCTTGTTTTCTTAACGTGGCCACTGCAAATGCTGCTAAGGGGTCTGCTCGAATTCTTAGTGCCATGCATGTAATCAAAAGTTCCGATAGCCACTTCCCCAGCATCACTGCTTATATGGTTAACATGGAGGAAAGTTTGCGTGGCCTTTTAGTTGGTTCACTACAAGACATGCAACAGAGACAGCGGTGGCATAAACAACTACAGGAAGCTTCCAACTGCACAGCTATAGTACCCCTTTTGCTTGAGGTGAGTTGCATTCAATTCTTGCTTTTTGAAGCATTTCTTTGAGGATTGGTATTTCCCAACAATTATTTAAAACAGCAATGCCCATTAGCACATTATTGATGTTCATTGTTAGTTACATAAAGGTTGTTTAATTTATATGTAAATGTATTATACGAAGTAGAATGCTCAAAGCAGGCACGGGATAGCGAGGGTGCCAACCAAACAGACCCTTAGACAATTCCATTCTAACTTACTTCTGGGGAATCAAGTTGGATGTGCAATAAATAGCGCCAAAAGAAAGTTGAAATTCTTTGCAGAAAATTGTTGCAATAAGTGACTGATTTTTTCTTCTTTTCAATCTTATAAATGTTATCTCATGTTGTGTGCAGTTGGAGAGTAATATTCGTTCCATAGCATTTTCTCCAATCTGGGTGAAGCTAGTAGATGACTGGCCTGTGGAATCTCCTCCTGCATCTGCGGGTGCATTGCGTCCCGCAGCATACCAAAAACGTGGAACTGGCGGAAGGCGTGGCAGAAAACGTTCATTGGTAACTGAAGCTGCCACTGTTGCCGATGATGACAAGAGTTGGAAAAAGGTTAATTGGTGGAGTGGAGGAAATATTTCTAAGCGTATTTTGCAGAGGGGGGTTCATCTTAGTTCGGTCATAAGAAAAGCTGCCCGTCAAGGTATTTGCACACATTTGATTGTTATTAGTATATTTCATAATTTAGTACTAGCGCCGTCTGGGTTTATTTGTGCCCATCGTATTTGGGTCAAAATTTGACCACGTATTTGACTAGCAAAATGTTAATGTATGTCACAAAAATATATATTGCTGGATCCGTATTAAATGTACTACCTCCATTCCTAAATATATGACATTTTGACGGTACTTGCAATGTAGGAATGGAGGTAGTAGTTTCCAATGATATTATTTTTGTTAGGTACTCTGTAACTTATATTTTATTAGTTTTGTTGACAGAAAGACTGTAAGGGAGGCCCCTACAGTATAATTGGTGCAACAAACCCAAATTGCAAGTACCGTGCCTTGAACCTGGGTGGGTGGGAAGGCATCAGCCCCTTTCCACCACTAGGCTATGCCTTAGTCGGCAACTTATATTTTATTAGTTAAATTCATGGTTTAAATATGACCCAGAATAACGTGCGCCCGTGTGTGTGTGTGTGTGGGGGGGGGGGGGGGGGGGGGGGACTAGTAAACCAGGATGAGGTAGTAGTATTTGTTATTACAATCCTATTGATGTTTCTTGACAACAAGAACAACCTGACGTGTTCTTTGCTCATTAGGTGGTAAAAAAAGGATGGCAGGCCTGTCTTATCATGATTGCTCCATTCTTCCAAGGCGAACTCGGCAATTTGCTTGGAGAGCGTGTGTTGGTTTAAGCCAGAATTCATCTCAGCTTGCTCTGCAGGTTAGCACCTTTTACTATAATATGTCATAGAGACAGAGGGAGTATTACCTTGACCTGTAGTTTATCACCTTTTACTATAATATGTCATAGAGACAGAGGGAGTATTACCTTGACCTGTAGTTTATCAGCGATCTAATATCCATATCTCTCAGGTCAGATATCTTGATGCACATATAAGATGGAAGGAATTCTTGTCCCCAGATCAAATCCCTTCTGATGGAAAAAGTTCAGATGGTGACTTTTCTGCACTGAGAAATGCAGTAGTTTGTGATAAAAAGATAGTCGACAATAAGATAAGATATGCACTTAAGTTCCCCAACCAGAAGCATCTCCCTGTCCGTGTAACCAAGAATATTTTGGAAGCAGAAGGTAATCAGGATCAGAATGGCAAATTTTGGTTTTCTGAAAATCATGTCCCACTGTACATGGTACGAGAGTTTGAGCAGAAACCTGGGGTTAGCTCCTTGCCTACTCCAGGAATTGTACAGTCTAACTGTTTCATGAATTTGTACCAAAGGCGAGTAAAAGCATGTATAGGAGATGTCTTTTCTTATCTCTTTCACAAGGGGGATATCTATCCCTGCTCTTCATGCAAGAAAGATGTTCCCTTCAGGTTTTTTCCTTCACTTATTCATTGTGTTTGTTCGGTTATTCTTGTCATAAGATACTGACTTTTTCTCACCTCTCATATGCGCCTTATGGACGAATCGCCTGTAGGGGTGTAATAAGATGTAGCGCTTGTCAAGGTATGGATTACTGACACACTTCTTAAGTTCCTCTATTTGCTTCTTTTTCATAATGTAGTGAATAGGAGAACTGATCAATTTCTGGGCTGTCCAATAATTGGTCACAGTATTGCTAACTATGGCTAACTTTCAGGTTATTGTCACAAGGAGTGCACAGTAAAATCTGTTGGTGGCAAAGGAGGCACTGCTACGTCCAGTTTGATATGCAAGTTATGCCTTCAGAAGCGTAATCTTATCCTTACAAATTACAGTACAAATGCAAGATATGCCTTGCCTCAAAAGAAGAGTACAGACCAATTGCCAGTGAGTGCTCCCAAAATAGTATTCAAAGTTGGTTCTTCCCATTCTGCCGAACCAGCTGCAAATGTTCAAGCCCAGCCAGTCACTGTAGTTAAAACTCAGCTAGTCACTAAGGTGGAAACCTGGCCAGTTGCTAAGATGGAAGCCCTGTCAACCACGAAGGTGCAAACACATCCAGTCACAGAGTTGAAGGCCTGGCCAGTTGCAAATTTGGCAACTCAGAATGTTGCAGAGTTGCAGGCTCAGGCAAAGATTGAAGCTAACAAATCCAAGTCAGAGAAACCGAGGAGACGTAAAAGGACAGAAGAGATCAAATACTTTGGTCTCTCTTGGAAGAAAAATAAGAGCGACAGAAGTGGAAGTGATTTCAGGGCGAATGATGTAATCCTAAAATGCAAGGATGGTATAGGATCAGCAATAAAACCAACTTGTTGTCTCTGTAAGAAATCTTATTGTCCAGATTTCCTATATGTCCGCTGTGAGCATTGTAAAGGTAACTCTTCGTCATTGTTGTTGCTTAAAGCTATATATCTGTGTTATCTTGTAGGTTTTCTAACTTCTGATGTTCCCCTACATACAGCTTGGTTTCATGGTGACGCCTTGCGACTTGAGGAAGAAAGAATACTTGAAGTGGTTCAATACCGATGCTGCAAATGCCGACGGAGAGCCGTGCCAATATGTCCCCATTCAGATGATTATAAGAAGCCGGAACCAGAATTCAGTGAACAAACAGTTGCAACGTCATCCCATTCAAGCATGCTGTCTAGTGAGGAGACTGCTTCTGTAGCAGATCAAGATCCACTGCTTGCTTCCTATGGAATAGTTGAACTGGTCAGGGAAGAAACATTTGACGCTGATTTATCAATGAACACGGTAAGATTTACCTCGGGAACTAATCAGAAGCTAACCGTAAGAAGGGCACAAGGTAAAAATAGTGGATGTGTTGATCAAGCTGGTTTGAATGAGTACAATAATCAGAATCAACCTCTGGCGGATGCAAATGTCAACTTCAGTCATATGAATGGATTTTCTCTATCAGATCTTGAAGGTGTGGATCCTTCAGAGCTACTGGGTTGGGATCTTTCCCAAGGAAATGCATATTCCTCCCCTCCCGATTACACTGCCAATTGCCAGTTAAATGGCGCAAGCTGTGGCAGTGCTGCAACTGGGGATTTTGAACCGCAGACCTTTTTGTCATTTACTGATTTGCTTGAAGCTGATGATACACGGTTTGATCAGACCTTTGGGATGTCTGCTGGTTTGCAAGATGACGGCAACTGCACAGGAAGCTTCGACCAAGAAATAGCCAGTTTTGATGATATGTCGTTCGTGATAGAAGACGTGTCTTCAAATACGCACTTTCCAGCAAATGCTCCCCCTCCCAACGATGTACCATGTAAGAAGTGCAACAACTCCCAGCCGCCAGCTGACCTGAAATGCTTAATCTGTGGCCTGCACATACACCGTCAGTGCTCACCTTGGGATGAAAGCGACCTGCCTGTTGAGAGTGCCGACTGGGCGTGTGGTGCTTGCCGGGAGTGGCGATGACGACCTTTGAACATCTTCTAAGGTAAACACAGTGCGGCAGCTTGGTGCCTATCTGATATCTGTTCACAGAAAGAAACCGGATATAGTGTTGCCTGATCATGGATTGGATTGAGGCTGGAGGTGTATTTCATCAAGGGAAGTGAAGAAGTCCGTCTGGATGGTTTGCAAGTTGGCGGTTACTGGACAAATGGACACAGTATATTTCAAAATGAGGGGTCATCGGAGACTGTCCTTCGTTCTTTAGGAGATTTATAGAATTAGGAATGATAGGTGGTACTAGAATTGGTATGGAACTAGAAAGTCATTCCATTTTGCTACCAGCATTGCATCGACGGCAATTGATGTTGCAGATGCTCACGTGCCTTACAATCTAAGGATGTGCTTTAACTCTGGTGACTGGTGATCAGAATATGGTTCAGAGCTGGTAATGTTGCGGTTAGGTGCTTTTAAATTTCCATGATCTATCACGGTTCCAGTCCAAGGTGCGTTTGGGCATGTTAGTGATCCTTTTTTTGGGCTAATCGATGTCAATTCTAGACCATTTTCTGGTCAACAATAGCCAAATCCCATTTGGACTGTCGGTGAAATCTTACAAACCGCTGGCAGTGGCCTGAAATCCGGTGCCTTCATATGTTTCGCATTGACTATCTCCTCGAAGAGGCAGATGGAGCACGAAGACGGTGGTGCTACCACCAAATCCTCCTCCTTTCCTCCCTCCATCCCTATTCATTCCCGTTGGTCAACCATCTGGTATGCGCGCATGTCCCCGGTGACGCCCTCCAAGGTTGTCGGGTCAATGCAGTACACGTGATTCAAACCGACTAACGCCCGTGGCCGACCCCCACACAACGAAGGCTGCCCTCCCCAACCGCCCTTTTTCCCGACGGTGGCTCACCCCACCCTCGCACAACCGCCTCCTTTTTTTTTAGATCAAAGGCTCAAGAAGGAGCTTGATTTTAAATTAGGACAGTACTAAGGCGCCGGCCCGCTGGCCGGAACGCTCGGCCGGCTGCGCGCGGCCGTCCGATCGCCAGCTGCACGCGGGCCACACTGTTAGATCTTTATACAGCAAAAATTCTCGATGCAATAAATTTCATCCATAATGCAACAATTTTCATCAATAATTGCAACAAAGATATAGTTGTAGCAAAAAAATATCTACACGATCGTAGCAAAAAATAAAGCTGATGCGTGGTAGCAAAAAAGAAAAGGTTGTAGCAAAACAATCTGGTGAATTCGGGTTGCAACTCTGACGAACGTGTATGTAACTTTTTTATTGAACGGGTGCAACAAAAAATGATACCGGTTGTAGCAAAAAAAATCCAACGAACTAGAGTTGCAACCAAACGTGGATGTACCTTTTTTTAATGAACAAATTGTAGCAAAATAAAAAATGTTTGTAGCAAATTTAATCACGGTTGTAGCAAATCTGTACAAAAAATGTTGCATGCACTAGCAAGCCGGCAGCGGGGCCGCGCGCGACCGGCCGAATGATTCGACCGGATCGCCGGCTGGAAAGCTTTCCCTTTTGAATTAACAAAGCCATCAACTGGAGAGGAGTACAAGACCAAGGCCACCAACAACGCAACGGCTAAAAGATACAAGGGGGAAATAAGAAGAGCTTACTACACTACACCTACAACCACCGAACAAAAAATTACAATGAAAAACAGTTGATTGAGGATAAGCCCCTTACACAAAGCCCCCTGGAACGACTACAGAAGAAGCTACGAGGTAATGCAACTGCCAACACAGGTCAGACACATGACTGAAACCAGGAACTGGAGATGACACAACATATGCCTTCTCTAATACCGAAGGGGATCCCTTTCCCTCGCCTAGGCTCGAAGATGTCGTACCATCGAAGTGTAGAGATGCTCACTCGAGAGTTAAAACAACGGTTGGGCTCGAGTCCGGGCCAACCATGGAACACAACCAACAACATACCGAAGCACACAAAAGCCAACTCCACCGAAGGAGACTGATGGAAGAGAGTAAGCCGCTGGGAGAGTCATCGAAAGGAAGAAGCTGCCGAGCCACGTGGGGTAGATTAGGACCGAGGTGCACATGAACCAGCCATAGTTCGCACCAGCGGTGTTGCTACAGTCGGAAAGGGGAACCAATCCCCTTTCGCCCAGGATCGAGGGCGTCGACCCTTCGGGATTGCCAAAACACCACCAGAGAGCAACATGTGGTTGGATCTGAAACCTGCATAGAAGATGTCAGAGAGACTCCACAGACGCCATACACCCACATGCAGCTGCTACTCCACCCAAAGCACCAAAGGTTCCTAGACGACGCCTCCATGGAGGACACGAAGCACGAGATGTCGTCACCGCCCATCACCTGGATTCGAGCTTTCGCCCCGGAAGCATGGTTGGGTGTGGAGGAGAGCCCCCGTCTGCGACTCGAGGGAGCAGACCGACGCAAAAGGGCGTCGCCGCTGTCGTGTTGGTAAAACTAATAGGGGTTTCTCCCGGGCTCGTCCAGCACCACTAATTCGGGGAGCACCCCGCCGACATCGGATCCGGCGACCAGAGGCCCCAGATCGGGCGGATCCAGCGGAGGGAGAGAGTAGAGAGGGGGGCAACCTGTCCTTCAGATCTGGAGCAAAGGAGGGAAACCTTGCTGTGCCGCGACCACTGCCGCCGGGACCTTGCTGCCCGAGCAGCCGAGGGGCCTGGCCTGCACCTCCCGCGTGCGACACCAGCCAAAAGACGGCGCCGCCTCACCGACCGGATCGCCGCCCAGGCTTCGGGGTCCAACACCAGCGAGCGGAGCGATGAAGTCCTCGCCACCACCGTCATCGACAGTCATCCGTGCGAAGCCTGGCAATCCCCTTGGGTGACAACAACGGAGGGGCGATGGAGGGGCAGTGTCAAGGGAACGAACCTGACAATAGTACCAGGGGTATGAATGAGGGGGCGGAACCTAGCTACAACAGATGTGTAACACTCGGATGTACGAGTTAAGGCCCCACTCGGGAGTGGTAAAGACCCTACTTCTCGAGCTTAGAGGCTTAGTGTTACTTATGAGGGTGCGAATACACGCGGTGCTTAACCCTTGTCGAGGAGCTCGAGTGCGACTTATATAGAGTGCGCCACCATGAGTCGAGCGCCATAATTAGGGCATTAAATGAGAGTAAATTCAGTCGTTACTAGAAATTGTTGTCTTAACTAGAGGCGTTACAGGTAGTTAGCCTTGACATCACTTCATGTGAGAGTTGAAGTCCCATAGCCGTTGAAGTCTCTTCGTCGTCCACACCTTGTCCTGGTCCGAGTGCTAGTGTGCATCCAACAGACTCGAGGCTATCTGAGTGACTCCGTATGTACGAGTGAGACTTCAGTTGCATCGATAGCCCTAGGACTTCAGTGTCTGTGTGGGGCCCTAGGTGGGCCCTGGATAGCAGGTCCATGACCCTACCCTTAGTAGGTAACCCCATCAGTAGCCCTTGGATCGGCTGAGGTTTGACTGGTCAAGTGAAAGACACTTTGTAGTGTCCTCGGCATCTCAGAGACGCTAGGAAAGCAGCTCGGGGCTGTTCCACTCAGATCCAAAGTAAATCATTAGGATTGAGGACTGGAACGTTCTAAATGACTGGACTGATCCCGGTGTCTTCATTGGGCGGTATTTGCTGATCTCCCATGGAGACGGATCGGTGGCTCAGGCGTGTGCAAGCGAGGAGCTTCGAGTGACGAGGCGAAAGTTAAGACAGATCTCACTCGCATCCCGGTAGGGCTTCCCTGACCACTTCTGCACATATATGAGTGACCGGAGTCCTTCGAAGGGATAGAGCATTCGGTGGGCTGACTCACCTTGTTTTTGGAAGAGGATGCGGGATCCAATCAGGCCGAAACGCGGCAGAGTTTTCGTGGGTTTCAAATCATGGGCGACGCGCGCGAGAGAGCATAAATGGTAGCGTCATGGGAAGTGGGGGAAGTGGTGCGACGACTTGATTTCTGTGCCTGAAATTTTGCCACATGCAACATGTGCGATCTCCAAGGGATCTTGTGGATCTCCCCTTGAATGCTGATTGACGATCGTATATCTCCTATCCAACATATAAAAGGGTTATCGAGAGAGAGGGAGAGAGAGAGGTATTCTCAGTTTCGATTTCTCTTCCTCCCTCTCCAACTCCGCCACCCCGCTCGAGTGCTCCGCCACTCCGTCCTCAGCCACTGCATGCATCAGCCACCTTGCTGAGAAAATTGATGAGGAGCGCGACCGCGAAGGCCGAGCGAGCGAAGAAGAGCTCGTGCGGGTCTTCCTCGAGTGCCGTGGCGTCGCCGATGGGATGGATCCAGGGCGATTGGTTACCGTCTCGCGTCACCAGGAATAACCTGCTGGAGCTAGAGAGTCAACAACTCGTGGCCACTGGGTACTGGCATCTGCCGGAGGAGGGCAATCAGGAGCCTTCAACGCGAGGAGAGGAGCGAGTGCTCCTTATCACTCACGTCGAGCGAGGTTTCTCCATGCCCCTGCACCCTTCTTCCGTGATTTTCTCAATTTTTATGGTGCTCAACTCCACCATCTTTGAAAGCACAATTGCTCCCTAGGGTGGTTTTGATAATTGATCACAACATATGCATCATTGGACTAATATGTTTATCCAAGTATATTTCAGAAAAGTTCAAAAGATGCATTGACTAAAGGCTTATGTGGAGATGCCCATTGATGCTAGAAAGGGATAAGATTGGCCGGAGCTTCAAGCTAGAAGACTCTTCATTTTATATTTGTGAGAAATCACTTTTGAGTCCATAGGAAAGCCAATACTATTAAAAGGGGGCGATGCATTAGAATGAACTGGTTGCTCAAGTGCTCAAAGATAGCCACCAAAAATACTCAGTCATTTTCCCACATAACCATTCTGTCCAAAGCCACATACACAAAATCGGTGCCACCAAGTTTCGAGACTCCTCCACTAACAAGAATGCTATAACACCACATCAAAGGATAAAGGAGAAATAATTGCTCTTTTAAATGCAAGAGAAAGAATGCTTGAGGTACTACCACAAGAATCTTGAAGAACACCTTGAGAATGAAGAGATAATGATCCGCCTAACAGAAAACTTCAACAAGGCATCAAAATAATTGAGAGACGAACGAAGAGACAACAAATCAGAAGAATTGAGAATGAAAGCTGAAAGATGAGAATGAAGAGATCTTTCAAAATGATGGCCTTCGGAGGATCGAGAATGAAAACAATTCTAAAATGCACCAGAGAGATATGGAAGTAATTTCTCATGATCGAGAACAATTCAAGATGATAACACAACGCTGAAATGATGAATCTTCAAGAGAATGGACCAATATTTGAGAGAAACACTCCTTCGGTCTTCCAAGCTGAAAATGATGAGAAGAACACCACCAAGAATAACTGAGACACTCCGGAATAATGAAGAATGAAAGGTTGAGCCAAAGTTGAGAATTAATTTTGAAGCAATCTAGGAGAAGGAATACGACCGATGAAATTCATACTTACGCCATAATTGAAAAGACTTAGAGATCTCCGGGAAAAGACTAGAAGAGTCAGATAAGATCCTGGGAAAAGCTTGTGGGTTATGGGACCACTCAAAGAAACCACCGTTGAAAAGATTGCTTAGGAAGAGAGACATTGTACCGGTATAAATGAAAACTTGATGAGGTTAGCACCTCGAATTAATTGGAAGGATTGAAAACAAGAAACTCTGAGATATCTTGAACACTTCGGATAGAATAGAGAGAGATAAAAAAAATACTTGATAAGAATTTTCAACATGCGAAAGAATTTAAAGGATGAAAAGGATATGATGAACATTGAGAGCTTGAATTGAATCCAGTGGAGAATAAAACAAGAATGAAGAATGATGAACTCTAACTCCTTAGAAACCTGACAATGAAACACCGGATACCAGATAGAAGAGAAGATAGTGGAAGCATCAATGGAATGAAATGCACTTGGATGAAATATAATCACTGAAGAAAAGGGCGGGAAGGCGGGAAAAACAAAGATAACTTGGGACAAATGTGATGAACTCCGGAAAGGAATGAGAGGTTGATCTTGCAAATATATCGGGGAAGATTGAATTAGCTTGAAGAGAAGCACTATAGTTGAAAAGAATTGACATGACAATTCCGATTGAGAAGAATTGAAAAGACAACTTGATTGAGTAAAAGAATTTGCAAACCCATAAAAATATGAGAACACCTCTTGGAAAGTTATGAATTCACCACTTGACATCGAAGCAACTCGAATTACCATACTCCAACAAAACAAAGGATGAGGCTTACAAAACAAGCCGGAACAAATTCATGACAGAGATTTCGTCTGATATTTTCATGGATAGGATCTTACGGGCTCTATCCTATAGTAGCCATCATGTACAAGGCAGTGCACATGACATACGAAGCGTCCTCGAGTCGTAGCAAGCTACAAGGACTCTTTAAGACACAAGGAGAACCGCTGTAAGACAACCGTGAACAAACGAATCCACTAGATGTCGAACCCCAACCTCACATCATGCATCTGTAGGAAGATTGTCCTATAAGTAACTACTTGAATTCGCACCTAAGAACTCCCAAAATTTTTGGTCATGCAATCGGGTCCACGAATACAAGGAGAAAATTCATCACTCAACTCCTAGCATCTAACCCGTCCAGTGTATCACATCCGTCAACACATAACCAGAATCTCGAAACCTCGTCTATCTTAGACCCTCGTAAACACAACGGTACTAAGTATGGCGATACATCTGGACCTATCTGCAGTAGTACTGGGGAAGCCAGACTCCTCTCGCCACTACTAGTACTGAAGCAATTTCAAACATCCTTCGTCCCGAGATACTAAGAAATCTGAATGATAACGATGTGCTCAAGAATTCCCTGGAGCTCAACTCCCCGGAAGAAATCAAGTCAGACAGGAGGCACCAAGTCAGAACTCCGTCACATCGACATCATATAGATTCCAAAAATATCCGCGTGATCCTAAATTTTTTTGAGTGAGAGGAGGAGTAGAACTAAAATTATTACGTCAAGATTCCTCACCAGAGCATAGAAGAGGAGAAAAAAGAATCCCACTCTCCGATATATAACTAGACTCAAAGCAATTTTTCACTAGACTCGACTCGGCCAAGTTCGATCAATCAAGCGTGCTCCTAGGTCGGTACTCCGATACCAACTTGTAACGTCCAAGATGCGATCATATCCTTACTTTGGCACGAGGGCCTTGACATGGATAGAAGCGCATCTCGTCGTTTTGCAAGAATGGATATCATTACAAGTACATGTACATAATAGAAGAGTATATGGAATTGGCTTACACTCGCCACAAGCTACATCAGTCACATCAATACAACAACATGATCAGTCATTATGAAGAAGAGAAGGGTCCGACTATGGACGAAAACAAACGATAAAAGAACGACGTCCATCCTTGCTATCCTAGGCTGCCGTCCTGGAGCCCATCCTAGATTGATGAAGAAGAAGAAGAAGAAGGAAACTCCAAATATAACAATCATCGCACTCACGTCAAAGTAACTCTTTACCTATACCTGCAACTGGTGTTGTAGTAATCTGTGAGCCACATGGGACTCAACAATCCCATTTCCAAAGGTATCAAGACTAGCAAAGCTTAATGGGTGGGGTATGGTTAAGTGGTGAGGATGCAACAAGCGAGTAAGCATTTATTTGAGGTGGCTAACTTACGAGTACAAGAATAAAAGAGGGGGATGATCTATGCACAGCGGACGTGAACTACTGATGATCAAATGAATGATCCTGAACACCTACTTATGTCAGACATAACCCCACAGTGTCCTCGACCGGAGAAGGAGCTCACGAAAGAGACAATCACGGTTACACACTCAGCTGGAAAGTTTTAATTAAGTTTACTTCACGTTATCTAGAACCGGATGTTAACCAAAGTTTCCAAGTTTGCCACATAACCGTGCGCACGGCTTTCTGAAAGATTTAACCTTGCAGGGGTGCTCCAACTAGTCCATCACGAATTACCACAAGCCGCATAAAAATCCTCGATCACGAAACTCGTGATCTCCTCGAATTCCTTAGTGGAAAACCTCAACTTTGAGATAACCTAAAGCATCACCGGAATACCGATGCACAAGATATTTCGTAAAAGGTAAAACAAGTCCAGCACGGCCTCTCGATGTGTCGACGAACACGATAGGAGCCGCGTATCTCATTCTGAGGACACGACAATTAAACATCCATACAGTGGCCTGATAGAAATCACCGAAGTTGCCTTGTGTTGGCCCTGCACAGTGCTCTAGTTTGGACCAACACTCATGAGGAGCACTGGCCCCGGGGGTTGATTAATTATCCATAGGGCGATCAAACCCTATGCAGTTCATTAGTTAATTAGGCAAATATAGTACCAAAGTTCGGCCTTGCCACACCAATTTTAATCTAAGACGAATTATCAAGGTGGTCCCCGTAACAACCCCTATCGTGTTAGGAGCGCTCAATTATGGAATATAACAACGGTAGCCGAAACTAGGGCGACAAAGATGGAATAAAACACCAGGCTAGAAAGACCGAGCCTTCCACCTTTTACCAAGTATATAGGTGCATTAAATTTAATAGCATTAATATGGTGATAGAACAAGGAACCCATGTTATCACATGGATGCAACTGCACCCGCAACTAGCAACGCTATCCAATGGTTAAGCAAGTGGTAACATAGCCAATCAATGGTTTTCTAGGTTGTAGAAAGGTTGAAGGTTTTCATGGCAATGTTGAGAGGCTGACATTTAACAGGTGGTAGGCAGCGAGACATAGCGATAGAAACGAAACAACTAGCATGTCGATGATAGTAATGGTATCTAGGTAAATGATCATTTTGCCTGAGATCTCGCTTGGAAGAAGAACGAATCCGTGATGCAGACGAACCGACGTAGTCGAACGGATCCTCACACTCCGAAGCGGTTCGAAACTCTAACGAGTAGAAGCAAATCGGAAACAAGAATCAACACATGATAACACCACAACACATGCATGATATGATGCACACCACATATGATGCATGAATGGTTCAATTATGCAAGGCACGGCACGATAATTCACAACAATCAAACGCTACACATTAAGTGAAGCTCAATATGCAACGAGGTGCATATTGACGAAACTCCACATTTTAATTATTTAGTTTGCTCCCACTTATTTACACGGCAATACTAAATGTTGTTAAACATGGCAAGGGGTGAAGCATAATTAAACTACCTATCTAGGCATTTTAAATGAGGCCGGAAACATCATATAACATCTTCGAACTGACCCCATGCATTACTTTGTAATCTGTTCGTATCTGACCAAAATATATTTTAGGTTTGTTAAACGGCAAAATAAATTGGTTCGCGTGATTCTGCATGTTGTTCTAGTCGGTTTACATATATAGCTCATCTCCATCGGAGCTATGGTTAACTAACTACGAATTAAACCGGTTTAGCATGGCATCACACAAAACGAGGCAAATAGAAAGGTTAACAGTTTTAGATATGCATGAGAATTGGAAAATATTAATCTACACGAATTTCTGGTCAAGTTACATATAGAACTCGTTGCGGTCCGACGCACTGTTGAAAAGATATGCGCGTTTTAAAATTATGCAATTTTCAGAAATTGGATAAATTCAGAGGGTGAAAAAAAATACAGGCCGAATCTAGTTGGCCCAACAATCCTAAACAACACTCGGGGTTGGGCTTAGCGCGGGTGCTCACCAGAGGGCCTCTTGGGCCGGCTCGGAGGAGAGGAGGCAGGCTGGCTGGCCTCGGGCGAAGCTGCCGAGTTGGGCCTTAGGGCGCTGGATGCGGCCCACCTAGGAGGGAACTGGCCTAGGCCGGGCGCAGGCGGGCGAGCAGGGCGAGCGGCCATCCTCGTCCTCATCCTGATCCCGCCTGGATCGAGGGAGGTTGGACTAGCGACGGCTGGCTTTGAAGCTCCGGTGAGGGAAGGACGGGGGGAAGAACCGGATCTGGCGGCGACGACATGGATGGGGCGACCTTCCGGCAAGGGGAGGCCATGGGCAAGGTGCAAGCGAGCTACAGCAGTGGCGGGGCAGAGCGTCGGCCGGTGCGCGATGCAGCAAGAGGTGCGGCGGCGCGGGGCATCGATGGGAGGCGCGACGGCGTCCTCCGGTGACCCTGCAGCGAGGGCGGGGCGAGCTCCGGCGACCGACGTGGGAGGTGCGGAGGCGGACACAGAGCAACCCGAGGCGCGCGCAGGACAGAGTGTCACAGGGGCTCGAGGCCCCTCGGGCACCATGGATGTCCTGCTCCATGCTTTCAGAGGCAATGGTGCAGCTCAGACCCAGATGGGCTCAGGCGGGCTCAACCCGGGCCCGGGTGGGCCTAGCGTGTCTGGAGGAGGGAGATGGTGGCTACGGCTGATCCGACACGGGGCTCGAGGTGGGGATCAGGGTTAGGCTAGAATAGGCACGGTAGGTCTCCTTAAATAGGAAAGATGCTCTAGGGTTAGGGATTTTAGCCTGATTCGAGCTGTTCGATCGCAATCGGACGTTTGCGGACGCGGGGTTGGTGTTGGTGGGGTAGGTGGGCTGTGTAACCATGATGGACTGAGAGAAGAGAGAGAAGTGGAAGCCCGTGACACAAGTTTTAAAACACCAAAAATGTCCGACGATAAACCGAAGACGGTGTCCCTACGGTCGACCGTTCGGGTATCAAACAAACTCCGATTGCGATGGAAATTGGCACGCGGCCTACCTATATTAAAGTAAGACCGCACGCCAAGTTTCAACCCAATCCTGGAAATTTTTATACACACTTTTTAAAAACAATATTTTAATGATGCCGCGGGAGCGTGCGAGTGTGGTTGATCGGTCCACGACGAAAACGGAGAGAACCGACAGCTAATATGAATGCAAGTTTTGAAAATTGGCAACAACGGAGTGTTGATGCAATGCGGATGATGCGAATGATGCAATGATGAATGCGACAACCAATTAAATGGCACGACGACAATGGACTAAAAGGGGAATCATTTGGAGCGTCGGTCTCGGGCTGTTACAGACAACCACCAAAAATACTCACTCATTTTCCCACATAACCATTCTGTCCAAAGCCACATACACAAGATCGGTGCCACCAAGTTTCTCAATTGGGCCCTACTGATTTTCATCCCAGATAGAACCCTAGCCAAAGCCACAAAATAAGGACAACCGAAATCGTGTCGGTGCTATCGAGTTTAGGTGAACAACTTTCTGTTGCATCGTACACAAAATCAGAATTTCCGAGTTTGGGTATTGGTGTCACCGAGTTGTGTCATCTCACCGTTAACCACCTTTTCGGTGTCATCGAGGTGTGTATATCGGTTCCACCGAGATTCAAAAGTTGTTGCCTTTAGTGCAAGTCAGTACCACCAAGTTCATGACTCCGTTGTCACCGAGTGGGTCACTTTAGGTGTAACGGTTGGATTTTGGGGACTACCTATATATACCCCTCCACCCATCTCTCATTCATGGGAGAAGCACTCAGAACACACACTTCATTGCCAGATCCATTTTTCCGAGAGAGAACCACCTACTCATGTGTTGAGATCAAGATATTCCAATCAAATCATTTGAAACTTGATCTCTAGCCTCCCTAAACTGCTTTCCACCAAATCAACCTCTCCTACCCATGCCTATTCTGTGAGAGAGTGATTGTGTGTTGAGGAGGCTATGTTTAGAAGCACAAGAGCAAGGAGTTCATCGCTCTACCACATCTATTACCTTTTAAAGGGTGGTCCCTCCTAGATTGGTTAGGTGTCACTTGGGAGCCTCCTACTTCGTGTTGTGGAGTTGAACCAAGATGTTTGTAAGGGCAAGGAGATCGCCTACTTCATGAAGATCTACCGTGAGTGAGGCTAGTCCTTCGTGGACAGAAGCCTTGGTGGAATAGACAAGGCCACTTCTTCATGGACCCCTTGTGGGTGGAGCCCTCCGTGGACTCTCGCAGCTGTTACCCTATGTGGGTCGCAGTCTCCACTAACATGGACGTACGATAGCACCACCTATCAGAACCATGCCAAAAATCGCTGTGTCAACCTCATTCGTTTGATCTCCCTACCTTACTCCTTTACTTTACACTTGCATGTTTTACATTCCACTACTATACTCTTAGAACTGCATGTCTAGGGTGTACTTGAATTGCCATAATTGCTAAAACTGGCCCACAACTAAAATTGGGAAAAGGCTAAGTTTTTATCTTGTTAAGTAGTCTAATTACCCCCCTCTAGACATACTTTCGATCCTACAAGTGGTATCACAGGTTTGGTCTCCATTGCATTGGTTTCACAACTTAGGAGAGTATGGCGTCTCGTGAGGGAAGTTATCACCGTAGAGGTCCATACTTTGATGGCACTAACTTTGCTAGTTGGGAGCATAAATTGAAAATGCATATTCTTGGTTTTAATCCTTCCGTATGGGTTGTCATGTTGGAAGTATGCCCCAGAGGCAGTAATAAATAGGTTATTATTTTATTTCCTTGTTCATGATAATCGCTTATTATCCATGCTAGAATTGTATTGATTGGAAACTCAAATACATGTGTGGATTCAGACACAACACACTGTCCCTAGTGAGCCTCTAAAGGACTAGCTCGTTGATCAAAGATGGTCAAGGTTTCCTGGCCATAGACATGAGGTGTCGTTTGATAACGGGATCACATCATTAGGAGAATGATGTGATGTACAAGACCCAAACTATGAATGTAGCATGTGTTCGTGTCAGTTTATTGCTACCATTTTCCGCATATCAAGCATCTGTTTCTATGACCATGAGATCATGCAACTGCCGGGCACCGGAGGAATACCTTGTGTGTGTCAAACGTCTCAACGTAACTGCTTGACTATAAAGATGCTCTACAGGCATCTCCGAAGGTGTGTGTTGGGTTGGCATTAATCAAGACTGGGATTTGTCACTCCGTATGACGAAAAGGTATCTTAGGGCCCACTCGGTAATACAACATCACAACAAGCCTTGCAAGCAATGCGACTAAGGAGTTAGTCACGGGATCCTGTATTACGGAACGAGTAAAGAGACTTGCCAATAATGAGATTGAACTAGGTATAGAGATACCGACGATCGAATCTCGGGCAAGTAATATACTGATGAACAAAGGGAACAACATACGAGATTAACTGAATCTTTGACATGGAGGTTCAACCAATAAAGATACTCATAGAATATGTAGGAGCCAATATGGGCATTCATGTCCCTCTATTGCTTGTTGACCGGAGAGTGTTTCAGGTCATGTCTGCATAGTTCTCGAACCCGCAGGGTGTGCAGAGTTAAGGTTCAATGACGTTTTGGTACTATTTAGTTATGTATGTTGGTGACCGAAAGTTGTTCGGAGTATCGGATGAGACCCGAACATCACGAGGAGCTCCGTAATGCTTTGGAGGTAAAGATTGATATATAGGAAAGTTGAATTTGGCTTCTAGAAAGATTTCGGGCATTACCTGTAAAGTACTAGGAGTGACAAATGGATTCCGGGGTTTTTACCGGAGGGGCCACCCACCCTAGAGAGGACCTAATAGGCCTAGAGGTGGCGCACCAGCCCCCTAGTGGGCTGGTGCGGCCAGCCCAATAGACCTATTTCGGCCAAGGTGCAAAAAGAAAAGAAAAAGAAAAAGAAGGAGGGAGGAAACCAAGTAGGAAGGGAGTCCTCCACCAAACCGAATTGGAGGAGGACTCTCCTCCCTTGGCTCGGCCGAACCCTCCTCCTTGAAGTAGGAGGCAAGGCAGTGATACGTCTGCGTCGTATCTACTTTTCCGAACTCTTTTGCCCTTGTTTTGGACTCTAATTTGCATGATTTGAATGGAACTAACCCGGACTAACGCTGTTTTCAGCAGAATTGCCATGGTATTGTTTTTGTGCAGAAATAAAAGTTCTCGGAATGTCCTGAAAATTTACGGAGATTTTTTCTGGAATTAATGAAAAATACCTGCGCAAAGATCCACCGGAGGGGGTGTGCCAGTGGGCCACAAGCCCAGGGGCCGCGAACACCCCCTAGCCGCGCCGTGAGGGCTTGTGGGGCCCACGTGGCGCCACCGCCTCCAAACTCAGCTCTATTTATTTCGTCTCACCCGGAAAAAATTCAGAGAGAAGGATTCATCGCGTTTTAGGATACGGAGGTGCCGCCACCTCCTGTTCTTCATCCGGAGGGCAGATCTGGAGTCCGTTCTGGGCTCCGGAGAGGGGAAATCATCGCCATCGTCATCATCAACCTTTCTCCATCGCCAATTCCATGATGCTGTTCATCATTCGTGAGTAGTCTCATCGTAGGCTTGCTAGACGGTGATGAGTTGGATGAGATCTATCATGTAATCGAGTTAGTTTTGACGGGGATTGATCCCTAGTAATCACCATGTTCTGAGATTGATGTTGCTACTACTTTGCCATGCTTAATGCTTGTCACTAGGGCCCGAGTGCCATGATTTCAGATCTGAACCTATTATGTTGTCGCCAATATATGTGTGTTTTAGATCCTATCTTGCAAGTTGTAGTCACCTACTATGTGTTATGACCCGGCAACCCCAAAGTGACAATAGCCGAAACCACTCCCGGAGATGACCATAGTATGAGGAGTCCATGTATTCACCAAGTGTTAATGCGTTGGTCCGGTTCTTTATTAAAAGGAGAACCTTAATATCCCGTAGTTTCCATTAGGACCCCGCTGCCACGGGAGGGATGGACAATAGATGTCATGCAAGTTCTTTTCCCTAAGCACGTATGACTACATACGGAATACATGCCTACATTAGATTGACGAACGGGAGATAGTTACATATCTCTCCGTGTTATTGCTGTTACATGATGAATCACATCCGACATACTCATCCATCACCGATCCACTGCCTACGAGTCTTTTACTACTGGTCCTTGCTACGTTACTTTGTCGTTACTACTGTTGCTACTGCTGTTACTCTGCTACTTTGCTTTTACCTGTTGCAAGACTTTTCTGGAGCCGTTGATGGGGAAGAATAGTCCCCTGTCAACGTGCTATTTACTGGTGCCATTGATACAACAAGTTAGGAATAGTCTGCTGTCAACAGATCTTTTTCTGGCACCGTTGCTATCATACCACTTTGCTACTGATACTTTGCTTGCAGACACTAATCTTTTAGGTGTGGTTGAAATTGACAAACTCAGCTGCTAATACTTGAGAATATTCTTTCGCTTCCCCTTGTGTCGAATCAATAAATTTGGGTTGAATACTCTACCCTCGAAAACTGTTGCGATCCCCTACACCTGTGGGTTATCAAGACTATTTTCTGGTGCCATTGCCGGGGAGGCACACCTATATTCTCTGAGTCACTTGGGATTGACGTCTGCTGGTCACTATGAGGAATCCGAAAGATCCAAGAACTGAAATCTTGCCTTCCACTACGAGGACAGGTAAGGAACTGCCATCTAGCTCTGCACTTGATTCACCTTCAGTTATGAGTAAGTTTGCGACATCACCTCCTGCTAGAAATCTTGATATGTTGCCTGTGCTTGATGATGCTACTTCTGCTGCCCATGATGCTTATGAAGATGCTATGCTTGATACTATGCCTGATGATGCTATGCTTGATACTATGCCTGATGATGCTATCTTGATACTATGCGTGATGATGCTATGCTTGATACTGCTTTTCCACTAGGTGCATTCCTTTATGCACAAATTGCTAGAGTTGCTGCTAGATGTGATGATACTTCTGAAACTGCTGATACTATTGAAGTAGAACCTGCTATTTTGCCTGCTAGAACTAGCTCTCCTATGCCTGAATTGCCTGATATGCCTGACACGCGTTATGTTTTGGAGAGAGAGATAGCTGAGGATTTTCTTGCGTGTAAGGATAGCTATGATGTTGAGAAATTACTGCGCAAGTGGAAAGAAAAATCTATGAACGCTAGGATGAAATACGACCCGAAGTTTGCTACTTCGCCTATCTTTGTGACTGATAAGGATTATGAATTCTCTATCGACCCTGAGTTAATCACTCTAGTTGAATCTGATCCTTTTCACGGTTATGAGTCTAAAACGGTTGTAGCCCATCTTACCAAACTGCACGATATAGCCACCCTATTCACTAGTGAGGAAAAGATCCGCCACTACTATATCCTCAAGCTGTTTCCTTTCTTGCTACAGGATGATGCTAAGACCTGGTTCACTTCTCTTGCTCCTGGTTGTGTGCGTAGCCCCCAGGATATGGTCTACTACTTCTCTGAAAAATATTTCCCTACCCATAAGAAGCAAGCTGCCTTGTAGGAAATATACAACTTTGGTCAAGCTGAAGACGAGAGTCTCCCACAAGCTTGGGGGAGGCTCATCCAGTTACTGAATGCTTTGCCTGATCACCCTCTCGAGAAGAATGAAATACTTGATATCTTCTATAATGGACTTACCGATGCTTCCAAAGACCACCTAGACAGTTGTGCCGGTTGTGTTTTTAGGGAACGAACCGTAGAACAAGCTGAGATTCTACTGAATAATATCTTGTGCAATGAGAATGCTTGGACTATTCCCGAACCACCTCCTAAGCCAACTCCGAAGAAAAGAGGTATTCTATTCCTCAGTCTTGAAGATATGCAAGAAGCAAAGAAATCTATGCGAGAGAAAGGCATTAAATCTGAAGATGTCCAAAATCTACCACCTATCGAAGAGATCCATGGTCTTGATAACCCGATACACGTAGTAGAACTAAACTCTCTGCGTAGGTTTGATGAGAGTGATATTCCTTTTGATAAACTTGCTAGCTTATGCCTGGATGAATTTGATAACTTTGTTGCCAAACAACAGAGTTTCAATGATTATGTTAGCAGACAATTGGAAAAGAATGCTCGTATGCTTAGTCATTTAAGTGCTTGTGTGGACAGAAACGTCAATGATATTAAGCTTGTGAGTAAACATGCCTCTATGATTACTACTCAAGTAGAACAAGTACTTAAAGCTCAAAATGACTTGCTCGATGAGTTGAATGACAATTCCGTCAGAGTCGTTACTAGAGGCGGTAGAATGACCCACGAACCTTTGTATCCCGAGGGTCATCCGAAGAGAATTGAACAAGATTCTCAAGGAGTTAGCACTGATGCACCTAGTCATCCTAGAAAGAAGAAGAAAGATGATAGGAACCTGCACGCTAGCAACCCTGTTGCTGCTACACATGAGAGTCAAACGATGCCTCTGTCTCTGATGCTGAAACACAATCTGGTGATGAACATGAGCCTAATGATAATATCAATAGTGATGTTCATGAAGATGCTCAACCTAGCAATGAAAAGGATGTGGAGATTGAACCTGATCTTGATAACCCACAACCTAAGAATAGAAGATACGATAAGAATGACTTCGCTGCTAGGAAGCATGGTAAAGAAAGGGAACCATGGGTCAGAAACCCATGCCCTTTCCTCCCAAACCATCCAAGAAAAAGGATGATGAAGATTTTGAGCGCTTTGTTGAAATGATCAGACCTGTCTTTCTGCAAATGTGTTTGACAGATATGCTTAAAATGCCTCCGTATGCTAAGTACATGAGGGATATTGTGACTAATAAGAGGGGGATGCTTGAGGTTGAGATTTCCACCATGCTCGCTAATTATACCTTCTAGGGTGGAACTCCTAAGAAACTAGGTGATCCCGGTGTGCCCACTATACGTTGCTCCATGAAAGGCAACTACGTTAGAACTGCTTTATGCGATCTTGGAGCCGGTGTTAGTGTTATGCCTCTCTCTCTTTATCGTAGGCTTGAACTAGATAAGTTGACACCCACTGAAATCCCTCTGCAAATGGCCGACAAATCAACTTCTTTCCCTATCGGCATTTGCAAAGATGTGCCTGTTGTGGTTGCTAACGTCACCATCTTAACAGACTTTGTTATCTTGGATATTCCCGAGGACGATGCCATGGCGGTCATCCTTGGAAGACCCTTTTTAAACACCGAGGGGTTGTTATAGATTGCAACAAAGGCAATATCACTTTCCATGTCAACGGTAATGAGCATTCGGTGCACTTTCTGAAGAAACAATATCGAGTACATTGCATCGATGCTATCGAAAAAACTTCATCAATTCTTAGTGGGAGCTTTGAATGCCCTATTCCTCATGTCAAGATGAAGTATGATTTGCTTGTTGGGGAGATACACATACCCATTGAGGTGACCTAGTGACTATTCGAAAATTCACCGTTCTCTTTCCCGATTCAAAAAGTTTTGTCGAGGGGATTTGATCAACCCCATTGACGGATTTCTTTCGATGACCATGAGATTGATGAATCAAGGAGTCACAAACCTGTGTTCCAAGCTTTCACTTTAGGTTGCTTAGAAGAAAAATGATAGATTTAGTTTAGTTTTCCCTATTTTCTGTTTTAGCGTCCGGTAGAAAAGTACCCCGAAAATAAAAGTTCTCCGAACGTCCTGAAAAACAAGCATGATTTTTTCTGGATTTTTTGAAAAATAGTGAGATGAAGAGCTTGTGTGGGGGCTGCACCAGTGGGCCACAAGCCCAGGGGCCGCGGCCACCCACCCTGGCCATGCCACTCAGGCTTGTGGGGCCCACAGGCACCCCCTCCACTCATTCTTGCTCTCATCTAGTTCTCCTACCTCCAGAAAAAATCGTCTCGCAGTTCAAACCCGTGTTCTTCCTCCTCTTGTTGGGATTTTCGATCTCTTTGCTCAAAGCACCATTCACCGAACTGTTTTGGGGAAATTACTCCTTGGTAAGTGACTCCTCCATTGGTCCAATTAGTTTTTTCTCTAGTGCCTTATACTCCGCGTATTTTTGCTGCCTTGGTGACCATGTTCTTGAGCTTTGCATGCTAATTCTAGCTGGTCCCAAGTTGTTTTGATGCATAATATGGCCTCTAAGTACTTGTGGGAGTAGTTGCTACGAGTTTAGTTGAGCCTTGTTCACTTTTCCTTAGAATCACTAAAAATTTCAGAAATTTTCAGAGATAGAAAATGGAAAAGATGAGGAGGTTCTTAAGAGGCTCGTCAAGTCGTGACCCCAAGGATGATGGGAGTGAGAAGAAGCCCAAGTATCTGGTCCCTCAATTCGCAGAAGTTCGAGCGTGCGAGTGGCCCAACGACGTGTTCTTACGCGCCGCTGGAATTTATGGGGACTTTTATCACTTGGTGGAGAACGCAGGCCTTACCGCCTTCGTTGAAGATAAGTGTCTGCAATACCTCCTCCTCACTAATATCTTCGTACAAAGCTTTAACTTCTATCCGAGGAAGAATCCTCCTATGGTTGAGTTCAAACTTTATGATATCCCCCAGCGCATGTCACTCCAGGATTTTTGCAATGTTTGTAAATTACCTTACGTTGGGGATATTCATGAACCTCGTCCATGGGACTTGGAAGCTTTCATCGATACAATTGCTGTAGGAGAGGAGAGAGGAGTGTCTTGCGCTAGAGCTACTAGCATTCATTTTCCCGTGCTTCGGTACTTCTCATTATTTGTGGGAAAAATGTTTGATTGGCCGTGGGAAAGCTGGGTCCCTTAGCTCCCCAGATCTTGCGGTCTTGCGCGAAGCCCTTTATAACGATAAAACTTATAGCTTGGGCGCTATAGTAGCTCAATGATTGAACCTGAATCGTTCTAAAGGTGGTGTCTATGGAGGTATCTATGCTACCCGTCTTGCTAGACACTTTGAGATACCCATTATACTGGAGGAGGAAGAAGAGGTTCTTCTTCCCGAGAGATAGCTAGATTACGATAGCATGGTTCGCCATGACTTTCTTGATAGAGATATAAAGAGAAGGATGATTTATAACCTGGTATTTAGTCAGGGTACTCGTGAGACTATTACTTTGCCTGCTCCTTCTTTGTTCAATCTTCATGCAGACAGGTACATTATTATGCCCTCAGACATCTACGCATATTGGGGCCTAGCCCAACCACAGGTGCCCGTGCCCGAGCCACCAGTCGAGTACCAGACGCCAGTTTATCAGTGGGAGCCAGAGGAACTCACACAACAGTGGCATCCTCAGTCCACTCCGGATTACCCCGGAGCTGGTTATTTCCCTCCTTGGGAGTATACCAACTTAGGCCAAAAGCCTAAGCTTGGGGGAGTACGTGGTCTCACCGACTTTAGATTCTTGCTTATGCTTTCACTTTGTTAGCCGGTGTTCACACTTTGCCACTGTATCATCCATGCTAGTTTATTTTCTTTTCTCGTTTTCTTTTCGTGTGTCTGTCTAGTTTGAGAAAAACCCATTTTTTTTCTTTTTCTTCTTTTGCTTGTTGGGAGCTTTCCCATGTAGATAGTTTTGTTTTTCTTTGGGTCAAGGTAGAAGACCATGGTTACAATGTTTAGTGGCTCTTGCATGCATACCTGTTTAGCTTTCAAAGAGCCATATTACTTTGTCTTCTCCTTTGTGTTTGCCTGCAGATTCCAACTTTAGTACAATGCACGAGCACTCTTATTATTGTTCACATCATTCGGTCGTGCAAGTGAAAGGCAATAATGACGATATATGATGAAGTGACTGAGCCTGGAAAAGCTGGTATGAACTCGATTTATTTTGTTTTTGTAAATATGACTAGCTCACTCTTCCTAGTTCAGCTTTGTTGTGAGAGAAACATGTTTGCAATGACAACTTATAGATCATAGTTTCTTATGCCATGCTTACTTAGCTAGGAGCTTATAATGGTTTGTCTTGGTTGCCAACATGAATGTTGAGATGACTATGATGTAGTATGATAGGATGGTATCCTCCTTTGAATGTTTCAAGTGGCTTGACTTGGCGCATGTTCACGCATGTAGTTGAAACAAAATCAACATAGCCTCTATGATATTCATGTTCATGGTGATTTATGTCCTTCTCATGCTTGCATTCAATGTTGGTTAATCTCAATGCATTTTGATGACCGTTGTCGCTCTCTAGTTGGTCGCTTCCCAGTCTTTTGCTAGCCTTCACTTGTACTAAGCGGGAATACTGCTTGTGCATCCACTTCCATAAACCCAAAGTTGTTCCATATGAGTCCACCATACCTACCTATGTGCGGTATCTACCTGCCGTTTGAAGTAAATTTGCATGTGCCATTCTCTAAATCTTCAAGAAATAATCTGTTTTGCATGTCCGAACCGCTCATGTGGTGACAGGGGGCTATTAGTACCTTCCATGCTAGGCGTGTTATCCTCGATATGTGTTTATTCACTATCATTCACGAGAAAGGGGCCGGTAATTGGAATTCCCAGTTCCATGCTGAAATCAAAAAGATAATTGCAAACAGAACCCCCCCTGGATTGATGTTGGCATGGACAGTACCCGAGGATTCGGCTAACCGTGGAGTGTGATTGATTGGTGGTTGGGGGAGTCAAAACTTTACTTTTCTATTTGCGAACCGCCTATAACATGTGTAGCATGGAAGATGTTGAGAACTCTTAGTCATTGCATTGACAATGAAAGCATGCCACCCAAAATTATTATCTCTGTTTTCAAAGCTTGAGGTCTAGCACCTCTGCAAATCAATGCTTCCCTCTGCGAAGGGCCTGTCTATTTATGTTCCTGTTGAGTCATCCTCCTCTTATAAAAGCACCAATTAGAGAGCACCTCTGTCTTTTTTATGCTTTGCTTTTAACTGTGTTGAGTATGACTGTGACTAGATCTTCATTGCCATGAATTACAATGTTTAGTCAGCCCTTGGTCTTTGAAGGTGCTCTGCATTTATGTTTTGCGGTCTCAGAAAGAGCTAGCAAGATACCATCTGTTCGCACTGGTTCATGTTGTTTTGATTGAAGTGTTGACATTTGAGGCTTATTATTATTTGCTCGGTAGTTGATTATGCCATTGATATGAGTTTACCGTGAGACCTAGATGTCATTTGCTTATGTGGTTTGCTTGTGACTTGCTGAAATTCTGGTTATGAGTTAGACATAGTTGCAACAACAAGATCAAACAGAGTTCTTCAAAGTTTTTCTTTTGTCTCTTTCAGTTTGTCAACTGAATTGCTTGAGGACAAGCAAGGCTTTAAGCTTGGGGGAATTGATACGTCTCAGTCGTATCTACTGTTCCGAACTCTTTTGCCCTTATTTTGGACTTTAATTTGCATGATTTGAATGGAACTCGGACTAACGTTGTTTTCAGCAGAATTGCCATGGTATTGTTTTTGTGAAGAAATAGAAGTTCTCGGAACGTCCTGAAAATTTACGGAGAATTTTTCTGGAATTAATGAAAAATACCTACGCAAAGATCCACCGGAGGGGGTGTGCCAGTGGGCCACAAGCCCAAGGGTCGCGACCACCCCCCTTGGCCGCGCTGTGAGGGCTTGTAGGGCCCACATGGCGCCACCGCCTCCAAACTCAGCTCTATTTATTCCGTCTCGCCCGAAAAAAAATCAGAGAGAAGGATTCATCGCCTTTTACGATACGGAGGCGCTGCCACCTCTTCTTCTTCATCTGGAGGGCAGATCTGGAGTCCGTTCTGGGCTCCGGAGAGGGGAAATCGTCGCCATCGTCATCATCAACCTTCTCCATCGCCAATTCCATGATGCTCTTCATCGTTCGTGAGTAATCTCATCGTAGGCTTGCTGGACGGTGATGAGTTGGATGAGATCTATCATGTAATCGAGTTAGTTTTGACGGGGATTGATCCCTAGTATCCGCTATGTTTTGAGATTGATGTTGCTACTACTTTGCCATGCTTAATGCTTGTCACTAGGGCCCGAGTGCCATGATTTCAGATCTGAACCTATTATGTTGTTGCCAATATGTGTGTGTTTTAGATCCTATCTTGCAACTTGTAGTCACCTACTATGTGTTATGACCCGGCAACCCCGGAGTGACAATAGCCAGAACCAGTCCCGGAGATGACCATAGTATGAGGAGTCCATGTATTCACCAAGTGTTAATGCTTTGGTCCGGTTCTTTATTAAAAGGTGAACCTTCATATCCCGTAGTTTCCATTAGGACCCCGCTTCCACGGTAGGGATGGACAATAGATGTCATGCAAGTTCTTTTTCCTAAGCACGTATGACTACATAAGGAATACATGCCTACATTAGATTGACGAACGGGAGCTAGTTACATATCTCTTAGTGTTATAGATGTTACATGATGAATCACATTCAGCATACTCATCCATCACCGATCCACTGCCTACGAGTCTTTTACTACTCGTCCTTGCTACGTTACTTTGTCGCTACTACTGTTGCTACTGCTGTTGCTCTGCTACTGCTGTTACTCTGCTACTAGTGTTGCTACTGCTGTTACTTGCTACTTTGATGTTACCCGTTGCAAGACTTTTCTGGAGCCATTGCTGGGGAAGAATAGTCCCCCGTGAACGTGCTATTTACTAGCGCCATTGATACAACAAGTTAGGGATAGTCTGCTGTCAATAGATCTTTTTCTTGCACCGTTGCTATCATACCACTTTGCTACTGATACTTTGCTTGCAGACACTAATCTTTCAGGTGTGGTTGAAATTGACAAACTCAACTGCTAATACTGGAGAATATTCTTTCGCTTCCCCTTGTGTCGAATCAATAAATTTGGGTTGAATACTCCACCCTCGAAAACTGTTGCGATCCCCTACACTTGTGGGTTATCAGGCAGCACTCCCTCATATTCCTCCTATATATAGTGGAGGTTTTGAGGGCAAATGACACCGGAATAAGCCACATGTTGCCCTCTCTCTAGGTCGTTTTCTCCTCTAGATTAGTTTAGGAGAGCTTGGCGAAGCACTGCTGGATTAGTGCACCACCACCACCACCACGCCGTCGTGCTGGAGAACTCATCTACCTCTCCACCCCTCTTGCTGGATCAAGAAGGCGGAGATCGTCATCGAGCTGTACATGTGCTGAACGTGGAGGTGCCGTCCGTTCGGCACTAGATCGGGAAGGATCGTGATGAGATCGCGGGACGAATCATGATGGGATCGCGGGACGGATCATGATTGGATCACCAAGACGTACGACTACATCAACCGCGTTATATACGCTTCCGCTTAGTGATCTACAAGGGTATGTAGATGCACTCTCCCCTCTCGTAGATGATCATCACCATGGATAGGTCTTGTGTGTGCGTAGGAAAATTTTAGTTTCCCATGCAACGTTCCCCAACGGTGGCATCATGAGCTAGGTCTATGCATAGATGATATCTCGAGTAGAACACAAAGGAGTTTGTGGGCGTTGATGTTCAATTTGTTGCCCTCCTTAGTCTTTTCTTGATTCAGCTGTATTGTTGGATGAAGCGGCTTGAACCAACATTACTCGTACGCTTACAAGAGACCGGTTTTATCAACTAACATGCAACTTGTTGCATAAAGATGACTGGGGGGGAGTGCCTGTTTCTCCAACTTTAGTTGAATCGTATTTGACCGAGGTAGTCCTTGGAGAAGGTTAAATAGCAACTTGCATATCACCGTTGTGGTTTTGCGTAAATAAGATGCGATCATGCTAGATACCCATAGCAGCCACGTAAAGTTTGCAACAACAAATTAGAGGACGTATAACTTGTTTTTGCAGGGTATGATGTGATGTGATATGGCCAAAGACATGATATGATATATTTGATGTATGAGATGATCATGTCGTAATAATTAAGTATTGACTTGCACGTTGATGCTACGGCAACAGAAGGAGCCATAGGGTTATGTTTAATTATTTTGTGCTTGGTGATGTTTTGCTTTATCGCTAGTCAGTAGCGTTAGTAGTAACAACATAGTTAGTGTGACAACCTCGATGGCGGCGCAATGATGGAGATCATGATGATGGATATCATGGTGTGGCGCTGTGGGGACCCCGACTGGTAAGTCAAGATCGCCGTGCCCAGTGATCCCAAGGATCAATGCTCACTGAACACAGATACTGCATAATAGAGTCTTACATCCAAATACCGAATATTACATCAAATGACCGAAGGGTCAGGTTCACAAACAGGGCCTAAGGCCAAATAAAACGGGTACAACGGGTAGCGGAAACTCATAAGGGCTAAGGGGGTGCCCATGCCATCAAGCCTACACTGACAGGCATTCTGACTTGGAAGCGTCCTAGATCGCACGTCCGTCTCCGAAGACGTACTCATCGCAAAACTCCGGTCCTTCCTTGTCTGGTCAATAATATAACCAGTGGCAAGCCAATGAGTACTTTGAATGTACTCGCAAACAGCCCATGATATGAATAATGAAAATGAAGGATGACAATATCATGCGTTTCTAGAATAACTCATCTGGGTGGTATGATCATGAATATGCATCAAGTTAAAGAATTACTCTTGAAGAACAGGTTACAGATATCAACATATCTGCTAAGGGCTGAACCAACCGGGTTCACCCTATATTCCAAGTCACCGAACTTGGTCATATTCTCGATATATGAGTCGAGGGCTAAACCATACGGGTTCACCCTATATGCCAAGTCACCGAACTTGGTCATATAATCATGATGATAACACCTTTTTAACACCACACACACACTCACTCACACTTGGTTTATGCGGAAACGCTGGACGTAGTATAAGCAGGATTATCCAACTGTCCTTGACCGTGGACACGGCTATTCGAATAGTTTGACACTCTTTATAGGTAGTACGCTGGACCCACGAGATCCGGGAAACTTCCGTGTCATCCACAACTCGCGGTATATCACATATACCCGAGGTAAGTACCCAATCATCATGTTGTTGGGTAACGTAGCATAAATTCAAAAAATTTCCTACGCATATTCAGATCTTCCTATGGAGAGACCAGCAACGAGAGAGGGGTGAGAGCATCTTCATACCTTTGAAGATCTCTAAGCGGAGGCATTACTAGAACGCGGTTGATGGAGTCGTACTCGCGGCGATTCAGATCGCGGTGTGATTCCGATCTAGTGTCGAACTACGACACCTCCGCGTTCAACACACGTGTAGCCCGGTGACGTCTCCCGCACCTTGATCCAGCAAGGAGGACGGAGAGGTTGGGGAAGAACTCCAGCAGCATGACGGCATGGTGTCGATGGAGAGACGAGGTCTCCCGGCAGGGCTTCGCCAAGCACCGGCAGAGAGGAGGAAGAAGAAGGGCAGGGCTGCGCCGAGAGAGAGAGAGAAAACCGTGTGCGAAACAGCACCGAAACCTCAACTATATATAGGGGAAGGGGAGGGGGGGGTGCACCACCCCTAGGGTTTCCCCCTAGGTGGTGCGGCAGCCACCAGATGGGAGAGGGGGCGGCGGCGAGGGCAGGAAAAGGGGGGGGCGCCCTAGGTGGGCCTTGGGCCTCCCGTGCGCCTAGGGTTCCCTCTCCCTCCCTCTCTGGTGCGGATGTGCTGGGTGGGGGGCGCACCAGCCCACCTAGGGGCTGGTTCCCTTCCGCACTTAGCCCATCTAGCCTCCCGGGGTCGTTGCCCCCTTTTGGTGGACCCCCGGGGCCACCTCCGGTGGTCCCGGTGGTCCCGGTACGTTACGTGTGACGCCCGAAACACTTCCGGTGTCCGAAATCATCCGTCTTATATATCAATCTTTACTTCCGGACCATTCCGGAGCTCCTCGTGACGTCCGAGATCTCATCCGGGACTCCGAACAACTTTCTATAACCTCGTATAACAATTCCCTATAACCCTAGCGTCATCGAACCTTAAGTGTGTAGACCCTACGGGTTCGGGAGACACGCAGACATGACCGAGACACCCCTCCGGCCAATAACCATCAGCGGGGTCTGGATACGCATGGTGGATCCCACTTGCTCCACGATGATCTCATCGGATGAACCACGATGTCAATGATTCAATCAATCCCGTATACAATTCCCTTTGTCTGTCGATATAGAACTTGCCCGAGATTCGATCGTCGGTATACCTATACCTTGTTCAATCTCGTTACCGGTAAGTCTATTTACTCATTCGTAGCACGTCATCGTGTGACTAACTCCTTAGTCACATTGAGCTCATGATGATGTTCTACCGAGTGGGCCCAGAGATACCTCTCCGTCACACGGAGTGACAAATCCTGATCTCGATTCGTGCCAACCCAACAAACACTTTCGGAGGTACCCATAGTGCACCATTATAGTCACCCAGTTACATTGTGACGTTTGATACACCCAAAGCACTCCTACGGTATCCAGGAGTTGCACAATCTCATGTTCGAAGGAAAATACACTTGACATTAGAAAAGCTTTAGCATACGAACAATACGATCTAGTGCTATGCTTAGGATTGGGTCTTGTCCATCACATCATTCTCCCAATGATGTGATACCGTTATCAATGACATCTAATGCCCATGATCAGGAAACCATGATCATCTATTGACTAACGAGCTAGCCAACTAGAGGCTTGCTAGGGACAAATTGTGATCTATTTATTCACACATGTATTACTGTTTCCTGTTAATACAATTATAGCATGAACAATAGACGATTATCATGAACAAGGAAATATGATAATAACAATTTTATTATTGCCTCTATGGCATATTTCCAACAGTCTCCCACTTGCACTAGAGTCAATAATCTAGTTACATTGTGATGTATCGAACACCCATAGCATTATGGTGTTGATCATGTTTTGCTCGTGGAAGAGGTTTAGTCAATGGCTCTGCAATATTCAGATCTGTGTGTACTTTACAAATATCTATTACTCCACTCTGGACATGGTCCTGGAAGGAGTTGTAGCGGCGTTTGATGTGCTTGGTCTTTCGGTGAAACCTGGGCTCCTTGGCAATGGCAATGGACCTAGTGTTATCATAGAAGAGTGTCATTGGACCCGACGCGCTTGGAACCACTCCAAGGTCGGTGATGAGCTCCTTCATCCAAATTCCTTCATGAGCTGCTTCTAAAGAAGCTATGTACTCCGCTTCACATGTAGACGCTGCCACGACTTCTTGCTTGCTGCTGCACCAGCTCACTGCCCCACCATTCAGAACATATACGTATCCGGTCTGTGACTTAGAGTCATCCAGATCTGTGTCGAAGCTAGCGTCGACGTAACCCTTTACGACGAGCTCTTCGTCACCTCCATAAACGATAAATATTTCCTTAGTCCGTTTCAGGTACTTAAGAATATTCCTGACCGCTGTCCAGTGTTCCATACCGGGATCACTTTGGTACCTCCCTACCAAACTTATGGCAAGGTTTATACCAGGTCCGGTACACAACATGGCGTACATAAGAGAGCCTACGGCTGAAGCGTAGGGGACAGAACTCATCTTCTCTCTATCTGCTGCCGTGGTTGGCGACTGAGTCTTACTCAGTCTCATACCTTGCAAAACTGGCAAGAACCCTTTCTTTGAGTTTTCCATATTAAACTTCTTCAATATCTTGTCAAGGTATGTACTTTGCTAAAGACCTATGAGGCGTCTCGATTTATCTCTATAGATCTTGGTGCCTAATATGTATGCAGCTTATCCAAGGTCCTTCATTGAAAAACTCTTGTTCAAATAGGCCTTTATGCTCTCCAACATTTCTGTCTTGTTCCCCATCAATAATATGTCATCCACATATAGTATGAGGAAAGCTACAGAGCTCCCACTCACTTTCTTGTACAGACAGGCTTCTCCGTAAACCTGTATGAACCCAAACGCTTTAATCACCTCATTAAAGCGAATGTTCCAACTCCGAGATGCTTGCACCAGACCATAGATGGAGCGCTGGAGCTCGCACACTCTATTAGCACCCTTAGGGTCGACAAAACCTTCTGGTTGCATCATATACAACTCTTCCTTAAGGTTCCCGTTAAGGAACGCTGTTTAGACGTCCATTTGCCAAATTTCATAATCAGAAAAGGCGGCAATCGCTAACATGATTCGGACTGATTTCAGCTTCGCTACGGGAGAGAAAGTCTCTTTGTAGTCAACTCCTTGAATTCGAAAACCCTTTGCGACAAGTCGAGCTTTATAAAAGGTTACATTACCGTTTGCATCAATCTTCTTCTTGAAGATCCATTTATTTTCTATGGCTCGCCGGTCATCGGGAAAGTCCACCAAAGTCCATACTTTGTTCTCATACATGGATCCTATCTCGGATTTCATAGCTTCAAGCCATTTGTTGGAATCCGGGCCCGCACCGCTTCTTCATAGTTCGAAGGTTCATCGTTGTCTAACAACATGATTTCCATCATAGGGTTGCCGTACCACTGTGGTGCGGAGCGTGCCTCGTGGACCTTCGCGGTACAATAGTAACTTGATCCGAAGCTTCATGATCATTATCATTAACTTCCTCTTCAGTTAGTGTAGGCGCCACAGGAACAACTTCCCGCGCTGCGCTACTATCCTGTTCGAGAGGGGGTGTAGTTACCTCATCAAGTTCTACCTTCCTCCCACTTACTTCTTTCGAGAGAAACTCTTTCTCTAGAAAGGATCGGTTCTTGGCAACAAAGGTTTTACCTTCGGATCTAAGATAGAAGGTATACCCAATAGTTTCCTTAGGTATCCTATGAATACGCATTTCTCCGCTTTGGGTTCGAGTTTTTTTGGTTGAAGTTTCTTCACATAAGCATCGCAGCCCCAAACTTTAAGAAACGACAACTTAGGTTTCTTGCCAAACCATATTTCATACGGTGTCGCCTCAACGGATTTAGACTGTGCCCTATTTAAAGTGAATTCTGCAGTTTCTAATGCGTATCCCCAAAATGATAGAGGTAAGTCGGTAAGAGACATCATAGATCGTACCATATCTAATAAAGTGCGATTACGACGTTCAGACACTCCGTTGCGTTGCGGTGTGCCAGGCGGCGTCAGTTGTGAAATGATTCCACACTTCCTTAGGTGTGTGCCAAACTCGTGACTCAAATATTCTCCTCCACGATTAGATCATAGACACTTAATTTTTCTGTCACGTTGTTTCTTGACCTCACTCTGAAATTCCTTGAACTTTTCAAATGTCTCAGATTTGTGCTTCATCAAGTAGATATACCCATACCTACTGAAATCATCGGTGAGAGTGAGAACATAACGATAGCCACCGCGAGCTTCAACGTTCATTGGACCACACACATCAGTATGTATTATTTCCAATAAGTTGATTTCTCTCTCCATTATTTCTGAGAATGGAGTCTTAGTCATCTTGCCCATGAGGCACGGTTCGCATGTGTCAAATGATTCAAAATCAAGAGACTCTAATAGTCCATCAGTATGGAGCTTCTTCATGCGCTTAACGCCGATATGACCAAGGCGGCAGTGCCACAAGTATGTGGGAATATCATTATCAACTTTACATCTTTTGGTACTCACACTATGAATATGCCTAACATCACGATCAAGATTCATCAGGAATAAACCATTCACCAGCGGAGCATGACCATAAAACATATCACTCATATAAATAGAACAACCATTATTCTCTGACTTAAATGAGTAGCCGTCTCACATTAAGCAAGACCCTGATGCAATGTTCATGCTTAAAGCTTGTACTAAATAACAAATATTAAGGCTTAAAACTAATCCCGACGGTAGATGTAGAGGTAGCGTGCCGACGGCGATCACGTAGACCTTGGAGCCATTCCCGACGCGCATCGTCACCTCGTCCTTTACCAGTCTCCGCTTATTCCGCAGTTCCTGCTTTGAGTTGCAAATGTGAGAAACAACACCGGTATCAAATACCCAGGAGCTACTACGAGCGCTGGTAAGGTACACATCAATAACATGTATATCACATATACCTTTAACGTTGCCGGCCTTCTTGTCCGCTAAGTATTTGGGGCAGTTTCGCTTCCAGCGACCTTTTCCCTTGCAATAGAAGCACTCAGTCTCAGGCTTGGGTCCATTCTTTTTCTTCTTCCCGGCATCTGGCTTACCGGGCGCGGCAACGGCTTTGCCGTCTTTCTTGAAGTTCTTCTTACCCTTGCCCTTCTTGAAACTAGTGGTCTTGTTGACCATCAACACTTGATGCTCTTTCTTGATTTCTACTTCTGCAGACTTGAGCATCGAGTACAACTCGGGAATGGTTTTCTCCATCCCTTGCATGTTGTAGTTAAGCACAAAGCCTTTGTAGCTTGGTGGGAGAGACTGGAGGATTCTGTCAATTATAGCATCATCCGGAAGTTCGACTCCAAGTGAAGTCAGACGACCGTGTAACCCAGACATTTTGAGTATGTGCTCACTGACAGAACTGTGCTCCTCCATCTTATAGCTAAAGAAGTGTCAGAGACTTCGTATCTCTCGACACAGGCATGATCTTGAAAAACTAGCTTCAGCTCTGGGAACATCTCATATGCACCGTGTTGCTCAAAACGCCTTTGGAGCCCCGTTTCTAAACTGTATATAATGCCACACCTAACCAGAGAGTAGTCATCACTCCGCGTTTGCCGGACGTTCAGAATGTCCTGGGCTGCTGCCGGAGCGGGAGGGTCGCCTAGCGGCGCATCAAGGACATAAGCCTTTTTAGCTGCTTCAAGGATGAGCTTCAAGTTGCGAACCCAGTCCGCATAGTTGCTACCATCATCTTTCAGCTTTTTTTTTCTCTAGGAATGCGTTGAAATTGAGGTTGACGTTGGCCATCTACAATATTTATAAAGACAACTTTTAGACTAAGTTCATGACAATTACGTTCATTTAATCAAATTAAGTACGAACTCCCACTTAAATCGACATCCCTCTAGTCATCTAAGTGATACATGATCCATGTTGACTAACCCGTGTCCGATCATCACGCGAGATGGACTAGTCACCATGGTGAGCAACTTCATGCTGATCGTATTCAACCATACGACTCATGTTTGACCTTTCGGTCTCTTGTATTCGAGGTCATGTATGTACATGCTAAGCTCGTTGAGTCAACCTAGGTGTTTCGCGTGTGTAAATCTGGCTTACACCCGTTGTATGCGAACGTTAGAATCTATCACACTCGATCACCACGTGGTGCTTCGAGACAACGATCCTTCGCAACGGTGCACACTTAGGGGAATACGTTCTCGAAATTTTAAGAGGGATCATATTATTATGCTACCATCGTTCTAAGCAATAAGATGAAAAACATGATAAACATCACAATGAAATCATATAGTGACATGATATGGCCATTATCATCTTTGCTCTTTCGATCTCCATGTTCAGGCATCGCATGATCATCATCGTCACCGGCGTGACACCATGATCTCCATCATCGTGTCTCCGTGAAGTCGTCACGCCAACTACTACTATCACTACTACTATAGCTAATCGTTAGCAATGAAGTAAAAGTAGTAAGCACATGGCGTTGCATCTCATACAATACATTAAGACAACTCCTATGGCTCCTGCCGGTTGTCATACTCATCGACATGCAAGTCATGAAACCTATTACAATAACATGATCATCTCATACATCATACATGCAACATCACAACTTTGGCCATATCAATCACATGTCAAACCCTGCAAAAACAAGTTAGACGTCCTCTAATTGTTGTTGCAAGTTTTACGTGGCTGATTTGGGTTTCTAGCAAGAACGCCTTCTTACCTACATGACAGCCACAACGATGATATGCCAAAGCTCTTTACCCTTCATAAGGACCCTTTTTTTTATCAAATCCAATCCGATTAGAGTATGAGAGACAGACACCCGCTAGCCACCTTTATGCACGGTGTGCATGTCTGTCGGTGGAACCAGTCTCACGTAAGCGTACGTGTAAAGTCGGTCCGGGCCGCTTCATCCCACAATACCGCCGGAAAAGAATAAGACTAGTATTGGCAAGCAATTGAAAAAGCATCGCCCACAACCTATTGTGTTCTACTCGTGCATAGAATCTACGCATAGAAAACCTGGCTCGGATGCCACTGTTGGGTAACGTAGCATAAATTCAAAAATTTTCCTACGCATATTCAGATATTCCTATGGAGAGACCAGCAACGAGAGAGGGGTGAGAGCATCTTCATACCTTTGAATATCGCTAAGCGGAAGCATTACTAGAACGCGGTTGATGGAGTCGTACTCGCGGCGATTCAGATCGCGGTGTGATTCCGATCTAGTGTCGAACTACGACACCTCCGTGTTCAACACACGTGCAGCCCAGTGTCGTCTCCCGCACCTTGATCCAACAAGGAGGAGGGAGAGGTTGGGGAAGAACTCCAGCAGCACGACGACGTGGTGTCGATGGAGAGACGAGGTCTCCCGGCAGGGCTTCGCCAAACACCGGCAGAGAGGAGGAGGAAGAAGGGCAGGGCTGCGCCGAGAGAGAGAGAGAAAACCGTGTGCGAAACAACCCCGAAACCTCAACTATATATAGGGGGAGGGGAGGGGGGTGCGCCACCCCTAGGGTTCCCCCCTAGGTGGTGCTGCAGCCACCAGATGGGAGAGGGGGCAGCGGCCAGGGCAGGGAAAGGGGGGGCACCCTAGGTGGGCCTTGGGCCTCCCCTGCGCCTAGGGTTCCCCCTCCCTCCCTCTCTGGTGCTCATGGGCTGGGTGGGGGGGGGGGCGCACCAGCCCACCTAGGGGCTGGTTCCCTTCCCCACTTGGCCCATCTAGCCTCCCGGGTTCGTTGCCCCCTTTTGGTGGACCCCCGGGGTCACCTCCGGTGGTCCCCGTACGTTACCGGTGACACCCGAAACACTTCCGGTGTCCGAAACCATTCGTCCTATATATCAATCTTTACCTCCGGACCATTCCGGAGCTCCTGGTGACATCCGGGATCTCATCCGGGACTCTGAACAACTTTCGATAACCTCGTATAACAACTCCCTATAACCCTAGCGTCATCGAACCTTAAGTGTGTAGACCCTACGAGTTCGGGAGACACGCAGACATGACCGAGACACCTCTCCGGCCAATAACCATCAGCGGGGTCTGGATACCCATGGTGGCTCCCACTTGCTCCACGATGATCTCATCAGATGAACCGCGATGTCAGGGATTCAATCAATCCCGTATACAATTCCCTTTGTGTGTCGATATAGAACTTGCCCGAGATTCGATCGTCGGTATACCTATACCTTGTTCAATCTCGTTACCGGTAAGTCCCTTTACTCGTTCTTTAGCACGTCATCGTGTGACTAACTCCTTAGTCACATTGAGCTCATGATGATGTTCTACCGAGTGGGCCCAGAGATACCTCTCCGTCACACGGAGTGACAAATCCCGATCTCGATTCGTGCCAACCCAAAAGACACTTTCGGAGGAACCAGTAGTGCACCTTTATAGTCATCCAGTTATGTTGTGACCTTTGATACACCCAAAGCACTCCTACGGTATCCGGGAGTTGCACAATCTCACGGTCGAAGGAAAAGACACTTGACATTAGAAAAGCTTTAGCATACGAACAATACGATCTAGTGCTATGCTTAGGATTGGGTCTTGTCCATCACATCATTCTCCCAATGATGTGATCCCGTTATCAATGACATCTAATGCCCATGATCAATAAACCATGATCATCTATTGACTAACAAGCTAGCCAACTAGAGGCTTGCTAGGGACACATTGTGATCAATTTATTCACACATGTATTACTGTTTCCTGTTAATACAATTATAGCATGAACAATAGACGATTATCATGAACAAGGAAATATGATAATAACCATTTTATTATTGCCTCTAGGGCATATTTCCAACAGTCTCCCACTTGCACTAGAGTCAATAATCTAGTTACATTGTGATGTATCGAACACCCATAGCATTATGGTGTTGATCATGTTTTGCTCGTGGAAGAGGTTTAGTCAACGGGTCTGCAATATTCAGATCCGTGTGTACTTTACAAATATCTATTACTCCACTCTGGACATGGTCCTGGATGGAGTTGTAGCGGCGTTTGATGTGCTTGGTAACCTGGGCTCCTTGGCAATGGCAATGGCCCCAGTGTTATCAGAGAAGAGTGTCATTGGACCCGACGCGCTTGGAACCACTCCAAGGTCGGTGATGAGCTCCTTCATCCAAATTACTTCATGAGCTGCTTCTGAAGCAGCTATGTACTCCACTTCACATGTAGACGCTGCCACAACTTCTTGCTTGCTGCTGCACCAGCTCACTGCCCCACCATTCAGAACATATACGTATCCGGTCTGTGACTTACAGTCATCCGGATCTGTGTCGAAGCTAGCGTCGACGTAACCCTTTACGACGAGCTCTTCGTCACCTCCATAAAAGAGAAACATTTCCTTAGTCCTTTTCAGGTACTTAAGAATATTCTTGACCGCTGTCTAGTGTTCCATACCGGGATCACTTTGGTACCTCCCTACCAAACTTATGGCAAGGTTTATATCAGGTCTGGTACACAGCATGGCATACATAAGAGAGCCTACGGCTGAAGCGTAGGGGACAGAACTCATCTTCTCTCTATCTGCTGCCGTGGTCGGCAACTGAGTCTTACTCAGTCTCATACCTTGCAAAACTGGCAAGAACCCTTTCTTTGAGTTTTCCATTTTAAACTTCTTCAATATCTTTTCAAGGTATGTACTTTGTGAAAGACCTATGAGGCGTCTCGATCTATCTCCGAGATGCTTGCACCAGCCCATAGTTGGAGCGCTGGAGCTTGCACACTCTGTTGGCACCCTTAGGGTCGACAAAACCTTCTGGTTGCATCATATACTGTTGGAAATATGCCCTAGAGGCAATAATAAATTAGTTATTATTATATTTCTTTGTTCATGATAATCGTTTATTATCCATGCTATAATTGTATTGATTGGAAACACAGTGCATGTGTGGATACATAGACAAAACACTGTCCCTAGTAAGCCTCTAGTTGACTAGCTCGTTGATCAAAGATGGTCAAGGTTTCCTGACCATAGGCAAGTGTTGTCACTTGATAACGGGATCACATCATTAGGAGAATCATGTGATGGACTAGACCCAAACTAATAGACGTAGCATGTTGATCGTGTCATTTTGTTGCTACTGTTTTCTGCGTGTCAAGTATTTGTTCCTATGACCATGAGATCATATAACTCACTGACACCGGAGGAATGCTTTGTGTGTATCAAACGTCGCAACGTAACTGGGTGACTATAAAGATGCTCTACAGGTATCTCCGAAGGTGTTCGTTGAGTTAGTATGGATCAAGACTGGGATTTGTCACTCCGTATGACGGAGAGGTATCTCGGGGCCCACTCGGTAATACAATATCACACACAAGCCTTGCAAGCAATGTGACTTAGTGTAAGTTGCGGGATCTTGTATTACGGAACGAGTAAAGAGACTTGCCGGTAAACGAGATTGAAATAGGTATGTGGATACTGACGATCGAATCTGAGACAAGTAACATACCGAAGGACAAAGGGAATGACATACGGGATTATATGAATCCTTGGCACTGAGGTTTAAACGATAAGATCTTCGTAGAATATGTAGGATCCAATATGGGCATCCAGGTCCCGCTATTGGATATTGACCGAGGAGTCTGTCGGGTCATGTCTACATAGTTCTCGAACCCGCAGGGTCTGCACACTTAAGGTTCGACGTTGTTTTATGCGTATTTGAGTTATATGGTTGGTTACCGAATGTTGTTCGGAGTCCCAGATGAGATCACGGACATCACGAGGGTTTCCAGAATGGTCCGGAAACGAAGATTGATATATAGGATGACCTCATTTGGTTACCGGAAGGTTTTCGTGCATTACCGGAAAAAGTTTCGGGCTCATCGGTAGTGTAGTGGGAGTGCCAGGAGGGGTGCCGGGGACCATCAGGAGGGGTGTCACGCCCCAAGGGGTCTCATGGGCTATGGGAAGAGATAAACCAGCCCCTAGTGGGCTGGAATAAGTTCCCACTAAGGCCCATAAGGTTTGAGAAGGAAAAAACACAAGGTGGAAAGAGTTTCCAAGTGGGAAGGTGGAATCCTACTCCAAGTAGGATTGGAGTAGGACTCCTCCACCTCCAATTTCGGCCAAACCTTTAGGTTTTGAGGCTGCCTCCTCCCCTCCCTCCCTCCTATATATAGTGGGGTTTTAGGGCTGATTTGAGACAACTTTGGCACGGCAGCCCGACCACATACCTCCACGGTTTTTTCCTTTAGATCGCGTTTCTGCGGAGCTCGGGCGGAGCCCTGCTGAGATTAGATCACCACCAACCTCCGGAGCGCAGTCACGCTGCCGGAGAACTCATCTACCTCTCCGTCTCTCTTGCTGGATCAAGATGGCCGAGATCATCGTCGAGCTGTACGTGTGCTGAACGCGGAGGTGCCGTCCGTTCGGCACTAGATCGGATCGGATCGTGGGACGGATCGCGGGACGGTTCGTGGGATGGTTCGCGGGGCGGATCGAGGGACGGTTCGCGGGGCGGATCGAGGGACGTGAGGACGTTCCACTACATCAACCGCGTTTCTTAACGCTTCCGCTGTGTGATCTACAAGGGTACGTAGATCGGAAATCCCCTCTCGTAGATGGACATCACCATGATAGGTCTTCGTGCGCGTAGGAAAATTTTTGTTTCCCATGCGACGTTCCCCAACAAATACAACTCTTCCTTAAGGTTCCCGTTAAGAAACGCTGTTTTGATGTCCATTTGCGAAATTTCATAATCATAAAAGGCGACAATCGCTAACATGATTCGGACTGATTTCAGCTTCGCTACAGGAGAGAAAGTCTCTTCGTAGTCAACTCCTTGAATTTGTCGAAAACCCTTTGCGACAAGTCGAGCTTTGTAAACGGTTACATTACCGTTTGCATCAGTCTTCTTCTTGAAGATCCATTTATTTTCTATGGCTCGCCGGTCATCGGGCAAGTCCACCAAAGTCCATACTTTGTTCTCATACATGGATCCTATCTCGGATTTCATAGCTTCAAGCCATTTGTTGGAATCCGGGCCCGCCAACGCTTCTTCATAGTTCGAAGGTTCACCGTTGTCTAACAACATGATTTCCATCATAGGGTTGCCGTACCACTCTGGTGCGGAGCGTGCCCTCGTGGCCTTCGCGGTATAGTAGTAACTTGATCCGAAGCTTAATGATCATTATCGTTAACTTCCTCTTCAGTTGGTGTAGGCGCCACAGGAACAACTCCCCGCGCTGCGCTACTATCCTGTTCGAGAGGGGGTGTAGTTAACTCATCAAGTTCTACCTTCCTCCCACTTACTTCTTTCGAGAGAAACTCTTTCTCTAGAAAGGATCCGTTATTGGCAACAAAGGTTTTACCTTCGGATCTAAGATAGAAGGTATACCCAATAGTTTCCTTAGGGTATCCTATGAATACGCATTTCTCCGCTTTGGGTTCGAGATTTTCTGGTTGAAGTTTCTTCACATAAGCATCGCATCCCCAAACTTCAAGAAACGACAACTTAGGTTTCTTGCCAAACCATAGTTTATACGGTGTCGCCTCAACGGATTTAGACGGTGCCCTATTTAAAGTGAATGCTGTAGTTTCTAATGCGTATCCTCAAAATGATAGCGGTAAGTCGGAAGAGACATCATAGATCGTACCATATCTAATAAAGTGCGATTACGACGTTCAGACACTCCGTTGCGTTGCGGTGTGCCAGGCGGCGTCAGTTGTGAAACGGTTCCACACTTCCTTAGGTGTGTGCCAAACCCGTGACTTAAATATTCTCCTCCACGATTAGATCGTGGAACTTAATTTTTCTGTCACCTTGATTCTCGACCTCACTATGAAATTCCTTGAACTTTTCAAATGTCTTAGATTTGTGCTTCATCAAGTAGATATACCCATACCTACTCAAATCATCGGTGAGAGTGAGAACATAACGATAGCCACCGCGAGCTTCAACGTTCATTGGACCACACACATCAGTATGTATTATTTCCAATAAGTCGGTTGCTCTCTCCATTATTCGTGAGAATGGAGTCTTAGTCATCCTGCCCATGAGGCACGGTTCGCATGTGTCAAATGATTCAAAATCAAGAGACTATAATAGTCCATCAGTATGGAGCTTCTTCATGCGCTTAACGCCGATATGACCAAGGCGGCAGTGCCACAAGTATGGGGGACTATCATTATCAACTTTACATCTTTTGGTACTCACACTATGAATATGCGTAACATCAGATCAAGATTCATCAGGAATAAACCATTCACCAGCGGAGCATGACCATAAAACATATCACTCATATAAACAGAACAACCATTATTCTCTGACTTAAATGAGTAGCCATCTCACATTAAGCAAGACCCTGATACAATGTTCATGCTTAAAGCTCGTACTAAATAACAATTATTAAGGTTTAAAACTAATCCCGACGGTAGATGTAGAGGTAGCGTGCCGACGGCGATCGCATCGACCTTGGAGCCATTCCCGACGCGCATCGTCACCTCGTCCTTTGCGAATCTCCGCTTATTCCGCAGTTCCTGCTTTGAGTTGCAAATGTGAGCAACAACACCGGTATCAAATACCCAGGAGCTACTACGAGCGCTGGTAAGGTACACATCAATAGCATGTATATCACATATACCTTTAACGTTGCCGGCCTTCTTGTCCGCAAAGTATTTGGGGCAGTTTTGCTTCCAATGACCTTTTCCCTTGCAATAGAAGCACTCAGTCTCAGGCTTGGGTCCATTCTTTTTCTTCTTCCCGGCATCTGGCTTACCGGGCGCGGCAACGGCTTTGCCGTCTTTCTTGAAGTTCTTCTTACCCTTGCCCTTCTTGAAACTAGTGGTCTTGTTGACCATCAACACTTGATGCTCTTTCTTGATTTCTACTTCTGCAGACTTGAGCATCGAGTACAACTCGGGAATGGTTTTCTCCATCCCTTGCATGTTGTAGTTAAGCACAAAGCCTTTGTAGCTTGGTGGGAGAGACTGGAGGATTCTGTCAATTATAGCATCACCCGGAAGTTCGACTCCAAGTGAAGTCAGACGACCGTGTAACCCAGACATTTTGAGTATGTGCTCACTGACAGAACTGTTCTCCTCCATCTTACAGCTAAAGAACTTGTCGGGGACTTCATATCTCTCGACACGGGCATGAGCTTGAAAAACTAGATTCAGCTCTGGGAACATCTCATATGCACCGTGTTGCTCAAAACGCCTTTGGAGCCCCGTTTCTAAACTGTATAACATGCCACACCTAATCAGAGAGTAGTCATCACTCCGCGTTTGCCAGACGTTCAGAATGTCCTGCGCTGCTGCGGGAGCGGGAGGGTCACCTAGCGGCGCATCAAGGACATAAGCCTTTTTAGCTGCTTCAAGGATGAGCTTCAAGTTGCGAACCCAGTCCGCATAGTTGCTACCATCATCTTTCAGCTTGTTTTTCTCTAGGAATGCGTTGAAATTGAGGTTGACGTTGGCCATCTACAATATTTATGAAGACAACTTTTAGACTAAGTTCATGACAATTAAGTTCATTTAATCAAATTAAGTACGAACTCCCACTTAAATCGACATCCCTCTAGTCATCTAAGTGATACATGATCCATGTTGACTAACCCGTGTCCGATTATCACGCGAGATGGACTAGTCACCATGGTGAGCAACTTCATGCTGATCGTATTCAACCATACGACTCATGTTTGAACTTTCGGTCTCTTGTATTCGAGGTCATGTATGTACATGCTAAGCTCGTCGAGTCAACCTAGGTGTTTCGCGTGTGTAAATCTGGCTTACACCCGTTGTATGCGAACGTTAGAATCTATCACACCCGATCATCACGTGGTGCTTCCAGACAACGATCCTTCGCAACGGTGCACACTTAGGGGAATATGTTCTCGAAATTTTAAGAGGGATCATCTTATTATGCTACCGTTGTTCTAAGCAATAAGATGAAAAACATGATAAACATCACAATGAAATCATATAGTGACATGATATGGCCATTATCATCTTTGCTCTTTCGATCTCCATCTTCAGGCATCGCATGATCATCATCGTCACCGGCGTGACACCATGATCTCCATCATCGTGTCTCCGTGAAGTCGTCACGCCAACTACTACTATCACTACTACTATAGCTAACTGTTAGCAATGAAGTAAAAGTAGTAAGCACATGGCGTTGCATCTCATACAATAAATTAAGACAACTCCTATGGCTCCTGCCGGTTCTCATACTCATCGACATGCAAGTCGTGAAACCTATTACAATAACATGATCATCTCATACATCATACATGCAACATCATAACTTTGGCCATATCACATCACATGTCAAACCCTGCAAAAACAAGTTAGACGTCCTCTAATTGATGTTGCAAGTTTTACGTGGCTGATTTGGGTTTCTAGCAAGAACGCCTTGTTACCTACGTGACAGCCACAACGATGATATGCCAAAGCTATTTACCCTTCATAAGGACCCTTTTCATCAAATCCTATCCGACTAGAGTAGGAGAGACAGACACCCGCTAGCCACCTTTATGCACGGTGTGCATGTCTGTCGGTGGAACCAGTCTCACGTAAGCGTACGTGTAAAGTCGGTCCGGGCCGCTTCATCCCACAATACCACCGGAAAAGAATAAGACTAGTAGTGTAAAGCAATTGACAAATCATCGCCCCAACCTATTGTGTTCTACTCGTGCATAGAATCTAGGCATAGAAAACCTGGCTCGGATGCCACTGTTGGGTAACGTAGCATAAATTCAAAAATTTTCCTACGCATATTCAGATCTTCCTATGGAGAGACCAGCAATGAGAGAGGGGTGAGAGCATATTCATACCTTTGAAGATCGCTAAGCGGAAGCGTTACTAGAACGCGGTTGATGGAGTCGTACTCGCGGCGATTCAGATCGCGGTGTGATTCTGATCTAGTGCCGAACTACGGCACCTCCGCGTTCAACACATGTGCAACCCGGTGACGTCTCCCGCACCTTGATCCAGCAAGGAGGAGGGAGAGGTTGGGGAAGAACTCTAGCAGCATGACGGCGTGGTGTCGATGGAGAGACGAGGTCTCCCGGCAGGGCTTCACCAAGCACCGGTAGAGAGGAGGAGGAAGAAGGGCAGGGCTGCGCCGAGAGAGAGAGAAAACCGTGTGCGAAACAGCCCCGAAACCTCAACTATATATAGGGGGAGGGGAGGGGGGTGCGCCACCCCTAGGGTTCCCCCCTAGGTGGTGCGGCAGCCACCAGATGGGAGAGGGGGCGGCGGCCAGGGCAGGGAAAGGGGGGGGGGGGGCGCCCTAGGTGGGCCTTGGGCCTCGCCTGCGCCTAGGGTTCCCCCTCCCTCCCTCTCTGGTGCGCATGGGCTGGGTGGTGGGCGCACCAGCCCACCTAGAGGCTGGTTCCCTTCCCCACTTGGCCCATCTAGACTCCCGGGGTCGTTGCCCCCTTTCGGTGGACCCCCGGGGCCACCTCCGGTGGTCCCGGTTGTCCCGGTACGTTACCGGTGACGCCCGAAACACTTTCGGCGTCCGAAACCATCCGTCCTCCGGACCATTCTCGAGCTCCTGGTGACGTACGGGATCTCATCCCGAACTCCAAACAACTTTCAGTAACCTCGTATAACAATTCCCTATAACCCTAGCGTCATCGAACCTTAAGTGTGTAGACCCTACGGGTTTGGGAGACAGGCAAACATGACCGAGACACCTCTCCGGCTAATAACCATCAGCGGGGTCTGGATACCCATGGTGGCTCCCACTTGCTCCACGATGATCTCATCGGATGAACCACGATGTCAAGGATTCAATCAATCTCGTATACAATTCCCTTTGTCCGTCGGTATAGAACTTGCCCAAGATTCGTTCGTCGGTATACCTATACGTTGTTCAATATCGTTACCGGTAAGTCTCTTTACTCGTTCTGTAGCACGTCCTCGTGTGACTAACTCCTTAGTCACATTGAGCTCATGATGATGTTCTATCGGGTGGGCCCAGAGATACTTCTTCGTCACATGGAGTGACAAATCCCGATCTCAATTCGTGCCAACCCAACAGACACTTTCGGAGGTACCCGTAGTGCACCTTTATAGTCACCCAGTTACGTTGTGACATTTGATACACCCAAAGAACTCCTATGGTATCCGGGAGTTGCACAATCTCACAGTCGAAGGAAAAGACACTTGACATTAGAAAAGCTTTAGCATACGAACAATACGATCTAGTGCTATGCTTAGGATCAGGTCTTATCCATCACATCATTCTCCCAATGATGTGATCCCGTTATCAATGACATCTAATGCCCATGATCAGGAAACCATGATCATCTATTGACTAACGAGCTAGCCAACTAGAGGCTTGCTAGGGACACATTGTGATCTATTTATTCACACATGTATTACGTTTCCTGTTAATACAATTATAGCATGAACAATAGACGATTATCATGAACAAGGAAATATGATAATAACCATTTTATTATTGCCTCTAGGGCATATTTCCAACACATCTTTCCCCTGACGATACTAGACAAAGAGGTCCACTCGATTGGTACCCAGCCCACATGTTGTACGTCTTACGAGCACCGACTCTGGAGAATATCAACCATGCGGGGACCAACGGTGTGCCCGGAACTCATAATAATGGCATAGTCGTCCTACCTGGCACGACCCCATCACGAGAGTGACGACAATCACTCCCGCCACTAGTAATGTGGCTCTTTGATAGTACCGACCAGAGTAATCAACAAAGCCCCGTCCCATAAAGGGGTAATGTGGTCGTACTGGTAAGGTTGGGACGGTCGACACATCATAAATCTAATCCCATTTCCGAAACCATACTCACACAAAACACCGGTGCATCACTTCACCAAAAGTGACCACCAACTCATCATCACCCTCGGGCATTTTGGCACCCGACGGGGTTTTCATAAACTCTTGATTTAACTCATCATCATGCTCATGATAATATACTTTTACTTGTCAACATGGTATTAGCATGACCCTCAAGGGGTAGGGTCAAGCTCAATGCTATGAATTTCTAATTCTACTAGTCAACATGACAGTAGCATGATCCTCATAGATGGTAGGATCAAGCTCATCATGCTTGTGCTCCGAGGAGCCATATGTATGACATCACCATCATGCAAGTGCTTCGAAGAAGGCTTCGGTACCATCACACCAATGATGAACCGGTACTATGATCACATGCAACGAAAAAGTACTTGCTATTCTAGCATGCATCAATTCATATGCTTAAGTCATGGTCAAAGGGCTGCTTGCCTTGGTCAGCTAAGTATCCGGGGTCTTCGAGGTCTTCCGCTCCGAATCCTTCGTCACTCGGTAATTCTATCGTCGAGAATAGAATAAATAAGAAATAGCTCACACAAAAACAGATCACAAATCACTTTTGAAAATGTTGCAAAACTTGGTTAAATTCAGGTTGTTATTTTAAAAATATCTTCTCTTAGTTTTTGCTAGCTAAGCATTTTTAATAATTACAAAACAGGAGCAAACTATTGCTTTTAATGCCTTTATATTATTATAAAACAGATTCTGTTTTTGAAAAATATCAACAATGGCAGCATCAAATACTACTCATTTTTAGAAAAATATCACTGGAAGAATTATATTTTTCCACTGGGTAGTTATTTTTACAAAAATTATTTTAGTCTCAGGTTTAAAAATAAAAGAAAAAGCCCAAATCCTGGCCTGGGAAGCAGGCCGGCCCAGCCAGCCAGTAGGCTGCCAGGCGCGCGCGCGCCAGGTTTGAACCTGACGTGCAGGCCCCTCGGGTCAGCGGCTGTGGCTGCGCGCGGGGCAGCTCCAGGACGCCGACAAGTGGAGCCCACCTGCCGGGTTCTTCCCCTACCTCTGGCCAGGGAGGAGGAGATGAACTCCGGCGAGGCTACCGTAGTCCATGGGCCTAGCTAAGGGCAGGAATGGGTTCAGCGTGCCTTCGCCTACCTGCAGGTGGTCGGGACAACGCCGGAGAGGCTCGGAGTCGCCAGCGACGAGGTGGCCGTGGCGGAGGGGTTTCGGGATGTGGTTGAACTTGTAGCTAGGGGCACGGAAAAGCTCGGGGCTGTTGGGGGAAAGGTTCCTGGTGTTGAGGGGAGTGCTCTGGTGGGTCGAGTGTCGCAGGAGCCGGCGTGTAGCCGGAGATTGACCGGAGCTCTGAGGCGGAGGGGCCTCGGTCGATCTCGAGCACGGGGGCTCTGCGAGCTTGTTTGGGTGGCTAGGGGGGAGCTAGTGGTCGTGCAGAGGCTGCTGGAGGGGTGTTGAGGTGCCGGGGAGGCCTATTTATAGGCTCGCGACGGTGAGCCGATTCGGTGCGCCGGTGACTCACCGCGGCGCGCGTGCGTGCACAGTAAGGAGCTGGCTGCGAAACCACGGTCTCCGGACGTGGTTTAGGGCGCTATGAAGCATCGGCCGCAGAGGGAGAGGGCGTGGGGTCAAGCTGCAGCGTCCGTGCATGCTCGACCGAGTCGGGTGCGTGCGGGCACGCATCGCCTGAGCTCTAGCGCGGGGGAGGAGGGTCCCTGGCGGCTACTTTACACTGAGGGGTTGTCGGGGGAGGTCTTGGACACTTCGGGGGAGGTTGGAACCGCCCGGGAGCGTCGTCCCCTTCTCGGTTGCTCCCTGTAGCGCGTCCAGAGCACAGTTTTGGCATGCCACGGCATGCTGGCGCGCTCTGGGGCACTTCAGACGTGTCCCTCATGTCGTGGGTGTTACTGGGAGTGTATTTAGCCGTTGTGTGTTAGTGAGAGCACTGGCTGGTCAAGGGGGACATGTTTCACTAGTGTTGTCAGCCCTGATCTATGGCACAAATTGGAGTTCTTGTCACTTGTGCTTTGAACTGGGGAGGGGCCAGTTGACTGGGTGTTTAGGTTGGTCTGGGGCACTAATACACCAAGTTTGAGGCTCTAACATTGGGTAAAACAGTGGCTAGGTGGGTTTTTACCTTCTTGTCAGAAGGTGTTCGACAGTGGTTTGGGGTTCTTCCACTCCACCACTGGAACTGCAACTTAACAGGTTTGGTCTTGGGGTTAAAGTAGGGGTTTCCAGCAATTTTGAGCTCCATTGAACAAGTTTAGCTATGTAAACTTGAAAATGCATCAAAGTGGCCAGATCTGTCCTCTCCAAAGGGAGTGTGACTAAACAGAGTCTAGCAAATCTCATTTTTGGTGTGGAGTCCTCATTTGAGGTGCCAAACACCCCTGCAAAGTTTCAGCCCCATTGGACAAACCTTGCTATGTAGAGTTGTTCCAACTCTATTCTGGACAGAGATGGTTTTAGGCTCATTTGGTGACCTTCCCCACCTTGGATCAAGGTGAGATTTTATGTGGGCACCAAATATGGCTTGGGGAGGCTCCTGTAATTTAATTGGATTTTATTGAGAATATTTCCTTTGGAAATATCTCAAAAGGTTAAAATAGACAGGAGTGGTTTTCAGGGTTTTACTCAAATAATTATAATATAAAATAGGGTTGAAAATCTTATATATGGAAAATATATGTCCTTCTGAGTTTCCATGATTTTACTCCGAATTTTCTAAGGCAGAGAAGCATTTTTCCTTGTGGGAATATCATTCCTAGCCTTAGAAACAGACATGCATTTAAAATAGAAAAATATTGTTTTAAATCATTAAATAATGTTTTTGGCAAATAATAATAGTATTTGAGTTCAGATCACCAACTTTGGTTGAGAGTGCTACTAGTCATCATGAGCTAGTAGGGTAACCCAAGCAAGGTAGAGGTGATCTGATGTCAAAGAAAAGAGTTTTGGAAATTCATTTTTAAAAATAAATAAATTTTCCATGGGTTTGGATCAACAAGCAAACAAGCATACAGTCATACAAGGCATTCATAGCATTCACAACTGTCACATCCCTAACCCTTAAGCAAGTTAGTCTTGTGCTCATGTCTTCTTTGCATTTGCATCTAAGAAGTTTCAACAAAAACAACAAAGTGGCAAAGGAAAAACTCAAAACCCTAGCCACTATTTCAATTAAAGAAAATCTCAAACTAGTTCAAATCAATGAACCCAAAATGGCCTCAAGAAATGTTCAAACTTTCTGATAAATCATGAAAGTAAATGAGCATTGGAGAAAACTATTTCGTTGACACCTTAAGCATTTTTAAATTATTACAAAAGCCACTGGTTTCAAACTTTAAATTTGAAATCAGAATCTATAATTTTCCAAAAATGTTGAAAACTTTGGAAATGGTTGAGAATGTTATAACAATATTTCAGGAGGTCTAAAATAGCTTTTACTTTTTGTTTTGGAGCTGAAATAATTAGCAAAACCATAGTTAGCAAAACAGAAAAACAAAAACAGAAAAAAATTGGGAAATCCTTACCTGTCGCCTAAGCCTGGCCCGGCCCATCCCTGGCTCGTCCCCTCCCTCGCGCCAGTAGGCAGCAGGAGGTGGCCGCCGCCTCCTCCGGCGCGGCCACGCACCTGTGCGCCTGCCTGGCCGCCACCTCGCGCTGGCAAGGCCGGGGATAAGGCCCCTGAGGCCTCCCCTATCCATTCCTCGCATCGGCTCTCTCCCTCCTCCCGGATCTCTTTCTCCTCCTTGCTGCCGCCATTGGAGCCGAGCTCGAGCTCGAGCAGCAGCACCTCTAGCCATAGGTTCCCCTCCCAGAGCACGCTGTTAGCTCCGCCTCGTCGCCCTGGTCATCCCTGCAGAAGCCGAAGCCACCCCGAGCCCTGCAACGCCCGCGACGCCATCGTCTTCCACCTTCGGCCGCCGGACCTCTCCCGTCGATTCGTCGCCCCCAGGCCTTCCCCGAGCCGTCTAAGCCCTGCTCTGCACTCCTCGTGAGCATGCGGTCGTTTCCCCTAAGTTTTTCCCGTCGATCCCCTCCTCTAGCTCTAGTTTCACCAGAGCCCGACGAGGACCGCCGCTGCCGCTCGTCGCCGGTAGCCCTCCGATGATCAGCTCGTCCTTCCGAGGGCACCAGCAGCTTCAGGTCGACGCGTAGATGCTGTAGCAGCTAAGAACCAAGCGTAGTTTCCTCTGGATCAAAGACCCCGATGACGCCCGAGCCTTGGCCGCCGCCAAGCTCGTCGCCGGCGTCATCTCCGGCCAGATCAGCCCCGGCTAAGTGTAGAAATGGAGCTGCAGGAGACGTGCCGTTCCTCTGGTGCTCTCCACGCAGCATTTGGCCCCCTGTGCGCCGTTTCCGAGCCCCTCCGCCGTGCTGGTGGTCGCCGGAGGCTCCCCGCCGACGAGGACGACCTCGCCGCCGGTGGATCTCGGCTGGCCTGAGCCACTCACTGGTGGGCCTAGCCTCTGGCAAGTTTAAAACTAATAAAAATAAATCAAGTAAGTTAATCAGTCACTGACATGTGGGTCCAGCAAGGTTAATCAGATAATTAAGTTTAATCTTAATCTAAATTTGACCAGAGAGACTGACCAGTGGGTCCCACTGGTTAGGTTTGACTTTCAACGGCCAGATGGACCTGCTGATGTCATGCTGATGCAATAAAAGTATTTCCAGTATAGAAATAATTCCAGGAAATTGCTAAAACTTGTAAAATTCATAGAAATTAATCTGTAACTCCAATGAAAATAATTTATATATGAAAAAGTATCAGAAAAATTCAAGGATTCTGAATATGCTATTTTCAACTATGTTTGAAAGAGTTACAGAACCCTAAATTGTGGAATAACGAATAATTCAATTCTTATAATCACTTTTTAAATGGAAATTGCAAAAATATTCAAATTCCATTATATATACAGTGTTCACCACTGTCCTAATCACAAATCAGTACCATAACATGACATTTCATGCATGTTAACATTAGGTTGATCTGAGCATCAGGTCGAATCAATTAAACCGGTATCCGAGAATACCCGTTTGAATTGCTATACGAATGTGATTCAAATCAACTCTAAACCTAATACATGTTGAAAATAATAACTTATCACCTTGCATTCTCATGCCATGCTCATGCATCATTTTGAGTGCATATGATTGTTATTGAATGTTGTCATTCATTTCGGTAGGCTCCGCACCACCGGATTCCACCGAATATCCGTCTGACGGATATCGTTCCTCCTCTGAGCAACAAGGCAAGCAACCCTTTTGATCATCCCAAGAATTCCCATGCTCTTGCTCCTGCACTTATTTATTGCATTAGGATCAAATGCTTCAACTGCTTTTGCCACGATAGTTGAACCCACCTCCTTTGCATGACCTAACCTTGTCACAGTAAATAGCCGAACCTTGCAACCTAGCATACCTGGTAGTTGCTTGAGCTATGATGTGCCTTATCCTGCTATGCATGCTATGCTTAGAGTTGTGTACGGTTTGTCATCTGGGAGATGAACAGAATTGTGGAATGTGTTTGGTGAGCAAAGGTTGTGTGTTGAACTTGATTTGGTAAAGGTACCGGTGAAAGGCTGTGTAGGAGTACACGGCGGGTTGTTTCATTGGAGCCGTCCTTAGGAACTGAGTTCCGTGTATGTATTCCAAGACTAGATACTACCACATGCTGGGCCATATGACCCCGCTCGGCCTATTAATCGCGTAGTACTCGGTCCAGGAGTTGCAAGTAGTTTCTGGTGTTTATAGTAATGCTGGAGGCCGTGCATGGTGCTGACCTGAGAGGTGGGCCGTGATGCGGTAGGCAGTGGCACGGTGTACCAAGTGGCACCCGGATGGTGGGCTTGGGAACCCTGCGCACATCGTTTGAGGCCGTGGCGGAAACCTCGGCCGGACTTCCATACGGGTTACTCTCAGATAGGCGATAAACCTGGACTAGGTACTAGTGTGGTTAACGGTCGTGGCCGACTCCCTCGCTGGGCTTCCGCTTGAAGGTTGCCGAGGTGCATGACGTGCACATGGCGATAAGTGGCGAGAGTGTGTGTGACGAAGTACACCCCTGCAGGGTTATGATCTATTCGAATAGCCGCGTCCGCGGATATGGACTATTTGGAGACATATGTTGTTCATAGATAACTTCAACGGCTACTCATAAAATTGCCAAGATAAGAGTGAGTGTCGTGGACGGCATTTCCGTACGGCGACGGAATGATTCCACGATAGTGTATTGTTGTGGTGTTAGTGGACTCGTGTGCGAGAAATCAAGTTGTCAAGATTATTTAAAAATGTAAGTGTCTAGCCACGAGTCATATGCTGGCTTCCCGCATGAAACCCCACAATACCTTTTGATACCTTGCATGAGTAGTTAGTCATCCTAAAGTCTTGCTGAGTACCTTCATACTCATGTTTGCTTAATAAATGTTGCAGAGGTTGCTAATGACCCAAATGGAGGGTTCTTCGTAGACATCGACGACGACGAGTAGCTGGTGTCCCAGCTACGATCTGGCCCTACGTCGGCTCTGTAGTATAGTCAGGCCATGTGCCTACTAATTGCCCTGTCTGTACCCAGACAGTTTATAACTCTTCCGCTGGCTTGTAATTGTATGACTGCTATTACGGGTCGTGAGACCCTTAATGTGTAATATTATGTGTGCTGCTCTTCCGAGCCTCTTAAATAAAGGTTGTATGTTTATGGTTATGTTGTGATGCCATCGATGTATCTATACATATCGGTATGCCATGCATACGTGTGTCGTACTTGATATGTATGGGGTTCGATTACCTAGTCGTGAACCTTAGTAGCATTCCTCACAAGGAAATGCCCCTTTGTGATCCAACGAGCCTTGGTAGTTCGCTACTGCTCCGGACACATTGTTTCACCGGCATGTGTCTTTCTTAGCTGTTGTGTCTGTCCCCTTTGGGGAAATGTCACGCGATGTAATGGAGTCCTTGTAGCTTGCTACGACTCGTCTACATTCGCCGATGACTGACTCCTGCTTTGTTGGGTCATGTATGCTTGTCCTTGTGCGGTACTACCACTTTGGTTTAAGACTAGACATGTCGATCCGGGTTCTTTGACATTGGATTGCTAGCGACACTATCGCATACGTGAGTCAAAAGACGCAAACGGTCCCGGCTAAGGTAAGGCTGCAGCCGTGGAGTTAACCGTGCGTGAGACCACAAAGGGATGCGATGTGTTACAGGCTGGATTCCTATGGCTTAGGATCGGGGTCCCGACAACGTTGGTAACAGAGCCTGACTGACTGTAGGATTACTAAGCCAAACTGGTCGAAGTTGAGTCTAGAATTGCTTTAGTTATATATAAGGGAATTGTTTGTGGAGGGAACGTAAGACTCTTGTTCTCTTCTCAAGTCATTCTATTCTGATCATCCTCGTCTTTTCTGCGGGAATTAAGGACTAGGTTACTCATCTTCTCCTAGGCTCGTGTTTCTGATCGGTAGCTTATAGGACTACGGGTCGAGAGATATTGGGTTTCTTTTATTCCTAGGAACCAGGAAGTAAGTTTGATGATCAGAGAGTTGAACTTGATAGTTGAGTGGTTACGCTATTCCATTTTGGGTTGTCTCAAAATTTGTTTTTGAGCATTTACAGCCGTTATGCTGCCCAATTTTGCATTCGGAGCTCTAATGCTTTTGCATTACTCTCTATTACAGATGCCTGGCCGTCCTTCTCGTCAGGTGGTACGTCTGACCAGGTGCATTGATGTACCGGGTCATACGGCCATGCTGGTCAGGGTGATGTCGGTGTGCGGTTACCGCTGGTACCCCGAGTACACAGTGGAGGAACAGTACCGAGACTTCAACCAGAGCCAGTACATCTGCACTGTTAGGGTATTTCCAGACTACCCTGGAGTGGAGAAGCCAATCCATTGGTCCTATGGGTTGGGGGTCACTGTTGACAGGGCAGTACAGGATGCTGCCTATTCAATGCTGACCATTATGAGAGCGAGACATGCACTGCTGCAGAATTCAGAGTTCTGCTATGTTCCGGCCTCTCAGCCTGGTGAAGAGGGATACCTTAGCAGAGTCTATGTTGATTCTTCTGTGGAGGATCCACTACTGCAGTCCACTATTGAGATGCTAGAGAACAGAGACAGGGATGCTCGTGCTCTCCGCATGGAGCTTTATGCTACCTGTGCCCGTCTGTGGACAGCTTTGACGCAGCTGGCACCGGTAGTCCAGACAGGGTATGGAGAGATGGAGATGCTGAACCCTGTTAGGAACCATCTTTCGGCCCACGTCGACTGGCCAGCCATAGGAGGAGTCACACCTCTTCGGGGACCCCCCTTACCACCAGTCAGGGGACCAAGGCTACATCCGTGTCCTTATGGATCCCAGGGATCTCAGGCTAGAGTGTTTCCTGATCCGCAGGTCGAGCTTCCAGGTCATGGAGGTAATCTTTATGAGATGTTCTATGCGGATGCCTGAGCTGTGAGCGGAAGGATAGTATGGTAGTAGCCGTACGTTCACAGTTCTGCGTGACTTGTGAAGTATGGTTGTACTGTGAAATGAATTCCGGAGGCCTAGATAAATAATGTATAGGAAGCTTGTAAGCCTCTGATGACTAGTTTCACAATTCCAGTAGTTTGCTCTTTGGTTAAGGGTGTACTGAACTATGTAAGGGTGTGTATGAACCATGGTGTATATATAGCAGTTGCTTGTTACCATGCTGTTCGGATATTCATTTCCGCATTCCGTGTGTTCAGTACATTCTTAATCCATAGCTAGTATTGATATGATATTGGTCTAAGCTATGAGTTTGTTTGTCAGGATGGTGTTCACCAGGTTGAACCGTGCCCCTGCTCATGAGCAAGGTGAGGGTAGTCAAGCATCGCAGGAAGACCTGCCTCACCCGCCTTCTCTGGTGGAAGTGATGCTTGAGGCAGAAAGAAATAAAAGGGAGACCAACCGACTGCTAGAGCGTATTGAGCAGAATACGGCTCGACAGCCTAGGAATGCTGCAGTGTCCCTCAATGATTTTGTGAAGCTGAATCCTCCAAAGTTTCATCATTCCATCGATCCCCTCGACGCTGATGACTGGTTGTGCAGCATCTCACGCAAGATTCGCTCTGCGAATGTGTCGGAGGCCGACAAGGTGACCTTTGCGGCGTATTTCCTGGAAGGACCCGCCAATCTGTGGTGGGAGAATTTTGAAGCTATGCGTCCCGCTGAACCAGTGGCCACATGGGCAGACTTCAGTGCAGCTTTTCGTCTGCACCATATTCCAGAGGGCCTGATGGACAGAAAAAGAGAGGAGTTCTGTGCCTTCACTCAGGGCAAGTTGTCTGTGGATGCCTATAGCCGTGAGTTCGGTAACCTCGCCCGCTATGCAACAGAGGAGGTGTCTACTGACGCCAAGAAGCAAGCAAGGTTTCGTAAGGGTCTGAGCCCTGAGCTCCGTCGTGACCCGCGCCTCCATGAGTGTGCAAGCTTTCAAGCCCTGGTCAACAAGGCGATCAGTGCGGAGACTGGTCATACTGACTTCGAAGCCACAAGGAAGCACTCCCGTGACTTTGGCTCATCTTCTAGTTCTGCGTTTCCAAAACGCAGGCTATGGGTTCCAAACAGTTCTCTGCCGCCAAGATACATTCCGAGGCCATCCTACGTGGCGCCTCATACGAATCAGGCCAACCCTCCAGCAAAAGCTTATGGTGGTCCAGCTAGCAATGCTGCACCACGTGCCAACCAGGTGATATGCTACAAGTGTGGAGAACCAGGGCACTATTCCCGTGAGTGTCCTCAGAATGTGGGTGCCAAGCAACCCGGAAAGTCCGTCGGGCAGGCCAAGTCGGGCAAAGCTTATTATGTGAAGCCAACTCCTGCACGTGGCCGTGTGAACTATGTGTCAGCAGAAGAAGCTGCAGAGGATCCCGACGTCATGCTGGGTACGCTTCTTGTTAATCATCACCCAGCGTCCGTTCTCTTTGACACTGGGTCTTCTCATTCCTTCATTTCAGAATGTTATGCACAGTTGCATAACATGTCTTTTTGTGATATGCCAATCCCATTGGTTGTCCAAACCCCTGGTAGTAAATGGCAAACCTCTAGGATAACCTATGACAATGAAATTCTAGTAGACAGGCTAGTTTTTCTAGCCTCATTGATAGCATTGAAATCTTCGGATATTAATATCATCTTGGGCATGGACTGGATGTCAGCTCACTATGCCAAGATTGATACACATTCTAGAAATGTCCAGCTTACCCATTCCTCGGGTGAGACAGTAAATATCTCTACTCGAGTTGCCAAATGCCAACTCTATTCCCTAAATGCCAACCCTCTTCCGGAACTTGAAGACATTCCGGTAGTCCGTGACTTCCCGGAACTCTTTCCAGAGGAACTGCCAGGAATTCCACCTGACAGAGATGTAGAGTTTGTAATAGATCTTGTTCCGGGAACTGTCCCAATAGCCAGAAGACCTTATAAGATGGCACCCCTGGAGCTAGCCGAACTTAAGAAGCAATTAGATGAGGCCTTGAACAAGGGTTTCATTCGTCCTAGCTCTTCTCCTTGGGCTTGTCCCGTCCTCTTCGTTAAGAAGAAAGATGGGACGGATCGGATGGTTGTAGATTACCGACCAGTTAATCTGGTCACCATAAAGAACAAGTATCCGCTCCCCAGGATCAACGACCTGTACGATCAGCTCGCTGGATCCTCAGTCTTCTCCAAAATGGATTTGAGGTTGGGATACCATCAAATCAAGATTAAGAACGGGGACATTCCAAAAACGGCTTTTGTTACTCGTTATGGCCAATATGAGTACACCGTTATGTCCTTCGGTTTAACCAATGCCCCAGCCACTTTCTCTCGGCTGATGAACTCAATCTTCACGGAGTATTTGGATAAATTCGTCGTGGTATACCTCGATGATATTCTCATCTACTCGAAGAATGAACAAGAACATGCCGAGCATCTAAGGCTGGTATTGATGAAACTTCGAGAGCATCGCCTTTATGCCAAATTTTCAAAATGTGAATTCTGGTTACCAGAAGTGACCTATCTAGGCCATGTAATCTCTGGTAAGGGTATTGCTGTCAATCCCGAGAGAGTTCAAGCTGTCCTTGATTGGACCCAACCTGAATCGGTTAAGCAAGTTAGGAGTTTTCTTGGTTTAGCGAGCTATTGTCGCTGCTTCGTCGAGAATTTCTCCAAGGTTGCAAAGCCTCTAACTGAACTCCTCAAGAAAGATAAAAAGTTCGAGTGGACACCATAGTGTGAGCATAGTTTTCAGGAACTGAAAAGACGCCCGACTTCCGCACCTGTGTTGGTACCACCAGATTTTTCTAAGGACTTTGTTATCTATTGCGACGCCTCGCGACAAGGATTAGGTTGCATTCTCATGCAAGATCGTCATGTGATCGCATACGCATCTCGACAATTGCGTCCACATGAGGATAATTATCCCACACATGACCTTGAGCTTGCAGCTGTGGTCCATGCACTAAAAACCTGGCGACATTACCTTCTGGGTAATCGTTGCGAAATATTCACTGATCACCAAAGTCTGAAATATATTTTCACCCAGCCGGATTTGAATCTCAGGCAAAGACGGTGGGTTGAGTTGATCTCGGATTACGACTTAGGGATAACTTACACCCCGGGGAAGGCCAATGTTATGGCCGATGCACTAAGTTGTAAATCTTATTGTAACAATTTGATGCTACAACAAGGTCAACCACATCTCCATGAGGACGTTCGGAAGTTGAATCTTCATATTGTTCCCCAAGGATTCCTTTCTACCCTGGTGGCGAAGCCTACTCTTAAGGATCAAATTATAGCTGGCCAAAAGCGTGACAAGGGTATATCACGCATCAAGGAGAATATCTTAGCGGAAACGCTAAAGAATTTTCCATGAACGATCAAGGTGTTGTGTTCTTTCAGAATCGTTTAGTGGTTCCTAAGAACCCACATCTAAGGCAGTTAATCCTTAAGGAGGCTCATGATTCTCCTCTCACCATTCATCCCGGTAGTACTAAGATGTATCAGGACCTACGCCAGAGGTTCTGGTGGACTAGGATGAAGAGAGAAATTGCTGAGTTCGTTGCTAACTGCGACGTTTGTCGTCGAGTTAAGGCAGAACATCAAAGGCCTGCTGGCACCCTTCAACCTTTAGCTATTCCTGAATGGAAATGGGATAAAGTCAGCATGGATTTCATTACCAGATTTCCCAGGACCAAGAAAGGAAATAATGCTATCTTTGTGGTCATCGACCGTCTTTCCAAAGTGGCTCATTTTCTTCCTGTTCGTGAGAGTATAACAGCTAGCCAGCTAGCAGAGTTATATATCTCTCGAATAGTGTCTCTTCATGGTGTTCCCTTGGAAATTAACTCGGACCATGGAAGTATCTTTACTTCTCGCTTCTGGGAAAGTTTTTAGAATGCCATGGGGACTCACTTATCTTTTAGCACTGCTTTCCATCCCCAATCAAGTGGTCAAGTAGAAAGAGTGAATCAAATTCTAGAAGATATGCTCCGAGCTTGTGTTATATCATTCGGTATGAATTGGGAGAAGTGTCTTCCATTCGCCGAATTCGCTTATAACAATAGGTACCAATCGAGCTTGGGCAAAGCCCCTTTTGAAGTTCTCTATGGACGAAGATGTCGAACACCTCTTAATTGGTCGGAAAACGGAGAGAGGCAACTCTTTGGCCCGGATATGATCCAGGATGCAGAAGAGAAGGTTCGCATTATTCGTGAAAAGTTGAAAACAGCCGAGTCTCGTCAAAAGAGCCAATATGATCGTCATCATAAGGTTGTGACCTTTGAAGTTGCCGAGAAGGCTTACCTTCGGGTTACACCTTTGAAGGGTACCCATCGATTCGGTATCAAGGGGAAATTGGCTCCTCGTTACATTGGTCCTTTTCGCATTCTTGCCAAACGAGGAGAAGTTGCCTACCAGTTGGAACTTCCTCCGCATCTTTCCAAGGTTCATGATGTTTTCCACGTCTCGCAACTCAGGCGTTGCTTTTCGGATCCTATCCCTGAAGTGGACCACGAAACGCTTGATATCCAAGATAACCTTTCATACCGAGAATACCCCGTGCGTATTCTTGATCAAGCTGAGCGTACCACTCGACGTCGAAACCTCAAGTTTCTTAAAGTTCAATGGTCAAATCATTCTGAAAAGGAGGCAACTTGGGAAAGAGAGGATCGTCTCCGACTTGAATATCCTGCGTTATTCCCGACGACTTCTAAATCTCGGGACGAGATTCTTTTGAGTGGGGGTGAGTTGTCACATCCCTAACCCTTAAGCAAGTTAGTCTTGTGCTCATGTCTTCTTTGCATTTGCATCTAAGAAGTTTCAACAAAAACAACAAAGTGGCAAAGGAAAAACTCAAAACCCTAGCCACTATTTCAATAAAGAAAATCTCAAACTAGTTCAAATCAATGAACCCAAAATGGCCTCAAGAAATGTTCAAACTTTTTGATAAATCATGAAAGTAAATGAGCATTGGAGAAGACTATTTTCTTGACACCTTAAGCATTTTTAAATTATTACAAAAGCCACTGGTTTCAAACTTTAAATTTGAAATCAGAATCTATAATTTTCCAAAAATGTTGAAAACTTTGGAAATGGTTGAGAATGTTATAACAATATTTCAGGAGGTCTAAAATAGCTTTTACTTTTTATTTTGGAGCTGAAATAATTAGCAAAACAATAGTTAGCAAAACAGAAAAAATTGGGAAATCCTTACCTGTCGCCTAAGCCTGGCCCGGCCCATCCTGGCTCGTCCCCTCCCTCACGCCAGTAGGCAGCAGGAGGTGGTCGCCGCCTCCTCCGGCGCGGCCACGCACCTGTGCGCCTGCCTGGCCGCCGCCTCGCGCTGGCAAGGCTGGGGATAAGCCCCCTGAGGCCTCCCCTATCCATTCCCCGCATCGGCTCTCTCCCTCCTCCCGGATCTCTTTCTCCTCCTTGCTGCCGCCATTGGAGCCGAGCTCGAGCTCGAGGAGCAGCACCTCTAGCCATAGGTTCCCCTCCCAGAGCACGCTGTTAGCTCCACCTCGTCGCCCTGTTCATCCCTGCAGAAGCCGAAGCCACCCCGAGCCCTGCAACGCCCGCGACGCCATTGTCTTCCACCTCCGGCCGCTGGACCTCTCCCGTCGATTCGTCGCCCCTAGGCCTTCCCCGAGCCGTCTAAGCCCTGCTGTGCACTCCCCGTGAGCATGCGATCGTTTCCCCTAAGTTTTTCCCGTCGATCCCCTCCTCTAGCTCTAGTTTCACCGGAGCCCGATGAGGACCGCCGCTGCCGCTCGTCGCCGGTAGCCCTCCGATGATCAGCTCGTCCTTCCGAGGGCACCAGCAGCTTCAGGTCGACGCGTAGATGCTGTAGCAGCTAAGAACCGAGCGTAGTTTCCTGTGGATCAAAGACCCCGATGACGCCCGAGCCTTGGCCGCCGCCAAGATCGTCGCCGGCGTCATCTCCGGCCAGATCAGCCCCGGCTAAGTGTAGAAATGGAGCTGCGGGAGACGTGCCGTTCGTCTGGTGCTCTCCACGCAGCATTTGGCCCCCTGTGCGCCGTTTCCGAGCCCCTCCGCCGTGCTGGTGGTCGCCGGAGGCTCACCGCCGACGAGGACGACCTCGCCGCCGGTGGATCTCGGCTGGCCTGAGCCACTGACTGGTGGGGCCAGCCTCTGGCAAGTTTAAAACTAATAAAAATAAATCAAATAAGTTAATCAGTCACTGACATGTGGGTCCAGCAAGGTTAATCAGATAATTAAGTTTAATCTTAATCTAAATTTGACCAGAGAGACTGACCAGTGGGTCCCACTGGTCAGGTTTGACTTTCAACGGCCAGATGGACGTGCTGATGTCATGCTGATGCAATCAAAGTATTTCCAGTATAGAAATAATTACAGGAAATTGCTAAAACTTGTAAAATTCATAGAAATTAATCTGTAACTCCAATGAAAATAATTTATATATGAAAAAGTATCAGAAAAATTCAAGGATTCTGAATATGCCATTTTCAACTATGTTTGAAAAAGTTACAGAACCCTAAATTGTGGAATAAGGAATAATTCAATTCTTATAATCACTTTTTAAATGGAAATTGCAAAAATATTCAAATTCCATTATATATACAGTGTTCACCACTGTCCTAATCACAAATCAGTACCATAACATGACATTTCATGCATGTTAACATTAGGTTGATCTGAGCATCAGGTCGAATCAATTAAACCGGTATCCGAGAATACCCGTTTGAATTGCTATACGAATGTGATTCAAATCAACTCTAAACCTAATACATGTTGAAAATAATAACTTATCACCTTGCATTCTCATGCCATGCTCATGCATCATTTTGAGTGCATATGATTGTTATTGAATGTTGTCATTCATTTCGGTAGGCTCCGCACCCTCGGATTCCATCGAATATCCGTTTGACGGATATCGTTCCTCCTCTGAGCAACAAGGCAAGCAACCCTTTTGATCATCCCAAGAATTCCCATGCTCTTGCTCCTGCACTTATTTATTGCATTAGGATCAAATGCTTCAACTGCTTTTGCCACGATAGTTGAACCCACCTCCTTTGCATGACCTAACCTTGTCACAGTAAATAGCCGAACCTTGCAACCTAGCATACCTGGTAGTTGCTTGAGCTATGATGTGCCTTATCCTGCTATGCATGCTATGCTTAGAGTTGTGTACGGTTTGTCATCTGGGAGATGAACAGAATTGTGGAATGTGTTTGGTGAGCAATGGTTGTGTGTTGAACTTGATTTGGTAAAGGTACCGGTGAAAGGCTGTGTAGGAGTACACGGCGGGTTGTTTCATTGGAGCCGTCCTTAGGAACTGAGTTCCGTGTATGTATTCCAAGACTAGATACTACCACATGCTGGGCCATATGACCCCGCTCGGCCTATTAATCGCGTAGTACTCGGTCCAGGAGTTGCAAGTAGTTTCTGGTGTTTATAGTAATGCTGGAGGCCGTGCATGGTGCTGACCTGAGAGGTGGGCCGTGATGCGGTAGGCAGTGGCACGGTGTACCAAGTGGCACCCGGATGGTGGGCTTGGGAACCCTGCGCACATCGTTTGAGGCCGTGGCGGAAACCTCGGCCGGACTTCCATACGGGTTACTCTCAGATAGGCGATAAACCTGGACTAGGTACTAGTGTGGTTAACGGTCGTGGCCGACTCCCTCGCTGGGCTTCCGCTTGAAGGTTGCCGAGGTGCATGACGTGCACATGGCGATAAGTGGCGAGAGCGTGTGTGACGAAGTACACCCCTGCAGGGTTATGATCTATTCGAATAGCCGCGTCCGCGGATATGGACTATTTGGAGACATATGTTGTTCATAGATAACTTCAACGGCTACTCATAAAATTGCCAAGATAAGCGTGAGTGTCGTGGACGGCATTTCCGTACGGCGACGGAATGATTCCACGATAGTGTATTGTTGTGGTGTTAGTGGACTCGTGTGCGAGAAATCAAGTTGTCAAAATTATTTAAAAATGTAAGTGTCTAGCCACGAGTCATATGCTGGCTTCCCGCATGAAACCCCACAATACCTTTTGATACCTTGCATGAGTAGTTAGTCATCCTAAAGTCTTGCTGAGTACCTTCGTACTCATGTTTGCTTAATAAATGTTGCAGAGGTTGCTAATGACCCAAATGGAGGGTTCTTCGTAGACATCGACGACGACGAGTAGCTGGTGTCCCAGCTACGATCTGGCCCTACGTCGGCTCTGTAGTATAGTCAGGCCATGTGCCTACTAATTGCCCTGTCTGTACCCAGACAGTTTATAACTCTTCCGCTGGCTTGTAATTGTATGACTGCTATTACGGGTCGTGAGACCCTTAATGTGTAATATTATGTGTGTGGCTCTTCCGAGCCTCTTAAATAAAGGTTGTATGTTTATGGTTATGTTGTGATGCCATCGATGTATCTATACATATCGGTATGCCATGCGTACGTGTGTCGTACTTGATATGTATGGGGTTCGATTACCTAGTCGTGAACCTTAGTAGCATTCCTTACAAGGAAATGCCCCTTTGTGATCCAACGAGCCTTGGTAGTTCGCTACTGCTCCGGACACATTGTTTCACCGGCATGTGTCTTTCTTAGCTGTTGTGTCTGTCCCCTTTGGGGAAATGTCACACGATGTAATGGAGTCCTTGTAGCTTGCTACGACTCGTCTACATTCGCCGATGACTGACACCTGCTTTGTTGGGTCATGTATGCTTGTCCTTGTGCGGTACTACCACTTTGGTTTAAGACTAGACATGTCGATCCGGGTTCTTTGACATTGGATTGCTAGCGACACTATCGCATACGTGAGTCAAAAGACGCAAACGGTCCCGGCTAAGGTAAGGCTGCAGCCGTGGAGTTAACCGTGCGTGAGACCACAAAGGGATGCGATGTGTTACAGGCTGGATTCCTATGGCTTAGGATCGGGGTCCCGACAACAACATCATTAGAAAAAGTTTTAACAAGCCCTGATTTTTGCAACTTAAAACATTGGTGGTGAAAAACAGGGTGTGACAGGCACCGGTGACGATGGATATCATGCCGGTGCTTTGGTGATGGAGATCAAGAAGCACAAGTTCATGGCCATATCATGTCACTTATGATTTGCATGTGATGTTAATGCTTTTATGCACCTTATTTTGGTTAGGACGATGGTAGCATTATAAGGTGATCCCTCACTTAAATTCCAAGATAAAATTGTGTTCTCCCCGAGTGTGCACTATTGCGACAGTTCGTCGTTTCGAGACACCACGTGATGATCGGGTGTGATAGAATCTACGTTCACATACAACTGGTGCAAGATAGTTTTGCACATGCGGAACACTCGGGTTAAACTTGAAGACCCTAGAATGTACAGACATGGCCTCGGAACACAAGAGACCGAAAGGTTGAACATGAGTCATATAGTGGATATGATCAACAGAGAGATGTTCACCATTCAAGCTAACTCAACTCACGTGATGATCAGACTTGAGTTAGTGAATTTGGATCATGTGTCACTCGAATCACTAGAGGGATGTTAATTTGAGTGGGAGTTCTTTAGTAACTTGATTAATTGAACTTATTATCGTGAACATAGTCAATATGTCTTTGCAAATTATGTTGTAGCTTGCGCTGTAGCTCCACTATTTTTTGATATGTTCCTAGAGAAAACTTAGTTGAAAGATCATAGTACCAATTATGCGGACTGGGTTCGTAAAATGAGGATTGTCCTCATTGCTGCACAAAAGGCTATGCCCTTAATGCACCTCTCAGTGTACTACCCCAAGCGTCATCTGTAAATGTTGCGAACATCTAACATATACGTTTTTGATGACTACATGATAGTTTAGTGCGTCATGCTTTGTGGCTTAGAATTGAGGCGCCGAAGACATTTTGAATGTCATGCAACATATGAGATGTTCCAAGAGCTGAAATTAGGATTTCAGAGTCGTGTCTATGTTGAGAAGTATGAGACCTCCGACAAGATTCTTTGCCTGCAAAGTAAGGGAGAAAATTTCAATCGTTGAGCATGTGCTCAGATTGTCTGGGTGCTACAATCACTTGAATCAAGTGGGAGTTGATCTTCCAGATAACATAGTGATTGACATAGTTCTCCAGAGTCTTTGTCACCGGGATACTGAGCTTCGTGATAAACTATAACATATCAGGGATAGAGATGATGATCCCTGAGCTATTCGCGATGTTTGACACCACGAAAGTAGAAATAAAGTAGGAGCATCAAGTGTTGATGGTTAGTAAAACCACTAGTTTCAAGAAGAGCAAGGGCAAGGAAAGGGATACTTCATGAAATGGAAAACTAGTTGCTGCTCTAAAAGAAAAACCCAAAGGTTGAACCCAAACCCGAGACTAAGTGCTTCTAATATGAGGGGAACGACCACAGAAGCAGCAGTACCCTAGATAGTTGGTAGATGAGAAGGCTGGCAAAGTCGACAAAAGTATATTGGATATACATGATATTGATGTGTACATTACTAGTACTCCTAGTGGCACCGGGGTATTAGATACCGGTTCAGTTGCTAAGTGTTAGTAATTCAAAATTATAGCTACGGAATAAACTGATACTAGCAAGGGTGAGGTGACGATGTGTGTTGGAAGTAATTCCAAGGTTGATGTGATCACACATCACACTCTCCCTCTACCATCGGGATCAGTGTTGAACCTAAATAATTGTTATTAGGTGTTTGCGTTGAGCATAGACATGCTTAGATCGTGTTTATTGCAATAAGGTCATTCATTTAAAGAGAATAATGGTTACTTTGTTTACTTGAATAATACCTTCAATGGTCATGCACCTGAAATGAATGGTTTATTGAATCTTGATCGTAGTGATACACATGTTCATAATATTGGTGCCAAAAGATACAAATGTAGTAATAGTGGGGGAGGCAGGGGGTGCTGGCAGGGGCCTTGGCCCCCTATGCTCTCACAAATACACCTATATCTAGTCCTAATCCTCCATTTGTCAAACAAAATTAGCTAAGTTTAGGTGATTTGGCCCCCTCTATCATTATATGACATGTTTTGGCCCCCTCTATATTCAGTTTGTGGCTTCGCCACTGTGTAGTACTGATAGTAGCACTTACTTGTGGCACTACCGCTTGAGTCATATTGCTATAAAATGCATGAAGAAGCTCCATGCCGATGGATCTTTGGATTCAGTCATTTTTGAATCATTTGAGAGATGCGAACCATGCCTATTGGTGTAAACGCATGAATAAACTCCATGTAGATGGATTGTTTGGACTCACTTGATTTTTGAATCACTTGAGACATGCAAATCATGCCACATAGGCAAGATGACTGAAGGCTTCGTTTTTACAGTGAGATGCAATGAGCAAGTAAATTGTTGGAAAAAATATATTTTGATGTATGTAGTCCAATGAGTGCCGAGGCACGCAATGGATATCGTTATGTTCTTACTTCACTAATGATTCGTGTAGATACAAGTGCATTTGCTTGATGAATCACAAGTCTAAAATATTGAAAAGTTCAAGCAATTTTAGAGTGAAGTTGAAGATTGTCGTGACAAGAGGATAATATGTCTATGATGTGATCATGGAGGTAAATATATATTTGAGTTGTGAGTTTGGTATACATTTAAGACAATGTGAAAATTGTTTCAAAACTCATGCCACCTGGAACACCATAGTGTGATGGTGTGTCCGCACGTCATAGCCGCACCCTATTGGATATGGTGCATACTATGATGTCTCTTATCGAATTACCACTATCATTTTGGGGTTAGGCATTAGAGACAACCACATTCACTTTAATAGGTCACTTCGTAATTCCTTGAGATGACACCGTATGGACTATGGTTTGGATAAACCTAAGATGTTGTTTCGTAAAGTTTAGTGCTACGATGCTTATGTCAAAAGGCTTCAGCCTGATAAGCTCGAATCCAAACAGGATAAATGCATCTTCAGAGGATACCCAAAACAGTTGGGTATACCTCCTATCTTAGATCTGAAAGGAAAGTGTTTGTTTCCAAAAACGGGTCCTTTCTCAAGAAAGAGTTTCTCTCGAAAGAATTGAGTGGGAGGATGGTGGAACTTGATGAGGTTACTGAACCATCACTTCAACCAGAGAGGTGAAGGGCGCAGGAAATTGTTCCTGTGGCGCCTACACCATTTGAAGTGGAAGCTGATGATGGTGATCATGAAGCTTCGGATAAAGTTACTACCAAACCTTGTAGGTCGACAAGGACACGTACTACTATAGAGTGATATAGTAATCCTATCTTGGAGGTCATGTTGCTGGTCAACAATGAACCTACGAGCTATGGAGAAGCAACGGTGGGCCCGGATTCTGACGAATGGCCGAAGGCCATGAAATCCGAGATAGGATCCATGTATGAAAACAAAGTGTAGACTTTGGAAGAACTACTTGATGGTCGTAAGGCTGTTAGTTACAAATGGATCTTTAAAAGGAATCGGACGATGATGGTAAATGCCACCATTAAGAAAGCTCGACTTGTTGCAAAGATGTTTCCGACAAGTTCAAGGAGTTGACTACGATGAGACTTTGTCACCCATAGTGATGCTAAAGTCTATTGGAATTATGTTAGCAATTGCTGCATTATTTATTATGAATTCTTGCAGATAGGATGTCAAAACATGTTTTCCTCGATGGTTTCCTTGAGGAAAGGTTGTATGTGATACAACCAGAAGGTTTTTTTGATCCTAAGGCTGCTAACAAGTATGAAAGCTCCAGCGATCCTTCTATGGACTGGAGCAAGCATCCCGGAGTTGGAATATACACTTTGATGATACGATCAAAGCTTTTGGGTTTATACAAAGTTTATGAAAAACTTGTATTTCCAATAAAGTGAGTGGGAGCACTATAGAATTTCTGATGAGTATATGTGGTTGACATATTGTTGATCAGAAATAATGTTGGATTTCTGGAAAGCATAAAGGGTTGTTTGAAAGGAGTTCTTCAAAGGGAAACCTAAATTAAGCTACTTGAACATTGAGCATCAAGATCTATGGAGATAGATCAAGACGCTTGATAAAACTTTTGATGAATGCATACCTTGACAATTTTTGAAGGAGTTCAAAATAGATCGGTGAAATAAGGAGTTCTTGGTTGTGTTGTAAAGGTGTGAAATTTTAGTAAGACTCAAAGATCGACCACGTCAGAATAAAGAGAAAGGACGAATGTCGTCCCCTATGCCTTAGCCGTAGGCTCTATAGTATGCCATGCCGTGTTCCACCTAATATGTTGCTTGCCATGAGTCCGTCAATGGGTACAAAGAGTGATCTAGGATTGATTCACTGAACGACGGTCAAAGTTATCCTTAGTAACTAGTGGACTAAGGATTTTTTTCTCGATTATGGAGGTGATAAAAGAGTTTGTCGTAAAGGGTTACGTCGATGCAAGCTTTGACACTATTTCGGATGACTCTGAGTCGTAAACCAGTTTTGCATAGTGGAGCAGCCAGTTGGAATTGTTCCAAGTGGAGTGTAGTAGCAACATCTACAGTATGACATAGAGATTTGTAAAGTACACACAAATCTGAATGTTTCAGACCCGTTGACTAAAAACCCTCTCTCACAAGCAAGATATGATCAAACCCCATAACTGTATGGGTGTTAGGTTCATTACAATCACATACTAATGTGAACTAGATTATTGACTCTAGTGCAAGTGGGAGACTGTTGGAAGCATGTACTAGAGGCAATAATAAATTCATTATTATTATATTTGCTTATTCATGATAATCATTTATTATCCATGCTAGAATTGTATTGATTGGAAACTCAAATACATGGGTGGATACATAGACAACACACTGTTCCTAGTGAGCCTCTGAGGGACTAGCTCGTTGATCAAATATGGTCAAGGTTTCCTGGCCATAGACATGAGATGTCGTTTGTGTTGGAAATATGCCCTAGAGGCAATGATAAAATAGTTATTATTATATTTCCTGTTTCAAGATAATCGTTTATTATCCATGCTATAATTGTATTGAATGAAAGCATAGATACATGTGTGGATATATAGACAAAACAATGTCCCTAGCAAGCCTCTAGTTGGATAGCCAGTTGATCAAGGTTGGCTAAGGTTTTCTGACCATACGCAAGTGTTGTCACTTGATAACTGGACCACACCAATAGGAGAATCATGTGATGGACTAGACCCAAACTATGAACGTAGCATGTGATCGTGTCATTTTGTTGCTATTGTTTTCTACGTGTCAAGTATTCATTCCTATGACCATGAGATCATGTAACTCACTAACACCGGAGGAATACCTTATGTGCATCAAACATCACAATTTAACTGGGTGACTATAAAGGTGCTATATAGGTATCTCTGAAGGTGTCCGTTGAGTTAGCATGGATCAAGACTGAGATTTGTCACTCCGTGTGACGGAGAGGTATCTCGGGGCCCACTCGGTAATACAACATCACATAGATGCCATGGAAGCACTGTGACTCAAGTGTAAGTCACGGGATCTTGTATTACGGAATGAGTAAAGAGACTTGCCGGTAACGAGATTGAAATAGGTATACGGATACCAACGATCAAATCTCGGGCAAGTAACATACCGAAGGACAAAGGGAATGTTAAACGGGATTATATGAATCCTTGGCACAGAGGTTCAACCGATAAGATATTCGTAGAATATGTAGGATCCAATATGGACATTCAGGTCCCGCTATTGTATATTGACTAAGGAGTGTGTCGGGTCAGGTCTACGTAGTTCTCGAACCCGCAGGGTCTGCACACTTAAGGTTCGATGATGTTTTAGTATAGTTGAGTTATATGTGTTGGTTACCGAAGGTTGTTCAGAGTCCCGAATGATATCACAGACGTCACGAGGGTTTTCGGAATGGTCCGGAAACAAAGTTTGATATATAGGATGGTTTCATTTGGTCACCGGAAAGTTTTCGGGCATTACCGACAGTGTACCGGGAGTGACAAATGGGTTCCGGGTATTCACCGAGAGGGGCCCACCCACTCGGAAGTGAGCCCAGTGACCCTAGGGTGGCACACCAGCCCTTAGTGGGCTGGTGAGGCCAGCCCAAGAGGGCCATGGTGCCACAAGTGATAAAAAACCAAAAGAAAAGAAAAACAAGGAAAGAGGGAGGTGGGAAGTAAGGAGTGGACTCCTTCCCCCAAACCGAATTGGGGTGGGAGTCCACCTCCTCCTAATCGGCCGGCGCCCTTGGGGCTCCCTTGAGCCCCAAGGCTAGCCCCTCTCCACCTCCTATATATATTGGTGGTATTAGGGCTTTTGAGACACAACTTTTTCCACGTGCAACTCAAACCTATACCAGGTAGTTCATCCTCTAGATCGGATTTCTGCGGAGCTCGGGCGGAGCCGTGCAGGAGTAGATCATCACCACCACCGGCCCGCCGTCACGCTGCCGGAGAACTCATCTACTTCTCCATCTCTCTTGCTGGATCAAGATGGCCGAGATCGTCATCGAGCTGTACGTGTGCTCAACGCGGAGGTGTCGTCCGTTCGGCAGTAGATCGGAACGGATCATGGGATGACGGTGATTGGAATCACAAAGCTGTACCACTACATCAACCGCGTTTCTTAAACGCTTCCTGCTTAGCAATCTACAAGGGTATGTGGATCTAATCTCCTCTCGTAGATGGACATCACCATGATAGGTCTTTGTGTGCGGAAGAATTTTTTTGTTTCCCATGCAACGTTCCCCAACAGTCGCATCATAAGCTAGGTTCATGCGTAGATGTTATCTCGAGTAGAACACAAAAGGTTTTGTGGGCGTTGATGTTCGATTTGCTGCCCTCCTTAGTCTTTTCTCGATTCTGCGGTATTGTTGGATTGAAGCGGCCCAGACCGACATTACTCGTATGCTTACGAGAGACTGGTTTCATCGACCAACATGCAACTCGTTGCATAAAGATGACTGGCGGGTGCCTGTTTCTTCAACTTTAGTTGAATTGGATTTGACCGAGGCAGTCCTTGGAGAGAGGTTAAATAGCAAATTGCACATCTCCGTTGTGGTTTTTGCGTAAGTAAGATGCGATCACACTAGATACCCATAGCAACCACGTAAAACATGCAACAACAAATTAGAGGACGTCTAACTTGTTTTTGCATGGTATGCTTGTGATGTGATATGGCCAAAGACATGATGTGATATATTGGATGAATGAGATGATCATGTTGTAATAGTTAATATCGACTTGCACGTCGATGCTATGGCAACCGGCATGACCCATAGGGTTGTCTTTAAACTAACGTTTGTGTTTGCAGATGCGTTTACTATATTGCTAGGTTGTAGCTTTAGTAGTAATAGCATAGATAGCACGACAACCTTGATGGCGGCACGATGATGGAGATCAAGGTGTGGCACCGGTGACAAGAAGATAATGTCGGTGCTTTGGTGATGGAGATCAAGAAGCACAAGATCATGGCCATATCATGTCACTTATGAATTGCATGTGAAGTTAATCCTTTTATGCACCTTATTTTGCTTAGAACGACGGTAGCATTATAAGGTGATCCCTCACTAAAATTTCAAGATGAAATTGTGTTCTCCACGACTGTGCACCGTTGCGACAGTTCGTTGTTTCGAGACACCACGTGATGATCGGGTGTGATAGACTCAACGTTCACATACAATGGGTGCAAAACAGTTGCACACGCGGAACACTCGGGTTAAACTTGACGAGCCTAGCATGTGCAGACATGGCCTCGGAACACAAGAGACCGAAAGGTTGAGCATGAATCATATAGTTGATATGATTAGCATAGAGATGTTTACCACTGAAATTATACTCAACTCACGTGATGATCGTACTTGAGTTAGTCGATTTGGATCATGCACCACTCAAATGACTAGAGGGATGCACTTTTTGAGTGGGAGTTTATTAAGTAATTTGATTAGTTAAACTCTAATTATCTTGAACATAGTCTAAGTCCACTTTGCAATATTTTATGTTGTAGATCAATGGCTCACGCAGTAGCAACACTGAATTTCAATACGTTCCTAGAGAAAGCTAAGTTGAAAGATGATGGAAGCAACTTTGTAGACTAGGCACGTAATCTTAGGCTCATTCTACAAGCTGGGAAAAAGAATTATGTCCTTGATGTTGCGCTAGGATATGAACCACCCGCTACATCCGACCAAGATGTTTTGAACGCTTGGCAATCGCGTAAGGAGGACTACTCAGTAGTTCAATGTGCAGTCTTGTATGGCTTGGAACCGGGACTTCAACGTCGCTTTAAGCGTCATGGAGCATATGAGATGTTCCAGGAGTTGAAGTTTATCTTTCAGAAGAACGCCCGGATCGAGAGGTATGAGGCCTCCGATAAAATCTATGCTTGCAAGATGGAGGAGAATTCGTCTGTCAGTGAACATGTGCTCAAAATGTCTGGGTACTCAAACCGTCTAGCTGAGCTGGGGATTGAACTCCCGCAAGAGGCTATCACTGACAGAATTCTTCAATCACTGCCACCTAGCTATAAGAGCTTTGTGTTGAACTATAACATGCAAGGGATGAACAAGTCACCCGGCGAGTTATTCGCGATGCTGAAAGTCGCAGAGTCAGAACTTCGGAAAGAGCATCAAGTGTTGATGGTCAATAAGACCACTGGTTTCAAGAAAAACGACAAAGGCAAGATGGGTAACTCCAATAAGAGCGGCAAGACTGTTGCTAATCCGACGAAGAAACCCAAGGCTGGACCTAAGCCATAAACAGAGTGTTATTATTGCAAGGGGATGGGTCACTGGAAGCGCAACTGCCCCAAGTATTTGGCTGATAAGAAGGCGGCCTAAGAAAAATCAGGTATATGTGATATACATGTTATTGATGTGTACTTAACCAACTCTCGTAGTAGTGCATGGGTATTTGATGCCGGTTCTGTTGCTCATATTTGCAACTCGAAGTAGGAACTGTGGAATAAACGAAGGCTCGCGAAGGATGAAGTGATGATGCGCGTGGGAAATGGTTCCAAGGTTGATGCAATCGCCGTCGGCACAGTCTAACTTCAGTTACCATCAGGATTAGTTATGAACTTAAATAATTGTTATTTAGTGCCTACGTTAAGCATGGACATTATATCTGGATCTTGTCTATTGTGAGACGGTTACTCATTTAAGTCAGAGAATAATGGTTGTTCTATTTCTATGAGTAATATCTTTTATGGTCATGCACCCAATGTGAGAGGATTGTTCATATTGAATCTTGATTGTGATGATACACATATACATAACATTGAGACCAAAATATGTAGAGTTAATAATGATAGCGCCACGTTTTTGTGGCACTGCCGCTTAGGTCATATTGGAGTAAAGTGCATGAAGAAACTCCATTCCGATGTGCTTTTGGGGTCACTTGATTTTGAATCACTTGACACGTGCGAACCATGCCTCATGGGCAAGATGACTAAGACTCCGTTCTCCAGAACAATGGAGTGTGCAAGTGACTTGTTGGAGACCATACATACCGATGTGTGCGGTCCGATGAGTGTGGAGGCGCGCGGAGGATATCGTTATTTTCTCACCTTCACTGACGATTTGAGTAGGTATGGATATATCTACTTGATGAAGCACAACTCCGAAACGTTTTTAGAAGTTCAAGCAATTTCAGAGTGAAGTTGAAAATCATTGTAATAAGAAGATTAAGTTCCTACGTTCTGATCGTGGCGGTGAGTATCTGAGTTTCGAGTTTGGTGCTCACTTAAGACAATGTGGAATTGTTTCACAGTTAACACCGCTTGGAACACCACAGCGTAATGGTGTGTCCGAACGTCGTAATCGTACTTTGTTAGAAATGGTGCGATCTATGATGTCTCTTACCGATTTGCCGTTATCATTTTGGGGTTATGCATTAGAGACAACTGCATTCACTTTAAATAGGGAACCATCAAAATCTGTTGAGACAATGATAACCCATAAGTATAGGGGATCATAACAGTTTTCGAGGGTAGAGTATTCAACCCAAATTTATTGATTCGACTCAAGGGGAAGCCAAAGAATATTCTCAAGTATTAGCAGTTGAGTTGTCAATTCAACCACACCTGAAAGATTTAGTATCAGCAGCAAAGTATCAGTAGAAAAGTAGGGTGATAGCAGCAATAGCAACAGTAACCAGTAGCAGCAGAGTAACATCAGTAGCAACAGAGTAACATCAGTAGCAGTGACAACAGTAGCAGCAAAGTAACATAGCAAGGACCAGTAGTAAAAGACTCATAGGCATTGGATCGGTGATGGATGATTATGCCGGATATGATTCATCATGCAACAATTATAACACGGAGAGATAAGTAACAAGCTCCATTTCGTCACTCTAATGTAGGCATGTATTCCGTATGTAGCCATACATGCTTAGGGAAAAGTACTTGCATGGCATCTATTGTCCAACCCTCCCGTGGCAGCGGGGTCCTAGTGGAAACTACGGGATATTAAGGTTCTCCTTTTAATAAAGAACCGGACCAACGCATTAACACTTGGTGAATACATGAACTCCTCATACTATGGTCATCTCCGGGAGTGGTTCCGGCTATTGTCACTCCGGGGTTGCCGGGTCATAACACATAGTAGGCGACTACAACTTGCAAGATAGGATCTAAAACACACATATATTGGCGACAACATAATATGTTCAGATCTGAAATCATGGCACTCGGACCCTAGTGACAAGCATTAAGCATGGCAAAGTAGTAGCAACATCAATCTCACAACATAGTGGATACTAGGGATCAATCCCCGTCAAAACTAACTCGATTACATGATAGATCTCATCCAACCATCACTGTCCAGCAAGCCTACAATGAGATTACTCATGAACGGTGAAGAGCATCATGGAATTGGCGATGAAGGAAGGTTGATGATGACGATGGCGACGATCTCCCCTCTCCGGAGCCCAAAACGGACTCCAGATCTGCCCTCCAGATGAAGAACAGAAGGTGGCGGCGCCTCCGTATCGTAAAACACGATGAACTCTTCTCCTTGATTTTTTTCCGGGCGAGACGGAGTAAATAGAGCTAGATTTGGAGGCGGTGGAGTGTCGTGGGCTCCACAAGCCTGCCAGGCGCGGCCAGGGGGGGGGGGGCTGGTGGGCTTGTGGGCTCACGGCTCCACTTCCTCCGCTAATTGTTGCGCCAGTATTTTTCATAAATTCCAGAAAAATTCTCCGTAAATTTTCAGGTCATTTCAAGAACTTTTATTACTGCGCAAAAAAACACCATGGCAATTCTGCTGAATACAGCGTTAGTCCGGGTTAGTTCCATTCAAATCATGCAAATTAGAGTCCAAAACAAGGGCAAAATAGCTCGGAAAAGTAGATACAATGGAGATGTATCAACTCCCCCAAGCTTAAAGCCTTGCTTGTCCTCAATCAATTCAGTTGACAAACTGAAAGAGACAAAAGAAAAACTTTTACGAACTCTGTTTGATCTTGTTGTTGCAACTATGTCTAACTCATAACCAGAATTTCAGCAAGATCACAAGCTAACCACATAAGCAAATGACATCTAGGTCTCACGGTAAACTCATATCAGTGGAATAATCAACTAGTGAGCAAATAATAAGAAGTCTCAAATGTCAACAATTCGATCAAAACAATCATGAAGCAGTACGAATAGATGGTATCTCGCTAGCTCTTTCTGAGACCGCAAAACATAAATGCAGAGCACCTTCAAAGACCAAGGGCTGACTATAGATTGTAATTCATGGCAAAGAAGACCCATTCATAGTCATACTCAACACAGTTAAAAGCAAAGCATAAAAATGACAGAGGTGCTCTCTAATTGGTGCTTTTATAAGAAGAGGATGACTCAACAGGAACATAAATAGACAGGCCCTTTGCAGAGGGAAGCATTGATTTGCAGAGGTGCCAGAGCTCCAGCTTTGAAAAGAAAGATAATAATTTTGGGTGGCATGCTTTCATTGTCAACGCAATGACTAAGAGTTCTCAACATCTTCCACGCTACACATGCTATAGGCGGTTCCCAAACAGAAAAGTAAAGTTTTGACTCCCCCACCACCAATCAATGACACTCCACGGCTTGCCGAATCCTCGGGTACCGTCCATACCAACATCAATCCAGGGGGAGTTTTGTTTGCAATTATCTTTTTGATTTGAGCATGGAACTGGAAATTCCAATTACCGGCCCCTTTCTCATGAATGATAGTGAATAAACACGTATCGAGGATAACACGCCTAGCATGGAAGATACTGATAGCCCCCTGTCACCACATGAGCAGTTCAGGCATGCAAAACAGATTATTTCTTGAAGGTTTAGAGAGTGGCACATGCAAATTTACTTGGAACAGCAGGTAGATACTGCATATAGGTAGGTATGGTGGACTCATATGGAACAACTTTGGGTTTATGTAAGTGGATGCACAAGCAGTATTCCCGCTTAGTACAAGTGAAGGATAGAAAAAGACTGGGAAGCGACCAACTAGAGAGCGACAACAGTCATCAAAATGCATTGAGATTAACTAACATTGAGTGCAAGCATGAGTAGGACATAAATCATCATGAACATGAATGTCATAGAGGCTATGTTGATTTTGTTTCAACTACATGCGTGAACATGCGCCAAGTCAAGCCACTTGAAACATTCAAAGGAGGATACCATCCTATCATACTACATCATAGTCATCTCAAAATTCATGTAGGCAACCAAGACAAACCATTATAAGCTCCTAGCTAATTAAGCATGTCATCTGCAACTATGATCTCTAAGTTGTCATTGCAAACATGTTTCTCTCACAACAAAGCTGAACTAGGAACAGTGAGCTAGTCATATTTACAAAAAAAAATAGATCGAGTTCATACCAGCTTTTCCAGGCTCAGTCACTTCATCATATATCGTCATTATTGCCTTTCACTTGCACGACCGAATGATGTGAACAACGATAAGATTGCTCCTGCATTGGACTACGCTGGAATCTGCAGGCAAACACAAAGGAGAAGACAAAGTAATATGGCTCTTTGACCGCTAAACTGGTATGCATGCGAGAGGCACTAAACATTGTAACCATGTTCTTTTACCTTGACCCAAAGAAAAAGAAAACTATTTACACGGGAAAGCTCCCAACAATCAAAGGAAGAAAAAGAAAATCTTTTTGGGTTTTCTCAAACTAGACAGACACACGAAACGAAAACGAGAAAAAGAAAATAAACTAACATGGATGATATAGTGGCAAAGTGTGAACACCGACGAACAAAGTGAAAGCATAAGCAAGAACGTAAAGTTGGTGAGAAACACGTACTCCCCCAAGCTTAGGCTTTTGGCCTAAGTTGGTCTACTCCCACAAGTGCCTAGAGGCCATATTACGCATCAAAACTACTTGGGACCAAGGCTTTTGGCCTAAGTTGGTCTACTCCCACAAGTGCCTAGAGGCCATATTACGCATCAAAACTACTTGGGACCAGCTAAAATTAGCATGCAAAGCTCAAGAACAGGGTCACCAAGGCAGCAAAAATACGTGAAGTATAAGGCACTAGAGAAAAAACTAATTGGACCAATGGAGGAGTCACTTACCAAGGAGAAATTTCCCCAAAACAGTTCAGAGAATGGTGCTTTGAGCAAGGAGATCGAAAATCCCAGCAAGAAGAGCAAGAACACGGGTTTGAGCTGCGAAACGATATTTTCTGGAGGTAGGAGAAGCAGATGGGAGCTAGAATGAGTGGAGGGGGTGCACATGGGCCCCACAAGCCAGGTAGGCGCGGCCAGGGGGGTGCCCCAGCCTCCAGGGCTTGTGGCCCGCTGGTGCAGCCCCCAGACTTGCTCTTCGTCCCAGTATTTTTCAAAAATTCCAGAAAAAATCATACTTGATTTTCAGGACGTTCGGAGAACTTTTATTTTCGGGGTACTTTTCCACAGGACGCTAAAAGCAGAAAAGAGGGAAAACTAAACTAAACCTATCATTTTTCTTCTAAGCAACCGAAATTGAAAGCTTGGAACAGAGGTTTGTGACTCCTCGATTCATCCATCTCATGGTCATCGAAAGAAATCCGTCAATGAGGTTGATCAAGTCTCCTCGACAAACCTTTTCGAATCGCAAAAGAGAACGGAGAATTTTCGAATAGTCACTAGGTCACCTCAATGGGGATGTGTATCTCCCCAGCAAGCAAATCATACTTCATCTTAACAGGAAGAATAGGGCAATCAAAGCTCCCAATAAGAATCGATGAAGTTTTTTTCGATAGCATTGATGCAATGTACTCGATATTGTTTCTTCGGAAAGTGCACCGTATGCTCATTACCGTTTACATGGAAAGTGACATTGCATTTGTTGCAATCTGTAACAGCCCCTGCAGTGTTTAAAAAGGGTCTTCCAAGGATGACCACCATGGCATCGTCCTCGGGAATATCCAGGATAACAAAGTCTGTTAAGATAGTGATGTTAGCAACCACAACAGGCACATCCTCGCAAATGCCGATAGGGAAAGTAGTTGATTTTTCGGCCATTTGCAGAGAGATTTTAGTGGGTGTCAACTTATCCAGTTCAAGCCTACAATAAAGAGAGAGAGAGAGAGAGGCATAACACTAACACCAGCTCCAAGGTCGCATAACGCAGTTCTAACGTAGTTACCTTTAATGGAGCAAGGTATAGTGGGCACTCCGGGATCACCTAGTTTCTTAGAAGTTCCACCCTTGAAGGTATAATTAGCGAGCATGGTGGAAATCTCAACCTCAGGTATGCTCCTCTTATTAGTCACAATATCCTTCATGTACTTAGCATACGGAGACATTTTGAGCATATCTGTCAAACGCATTTGCAGAAAGAGAGGTCTAATCATTTCAACAAATCGCTCAAAATCTTCATCATCCTTTTTCTTGGATGGCTTGGGAGGAAAGGGCATGGGTTTTTGAACCCACGGTCCCCTTTCTTTACCATGCTTCCTAGCAGTGAAGTCGTTCTTATCGTATATCTTATTCTTAGGCTGTGGGTTATCAAGATCAACGGGTTCAATCTCCACATCCTTATCAGTGCTAGGTTGAGCATCAACATGAAAATCACTATTGGTATTATCATTAGGCTCATGTTCATCACCAGATTGTATTTTGGCATGAGATACAGAGACATCGTTTGGGCTCTGAGGTGTAGCAGCAACAGGGTTGCTAGCGTGCAGGTTCCTATCATCTTTCTTCTTCTTTCTAGGATGACTAGGTACATCAGTGCTAACTCCTTGAGAATCTTGTTTAATTCTCTTTGGATGACCCTCAGGATACAAAGGTTCCTGGGTCATTCTACCGCCTCTAGTGACCACTCTGACATAATTGTCACTCTGAGCTTTAAGTACTTGTTCTACCAGAGTAGAAACCATAGAGGCATGTTTACTCAAGAGCTTAAGATCATTGACGTTTCTGTCCACACAAGCACTTAAATGACTAAGCATACGGGCATTCTGTTCCAATTGTCTGCTAACATAATCATTGAAACTTTGTTGTTTGGCAACAAAGTTATCAAATTCATCCAGGCATAGGCTAGCAGGTTTATCAAAAGGAATATCACTCTCATCAAACCTACGCAGAGAATTTACTTCTACTACCTGTATCGGGTTATCAAGACCATGGATCTCTTTGATAGGTGGTAGATTTTTGACATCTTCAGATTTAATGCCTTTCGCTTTCATAGATTTCTTAGCTTCTTGCATATCTTCGGGACTGAGGAATAGAATACCTCTTTTCTTCGGAGTTGGCTTAGGAGGTGGTTCGGGAATAGTCCAAGCATTCTCATTGCACAAGATGTTATTCAATAGGATCTTAGCTTGTTCTATGGTTCGTTCCCTAAAAACACAACCGACACAACTATCTAGGTGGTCTTTGGAAGCATCAGTAAGTCCATTATAGAAGATATCAAGTATTTCATTCTTCTCGAGAGGGTGATCAGGCAAAGCATTCAGCAGCTGGACGAGCCTCCCCCAAGCTTGTGGGAGACTCTCTTCTTCAGCTTGAGCAAAGTTATATATTTCCTGCAAGGCATCTTGCTTCTTATGGGTAGGGAAATATTCTTCAGAGAAGTAGTAGACCATATCCTGGGGGCTACGCACACAACCAGGAGCAAGAGAAGTGAACCAGGTCTTAGCATCATCCTTTAGGGCTTCTTCGGTTAATCCCACCGAGGAGGGGATTGAAGACGATTGGAGGGGATTGAGGTGGAATTTGACTTGTAGTGGATTTAATCCCTCTCAATGCTCTCCAAACCCCTTCAATTTTGGAGGAACCAAACAAGTGTTGGAAATATGCCCTAGAGGCAATAATAAATTAGTTATTATTATATTTCTTAGTTCATGATAATCGTTTATTATCCATGCTATAATTGTATTGATTGGAAACACAATACTTGTGTGGATACATAGACAAAACACTGTCCCTAGTAAGCCTCTAGTTGACTAGCTCGTTGATCAAAGATGATCAAGGTTTCCTGGCCATAGGCAAGTATTGTCACTTGATAACGGGATCACATCATTAGGAGAATCATGTGATGGACTAGACCCAAACTAATAGACGTAGCATGTTGATCGTGTCATTTTGTTGCTACTGTTTTCTGCGTGTCAAGTATTTGTTCCTATGACCATGAGATCATACAACTCACGGACACCGGAGGAATGCTTTGTGTGTATCAAACGTCGCAACGTAACTGGGTGACTATAAAGATGCTCTACAGGTATCTCCGAAGGTGTTCGTTGAGTTAGTATGGATCGAGACTGGGATTTGTCACTCCGTGTGACGGAGAGGTATCTCGGGGCCCACTCGGTAATACAACATGACACACAAGCCTTGCAAGCAATGTGACTTAGTGTAAGTTGCGGGATCTTGTATTACGGAGCGAGTAAAGAGACTTGCCGGTAAACGAGATTGAAATAGGTATGCGGATACTGACGATCGAATCTCGGGCAAGTAACATACCGAAGGACAAAGGGAATGACATACGGGATTATATGAATCCTTGGCACTGAGGTTCAAACGATAAGATCTTCGTAGAATATGTAGGATCCAATATGGGCATCCAGGTCCCGCTATTGGATATTGACCGAGGAGTCTCTCGGGTCATGTCTACATAGTTCTCGAACCCGCAGGGTGTGCACACTTAAGGTTCGACGTTGTTTTATGCGTATTTGAGTTATATGGTTGGTTACCGAATGTTGTTCGGAGTCCCGGATGAGATCACGGACGTCATGAGGGTTTCCGGAATGGTCCGGAAACGAAGATTGATGTATAGGATGACCTCATTTGATTACCGGAAGGTTTTCGGAGTTACCGGGAATGTACCGGGAATGACGAATGGGTTCTGGGAGTTCACCGGGGGGGGGGGCACCCACCCCGGGGAAGCCCATGGGTGTTTGGGGTGCCACACCAGCCCTTAGTGGGCTGGTGAGACAGCCCAAGAGAGGCCTATGCGCATAGGAAAGAAAATCAAAGAGGAAAGGAAAAAAAGAAGGAGGTGGGAAAGGGAAGAAGGACTCCACCTTCCAAACCAAGTGGATTTCGGTTTGGGAGGGGGAGACCTTCCCCCTTGGCTCGGCCGACTCCCTTGGGAGTCCTTGGACCCCAAGGCAAGTCTCCCCCCTCCTCCTCCTATATATAGTGGGGTTTTAGGGCTGATTTGAGACGACTTTTCCACGGCAGCCCGACCACATACCTCCACGGTTTTTCCTCTAGATCGCGTTTCTGCGGAGCTCGGGCGGAGCCCTACTGAGACAAGGTCATCACCAACCTCCGGAGCACCGTCACGCTGCCGGAGAACTCTTCTACCTCTCCGTCTCTCTTGCTGGATCAAGAAGGCCGAGATCATCGTCGAGCTGTACGTGTGCTGAACGCGGAGGTGCCGTCCGTTCGGTACTAGATCGTGGGACTGATCGCGGGATTGTTCGCCGGGCGGATCGAGGGACGTGAGGACGTTCCACTACATCAACCACGTTCTCTAAATGCTTCTGCTGTACGATCTACAAGGGTACGTAGATCACTCATCCCCTCTCGTAGATGGACATCACCATGATAGGTCTTCGTGCGCGTAGGAAATTTTTTGTTTCCCATGCGACGTTCCCCATCAGTGGCATCATGAGCTAGGTTCATGCGTAGATGTCTTCTCGAGTAGAACACAAAAGATTTTGTGGACGGTGATGTGCGTTTTTCTGCCCTCCTTAGTCTTTTCTTGATTCCGCGGTATTGTTGTATCGAAGCGGCTCGGACCGACATTACTCGTACGCTTAGAGAGACTGGTTTCATCGCTACGAGTAACTCAGTTGCTCAAAGATGACTGGCGGGTGTCAGTTTCTCCAACTTTAGTTGAACCGGAATTGACCGAGGAGGTCCTTGGATGAGGTTAAATAGCAATTCATATATCTCTGTTGTGGTGTTTGCGTAAGTAAGATGCGATCCTACTAGATACCCATGGTCACCACGTAAAACATGCAACAACAAAATTAGAGGACGTCTAACTTGTTTTTGCAGGGTATGCTTGTGATGTGATATGGCCAACGATGTGATGTGATATATTGGATGTATGAGATGATCATGTTGTAATAGTTAATATCGACTTGCACGTCGATGGTACGGCAACCGGCAGGAGCCATAGGGTTTTCTTTATAACTAACGTTTGTGCTTGCAGATGCGTTTACTATTTTGCTAGGACGTAGCTTTAGTAGTAATAGCATGAGTAGCACGACAACCCCGATGGCGACACGTTGATGGAGATCATGGTGTGACGCCGGTGACAAGAAGATCGTGCCGGTGCTTTGGTGATGAAGATCAAGAAGCACGTAATGATGGCCATATCATGTCACTTATGAATTGCATGTGATGTTAATCCTTTTATGCACCTTATTTTGCTTAGAACGATGGTAGCATTATGAGGTGATCTCTCACTAAAATTTCAAGACGAAATTGTGTTCTCCCCGACTGTGCACCGTTGCTACAGTTCGTCGTTTCGAGACACCACGTGATGATCGGGTGTGATAGACTCAACGTTCACATACAACGGGTGCAAAACAGTTGCGCACGCAGAACACTCGGGTTAAGCTTGACGAGCCTAGCATGTGCAGTCATGGCCTCGGAACACATGAGACCGAAAGGTCGAGCATGAATCGTATAGTTGATATGATTAGCATAGAGATGATCGGACTTGAGATAGTGGATTTGGATCATGTACCACTCAAATGACTAGAGAGATGTATTTTTTGAGTGGGAGTTCTTAAGTAATATGATTAATTGAACTAATTGTCATGAACATAGTCTAATGGTCTTTGCGAATTACGATGTAGCTTGCGCTATAGCTCTACTGTTTTTATATGTTCCTAGAGAAAATTTAGTTGAAAATTGATAGTAGCAAACTTTGCAGACTGAGTCTGTAAAACCGAGGATTGTCCTCGTTGCTACGCAGAAGGCTTATGTCCTTAATGCACCACTCGGTGTGCTGCACCTCGAGCGTCGTCTGTGGATGCTATGAACATCCGACATACACGTTTCTGATGACTACACGATAGTTCAGTGCAAAATACTTAATGGCTTAGAAGCAAGACGCCGAAAACGTTGTAAAACGTCACGGAACATAAGTGATGTTCTAAAGAGATGAAATTGTGATTTCATGCTTGTGCCCTTGTTAAGAGGTACGAGACCTCCAACAAGATTCTTTGTCCACAAAGTAAAGGAGAAAAGCTCAATCGTTGAGCATGTGCTCAGATTGTCTGAGTACAACAATCACTTGAATCAAGTGGGAGTTAATCTTCCAGATGAGATAGTGATGGTTCTCCAAAGTCACTGCCACCAAGCTGTGAGAGCTTCGTGATGAACTATAACATATCAAGGATAGATACAATGATCCTTGAGCGATTCACGATGTTTGACACTGCGAAAGTAGAAATCAAGAAGGAGCGTCAATAGTTGATGGTTTGTAAAACCACTAAGTTTCAAGAAAGGCAAGGGCTAGAAGGGATACTTCGTGAAACGGCAAAACAGTTGCTGCACTAATGAAGAGACCCAAGATTAAACCCAAACCCGAGACTAAGTGCTTCTGTAATGAGGGGAACAGTCACTGAGGCGGAGCAACTCTAGATACTTGGTAGATAAGAAGGCTGGCGAAAGTCGAAAGATGTGTATTTGATATACATGATGTTGATGTGTACTTTACTAGTACTCCTAGTAGCATGAGGGTATTGGATACCGGTTCGGTTGCTAAGTGATTAGTAACACGAAATGAAAGCTACGGCATAAACGGAGACTAGCTAAAGGCGAGGTGACGATACGTGTTGGAAGTGTTTCCAAGGTTGATATGATCAAACGTCGCACGCTCCCTCTACCATCGGGATTGGTGTTAAACCTAAATAATTGTTATTTGGTGCTTGCGTTAAGCATGAACATGATTGGATCGTTTTTATTGCAATACGATTATTCATTTAAGGAGAATAATGGTTACTCTATTTTCTTGAATATTCACCTTCAATGGTTTATTGAATCTCGATCGTAGTGTTACACATGTTCATAATATTGGTGCCAAAAAGATACGAGTTAATGATGATAGTACCACTTACTTGTGGCACTGCCGCTTGAGTCATGTTAGTATAAATTTCATGAAGAGGCTCCATGCTGATGGATCTTTGTACTCACCTGATTTCGAATCAGTAGTGACATGCAAACCATACCACATGAGCAAGGCCTTGTTTTCATTGAGATGAAATAAGATAGTAACTTGTTGGAAGTGATACATATTGATGTATGCAGTCCAATGAGTACTGAGGCACGCAGTGGATATCATTATGTTCTTACTTCACTGACAATTTGAGTAGATACAAGAGTATTTACTTAATGAATCACAAGTCTGAAATGTTGAAAAGTTCAAATCCGTTTCAGAGTGAAGTTCGTCGTAACAAGAGGATAAACTGTCCACGATATGATCATAGAAATGAATATCTGAGTTACGAGTTTTGGTACACAGTTAAGACAATGTGGAAATTGTTTCGCAGTTCATGCCACCTGGAACATCATAGTGTGATGATGTGTCTGAACGTCATAGCCACGCACTATTTGGTATGGTCCATACTATGATGTCTCTTATCGAATTACCACTATCGTTTATGGGTTATGCATTAGAGACAACCACACTCACTTTAAATAGGGCACCGCGTATTTCCGTTGAGATGATACAGTATAGACTGAGGTTTAGAGAAATCTAAACTATCGTTTCTTGAAAGTTTGGGGTTTCGACACTTATGTGAAAAAGTTTCAGTCTGATAAGCTCGAACCCAAAGCGGATAAATGCTTCTTCATAGGGTATCCAAAACAGTTGGGTACATCTCCTATCTCAGATCCGAAAGCAAAGTGTTTGTTTCTAGAAACGGATCCTTTCTCGAGGAAAGGTTTCTCTCGAAAGAATTGAGTGGGAGGGTAGTAGAACTTGATGAGGTTATTGAACCATCACTTCAACCAGTGTGTAGCAGGGCGTAGGAAGTTGTTCCTGTGGCGCCTACACCAATTGAAATGGAAGCTGATGATGGTGATCATTGAGCTTCGAATCAAGTTACTACAAACCTCGTAGGTCGACAAGGTCGCGTACTGCTGCAGAGTAGTACGGTAACCCTGTCTTGGAGGTCATGTTGTTGAGCAAAGTGAACCTACGAGTTATGGAGAAAGCGATGGTGGGCCCAGATTCCGACAAATGGGTGGAAGCCATGAAATCCAAGAGAGGATCCATGGATGCAAACAAAGTGTAGACTTTGGAAGAATTACTTGATGGTCATAGGACTGTGGAGTAAAGATGGATCTTTAAAGGAAAACAGACGATGATGGTGATAAGTCACTATTAAGAAAACCTCGACTTGTCGCAAAGATGTTTTCGACAAGATCAAACAGTTGACTATGATGAGACTTTCTCACTCGTAGCGATGCTAAAGGTCTGTTAGAATTATGTTAGTTGTTGATGCATTATTTATGAAATATTGCACGTAGGATGTCAAAACTTTGTTTCCTCGACGGTTTCCTTGAGCAAACATTGTATGTGATACAACCAGGAGGTTTTGTCGATCCTAAAGATACTAGCAAGTATGCAAGCTCCAGTGATCCTTCAATGGACTGGTGCAAGCATCTCGGAGTTGGAATATATATACTTTGATGAAATGATCAAAGATTTTGGGTTTGTACAAGGTTTATGAGAAACTTGTATTTCCAAAGAAGTGAGTGGGAGCACTATAGAATTTCTGATAAGTATATGTGGTTGACATATTGTGGATCAGAAGTAATGTAGAATTTCTGTAAAGCATACAAGGTTGTTTGAAAGGAGTTTTTCAAAGGAATACCTAGATTGCGCTACTTGAACGTTGAGCATCAAAGATCTATGGAGATAGATCGAAAGCGCTTAATAGAAGTTTCAACAAGATGCATGCCTTGACAAGTTTTTGAAGGAGTTCAAAATAGATCAGTAAAGAAGGAGTTCTTGGTTGCGTTGTAAGGTGTGAATTTGAGTAAGACTCAAAACCCGACCACGACAGAATAAAGAGAATAGACGAAGGTCGTCTTCTATGCCTTAGCCGTAGAATCTAAAGTATGCCATGCTGTGTACCGCACCTGATGTGTGCCTTGACTCAAAGTATGTTGAGAGGTACAGAGAGTGATCCATGATTGAATCACTAGCAGCGGTCAAAATTTATCCTTAGTAACTAATGGACTAAGGAATTTTTCTCGATTATGGAGGTGGTTAAAGAAATCGTCGTAAAGGGTTACGTCGATGCAAGCTTTGACACTAATCCGAATAACTATGAGTAGTGAAATGGATTCATATAGTAGAGTAGATATTTGGAGCATTTCCGAATAGCACGTAGTAGCAGCATCTATAAGATGACGTAAAGATTTGTAAAGAACGCACGGATCTGAAAGTTTCAGAACCGTTGACTAAAACCTCTCTCACGAGCAAGACGTGATCAGACCCCATAACTATATGGGTGTTGGATTCGTTGGAATCACATGGTGATGTGAACTAGATTATTGACTCTATTGCAAGTGGGAGACTGTTGGAAATATGCCCTAGAGGCAATAATAAATTAGTTATTATTATATTTCTTAGTTCATGATAATCGTTTATTATCCATGCTATAATTGTATTGATTGGAAACACAATACTTGTGTGGATACATAGACAAAACACTGTCCCTAGGAAGCCTCTAGTTGACTAGCTCGTTGATCAAAGATGATCAAGGTTTCCTGGCCATAGGCAAGTGTTGTCACTTGATAACGGGATCACATCATTAGGAGAATCATGTGATGGACTAGACCCAAACTAATAGACGTAGCATGTTGATCGTGTCATTTTGTTGCTACTGTTTTCTGCGTGTCAAGTATTTGTTCCTATGACCATGAGATCATACAACTCACGGACACCGGAGGAATGCTTTGTGTGTATCAAACGTCGCAACGTAACTGGGTGACTATAAAGATGCTCTACAGGTATCTCCGAAGGTGTTCGTTGAGTTAGTATGGATCGAGACTGGGATTTGTCACTCCGTGTGACGGAGAGGTATCTCGGGGCCCACTCGGTAATACAACATCACACACAAGCCTTGCAAGCAATGTGACTTAGTGTAAGTTGCGGGATCTTGTATTACGGAACGAGTAAAGAGACTTGCCGGTAAACGAGATTGAAATAGGTATGTGGATACTGACGATCGAATCTCGGGCAAGTAACATACCGAAGGACAAAGGGAATGACATACGGGATTATATGAATCCTTGGCACTGAGGTTCAAACGATAAGATCTTCGTAGAATATGTAGGATCCAATATGGGCATCCAGGTCCCGCTATTGGATATTGACCGAGGAGTCTCTCGGGTCATGTCTACATAGTTCTCGAACCCGCAGGGTCTGCACACTTAAGGTTCGACGTTGTTTTATGCGTATTTGAGTTATATGGTTGGTTACCGAATGTTGTTCGGAGTCCCGGATGAGATCACGGACGTCACGAGGGTTTCCGGAATGGTCCGGAAACGAAGATTGATATATAGGATGACCTCATTTGATTACCGGAAGGTTTTCGGAGTTACCGGGAATGACGAATGGGTTCCGGGAGTTCACCGGGGGGGGGGGGGGGGGGCACCCACCCCGGGGAAGCCCATGGGTGTTTGGGGTGCCACACCAGCCCTTAGTGGGCTGGTGAGACAGCCCAAGAGAGGCCTATGCGCATAGGAAAGAAAATCAAAGAGGAAAGGAAAAAAAAGAAGGAGGTGGGAAAGGGAAGAAGGACTCCACCTTCCAATCCAAGTGGATTTCGGTTTGGGAGGGGGAGACCTTCCCCCTTGGCTCGGCCGACTCCCTTGGGAGTCCTTGGACCCCAAGGAAAGTCTCCCCCCTCCTCCTCCTATATATAGTGGGGTTTTAGGGCTGATTTGAGATGACTTTTCCACGGCAGCCCGACCACATACCTCCACGGTTTTTCCTCTAGATCGCGTTTCTGCGGAGCTCGGGCGGAGCCCTGCTGAGACAAGGTCATCACCAACCTCCGGAGCACCGTCACGCTGCCGGAGAACTCTTCTACCTCTCCGTCTCTCTTGCTGGATCAAGAAGGCCGAGATCATCGTCGAGCTGTATGTGTGCTGAACGCGGAGGTGCCGTTCGTTCGGTACTAGATCGTGGGACTGATCGCGGGATTGTTCGCGGGGCGGATCGAGGGACGTGAGGACGTTCCACTACATCAACCGCATTCTCTAAACGCTTCTGCTGTACGATCTACAAGGGTACGTAGATCACTCATCCCCTCTCGTAGATGGACATCACCATGATAGGTCTTCGTGCGCGTAGGAATTTTTTTTGTTTTCCATGCGATGTTCCCCAACAACAAGGCCTTAGTGAGAAAGGAAACAAATTAAGGATATAGTAGTGGCAGATCTTTTCCTCACTAGTGAATAGGGTGGCTATATCGTGCAGTTTGGTAAGATGGGCTACAACCGTTTCAGACTCATAACCCTGAAAAGGATCAGATTCGACCAGAGTGATTAACTCAGGGTCGACAGAGAATTCATAATACTTATCGGTCACAAAGATAGGCGAAGTAGCAAACTTCGGGTCGTATTTCATCCTAGCGTCCAGAGATTTTTCTTTCCACTTGTGCAGTAATTTCTCAACATCATAGCTATCCTTACACGCAAGAAAATCCTCAACTATCTCTCCCTCCATAACATAACGCTCAGGCATATCAGACAATTCAGGCATAATAGCAGGTTCTACTTCAATAGTATCAGCAGTTTCAGAAGTATCATCACATCTAGCAGCAACTCTAGCAATTTGTGCATCAAGGAATGCACCTAGTGGCAAGGCAGTATCAAGCATAGCATCATCAGGCAAAGCAATATCAGGCATAGCATCATCAGGCAAAGCAGTATCAAGCGTAGCGTCATCATAAGCATCATGGGCAGCAGAAGTAGCATCATCAAGCACATGTGACATATCAAGGTTTCTAGCAGGAGGTGGTGTCGCAAACTTACTCATAACTGAAGGTGAATCAAGTGCAGAGCTAGATGGAAGTTCCTTACCTGTCCTCGTAGTGGAGGGCAAGACTTTAGTTCTTGGATCTATCAGATTCCTCATAATGACCAGCAGACGTAAATCCCAAGTGACTCAGAGAATATTGCTATGCTTCCCCGGCAACGGCGCCAGAAAATAGTCTTGATAACCCACAAGTATAGGGGATCGCAACAATTTTCGAGGGTAGAGTATTCAACCCAAATTTATTGATTCGACTCAAGGGGAAGCCAAAGAATATTCTCAAGTATTAGCAGTTGAGTTGTCAATTCAACCACACCTGAAAGATTTAGTATCTGCAGCAAAGTATCAGTAGCAAAGTAGGGTGATAGTAGCAGTAGCAACAGTAACCAGTAGCAGCAGAGTAACAACAGTAGAAATAGAGTAACATCAGTAGCAGTGACAACAGTAGCAACAAAGTAACATAGCAAGGACCAGTAGTAAAAGACTCGTAGACATTGGGTCGGTGATGGATGATTATGCCGGATGTGATTCATCAAGCAACAGTTATAACACGGAAAGATAAGTAACTAGCTCCAGTTCGTCAATCTAATGTAGGCATGTATTTCGTATGTAGTCATACGTGCTTAGGGAAAAGAACTTGCATGACATCTATTGTCCATCCCTCCCATGGCAGCGGGGTCCTAGTGGAAACTACGGGATATTGAAGTACTCCTTTTAATAAAGAACCGGACCAACGCATTAACACTTGGTGAATACATGAACTCCTCATACTATGGTCATCTCCGGGAGTGGTTCCGGCTATTTTCACTCTGGGGTTGCCGGGTCATAACACATAGTAGGTGACTACAACTTGCAAGATAGGATCTAAAACACACATATATTGGCGACAACATAATAGGTTCAGATCTGAAATCATGGCACTCGGGCACTAGTGACAAGCATTAAGCATGGCAAAGTAGTAGCAACATCAATCTGAGAACATAGTGGATACTAGGGATCAGTCCTCGTCAAAACTAACTCAATTACATGATAGATCTCATCCAACCCATCACCGTCTAGCAAGCCTACGACGAGATTACTCATGAATGGTGAAGAGCATCATGGAATTGGCGATGAAGGAAGGTTGATGATGACGATGGCGACGATCTCCCCTCTCCGGAGCCCAAAACGGACTCCAGATCTGCCCTCCAGATGAAGAACAGGAGGTGGCGGCGCCTCCGTATCGTAAAACGCGATGAACTCGTCTCCTTGATTTTTTTCCGGGCGAGACGGAGTAAATAGAGCTGGATTTGGAGGCGGTGGAGCGTCGTGGGCTCCACAATCTTTCCAGGCGCGGCCAGGGGGGCCTGCGCCTGGTGGGCTTGTGGGATCACGGCTCCACTTCCTCCGCTGATTCTTGCGCCAGTATTTTTCATAAATTCCAGAAAAATTCTACGTAAATTTTCAGGTCATTCCGAGAACTTTTATTTCTGCGCAAAAACAACACCATGGCAATTCTGCTGAAAACAATGTTAGTCCGGGTTAGTTCCATTCAAATAATGCAAATTAGTGTCCAAAACAAGGGCAAAAGAGTTCGGAAAAGTAGATATGACGGAGACGTATCAGATGACACCATACAAGCTGTGGTATGGCAAGAGGCCAAAGTTGTCGTTTCTTAAAGTTTGGGGATGTGATGCTTATGTCAAAAAGCTTCAGCCTGAAAAGCTGGAACCCAAAGCGGAAAAGTGCGTCTTCATAGGTTACCCAAAGGAGACAGTTGGGTACACCTTCTATCTCAAATCCGAGGGCAAATTGTTTGTTGCTAAGAACGGAGCTTTTCTTGAGAAGGAGTTTCTCTCGAAAGAATTGAGTGGGAGGAAGATAGAACTTGATGAGGTTGTCGAACCTCTACTCCCTCTAGATGGTGGCGTAGGGCAAGGGGAAACCTCTGTCGAAGCGATGCCGGTTGAGGAGGAAGCTAATGATGATGATCATGAAACTTTGGATCAAGTTCCTATCGGACCTCGCTGGTCGACAAGATCACGTACTGCTCCTGAGTGGTACAGTAATCATGTCTTATCAATCATGTTGTTAGACAACAATGAACTTGTGAATTATGAAGAAGCAATGGTGGGCCGGAATTCCAACAAATGGCTGGAGTACCAGATGGGATCTATGTATGAAAACAAAGTGTAGACTTTGGAAGTATCACGTGAAGACCGCAAGGCTATTCCGAACAAATGGATCTTTACGAAGAAGACGGACGCGGACGGAAATGTAACCGTTTACAAAGCTCGACTTGTGGCAAAGGGTTTTTCACAAGTTCAAGGAGTTGACTACAATGATATGTTCTCACCGGTAGCGATGCTTAAGTCCGTCCGAATCATGTTAGCAATAGCTGCATTTTTCGATTATGAAATCTGGCAGATGGATGTCAAAACGGCGTTCCTTAACGGTTTTCTTAAGGAAGAGTTGTATATGATGCAACCCGAAGGTTTTGTCGATCCAAAGAATGCTAACAAAGTATCCAAGCTCCAGCGTTCCATTTATGGACTGGTGCAAGCATCTCGGAGTTGGAATAAGCGCTTTGATGAGGTGAACAAAGCACTTGGGTTTATACAAGTTGTTGGAGAATCTTGTATTTACAAGAAAGTGAGTGGGAGCTCTGTGGCGTTTCTAATAGTATATGTGGATGGCATATTGCTGATTGGAAACAATCTGGAGTTTTCAGAGAGCATAAAAGATTACTTGAACAAATGTTTTTCTATGAAGGACCTAGGAGAAGGTGCTTACATTCTAGGCATTAAGATCTATAGGGATAGATCGAGATGCCTGATAGGATTTTCACAAAGCACATACCTTGATAAAGTTTTGAAGAAGTTCAAAATGGAACAGTCCAAGAAGGGGTTCTTGCCAGTGTTACAAGGTATAAAGTTGAGTAAGACTCAGTGTCCAGTAACTGCAGAAGATAGAGAAAAGATGAGTACCGTCCCCTACGCTTCAACCATAGGGTCTATCATGTATGCAATGCTGTGCACTAGACCGGACGTCAGCCTGGCCATAAGTATGGTAGGCAAGTTTCAAAGTAATCCATGAGTAGATCACTAGACAGCGCTCAAGAATATTTTGAAGTACCTGAAAAGGACTAAGGAAATGTTTCTCGTTTATGGAGGTGACTAAGAGCTCGTCGTAAAGGGTTACGTCGACGCAAGCTTTGACACTGATCCGGATGACTCTAAGTCTCAAACCGGATACATATTTATTCTTAATGGGGGTAAGGTAAGCTGGTGCAGTATCAAGCAAAGCGTCATAGCAGATTCTACATGTGAAGCGGAGTACATGGTTGCCTTGGAGGCAGCTAAGGAGGGTGTCTGGATGAAGTAGTTCATGACGGATCTTGGAGCAGTGCCGAGCGCACTAAATCCAATAACTCTATTCTGTGACAACACTGGTGCCATTGCTTTAGCAAAGGAACCAAGGTTTCACAAGAAGACCAGACACATCAAACGACGCTTCAACCTCATCCGCGACTACGTTGAAGGAGAGGACGTAAATATTTGCAAAGTGCACACGGATTTGAATGTAGCATATCCGCTGACTAAACCTCTTCCACGAGCGAAGCATGATCAACACCAGAACTGTATGGGTGTTAGATTCATAACAATGTAAATCGCATAGCGATGTGAGGACGAGATTATTGACTCTAGTGCAAGTGGGAGACTATTGGAAATATGCCCTAGAGGCAATGATAAAATAGTTATTATTATATTTCCAGTTTCAAGATAATCATTTATTATCCATGCTATAATTGTATTGAATGAAAGCATAGATACATGTGTGGATATATAGACAAAACAATGTCCCTAGCAAGCCTCTAGTTGGCTAGCAAGTTGATGAAGGACGGTTAAGGTTTTCTAACCATACGCAAGTGTTGTCACTTGATAACAGGATCACATCATTAGGAGAATCATGTGATGGACTAGACCCAAAATATGAACGTAGCCTGTGATCGTGTCATTTTGTTGCTATTGTTTTCTGCGTGTCAAGTACTCATTCCTATGACTATGAGATCATGTAACTCACTGACCCCAGAGGAATACCTTGTGTGTATGAAACGACACAACGTAACTGGGTGACTATAAAGGTGCTCTACAGGTATCTCCGAAGGTGTCCGTTGAGTTAGCATGGATCAAGACTGGGATTTATCACTCCGTGTGACGGAGAGGTATCTCGCAGACCACTCGGTAATACAACATCACATTCAAGCCTTGCAAGCAATGTGACTCAAGTGTAAGTCACGTGATCTTGTATTACGCAACGAGTAAAGAGACTTGCCGATAAGGAGATTGAAATAGGTATACGGATACCTACGATCAAATCTCGTGCAAGTAACATACCGAAGGACAAATTGAATGTTATACGGGATGATATGAATCCTTGGCATAGAGGTTCAACCGATAAGATCTTCGTAGAATTTGTAGGATCCAATATGTACATTCAGGTCCCTCTATTGGATATTGACCGAGGAGTGTGTCGGGTCATGTCTATATAGTTTTCGAAACCCGCAGGGTGTGCACACTTAAGGTTCGATGATGTTTTAGTATAGTTGAGTTATATGTGTTGGTGACTGAAGGTTGTTCGGAGTCCCGGATAAGATCACGGACGTCACAAGGGTTTCCGGAATGGTCCGGAAATGAAGATTGGTATATAGGATGGTTTCATTTGGTCACCGGAAAGTTCTCGGGCATTACCGGCAGTGTACCGGGAGTGACGAATGGGTTCCGGATATTCTCCGGGAGGGGCCCACCCACCCGGGAGTGAGCCGAGTGACCCTAGGGTGGCGCACCTGCCCTTAGTGGGCTGGTTTGGACAGCCCAAGAGTTCCATGGCGCCACAAGTGAAAAACCAAAAGAAAAGAAAAAACAAGGAAAGCGGGAGGTGGGAAGGAAGGAGTGGACTCCTTCCCCCAAACCGATTTGGGGTGGGAGTCCACCTCCTCCCAATCGGCCGGCGCCCTGGGGCTCCCTTGAGCCCCAAGGCTAGCCCCTCCCCTCCTCCTATATATATTGGTGGTTTTAGGGCTTCTGAGACACAACTTTTTCCACGTGCAACTCAAACCTTTACCACGTAGTTCATCCTCTAGATCGTATTTCTGCGAAGCTCGGGCAGAGCCGTGCAGGAGTAGATCATCACCACCAGTGGCGCGCCGTCATGCTGCCGGAGAACTCATCTACTTCTCCGTCTCTCTTGCTGGATCAAGAAGGCCGAGATCTTCATCTAGCTGTACGTGTGCTGAACGCGGAGGTGCCGCCCGTTCGGCGCTAGATCGAAACGGATCGTGGGACGACGGTGATTTGAATCACGAAGCTGTACCACTACATCAACCGCGTTTCTTAAACGCTTCCCGCTTAGCAATCTACAAGGGTATGTGGATCTTATCTCCCCTCGTAGATGGACATCACCATGATAGGTCTTCGTGTGCGTAGGATTTTTTTTGTTTCCCATGCAATGTTCCCCAACAGTTTGATAATGGGATGACATCATTAGGAGAATGATGTGATGGACAGGTCCCAAACTATGAATGTAGCATGTGATTGTTTCAGTTTATTGCTACTGTTTTCTCCATGTCAAGTATCTGTTTCTAAGACCATGAGATCATGCAACTCTTGGGCACCGGAGGAATACCTTTCGTGTATAAAACTTTGCAACATAACTGGGTGACTATAAATATGCTCTACAGGTATCTCCGCAGGTGTTTGTTGGTTTGGCATGAATCACGACCGGGATTTGTCACTGCATATGACGGAAAGGTATCCCAGCGCCCACTCGATAATACAACATCACAACAAGCCTTGCAAGCAATGTGACTAAGGAGTTAGTCATGGGATCTTGTATTACGGAATGAGTAAAGAGACTTGCCGGTAACGAGATTGAACTACGTATAGAGATACCAACGATCGAATCTCGGGCAAGTAACATACCGATGGACAAAGGGAACATCATACGGGATTAACTGAAACCTTGACGTAGAGGTTCAACCAATAAATCTTCGTAGAATATATAGGAGCCAATATGGGCATCCAGGTCCTGCTATTGGTTATTGATCGGAGAGTGTCTCAGGTCATGTCTGCATAGTTCTCGAACCCGCAGGGTGTGCGCACTTAAGGTTCAGTGATGTTTTGGTATTATTGAGTTATGTATGTTTGTGATCGAAAGTTGTCCATAGTCCCGAATGATATCCTGGACATCACGAGGAGCTCCGGAATGGTCAAGAGGAAAATATTGATATATAAGAAAGTTGCATTTGGCTTCCGGAAAGATTTCGGGCATTACCGGTAAAGTCCTCGGAGTGACGAATGGGTTCTGGGGTTTTACCGGGAGGGGCCACCCACCCGGGAGAGGACCTAATAGGCCTAGAGGTGGCGCACCAGACCCCGGTGGGCTGGTGCGGTCAGCCCAATAAACCTATCTTGTCCAAGGTGCAAAAATAAAAGGAAAAGAAAAAGAAGGAAGGAGTAAACCAAGTAGGAAGGGAGTCCTCCACCAAACCGAGTTGGAGGAGGACTTTGCTCCCTTGGCTCGGCCGAACCCTGCTCCTTGGAGTAGGAGGCAAGGGAGACCTCCCTCATATTCCTCCTATATACTGTGGAGGTTTTGAGGGCAAACGACACCAGAATAAGCCATGTGCTGCCCTCTCTGTATCTAGTTCGTTTTCTCCTCTAGATTAGTTCAGGAAAGCTTGGCGAAGCCCTGCTAGATTAGTTCACCACCACCACCACCACGCCATCGTGATGGAGAACTCATCTACCTCTCTTCCCCTCTTGCAGGATCAAGAAGGCGGAGATCGTCATCGAGCTATACATGTGCTGAACGCGGAGGTGCCATGCGTTTAGCACTAGATGAGGAGGATTGTGATGAGATCGCGGGACGGATCGTGAGGAGATCGTGGGACGGATCGTGATGCGATCACGGGATGGATCGTTATTGGATCGCGAATACGTACGACTACATCAAGCACGTTATATACGCTTCCGCTTAGAGATCTACAAGGGTATGTAGATGCACTCTCCCCTCTCATAGATGATCATCACCATGGATAGGTATTGTGTGTGCATAGGAATTTTTTTGTTTCCCATTCAACATTCCCCAACATGTTATTCGTGTTTGTGTGCAAGGTGATTAACTCGGAGAAGGGAGTGAAATGGATCGTGATGCAGCAGTGGATGAACTGAAGATGTTGCAACTCAACGCACAAGCCTGTGAGATCATCTTCAACTTTCTATGCCCCGAAGATTTCAACTAAATCATATGCCTTGAGAATGCAAAAGAAATTTGGGATACTTTGATCGATATGCATGAAGGTACTGATTCTGTTAGAGAATCTAAGTTGGATGTGCTCCAAAGTCAGCTTGACAAGTTCAAGATGAAGGATGGTGAAGGAGTCGCTGGAATGTACTCTAGGCTAGCTCTCATCACAAATGAGATTGCCGACTGAGGAAGCGAAGAGATGATCGAAAAATTCATCATCAGGAAGATACATAGAGCTCTTGATGGAAAGTATGACACCGTGTGCATGATACGTCTCCATCGTATCTACTTTTCCAAAATCTTTTGCCCTTTTTTTGGACTCTAATTTGCATGATTTGAATGGAACTAACCCGGACTGACGCTGTTTTCAGCAGAATTGCCATGGTGTTGTTTTTGTGCAGAAATAAAACTTCACAGAATGACCTGGAAACTTACGAGGATTTTTTGTCGAATATATAAAAAATACTGGCGCAAGAATTACCCGAAGACACGGAGCCAGGGGCCCACGATCTTAGGAGGCGCGCCCCCTAGGGCGCGCTTGGCAGGCTCGTGGGGCCCGCGTGGATCCGCAGCCTCCAACTCCAACTCTATATAGTCTCTCTCGCCGAGAAAAAAAATCCGGAGAGAAGAGTTCATCTAGTTTCACGATACGGAGCCGCCGCCACCGTCTGTTCTTCCTCGGGAGGGCAGATCTAGAGTCCGTTCTCGGCTCCGGAGAGGTGAAATCAACGCCGCCGTCATCATCAACCATCCTCCATCGCCAATTCCATGATGCTCTCCATCGTTCGTGAGTAATCTCATCATACGCTTGCTGGACGGTGATGGGTTGGATGAGATCTATCATTTAATCGAGTTAGTTTTGATGGGGTTTGATCCATAGTATCCACTATGTTCTAAGATTGATGTTGCTACTACTTTGCTATGCTTAATGTTTGTCACTAGGGCCCGAGTGCCATGATTTCATATCTTAACCTATTATGTTTTCATCAATATATGTGTGTTCTTCATCCTATCTTGCAAGTTGTAGTCACCTACTATGTTTTATTACCCGGCAACCCCGGAGTGACAATAGCCGGAACCACTCCCGGAGATGACCACAGTATGAGGAGTTCATGTATTCACTATGTGCTAATGCTTTGTTCCGGTTCTCTATTAAAAGGAGGCCTTAATATCCCTTAGTTTCCATTAGGACCCCGCTGCCACGGGAGGGATGGACAAAATATGTCATGCAAGTTCTTTTCCATAAGCACGCATGACTAAATACGGAATATATGCCTACATTACATTGACTAACTGGAGCTAGTTGCATGTCACCCTATGTTATAAATGTTACATGATAAATGCCATCCAACATAATTATCCATCACCGATCCAATGCCTACGAGCTTTTCCTATACTGGTCCTTGCTAAGTTACTTTACCGCTACTGCTGTCACAATTTCTATACAAATTACTATTGCTACTGTTACCATCGCTATCGTTACCATCATACTACTTTGCTACTAAAACTTTGCTGGAGATACTAAGTCTTTCAGGTGTGGTTGAATTAACAACTCAACCGCTAATACTCGATAGTATTATTTGGCTCCCCTTGTGTCGAATCAATAAATTTGGGTTGAATACTCGACCCTCAAAAACTGTTGCGATCCCCTATACTCATGGGTTATCAAGACATTTTTCTGGCGCCGTTGTCGGGGAGCATAGCTCTATTCTCTGAGTTACTTGGGATTTAAATATGTTGATCACTATGAGGAATCCGAGAGATCCAAAAAGTAAAGTCTTGTCCTCAACTACGAGGACAAGTAAGGAACTGCCATCTAGCTCTGCACTTGATTCACCTTCTGTTATGAGTAAATTTGCGACACCACCACCTATTAGTAATTCTAATATGTCGACTATGCTTGATGATGCTACTTCTGCTATCCATGATGCTTATGATGATGCTTTGCTTGATAATGATATGCCACTAGGTGAATTTATTGATGCACAAATTGCTAGAGTTACTACTGAATCTGATGATACTTCTGAAACTGATGAAACTATTAAAGTTGAACCTGCTGTGACACCTGTTAGACCTAGCTCTCCTAGATATGAATTGCCTAATATACCTAAGGGTTATGTTATGGAGGGAGAGTTAGCTGAAGACTTTCTTGCTTGTAAGGATAGCTATGATCTTGAGAATCTATTTAGCCAGTGGAAAGAAAAATCTCTGAATGCTAGAATTAAATATGATCCTAAGTTTGCTACTTCACCCATCTTTGTTACTGATAAAGATTATGAATTCTCTGTCGATACTGAGTTAATCACTTTGGTTTAATCTGATCCTTTTCATGGTTATGAATCTGAAACTGTTGTAGCACATCTTATTAAACTGAATGATATAACCACCCTATTCACTAATGAGGAAAAAATTCGCTCTTACTATATCCTTAAGTTGTTTCCTTTCTCACTAAAGGGTGATGCTAAAACTTGGTTTACTTCTCTTGCTCCTTGTTGTGTGCGTAGTCCCCAGGATATGATATACTACTTCTGTGAGAAATATTTTCTTGCCCATAAGAAACAAGCTGCCTCGCAGGATATATATAACTTTGTGCAAATTGAAGAAGAGAGTCTCCCACAAGCTTGGGGGAGGCTTGTCCAGTTACTTAATGCTTTTCCTGATCACCCTCTTTAGAAAAATGAAATACTTGATATCTTTTATAATGGACTAACAATGCTTCTAGGGACCACCTTGATAGTTGTGTTGGTTGTGTTTTCAGGGGACGAACTATGGAACAAGCTGAAATTCTATTGAATGATATCTTGAGCAATGATAATGCTTGGACTATTCCCGAACCACCTCCGAAGCCAACTCCGAAGAAAAGAGGTATTCTATTCCTCAGTCCTAAAGATATGCAAGAAGCCAAGAAATGTATGCAAGAGAAAGGTATTAAATCTGAAGATGTTAAGAATCTACCACCTATTGAAGAAATACATGGTCTTGATAACCCGACACGGGTAGTAGAGGTAAATTCTCCTAGTAGATTCAATGAGAGTGATATTCCTTATGATAAACCTGCTAGCTTATGCTTAGATGAATTTGATAACTTTGTTGCCAAACAACAAAGTTTTAATGATTATGTTAGCAGACAACTGAAACAAAATACTCGTATGATTAATCATATAAGTGTTTGTGTGGATAGAAATGTTAATGATCTTAAGCTTATTGGTAAACATGCTTCTATGGTCACTACTCAAGTAGAACAAGTACTTAAGGCTCAAAATGACTTGCTTAATAAATTGAATGATAATTCTGTTAGAGTATTTACTAGAGGTGGTAGAATGACTCAAGAACCTTTATATCCCGAGGGCCATCCTAAGAGAATTGAACAAGATTCTCAAGGAGTTAATACTGACGCACCTAGTCATCCTGGTAATAGGAAGAAAAAGAAAGATGATAGGAACTTGCATGCTAGTAAACCTGTTGTTGTTACACCTGCGAATCGAAATGATGTTTCTTTTTTTGATGCCGAAACAAAATCTGGTGATGAACATGATCCTAGTGATAACATTGATAATGATGTTCATGTTGATGCTCAACCTAGTAATGATAATGATGTGGAGATTGAACCTGCTGTTGATCTTGATAACCCACAACCTAAGAACAAGAGATATGATAAGAATGATTTTATTGCTAGGAAGCATGGTAAAGAAAGCGAACCATGGGTTCAGAAACCCATGCCTTTTCCTCCCAAACCATCTAAGAAAAAGGATGGTGAGGATTTTGAGCGCTTTGTTGAAATGATTAGACCTATGTGTTTGACTGATATGCTTAAAATGTCTCCTTATGCTAAGTACATGAAAGATATTGTGACTAATAAAAGAAAGATACTTGACGTTGAGATTTCCACCATGCTTGCTAATTACACTTTTAAGATTGGGACTCCTAAGAAACTAGGTGATCCCGGAGTGCCCACTATACCTTGCTCCATTAAAGGAAATTATCTTAGAACTGCTTTATGTGATCTTGGAGCCAGTGTAGGTCTTATGCCTCTCTCTTTATATCATAGACTTGAATTGGATAAGTTGACACCTACTAAAATTCCTTCGCAAATGTCCGACAAATCAACTGCTTTACCTATCGGCATTTGCGAGGATGTGCCTGTTGTGGTTGCGAACGTTACTATCTTAACGGACTTTGTTATTCTTGATATTGCCGAGGATGATGCCATGGCGGTCATCCTTGGAAGACCCTTTTTAAACACTGCAGGGGCTGTTATTGATTGCAACAAAGGCAATGTCACTTTCCATGTTCATGGTAATGAGCACACAGTGCACTTTCTGAAGAAACAATATCGAGTTCATTGCATTAATGCTATTGAAAAATCTCCATCAATTATTATTGGAAGCTTTGAATTCCCTATACCTACTGTCAAGATGAAATATGGTATACTTGTTAGTGGGGATATGCACATCCCCGTTGAGGTAACCTAGTGATTATTCGAAAATTCTCCGGTGTTATGTGATTCAAAAAAAGTTTGTCAAGGAGACTTGATCAACCTCATTGACGGATTTCTTTTGATGACCATCACATGGATGAATCTAGAATCCACAACCTTCCATTCCCAACTCTTACTTTATGTTATTTAGTATAAAAATAATAAACATAGCATTATTTCCCTGTTTTCTCCATTATCCGTTCAATAAAAAAATGACCTGAAAATAAAAGTTCTCCAAATGCCCTGAAATTCAAGTATGATTTTTGTGGAATATTTAAGAATTTCTAAGATAGATAACTAGTCAGGGGATGCACCAGTTGGCCACGAGCCCAGGAGGTGCGCCCACCCCCCTCAGCGCGCCTGGCAGGCTCGTGGGTCCCACGTCCCCCCTCCACTTATTCCAGTACCCATCTCCTTCGTCTACCTCCAGAAAAAAATCATTCCACAGCTCAAACCCGTGTTCTTGCTCATTTTGCTGCATTTTTCGATCTGCTTTTGCAAAGCCCCATTCACCAAACTATTTTGGGGAATTGTTCCTTGAAAAAGGAAGATGTCCAGGAAGAATTATCATGGTGGTTCCTCAAGCAAAAGGGGTCCCCATCTCGCGATTCGGGAGCCCGATCCTTATCAGCCGAGGAACGCACCCGTGCAACCATGTGAATGGCCCTCCGATGAATTCATGATTGATGCAGGTTTCAAGGAAGAGTTTGATACATTTGTTCGCAATGCCGGGCTCGAAGAATTCATCTCCAATAAATGTGAACAGTATACTATACTCACTGCCACTTTTGTTCGTAGATTCAAATTTTCAGTTGGCCGTGACACATCCATACTGTTTGATCTTTATGAAAAATCGTATACTATGGATTTAGAGGATTTCAATAGAATATGCAAGATACCTGATTGGGGTAGTCCTAAAGACCCTCCTAAGTCTTTGGTTAGAGATTTTATTTCTAGTATAACTGTTGGAGAAACTAGAGATATTACGCATGCTACCATGGGGAGCATTCATTTTCCTCCCTTACATTATTTTGCCCTCTTCATAGGTAGATGCATTAATGACAATCATGACCATAGTCACCTCTGCGCACGTGACCTTAGTATTCTTAAGAGCGCATTAACGGGTGATAGATGTTTCAACATGGGAGCTATAATTGCTAGGAGGCTAAATAATAATACTAATGAAGGGGATTTCTTTGGTGGGATCTATGCAACTTGCATAGCAAATTATCTTGGAATACCCATCCGCACAGGAGATCCCCCGCTCCATATAGCTTTCCTTGATCGCGCCGCTATGATACATTATTAGTTCCTTGAGAGGGATAATGAATCCCTCCTATACCGGTTAATATTTAACTAACAGCGTGTTTTCCATATTACCCTTCCTGCTCCTACCTTTTTTGACTTTCAGGGAAAACAAAAATATTACATAACTAGAGGAGAGGCAGAGGAGTATGAGAGGGAGGTGAAGGCTGCTCGCCTCGGTGAGGCAGCTATTCAGGTGGTAGCTGCCGCGTCCTAGTACAACCCCCATTATGATTTTGGATATCGCCTGGACCAGCCGTGGAACTAGACCAACTTAGGCCAAAAGCCTAAGCTTGGGGGAGTACGTGTTTCTCACCGACTTTATATTCATGCTCACACATTCACTTTGATAGTCGGTGTTCACACTTTTCCATTGTATCATCCATGCTAGTTTATTCCTTTTTCTTGCATTCTTCTCGTGTGTTTGTTTAAAAATGAGAAAAAAATTAGTTGTAAGTTTACTTGAGCATGCTTAGTGGTAATTAAAAAGAAAACCCAAAAATATTTCCCGTTCTTCTTTTGCTTGTTGGGAGCTTTCCCGTGTAAATAGTTTTCTTTTTCTTTGGGTCAAGGTAGAAGACCATGATTAAAATGATTAGTGGCTCTCATATGAATTATTGTTTATCTATCAGAGAGCCCGTATTACTTTGTCTTCTCCTCTGAGTTTGCTTGCAGATTCTAGCTTAGTCCAATGCACGAACACTCTTATTATTATTCACATCATTCGGTAGTGCAAGTGAAAGGCAATAATGACGATATATGATGAAGTGACTGAGCCTGGAAAGGCTGGTATGAACTCGACCTATTTTGTTTTTGTAAATATGACTAGATCATCGTTCCTAATTCAGCATTATTATGAGAGAAACATGTTTGCAATGACAACTTAGAGATCATAGTTTCTGATGCCATGCTTACTTAGCTAGGAGCTTATAATGGTTTGTCTTGGATGCCAACATGAATTTCAAAATGATTATGATGTAGTATGATAGGATGGTATGTTCCTTTGAATGATTCAAGTGGCTTGACTTGGCACATGTTCACTCATGTAGTTGAAACAAAATCAACATAGCCTCTACGATATTCATGTTTATGGTGATTTATATCCTACTCAAGCTTGCACTCAACATTGGTTAATTTCAATGCATATTGATGACTGTTGTCGCTCTCTAGTTGGTCGCTTCCCAGTCTTTTGCTAGGCTTCACTTGTACTAAGCGGGAATACTGGTTGTAAATCCACTTCCATAAACCCAAAGTTGTTCCATACGAGTCCACCATACCTACCTATATGCGGTATCTACCTGCCGTTCCAAGTAAATTTGCATGTGCCACTCTCTAAATCTTCAAATAATAATCTGTTTTGTATGCCCGAACTGCTCATGTGGTGACAAGGGGCGGTCAGTATCTTCCATGCTAGGCGTGTTATCCTCGACACGTGTTTATTCACTATCACTCACGAGAAAGGGGCCGGTAATCGAAATGCCCAGTTCCATGCTCAAATCAAATCAAAAATATAATTGCAAACAAAACTCCCCTGGATTATTGTTGGTACGGACGGCACCCGAGGATTCGGCTAGTCGTGGAGTGTGATTGATCGGTGGTGGGAACCGCCTATAATATGTGTAGCATGGAAGATGGTGAAAACTCTTGGTCATCGCGTTGATAATGAAAGCATGCCACCCAAAATTATTTATCTGTATTTTAAAAGCTTGAGCTCTGGAACCTCTGCAAATCAATGCTTCCCTCTGCGAAGGGCCTATCTATTTACATTACTGTTGAGCCATCCTCTTCTTATAAAAGGCACCAATTAGAGAGCACCTCCGTCATTTTTATGCTTTGCTATTAATTGATATTGAGTATGACTATGGCTGGATCTTCTTTGCCATGAATTACAATGTTCAGTCAGCCCTTGGTCTTTGAAGGTGCTTTGCATTTATGTTTTGCGGTCTCAGAAAGGGCTAGCGAGATACCATCTGTTCATATTGTACCAGGATTGTTTTGAGTGAAGTGTTGACGTTTGAAACTTATTATTATTGCTCGCTAGTTGATTATGCCATTCATATGAGTACACCATGAGACCTAAATGTTATTGCTTTTGTGGTTAGCTTATGATCTTGCTGAAAGTCTAAATATGAGTTTGACATAATTACAACAACAAGATCAAACAAAGTTCGTAAATGTTTTTCTTTTGTCTCTTTCAGTTTGTCAACTGAAATGTTTGTGGACAAGCAAGGCTTTAAGCTTGGGGGAGTTGATACGTCTCCATCGTATCTACTTTTCCAAACTCTTTTGCCCTTGTTTTGGACTCGAATTTGCATGATTTGAATGGAACTAACCTGGACTAACGCTGTTTTCAGCAGAATTGCCATGGTGTTGTTTTTGTGCAGAAATAAAAGTTCTCGGAATGACCTGGAAACTTACGAGGATTTTTTGTGGAATATATAGAAAATACTGGCGCAAGAATTACCCGAAGACACGGAGCCAAGGGCCCACGAGCCCAGGAGGTGCGCCCCCCTAGGGCGCGCCTGATAGGCTTGTGGGGCCCACATGGCTCCGCAGCCTCCAACTCCAACTCTATATAGTCTCTCTCGCCTAGAAAAAATCCGGAGAGAAGAGTTCATCGTGTTTCACGATACAGAGCCGCCGCCACCACCTGTTCTTCCTCGGGAGGGCAGACCTGGAGTCCGTTCTGGGCTCCGGAGGGGTGAAATCGATGCCGTCGTCATCATCAACCATCCTCCATCGCCAATTCCATGATGCTCTCCATCGTTCATGAGTAATCTCATTGTAGGCTTGCTGGACGGTGATGGGTTGGATGAGATCTATCATGTAATCGAGTTAGTTTTGATGGGTTTGATCCCTAGTATCCACTATGTTCTAAGATTGATGTTGCTACTACTTTGCTATGCTTAATGCTTGTCACTAGGGCCCGAGTGCCATGATTTCAGATTTGAACCTATTATGTTTTCATCAATATATGTGTGTTCTTGATGCTATCTTGCAAGTTTTAGTCACCTACTATGTGTTATGACCCGACAACCCCGGAGTGACAATAGCCGGAACCACTCCCGGAGATGACCATAGTATGAGGAGTTCATGTATTCACTATGTGCTAATGCTTTGTTCCGGTTCTCTATTAAAAGGAGACCTTAATATCCCTTAGTTTCCATTAGGACCCCGCTGCCACAGGAGGGATGGAAAAAAGATGTCCTGCAAGTTCTTTTCCATAAGCACGCATAACTAAATACGGAATATATGCCTACATTACATTGACGAACTGGAGCTAGTTGCATATCACCCTATGTTATAACTGTTACATGATGAATGCCATCCGACATAATTATCTATCACCAATCCAATGCCTATGAGCTTTTCCTATACTGGTCCTTGCTAAGTTACTTTACCGCTAGTGTTGTCACAATTGCTATACAAATTACTACTGCTACTGTTACCGCCGCTACCGTTACTATCATACTACTTTGCTACTAAAACTTTGCTGCAGATACTAAGTCTTTCAGGTGTGGTTGAATTGACAACTCAACCGCTAATACTCGAGAGTAGTATTTGGCTCCCCTTGTGTCGAATCAATAAATTTGGGTTGAATACTCTACCCTCGAAAACTGTTGCGATCCCCTATATTTGTGGGTTATCAGTGCACATTGATACAAATGATGCCAAACTACAAAGATCTCAAGCCAACAAAAGTCATTGGTAGGTTTGTTGCTCATGAGATGTCACTCAAGGACAAAGATAAGCTGGACAACAAGTCAAGCGGTGCTTATAAAGCTTCAAGCAATGCTCCCGTTACTTCAAAGGACAATCTTGTCACTGATGAAGAGATAAGCCTCATGGTCAGAAAATTCCACAAGTTCTACAAGAGTAGAGGTGAAGAGAGAAGCTCAAGCTCAAGACATGATGAGAAGCATTCGTCCAGTTGTGACCGAAACTGCTACAACTGTGGGAAGCCTGGACACTACTCAAATTAGTGCTCGTCTCCCTACAAACAAAGAGAAGAGTCACCTAGAAGATGAATCTCAAGGGACGAGTCACCTCGCAGAGAGAGAAGGATTAGAGAAGATTGCTATGAAAAAAGACACTCACAGAGAGGGAAGGAATCGGAGAAGAAAGACAAATACACCAAGAGCAGCTCTAGAAGAAGGCATCAAGCTCATGTTGGTGAATGGGTTTCTGGCTCCGAGTCTAACAACCACTCCGAGAGAAGCTACCACTCCAACTCCCACTATTGTCAAGATGAAGGTCTTGCCGGCATTGCACTCGTTTCCTCCAACTCCTACGACTTATTTGATTCACCAAATGAGGGGTTCGGAAACTGCTTCATGGCTAAAGGCCCCAAGGTATCACGCCCGAGTATCTTGATTTTGATAGTGATGAGGATAACTTGTTAGGAGAAGATGGCTTGCTCTTTCATAAAACTAGTGATTGCACTAAAAATGAACGTGCTAATTATCATGCTAGTCAAGAGAAGTCGAATAATGATGATAAGAAAGAGATTGAACGACTAACTAAATAATTGAACACTCTTAAGTTATCTCATGAAACTACTCTAGAAAATCATGGAGGCTTGCAAGAACTCATGAGAAGCTACACTTCGAGAAGCTCAATTTGGAGCAAGAGCATGAGTTCCTAAAAGAAATCAATGATGATCTTTGAGAGAAGAGTTCTTCTTATCTAGCCAAACAACTACTCTTGTCTACTTTTGCTCCACAAGTTAAACCTAAGAACACTAGTAACGAAGGCAAGAAAGTTTCTTCAGCTAGTAACAACAACGCTAAAGCTAAATATGATGATGTTGTTGCTAGTAGCTCTCTTGATTCCACTAATGATTCTCTTAGCCAAGTTACACTTGAGCAATAAAATGATGTGTTGAAAGGGATTATAGAGAGAGGTGTCTCAAGAATCGTGCCAGAATTAAGCAATTTGAGGAAATTGTGCGGAAGAAAGGAGAACATCGGAAGAAACAAGGTGTTTGCTACTTCAACATCAACGAAGATGCTTGGGAAGAAGGTCCATAGCCCACTCCCAAGTTTGTTCCTCAAGAGGACAAGTATGATCCTACTCCTCCCAAAGGAACAAACTCAAAATATGGCCTTCTACCACAGGACCACAAGGGCAAGGGAAAGCTTCAAGAGGAGCTTGACCTATTTGAAGAGGAACCCCAAGTCAAGGTCAAGTAGATTCCCATGGACACTACTACCACTACCTCATCTAGTGCTACCATAACTCCAAGGATCTCCATCAAGTTGATGTGGATCCCCAAGAGGACGAACTAGAAAATTCTTGAGGGGGTGACTCCGCCAACGAAATTCACTCTTATTGATTTTGGCAATAACTATATGAAATCAACCTCAACCATATGCATTAGTTCAAGGAGTCACACATTCCCTCAAATGTAAGCAAGGGATAAGGTAATTAAGGTATCTTTTGACATGATCCCATATGTATTTCACTCCATGTCCATAGATATTCTTGCATATGTTCCTTATGCTTTGGGACTAACCCATGTAGGTGAGAAGAGTAAGAAACAACAAGGATTGCTCCCAACTCAAGATCATCTTCATCAACATTCAGCATCCACCACTACTTCACCTACTTGAAGTCTTTTACGAAAAAACCCAAGGTTAGTTTATCCCTCTTAGGGGGGATCTCATATCAAGGGGGAGCTTCACTCTAAATCTTGAGTATAAGCATATCCTAAGGATATGAACACATTAATGCTTTATGTAAAATTCGTAACCCCACTTGTGCTTAAACGATGAGTATGATCTATGATCAAATATTCTTACTTGGCTCCTAAGTCAATATACTCATATATAGAGAACTTTGTCATCGCCAAAGTGCTTGATAGATGCTAGAATGTTTGTGCATGTTCACCATGTTTTATCTATCATCTTATTGTGTGAGCATATTGGTCTGCATATTTTTGCTCATTCGAGGACATCCAATTGTTGTTATTTGGCTCTTGATTTATCTTTTGCCAATTGGATGGACAAGAATTCCTAGGACCCTCCTCTAGCTATCTATGCTTTCTCATATCAAGTTCTATTCATGCTTCATCACAAAACTTGAACAAGCACTTCTCAATCCCTTTGTGTTAACGAGCACTCGGAGTTCCATATCGTCAGAGTCTGCCTTCCAAAACCCCTTTGTGAATCTCGGTGAAACCAATGCCACAAAATTGGTTCACTGAATTACAAAGATGATCAAAATTTTCCATCTTGGTACCACCGAAATCACTAACTTGGTTACACCGAGTTTCCGTGTCAGCTGACAGCACATGAATTCGGTGACACTGATTTTGTCATCTCGGTGACACTCACAATGACGGGTATATAACCTGGCGGATAGTGTTTTTGAAATCACTTCCTCAAAACCCTTCGTCCCCAAACCCCTAATCTACCTCGAAGGACCCGTGGTAGTCGCCTTTGCATCGCCAAACTCCTCCGCCGCCGGGATTCACCGTCGTCGACGGAATCTACACCATCGTTGCCGCCTTAGTTGGACGGCAACTCCTCTTTTGTGCTCCCAAATTCAATCCATGTGCAAAATTTTCTTTTATCTAAAATCCACCATGTGCCAGTTCTTTTATCCACCAAAAAAATCCCGTAGAATAGAGATTGACGAAATTCTAGATCCGTTTCCCCATAGGATGCATCTCGGTGACACCAAGTTTGTGAAATCGGTTCCACCGGTTTCGTGTTTAGGGTTTTTGAGAACCATCTCGGTGAGACCGAGTATCTCTTTTCGGTGACACCGAAAAGGATGCCAAGTTTCTGTTACCCGAGTGGACAATCTCGGTGACTCCAAAATGACGAACCTGGTTCCACCAAATTGCATTTTGCAGTAAATCACACCGAGAGTTTCTGAAATCAAACTTTGAAGAATCAGCTTTGTTTTGTGATGCTCAACCCTTCTGCCCTTCTATATCTATTTCACAGGGTTGCTGTTTGCTGGTTTGCTGGTTTGGTGGTGTGTTGTTGCTTGTTTGCCATATGTCCGATTTAGAGGACAACCAGAACAACTTCAGGGAAAATAGCCCTGAGATGGACTCAGACACAAGTAACGAGAGGACATACTCTAACCCTGGTTCTTACATCTTCCATGGCTTGCCCAAGCTAGCCATCTGGCAGAGAAAGAAGCTTAACTCAGATGAAGAGGATTCAGATTTTGTGCCAGAGGAAACTTCGGCACCTCAGAAACTGAAAGAGAAAGCTCATGTCAAGAAGATTGTCAGGAAAGAGTATGCAAAGCCTGCTGATCTTAGAGCGCCTAAATCTGCAAGGCAAGGGATGACACTTTCCCTTGGCAATCGTCCTAAGAAGCTAGGTGTGAAGAGATCCACGAAGAGGGTGATCCATGTTACTGGAAGACCTAGTTCCATGTATGGGCACCCAAAAGATGCTGCTGGAGAAGAAGAGATCCCAGGTGATGCCCCTCCTCCTCCTCGTGAGAAGAATAAGCTCATGGCTGATGCCATGCTTAGGAAAACTGCTCCAAAGCCTGCTTCTAAGGATAAAAAGGTTGTATCTCCCAAGAGGACTACAAAGGATATTCGTGCAGCTGCCAAGGAGAAAGGCCATGCTTCCAGTGCCTTTGCTGCAGAGGAAGAAGAAGAGGATGCACCCATTCTCAAAAAGCTCAGACCTCACCTGCCACTTCACAATGCTACCCTTCTAGTAGCTGAACATATGAAGAAGAGGAAAGATGCATGATTGAGGCAATGGAGAGCTGCAGATGTTGGAATTATGCCCTAGAGGCAATAATAAATATACTTCTTATTATAATTCCTGTATCAAGATAATCGTTTATTATCCATGCTATAATTGTATTGAATGAAGACTCATTTACATGTGTGGATACACAGACAAAACACTGTCCCTAGCAAGCCTCTAGTTGGCTAGCCAGTTGATCAAAGATAGTCAGTGTCTTCTGATTATGAACAAGGTGTTGTTGCTTGATAACTGGATCACGTCATTAGGAGAATCACGTGATGGACTAGACCCAAACTAATAGACGTAGCATGTTGATCGTGTCATTTTGTTGCTACTGTTTTTCTGCGTGTCAAGTATTTGTTCCTATGACCATGAGATCATATAACTCACTAACACTGGAGGAATACTTTGTGTGTATCAAACGTCGCAACGTAACTGGGTGACTATAAAGATGCTCTACAGGTATCTCCGAAGGTGTTCATTGAGTTAGTATGGATCAAGACTGGGATTTGTCACTTCGTGTGACGGAGAGGTATCTTGGGGCCCACTCGGTAATACAACATCACACACAAGCCTTGCAAGCAATGTAACTTAGTGTAAGTTGCGGGATCTTGTATTACGGAACGAGTAAAGATACTTGCCGGTAAACGAGATTGAAATAGGTATGCGGATACTGACGATCGAATCTCGGGCAAGTAACATACCAAAGGACAAAGGGAATGACATACGGGATTATATGAATCCTTGGCACTGAGGTTCAAACGATAAGATCTTCGTAGAATATGTAGGATCCAATATGGGCATCCAGGTCCCGCAATTGGATATTGACCGAGGAGTCTCTCGGGTCATGTCTACATAGTTCTCGAACCCGCAGGGTGTGCACACTTAAGGTTCGACATTGTTTTTATGTGTATTTGAGTTATATGGTTGGTTACCGAATGTTATTCGGAGTCCCGGATGAGATCACGGACGTCACGAGGGTTGGCGGAATGGTCCGGAAACGAATATTGATATATAGGATGACCTCGTTTGATTACCGGAAGGTTTTCGGAGTTACCGGGAATGTACCGGGAATGACGAATGGGTTCCGGGAGTTCACCGGGGGGGCGGGGGGGCAACCGACCCCGGGGAAGCCCATAGGCCTTGGGGGTGGCACACCAACCCTTAGTGGGCTGGTGGGACAGCCCAAGAAGGCCCTATGCGCCATAGGAAGAAAATCAAAGAGAAAAGAAAAAAAAGGAAGAGGTGGGAAAGGAAAGAAGGACTCCACCCACCAAACCAAGTAGGACTCGGTTTGGGGGGGGAGACCTTCCCCCTTGGCTCGGCCGACCCGCTTGGGGCTCCTTGAGCCCCAAGGCAAGGCTCCGCCTCTCCCACCTATATATACGGAGGTTTTAGGGCTGATTTGAGACGACTTTTCCACGGCAGCCCGACCACATACCTCCACGGTTTTTCCTCTAGATCGCGTTTCTGAGGAGCTCGGGAGGAGCCCTGCTGAGACAAGATCATCACCAACCTCCGGAGCGCCGTCACGCTGCCGGAGAACTCTTCTACCTCTCCGTCTCTCTTGCTGGATCAAGAAGGCCGAGATCATCGTCGAGCTGTACGTGTGCTGAACGCGGAGGTGCCGTCCGTTCGGCACTAGATCGTGGGACTGATCGCGGGACGGTTCGCGGGGCGGATCGAGGGACGTGAGGACGTTCCACTACATCAACCGCGTTCACTAGCGCTTCTGCTGTACGGTCTACAAGGGTACGTAGATCACACATCCCCTCTCGTAGATGGACATCACCATGATAGGTCTTCGTGAACGTAGGAATTTTTTTGTTTCCCATGCGACGTTCCCCAACAACAGATCCATATGCCATAAGGAGAAGAACTGTTGTTGATCCAAGATTTCACACCAAGGAACAACAGGACTTCTATAGGACTATTCTGTATGACATGAGATATGTTGATTGGGCTTATATCAAAGCCAATGAAGATTTCTTTATCCATGTTCAAGAAAGTTTCAAGTCTATGTACATTGAGAAGTTTGTTGGGAGAGAGATGACCCCATGGAATGATGAACTAATTTGCAATTCTATTCAACCGTTCATTTCTATGGTGATGGCTCTATAGTCTGGATGACTAATGGTCACAAGTATGAATCCACTGTTAATGATTGGTCCACTATCATTGGTGCCCCTAACTAGAAAAAGGTGACGTGGATGTATACTCTAAGCCGAAGATGAATCACAACTCGATGGCCAACATGTACAAGCCAATTCTTCCCAGGTTCTTTGCAACTCACAAGTTTGGCTCAGTGTACTTCTTGCAAGCAGGGATACCTACAACCAATACCATTATGAGATACACCTTGATTCCTAAATAAGGTGATGAGAAAATGATTAGAGGCCACTCCATCAACTTGCTGCACCATTTGGACTCTCACACTAGATTCAAAGTGATGGACTTGATAGTAGAGACTATCAGGAGGACTGCTGTGGGTCAGAAAAGATCTTGTGGATATGCCCCATACATTCATATGCTTATCAATGCCAAGCTAGGCAAGCATGCATATCTACTTGATCGTCCCCATTTACCCCTTTGGCTAGAATTTGAAGATGATGAAGTGGCAATGGATTAAAATGATCCCTGCTTAGCTGCAGCTAGAATGGCATCAGAGGCATCAGAAGCTGATGCTGCTAGAAATGTGCCACCACCAGTTCCACAGCACAAAATTCTAGCTAAGCAAATGGAATTTCTAGTAAGCTCTTTCCAAAGAATGGAGAAGAACATTTCAGAGATTCTGCAAAATCAGAAGAGTTTGGAGAGAATCGCGGAGACAAAGTTCCATGATTTGGATGTCAAAGTGATAAACATGGCTACAAGTGTAGAACAACTTAAACATGACATTGCTAGGGTGAGGACACCCAGTTCTACCAGTGACGATGAAGATTTTCCTCCTCGCACTATCACTCAGTTCACCACCAAGCCTAGGTCAGCTGTTGTGCCAGTTCAGGAGACAAGAAAGACTTCATCAGCTCAGGCATCTGCTCGAGCACCAGCGCCAGCTCAAGCACCTCCTGTATCATCTCCTCCAACTCCAGGAACCTCAGCAGAAGCCTTCATGGACACTCTTTTCTCAAATCCTTCATCAACTACACAGAGAGACGATTAGCTCTATACTTTTGAACTTTTTGGTAACCCTTTGCCAAAGGGGGAGAAATGTATATATCACAGGGCTTCGAAAGAGAGAGAGAGATTTTAACTTTGTTTTCTCTCATTTTGGTTTTTCGAAACTTTTGTCTTTTGGATGACCTTCTATTTGTTCCTATGTTTGATCATACACTTTGCTTGGTTGCTGCTTCATTATTATCTTTAAGCTATCTATGTGATGATCATTCACTAATCTTTTTGGTGTCATGTGTATAATTATTCATTCTTATCATGTATGCGCACCACCAAGATGTATGTGACATGGAAGAGTGACACATGATCCTATTTGATTGTGCATTTGCATTCAAAAGAAAATTATAAATAATGCACAAATTTAGGGGGAACTCTTGCTTTTCACATACTTCTCAAAGCGTCGATGATAATCATTGATTATATCTTTTGTCGAAGCTTTGATCTAAATGTTGTCATCAATTACCAAAAAGGGGGAGATTGAAAGCACAATTTCTCCATAGGGTGGTTTCGATAATTGATCACAACATATGCGTCATTGGACTAATATGTTTATCCAAATATATTTCAGAAAAGTTCAAAGATGCATTGGCTAAAGGCTTATGTGGAGATGCCCCTTGATGCAAGAAAGGAATAAGATTTACCCAAGCCTCAAGCTAGAAGACTCTTCATTTTATATTTGTGAGAAATCACTTTTGAGTCCATAGGAAAGCCAATACTATTAAAAGGCGGTGGGGTATTAAAATTTACTGGTTGCTCAAGTGCTCAGAGATAACCACCAAAAATACTCAGTCATTTTCCCACATAACCATTCTATCCAAAGCCACATACACAAAATCGGTGCCACAAGGTTTCTCAATTCGGCCCTACCGATTTTCATCCCAGACAGAACCCTAGCCAAAGCCACCAATTTGGTGCAACCGAAACCGTGTCGGTGCTATCGAGTTTAGGTGACCAACTTTCTTTTGCGTTGGTACACAAAATTGGAATGTCTGAGTTTGGGTATAGGTGTCACCGAGTTGTGTCATCTCACCGTTAGCCACATTTTCGGTGTCACTGAGTTGTGTATATCGGTTCCACCGAGATTCAAAAGTTGCTGCCTTTAGTGCAAGACGGTACCATCGAGTTCACGACTTCAGTGTCACCGAGTTGGTCACTTTAGGTGTAATGGTTGGATTCTGAGGACTGCCTATATATACCCCTCCACCCATCTCTCATTCGTGGTAGAAGCACTTAGAATACACACTTCATTGCAAGATCCATTTTTCTGAAAGAGAGCCACCTACTCATGTGTTGAGATCAAGATATTCCAATCCAATCATTTTTGAAACATGATTTGTAGCCTCCCCAAGTTGCTTTCCACCAATCATTTTTGAAATTTGATCTCTAGCCTCCCCAACCTCTCCTACCCATGCCTATTCTATGAGAGAGTGATTGTGTGTTGAGGAGACTATCTTTCGAAGCACAAGAGCAAGGAGTTCATCATTCTACCACATCTATTACCTGCTGGAGGGTGGTGTCATGGGAATGATCGTGACAATAGTACCACGGGTACGAACTAAGGGGCGAAGTCTAGCTAGGCGCAGTGGATTCACTTGAATTTACGAGTTCAGGGCCCACTCATAACTGGTAATAGCCCTACGTGTCGAGCCCTCAGGCTGGTGTTTGTTTATGGGGGGGCGGGGCGGAGCTAGGCTAGCACCGGTCCCCGGGCCTCCTTCATTACAATAGTGATTAACACTGATTAACAGTGTGAAAAACGCTACAGTAGCAAAGGAATTAATCCTCATTCCCCGGGCCCAGCCCCCCCGGCCTCGGTCCTATCTCCGCCACTGATGGGGGGTGTAAAAGATTACAAGTGCTGAACCTTGAGTCGGTGCCCGGGATGTTGGGTAACGTAGCATAAATTCAAAAAAAATCCTACGCATATTCAGATCCTCCTATGGAGAGACCAGAAACTAGAGAGGGTTGAGTGCATCTTCATACCTTTGAAGATCGCTAAGCGGAAGCGTTGCTAGAACGCGGTCGATGGAGTTGTACTCGCGGCGATTCCGATCGCTGTGTGATTCCGATCTAGTGCCGAACCACGACACCTCCTCGTTCAACACACGTGCAGCCCGGTGACGTCTCCCACACCTTGATCCAGCAAGGAGGAGGGAGAGGTTGGGGAAGATCTTCGGCAGCACGATGGCGTGGTCTCGATGGAGAGACGAGGTCTCCCGGCAGGGCTTCACCAAGCACCGGCACAAAGGAGGAGAAAGAAGAGCAAGGCTGCGCCGAGGGAGAGGAAGATTTGTCTCTCCAACAGCCCAAAGTGCCCACTATATAGAGGGGGAGGGAGGGGCTGCGCCCCCTTGAGGGTTTTCCTCTCCTGGGAGGGGCGGCAGCCCTAGATGGGGTGGGGGAGGTGCGGCGGCCAGGAGAGGAGGAGGGGTGGCGCACCCTTCTGGTGGGCCTTAGGCCCACCTCCGCTAGGGTTTCCCCCCTCTCCCCTCTTCTTGCGCCATGGGTTAAGTGTGGGGGGCGCACCAGCCCAACTAGGGGCTGGTTCCCTCCCGCACTTGGCCCATCTAGCCTCCTGGGGTCGTGGCCCCCTTCTGGTGGACCCCCCGGGCCACTTCCGGTGGTCCTGGTGGTCCCGGTACGTTACCGGCGACGCCCAAAACACTTCCGGTGTCCAAAACCATCCGTCCTTTATATCAATCTTTACCTCAGGACCATTCCGGAGCTCCTCGTGACATCCGGGATCTCATCCGGGACTCCGAATAACTTTCGATAAACTCGTATAACAATTCCCTATAACCCTAGCATCATCGAACCTTAAGTGTGTAGACCCTACGGGTTCGGGAGACACGCAGACATGACCGAGACACCTCTCCGGCCAATAACCATCAGCGGGGTCTCGATACCCATGGTGGTTCCCACTTTCTCCACGATGATCTCATCAGATGAACCACGATGTCAAGGATTCAATCAATCCCGTATACAATTCCCTTTGTCTGTCGGCATAGAACTTACCCGAGATTCGATCATCGGTATACCTATACCTTGTTCAATCTCGTTACCGGTAAGTCTCTTTACTCGTTCCGTAGCACGTCATCGTGTGACTAACTCCTTAGTCACGTTAAGCTCATGATGATGTTCTACCGAGTGGGCCCATAGATACCTCTCCGTCACGTGGAGTGACAAATCCCGATCTTGATTCATACCTGTGTCGTCGATGGACGGCTCGTCGTCTAAGTTGACACGGGTGTTCTCCTGGATCATCGGCTCATCCGGCAGGTCGATCCCCTGCGATAAACCAACGAAGGCGTAGCGTGTCCTGACCTGACGTTTGGCGGGCTGGGCAAACCGCGACGGCTCGACGATGTCGGTGAAGGTGTCCGACTCAGGTACGGGAACCCCAAACTTGCCAATGAAGACGTGGATCTTGCCGAAGGAGACCCTGTACCCAGACTCGGTCGAATCGGCGTCAGGCCCCCACTGAGAGTTGTCGATGTAGTACTTCCCGGGGCGGCTCTTAGTCATGAGGCCGACCGCGTAGCTCCCAAACCTTGGAAGAGATCCCTTTGAGAACTCAACTCCACCATGCGCTAGCCCCACGGTGGGTGCCAACTATCGTGGTTTTGTCACGGCAGATGTCCTCGTGAAAGCACTTAGACATGGATCCATCACACCTTGGTGGCGACTCAAAGGGGTTGAGCGGAAGCGAGACTCGGGTTCAGCCAGGTTCGGCCCCTCCGATGGAGGTAAAAGCCTACGTCCTGCTTTGTGTATATTGATGGTGGAATCGATTACAAAGGTGCGTAACTCGCCTGACCTAGCTCTCGATGGATTGTAACTAAATATTTCTATCCTAGAGACTCGCCTTTATATACAGGTCGAGGCCCTAGGTTTGCAAGAGTCGAGGTCACATCATAAACCGTGACCTAACATATCTCTAAACCGCCGTGTCTCCCAAGCAAGGAAACTACCTGTGCGAGTCTTCTTCTTCATGGGCCTTGAGTCGCCATACGGGCTCTTGGGTTCGGCCGGCTCTCTCCTAGAGATCACCTCACGCCTTCTGGGTCCTGGGTCCAAGCCCATCTTGATCACGATTGACGAGTCGCCATGAACCTGACCCGGCCCAACAGGGTGGGTCATAGAACGGGTAATTCCAAGGCACACCAGGCCCCTGGGCCTGTACTGGCGGCGCCAAGGTTCCTAGTATTGCCAAGCTGAATACATCGACCATTCTGATGCGAAGCTCCAAGCGAGGGTGGAGTGAACCCATGGTGTCACCGGAGAAGGCCGCCAAATAGCCCAAGACTATGGCTTCCAAGCCTCGGAAGGTTGTCATACCGCGCATCAAGGTGGACGTGTCTGTGCCCTTAGGGTAAGTGTTTTTACCAAGTGACATAGCTTCGCTAATGTTGTTTTACGATTGTCAGCCGAATGACTTAGCTTCACATATGTTTTCGCTACAGAGCTGATACCTCAACCACCTCACTAGAGCCCAAGGCCCTAGAGAAGGGCCATACCTATGCTAACGTCGCGTCCTCCAAATGTAGCACCTGAACTTTCTTGTACTTCATTTGGAAATCTTGCTTTCTCTTGTCATTACTCATCGAGTGACTTTCAACGTTTGCTGGGCCACATGACGTGATCGAGCTTGATACGCCCAACCCTCCAACTATTGATGATGTCCTCTTCTAGAGCTTCGACTCTCGCGTGGGGCGTCATTCCGGAGGCAAGAGCTTCACATGGAACATGTCCGACCGCCACTTCACCAACTCCTCCGATGGCCAACATCTTCAAGTTGCACCATGTCCTGGAGGACCAGGTGGGTGCGTGCAAGGAGGCCTTTATCTAGTTGGAGTTGATGATTGGACGACTGATGGAGGCATGTAGCGCTAGTGAATCCTTGAGGAAGAACATTTGGGTAAGTACCCTTGTGAGTACTGGTCTTAGTCAGGTGCTTTTCCATTGCATGCATTTTTTGTTTTGTTTACCGAGTGGGTTTTCTTGGGGCACACCCACTCGATGTTCTCATCTAGTGGGGGCACACTTAGTGCACCCACTGGGTGTAGTCCCCGAGACTACCGTCGACTGAAGCAGTCAATGGTAGTCTTAGTTTCTATTTTGATTTGACATAGACTGCTAGGGTACATAAACTTTGTCCATCTCTTCATCTCTCTAGTGAGGGTGCGCTGAGTGCACCCACTAGATGTAGTCCTCGAGACAGTCGTCGACTGAAGCAGTCGGCGATAGTCTTGGACTTTCCATTGCTGAAGTTTGGCTAATTGTGTTTTTTGCTGGCAGTACGTCTGCAAGCTCGGGAGCCGCTATGATGCCGTGGAGAAGGAGGTGCAGGACGCGCGCCTCATCCTTGAAGCTGGTAAGCACAAGAGTGTGTGCTTACTCACAGGTAGACACTTCACGCTCGACTTTCTTGGCGTTTGTTGTTTCTCCCCGTTCGACTGAGATTATTTTATCAAATGTCAGCATCGGAAACTGTCAGCTTACTGAGAGGCTGAAGAATTGTATTTCTTTAGACACCATGAAGGAACCCTTGATACAAAGGACACTGAATTGCCATCTTCTTGGAAGGAAGCCAATCGGAAGATTCAGGGAGTCAACGACAAATTGAAGATGATCGAGAAACTAGAGAAAGAGAAGCAAACCCTGGAGGTTGCCATGAAGAAGTCCGTTGAGGAGCTCAATGAACTGAAGAAGCACTACACCGAGTGGGATGCTAAGCCAAGCATGTCTCGGACAAGAAGCTCTAACTGGAGCAGTTCGTCGAAGACTTTGGCAAGGACATGAGCGAGAAGCTTCAAGGTACGCCTTTGACGCGAGTGATTCTCGCATTATCTCGGCAAGTTCTGGATATATGATTTATTTCTCACTTAACTGTGTATAAAATTCTGCTTCAACATCGATGAGGACATCGAGAAGATTGAGAAGGAGTTAGACCCATCACAGGGGCTTTTAAGGGACAATACAGCTTTGGCTCTTCTTCGACTGGAGGACCGCATCGAGTAGGTGCACATCTACTACAAGTGGCTCAGTTCAGCTGTCACGGACATTGATCGAGAAGTTGCTCCTGGTGAGGAATTCTCCAACGACATGCATGCCATCATCGACCGAGTGAAGGAGGTGCCAAGCCGAGTGCAATCCTTGAAAAAGTCAGCAGCCCGAGCTGGAGCTGACATTGCCCTCTCGCTCGACCGCATCCATTGCAAGGGAGTGGACGAGGAGAAGCTCAAGAACCTCAAGGTATGCCGAGTGGTAGTTGTAATCATAAAATCTGAGTGAGCCTGAGGCTCCTGCTATCCATACTCTTTTTTTGAACAGAATACAGTTTTTATTTGTCTTATCCTTGTTCTATTTTTGAATCTTCGAGTGTTCGGCTGGTTCTAGTGGGGAGTCCCAAGTTACTTAGGTAAAATCGGGTTCACATCTAAGAATGAAGGTAGTTCTTGCAAACAATGATGGTCTTTTCCATCTTGGCATCTGAGTGGGGGTCATTCCCTCACTCGAAACCATTTTAACTTAGGCGAAATCACGTTCGCAGCTAAGCCCCCGAGTGTGGATGATGTCCTCACTCGGAGCAGGTTTTAACTTAGACGAAATCGGGTTCACAACTAAGAATGAAGGTAGTTAATGCAAACATGGTCCTATCCATCTTGTCTTCTGAGTGGGGGTCATGCCCTCAGCCGGAACCATTTTAACTTATGCAAAATCAGGTTCCCAGCTAAGCCCCGAGTGTGGATAATGTCCTAACTCGGAGCAGGTTTTAACTTAGGTGAAATCGGGTTCACATCTAGGAATGAAGGAAGTTCCTGTGAGCATTGATGGTCCTACCATCTTGGCATCCGAGTGGGTGACCTGCCCTCACTTGGAACTGTTTTAACTTAGGTGAAACCAGGTTCGTAGCTAAGCTTTTCACCCACTAGGGGTAGTAGGAGGGAGTATTTCACTAGAGTGGAAAAGGTAAAATTTTGAAAAAGTGTAAAGAAGAAAAACTTTTTATTCGAGAAAATCACTCGGGTTCATTACAAGAATGAAAAATGAAAAGGTTTGATATGTTCTATGTGTAGAACTTCCAGAGCAGATCCACGTTCCAGGCTCTCGGCTCTTCTATCCCATACTGAAAATTGTAGAGCCGATAGGCTCCATTCTGAAGGACTTTGGAGATTGCAAAGGGCCCTTGCCACGGAGGCGCCATCTTGTGGGGCTTTTGCTGGTCCAGACGGAGGACCAGATCGCCTTCTTGAAAGGCACACCCTGTAACTTGCTTATCGTGATCAACCCACAAACTATACAAGATGTACCGAGAGGGATCAAGTGATCCTATGGTATGGTAAGCATTGTCCATCACGCTTTGTGTACTAACCCATGGTCTTTGTGAGAGCTCTATGTGGGGTTAGGTGTGTTTCCATGAGCTTGCGTCAAGAGGAAGATCTCATTAGACACATGGAAGTTTGCGGTGTGCAAGTTCAAGTGGAGCATCACGAAGAGATCATGCTTGAAGCTTGACGTCCATTGTGGTGGCAATGGACTTGTGAAGATGTGTTGAAGAGTGGATCACCCATAGTGGAATATGAGGGAACAATCTACTAGTCTTCGTCGAGCCGACGCAATCAAGAAAGGTGATCCATCTTGAGGAGGACAATATCATCATCATCTAGCTCAAGTGGACTATGCACAAGGTATAAGTTTGTCCTTGATCGGTTTTCTATTTTACTGGTCTCAGTGTGTTAGTTGGGAGACCGGGTTATAGGATAGATTGTCGTACTATCAAGGGGCTCTCTCAAGTGAGCAGCTTGATCGTATCGTTTGTTGAGATTTCAAATCATTGCATTCTTGGCATCATCATTTTCTTGGTTCTTGGTTGGCTTTTCTCTATGTGTTTTCTTGAGCTTATGATCATCTTCATGACAAGCTCGAGTTCATCGAAAATGGAGTTAATTTCCCTCTTCTATGATGTTTTTGATGTTGGAGTTTTTCCGGTTCTTCATTCATAGAGGTTTCACATCTCTATATCATCGCTGTTTGGATAGTTCTTGTTGTGTGCTATCCAAAAATCTTGAGTTTGCACTATTCGGAGCTCGCATGTAAAAGTTATGGCAGTTTTAGTGCCAAGGCAGGTTTTCTCTCTCAAGCGGAAGTACCGCTCGAGGCGGAGCGGTAGCACCGCTCTGGCGGAACTGTCACCCTTCCCTTGTGACCCCTCTTCCGCTTAGTTTTTCTCTCTAGCATCTTTGTCTCCTTTGCCCATTTTAGCGGAAATACCGTTGGGGGCTAAGCGGTACTACTGCCCTCCCCTTCCAGCCTCTTTTCCGCTTAGTTTTTTCTCTCCGTTGCCTTCGATGCCTTTAATCATTTTGAGTGGAAGTATCATTTGGAGCGAAGTGGTAGTACTGCTCCAGCGGAAGTACCTCTTGTGCACGACCTGTGCACATAACAGTTGGATTTGGGAAGACCTATTTAAGGGGGTCTTATTCCTCAATGGTTTTCATCACTTGATCTCGTGTTCTTCCGCCATTGTTAACCTTCTTCGAGCTTGCTAACTCTCAATCCATCCAATGATTCTTGCTAGTTCTTGAGGAAAAAGAGAGAGGATATCTAGATCAACATTTCCACCAATCACTTTCTCCTCTATGGGAGGGAAACCCCTTGGATCTAGATCTTGGAGTTCTTTGAGAGCCCCTTGTTCTTCCTCTCATATTCGTCCATAGCTTTTGTTGTTGTGAAGGGGTTTGAGTGTGCGGGGCTTGACCACTTCGTGTGTTCTTGTCATTGCATTAGTTGCATCTGTTTGATTTATCCACGGTGATATGTGGACGTGAAGAAAGGAGTGCGCTTGGTCGAGCGATTTGGGGTCGTTCGTATGCCCCATAAGACTAAGGGTTAGCTCTTCGACCCAGGCTCCAGCAATGTACATTAGATCTCTCATCAGTCGGGGCTTCCGTCCTTGTAATATCATTCCATTCGCTCAGTCTAATTGTCCATTCGACTGCAGGTGAGCCATGGAGGCATACTTAACCCAAGTGCCTTGGGAGTAGTAGAACTCATGAAATTCGTTCGAGTCGAAATTGAACTCGTTGTCAGTGATGATATCATCTGGAACTCTGAATCTATAGATAATCTGCTGAATGAAGGTGATGACAGTTGTTGAATCCAGGCTTTTCATCGGCTTCTCTTCGACCCACTTGGTGAACTTATCCACCTCCCCTAGCAGGTGGGTAAATCCACTCATCCCGGTCCATAGGGGGCCAACCATGTTGATACCCCACACGGCAAATGGCCAAGTGAGTGGAATTTTCTTCAGTGGGGATGCATGCTTGTGCGACCGATTCTTGTAAAACTGGCATCCGACACATAGCTCGACCAAGTCTTTTGCTGCCTCATTGGCCCAGGGCCAATAAACCCCGGTTCAGAAGGCTTTTGCAACCAACATTCGAGAGGACGCGTGGTGACCACAAGTCCTCGAGTGAATCTCGTGTAATATTGGCAGCCCTTCCACTAGGGAAATGCATTTCTAACTAACTCTTGTAGTGCTTTTATTGTATAGCTGGTCTCCCATTACTTAGAAAGCTTTAGACTGTGAGGCGATTCGACATGCTTCCTCTTCGTCTTCTAGGAGCTCTTGCAGGAGCAAGTATGCTAAATAAGGTTGAGTCCACTCGGGAGTGATTACTAGCATCTCGTGGACCAAGCGACCACTATTGGAACACCAACATCATCCAGATTTGATGGGCTGACTACTTGTGGGGGCTCCTTTGTGAAAGGATCTTCTTTAATTGTAGGGGCGCGTAGATGTTTAAGGAACACACCCTTTGGAATGGCTCGCCGAGTGGACCCGACCTTGGCCAGCTCATCTACTGCCTGGTTCTTGGCGTGGGACACACGGTGCAGCTCCAAGCCTTCAAAATTCTTCTCGAGCTTCATGACTGCGTTGTAGTAACTAGTGATGGCTCAGATCCGAATGTCCCACTCTTTCATTACCTAGTTGATAACGAAGTCTGAATCACCATAGACAATCAAAGGACGGATGCCGAATGAGATGGCCATACAGTGCCCATACAGGAGGGCTTCGTACCCGGTCTCATTGTTAGATGAATCAAAGTGGATCTGGAGTATGTAGCTCAGTCGATCTCCCCTGGGGCAAATGGGAACCACTCTAGCCCCCGATCGATGGAGCATCTTGGATCCATCGAAGAACATAGTGCAATGCTCGGGGATGCTTGGGGCCAACTGCTCTTATTCTATCCATTCGGCCAAGGAATCTACCACGGCTTGGGACTTGATCACCTTCTTGGCTTCAAATTTGATATCCTATGGGAGGAGCTCAATTTCCCATTTGGCCACTTGAGTAGTAGCGTCGCTGTTATGCATGATTTCCGAAAGGGGGACATCACTGATAACTGTGATCGAGTGATCATGGAAGTAATGAACCACGTCCATTCACTAAAGATGTTCTACGCATATACATGCATTTTAGTGTGTTTGTGTGGGTGTATTAAACATGGGTGTTTATATCATAGACTTGTGCACAGGCAGCATGACCCTTCCTCCCAGCTAGGGCTTGTCGGAGGATGACCTTCAACAACAATCAAGACCAGGAAGAAGACCTCCAAGAAGGTCATCAAGAAGTACTTAAGTATAAGACACAAGATGCCAGGAAGCGACGAGCCATCAAACCTAGGATCGACAAGATCCAGCCCATCGCTCCATTGTGCCATGGGTCAGACACCTGCCCCCTGGTGTCGAGCGGGCATGTGTTTAGGTGAGGCTTTTCGGACATGTGGCAGCCCGTCGTAGTTGCTGTAATTTTATTGGCACATGTCCGAGAGGCATGTTAACTCCATAGAAGGTAGTTGAGCATACGGTATGAGCAAACCCCTTGCCAGCGATTGTGCTCATCATGATGCCTGACGGACCATTAAATGCTCCTTGTCATATGCCGTCGGGGTTAGGTATAGGGCACTGTAGCCTACGCAGTGGTTTGACCACTGTTGCCGCACTATTTACCCTATATTGTTTTTACCATTTTGCCATTGTGCTAACCCCTTTCACCTATAAGAGGAGGGCGATGTCAACCTTTATAAGGATTGAACCCGACCCAATTGCACTATGTAGCTGCACTTCCCATGCATCTTGCCAACAAGCTGCGATCTCTTATAATATGCGATTCCATGTATAATTCCACCAAATCAAGAGTAGGGTTTTACGCCTCATGGTGGCCTAAACCTGGGCAAGCATGTGTATCTCATTGCTAGATCTTCTCTTTGTGCATGATGATCCCCACAGCTGAACCACCATGGGGCCTTGCTGGTCCCAAAGATTGTCATACACCATCTTTGGTGCGCGAGGCAGGGGCATCGCGTGTTCTTCTCTAGCAGTGTAGGCGTCACCTTCATCATCATTTTTCATGGCACCCAAGAAGGCCAAATGCGCATCAGTGGCTGCACCATCCACGTCCAAGTTGCCAACCCCGATGGCTATCGTGGATGGAGGTGGAGGCAGTCATCATGATCATCGCTTTGGTGAACACAATCACCATATATAGCAACATTGTTCGGAGCAATACGAGCCAAGACCCCATAGACCCAGCTGTCATGACATCTAAGGGTGTAGGTGCGACATCTAAAGATGCTATAGCAAAATCCAAAGACGGTTCCACAATGGACAAGAAGGATCCGACGAAGCACACATCATATCCATCACAAGATGGTCTTGATACGCTTCCCCAAGACACTCGGGGCTTTGGGGATCATCAAGACAAGCACCCTGAGCATCAGTCTCACGAAGCTCAAGGGCGGCCAGCATGCGAAATCGAAGGCGAGAATTGACCGGGACGGTAGGGGCAGGATGGCGCTCCTTCTGCCTCTGTCAAGAATCGTAGCACCTCCCATTCCACGCTCCCGGTCATGCCAAAGACACCAGCATAGGCCATGTCACAAGCTCAACTACTTCTAAGCTTCCCCTAGACATGAGAAGATAGACGAGTGCCGTGCCACCATCAAGAGCCTCATCTACTTTGCCAACGACTAATCGTCAGAGTTCCTCGGCATCTACATGATCAGTATGTAGGCTGCTGGGGCAAGAGAAAGTCTTTGCCAACTACTTCCCATTGGTGCTCAAGCCCAATGTGAGGTCTTGGCTGATGAACTTGTCGGACATGTCCATCTCTTCTTGGGCAGATTTATGCCATCAGTTTGTTAGCTCTTACCATGGAGGCCACAAGCTTCATGGTTAGCCTAGAGACATGCATGTGCTTCCCCAGAGAGACGATGAGACCCTCCACAAGTACATCCATAGGTTCAGGCGTGTGTAGCACAATATTCTGACATCCACCCTGTCGTTGTTATTGCTGCGTTCCATATGAATGTACGCAATCAGAGGATGCTGGAGGAGATGGGCACCAACAAGGTGCGGGATATAGGCGAGCTCTATGCTTTGTCTGACAAGTGTGCATGTGCTTAATAAGGAAGGCAACTCCCTAGATAATATATCGGGGTTGATGTCGATTCAGAGGATGATGACGTGTCCACTCAGAGGAACAAGGGACGAAAGCGCAATTGCAAGCTCAAAGGCAAGTCAGTTTTGGCTGTTGATACGTCCATTTTGCATTATGATTTCCTATTGATATTTATAATGTTTTCAAGCATTATTTCACTTTATGACAAAATCCTTATATCTTTTCTCTCTTATATTTTACAAGGTTTATACAAAGAGGGAAATCACAAAAAACTGGAATTCTGGACCTAAAAAGCTATGGAAAAGGTTGGAAATTTTCTGGACTTGAAATTACCTGAATCTTCACGGATAATTCTCATGGAATATATAAGAATTATTGGAGCAAATAACTACTAGAGGGGGCCCACCACCTTACCACAAGGCAATAAGGCGCGGCCGCGCCCTAGGCCCTAATGCCTTGTGAGTCCCACATGCGGTCTCAGGTGCCCATATTCTGCTATATGAAGGGTTTTAACCTAGAAAAAAATAAGAGGAATATATTCAGGACGAAGCGTCGCCGCCTCGAGGCCGAAGCTAGGCAGGAGCACTTTTGCTCTCTGGTAGAGCAATTCGGCCAGGGAAACTTCCCTCCAGGAGGGGGTAATTGAAGCCATCATCATCAATAACGTTTCCTCCTTTGCGGGAGGACCAATTTTCATCAACATCTTCACCAACACCATCTCATCTTAAACCCTAGTTTATCTCTTGTATCCAAACTTTGTCCCAAAACCGCAGATTGGTACCTATGTGTTGCTAGTGGTGTTGATTACATCTTGTAGTTCATGTTAGTTGGTTTATTTGGTGGAAGGTTATATGTTCAGATCCTTTATGATGCTAATTACTCCTCTAATCTTGAACATTAACATGCTATGTGAGTAGTTACTATCATTCTTGAGGACACGGGATAAGTCTTGTTACAAGTAATCATGTGATGTTGGTATTCGTTCGATATTTTGTTGATATGTATGTTGTTGCTTCGTTTAGTGGTGTCATGTGATGATGATATTCATTTGATATTTGTACCTAAGGGAAGGCATTATGGACCAATAAGTAGATTATGGGTTGCTAGAGTGAGAGAAGCTTAGACCCTAGTTTATGCATTATTCCGTAAGGGGCTGATTTGGATCCATATGTTTGATGCTATGGTTAGATTTATATTACTTATTCTTTCGTAGTTGCGGATGCTTGCAAGAGGGGGTAATCATAAGTGGGTTGTTTGTTCAAGTAATAACAACACAAAAGCAGTGGTACACCCATATATCAAATTATCAAAGTAACAAGCGTGAATCAACTAAACACGATGAACTTGACTAGAGAGCAATTCCCATGTGTCCTCGAGAGCACTTTGCTTTATATAAGTGAACTTTCTGGCTTGTCCTTTGCTCTAACAAGGATTGGGCCACATTTTTGCACCTTTTTTACTAATTCTACTAGTTATTTTTTGTGAATTATCTTGCCACAAAACTATCTATCATTGTTACTCACATTACTTGCAGAATACCTTGCTGAAAACCGCTTGTCATTTTCTTCAGCTCCTCATTGAGTTTGTCACTCTTACTTATCAAAAGGACTAAGCTTGATCCCCTTGACTTGTGGGTCATCAAGACTCTTTTCTGGCGTCGTTGCCAGGTAGTGAAGCATCTTTGGTAAGGAAACATTTTTTCTACATGTATAAATTTACTCATGCTTGGTACTATGGAGGATAATCCTTTGAGGGGCCTGTTTGGGGTATCTTCACCGCAAACAGAAGTGGAAAAATCCACTCCTCGACCTACTGAACTATGACAGCCCGAGACCGACGTTCCAGAAGATTCCCCTTTATTTCCGTTTCCGTCGTGTGGTTAGTTTTATTTGTTGCATCATCATGTAGTTTGCATTGTCGCATCATGCATGGCATCATGTCATCCGTGTTATTTGTCGGTGTTGCTTGTTGCCGTGTTGTGGGGTGTTAGTGCTTTGTGAGTGGCGTTGTTTTGGAGTGATGAGAGTGGGTGCGTGAGAGCCACCTCAAAGCCCTCTTACACTGTGAACCTCTCCCCCTCTCCCCTCTTATTTCATTTTTGCGGTTTGCTAAAGTTTCCCGTTTTAAACCCCTACTTAAAAGGGCTCGTCTTCTTCTTTTCAATAAAAATCATTTTATTAAATGTGGCGGCAACCGTTGGGTTTTTATTTTATTTCTCCTTTTGTTTTATTTTAAAACCGTCTCATTTTCTTTTCTCTTTTAAAGAGCTTTTATTTTGTTCTTTAAAAAAAAGAGGTTTCTTTTATTCTTTTAAAAAAGTTTATATTTTTTTATTCGTTTAAAAATGCCCAACAATTTCTTATAGTTGGGGTGTGGTTTTTAAAGGAGCCAAAAGTATTTTCCTATTTTGTTTAATACTTTTATTTTATTTTTTGTGTGTGTGTTCCTCTGTTTAAAAAAAAGGGGATAAAACCCTAATAGGGGGAGGGAGCAGGCCCAGCCGAGCTGGCCCAAGGCCCAGCTCCCCCCTACCCTAGCACCAGGATCCCTCTGCTCGATCCCCTTCTTCCTCCCGTTTCCTTCTCGTTCCTGCAGCCCCCTCGTCCCGTGCTCCTCCCTCCCTCGATGCGTGCCAACCCCGCGACCGCTTGTGCCCCCGTCCCTTGCCCTGCACCCCGTCGCCTGCGCCCGGTGCCCCGCGCCTTCCCGGCGGCCTCCTTCCCCGCCGGTTCTCTCCCCGCCGCCAGCAGCGCCCCCCGCGCCTCCTGCTTCCCCCGCGCGTAGCTCCGGCCCCGTCGCCGTGCCGCGCCACGCCGCCTCGCGTGCAGGTGCCCTCGCCCTCTGCGCGCGTCGCCGTCCTACCCGAGTCGTTGTTCCCCGCGCGTCGGTCGCCGCCTCCCTGCTCCCGGACGTCGCCTCTCGCCCTCGCCCCCAACCTCCTCTACCTCGCTATGGCCCCATGCAGAGCACCAGCGGCCTTGGCCTTCCGAGCCTGGGCCCTGCCGCCGTCCGCCATGACCGGCCACCGGAGGTCCTCCCTCTCCTCGAGCCGCCATGGTCCCGAGCTCCTGTTTCCCTGCCGAGCTGCCCTGTTGCTATTGATGTGTAGCTGCTGAGTTGCTGAAGCTTGTTGTGTCGTTGCCGCCTGCTCCTGCTAACTTAGTTGTTGTTGTCGCTGCTGATTCCGTTGGTTGCTGCTGCGTGTAGCTTTTGCTGTTAGGTTGCTGTAGTTTCTGTCTGTAGCCATTAGATTTTGCTGCTGCTTGCTAGCTAATAGCTGTTGTAGGTTGCTGCTGCTAGGTAGATGTTGCTGCTGCTGCAGATACTTGCTGCTTGCTATTGCCAGTAGTGGCCGTTACCTAGAGCTGTTGCTAGATAGCTGCAGGTTGTTACTGCTTTGATGCATGCTGCTTTGCTTGCTGCTAGCTGTAGTTGATTAGGCTAGGTTGTTGCCTGCTTTCTGCTTAGTGCATGCTAGCTTGCTCTTGCTTGCGTTGTTCTGTTTATCTACTGTTGCTGCTAGCTTGCGTGCCTGCCAGCTTGCCTTGTTGTTGCCACGTGCCTTTGCTGCTAGAGTGTTGCTTGCTGATGCTAGCTACCGCTGCCTATTGCTGTAGCTGCCATATAGGTTTAGTTTGCATGCTTGCTAGCTCGCTAGTTGCCGTAGCTTACATGCTAGTAGATGTCGTTGCTTGTTTTGCTGTGTTGCCGCTTGCGTCGCCGCATGCACCGTTTCCCTCCGCCGTGGAACCGACAAGATCACCATGCACACGACGACCCCCGACCATCTTCGGAAGACGTGATCGATTACCGACGCCGAAGACCCGAGAACCACGACGCCGAGCGTATGACTACCGTCGACGAGACCGTGTACGACTACTTCCACGACGACCACGACGACCGTTGATCTCCTTCATCGGACCGAACCCCTCCGATATGCACGCTTCGCAGGTATACCTATGAGACTTGTCGTGTACCGAACGTATGTGTTGTATGAGTTGTATGTATGTATGTACCGTATGTTGCCCGTTGTCTTGTTTCGTCGTGCCTCGACACATGGGAACCCGGTAGCGGGATCACCCCATTCAATATTTAGCGTTCCCGCACACGCTCCCTATTCGTTGGCTCCGATACCCCGTTGAGTTATCGGGATAGGAACGTTGCCGTGTCATCGTTTTCGTTTTGCCGCCATGGTTCCCTCTCACTCGCCGTGGAGACACCTGTTTCTTCTCCTCTTGACGTGGTGTGATGACTTGCATGCATGACGCATTCATGGCATATATATCATGTGTTGTATTGTTTCTTGTGTTGTAGCTCCGATCTATGTTTCGCGTGTTACCCGACTAGGATGTCATGTAGGATCACCGCTCACCCCTTGCCATGTTAACAACATTTAATATTGCGTGTTACATAATCGGGAGTGAATTAAATAATTAATCATGGAGTTTCGTCGATATGCAACTCATTGCATATCGAGCTGCACTTAATGTGTAGGGTTTGCGTGAGGTGAATTGCCATGCCATCCCTTGCATCAATGAAGTGATCATGCATCATAGTAGGTTATGCATCATGTTGTGCATCATGTGGTGAATATTTATGTTGATGTTTGTTTCTGGTATGCTCCGTTCCGATAGAGTTCCACAAGCGTGTCCGAATGTGAGGACCCGTTCAACTACGTTGGTTCGTCGACTTCTCGGAGTCATTCTTCTGCTCAACGGGATCTCAGGCAAGATGACCATTTCCCTAGATACCATTACTATCATTGCCATGCTAGTTTATCGCTTCTATCATTTATGTCTCGTTGCCTACCACTTGTTAAATATCAGCCTCTCAACAATGCCATGATTACCTTCAACCTGTTCGACCTAGCAAACCACTGATTGGCTATGTTACTGCTTGCTTGACCCTGTTGATAGCGTTGCTAGTTGCAGGTGCAGTTGCTTCCATGTGATTACATGGGTTCCTTGTATTATCACCCTACTAAATGCTATTTAATTTAATGCACCTATATACTTGGTAAAAGGTGGAAGGCTCGGCCTTTCTATCCTGGTGTTTTGTTCCACCTTTGCCCCCTTAGTTTCGGCTACTGGTGTTATGTTCCATAAATGAGCGCTCCTAACACGATCGGGGTTGTTATGGGGACCCCCTTGATAATTTGTTTTAGATTAAAGCTGGTCCGACAAGGCCCAACATTGGTTTTACATTTTCCCAACATAATAATTTTGTTAACACTAAAATGCATAGGGCGTCATGAACCCGAGGAGTAATTTAACATAAACAGGGGGGCCAGTGCTAATGGTGTTGGTCCCAAACGGTCTGCCTATGGGGCCACCACGGGGTAACTCGAGGTTTGGCACCCGTAGCTAGTTCCATCCGTCGTGTCCTGAGAACGAGATATGCGGCTCCTATCGGGATCGTCGACACGCCGGGCGGGCTTGCTGGATTAGGTTTACCTTTGACGAGATATCTTGTGCATCGGGATTCCAGTGATGCTTTGGGTAATCTCAGAGTTGAGGTTTTCCACTAGGGAATCCGACGAGATCGCGAGCTTCGTGATTGAGGGTTTCTATGCGACTTGTGGTAATTTGTGATGGACTACTTGGAGCACCCCTGCAGGGTTAAATCTTTTTGGAAAGTCGTGCCCGCGGTTATGTGGCAGCGTGGAAACTTTGTTTAACACTGGTTCTAGATAACTTGAAGTTAACTTAATTAAAACTTGCCAATGGTGTGCGTAATCGTGACTGTCTCTTTCGTGAGTTCCTTCTCCGATCGAGGACACGGTGGGGTTATGTCTGACGTGGGTAGGTGTTCAGGATCATTCATTTGATCATCAGTAGTTCACGTCCGCTATGCGTACATCTTCCCCCTCTTATTTTCTTGTACTCATAAGTTTAGCCACCAAACATATGCTTAGCCGCTGCTGCAACCTCACCACTTAACCATGCCTCACCCATTAAGCTTTGCTAGTCTTGATACATTTGGAAATGAGATTGCTGAGTCCCCTGTGGCTCACAGATTACTACAACACCAGTTGTAGGTACAGGTAAAGATTACTTGACACGAGCGCGTTGATTGTTCATTTGGAGTTGCTTCTTCTTCTTCTTCTTCATCGATCTAGGATGGGTTCCAGGCCGGCAGCCTGGGATAGCAAGGATGGACGTCGTTCTTCTTTTGTCGTTTGTTTTCGTCCGTAGTCGGACCCTACTCTTACTCTTGATGATTATGTAATGTACTGATGTGACTCTGATGTAGCTTGTGGCGAGTGTAAGCCAATTGTATTATATATCTCTTCTTTTCAGTACATGTACTTGTAACGATATCCATTCTTGCGACACGACGAGATGCGCTTCTATCCCTGACGAGGCCCCCGTGCCAAATTGAGGATAGGGTCGCATCTTGGGCGTGACAAGTTGGTATCAGAGCCGTACCGACCTAGGAGCCCCCTTGATTGATCGAACTTGGCCGAGTCGAGTCTAGTGAAAAACTATTTGAGTCTAGTTATATATCGGAGAGTAGGATTCTTTTTTCTCCTCTTCTATGCTCTGGTGAGGAATCTTGACGTAATAATTTACTCTACTCCTCTTCTCACTCAAAATTGTTTTAGGGTCACGCGGGTATTCTTGGGATCTATATGATGCCGATGTGACGGAGTTTTGTCTTGGTGCCTCCTATCTGCTTTAAGTTTCAGGGGAGTTGAGCTCCACGGGATTCTTGAGCACATCGTTATCATTCAAATTTCTTAGCATCTCAGAATGAAGGATGTTCGTAATTGCTTCAATACTAGTAGTGGCGAGATAACCCCGATGTCCCCAGTACTGGTGCAGATTGTTCGTGTTGGGGAACGTCGCATGGGAAACAAAAAATTTCCTACGCGCACGAAGACCTATCATGGTGATGTCCATCTGCGAGAGGGGATTTCCGATCTACGTACCCTTGCAGATCGCACAGCAAAAGCGCTAAGAAACACGGTTGATGTAGTGGAACGTCCTCACGTCCCTCGATCCGCCCCGCGAACCGTCCCATGAACCGTCCCGCGATCCGTCCCACGATCCGCTCCGATCTAGTGCCGAACGGACGGCACCTCCGCGTTCAGCACACGTACAGCTCGACGATGATCTCGGCCTTCTTCGTCCAGCAAGAGAGACAGAGAGGTAGATGAGTTCTCCGGCAGCATGACGGCACTCCGGAGGTTGGTGGTGATCTAATCTCAGCAGGGCTCCGCCCGAGCTTCGCAGAAACGCGATCTAGAGGAAAAACCGTGGAGGTATGTGGTCGGGCTGCCATGGAAAAAGTTGTCTCAAATCAGCCCTAATACCTCAGTACATATAGGAGGGAGGGTGGGGGGGAAGAGGCAGCCTCAAACCCTCAAGGTTTGGCCAAAATTGGAGGTGGAGGAGTCCTACTCCAATCCTACTTGGAGTAGGATTCCACCTTCCCACTTCGAAACTCTTTCCACCTTGTGTTTTTTCCTTCTCAAACCTTATGGGCCTTAGTGGGAACTTATTCCAGCCCACTAGGGGCTGGTTTATCTCTTCCCATAGCCCATGAGACCCCTTGGGGCGTGACACCCCTGCCGATGGTCCCCGGCACCCGTCCCGGCACTCCCGGTACACTACCGATAAGCCCGAAACTTTTCCGGCGACCAAAACAGGACTTCCTATATATCAATCTTTACCTCCGGACCATTCTGGAGCTCCTCGTGACGTCCTGGATCTCATACGGGACTCCGAACAACATTCGGTAACCAACCATATAACTCAAATACGCATAAAACAATGTCGTACCTTAAGTGTGCAGACCCTGCGGGTTCGAGAACTATGTAGACATGACCCGAGAGACTCCTCGGTCAATATCCAATAGCGGGACCTGGATGCCCATATTGGATCCTACATATTCTCCGAAGATCTTATCGGCTGAACCTCAGTGTCAAGGATTCATATAATCCCGTATGTCATTCCCTTTGTCCTTCGGTATGTTACTTGGCCGAGATTCGAGCGTCAGTATCCGCAAACCTATTTCAATCTCGTTTACCGGCAAATCTCTTTACTCGTTTCGTAATACAAGATCCCGCAACTTACACTAAGTCACATTGCTTGCAAGGCTTGTGTGTGATGTTGTATTACCGAGTGGGCCTCGAGATACCTCTCCGTCACACGGAGTGACAAATCCCGGTCTCGATCCATACTAACTCAACGAACACCTTCGGAGATACCTGTAGAGCATCTTTATAGTCACCCAGTTACGTTGCGACGTTTGATACACACAAAGCATTCCTCCGGTGTGAGTGAGTTATATGATCTCATGGTCATAGGAACAAATACTTGACACGCAGAAAACAGTAGCAACAAAATGACACGATCAACATGCTACGTCTATTAGTTTAGGTCTAGTCCATCACATGATTCTGCTAATGATGTGATCCCGTTATCAAGTGACAACACTTGCCTATGGTCAGGAAACCTTGACCATCTTTGATCAACGAGCTAGTCAACTAGAGGCCTACTAGGGACAGTGTTTTGTCTATGTATCCACACATGCACTGTGTTTCCAATCAATACAATTATAGCATGGATAATAAACGATTATCATGAACAAAGAAATATAATAATAACTAATTTATTATTGCCTCTAGGGCATATTTCCAACAGTCTCCCACTTGCACTAGAGTCAGTAATCTAGTTCACATCACCATGTGATCCAACGAATCCAACACCCATATAGTTATGGGGTCTGATCATGTCTTGCTCGTGAGAGAGGTTTTAGTCAACGGTTCTGAAACTTTCTGATCCATGTGTTCTTTACAAATCTTTATGTCATCTTATAGATGCTGCTACTATGTGCTATTCGGAAATACTCCAAATATCTACTCTACTATACGAATCCGTTTCACTACTCATAGTTATTCGGATTAGTGTCAAAGCTTGCATGGACGTAACCCTTTACGACGAACTTTTTAACCAGCTCCATAATCGAGAAAAATTCCTTGGTCCATCAGTTACTAAGGATAAATTTTGACCGCTGCTAGTGATTCAATCATGGATCACTCTTTGTACCTCTCAACAGACCTTGAGTCAAGGCACACATCAGGTGCGGTACCCAGCATGGCATACTTCAGATTCTACGGCCAAGGCATAGAATACGACCTTCATCTATTTTCTTTATTCTGCCGGGGTCAGGTTTTGAGTCTTAGTCTAATTCACACCTCACAATGCAACCAAGAACTCCTTCTTTGCTGATCTATTTTGAACTCCTTCAAAAACTTGTCAAGGCATGCATCTTGTTGAAACTTCTATTAAGCGCTTTTGATCTATCTCCATAGATCTTTGATGCTCAACGTTCAAGTAGTGCAATCCAGGTATTCCTTTGAAAAACTCCTTTCAAACAACCTTGTATGCTTTAGAGAAATTCTACATTACTTCTGATCCACAATATGTCAACCACATATACTTATCAGAAATTCTATAGTGCTCCCACTCACTTCTTTGGAAATACAAGTTTCTCATAAACCTTGTACAAACCCAAAATCTTTGATCATCTCATCAAAGTGTATATTCCAACTCCGAGATGCTTGCACCAGTCCATTGAAGGATCGCTGGAGCTTGCATACTTGCTAGTATCTTTAGGATCGACAAAACCTCCTGGTTGTATCACATACAATGTTTGCTCAAGGAAACCGTCGAGGAAACAATGTTTTGACATCCTATGTGCAATATTTCATAAATAATGCAGCAACTACTAACATAATTCTAACAGACTTTTAGCATCGCTATGAGTGAGAAAGTCTCATCATAGTCAACTGTTTAATCTTGTCGGAAACATCTTTGCGACAAGTCGAGCTTTTCTTAATAGTGACTTATCACCATCATCATCTGTCTTCCTTTTAAATATCCATCTTTACTCAATAGTCCTATGACCATCAAGTAGTTCTTCCAAAGTCTACACTTTGTTTTCATACATGGATCCTCTCTCGGATTTCATGGCTTCCAGCCATTTGTCGGAATCCAGGCCCACCATTGCTTTCTCCATAACTCGTAGGTTCACTGTTGCTCAACAACATGACCTCCAAGATAGGGTTACCGTACCACTCTGCAGTAGTACGCGATCTTGTCAACCTACGAGGCTTGTAGTAACTTGATCCGATGCTCGATGATCACCATCATCAGCTTCACTTCAATTGTTGTAGGCGCCACAGGAACAACTTCCTGCGCCCTACTACACACTGGTTGAAGTGATGGTTCAATAACCTCATCAAGTTCTACTACCCTCCCACTCAATTCTTTCGAGAGAAACCTTTCCTCGAGAAAGGATCCGTTTCTAGAAACGAACACTTTGCTTTCGGATCTGAGATGGGAGATGTACCCAACTGTTTTGGATATCCTATGAAGATGCATTTATCCACTTTGGGTTCGAGCTTATCAGACTGAAACTTTTTCACATAAGTGTCAAAGCCCCAAACTTTCAAGAAACGACAGTTTAGATTTCTCTAAACCTCAGTCTATACTGTGTCATCTCAACGGAAATACGCGGTGTCCTATTTAAAGTGAATGCGGCTGTCTCTAATGCATAACCCATAAACGATAGTGGTAATTCGATAAGAGACATCATAGTATGCACCATATCAAATAGGGTGTGGCTAAGACGTTCAGACACATCATTACACTATGGTGTTCCAGGTTGCATGAACTGCGAAACAATTTCCGCATTGTCTTAACTGCGTACCAAAACTCGTAACTCAGATATTCATCTCTATGATCATATCGTAGACTGTTTATCCTCTTGTCATGACGATCTTCACTCTCAAATAGCTTTGAACTTTTCAACATATCAGACTTGTGATTCATCAAGTAAATACTCCTGTATCTACTCAAATCGTCAGTGAAGTAAGAACATAATGATATCCACTGCGTGCCTTAGCACTTATTGGACTGCACACATCAAAAATGCATTACTCCCAACAAGTTACTCTACTTGTTTCATGTGTCATGTTTTGCATGTCTCAAGTGATTCAAAATCAAGTGAGTCCAAACGATCCATCAGCATGGAGCTTCTTCATGCATTTTACACCAACATGACTCAAGTGGCAGTGCCACAACTAAGTGGTACTATCATTATTACTTTTTATCTTTTGGCACTAATATTATGAACATGTGTAACACTACGATCGAGATTCAATAAACCATTGAGGGTAATTATTCAAGCAAATAGAATAACTATTATTCTGTTAAATGAATAATCGTGTTGCAACAAACACGATCCAATCATGTTCATGCTCAACGCAAACGCCAAATAACAATTATTTTGGTTTCACCACCAATCCCGATGATAGAGGGAGCGTGCGACGTTTGATCATATCAACCTTGGAAACACTTCCAACACGTATCGTCACCTCGCCTTTAGCTAGTCTCCGTTTATTCCGTAGCTTTCATTTCGTGTTACCAATCACTTAGCAACTGAACCGGTATCCAATACCCTCGCGCTATTAGGAGTACTAGTAAAGTACACATCAACATCATGTATATCAAATATACTTCTTTCGACTTTCGCCAGCCTTCTTATCTACCAAGTATCTAGAGTTGCTCCGCCTCAGTGACCGTTCCCCTCATAACAGAAGCACTTAGTCTCAGGCTTGGGTTTAATCTGGGGTCTCTTCATTAGTGCAACAACTGCTTTGCCGTTTCACGAAGTATCCCTTCTACCCTTGCCTTTATCAAAACTTAGTGGTTTTACTAACCATCAACTATTGGTGCTCCTTCTTGATTTCTACTTTCGCAGTGTCAAACATCGCGAATCGCTCAAGGATCATTGTATCTATCCTTGATATGTTATAGTTCATCACGAAGCTCTCACAGCTTGGTGGCAGTGACTTTGGAGAACCATCACTATCTCATCTCGAAGATTAACTCCCACTTGATTCAAGTGATTGTCGTACTCAGACAATCTGAGCACACGCTCAATGATTGAGCTTTTCTCCTCTACTTCGTGGACAAAGAATCTTGTCGAAGGTCTCATACCTCTTAACAAGGGCACAAACATGAAATCATAATTTCATCTCTTTAGAACATCTCTTATGTTCCGTGACGTTTCAAAACGTCTTCGGCGCCTTGCTTCCAAGCCATTAAGTATTTTGTACTAAACTATCGTGTAGTCATCAGAAACGTGTATGTCGGATGTTCACAACATCTACATATGACACTCAAGGTGCAGCACACCGAGTGGTGCATTAAGGACATAAGCCTTCTGCACAGCAACGAGGACAATCCTCGGCTTTACAGACTTAGTCTGCAAAGTTTGCTACTATCAACTTTCAACTAAATTTTCTCTAGGAACATATAAAAACAGTAGAGCTATAGCGCAAGGTACATCGTAATTCGCAAAGACCATTAGACTATATTCATGACAATTAGTTCAATTAATCATATTACTTAAGAACTCCCACTCAAAAATTACATCTCTCTAGTCATTTGAGTGGTACATGATCCAAATCCACTATCTCAAGTCCGATCATCACGTGAGTCGAGAATAGTTTCAGTGGTAAGCATCTCTATGCTAATCATATCAACTATACGATTCATGCTCGACCTTTCGGTCTCATGTGTTCCGAGGCCATGTCTGCACATGCTAGGCTCGTCAAGCTTAACCCGATTGTTCCGCGTGTGCAACTGCTTTGCACCCGTTGTATGTGAACGTTGAGTCTATCACACCCGATCATCACGTGGTGTCTCGAAACGAAGAACTATCGGCACAGTCGGGGAGAACACAATTTCTTCTTGAAATTTTAGTGAGAGATCACCTCATAATGCTACCGTCGTTCTAAGCAAGATAAGGTGCACAAAGGATTAACATCACATGCAATTCATAAGTGACATGATATGGCCATCATCATGTGCTTCTTCATCTCCATCACCAAAGCACCGGCACGATCTTCTTGTCACCGGAGTCACACCATGATCTCCATCATCATGATCTCCATCAACGTGTCGCTATCGGGGTTGTCGTGCTACTCATGCTATTACTACTAAAGCTACATCCTAGCAATATAGTAAACGCATCTGCAAGCACAAACGTTAGTTTAAAGACAACCCTATGGCTCCTGCCGGTTGCCGTACCATCGACGTGCAAGTCGATATTAACTATTACAACATGATCATATCATACATCCTATATATCACATCACATCGTTGGCCATATCACATCACAAGCATACCCTGCAAAAACAAGTTAGACGTCCTCTAATTGTTGTTGCATGTTTTACATGGTGACCATGGGTATCTAGTAGGATCGTATCTTACTTACGCAAACACCACAACGAAGATATATGAATTGCTAGTTAACCTCATCCAAGGACCTCCTCTGTCAAATCCGATTCAACAAAGTTGGAGAAACCGACACTCGCCGGTTATCTTTGAGCAACGGAGTTACTCGTAGCGATGAAACCAGTCTCTCGTAAGCGTACGAGTAATGTCGGTCCGAGCCGCTTCGATCCAACAATACTGCGGAATCAAGAAAAGACCAAGGAGGGCAGCAAAACACACATCACCGCCCACAAAAACTTTTGTGTTCTACTCGAGAAGACATCTACGCATGAACCTAGCTCTGATACCACTGTTGGGGAACGTCGCATGGGAAACAAAAATTTTCCTACGCGCACGAAGACCTATCATGGTGATGTCCATCTATGAGAGGGTATTTCCGATCTACGTACCCTTGTAGATCGCACAGCAGAAGCATTAAGAAACGCGGTTGATGTAGTGGAACGTCCTCACGTCCCTCGATCTGCCCCGCGAACCGTCCCACGAACCGTCCCGCGATCCGTCCCACGATCCGCTCCGATCTAGTGCCGAACGAACGGCACCTCCGCGTTCAGCACACGTACAGCTCGACGATGATCTCGGCCTTCTTGATCCAGCAAGAGAGACGGAGAGGTAGATGAGTTCTCCGGCAGCATGACGGCACTCCGGAGGTTGGTGGTGATCTAATCTCAGCAGGGCTCCATCCGAGCTCCGCAGAAACGCGATCTAGAGGAAAAACCGTGGAGGTATGTGGTCGGGATGCCATGGAAAAATTTGTCTCAAATCAGCCCTAATACCTCAGTATATATAGGAGGGAGGGGGAGGGAAGAGGCAGCCTCAAACCGTCAAGGTTTGGCCGAAATTGGAGGTGGAGGAGTCCTACTCCAATCCTACTTGGAGTAGGATTCCACCTTCCCACTTGGAAACTCTTTCCACCTTGTGGTTTTTTCCTTCTCAAACCTTATGGGCCTTAGTGGGAACTTATTCCAGTCCACTAGGGGCTGGTTTAACTCCTCCCATAGCCCATGAGACCCCTTGGGGCGTGACACCCCTCCCAATGGCCCCCGGCACCCCTCCCGGCACTCCGGGTACACTACCGATAAGCCCGAAACTTTTCCGATGACCAAAACAGGACTTCCTATATATCAATCTTTACCTCCGGACCATTCTGGAGCTCCTTGTGACGTCCTGGATCTCATACGGGACTCCGAACAACATTCGGTAACCAACCATATAACTCAAATACGCATAAAACAACGTCGAACCTTAAGTGTGCAGACCCTGCGGGTTCGAGAACTATGTAGACGTGACCCGAGAGACTCCTCGGTCAAAATCCAATAGCGGGACCAGGATGCCCATATTGGATCCTACATATTCTCCGAAGATCTTATCGGTTGAACCTCACTGTAAAGGATTCATATAATCCCGTATGTCATTCCCTTTGTCCTTCGGTATGTTACTTGCCCGAGATTCGATCGTCAGTATCCGCATACCTATATCAATCTCGTTTACCGGCAAGTCTCTTTACTCGTTTCATAATACAAGATCCCGCAACTTACACTAAGGTACATTGCTTGCAAGGCTTGTGTGTGATGTTGTATTACCGAGTGGGCCCCGAGATACCTCTCCGTCACACGGAGTGACAAATCCCAGTCTCGATCCATACTAACTCAACAAACACCTTCGGATATACCTATAGAGCATCTTTATAGTCACCCAGTTACGTTGCGATGTTTGATACACACAAAGCATTCCTCCGATGTCAGTGAGTTATATGATCTCATGGTCATAGGAACAAATACTTGACACGCAGAAAACAGTAGCAACGAAATGACACGATCAACATGCTACGTCTATTAGTTTGGGTCTAGTCCATCACATGATTCTTCTAATGATGTGATCCCGTTATCAAGTGACAACACTTGCCTATGGTCAGGAAACATTGACCATCTTTGATCAATGAGCTAGTCAACTAGAGGCCTACTAGGGACAGTGTTTTGTCTATGTATCCACACATGCACTCTGTTTCCAATCAATACAATTATGGCATGGATAATAAACGATTATCATGAACAAAGAAATATAATAATAACTAATTTATTATTGCCTCTAGGGCATATTCCCAACAGTTCAGGAGTACTGCCATACTTTGTATCGTTGTGATCACGAGTGTCTGTTGTAGATGAAGGTCCGAGATTCTGTTCGTGTGTTGATGAATGTGATACAGGTGACGGTTTAGTATAGGAGTTGTGTGATATTACTCCTTGTATCCGTGTACCAGATTGCATGACCAGATATTTCGGGAATTCATAGGTGGGAATTCAAGTAGTTACTTATAGGACTATCTTCCAACAAATGCATGATGTTAGGTTGGGGTTCGACATCTAGTGGATCGTGTCCACGAAAATATCGGATGAAATCTTTCTCATGAGTTTGTTCTGGCTTGTTTCATAAGCATCATCCCTTTGTTTTGTTGAATGTGGTAATTCGTGTTGCTTCGATGTCAATTGGTGATTTTAGATCTTTTCTAAGTGGTGTTCTTATATTTTTATGAGAGTATCAATTCTTTTGCTCTATCAATTGTCTTATCAATTCCTTTCAACCCGATTCATCATATCAATTCCATTCAACCGGTGTGCTCTCTGCAACTGAATTCAACCCTCTCCAATTTTTTGCAGGTCATTCTCTCAATTCTTTCCAGAGTTCATCTCATCTAGACCAAGTGTCTTTGTTTTTCCCCGCCCTCCCGCTCTTTTCTTCAGTGTTTGGATTTCATCCAAGTGCCTTCTTATTCAGTGATGCTTCCGCTATCTCTTCTTCCTTTTTGTAGCCGGTGTTTCATTGTGAAGATTCTCAGGAGATTCGTGTCATATTTGTTCATTCTTGTCATCCTTACCGGTGATTTTAATTCAGTATCCGTGTCGTCATGTCCTTTTCATCTTTGTTACTTCTTTCCATGTTGGTTCTCTCTAATCTATCCGGAGTGCTGAAGTTGTCTCAGAAGTTCTGGTTTTCAAATTTTTTTCAATTATTTCGAGGTGCTAACCTCATCTAGTTCTCTTCATACCGGTGCAATATCTCTCTTCTAAGCAATCTTTTCTAACGGTGATTCTTTGAGTGGGCCCATAACCCACAGGTTTTTCCCAGGATCTTATATAGCTCTTGTAATCTTTTCCCGGAGATCTTTAATTTTTTTGAACTATGACGTCAGTATGATTTTCATCAGTCATATCCTGTCTTCAAGATCTATTTGAATTAATTCTCATATTGGTTCAACCTTTCATTCTTCTTTATCCCGGAGTGTCTCATTAATTTTTTTGGTGTTGTTGTTCTCGTCATCATTCTCAGCTTGCAAATTCGAAGGAGTGATTCTCTCAGTCTTGTTCCATTCTTGTGAAGACTGTCATCTCAGTTTCGTGTATCCTCTCATTTGTTGTCAATCATGAGTAATTCCTTTCTCGCTATCTGGTGCTTCTCTGAGTTGTTTTTATTTCTCGTTCCTCCGAAGGCCATCATTTCAGAAGATTCTTCGTTCTCAGCTTTCAGCTTTCATCCTCAATTCTTCTCCATTATTGTCTCTTGGTTCGTCTCTCAATTATTCTGGTGCCTTGGTTAAGTTTTTCTTCTCTTCAGGTGGCTCATGACCTCTTCATTCTCATGTATCTCCATTAATTCATGGTGTTTCCATTCAATTGTGAATTCTTACCGGTGCTTCCTTAATTTTTCCTTAAGTGGTGCTTATCTCTCTATCTCTTCAAGATTCTTTCAAGAATAAGTGCTACGCTAATCCGTTGATTGTCATCAATTAAACTTGATGAAGGATTATCATAACATAATTCTTATTCTTATTTCATCAAATGATTCCAATTTTTCTTTCGGAGTGGCTCATGATATCAATTCTTTTTTTTCTCAACTGTTATTATCTTTTCTTTTCTGGAGTTCCAAGTTTTCTCAAGAATCTCTTTATGAGGCTTCATCTAAATCTTGGCAAGGTCTTAATATTATTCTTTCTACCTTGATATCTCTGCATCATTCATTCGTATACGGAGGTCCTTCATGGTGGTTCATCAAGGTTTCAATTCATTCTCAAGTGTTCTTCAAGATTCTTATTGGAGAACCTCAACTATCCTTTCTCTTGCATTTCCAAGTGCATTTGTTCTTCCTTTATCCTTTGAGGTGGTATTATAGCATTCTTGTTAGTGTAGGAGCCTCGAAGAGATTTCCTTTCAAGAATGAGATAATTAAATCCACAAATTCTATGATCATGAGATATTTTTCAACCCATGATTTCTTCATTGAGCTATCTTGGTTCGATTTCACCTAAAGCTTTTCCTATGGATTGTTGCTTTCATGGTGCTTGTCATTGTCCAAGTCCTCAATGTATCCTCTTGGTGTAAGTAATTGTTCATATCTTGTTTCTCCCAACCTATCCTTGTTTCTTTTAGTGGTTGGTTGTCACCTCATATTTGTTGAGATGATTTTCATAAGCCCACTACTATCTTGTTCTTTTCGTTGTTGGTTTTCCAACTACTACGTCAATTCTCTGTCCGGAGGCTCTTCAATTCTATTGTGATGGTAGTTGTCATTCTGTTCTTCATTCTCTTCTTCTGCTTGAGCTAGTTCCTATTCTATTGTTCCGGAGGCATTGTGATGTTGCTCTTTTGGGTCTATTATCTTGTTCTGTCAAGATTATGGTGTTCCCTTGCTCTATTTACTTGTTTGTTGTGAATATTGTCTATTTCTTCCATCTTATCGAATTTTTTATCCCATTTTCCTACCGAAGTGCTGCCGAAATTTTCCGTGAATTCTTGCTTGTTCCTCATTTCATTCCAAATCTCTTTGCAACCTTCAAGGATCGTTGGTTTCACTCGTTTGTCAAAGAAGCGACTAAGTTTTACCTCTTGTTCTTTCTCATCCTCTCCCCCTTTCATTCTTGGATCTCGGGGCGAGATCCTCTTGTAGTGTAGGAGAGTTGTGACAGCCCGAGACCAACGTTCTAGAAAGATTCCCCTTTATTTCCGTTTTCGTCGTGTGGTTAGTTTTATTTGTTGCATCATCATGTAGTTTGCATTGTCACATCATGCATGGCATCATGTCATCCGTGTTATTTGTCGGTGTTGCTTGTTGTCGTGTTGTGGGGTGTTAGTGCTTTGTGAGTGGCGTTGTTTTGGAGTGATGAGAGTGGGTGCGTGAGAGCCACCTCAAAGCCCTCTTACACCGCGAACCTCTCCCCCTCTCCCCTCTTATTTCGTTTTTGCGGTTTGCTAAAGTTTCCCGTTTTAAACCCCTACTTAAAAGGGTTCGTCTTCTTCTTTTCAATAAAAATCATTTTATTAAATGTGGGGGCAACCCTTGGGTTTTTATTTTATTTCTCCTTTTGTTTTATTTTAAAACCATCTCATTTTCTTTTCTCTTTTAAAGAGATTTTATTTTATTCTTTAAATAAAAGAGGTTTCTTTTATTCTTTTAAAAAAAGGTTCTATTTTTTTATTCGTTTAAAAATGCCCAACTATTTATTATAGTTGGGGTGTGGTTTTTAAAGGGATCCTTTTATTTTATTTTTTGTGTGTGTGTTCCTCTGTTTAAAAAAAAGGGGATAAAACCCCAATAGGGGGAGGGAGCAGGCCCAGCCGAGCTGGCCCAAGGCCCAGCTCCCCCCTGCCCTAGCACCCAGGATCCCTCTGCTAGATCCCCTTCTTCCTCCCGTTTCCTTCTTGTTCCCGCAGCCCCCTCGTCCCGTGCTCCTCCCTCCCTCGATGTGTGCCAACCCCGTGACCGCTTGTGCCCCCGTCCCTTGCCCTGCACCCCGTCGCCTGTGCCCGGTTCCCCGCGCCTTCCCGGCGGCCTCCTTCCCCGCCGGTTCTCTCCCCACCGCCAACACCGCCCCGCGCGCCTCCTGCTTCCCCCGCGCGTAGCTCCGGCCCCGTCGCCGTGTCGCGCCGCGCCGCCTCGCGTGCGGGTGCCCTCGCCCTCTGCGCGTCATCGCCGTCCTACCCGAGTCGCCGTTCCTCGCATGCCGGTCGCCGCCTCCCTGCTCCCGGACGTCGCCACTCGCCCTCGCCCCCAACCTCCTCTACCTCGCTGCGGCCCCATGCCGAGCACCAGCGGCCTTGGCCTTCCGAGCTCGGGCCCTGCCGCCGTCCTCCATGACCGGCCACCGGAGGTCCTCCCTCTCCTCGAGCCGCCATGATCCTGAGCTCCTGTTTCCCTGCCGAGCTGCCATGTTGCTGTTGATGTGTAGCTGCCGAGTTGCTGAAGCTTGCTGTGTCGTTGCCGCCTGCTCCTGCTAGCTTAGTTGTTGTTGTCGCTGTTGATTCCGTTGGTTGCTGCTGCGTGTAGCTTTTGCTGTTCGGTTGCTGTAGTTGCAGTCTGTAGCCATTAGATTTTGCTGTTGCTTGCTAGCTAATAGCTGCTGTAGGTTGCTACTGCTGCAGATACTTGTTGCTTGCTGTTGCCAGTAGTGGCCGTTGCCTAGAGCTGTTGCTAGATAGCTGCAGGTTGTTGTTGCTTTGATGCATGCCGCTTTACTTGCTGCTAGTTGTAGTTGATTAGGCTAGGTTGTTGCATGCTTTCTGCTTAGTGCATGCTAGCTTGCTCTTGCTTGCGTTTTGCTGTTTATCTACTGTTGCTGCTAGCTTGCGTGCCTGCCAGCTTGCCTTGTTCTTGCCACGTGCCTTTGCTACTAGAGTGTTGCTTGCTGATGCTAGCTGCCGCTGCTTATTGCTATAGCTGCCATATAGGTTTAGTTTGCATGCTTGCTAGCTCGCTAGTTGCCGTAGCTTACATGCTAGTAGATGTCGTTGTTTGTTTTGCTGTGTTGCCGCTTGCGTCGCCGCGTGCGCCGTTTCCCTCCGCCGTGGAACCGACAAGATCACCGTGCACACGACGACCCCCGACCATCTTCGGAAGACGTGATCGACTACCGACGCCGAAGACCCGAGAACCACGACGCCGAGCATACGATTATCCTCGACGAGACCGTGTACGACTACTTCCACGACGACCACGACGACCGTTGATCTCCTTCATCGAACCGAACCCCTCTGATATGCACACTTCGAAGGTATACCGATGAGACGTGTCGTGTACCGAACGTATGTGTTGTATGAGTTGTATGTATGTATGCACCGTATGTTGCCCGTTGCACGCTGTCTTCTTTCGTCGTGCCTCGACACATGGGAACCCGGTAGCGGGATCACCCCATTCAATATTTAGCGTTCCCGCACACGCTCCCTATTCGTTGGCTCTGATACCCCGTTGAGTTATCGGGATAGGAACGTTGCCGTGGCATCGTTTTCGTTTTGCTGCCATGGTTCCCTCTCGCTCGCCGTGAAGACACCTGTTTCTTCTCCTCTTGACGTGGTATGATGACTTGCATGCATGACGCATTCATGGCATATATATCGTGTGTTGTATGTTTCTTGTGTTGTAGCTCCGATCTATGTTTCGCGTGTTACCCGACTAGGATGTCATGTAGGATCACCGCTCACCCCTCGCCATGTTAACAACATTTAATATTGCGTGTTACATAATCGGTAGTGAATTAAATAATTAATCATGGAGTTTCGTCGATATGCAACTCATTGCATATCGAGCTTCACTTAATGTGTAGGGTTTGCGTGAGGTGAATTGCCATGCCATCCCTTGCATCAATGAAGTGATCATGCATCATAGTAGGTTATGCATCATGTTGTGCATCGTGTGGTGAATATTTGTGTTGATGTTTGTTTCCGGTTTGCTCCGTTCCGATAGAGTTCCGCAAGCATGTCGGAATGTGAGGACCCGTTCAACTACGTTGGTTCGTCGACTTCTCGGAGTCATTCTTCTTCTCAGCGGGATCTCGGGCAAGATGACCATTTCCCCAGATACCATTACTATCATTGCCATGCTAGTTTATCGCTTGTATTGTTTATCTCTCGTTGCCTACCACTTGTTAAATATCAGCCTCTCAACAATGCCATGATTACCTTCAACCCGTTCGACCTAGCAAACCACTGATTGGCTATGTTACTGCTTGCTTGACCCTGTTGATAGCGTTGCTAGTTGCAGGTGCAGTTGCTTCCATGTGATTACATGGGTTCCTTGTTATATCACCCTACTAAATGCTATTTAATTTAATGCACCTATATACTTGGTAAAAGGTGGAAGGCTCGGCCTTTCTAGCCTGGTGTTTTGTTCCACCTTTGCCCCCTTAGTTTCGGCTACTGGTGTTATGTTCCATAAATGAGCGCTCCTAACACGATCGGGGTTGTTATGGGGACCCCCTTGATAATTCGTTTTAGATTAAAGCTGGTCCGACAAGGCCCAACATTGGTTTTACATTTGCCCAACATAATAATTTTGTTAACACTGAAATGCATAGGGCGTCATGAACCCGAGGAGTAATTTTACATAAACTGGGGGGCCAGTGGTGATGGTTTTGGTCCCAAACGGTCTGCCTGCGGGGCCACCACGGGGTAACTCGAGGTTTGGCACCCGTAGCTAGTTCCATCTGTCGTGTCCTGAGAACGAGATACGCGGCTCCTATCGGGATCGTCGACACGCCGGGCGGCCTTGCTGGATTAGTTTTACCTTTGACGAGATATCTTGTGCATCGGGATTCCGGTGATGCTTTGGGTAATCACAGAGTTGAGGTTTTCCACTAGGGAATCCGACGAGATCGCGAGCTTCGTGATTGAGGATTTCTATGCGGCTTGTGGTAATTTGTGATGGACTAGTTGGAGCACCCCTGCAGGGTTAAATCATTTCGGAAAGCCGTGCCCGCGGTTATGTGGCAGCGTGGAAACTTTGTTTAACACTCGTTCTAGATAACTTAAAGTTAACTTAATTAAAATTTGCCAACGGTGTGCGTAATCGTGACTGTCTCTTTCCTGGGTTCCTTCTCCGATCGAGGACACGGTGGGGTTATGTCTGACGTAGGTAGGTGTTCAGGATCATTCATTTGATCATCAGTAGTTCACGTCCGTTATGCGTAGATCTTCCCCCTCTTATTTTCTTGTACTCGTAAGTTTAGCCACCAAACATATGCTTAGCCGCTGCTGCAACCTCACCACTTAACCATGCCTCACCCATTAAGCTTTGCTAGTCTTGATACCTTTGGAAATGAGATTGCTGGGTCCCCTGTGGCTCACAGATTACTACAACACCAGTTGTAGGTACAGGTAAAGATTACTTGACACGAGCGCGTTGATTGTTCATTTGGAGTTGCTTCTTCTTCTTCTTCTTCATCGATCTAGGATGGGTTCCAGGCCGGCAGACTGGGATAGCAAGGATGGACGTCGCTCTTCTTTTGTCGTTTGTTTTCGTCCGTAGTCGGACCCTGCTCTTACTCTTGATGATTATGTAATGTACTGATGTGACTCTGATGTAGCTTGTGGCGAGTGTAAGCCAATTCTATTATATATCTCTTCTTTTCAGTACATATACTTGTAACGATATCCATTCTTGCGACACGACGAGATGCGCTTCTATCCCTAGCAAGGCCCCCGTGCCAAATTGAGGATAGGGTCGCATCTTGGGCGTGACAAGAACCTACTGAACATATTTACTATGAAATTTCTTCGCGTATGTTAGACAAACTGCTAGCTAATCCTTATGTAGGAGATTGAACAACTTATCCTAATTTGCACTTGATATATATAGATGAAATAAGTGAATTATTTAAGCTTGCATGTTTGTCTGGACATGGAGCTAAGAAGAATGTATTCCCTATATATTGGAGGGAAAGGCGTTGATTTGGTTCAAGCTATTCGCTAACGCTCGAAGATGGGACTTGAATCAATTGAAGCTGGAATTTCACGAGATGTTTTATCCTATGCATCCAGTTCACCGTGATTGGAAATATATTTTTTGTGTGTGTATATATATTTGTAAATGTTTGGGGCACCTAGGTGCGTGGGCACCTAGCATTTATTAGCTTGCATGTTAACTCATTGGCATTTATTGATTTTGAAAGAATTAAAACATACATTTGTTGGTAGAAAGAATAAGAAAAATGAAAGGAAAGATGTATACATGTTTACATGCATTTTTTCAGATCAAGGTATACATGCATGTATGTATAATGTGACTCGTAGGTCAATGAACCTTCTACACAGAGATGAATACATGTATACACATATATTGATTATTTCATTAGGTATCCAAGACAAAATATTTTTATTATTTAAAACCAACAAATTGTGCATCGACTCCAAATCGTTGACATATAGTCACGGTACATAATACCAAGTAATGAAATTATGTACATACACGACTATATATTTTAATGATTTATTTTAGGTTGTAGCTAATAAAAAAATTATATACGTACACTGATATATATGAATACGTACTCATGAAATTATGTACATGCATGTATATGATATACATACTAACAAAATAATGTACATACGCAGGTATATACCCAATGATATATTCTAATTTGTAGCTAGTGAAAAAATTATGTACATATGCATATATGTATATACCTACTAACTAAATTATATATGCGCAGGTATGCATATGCCTACTAATGAAGTTACCTACATACACAGGTATGCACGTACGTAGTAATTTATTCTATGAATCAATAACTGCTATATAGGGATACAATAAATGTTATATTTTATTTCTTACGATATATATAATGACCTATCTTTTATCACATGACATGCATGCATCTGATGATCAAATAACTAAAGCCTGCCAAATCACCTAATAATTGAGGCATTATATTGGTTTCAAATACGATCCAACGATGGATAGGCAAGGTGCCGAGGCACCTAGGTGTGTGTGTATATATATATATTAACACTATTCATCAACCAATGTGTGGAATGAGTTATTTTTCATTTGAGGTAATCTTACGATTGTTTCATAAATAAATTTCGTTTTGTATACAAATAGTTACATGCATATTGATTGATTATATAAAATTTGGCATAAGAAAACAAAAATATAGTTCATAAGACCAGAAAATTTTCATTTTATGTACATTTTAAACTATGTTTTTATGTTTGTAACTTCACGTAGCATAAAATATTTTTTATGGTGATTTATTATTTACTTACGTTCACTTTTTAGGTATAAAGTAGGAAAAATATTATGGGTCGTAAAAATACGGTGCATTGATAGGAAATAGAGGAGGGCGAAGAATAACTATTCCTCACCGAGTGTGACGAATAGCGCGGCCCCCACCCACGCCCCTCTCTCTCTCCCACCCCATACTCCACCATGCAACACCTCCCCGCGCCGCTGCACCACCTCCCAACGCCGCCTCGCCACCTCCCTACCATGCGTCGGGCATCACCTCCCACCACCTCTCTACCATCCACCATCGGCGCCACTAGGGGCTGGTGCCTCATCCGCATCCTCCCACATCACCTCCACCTCAAACTGCAGCTTCTTCCCTCACCGACAGGTTAGGGAATATGCCGCCAAATTGTCAGCTAGCTGTCGCGCTGCCACCGCTGCCGCACGGTCCACTCACCTCCCCGCGCCACCCAGCACAACATCGGCGACCCTGCCACCTCCCAAGCTTCGTGCCCCCACTATGGCACACACCAGCGTTACCGCCACCACCTCGGGATTGTTGGAAATATGCCCTAGAGGCAATAATAAAATAGTTATTATTATATTTCCTGTCTCAAGATAATCGTTTATTATCCATGCTAGAATTGTATTGAATGGAAACACAAATACATGTATGGATATATAGACAAAACTATATCCCTAGTGATCCTCTAGTTGACTAGCTCGTTGATCAAAGATGGTTAATGTTTCCTAGCCATAGACAAGTGTTGTCACTTGATAACGGGATCACATCCTTAGGAGAATGATGTGATGGAAAAGACCCAAACTGTAAATGTATTATGTGGTCGTGTTATTTTATTGCTATTGTTTTCTCCATGTCAAGTATACATTTCTATGACCATGAGATCATGTAACTCACTGACATCGGAGGAATGCCTTGTGTGTATCAAATGTGGCAACATTACTGGGTGACTATAAAGGTGCTCTACAGGTATCTCTGAAGTTGTCTGTTGAGTTAGCCTGGATCAAGACTGAGATTTGTCACTCTGTATGACGGAGAGGTATCTCAGGGCCCACTCGGTAATACAACATCACAAACAAGCCTTGCAAGAAATGTGACTAAAGATTTAGTCATGAGATCTTGTATTACGGAATGAGTAAATAGACTTGCTGGTAACGAGATTGAAATAGCTATGGAGATATCGATGATCGAATCTCGGGCACGTAACATACTGAAGGACAAAGGGAATGTTATACAGGATTAACTGAATCCTTGACATAGAGCTTCAACCGGTAAGATCTTCGTAGAATATGTAAGACCCAATATGGGTATCCAGGTCCCGCTATTGGATGTTGACCGGAGAGTTTCTCGGTCATGTCTACATAGTTCTCGAACCCGCAGGGTCTGCACACTTAAGGTTCAGTGACGTTTCAATATAGTTGAATTATTGATGTTGGTAACCGAAGGTTGTTCAGAGTCCCTGATGAGATCCCGGACGTCACTACGTTCTACGGAATGGTCCGAAGATGAAGGTTGATATATATGAAGTATCCATTTGGATTCCGGAAGGTTTTCGGGCATTATCGGTAAAGTACCGGGTGTGACGAATAGGTTCTGAAGTTCCACTAGGAGCGGCCACCCACCTGGGAGAGAACCAAAGTGGCCCAAGGGTGGCGCACCAGCCCTTTGTGGGCTGGTGGCCAGCCCAAGAAAGGGCCAATTCGGCCGATTTAGGAGAAAGGAAAGGAGAGGTGGGGAAAACCGAATTTGGGAAGGAGGACTCCACCTTCCATGTTTTGTTGGAGGAGGACTCCTCCTCCTCTCTTGCACCGGCCAAAACCCTAGGGATTTTTCCCTAGGGCGGCACCCTCCCTCCCACCTATATATAGTTGAGGTGAGAGAGGCTTTTGGCACTCAAGCCATAGTGCAACCCTCTCTCCCTCCACCACTTCGTGACACCCCATAGCTAGTTCGGTACGGTACGACGAAGACCTGCCGGAGTACCTCCACCACCATCGCCGCCATGCCGTCGTGCTACCGGAGAATTCAGTTAGCTCTTCATCTCTCTTGCTGGATCAAGAAGGCAGAGATTGTCATCAAGCTGCACGTGTGCTGACCATCCGTTCGGTGCTAGATCGGGATGTAGTTCGTGGGACGACTTGCGATTTGGATCATGGAGACGTTCGACTACATCAACCGCATTTCTTAATGCTTCCCGCTTAGTGATCTACAAGGGTATGTGGATCCAATCTCCCCTCATAGATGATCATCACCATGGATAGGTCTTTCGTGTGTGTAGGAATTTTTTTGTTTCCCATGCAACGTTCCCCAATAGTGGCATCATGAGCTAGGTTCATGCGTAGATGATATCCCGAGTAGAACACAAAAGAGTTTGTGGGCGTTGATGTTCCATTTGCTGCCCTCCTTAGTCTTTTCTTGATTCGGCGGTATTGTTGGATTCAAGCGGACCAGGCCAATATTACTCGTACGCTTATGAGAGACCGGTTTCATCGACTAACATGCAACTTGTTGCATAAAGATGACTGGCGGGTGTGTGTTTCTTCAACGTTAGTTGAATCGAATTTTACCGAGGCGGTCCTTGGAGAAAGTTAAATAGAAATTTTCATATTACCATTGTGGCTTTGCGTAAGTAAGATTCGATCATACTAGATACCCATAGCAGCCATGTAAAATTTGGAACAATGAATTAGAGGACGTCTAACTTGTTTTTGCAGGGTATGCATGTGATGTGATATGGCCAAAGACATGATATAATATATTGGATGTATGAGATGATCATGTTGTAATAGTTAAATATCGACTTGCACGTCGATGCTATGGCAACAGGCAGGAGCCATAGGGTTGCCTTTAATTATTTTGTGCTTGGTGATGCTTTGCTTTATCGCTAGTAGTAGCTTTAGTAGTAACAACATAGTTAGCGCGACAACCTCGACGACAGCACAATGATGGAGATCATGATGATGGAGATCATGGTGTGGCGCTGATGACAACGGAGATCATGCCGGTGCTTTGGTGATGGAGAACAAGAAGCACAAGTTCATGGCCATATCATGTCACTTATGATTTGCATGTGATGTTAATCCTTTTATGCACCTTATTTTGCTTAGGACGACGGTAGAATTATAAGAAAATCCCTGAACTTCTCCAATGTATCAATAATTTATGAAGAATTCTTGCCATATTTGCCTATGTTTATAATAACTTTATATGGTATTGATGCACTTTATATGATTTATTTAGAACTAACCTGGACTGGCACTGTTTTGAGCAGAATTACCATGGTGTTATTTTTTGTGCAAAAAATGAAAGTTCTCGGAATCTCGCGAAATTTGTTGATGATTTTTTCTGGAACATATGAGCAACGTTGGAACGAAGAACCACCAGAGGAGGGCTTCCACAGAGGCACAAGCCAACAGGGCGCAGCCAGGGCCTTGGTCGTGCCCTGATTGCTTGTGGAGCCCACGTGGCTCCATTGCGTGTGATTCCAACGCTGAAAAATCCTACAAATCCCAGAAACCCCAGAAGTAAAGAGATAAGTTCTGCTCTGCCGCTGCAACTCTCTGTATCACCAAAAAACCAATCTGGAGCGACTCCAGTACCCGTTGGAGAGGGAAAACCATCACTGGTGGCCATCTTCATCATCCCGGCGGAGGCCATGACGAGGAGGGAGTAGTTCACCCTCGAGGCTGAGGGTATATACAAGTAGCTATGTGTTCAATCTCTCTCTCTCTCTCTCTCTCTCTCTCTCTCGTGTTCTTGAGATGGCATGATCTCAAGAATATAGGATTTGTTAATATAGTTGGATCAGATGATGTATTTCCCTTACCATCTAGTTTGATGAATTGAGTCTTTTCCTTTAAGATCTCGTCATGTTGGATTGAGCATATTGGTATGACATCACTTGATATAAGTCTTGAGTGGGATACCCGTAGTGTCATTGGGGAATTCTATTGATTCACTTGATATATGTTGAGGCATCAACTTGCGGGTTCCCGTGACCTTGGGGATCTATGCATAGGGGTTGATTGCATGTTTTCGTACCATGTTCTCCGGCAGAAATCCTGGGGTGCTCCTTGCATGTTCGTTCTGTTGGATTGAATACGATATCTCTGAAACTGTTAGATGCATGTCGCATAATTTACCCAGGGATACTTGAGGTGTCATTTGGGTCAATTGATATGTATCATTGGTGTTATTCTAGTACGTACTCTTAGATAGATCGAATGGAAAGTATAGCTTGATGTCATCTTAGTACGAACTCTTGAATAGATTGAACAGAAAGGATAGCTTGATGTTATCTTAGTATGAACTCATGAATAGATTGATCAGAAATAATAACTTCGAGGTGGTTCTACTACCTACACCAACTTCATCTTATTGTTCTCCACTAGATAGGAACTTTGGAGTGATTTTTGTTACGCGTTGAGGGATCCAATTATGTTAGAATTGTTGAGAGATTGCACAAGTGAAAGTATGTACCCTAGGCCTTATTTCCAAGCATTAATACAATGTTTTTCTCGCTGTTTGCCACTTGTTACCTTGCTGTTTTTATATTTTTCAGATTACAAAAACCTATATCTACCATCCATATTACACTTGTATCACCATCTCTTCACCGAACTAGTGCACCTATACGATTTACCATTGTTTTTGGTGTGTTGGGGACACAAGAGATTTCTTGTATTTGATTGCAGGGTTGATTGAGAGAGACCATCTTCATCCTACACCTCCCAAGGATTGATAAACATTAGGTGACCCAACACGAGTCTACAAAACTGTCCTACAAAACTCTGCGCTTGGTGACCCAACACGAGTCTACAAGGGAAAATTGCTACTGTCCTACAAAACTCTGCGCTTGGTGACCCAACACGAGTCTACAAGAATAAAGTTGTGTAGTAGACATCAATCCTTCACAAAAATTTCAAAACAAAACTGTGCTCTGCCCCACTGTGCACCGTTGCGATAGTTCGTCGTTTCGAGACACCATGTGATGATCGGGTGTGATATACTCTACCTTCACATACAATAGGTGCAAAATAGTTGCACACGTGGAACTCTCGGGTTAAACATGACGAGCCTAGTATGTACAGACATGGCCTCAGTACACAGGAGACTGAAAGGTCGAGCATGAGTCATACAGTGGATATGATCAACATGGAGATGTTCACCACTGAAGCTAATCTCAACTCACGTGATGATCAAACTTGACTTAGTGATTTTCGATCATGAGGCACTCGAATGACTAGATGGATGTCAATTTGAGTGGGAGTTTATTAGTAATATGATTAGCTAAACTCAATTATATTGAACATAGTCTAAGTAATCTTTGCACACCTTTTTGTTGTAGATCAATGGCTCGCGCAGTAGCAACCCTGAATTTTAATGCGTTCCTAGAGAAAGCTAAGCTGAAAGATTGTGGAAGCAACTTTGTTGACTAGGCCCGTAATCTGAGGCTTATCCTCACGGCTGCACAAAAGCAATATGTTGTTGATGCACCGCTAGGTGATGCACTGCCCAAAACTGCGTTGCCACAAGTTATGAACGTCTCGCAGACGCGCAAGGATGACTATTCATTAGTTCAATGTACAGTTTTTTATGGCTTAGAACTGGGACATCAAAGACGTTTTGAACGTCATGGACCATACGAGATGTTTGAGGAGTTGAAGTTTATCTTTGAGAAGAATGCCTGGATCGAGAGGTATGAGACCTCCGATAAGTTCTATGATTGCAAAATGAAGGAGAACGGGTCTGTCAGTGAAAATGTGCTCAGAATGTTTGGGTACTCTAACCGTTTGGCTGAGCTGGGAATTGCTCTCCCACCAGAAGCTATCATTGACAGAGTTCTTCAATCACTGCCACCTAGCTACAAAGGCTTTGTGTTGAACTATAACATGCAAGGGATGAATGAGTCACTCACCGAGCTGTTTGCGATGCTGAAAGTCGCAGAGTCAGAAATCAAGAAAGAACATCAAGTGTTGATGGTCAATAAGACCACCAGTTTCAAGAAAAACGACAAGGGAAAGAAGGGTAACACCAAGAAGAGTGGAAAAGATGTTGCCCCTCCGACAAAGAAATCCAAGTCTGGACCCAAGCCAGGGACTGAGTGTTATTTTTGCAAAGGGACTAGTCACTGGAAGTGGAACTGCCCTAAGTATCTGGCCGATAAGAAGGCGACCAACGCCAAACAAGGTATATTTGATATACATGTTATTGATGTGTACCTCACCAGCTCTCATAGTAGTACCTGGGTATATGATACCGATTCTGTTGCTCACATTTGCAACTCAAAACAGGAATTGCGGAATAAACGAAGGTTGGCTAAGGACGAAGTGACGATGCGCGTGGGAAATAGGTTGATGCGATCGCCGTCGGCACGCTCTCACTTCAATTACCGTCGGGATTAGTGGCGAAATTAAATAATTGTTATTTAGTGCCTGCGTTGAGCATGAACATTATATCTGGATCTTGTTTATTGCGAGACGGTTACTCATTTAAGTCAGAGAATAATGGTTCTTCTATTTATACGAGTGAAATCTTTTATTGTCATGCACCCAATGTCAGGTGTTTGTTCATGTGGAATCTCGGTAGTGATGACACTCATATCCATAACATTGAGACCAAAAGATGTAGAGTTAATAACGATAGCACCACTTTCTTGTGGCACTGCTGCTTAGGTCATATTGGTATAAAACGCATGAAGAAACTCCATGTTGATGGACTTTTGGAGTCACTTGATTTTGAATCACTTCACACAAGTGAACCATGCACCTTGGACAAGATGACTAAGACTCCGTTCTGCGGAACAATGGAGTGTGCAAGTGACTTGTTGGAGATCATGCATACTCATGTGTGCAGACCAATGAGCATAGAGGCACGTGGTGGATATCGTTATTTTCTCACCTTCACTAATGATTTGAGTAGATATGGTTATATTTACTTGATGAAGCACAAGTCTGAAACGTTTGAAAAGTTCAAGCAATTTCCGAGTGAAGTTGAAAATCATCATAACAAGAAGATCAAATTCCTACAATCTGATCGAGGAGGTGAGTATCTGAGTTACGAGTTTGGTGCTCACATAAGACAATGTGGAATTGTTTCACAGTTGACACCGCCTGGAACACCACAGCGTAATGGTGTGTCCGACCGTCGTAATCGTACTTTATTAGATATGGTGCGCTCTATGATGTCCCTGACCGATTTGTCGTTGTCGTTTTGGGTCTATGCATTGGAGACAACTGCATTCAATTTAAATAGGGCACCATCAAAATTCGTTGAGACGACACCATATGAACTGTGGTATGGCAAGAAGCCAAAGTTGTCATTTCTTAAAGTTTGGGGATGTGATGCTTATGTCAAAAAGCTTGAGCCTGAAAAGCTGGAACCCAAAGCAGAAAAGTGCGTCTTCATAGGTTACCCAAAAGAGAAACTTAGGTACACCTTCTATCTCAGATCCGAGGGCAGAGTGTTTGTCGCTAAGAACAGAGCTTTTATTGAGAAAGAGTTTCTCTCAAAAGAATTGAGTGGAAGGAAGATAGAACTTGATGAGGTTGTAGAACCTTTGCTTCAACCAGATGGTGGCGCAGGACATAAAGAAGTTTCTAATGATGATGATCATGAAACTTCAGATCAAGTTGCTATCGGACCTTGTAGGTCGACAAGGGCACGTACTTCTCCAGAGTGGTACGGTAATCGTGTCTTATCAATCTTGTTGTTAGACAACAATGAGCCTACGAGCTATGGAGAAGCAATGGTGGGCCCGGATACCAACAAATGGTTAGAGGCCATGAAGTCCGAGATAGGATCTATGTATGAAAACAAAGTATGGACTTTGGAAGTATTACCTGAAGGCCGAAAGACCATTCAGAACAAATGGATCTTTAAGAAGAATATGGACGTCGACGGTAATGTGACCGTCTATAAAGCTTGACTTGGGGCAAAGGGTTTTTCACAAGTTCAAGGAGTTGACTACGATGATACTTTCTCACCCGTAGCGATGCTTAAGTCTGTCAGAATCATGTTAGCAATAGCTGCATTTTTTGATTATGAAATATGGCAGATGGATGTCAAAACAACATTCCTTGATGGGTTTCTTAAGGAAGAGTTGTATATGATACAACCGGAAGGTTTTGCCGATCCAGAGAATGCTGACAAAGTATGCAAGCTCCAGCGATCCAGTTATGGACTGGTGCAAGCATCTAGGAGTTGGAATCATCGCTTTGATGAGGTGATCAAGGCGTTTGGGTTGATACAAGTTTTTGGAGAAGCTTGTATTTACAAGAAAGTTAGTGGGAGCTCGATAGTGTTTCTAATATTATATGTGGATGACATATTGCTAACTCGAAACAATATAGAACGTTTGGGAAGCGTAAAGGATTACTTGAATATTTTTTTCAATGAAGGACCAAGGAGAAGCCGCTTACATATTAGGCATTAAGATCTATAGAGATAGATCAAGGCGCCTTATAGGACTTTCACAAATGCGACATCCTCAGCTTTTCCTACAGTAATCTTTGTGATTAAGCTACAACAATCCTATGCTAATGATGCCTCGTCACCATGATTACTCTTGTTAATCTCGTTTCAAAACCGATTCAAATTCAAATTTAAAATAAAGTCAAATGATAAAAGTTTTCAAATGCCAAAAATAAATGTTCGATGTGTGTCAAATATTACCTACGAAGTTGTGTGTTAGGAATCATTATTTTTAGAAGTGTTTAAATACATTAAATTAAAATAAAACTAAAAAAGAAACTGAAAATAAACAAAGTAAGATAAAAACAAAAGAAAAAGAAAAATACCCCCACCCGCTGGGCCGGCCCCAAATGGGCCAACCGGCCCACCTAGATCAGCCCCCAACCGGACCAATACCCACGGGGTATATAAGCCCCCACCCAAACCCTAAACTCCCCTACCCACCCACTCTCTCCCTCCCACACCGCAGCCACCACCGCCCCCTCGCTCCTCTCCCTCTCCCTCCCGATCTAGAAGTGGATCGTGGCTGGGGGGCCGATCCAGCACCAGCCAGGTGCCCCGCCGACCACCTCTGGCCCCTCCGTCGGCCCTCCTCACTGCCTTCGACGCCCTCCAGCATCTCCGCGGCCCTCCTCGCCGCCCTGCCGTCACCCCCATCTCTGACACCCCCATCCCCACCGGACTCCCTCGCTGGTCTGCACCGACCGTAACCGGGCTGCGTCTTCCCCTGCAGCGGTGGTGAGCCACCCGTCACCCCCCTTGCGTCGCAGCTCCCGCACGAACCCACGCGGCCCTCCGGACTCGCGTGGTCCGCTGTGTTGCCGCCCCCGTTGCGCCCCGTTCGTCCCCGTTGCTAGCCCTTGGTTGCGTCCCTGCGCGATCCCCGCCATGCCCTGTCCGTCACACGTGGACGGGCCGCCTTCGCTGGCCGCTGTGAACCCGACCGACCCCTGCTGCATCACGGGGAGATACCCCCCCTCCCACGAGGATTAATCTCCCCTCACTAACACCCCCTCTAAAAATATGTTTAAAAAATGGAATTAGATATATTTGGATTAAAATAGTAATATGAAAAATTAAAGGTAACTAAATAATTAGTTATATTAATTAATTTGTTAATTAATTAAATAGATAAATAAGGATTAATTACTATGTTAATTAGTTAATAAGATGTTTAGATTAAATAGAATAAATAATTAAAACTATTAATTAATTCTGTTAATTAATTTATCGTAAGCAGACTATGACAGGTGGGTCCCACCCCATAAACTAACCCGATTAATAATTAGGTTACCCTAATTAAAATTGTGCCTGTCAACAGATCCTGTTGACTCATAATGTCATGATGACATCATGACGATGTCATCAATGCATTTACTGAACTAGAATAATCTATTTTTTCTTCTGAATATTGAATAAAATTTAAAAATCAATATCAATTAAACCGTAAGTGAGATGAAAATAATTTGTACATGAAAGTTGATCAGCAGAACGAGACGAACCTGGATACGCTATCCATTCGTTTGTCACGCGTCCCTAGCATAGCAAACATGGAGCTTTTCCATCCGTTTTGCCTGATCGGTAGTAGCCAGAGACCCGGTAAATATCATGTGATATTTTACCGATCCGTCTATGACGGATGATACCGCGTTAGCTCATGCCTAGACATGCATATTTCCATGTCATGCTTAGTGTTGCACATGTTGCTGCTATTTATTGTTTCTTCCTCCTCTACTTCCGGTAAACCCTAAGACTGACGTTGCTGCCGGGTACGACTATCGTCCTAACGACCAACCCTTTGCCGAAGAGCAACAAGGCAAGCAAACCCCCCTTGATTATCCCTATATTGCCTATTTCTTTCTCCCTCATGCTTGCATTAGAATTTTGCTACTATTGTAGATAGATCATATTCTGATGCATAGCCTGTTTTCGATGAACTGCTACTTTACTGTACCGCAACCTAAACTGTTTAGTATAGGTGGAGCAGTCATCCCCTTTGCCCCCTTAGTCTAGTTGCCCCCGCTTTACCGTCATATCTCGATCCCTGATCGACGAGCCAAGACCAGACACGACACTCACACCCCCTAGTTGTACAATGCTGTAGAGCTACTATCGGGTATCGAGGGTGACACCTCGCGAATTACTCATGATGCTATCTCTATAGTGCAGCTAGTCGGTCGCGGTTATCGAGGGTGATTCCTCCTTCACCACTCCCGACGACGACTTTGTCGTACAACCCATCAAGCATGGCCCATCGAGGGTGATTCCTCCCTCGCCACCTTGACGGTTACATCATTCGGAATCCAACAAGGGTGATGCCTCGGACCCCCCTGATGTTACAATCACACAGTTACTTGACCACGTTACTAGGAACATTGATGAATAATTGTTTGGCGGGTGGATTCCCGCGTGGATGTGTCAATGAGTTAATTAAAATGTTAATGGATTTGGGTATTTGAATTGGGTTGGTCGGAGACATTATTCGCACTAACCGTCTACGTGGGAGAAGTTATGGGTACTCGACGTCGTGGTATTAGACGAATCTCTTCAGATGTCAGAAATGGAGCAGCGCGCGCACGAGTGGTCTGGATTATCACCGTTCTTTTATAAGAGGTGCCAGGACTGACATCGACCGCCCTCGCGTCACGCAGGAGTGCAAAGGGTGATGGGCCCATGACCCCTGTGTGCTTAGGATTTAGACCGGCGGTCTGGCCTCTCTGTTGGCTCTAGGTGGGGCTGTGACGTGTTGATGTTCTGAGGCCGGACATGACTTAGGAAAGTGTGTGAGGCCAGAGTTTTCGAGCGTGATAGGAAATATCTGGTGCACCCCTGCAGGGAAGAAATTTATCTATTCGGATAGCCGTGTCCACGGTTACAAAACGACTTGGAGTTGTGCCCCGATCTTATGCAACTACAACTGTTACTTAACTGGAATGTTTGCTCCGGGATTGCTTCCGCGCACGTAGTCGAGGAAGAATCTGTGGGCGTGAATTTAATTAATATTGCTGCAACAATATGACTATTTAATTGTGTTACCTCCTCTATTCTCGTCTATTGCTGAAAGACTACTAAAGATGCTAGTCTCCGATAGGACTAGGCCTTCTCTCTCTATTCTCGCATTGATGCAGTCAGTCCACATATAACCCCTTCCTTTGATACTGTTGCATACTTAGCATAGTTCTGATGTCAGTCTTGCGAGTAATTTGGATGAGTACTCACCGTTGCTTTGCACCCCTTTTCCCCTTGATCCATTGCCGTGACCAGATGTTGGAGCCCAGGAGATGGCGTATCCCGCCATCGACGACTGCTACCCCGACGGTGGCGACTGCTACGTGGAGGCCGCTGAAGACCAGGAGTATTTAGGAGGCTCCCAGGCAAGAGGCCTCGCCTCGTTCGATCGTTGTTTCTTTTGTGCTATCCTTCTCTAAGGCATTTTCATGTTTCATGTTTGTACTCAGATATTTGTTTCTTCCGCTGACTCGTGTGTTTATCGAGCTTCTGTATTCTAGCCCTCGAGGCCCCTGGCTTTTAATATGAAGCTTGTATGGTTTATTTGTGTCTAGAGTTGTGTTGTCATATCTTCCTCGATCTTGGTCGTATGCATTTGTGTGTATGATTAGCGTACGATCATATCGAGGGCGTCACAAAAAAGCACATACCTTGATAAGATTATGAAGAAGTTCAAAATGGAACAATCCAAGAAAGGGTTCTTGCGTGTGTTACAAGGTATAAAGTTGAGTAAGACTCAATGCCCAGTGACTACATAAGATAGAGACACGATGAGTGTCATCCCCTATGCTTCAGCCATAGGGTCTACCATGTATGCAATGTTGTGCACAAGACCTGATGTTAGCCTTGCCATAAGTATGGCGGGAAGGTTTCAAAGTTATCCACAAATGGAGCACTGGACAACGGTCAAGAATATTCTGAAGCACCTGAAAAGGACTAAGGAAATATTTCCCATTTATGGAGGTAACGAAGAGATCGTCGTAAAGGGTTACGTCGACGCAAGCTTCGACACTGATTCGGATCACTCTAAGTCACAAACCAGATAGGTATTTATTCTTAATGGGGGTTCCAAGCAGCGCGTCGTAGCGGATTCTACATGTGAAGCGGAGTACATAGCTGCCCCAGAGGCGGCTAAAGAGGGTGTCTTGATGAAGCAGTTCATGACAGATCTTGGAGTTGTGCCAAGTGCACCGGATCCAATAAATTTGTTCTGGGACAAGAGTGGTGCCATTGCTCTAGCGAAGGAACCAAGGTTTCATAAGAGGACCAGACACATAAAGCGACATTTAAATGCTATCTGGGATTACATCATGGAGGAGGACATCAATATTTGCAAAGTGCACACATATCTGAATGTTGCCGATCCACTGACTAAGCCTCTTCCACGAGCAAAACATGATCAACACCAGAACTGTATGGGTGTTAGATTCGTTACATTGTAAATCAGATAGATCTGTGAAGCTAGATTATTGACTCTAGTGCAAGTGGGAGACTGTTGGAAATATGCCGTGGAGGCAATAATAAAATAGTTATTATTATATTTCTTGTTTCAAGATAATCGTTTATTATCCATGCTAGAATTGTATTGAATGGAAACGCAAATACATGTGTGGATATATAGACAAAACAGTGTCCCTAGTGAGCCTCTAGTTGAGTAGCTTGTTGAACAAAGATGGTTAAGGTTTTCTAGTCATAGACAAGTGTTGTCACTTGATAACGGGATCACATCATTAGGAGAATGATGTGATGGACAAGACCCAAACTATAAATGTAGCTTGTGATCATGTTATTTTATTGCTATTGTTTTCTGCATGTCAAGTATACATTCCTAATTTCTTATGACCATGAGATCATGTAACTCACTGACACCGGAGGAAAGCCTTGTGTGTATCAAACGTCGCAACGTTACTGGGTGACTATAAAGGTGCTCTACAGGTATCTCCGAAGGTGTCCGTTGAGTTAGCATGAATCAAGACTAGGATTTGTCACTCCGTGTGACGGAGAGGTATCTCAGGGCCAACTTGGTAATACAACATCACAAACAAGCCTTGAAAGCAATGTGACTAAAGAGTTAGTCACGGGATATTGTATTACGGTACGAGTAAAGAGAATTGCCGGTAACAAGATTGAAATAGGTATGGAGATACCGATGATCGAATCTCGGGCAAGTAACATACCGAAGGACAAAGGGAATGTTATACAAGACTAACTTAATCCTTGACATAGAGGTTCAACCGATAAGATCTTCGTAGAATATGTAGGATCCCATACGGGCATCCAGGCACCGCTATTGGATATTGACCGGAGAGTGTCTCGATCATGTCTACATAGTTCTCAAACCTACAAGGTCTGCACACTTAAGGTTCAGTGACGTTTTGGTATAGTTGAATTATTGATGTTGGTAACCGAAAGTTGTTCGGAGTCCCGGATGAGATCCTAGACGTCACAAGGGTTTCCGTAATGGTCTGGAGACAAAGATTGATATTTAGGACGTATCCGTTTGGCTTTCGGAAGGTTTTTGGGCATTACCGGTAAAGTACCGGGAGTGATGAATGGGTTCTGGAGTTTCACCGGGAGGGGCCACCAACCTGAGAGAGAACCAAAGAGGCCCAAGGGTGGTACACCAACCCCTAGTGGGGTGGTGGCCAGCCCAAGAAGGGCAAATTTGGCCGAAGTAGGAGAAAGTAAAGGAGAGGTGGGGCAAACCGAATTGGGGAAGGAGGACTCGACCTTCCAAGTTGTGTTGGAGGAGGACTCTTGCTTAGGACGAAACCCTAGGGATTTTCCCCTAGGGCGCAACCCCTCTCTCCCACCTATATATAGTGGAGGTGAGAGAGGCTTTTGGCACTCAAGCCATAGTGCAACCCTCTCTCGCTCCACCACTTCGTGATAACGGTACGACGAAGCCCTGCCGGAGTAGCTCCATCACCATCGCCGCCACGCCGTCATGCTTTCGGAGAATTCAGCAACCTCTTCATCTCTCTTGCTGGATCAAGAAGGCGGAGATCGTCATCGAGCTGCACGTGTGCTGAAGTGGAGGTGCCATCCTTTCTGCGCTAGATCGGGATGGAGTTCGTGGGACGACTTGCAATTTGAATCACGGAGACGTTCGACTACATCAACTGCTTTTCTTAATGCTTCCCGCTTAGTGATCTACAAGGTTATATGGATCCGATCTTCCGTCTTAGATGATCATCACCATGGATAGGTCTTTCGTGTGCGTTGGATTTTTTTGTTTACCGTGCAATGTTCCCCAACAGGGATCGCTCCAAGCCAACGCGCAGCCTGCCGTGCCCCACCACACCACCATGCGTCGCGGTATTCTGCAAAAAGTTTTGTGGTCGTTGCCCGTGCTGGATCTTGCGCGTGGCGCACGGTGCACCTTCTCCCCACATATTTCAGTGAGATCGAGCGACCTCTCCCGCTCCTATTCAACTCCGGGCTGGATCCATCAAAATTCATGGGTACCCATCGGCCGTGAACTTCCCTGCCCGCCGCCACCTCTACGTACTGATGGTACGGGTCGCTGCGGTCATCGGATCCTGCATCTACGTCTCGAATCCATCACTCCCCTCCAGACATCTCCAGTGCCGTTGTAGTTGATGGCCAGTGCCGCTACATCCCCGAACAGTGCGCCTCCTCAATGCCACCCACAGCGGGCTGGGATCCGGTCTTCTCACCGCGTCCAATATGCCGATGTTCGTTGCTCTCCCGTATGTGTAGGAAATGTGCGTGAGGACCGTGATGCCGTCCTCCCCAACCTCCTTCAAAGCACATATCCGGCCTGCCCCTTGGCCCTTCTCCAACTGTGTCATGGCTACAGTGCACACTGGCGCACGCGCAGTCCATCACTGATGTGCTCGTTGTGGTCTATGGGACGCCGTTGTACAGTGCTCATGGTGCTGGCATGCAGTGCAGTGCGTCACGGACTCCGGGTAAGGCGTTGTGTCGTTCAGTATGTGCTGGCCTGTAGATCGTCTCCACGCGACGTGCAGTTCCATTCCTGCCTCGAGGGAACTGCGCCTCCACCCATGCATTTCCATGTAAATATTTTTTGAAGTTCACTTTAGATAGGTTTGTTGTAGATGGAAAAGCATCACAAAAGAAAAGGGTGAATTGAGACCAGGAATTTAATTCTATTGGTTGACGCAATTCACTTGGGTGTTCGTGTTTTAGGAGGTTCAGTATTGTTATCATTAGTTCATTTTATATATTTCTAATGCATTTCTAATTCTATTGTGAAAGTGGATCATAGGTTTGTAAAAAAACGGTGTTCACTATTATTTGTAAGGCAGTGCACTTGTTGTATTTTGGAGTTCAGAGAGTGTGCAGGAAAAATGGCAAGAAATCCATATGTCACTGGCTTATAGAACATGGAAAAAATAAAGTATATTTGGTAAGGAATCTTGTTATAGAAGTGTCGTGGTTCACTTTATAAAACGAAATGTTGGAAAACTAGTATTGTTCTATATTCTCATCCTATGTAGTTTGCTTAAATTTCTATATCACATAAAAAATTCAAGAACTAATTTGTAATTATTGATGAATAAAATCAAAGTGCACTACAAAGTCATGCGACATCATGTTTTTATAAAATAATGACTTCCACTCGTCCAGTCCTTGTGGTCCGTCTGGTCAACGCACGTAAAACTACAAGCACGTAGAAACCATGCTATGCATTTTCCCATTCGATGCAGTGCGGTCTTTAGTCCGAAGCAGTGCATTCTTCTGTTTGATGCAGCTCACTCATCGATTTTGGTGTCGCGAAAAATAGAATGTGCAATTTAGTAAAATTGAAACTGCTCTTAGACCGTAAGGAATTAGAGAGACTGATCTACATGAAATGGTTGGTCCTCTGCTATATATTTCCAACACCGTATCATTTGCTTCATTCCGATGAATGATTTGATTTTCTTTACGAAAATACGCTCACTGCAACTCGTAGACAGCGACAACGTTTTCAAAATTCCTTTAAAACCACGAGGAATCTCAACATATGAACAACATATGAAAGTTGTCCCTATTACACACCTTAACAACGCCATATCAAACACCTCGTTCTGACGAACTGTTAAAATCTATAGTGAAAATTGTATAGAAAAATAAAAAAATCAAAAACAGAATTCTGCATTTCGGAAAATTTGAAACTGCTCTAAAACCGTAAGGAATTAAAGAGTGTAATCTACATAAAAAAGGTTGTGTCTCGACTATATATTTTTAAAGACATATTGTTTGCTTCATTCCGACGAGCGGTTTGGAAAAAAACATGAAAATATGCTCGCTGCACCTTGTTAGGCGCCCACCATTTTCGAAAATGCTCTTAAATCACGAAGAATCTAGAAAAATGTTCAACATGGCAAAGTTGCGCATTTTCGATAGATATCTAATGGTATATTATGTGCCTTGTTTTGACAAACGGTATAGAAATTGGAGCAAAAACAGTTCACTCGTGTTAGCCGTGCAGTGCGGAAGTGATGTCAGAATAGTTATTCTGCACCCAATGTTACAGAAGATGGTGTATATATATGTGTGTGTGTCTATGTGTGTGTCTGTCTATATATATATATATATATATATATATATATATATATATATATATATATATATATATACAGAATAATTAAAATATTAATAATAAATCTAAACTATATTAAGTTATAAATTCAGGTTTTAATGTTGATATACGTGATTACGTATACGAGTAAATACAAACTTATTTATTTATTTTATATTATTTTTAATACGAAGTGTTTTTAAATTATTTCGCTTATATTGCAGGATCTTTGAGGGGCTGTCGAGGCCAACAAGACGACTGAGGTGTACGCAGTGGTGTAACATCCTACTCAATACTCACCATATTTATCATTATGTTGTTTCAGATGTAGCTAAGTTCGTTCACTTGATGTTTTAGTTGCAAATTTATGGAGTAAATTCCTATCGTCTTCCCAGGCAGTTCCACCCAAAGGGAACACTTCTCTACAGCCATAAGGTTCTCATTCAAATGCCATAAAAGGCTACACAGAGAACTACCGGCAGAGTTTTCTCCTATAGCATCCCTAGCATAAGAACTCGTTCCATAAATTCAAAAATAAAATACCAAGTGAAAACACGAAACTACATCATTTCCCCAACATAATTTACATATGGTTTTCCCTTTCGGGAACCCCCGAAGGGTTTACACGAGGGTAAAGAAATTACCTTCTAACTACCTTCGCGAGCTTACAAATGCTCTAAATATTGTAGCTCTTTATTACACGATGAGGAAGTACTGCTACTACTACTACTTGAGCAAAGAGCTTGCTAGCTGAGTTGCAACTCTATGCTCTATCTGTGGCTGGCTCTTCTCCGTCTGGTGTCTCTCTTCGCAGCAAGGCTCCTCCTTTTATAGGCAAGAGAGCACCTCTTGGATGGCTTCCGGGAGAAGGCTCCTCTATTATTTCCTCCTTCTTTCTCCTTGTCCATCATGCACCTAGTTTTTAGGCCTTCTAGGCTTTATAGGCTTTGTAGCCATTATAGCCCTTTTTTCTAGGGTATTGAGTGCATGTTGGAGAGGTTTGCACACCGTGTCTTGGCTGCCAATGGAGGTGGCATTGTCTTCTTTTTTGATTTTCTTCTTCGTCATGATTTTGTCTTGGACTTTATTCTTCAGGAATATTACAATCTTTGGATATGCATGTGCCCGTACACTGCCTGCTGATATGTGTATGCGGGTGTACTTGGCTGGAAACATGCACATGTGTGTGCATTGGCTATTGATATGCGTACGCATACATGCTGCATTTTTTTAGGGGGGTCTTCCCTGCCCATATAATTGATATTTCATATCAATATACACTAAGATTCTAGATTCCTATCAGCATTCAGTCGGAGTATATGTCCTCCGCGCCCGAATAAGTGATAGTAATATCAATTGTGTTTTTAAATTATTTCGCTTATATTGCAGGATCTTTGAGGGGCTGTCGACGCCAACAAGACGACTGAGGTGTACGCAGTGGTGTAATATCCTACTCAGTACTCACCATATTTATCATTATGTTGTTTCAGATGTAGCTAAGTTCGTTCACTTGATGTTTTAGCTGCAAATTTATGGAGTAAATTCCTATCGTCTTCCCAAGCAGTTCCACCCAAAGGGAACACTTCTCTACGGCCATAAGGTTCTCATTCAAATGCCATAAAAGGCTACACAGAGAACTACCGGCAGAGTTTTCTCCTATAGGATCCCTAGCATAAGAACTCATTCCATAAATTCAAAAATAAAATACCAAGTGAAAACACGAAACTACATCATTTCCCCAACATAATTTACATATGGTTTTCCCTTTCGGGAACCCCCGAAGGGTTTACACAAGGGTAAAGAAATTACCTTCTAACTACCTTCGCGAGCTTACAAATGCTCTAAATATTGTAGCTCTTTATTACACGATAAGGAAGTACTACTACTACTACTACTTGAGCAAAGAGCTTGCTAGCTGAGTTGCAACTCTGTGCTCTATCTGTGGCTGGTTCTTCTCCGTCTGGTGTCTCTCTTCGCAGCAAGGCTCCTCCTTTTATAGGCAAGAGAGCACCTCTTGGATGGCTTCCGGGAGAAGGCTCCTCTATTATTTCCTCCTTCTTTCTCCTTGTCCATCATGCACCTAGTTTTTAGGCCTTCTAGGCTTTATAGGCTTTGTAGCCATTATAGCCCTTCTTTCTAGGGTATTGAGTGCATGTTGGAGAGGTTTGCACACCGTGTCTTGTCTGCCAATGGAGGTGGCATTGTCTTCTTTTTTGATTTTCTTCTTCGTCATGATTTTGTCTTGGACTTTATTCTTCAGGAATATTACAATCTTTGGATATGCATGTGCCCGTACACTGCCTGCTGATATGTGTATGCGGGTGTACTTGGCTGGAAACATGCACATGTGTGTGCATTGGCTATTGATAAGCGTACGCATACATGCTGCATTTTTTTGAGGGGGGTCTTCCCTGCCCATATAATTGATATTTCATATCAATATACACTAAGATTCTAGATTCCTATCAACATTCAGTCGGAGTATATGTCCTCCGCGCCCGAATAAGTGATAGTAATATCAATTCAAATTCAGTGACATTTGAAGTTGGGTTTTACTCACGTGGCTGCCCATGCCGTGCGATATCCATATGATCCTCATCTAAGAGATGGAAATCATACTTCGTATCACATTCTTTCTTTATATCTTCAAATCTTATTTTCATTTCAACCCTTATTTCTTCTAATATCTCTTCCTTTAATTCTTTCTTCCTTATTTTTGACAATTCTTCAAATCTTTTGTCCATTTCTTGATCTATATATTCACTATCCAAAGGGTCTAGGCCCTTCAGAAGGCATTCTTTATATGTATAATTTTTTGGAGAACCTTCTTCCTTTATATTCTTTCCTGATGATTCTCCCTTGGTTATTTTAAATATTGGCATATTAGATGCATTGTTATATGCATTCTTTCTCTTCTGGATATAATCTTTAGCCTTGGGGTCAATATAATAGTTTTCCCCTATCATTTTTCTTGCCCAAAACAAGGCCTTATCAATACCTTCATATTTTTTGAATGTTCAGTCTTGTCCCATTCGTTTTGCATCGAGTTTCTCTATCATGATGTCTTCCCATGTCAAATATATTCCGGGTTTATTTCCGTCAAACAAAACATATAATATTTCTCCTTTTTGTATTTCAGCCCTTTCTAGTTTTGCCGCCTTCATATTCATTTGGTTAAAATATTCTGCCAAGCTATTTAGAATTGATAGCATATATCCTTTTTCATCTCTCTTATTGGTATATTGGAACCAGAAATTGTCCAGTATGCACCTCTGAATTTCATCAAGCTTGATATGGGCCTTTCGCTTGAAATTGAAGGTATTTGGCTGAAATATCTTCAGCCTGTTCTCCTCTCCAAAGAAGAAGCATTCGTCCCTGGTGGGGAATAATCCTTTCATCATTTCTGCAAATTTGATGCACGAGAAAATATGTCAGGTAAAGTATTATCTTTTCCCTTAATATGCTCAAAAATAACTTTATAACCATTCACAGCTATGGTGTCTTCAAATAAGACCCATCTTCTGGTTGAACTTTTCTTACTATTAATTTTATTATAATATCGACATATGGCTTCACAATCAGTTCGCACTGTAAATTCTTTGAATCCTAGATATAACCTAAAAGCATTTATTGCATTTACAACTGCAAGGATTTCTCTATCAATATTATTTACCGTTTTTAACTTGTAACTTCCTGAAGCATATCTACATATTTTTTCATCTGCTTTCGGGGAATATTTATTAGGTTTTTGTTTTAATATAGCACCCCATCCTACTTTAGATGCATCTGTTTCAATAATAAAATAATTATCTTCTAGAGGCAATTCTAGGGGCTTCAAATTCTTTCCTTTTTCTTTGATGGCCTTTACTAATTTTATATCTTCAGAATTAAAATATCTCTGACCATTCTTTCTTAATTTAGCATATAAAGGTCCGGCTAGCTTTGCTAGGTTATCTATGTAATTTCTTGCATAGTTTACAATTCCTAAGAATTGTTGTAGAACTTTTTTATCACTCATATTATCAGGAAACTCTAAAATTTTCTTTGCAATGTGTTCTTGCAAATATATTTTTCCTTCTCCTATTTCATGACCAAGGAAATTTATTCTTTCTTTACAAATTTCCATCTTCTTTTTTGATAATATGAGCCCATTTTGTTCTACCTTTCGAAAGAACACTTCGAGATGGGCTATATGCTCTTTATATGATTTTGAGAATACTAACAAATCATCTACGTATACTAATATAAAGGCTTGGTTCTCATTAAATATATTTTGCATTTTCCTTTGAAATAGTGCAAGTGCATTCTTTAGACCCAATGGCATTACTAGCCATTCATAATGGCCTTGTGGACAAGTAAAGGCAGTCCATGGAATGGATTCTTCGTCCATTTTCACTTGCCAAAACCCTGCTTTTAAGTCAAATTTAGAGAAAAATTTGCTTCCTTGTATTCTATTGATCCATTCCTGTTTATTAGGTATGTTGTATGCATCATCTACCGTATTATCATTAAGCCTTTTAAAGTTAATTACCATTCTGGATTTACCTCTCACCTCTTGAGCATGATTTCTCACTATAAAAGCAGCAGACCTATGAGGACTTCTACTTTCTCTAATTGCTTTTAATTTTAATAATTCCTCAATATGCATTTTGAACTCTTCAATATCTTTAGGAGTAGCTTCTATTGGCCCTGACTTAATGATATAGTCTAGATTTATAATATTTATTTTGCAAACTATAGAGTTCCTTTCCCAATGTTTCATCGGTATTTCCCCTATAATTTGTATGTTTTCTAATCTTTGCACTATCTTATCTATATCTTTTTTGGATTTTATGTCTCTATACCAATTTGGTGAAAATGATTGTAATGTTATGCATTCTGTACTTGTATTTTCTATATGATATTCTTCTATGGTCTCACTAAGTTCTTCATCTTTACAGAATTCAAGGGCTACCTCTGGACTTGTACTATATTCTCCATCCAAATTAGATATCTCTACATTTTGCAAAGCTTTTCTTTGCTTTCTTACTTCAGATATGTATGGGAGATTATCTTGATAAGGGATAAATGTAACCCCTTCTTCATGTATAATTGTAGTTTGTAAAGACTGTTGTAAAAACCTTAACCCTATTATCATGTCATCGTTTATTACTGATAAAACTCTTATTGTAATTTCATCTATTATATATTTTGTGCCATTTATGTATGCTTCAATATTATATGCTAACTGGTTGTGGATTTTCTTTATTCCTGACATATCGGTAGATACTTCAGCTTTATTATTATCTATAGTTTCAACTATTTCTGGTCATCTCATGAAATATTTATCATGTATGATGTTCTTTGTGCAACCCGTATCTAGTAGCGCTAACACTTTATAAGAAATGTTTGGCTTTAGAACTATTCTAACTGGGATTCTTATCCCTAACACTTCTTTGAATGGTAATCGAACAATATATTTGTTTCCAAAACAAGTTATTGCATCTTTTAATTGTATTAATTTATCTCCTTTTTTATCCCTTATTGTTATCATTTGCTCTTTCATCTCTGTGATTTTTGCAACCTTATTATCTTGCTCTTTATTATCTTCTAATTCATCCTTTAGCTTTTCTAATTCTGCTTCTAGCTTATTTATTCTATTTTCTAAGTTTCTAACCCTGCTGGATAATATTCTTTCTTCTGGCTCCCATTCTATTTCCTGTCTCCATTTTTGATTACTGACTTTTAGACAGGAGGTACATGCTTTCTTTAAGCATAAACTACATGTGAATCTATTATCTTGGCTAGGATAATATATACAGAAAGCACATTTTATGTTATAATCCCCTTTTCCTTTAATCCAGTCATGTTCACAATCTACTTGATTCATCATTTCGATCCTTAAACCAGCTAATTCATCAATTAGGTCTATTTCATCATCGCTTGATTCATATTCTGGAGTCTCATTTTCTACTTCATCTGTCTCTATGATTGAATATATTGACTCGTCGTCTTTTATTTCATCATCACATACCAAAATATTCTCATTAACACTATCTACTATTAATACTCTCTCTTGCTCCTCATATTTGCTAGAGTACCTTTTCTGGTCTTTATTAGGGCAAGTTCTACTTAAGTGATCGGGAGAGTTACATATGAAACACCTGCATGTTTTATCATATGATTTCTTAGGATTATATCTTCTTACATTTCTTTTATGCAAGAATGGGGCTCTATTATCGGACCTTCTCAAGAAATATCTTTTCTTTGTTCTAAAATTTCTATTGTCTCTCCTTTGTGGTTTATAATATTTGTTTTTCCGATGCCTTTCTTCTCCATACGTAAGCGGTATTTGGACAATGTTATTGCAGAAATTGTAATCTGACTTCTTCATAGACCTTTGGGCTTGTATGCCTGTACATACTTTTCTTAATTGTTTAAAAACAAATGTTATGGCTTGAGATATATTTACCACGTTTCCGCCTGTTTATTTTTTATATTCTTCAAATATTATGGATCCTAGAGGGTCTGGCAACTTATTAAAATATCTTTCTACAACACCTACATTAAACCCTTGCTTCAAAGTGGTAGCATTATATAAATAATGTTGAGAGAATTCTTTTATTCCTTTCCAGCTAGTTAATTTAGTTTTTCTATTTCTCTCAACCTTTCGTTTTGTAGTGAGGTATATCCTAATTCCGGGTCTTCTGCGATGATCATATTTGAAATAACATTTGCAAAGTTATTAGGGTTAGTTCCGGCCCTTTTTAATTCTTCATACTGATTAGGATATGTCTTTACCCATTGTTCCCATAGAACTTTTACAGATTCTCCTAGAAATGTTTCAAGATATGTTAACATATCTTCTACCTTAGTTCCTATATTATACTGGTTTTGTATATATTTTTGAACTATTAAACCTTTCCATATGCTGATTATATTCGGCCAATCTATCGGGTCATGAGCTGCTAGGTTTAAAATAGCGCCATCATTCTTATAATTTTGAAATTGCACTGGCTTTTCAAAATCTCTTCTTTTAGCACCCATATATCTATATTGTCCAGGGATATATGTAGGTTGATAATCATCCTTTTCTGGAGGCCATTGTCCAGCTGATCTGGTAGGTCTCTCTCTCTCTCCTTCTCTTTTTACCGAAGACTCGCCATATCCCTTTCTTCTTTTATTACTACTTTCTACTTCCATAGCTTCCATTGCATTGTCTAAATTTTGTAGTCCCACATCACCTAGTGAGTTATAAAAATCACTATTCTGCTCCGAATCATTATAATTTTCATCTTCTAACCACATATATTTTACTAATTCCTCTTCCTCTTCATAACTGTCTAGTAATAACTTATTATTCATATCCCATTGCTCTTCTTCACTAATAACTTCTTCTTCCTGAGAAATATTCTTATCTCTATTAGTGATAGCATCATTATTACTACAACATGTTCTCCCCTTTCAATTGATGATGTATTTGGCATAATTGAACCACTAGTTACCAACTTTTTCTCATTTTTAGTTTTTTTAACCTTGCAATTTCTCTAATTATAAACAATTCTCTTTCTCTTATCTTAGGCCAATCTTTTGTCATAGAATTTTTATATTCCCAATCTATATGCTTTAGCTTATTTTCCCAGTGAATTATTTCATCATCTAAGTTAGCCTTTTCCATGCATTCGGTCAAACCTTATTCTTATCGTCAATAGACTCTGTTTCTGACATAAAGGATTCTGCGTCTTCTATTGTTGCCGATTTATAGTTCATAAATCTAATGCTACTACTTCCTTCACAATTTTGATAACTTATATAGTTTTCATGTTGCTTTAATTCTTTTTTCTCTATTAATTCACCAATCTTCCACTCTTCTCCCGCTCTTTCTTCAGAACCAATTTTAAGTGGATTCATAAATTTAATACCCTTTGATTGCATACTATCAATTACATCGCTCACATTAACTCTATATCTAGAGTTACTTCTGTTAGTGAGCCTTCCTATAAATTCTATGCTTACTAACAAATTTGTTCCTTTAAAATCTTCATATCCCTTAGTTTGGAAACCAAAACTCATTTTTTCAACAAATTCTTTTGCATGCATCATTATGTCTGGAGCTATATAGGTTATTAATCTATTTTCATTCATGTCTCCTTCTAAAAATCCTAATGCTGCTTTATCTACTGATTCCCACCTTCGGTCTAATAGAGTTATAAGCACCTTTGCTCCTAATTTCTTTCTTGTCATACCTTTAACTCCTATAATATACATACCTTGATGAATATATTTGTAACCACAATATTTTTGTTCATTTTCAATATTTTTGCTTACTCTTCTTAAATCAACTGGGTTTGTTAACACACTTAGTTCTACTTCTCTTGATATTCGGTATAACCCGCTCTTACTCTCAAACATACCCATGTGATATACCTGTTGCGGTTTTATCTTTCTTAGGGTATCCTTTTGATATCTTTCGAGGTCTCTCTGAATATCTACAACTTCCTCAATACTATCAATATCATCGGCTTTACATGATAATCTATGCTTCATTGTGAGTGGTCTTGAGTCTTGCCTTACTAAGTGGAGGGTTTTATCTCTTCTAAGGAAGCCTTTAGATATGTCCATTTTTCCGAATTAATATTTCTTGATGATGTTACGATTCCAGATGACGATAGCACAATTTCTTTGTTGTTTTGGACACTTTTTAGCTTGTCTAAAACTTGGATTAATAGCTGAAGAATTTTATTATTTTGTCTTATTATAATTTTAGAGTCTTCTTTTGGTGAGTCGTGATCAGAAAATCCTACAGGAGGTGACAAGTATTTGGCTACTTCATTTAATGCTTGGCTATATTCAGTCATATAATTATGAGACAATCAAAGTTTTAACTTCTTGCAACAACTTCTTTATATCGAGTATATCTTGTCTTGCTTCTGTGCGAGGGAGTGAGTCTTTGCCTTTACTTAGGTAACGGCCAATTGACAACACTTCTTCTTTAATATAATCGTTATTCTTGCAAAGTACGTTCTGCCTGGCCTTTGCTTCTTCTAGCTTATGTAAGGCGAGATCGATTTTATTGTTCAGACCAGAATATTTATCCGCTAGCTTTTGGTATTCTTTGGATAAACTCTCAAATTTTTGGTCTAAAATATCTTGTCTTTTCCCCCAAGATATGTAAAAGTTATATATCAAATCGACAATTGTATTTAGCTGGCTATGAGATGTATGCCAGGTATGCTCTTCAGAAGGATTTATTCTGGACCTTATATTAATATTCCCTTTAGTATTTAGTACCTTACCTGCGCTAACTTCTAAATTTAAATACTTTAACCTATCAATGTTATTTGAGAGTAAGAGCGGGTTATACCGAATATCAAGAGAAGTAGAACTAAGTGTGTTAACACACCCAGTTGATTTAAGAAGAGTAAGCAAAAATATTGAAAATGAACTAAAATATTGTGGTTACAAATATATTCATCAAGGTATGTATATTATAGGAGTTAAAGGTATGACAAGAAAGAAATTAGGAGCAAAGGTGCTTATAACTCTATTAGGCCGAAGGTGGGAATCAGTAGATAAAGCAGCATTAGGATTTTTAGAAGGAGACATGAATGAAAATAGATTAATAACCTATATAGCTCCAGACCTAATGATGCATGTAAAAGAATTTGTTGAAAAAATGAGTTTTGGTTTCCAAACTAAGGGATATGAAGATTTTAAAGGAACAAATTTGTTAGTAAGCATAGAATTTATAGGAAGGCTCACTAACAGAAGTAACTCTAGATATAGAGTTAATGTGAGCGAGGTAATTGATAGTATGCAATCAAAGGGTATTAAATTTATGAATCCACTTAAAATTGGTTCTGAAGAAAGAGCGGGAGAAGAGTGGAAGATTGGTGAATTAATAGAGAAAAAAGAATTAAAGCAACCTGAAAACTATATAAGTTATCAAAATTGTGAAGGAAGTAGTAGCATTAGATTTATGAACTATAAATCGGCATCAATAGAAGACGCGGAATCCTTTATGTCAGAAACAGAGTCTATTGACGATAAGAATAAAGGTTTGACCGAATGCATGGAAAAGGCTAATTTAGATGATGAAATAATTCACTGGGAAAATAAGCTAAAGCATATAGATTGGGAATATAAAAATTCTATGACAAAAGATTGGCCTAAGATAAGAGAAAGAGAATTGTTTATAATTAGAGAAATTGCAAGGTTAAAAAAACTAAAAAATGAGAAAAAGTTGGTAACTAGTGGTTCAATTATGCCAAATACATCATCAATTGAAAGGGGAGAACATGCTGGTAGTAATAATGATGCTATCACTAAAAGAGATAAGAATATTGCTCAGGAAGAAGAAGTTATTAGTGAAGAAGAGCAATGGGATATAAATAATAAGTTATTACTATAAAGTTATGAAGAGGAAGAGGAATTAGTAAAAGATATGTGGTTAGAAGATGAAAATTATAATGATTCGGAGCAGAATAGTGATTTTTATAACTCACTAGGTGATGTGGGACTACAAAATTTAGACAATGCAATGGAAGCTATGGAAGTAGAAAGTAGTAATAAAAGAAGAAAGGGATATGGCGAGTCTTCGGTAAAAAGAGAAGGAGAGAGAGAGAGACCTACCAGATCAGCTGGACAATGGCCTCCAGAAAAGGATGATTATCAACCTACATATATCCCTGGACAATATAGATATATGGGTGCTAAAAGAAGAGATTTTGAAAAGCTAGTGCAATTTCAAAATTATAAGAATGATGGCGCTATTTTAAACCTAGCAGCTCATGACCCGATAGATTGGCCGAATATAATCAGCATATGGAAAGGTTTAATAGATCAAAAATATATACAAAACCAGTATAATATAGGAACTAAGGTAGAAGATATGTTAACATATCTTGAAACATTTTTAGGAGAATCTCTAAAAGTTCTATGGGAACAATGGGTAGAGACATATCCTAATCAGTATGAAGAATTAAAAAGGGCCAGAACTAACCCTAATAACTTTGCAAATGTTATTTCAAATATGATCATCGCACAAGACCCGGAATTAGGATATACCTCACTACAAAACGAAAGGTTGAGAGAAATAGAAAAACTAAATTAACTAGCTGGAAAGGAATAAAAGAATTCTCTCAACATTATTTATATAATGCTACCACTTTGAAGCAAGGGTTTAATGTAGGTGTTGTAGAAAGATATTTTAATAAGTTGCCAGACCCTCTAGGATCCATAATATTTGAAGAATATAAAAAAGAAACAGGCGGAAACGTGGTAAATATATCTCAAGCCATAACATTTGTTTTTAAACAATTAAGAAAAGTATGTACATGCATACAAGCCCAAAGGTCTATGAAGAAGTCAGATTACAATTTCTGCAATAACATTGTCCAAATACCGCTTACGTATGGAGAAGAAAGGCATCGGAAAAACAAATATTATAAACCACAAAGGAGAGATAATAGAAATTTTAGAACAAAGAAAAGATATTTCTTGAGAAGGTCCGATAACAGAGCCCCATTCTTGCATAAAAGAAATGTAAGAAGATATAATCCTAAGAAATCATATGATAAAACATGCAGGTGTTTCATATGTAACTCTCCCGATCACTTAAGTAGAACTTGCCCTAATAAAGACCAGAAAAGGTACTCTAGCAAATATGAGGAGCAAGAGAGAGTATTAATAGTAGATAGTGTTAATGAGAATATTTTGGTATGTGATGATGAAATAAAAGACGACGAGTCAATATATTCAACCATAGAGACAGATGAAGTAGAAAATGAGACTCTAGAATATGAATCAAGCGATGATGAAATAGACCTAATTGATGAATTAGCCGGTTTAAGGATCGAAATGATGAATCAAGTAGATTGTGAACATGACTGGATTAAAGGAAAAGGGGATTATAACATAAAATGTGCTTTCTGTATATATTATCCTAGCCAAGATAATAGATTCACATGTAGTTTACGCTTAAAGCAAGCATGTACCTCCTGTCTAAAAGTCAGTAATCAAAAATGGAGACAGGAAATAGAATGGGAGCCAGAAGAAAGAATATTATCCAGCAGGGTTAGAAACTTAGAAAATAGAATAAATAAGCTAGAAGCAGAATTAGAAAAGCTAAAGGATGAATTAGAAGATAATAAAGAGCAAGATAATAAGGTTGCAAAAATCATAGAGATGAAAGAGCAAATGATAACAATAAGGGATAAAAAAGGAGATAAATTAATACAATTAAAAGATGCAATAACTAGTTTTGGAAACAAATATATTGTTCGATTACCATTCAAAGAAGTGTTAGGGATAAGAATCCCAGTTAGAATAGTTATAAAGCCAAACATTTCTTATAAAGTGTTAGCGCTACTAGATACGGGTTGCACAAAGAACATCATACATGATAAATATTTCATGAGATGACCAGAAATAGTTGAAACTATAGATAATAATAAAGCTGAAGTATCTACCGATATGTCAGGAATAAAGAAAATCCACAACCATTTAGCATATAATATTGAAGCATACATAAATGGCACGAAATATATAATAGATGAAATTACAATAAGAGTTTTATCAGTAATAAACGATGACATGATAATAGGGTTAAGGTTTTTACAACAGTCTTTACAAACTACAATTATACATGAAGAAGGGGTTACATTTATCCCTTATCAAGATAATCTCCCATACATATCTGAAGTAAGAAAGCAAAGAAAATCTTTGCAAAATGTAGAGATATCTAATTTGGATGGAGAATATAGTACAAGTCCAGAAGTAGCCCTTGAATTCTGTAAAGATGAAGAACTTAGTGAGACCATAGAAGAATATCATATAGAAAATACAAGTACAGAATGCATAGCATTACAATCATTTTCACCAAATTGGTATAGAGACATAAAATCCAAAAAAGATATAGATAAGATAGTGCAAAGATTAGAAAACATACAATTATAGGGGAAATACCGATGAAACATTGGGAAAGGAACTCTATAGTTTGCAAAATAAATATTATAAATCTAGACTATATCATTAAGTCAGGGCCAATAGAAGCTACTCCTAAAGATATTGAAGAGTTCAAAATGCATATTGAGGAATTATTAGAATTAAAAGCAATTAGAGAAAGTAGAAGTCCTCATAGGTCTGCTGCTTTTATAGTGAAAAATCATGCTGAAGAGGTGAGAGGTAAATCCAGAATGGTAATTAACTTTAAAAGGCTTAATGATAATACGGTAGATGATGCATACAACATACCTAATAAACAGGAATGGATCAATAGAATACAAGGAAGCAAATTTTTCTCTAAATTCGACTTAAAAGCAGGGTTTTGGCAAGTGAAAATGGCCGAAGAATCCATTCCATGGACTGCCTTTACTTGTCCACAAGGCCATTATGAATGGATAGTAATGCCATTGGGTCTAAAGAATGCACCTGCACTATTTCAAAGGAAAATGCAAAATATATTTAATGAGAACCAAGCCTTTATATTAGTATACGTAGATGATTTGTTAGTATTCTCAAAATCGTATAAAGAGCATATAGCCCATCTCGAAGTGTTCTTTCGCAAGGTAGAACAAAATGGGCTCATATTATCAAAAAAGAAGATGGAAATTTGTAAAGAAAGAATAAGTTTCCTTGGTCATGAAATAGGAGAAGGAAAAATATATTTGCAAGAACACATTGGAAAGAAAATTTTAGAGTTTCCTGATAATATGAGTGATAAAAAAGTTCTAAAACAATTCTTAGGAATTGTAAACTATGCAAGAAATTACATAGATAACCTAGCAAAGCTAGCCGGACCTTTATATGCTAAATTAAGAAAGAATGGTCAGAGATATTTTAATTCTGAAGATATAAAATTAGTAAAGGACATCAAAGAAAAAGTCAAGAATTTAAAGCCCCTAGAATTGCCTCTAGAAGATAATTATTTTATTATTGAAACAGATGCATCTAAAGTAGGATGGGGTGCTATATTAAAAAAAACCCTAATAAATATTCCCCGAAAGCAGATGAAAAAATATGTAGATATGCTTCAGGAAGTTACAAGTTAAAAACGGTAAATAATATTGATAGAGAAATCCTTGCAGTTGTAAATGCAATAAATGCTTTTAGGTTATATCTAGGATTCAAAGAATTTATAATGCGAACTGATTGTGAAGCCATATGTCGATATTATAATAAAATTAATAGTAATAAAAGTTCAACCAGAAGATGGGTCTTATTTGAAGACACCATAGCTGGGAATGGTTATAAAGTTATTTTTGAGCATATTAAGGGAAAAGATAATACTTTACCTGACATATTTTCTCGTGCATCAAATTTGCAGAAATGAAGAAAGGATTATTCCCCACCAGGGACGAATGCTTCTTCTTTGGAGAGGAGAACAGGCTGAAGATATTTCAGCCAAATACCTTCAATTTCAAGCCAAAGGCCCATATCAAGCTTGATGAAATTCAGAGGTGCATACTGGACAATTTCTGGTTTCGATATACCAATAAGAGAGATGAAAAAGGATATATGCTATCAATTCTAAATAGCTTGGCAGAATATTTTAACCAAATGAATATGAAGGCGGCAAAACTATAAAGGGCTGAAATACAAAAAGGAGAAATATTATATGTTTTGTTTGACGGAAATAAACCCGGAATATATTTGACATGGTAAGACATCATGATAGAGAAACTAGATGCAAAACGAATGGGACAAGACTTAACATTCAAAAAATATGAAGGTATTAATGAGGCCTTGTTTTGGGCAAGAAAAATGATAGGGGAAAACTATTATATTGACCCCAAGGCTAAAGATTATATCTAGAAGAGAAAGAATGCAGATAACAATGCATCTAATATGCCAATATTTAAAATAACCAAGGGAGAATCATCAGGAAATAATATAAAGGAAGAAGGTTCTCCAAAAAATTATACATATAAAGAATGCCTTCTGAAGGGCCTAGACCCTTTGGGTAGTGAATATATAGATCAAGAAATGGACAAAAGATTTGAAGAATTGTCAAAAATAATGAAGAAAGAATTAAAGGAAGAGATATTAGAAGAAAATAAGGGTTGAAATGAAAATAACATTTGAAGATATAAAGAAAGAATGTGATACGAAGTATGATTTCCATCTCTTAGATGAGGATCATATGGATATCGCAGGGCATGGGCAGCCACGTGAGTAAAACCCAACTTCAAATGTCACTGAATTTGAATTGATATTACTATCAATTATTCGGGCGCGGAGGACATATACTCCGACTGAATGCTGATAGGAATCTAGAATCTTAGTGTATATTAATATGAAATATCAATTATATGGGCAGGGAAGACCCCCCTCAAAAAAAATGCAGCATGTATGCGTACGCATATCAATAGCCAATGCACACACATGTGCATGTTTCCAGCCAAGTACACCCGCATAGACATATCAGCAGGCAGTGTACGGGCACATGCATATCCAAAGATTGTAATATTCCTGAAGAATAAAGTCCAAGACAAAATCATGACGAAGAAGAAAATCAAAAAAGAAGACAATGCCACCTCCATTGGCAGCCAAGACACGGTGTGCAAACCTCTCCAACATGCACTCAATACCCTAGAAAGAAGGGCTATAATGGCTACAAAGCCTATAAAGCCTAGAAGGCCTAAAAACTAGGTGCATGATGGACAAGGAGAAAGAAGGAGGAAATAATAGAGGAGCCTTCTCCCGGAAGCCATCCAAGAGGTGCTCTCTTGCCTATAAAAGGACGAGCCTTGCTGCGAAGAGAGACACCAGACGGAGAAGAACCAGCCACAGATAGAGCACAGAGTTGCAACTCAGCTAGCAAGCTCTTTGCTCAAGTAGTAGTAGTAGTAGTACTTCCTCATCGTGTAATAAAGAGCTACAATATTTAGAGCATTTGTAAGCTCGCGAAGGTAGTTAGAAGGTAATTTCTTTACCCTTGTGTAAACCCTTCAGGGGTTCTCGAAAGGGAAAACCATATGTAAATTATGTTGGGGAAATGATGTAGTTTCGTGTTTTCACTTGGTATTTTATTTTTGAATTTATGGAACGAGTTCTTATGCTAGGGATCCTATAGGAGAAAACTCTGCCGGTAGTTCTCTGTGTAGCCTTTTATGGCATTTGAATGAGAACCTTATGGCCGTAGAGAAGTGTTCCCTTTGGGTGAAACTGCCTGGGAAGATGATAGGAATTTACTCCATAAATTTGCAACTAAAACATCAAGTGAACGAACTTAGCTACATCTGAAACAACATAATGATAAATATGGTGAGTACTGAGTAGGATATTACACCACTGCATACACCTCAGTCGTCTTGTTGGCCTCGACGGCCCCTCAAAGATCCTGCAATATAAGCGAAATAATTTAAAAACACTTCGTATTAAAAATAATATAAAATAAATAAATAAGTTTGTATTTACTCGTATACGTAATCACGTATATCAACATTAAAACCTGAATTTATAACTTAATATAGTTTAGATTTATTATTAATATTCTACCATCAGTGGTAGTTACCACCACTTGCGTTTTGTATGTTGTATGAAGTATGTATCAAATTGGAGAGTATGTATGCGTAGTATGTAGTATATAATCATGTTTAGGTAGTATATATATTGTTTTTTTGTAATACGTATCATATTTTGTGTATGCTCTTTTTTACATACAAATATATATATGTATTTCACAAATATAATAAAAACTATGGATCAACTTGTAATTTTTTCATGTAACTCACTTTAAAAAATCTTGTATACAATATATAAACATAATTAAAATAATAAATTAGTATATATACTCCCGTATGGTAGTATATTAAACATGTGAGATAACTACCCCGGATGATAGAATGTATTTTTCCTATATATATGGTGGGTCTATTCTACAAACACCCTTAACATCCTTATTCTACTAACACCATCTTGTACCACACGGCGGCCCGAAAAAACTGCATTAGCTCGAAAAAACACCACCTTCAACTTCCAACTTCCTCCGGCACGGCGCACCACTCTAGGCTGCCGTCCCACCCCCACCTTCTCCACGCGCGGTGCACCAACCCGACCCGCCGCCCCACTGAGCCCACATGTCGCCACCCCACCTTATCGTCTCTCTCCCACTACCTCCCCACAACGTCGCACAAGCTCTCCCCAATCTACCACCACCTTCTCCCCACGCCGCCTCCTCCCACCGCGCCACCACCTATGGCAACACCAACTCCTACCACCTTCCCACATGCACGGCGCGACCCTACCGCCGTCCATCGCGCCCTTGCCCGCCGTCCACGCATCCCGCCCCCTCCCGCGCCGCCCCAACCTCCTATACGCCGTTCCGACGCGGCCACAGTCCCTCGCAAGTGGATGCAAACGCCGCGACCTCCAGTGACGCCCCAAGCTCCTACAGGATGCATGGGACAAGGCCCAATGGCACGTCACCTCCGACCACCACAACATCGCCCCACCTCCCCACCTTCTTCGCCCCGGATATAAAGACTGGATCCACCGCCGTCGTCGGCATCGATTGAATCCATCCACCCCCTTGTTGGATCCGAGCCTCCTCACTGCCGGATCCCCTTATTGTTCTCTAACACAGGCTGAAGGCGAGCTTGGACGCCGGAGCTCTTCCCCGCGTCGGGCCATGGCCATTTTTCTGAGGTCGACGGGTAGGAGCAAGCCACTCGATCCACTGAACTCAGGGGGCGTCCAGAGGAGGAGCATGCCGCGAGCTCCCCTTCCTCCTCTCCCCCGAGGCTCCGCCCAATAGTCTGCCGGTGCAGCCTCACCCCCGTCCGAATTCTTCCTCCACCGCGCTGGCGACTGTATCAGAGCATCCTCGCCGCCCCGGCATCAGATCCGGGAGGCCTCGGCCACTCCACGCCCACCCTGCCATGGATATGGTGAGATCCACCATCACATCTTTCCCAGCCTGTGTGCGATGATGACGAAGGCCCGAGGATGAAGACGCCGACATCATGATATGGCATTGAAGTGCATCAGCTTCTCGCCATGCAGCTCAGTTTCTGCACGCACGCGGTGCGGCATCTCGCTTGGTGTAGTTCGCCAACAGGTCGACAACTCATTTTGCATTTCAGCAGTTGGCTTTTGCGGTCTAGTTCATGTTTTTGTATGTTTATGTGCACAAAAGACATTTTTTTGCAGAGTTGAGATGTATTATTCATGTGTTGTGGTTGCAGCGCATTTCGCTTCTGCGTGCGGTACGCCGATATTTTCGTTGGAGTTCACTTCGACCATATATGCAGTTTGTAATTTCGGGGATGACTTGTAGTAGACTTAGTTATGCCAAAAAGATATCGACTTTCTTTATGGTATGGTGCATTTCTTTTTTATTTGTCCATGTGTCAAAGTTTGCAGTGCAATTAGCCGTTTCGTGCGGTTTATTATACTTGTCCTGGCAGTTGAAGTGAAATTATCAAAGAAAACATTAGCTAAATGTTGATAAAAATGCAGTTCTTTGTGTTGACCTTGCAATGCGGTTTTCTATGTGATGCAGTTTACTTCGTAGATGTTCATGTCGCAAAAAATAGAGTGAAAAAAACAGAAATCATGCAATGCACCTGCCACCAGATGCAGTGCGGTCTTCAGTCAGAGGCACTCCGTTCTTCTATATGATGCCATTCGCACGTCGATTTTCATGTCTCAAAAAACAGAGTGTTCATATTTCGGTAATTTCAAAACTGTTCTTAAATCATAACAAATTAGAAAGAGTGTTGTACATGAAAAGTTGAGCCTCGTCGATATATTTCCAACACCATATCATTTTGCATCGTTCCGACAAGCGGTTTGGAAATTTTTATGAAAATACGTTTGCTGCCACTCTTAGGTAGCCACACCGTTTTCAAAATTCATTTAAAACTGTGAGGAATCTCAACAAATGACCAACATATGAAAGTTCCGTTTGTTACATAGCTTTCAAACGCCATAACACACGCCTCGTTCCGATGAACGGTTAAAAAACTGCAGTGAAGAAATTACCCAAAAAATCAAAAAATTTGAAAAACAGAATTCCATTTTTTAGTAAATTTGCAATTACTCTCAAACCGTCAGGAATTAGAGAGAGTAATCTACATGAAAAAGATGCATCCTGATGATATCTTTCCAACGCCATATCGTTTGCTTCATTTTGATGAGCGGTTTAGAAAAACTCGCGAAAATATGCTCGCTGCAGCCCATCATGCGCCCACCATTTCCGATACTGATCCCAAACTGCGAGGAATCGCGAAAAATGTTAAACATGACAGAGTTGGGGATTTTACATAGAAATCCAACAATATATTATACGCCTCATTCCTACAAACGGTTTATAAACTGGGGCCAAAACGGTGTCGAAAAAGCACGTGTAGTTTTTTATGATGACATTGCACTGTTTCGTTTGATAGGGATGTAGTGCACTAACATTGAAAATGAAGTTCGGAAGTGTGTGCAGAATAACTATTCTGCTAATATTAGCAGAATATTTATTCTAGTAGCACTTACGAACTACACGCTCAATGCGAGGGCACTGCACTTTCTGTAGCAAAGGTACTGCAATACGCACACTAGTGAATTCCGTGCCGGAAAAAAACTGGACGACACTGTTTTTCAAGACACCAAAATCTACGAGAGAATTGCATCACATAGAAAAACACACTCCTACTATCGAAAAACTGCACCGCATTAGAGCATCTCTAGTGGAACGTGTATATGGAGGTGGATGGTAAATATACACGTTGCAAAGAGAAAAACGCTTCCCAGTGGAACGTGTATATGGGCGTGGAAGTTATACACGTCCATCCACGAGGCTACTCCTCGTGGAAATAAACACGAGCCAGCCACGCTCGTGGAAATAAACGCTCGCGCGGGACGTCGGGCGGCCGCCGCATCGCTGGCCAGATCTGGCGGCGGCGGCGCGCGCCATGGAGAGGGGAGGGCAGTGAGAGAGGGGCGGGGGTAGGGCGGCCGCGCTGCGTGCGCGGGGCTGCGTGCGCGCGGCGGCGGAGGCGCTGCGTGCGGGCGGCGGCGGCGGCGCTGCGTGCGGGCGGCGTGCGGGCGGGCGCTGCGTGCGTGCGGGCAGGCGCTGCGTGCGCGGGGCGGCGGCGGCGGCGCTGCGTGCGGGCAGGCGGCGGCAGCGGCGCTGCGCGCACGCGCTGCGTTCTGCGTTCTCGGTGATGGCACGGAGGCGCTGCGTTCTGCGTTCTATTGCTGCTAGCCATACAATCAGTGGCAGCCATACAAACTGCAGAAAAATGGCACTAAAATTGCTGTCAATTTTGTCTATTGCTTGCAGAAAAATGTCTAAAATTTGATGTCTAAAATAGCTCTCTAAAATTGCTGTCAATTTTGTCTATTGCTTGTAGATGAATGATGACCAAACCTTCTTGGACATCATTGATTTTGGTTACACAGAAACACAACTAGAAAGTTTAATTGGAGAGCAACCAACCCCATCAACTCAGCATCAAGCAACACCAATAACAGAGAAAGCAAAATGCAACAAAGGAAAAAATTGGTCTAGTGAGGAGGACAAGATTTTGATAGCAGCATGGGGAAATACAAGTTTGGATAGTGTCGGGACAGATCAAAACAGAGATGCTTATTGTAAATATAGCCGTTTGAAAATATAGCCGTTGGAATATACACGTCCTGATTTCCACATCCTGTATACACGTTCCACTGAAAAACTGAGAGGTGTAAAATTTAACAAGGTGTATATGGACGTGTATATAAAGATATACACGTTCATATTTACACGTTCCACTAGAGATGCTCTTAGGCGGGAAAATGATTTGCATGAGTTTATGTTGTATTTTTCATACTTAAATTTTACGCGGGTAGACCGGCATGAACCGCATCAGATGAGTAACCACACTGCATGTTCGACAAAGAGGACCGCTTCACCACTGCACACGCCATCGTGTATGAGTCTTATTCAAATTAAAAACACAGAAATCAAACGAACAAGATTTTAACTTTACTAACTGCACTCCACTTGATTTTTTCTTAAAAGAGCAATGAGGCCCCCTGGACTTCCTGGGCCAGATGCTTGCGCCTACAGAACTACTTCACCAGCTTCTGCTGGGATCTCATCGCCGATGGACTGCACCGAGCTGCGACCTGGACCACACTCCAGCTAGAGGTGGGCCGCAACACCACGCGCATCCAAACTGCACATTTGTACTCGATGGGGTGCTCCTGGAGGGTGAGGAGGTCGTCGGCCATGAGCCAATCGAAGCTCCATGGATGCACGTAATGATTTTTGAAGTGCTCGTTGGTGAACAGTCGACAGGGGCCGATGGTCACCGAATTCGACAGAGCGGGTTCCCCATGCGGAGCCAACCTGCCTCGTACCTAACTAGGAGCAAAAGCTACATGGCCGCGACCCCATCTCCATCGAGAAAATGTCAAAGATCTGGCCTAGGCACAGACTCGGCCACTGGCCAACGGCCCCTCCCAGCGCTGTACCTGGCCTCCACGGGCACACGTGCGGCCGACGCCCCCTCCCTGCAAGGGATCCGGCTTACACGGAAGAGGCAGGTGAGCCGCTGGACATCCAGCGGAGCGGCGCTCGTGCGACCAGTTAGTGGGGAGGAGAGGCTCGAGGGCGACGCTGCTCTAGAAGGGGAAGGGCGCTGGGAGAGAAGGCTGAAGGGGGAGTTATCGACTCGTCCATGGCGGCGCTGCTGGGTCGGCACGAAATGGAGACCCTTCCGGTGGGTAGTCTGCGAGGCGTGGCGGGGGCGCCGGAGAAGGTGAGGCAGGGCGGGGGTGGGGCAGTGTGCGGGGGCGTGGGGGGCAGGGGCAGAGACCTGTGGATGGGGAAGAAGATGGATTGGGTACAACGGGGGTTGTCGTTGGTTGGGAGGAGAAGATGTATGTCGTTTGGGTGTTATTAAAATAAGACTCTTAAGGGCGATTAATAGTATTACTATATATATATAAACACTATTCTAATTTTAGGATGATAATAACTATTCTAATCCCACGCTAACTCATCCCATCAGTAACACTTAACTTCTAAAGATGCTCGTTTGAACTTCCGTGATAAGTGTCCAAATGGGTCTTGCGATATAACGTTTGAAAGCTATGGACACCATGGTAACGGGCTAGGTTGAATTTTTATGGAATATTCATGGTTTAAGAGCAGTTTTGAAGATCATTATGGTTCGTACAAATAAACGTGAACCGTATTTTCGTTCCTATTTCTAAACCGTTTATCGGAATGAGGAAAATGTGATGGAGTTGGATAGCGACTCCAAATCCACTCATTTCATATCTTCAAAGTTTTTCCAAATTCACTATAGTTAAAGAGGAATTTAAAAAATGGCAGAATTTCTAAAATCAGACAGCCGTGTTCGTATTTCGGGGTTAATTTGAAAATCGCTAGTCTCGATCGACACAAATGATATGGCATTTGAAAGCTTATGAAATGCGTAGTTTTTCATACGAAAAGTTTCTTCCAAATATTTACGATTTAAAAGTAAATTAGAAAATGGCAGAAGATGTACCGAGTTCGTATTTTTGCTTTAATTTCTCAATGATTACTCGGAATGGAGCAAATGATATGGCGTGAACAGCTTGAGAAAATATGAAACTTTTATATTTGGATAGTTTTTTCCAATTCCTTACGGTTTAGTGTCAGTTTTAAAAATGGCTAAAAACGTTTTTTATCATAGATTTTACAAACTATATAGGAATGGGGCAAATAATATACCGTACAATAGCTACGAAAAATGCGAAACTTCTCCATGTAGATAGTTTTCTGTGATTCCTAACTGTTTTGAAGCAATCTCGAAAACAACGAGATCATGCATTCTGTCTTTTTCGCGAAACACATCCTTCGAAAATGCACCGCGTGAAGAACTTGACCTTCTCGCCACGTCCACTTGAACTTCACTCTCTATTCCACGTGCTCTTGTTTTCTCTTAACACTCCATCCACTCGCCCTGGTAATATTCTCCAAATGGAGCTCGCGACATACCGTTTGAAAGGTATGGACACCTTGGTAACAACCTAGGTTGAATTTTTATCAAAATATTCATGGTTTAAGAGCAGTTTTGAAAACCGTTTTTGGTCATACAAAAAACGTGAATCATATTTTCAATCCTATTTTAAACTGTTTGTCAGAATGAGCCAAATGAGATGGCGTTGAATAGCTACTGCAAATCCTCTCATTTCATATGTTGAAAGTGTTTCCAAATTCCATACGGTTAAAGAGGAAATTCAAAAATGACAGAATTTCTAAAACTGAACAGCCGGGTTCGTATTTCAGGGTTAATTTGAAAATTTCTAGTCCGATCAATTTAAATTATATGGCCTTGGAAAGCTTATAAAAATCTGCAATTTTCCATATAAAAATTTCCTTCCAACTATGAAAGGTTTAAAAGTAACTTAGAAAAGTGCAGAAGTTGTGCCTAGTCCATATATTCGCCTTAATTTCTCAATGGTTTTCTGGAATAGAGCAAATGATATGGCATTCGAAAGCTTGAACAAATGCGGAAATTTTATATGTAGATTATTTTTTCCAATTCCTTGCGGTTTTAAGTCAATTTAAAAATGGCTAAAAACATTTTTGGCCGTAGTTTTTAAAAACTTTAACAGAATGAGGAAAATAATATACCGTTCAAAAGCTACGAAAAATGCGAAAATTCTTCATGTAGATGGTTTTCGTTGATTCCTAGTCGTTTTAAGCAATCTCGAAAACGATGAGATTTTGTGTTCTGCCTTTATGGCGGAACACATTCTTCGAAAATGCACGTCGTGAAGAAGTTGACCTTCTCGCCATGTCCACTTGGACTTTACTCTGTTTTTCACTTGCTATTTTTTGCACGTAACTCTCCATCCACTCACTGGAATTGAGCAGATGATATACCGATGGAATGTTGTTGTAAACATGCAATTTTTTCTTGTTGATTCTTTTTTTTCATACTCGCGACGGTTTAAAATATTTTCATATGGCATTCATGTAGTGTAGTATTTGACCTTCTTTCTCTTTTCACACTGACCTTCTGTCACGTATTTTCATTTTTAATTTCTCACCAACTCATCGGTGTTACACAAATTATATTCCTTTTGTACAAACTTCTCTCACAATAATTTTTTGAACCTTCTTTGATGGCGCACTTGAACTTATAGCAAAAATAAAAAATTGGACCTTGCATTTTTATTCACCATCTTCATATTTATTATGCACAAGTAAATAAAATGTGAACCTCCTTTACAATACTTTTTGTACTTCCTAGATCGGCCACCTAAACTTCTAGCAAAACTCTTTTTAAAATTTTCCATTATATTATTTTTTTCTTATGTGAAACACACTCATGTAGTAGTTGAACCACTAGTTGTTTTCAGTTTGAACTTCTAAAACACTTTTGGAATAACCATTAGAATCCATCAAATAGGCACAACTTTGTGTGTTGAGAAGTTTTTCTAATTCCTGGGGGTTCTAAACTTTTTTTAGCCGCCCCTTTATTTTAGTTGAACCGCTGTGTAATTTAAATTCGATCTTCTACTCTCTTTTTATAAACACAAAAATTTGGTTTACGTTTATAGACTTCCTTTAAAATTGACCTTATTTTTCTTTTTTTAGAACCATGGTAATATGTTTTGTGAGATAACATTGAACTCCCAATTTGTGATGAATTGAGATAATTATTTTAAAACACCAAATCCAACATATTTTTTGTGTTTTTGAACATGTAAATACACAACAAACCTCTCTCACAAGAAGTTTGAACTTTCCCGTGCCGACCACGTGAACTTCTAGCAAGAAACTTTGTATACTTTGCCTTTTTTAATCTTTTTATCTCATACGAAAACACATACAATGCACTACGTGAACTTCTCGTTGTTTTCACTTTGGAATTCTCTCTCGGTTTTACCCATAACTCCTAAGACACTAAGTGAATTTGAACAACTTATCTTGTTAAAAATATGTAGTTCTTGTTCATAAAGTTTTGAAGTTCTTGGTTTTATTCTTCTAATAGTAAGAAAATTAATATGTTTTATAGATATCGAACTTCATCATTTTTTCATTTTGAACTTCATATTTTTATTTGTTAGTATCATTTTGAACTTCATAGTTTCGAACATAGGACCACACCATCATTTTAATTTGAACTTCTTGTTTTTTAAGAATGGGGTATTTTAATAAACGCTTTTGAATTTCAACTTCTCTAACTTTTTACAAACGTGTAAAATATGTTTTTATGAAGATTTTTGAAGTACTTCTTTTATTTGAATTACTTGGGGTATTTTCTGCAATAATTTATTTGAACTCTTCAATTTATTAAATTTGAACTTCAATAATTAATACTTTTTTGTAGGCGACACTTTTTTTCATGCTATATATAGTTTTCCACATCTTATGGTTTTCCCGTGGGAAGATTAGGAATTGTGATTTTTATACATCAAACTACTATTTTATTTTATTTTGAACTTCTTGTTTCCATTATTTAATAATGATGAAAACCTAAATTTTGTATAAACATCGAGCTTCTCCTTTTTGAAAATTTGGACTTTTTCGTAATTGAGGTTTGCAAAGGAGAAACAAACCAAGCATGAAGCATTGCAACAACAAGGTTTACAATTATCAGACTCACTCTAAAAGTAGGCAGGCAATCGGAAAGGCACTCACTGGATTCCCACCCGGATCAACAAGCAACACATCACGACAATAAGAAATCAATCATCCACGAGGTAATTATACCTTGGCTAACCATGATTAGCACAATCAAAATTTGCAAGGAAATCAAAGAATCGCCATAACAGCTAGCCTAATTATCATTACCAGGCATTCAGACTCACTGGAGCACCGACAAATATATCAGACAATCAAGAGTTCAAGAGGGCACCCGTCGGATTCCCTCCCAAATTTACAAGCAGCGCATCACAGATTCACCGCCATATGAAACAAATCAATCATCCACCCATCAATCCGTCAGTTCATACAAGAAGATGACAATGACTTAGATTTCCATTTACATCAACGGATACGGCCTCTTGGATTCGGGAGCATGAAAGGAATGTACTCTCTGTAGTGGAGCGAGCGAAGGAGACGAAGCGGCATCTCAATCAACCATCCGCGCGGGGGTGGATCGGAGCAGGATGCTTAGCCCCGGCAGCACGTGATGGCTGAGCAACCGCGGTTGTAAGTGTTGGCCTGGCCGCTGGGGCGGCAGTTGTACACTAGTAGAAAAGAGGGCTTTCGTCCAGAGCCTGCAATCCCATTAGTCCCGGTTCACCCATAAACCGGGACCTATGGTGTCATTGGTCCCGGTTCGTGAGGCCAGGGCGCCAGCCGGGCATCATGGGCCATTGGTCCCGGTTCGTGTCAACCCTTTGGTCCCGGTTCCAGACACGAACCGGGACCAATAGGCAGGAACCGTTCGAATCTACCTTTATTCCTGGTTGGTGGACCAAACCGGGACCAGGTGGACCGTACCTATCCCTCTTTAGTACCGGTTAGTACAACAAACCGGGACGAAGTGGTGGTGGCAACAGTTCGTATCACCCTTTAGTCCCGGTTGGTGTCTCAACCCGGGACTAAAGGCTCAAACGGTTTGCCTCCCGCTTCGCAAAAGCACAACCGAAGCAGAGACTGTCGTCATTTCTCTGTTCTTCTCCTCTCTCGCTCCCCTCTCTTCTTCCCCTCTCTTCTTCCCTTCTCTTCTTCCACCATGCGATCTCACGTCGGAGAGATGCTCGCACATGGAAAGACCAATCTTGATGTCATGTACACGAACGAGAGCAGGGAGGTGCTGCATTTTATTAGATAGTTGAAGGGACGATGGCTTGACGCCGCGGTGGATCATGAGAAGTTCTTGGGGCTTGATCTGGAGTACGCGACCGATCAACGAGGTGTTGCCGTCATCCAACTATGTTTCAAACACCATGTTTTGATCTTTCAATGGGTGAGGTATGTTTTGAGGCTTTCTTTGATCCAAGGTTATGAAAATTTCATATATATAGTGATTTATTTAGGTTCCATTGGATAGCAATATGCCGTTTCTATATATGTTCCATTGGATAGTTAATTGAGGGTTTCTTGATCAATTCATAGGATATGAAAATTGCATAGGATCGATAGCAATATGTTCTATTTTGGAATCCTATAAAGATCAATTTCTCTTTAGTTGTAGTGAAACAATTTTATGCGGCGTTCTTTGATCCAAGGTTATGAAAAGTGCATATAGCTAGTGATTTTTCTAGGTTCCATTGGATAGCAATATGATATGTCATAGTTATGAAAATTGCATATAGCTAGTGATCTCTCTAGGTTCCATTGGATAGCTATAGTGATCTCTCTAAGTTCCATTGGATAGCAATATGCAATATGTCTAGCTTGTTGCATATTTGCAAAACCATGGGAAAAAATATATATATATATATATATGTCATAGTTAATTTAAAGTTTCTTGATCACTTCATAGGATATGAAAATTGCATAGGATAGTAATATGTTCCATTTGAATCCTAAAGATAATTTTCTCTTTAGTTGTAGTGAAACATTTTTCCTTGTTGTAGCAGTATGTAACATTTGTTCCATCTTAATTTGTTGATGTTGCAGTAGTGACAAGCATTGTCCAGAACTCATGGACTTCCTTCGCAGCGGCATCAGTTTTTCTACAGTTGACATAACGAACGACAAGCTGAAGATGAGGCACAACTTCGGTATTGAGATACCAGCTGATTGCCTCATTGATCTCCAACAGGAATTCAGGATTCAACATGAATGGACTTCGATGGCTCATATGGCAGTCACCTTGATCGACGAGGAGTATGCTGATATGAAGACCAAATTCCCAAAGTCTCAAGATAGACTTTGGGAGAGGACCCCACTTGACCGTATCAACATTGAGTATGCAGCAAAAGATGCATACATTTCATTCGAGTTGTACCGCAAGATTCGAGTCGTCAACTATGGCTAGCGTCACCTCAGAGCAGGTGGACATTCTGATTCAGACGATTCACACGAGTAGTGTTCACAACGGCGAACACTTGTATATATATATCTATGCTAGCTATTATTATGTACTGTTTGGACTAGTATCATTATGTACTGCTTGGACCAATTTATATATGTCTAGTTTCTGTTTGTGCCATTATAGTTTCCAAATTTGAATGGTTTAGCCCTTTCTAACTTCATTTGCTACTTTTGAATGGTTTAGCCCTTTCTAACTTCATGGTATCATGCATTTCGACCACATATATATATATATAAGTCTTGAGTTCAAATAAGTTCAAACAAAATGAAATCCCTTCTGTATCAGATCTGTTTTTGATTAAAACAGTCATTTAAAATAACCTAAAACCTACCAAATTGAATATAATGATAAAAACACAGAAATATTAAATAGAAGGAAAAATAATCACTCAAAAATCTATTTTTAGTAAAGTTATTCACAAAAAGTCTCAGAGTCTCAGAATTGCGTCCAATTTTTGCCGCAACCCTCTCAACATTTTAGCACGTGCTATGTGGGTGAAATGATGACACCATGCCAACTTTCAACCTATTCAGAGTTCATTTGTAATACTTTTCAATTTCTGGGCTATTTAGCTCAAAAAATTAGTAAATGCATGAAAAATACCAAATGAACTCAGAAAGTGTTGAAAATTGATGATGTGGCCTTCAATGATGCATTTTGAACACACAAAAAGTCTTGATTTCAAATAAGTTAAAAAAATGAAATCCCTTCTGTAACACATGAGTTTTCGTAAGAAACTCTAATACTTCGAAAGAGATTGTCCGATTTGTACACGAAGTGCATCCAGTTTTTGCTACAACCCTCTCAACTTTTTAGCACATGCTATGTGGGTGAAATGATCATACCGGGCCAACTTTCAACATATTGAGAGTTCATTTGTAGTTCTTTTCAATTTCTGGGCCATTTAGCTCAGAAAAATTAGTAAATGCATGAAAAACACCAAATGAACTCAGAAAGTGTTGAAAATTGATGATGTGGCCTTGAATGGAGCATTTTGAACACACAAAAAGTCTTGAGTTCAAATAAGTTCAAAAAATGAAATCCCTTTTGTAAGAGATGAGTTTTCGTAAGAAACCTTGATACTTTGAAAGAGATTGTCCGATTTGTACACGAAGTGCATCTAGTTTTTGCCGCAACCCTCTCAACTTTTTAGCACATGCGATGTGGGTAAAATGATGATAACATGCCAACTTTCAACCTATTCAGAGTTCATTTGTTGTGCTTTTCAATTTCTGGGCCATTTAGCTAAAAAATCAGTAAATGCATGAAGCATACCAAATGAACTCAGAAAGTGTTGAAAATTGATGATGTGGCCTTGAATGGTGCATTTTGAACACACAAAAAGTCTTGAGTTCAAATAAGTTCAAAAAAATGAAATCCCTTTTGTAACATATGAGTTTTCGTAAGAAGCCCTGATACTTTGAAAGAGATTGTCCGATTTCTAAACAAAGTGCATCCAGTTTTTGTCGCAACCCTCTCAACTTTTTAGCACATCCTATGTGGGTGAAATGATGACACCGTGCCAACTTTCAACCTATTCAGAGTTTATTTGTAGTGCTTTTCAATTTCTGGGCCATTTAGCTCAAAAAATAGTAAATGCATGAAAAATACCAAATGAACTTAGAAAGTGTTGAAAATTGATAATGTGGCCTTGAATGCTGCATTTTGAACACACAAAAAGTCTTGAGTTCAAATAAGTTGCAAAAAAATGAAATCCCTTTTGTAACAGATCTGTTTTTGATTAAAACAATCATTTAAAATAACCTAAAACCTACCAAATTGAATATAATGATAAAAACACATTAATATTAAATAGCAGGAAAAACAATCACTCAAAAATTTATTTTTTAATAAAATAAATAAGTAAAAAAGAAACAAAAAACTAGTTTTTTTTAAATGCCACCTACTGGGCCACCACGGTCTGAATACGACTAGAAACCCAACAAGAGAGTTGGGCAAGGATTCATGCCCACAGAAGGCCCAGTAGGCCCACACGTAGTGACAAATTAGGCCCGGAAGCCTGCAGTTGAGAGGAGCTCGAGAGGGTCTGCGCACCAGCACTTATAAACCACTCCCGGGCTCTCTCGGCTAGCGAGATGGGACTAAAATCGAACCGCACCGTGGCTGTGGCAGGCACATGCCTTTAGTCCCGGTTTGTGCCACCAACCGACACGAAATACGCCCTTTCGTGCCGGTTGTCGGTACCAACTGGGACTAAATGTCTCTTCTTCCCGCCCTTTGGGCTGCTGGAAATTGGTCTTTAGTCCCGGTTTGCGGCACAAATCGGGACGACAGGGGTGCATTGGTCCCGATTTTTGCCTCAAACCTGGACCACTGGTTTTCGCATATAGGCGGGAGTTGTTGAAATTTCCCCCTAACTCTCCCATTTGCCCCCCGAGATCGCCATCCTCGTCGTCGCCGCCGTCCCGAGCCCGTCATCCTCCTCATCGTCGCCACCGCCTCGAGCCCGTCCTCCTCCTCGTCGTCGCCGCTGCCCCCGAGCCCGTCCTCCTCGCCGTCATTGCCGCCCCCGAGCCCGTCGTCGTCGCCAACCCGCCTTATCCACCCATGCGCTCCCTCTCTATTCCTCACTCCCGGCCATCACTCCCCCCTCACATTGCCGGCCCCTCCTCGCTCTGCCTTCCTCCTCCCTCGTTGAGTCGCCTCTCCTTCTCCCCCCTACTCCCCGCTCCACGTCCTCCCTCCACTCCTTCATTCACCACCAGCTGGCCCCTCCTCGCTCCGCCTTCCTCCTCCAGCCTCCTTCCTCCTCCCTCTTTCAGTCGCCCCTCCTTCTCCCTCCTCCATCCACAACCCCTCCCCCTGCTACATTTTGATTTAGTAGGCTAGTTGATATTTTCTTGTTGATATGCAACATTTTGATTTACTTAATAGTTTTTAGTTGATATGCAACATTTTGATTTACTTAATAGTTTTTAGTTGCAACTATTTTTATTTAGTATGATTAACAGATTAGTAAAAATTTAGACATAGTTGATAGTTTTTAGTTGACGTAAGCCTCTGTTCATATATAACACTTTGATTTAGGATAGTTTCTAGGGTTTAGTTGATAGTTTCTAGTTAACTGAATTATTAGTAGCGCTTTAGTATAATATTTTTAGACACAGTTGATACTTTCTAGTGATCCTGAAACTATTTACTCATTTGCGAGAATGAACATGTCATATTTTGTTTATGCAGAAATCAAGTATTTGCCCCTGTCTCATCCTCCGAGTCGTCCCCATCGCTGACCCCCTAAACCTCTAGGTGAGAATAGCCAAATCCCCATGTTGTTGATATAGATGATAATGTGTTGTAAATGTAGATGATGAAAATGCTAGTGCTAGTCGCCATGTCATTGATGTCGACGATGATGCATTCTGAATATAGAGGATGTCTTGGAGTTCTTGTTTGCAAATGTTGATTTATTTCCGTTCCGGCAAATTTCAGGCGCTCCATATGTCCACTTTTTAGCAAAGGTCATGCCCAAATTTTCCATGAATTTGGGCTTGATTAGTGCTAGAAACTAGGACATATGGAGTGACCTGTAATTGCAGAAATGGGAATTAAGAGGAGAAGTAGAGAAAAATAGAAGAAGAGGAGAAGTAGGAGAAAAAGAGGAGAACTAGAAGAGGAAGGACAGGAAGAAAAGGAGGAGAGGAAGAAGAGGAGGAAGGAGAGGGAATTATATTTTTTAGGTTAATTCTATTTTAGAATTATTTAGGTTAATTTCGTTTTAGAATTATTAGAGGAAGAAGAGGAGGAAAAGAAGAAAGGAAGAATTATTTTGGTTAATTCTATTTTAGAATTAATAGTGATCTGTCATATAAGTTTCCTGGTAGTTGCCTTCAAATGATTTTAAATGTTTCAACTATGAACACAGGAAATGTCTGACGACGAAAGGGAATTCTTTATGTGCGAATAATGCGAAGATGAGCGTGGCCTGTGCGACACGCCTCACCTGGTTGATGGTAGGCGCTTCAACATCATGCTGGATCAGAACTTCGAAGTGGATACAATAAGTGACAACGACAAGTCTTTTTTCGTAATTAAGCATGACTTCTTTTGCTTCAATTTATAATTTTTATTTTTTATTATTCTACTAGCATATCTCCTGCCGTGCAAGAATTTATGTCTTGGATAAGATTGGTTTCAGTACTGAAAAAACTATGAAGGTAAAGAGAGTTCACTTGAGGACCGAGCATGATTATACTTTTGCCATGAAGTTGTACAATGCAGACACCTACTCCTATTTTGATTGCACAAATTGGCAAGCACTATGCAAGGCTTATGCATTTGAGACTAATATGCTTATCACCATTGATATTCGTCTGGAAGATGAAATTGAAGGTAATATCGACATCTTGGTCGACGTGCACACGCCTCCAGTTCTACCATTATGTGAGTTTCTCAACCATATTTATTAAGTAATTTATATTGTTTATTTAAAAATAGTTGACAACTTATTTCCATTGACAACTTATTTTCATTCGTCAAAAAATGTACAGAAGATGGTAGACATAACCTACTACTACAATAATGAAGCAGAATTAACTTATAAGGAGAAAAATCATCTTATCACATTTATTAATTATCTTGAGAATTACAATAGCTATTATCAAACTCCTCCACATTATGGTCAATACGTGCCACTAGTGCATGTGGTGAACTACGGTAACATCCATGGAGATTACATGGTAAGATTTTCTACTATTATGACATCCGTGCATCTTTTGCATAAATTCTTCTAAAACTAAACTACATTGCTAACTACAAAGTTACTACTATGTTTTTCAACAGAAAATCCCGAAGGATTGTGTGCCTCATCTGATGTTTCCGAGAGGTCACGTTGTTGTTATGAGCTTAGGACCACCACAGCCAGGTCAGCCTACGCATCACCCCTGTCCATACCGGATTTCTAAAACCGATGAAGTCATGATAATCAAAGTTTGGAAAAAATATATGGTCTATAGTAGAGAGATACTTGGAAGCAACATTGTGTGTAGGCCAAGGATTGGAGACATGATGATCTCCATTCTCCATAATGGAGAGTCAGGGCCTATATTGTTTTATGATATTGTACCTAAGAGAAGGTAGAGTAGGTCCTATGAGAGAGGAGTAGGTCCTAGGTACAATGTGTTATTATGTGCTACAATGTGTTAGAGTTGACGATGATGATGAGGAGGAATTGTGATTATGACTAGTGACCAACTTGTTATATGATGTCTCATTGACGAATATGATGATTAAATAGTGTTGGTGGTTATGACTATGATGATTATTAGCTATAGTGATGCAAGAGTTTTTATATTAATATGATGATGATGTTGATCATGATTATCATGATGATTTGTTATTATGATCATGGTTGGTTATTATATCATTGGGGAAAGGAAAGCGGATTAGATTCATGTGGATGGATCAAAAGTGACCAAAAGTTGAATTAGTAGGATCGTCGTCCTACTAATTCAACTTTTGATCACTTTTGATTCATTTGGATGAATAAAATCCATGTTTCTTCCTCACAATGATATAATAATTCATCATGAACATAATGATATAACAACCTCTTAATTGGTACTGTATCAAAATTTGTATAACGGCGTATAAATACACTAAAAATGAAAAATAATGAAAGACACATTACTAGTAGCGGGGTTTGCAAGAACGCTACTAATAGTTGTCTTATCAGTAGCGTTGGTATGATACACGCTACACGTATATATCTTAGCAGTAGTGCGTCTTACACGTGCCGCTGGTAAGTAATACCTGTAGCGCCTTACTAGTAGCGCGGTAACCCGCGCTACTACTAGGCTTTTCCCTAGTAGTGGACACTTATCTCTATTAGGTAGCTCACACAATACGAAACCACTAAATTAACCCTCCAAAACCCCCAACCCCCCATTCAAATAAAACCCAGCTCCGGCTAGATGCTGACGCGTGGATGCCATTTGGTCCCGGTTGGTGTGACCAACCGGGACTAACGTTCCTCCTGCCTGGGCTCCCCGTAGCGACCACGTGGAGAACCTTTGGGCCCGGTTCGTAAGCCAACCGGGGCTAAAGGTTTGGGCCTTTAGTCCCGACGTTTAGTCCCAGTTCCAGAACCGGGGCTAATGGGCCTCTGGAACCGGGACAAATGAGCCTTTTTCTACTAGTGGTAGTAGGATATGTTGCACACGGAGTAGGGCACGTTGTCCCTCCGCAGTGCACTGTAGCTGATGTAGCCACTTATGCCAGAGAGGGACTCATCGGTGCATGGGAGCATAGCATGGGGGTGGCCTCTGGCAGTCCTGGATCAGAAGGATGTGCCGTTTCGGGAGAAGGTGGGCAGCGGGTGGCTGGCGGAGGTTCCAGATCGCACCACGGGGGCTGGGGGTGGGGGTGGAGGCGCCACTGGGTGGAGGTTATGGGGGATGTGCCCGACATCGTTCCAATGGCTGACGTGGTAGGGTGGAGAGGTGAGGGCGGCGGTGGGAGGCCAAGGCAGGCGCGGGAGAGGAATGCAGAGGAGGATCCCGGATCCGGTGTTTAGCTAGGCAGGGTGTTGCCGAAGGTAGGTGGCTGGGTGGGGAGGTAGGGGAACCGGGGGTGGGGTGGGAGGTCAACGTGGGTGGTGGCATCGTCCGTCGATGTGCCGGGGCGGCCCAGGCGGCGATTGGATCGGGGGGATGCAGGGGAGCCAAGCGATTAGAGAGAGGTGTGCATCGCTCCCTTATAAGATGATCGGGATCAGAATAACTATTCTGATCCTAGGATCACAATAGTGCTACTCTAAATATATAATTTTTGGTCTCGTGAAGGAGAAAGTATCGCTCAAGCTTGGGCGAGGCTTAAGGATATGATGCACATATTCCCCAATCATGAGCTCTCAAGAACAATAATTATACAAAATTTTATGCTCGAGTTTCTTACGATAACTGTTCGATGCTTCATTCTTTTTCTATTGGTTCCTTCATGAAGAAACCTATCTATACCTAATATTAAAAGAAGGATTGATTCTCCATTTGTTTCGTCATCACGTCATTTTGTGCGTCGTTGTCTTCTGTTTTTCGTATGTCCCCCATTTTGGAGGTGTTTCCGGTTCATTAAAAGGACAAAAATATGCGCCCAGGAGGAGCACATAGAGGTGGAACCAATTCATCCAACTGATGAGTACGAATAAGAAAAGGAAACTGTTCCGCAACTCCTACCGGAGAGTCCGGCCCAAGGTTGCGGAGCGGAGCTAGCGTCATAGATGAAGTAGTCAAAGTAGTCGAACACACAAAGTTACAGAACACCAGGAAGTAGAGAGGGAACAAAGCTTTATTAATAATGAAGTCTCCGTTACAATGATTGCCTCTCCTCTCTTTATATAGGGGTATGGGGGTCAGGGGATAAGTGGGTACTTATCCCCTGTTCCGCTAGCGCGAGGCACCGCCGCCGCCGCCACGCGGGCGCTAGGGAAACCTAGCGACCCGGTGCGTTGGCTGGCAGACCGACCGATGGGCCACCACAGATGGGCTTGCTTTTTTCGGGGTGCAGCCCCAGTTTGGGCTGTTTTCTGGTCTCTCTTTAATATATATATGTATATATATATATATATATATATATATATATATAAAGAACGATCATATTCGGGCCGGCAGCAGATTCACTGGGCCAGCTGCCCAGTTTCCTTCTAACAAAAAAAAGCTCAAGAATTTGTTTTTCAGACTATTTTTTTCACGTATTAGCTACGCGTAATATACTATCTCATTTAACGTGATTTTATTACATGTTTTTACTACTGTAGATTAATTGTTTTAGCACTTTTAATCATGAAGTAAATCATATAATAAAAATGTATTAAATAATGAAACGTCATCTCTTATTGAATAAGTTTTTGTACATCGCATTTATGCAAAAGATTACGTGCTGTAATCTCATTATTTTTTTGCATAAATTGCAGATGGCCGGAATCGTCAACACGGAGTTTCCTGAGTTGGCCCAGACAGGGCTGAACTACCTGAGCTGGTCTTCCGACTGCGAGATCTGGTTCGAGGGCAAGGGCCTTCTGAGAGCGATTAGTAAGGGGACCCTGCTAGCCCCCAATGACCCCAAGTTCGCGCCAGAAAATGCTTAGGCTCTGCATTTCCTCCGTCACCACCTCTTCCCTACTCTGAAAGACGAGTATATGGCTGAACGGAGTGCTTCTAGCCTTTGGACCGCTCTTAAACAACGGTTTGAGAGGCTGAAGTACATTGTCAAACCACGTGCAGAGGCGGAGTGGATCCGTCTGAGGTTCGCGGACTTCAAGACGGTTGGGGAGTACAATTCGGCACTACACCGGATTTGTACAACTCTTCAGTTGTGTGGTACTGAGGTTACCGACACTCGGAAGATTGAGAAAACCCTATCCACTTTCTATCCTGACGTGGTCCAGTCCTCACGGAACTACCGTCAAGGGAACTACACAAGGTATTGAGAGCTGATCGACATCCTCCAGGTGGTAGAGGCGCAGGACGAGGTTCTAAAAAGGAACTTTGTCGCGCAACCACTTGGGGGGCATTTTCGTTAGGAGGTGAACGCCCTCAAGGTCCGCAAGACTCTCCAGAATAAGAGAGGCCGCAAGGGCAAGAAGAAGGGCCCTCAGCCCCCTACTCCGGCTAAGCAGCAGAAGCCCGGAAAGGGGGAGCAGAGGCCTCAAGACTGCTTCAGGTGTGGATCGTTGGAGCATTTCTTCCGCCAGTGCCGCGCACCAAAGGAGGTGGTTGCTACGTACAAGGCTCGGATGGAACGTGAGACGCACCTCACCTTGGTTTAGGAGCAATCACCACTAGCGCCCCCAGCGGTACCCGTGATGATCGCTATGCCTCCTCCTGCGCCCCTCGTGGCGACCTCAGTTGTGCCCATAGCGGCAGCTTTGACGGTCTCTAACGACGCCGACGTTGCCATGGAGGTTGAGCACACGGTCGCCCCTACGGGGCCGCCACTGGATGTTGACGCTGCTACCAAGATGATGACTATCGAGGAGGGGCTCACTAGTCTGGAGATCCAGGCTGAACTCGATGGCTTCTTTGCCGAGTCCACTTAGCCCACCTCATTAGCCATCATGATTCCGTGTTTTTCAGACAATGCATTCGAATAAAATTCGATTTGGTTGTAATCTCTATGAGAGCACAAAACTTATTCTTTAATTCATGACAATTGGATGACATCTATATCATTCATTTATTTCATTATTTATACATGATAGTATGCTATGTTCTGAAATGTGTGCATTTATTATTAATGTATGTTCTTCCTTGTTACATTAATTAGATGTCATATTTTAGAACGCGTGTGGTGCCCGAATGGAGGAAACGTGCCTTGCCGATAGCGCCACTACACATACCATTTTATGTGAAACTAAGTACTTTGAGTCTATTAAAAAATCTCCGGGAAGTATCATGACAATCGCCGGCTGCGGTTCGAACATAGTTGGCTCCGGACGAGCTACTATCATACTTCCCATGGGAACAACTTTGATCATTCATGATGCATTGTTGTACCCGGAGTCGACTCGTACTCTACAAGACATCCGCGCTAATGGTTTCCATGCTGAGACCGATGATGACAATGTCAAGCAGTGCCTCCTCATGACGAAGCGGGATGCAAATGGCAAACATGTTATCGAAAGGCTTCCTTCGTTTGACACTGGGCTATACTACACCAAGATAGTAGCACCTCCCGTGTACACTACCCTTAAGACCGTCTTTAGAAGCTCCGAACTTTTCTGCCTCTGGCATGATAGGTTAGGCCACCCCGGACTTAGGATGATGAGGAACATAATTAACAACTCGCATGGCCATAATGTTAACGTGAAAAACTTCCCGAATCCCGATGATTTCGTATGCTCCGCATGCGCCATGGGGAAGTTAGTCATTAGGCCATCGCCCGTAAAGGTGAGGGATGAAATCCCCAGATTCTTGGAACGTATGCAAGGGGACATATGCGGTCCAATTCAGCCCCTCACAGGGCCATTTAGGTACTTCATGGTGCTCATCGATGCTTCCTCTAAATGGTCCAACGTTTGCCTGCTGTCAACACAGAACCATGCCTTTGCAAAGTTGATCTCTCAGATCATACAAATGAGGAATAATTTCCCAGATCATCGTATAAAGTCTATTCGAATGGACAACGCCGGAGAATTTACTTCAAAGGCGTTCGATGATTATTGCATGGCAACATGAATCAACGTTGAGCACTCGGTTCTGCATGTCCATACACAGAATGGACTTGCCGAGGCATTGATCAAAAGAATTAAATTCATTGCCCGACCGCTCCTTCAGGGTTGTAATTGACCAACTACATGTTGGGGCCACGCTGTATTACACGCGGCCAAACTCATGAACTTTAGACCGTCGGCCTACAACATCTACTCTCCTGTTCAGCTTGCGCAAGGGTCGGCACCGAAATTTCCCACCTTCGTAGGTTCGGTTGCCAGGTATACGTACCAATACCAGCACCCCAGCGATGAGCAATGGGCCCGCTCCGTAAGTCGGGGATATACGTTGGTTATGAGACCGTGTCCATAATCAGGTATCTGGACCCCATGACAGGCGACTGTCACACGGCTCGTTTTGCTAATTGCATCTTTGACGAGGATTTTTTCCCGACTTTAGGGGGAGAGAATCAACCCCTTGATGCTAAAAGTCGAGAAATCACGTGGCAAGCCACGGGAATCCACGCCCATGACCCACGCACTGCTGAGACTGAGAGAGAAGTCCAAAAGATAATAGATTTGCAGTCATTAGCAAATCAACTGCCTGACCACTTTAGTGACTTAAAGATTGTGACAAAATCGCATGTGTATGCACGCAATGCACCGAAAAGGGTCGAAATACCAAAGAAGAATGATGGTATACCCGCCTCCGTCCAAAGGCCTAAAAGGACGAGAGATCCGGCTTCTCAAATCCCAAGTATTCGGGGACGCCTGACGAAAAAGGATACGAGCTATTCATCACAGTCTGTCACCAAAGTGCCCCAAAGTGACACGGGGAGACAGTCGAGACCTGGCACAAGTATGGAAAATTCAGTGCACGAAATTCCGGACTTAAACTTTCCCATAGGGGAAACACCCAGCGGAGATGTGTGCGCACACATCGGCGCGGGAAGTCTGAAGGACCTTGCTCCCAGAATGGGAAATTTGGTAGAGCAAGTATTGGCGCCAGATGCGCTCCATGATGAAACGGCCATAGATTATATTTATACGGGAGAGTCTCTGAACCGAGCAACGTTGATTGTCGACATTAACTTTGCTACGAAAATTGCCTCAATCATAGATCTTGACCCTGAGCCTAAAACGCTCGCTCATTGAAAGAAAAGGTCGGATTGGAATGATTGGCAGAAGGCAATCACTACCGAATTATTATCTCTCAACAAAAGGAAGGTGTTCGGACCAGTTTGTCGAAACCCCTCCCCACATTCGCCCGGTTGGCCATAGGTGGGTTTTTGTTCGAAAGAGAGATGAAAATAATAAGGTAGTAAGGTACAAAGCACGACTTGTTGCTCAAGGGTTCACTCAACGACCCGATGTCGATTTTGAGGAGACATATTCCCCGGTTATGGATGGAGTTACCTTTAGATACTTGATCTCAATGGCAGTAAACATGGGCTTGAAAATGTAATTGATGGATGTTGTCACTGCTTACCTGTATGGTAACTTGGATTCGAACATATACATGAAGGTTCCTGAAGGTATGCCTGTTCCGAACCATGATAGAGAAAACAGGAGTGTATAAAGTGTCCAACTTCAAAAGGCATTGTACGGACTTAGACAGTCTGGTAGAATGTGGTATAATCGCCTAAGCGATTTCCTTCATCAGAAGGGCTACACAAGCAATACGGATTGCCCATGTGTTTTTATACGGTGATCCCAAGATGGATTCTGTATAATATCGGTGTACGTAGACGATTTAAACATAATCGGTACACCTGAGGATATTGAGGAAGCGAGTTCCTACCTGATGTCGGAATTCGAGATGAAGGACTTGGGTAAAACCAAGTTATGTCTGGGTCTACAACTCGGACATTCCCCTGATGGGATTCTAGTGCACCAGTCTTCCTACGCCCAGAAGGTGTTGGAAATATTTGGATTTGACAAGGCATATCCTTCTAAGACCCCGATGGTCGGGAGATCTTTGCAGCCAGACAAGGACCCGTTCAGGACTAAGGAAGAGGGGGAGGAAACTCTGGGACCAGAGGTTCCTTACCTGAGTGCAGTTGGGGCACTCATGTACCTCGCAAATTGTACACGGACAGACATGGATTTCGCCATCAATTTGCTATCTAGGTACAGTTCTGAACCTACAAAGAGACATTGGAAAGGTGTTAAGGACGTCTTCCGCTACCTGCAAGGGACAAAAAACCCCGGTCTATTTTATAGAAGGAATCAAGACCTGTCCCTTATAGGCTATGCCGATGGTGGGTACCTGTCAGACCCGCATGATTGCAAATCACAGACTGGATATGTTTTCCTTTGTGGTGGAACTGCTTTCTCCTGGAGATCAACCAAGCAAACAATTGTGTCGACCTCCATAAACCACTCGGAAATAATGGCACTATTCGAAGCGTCAAAGGAATGTGTATCGCTTTGGCGGATGATCAGCCACATTCAGCACACGTGTGGGCTGAACATCGTACAAACCCCTACCATTATCTATGAGGATAATGTTGCTTGTGTTGCACAAGTTAAGATGGTTTATGTGAAGAGTAACCTCACAAAACATATTAGTCCCAAGTTCTTCTATGCACACGAATTGCAACAGATGAACGAGGTGAGAGTCTTGCATACTAAGTCGTGTGACAATCTTGCTGATATGTTCACTAAATCATTACCGGCATCGTCTTTTGAGAGGTGTGTACGTGGAATCGGTATGATGAGACTTAGAGAGATGCAAGGTTCAGGGGGAGAAACTTCACAAATTCGTCGTTGAAATCTCGATCCCGATGATTGAGTACTCAACCAGGTGGTTGAGTGGATTGTACTCTTTTTCCCTTGAGTGAGTTTTCCTGATGTTTCTCACCTAAGGTTCTTAACGAGGCAATTCATGCAATGCAACAACGTATACTATGTGCTCTTTCTCCATATTTTTCCCACTTTGTTTTTCGGAGTTTTTGAGGCATGGATATACGGATAATTACCCAAGGGGGAGTGTTGGGAAACCGACGGGCCGAAGGCCTGTTTGGACTAGCGAGCCTGGCTTTCGTGCGTGGCACGAAGCCAACACTTATCGTTTTCCCACTTTATGTTAAGTGGGTACTTATCCCCTGACCCCCATACCCCTATATAAAGAGAGGATAGGCAATCATTGTAACGGAGACTTCATTATTAATAAAGCTTTGTTCCCTCTCTACTTCCTGGTGTTCTGTAACTTTGTGTGTTCGACTACTTCGACTACTTCATCTACTACGCTAGCTCCGCTCCACAACCTTGGACCGGACTCGCCGACAGGAGTTGCGGAACACAAACTACCTTCTTAATAGAATAAACAGTTTTCTTTAAAAAGTTGGAAGTCAAACCGGACTGCCACTCACTCTACAAATAGTAACCTCCACACATCCAGAAACTGCTGCCCCATGCACCTAATTTTTGATGATTTTTTTGCAGGGTAATGACTTCTTATTATATAAGGGACATAAACATAGATGCATACCCCATGCACCTAATTTCTAATGATTTTTTTGCGACGTAATGACTTCTGATTATATGAGGGAAGTAAACGTAGATGCATATTTTCCGGATATTCACCTTGGCACATGGGAGCATATGCTCCTGCCATTAAAAAACGAAAATGTCAAAAAATTCCAAACAAAAATTTGAGCAATACATCCTTGTAGTCTATGTTTTTGCACCAAGTTTTGCGGAAAACCGATATTTTTTGTGTCTTGTGTAAAAAAGATAAAAACGAAAAGCTCTTTTTAACACTGAATTTTGTCTTTTTCACACACAACACGAAAATAGTCAAATTTTTACAAAACGACTTCGTGGCCACGTAGAATGTCGAGATATATGTGATAAATATTTTGTCAGAATTTTGTGACATTTTAAAATATATTTAAACACATTTTGAAAATCAGGAGCATATGCTCCCATGTGATAATACACCCCTCCATATTTTCATCATATTTGCATCCTTTATAACCAATGTTTTACTGTGATAAATTTATTTTAGTTGATGGGAATCCTTGCTTCTCTTCTCCAAGCCAGAAAGCATGGCCCTTGCGGAACTGGAAAGTTAGAGATGTGAGGAAACACTACATGTGGATAATGCGACGCGAAGGAGGAATGTATTTTTGATTGATCTATCATCTCTCTCCCGTGTGGTCGAACATACCGACATGTCATAGCATTTTTTTCAAGTTAATACATAATGGATAACTAACATTTGTGTTTATATTTTCATTATTTTGTGTTATTTATTAGAAAAAGTTTTTATCCTTTATTCATTAGTTTCCCATCATTCACCAGGATGCACAAGAAATGTCCCAGTTCAAAAATGCGCTTCTGGTGTGATTCATAATGTGCAATTTTTTGTTCATATGTATTTACTTAGAATAAATACACCTCGTGGAAGTTCCATCAATGATTAAAGATGGTTGAACTCATTGACCATATTACATATTGCATATGCTTATTTATTTTTTTCCATTGCAACGCACGGGCATATTTCCTAGTTAAATTTAAAAGAGATCTTCTGGAAAAAATTAAATACAACTCTGAAGATTAGGGACTCGACAAACATAAAGAGTGAGGTATAAAGATTGAGTTTGTTATTCAGAATTTTTATGCTTGACTTTCTCGTAATGATCAAACCATGCTCGATACTTCTTGCTCTAGTTCTTTTATGAAGACTATTGAATTCAGGTAGGCTATTTTGGAAAGAATTAAGTGCAACTCTGAAGATTGGGAACTCGATGAAGGTAACGAGTCAGGTATAAAACTCGAGTTTGATTGTGTTCAATCTTTTATGAATACCGATGCTTTCAACGATTTTAGCACTAAATATGGAATTGACTCTGAGATAGTAGCCTCATTTTGTGAAACCTTCGCTACTCATGTTGATTTCCTTAAACAGAAATGGTTTAAATATCATCCACCTATTAAGGAAAAACTTGAAGAACCAAAAAGTTGAGGATGAAACTTTCATTTTACAATGTTGACCTAGTTGTGCCTACTGCTTATATTGAGAAACCACCTTTCCCTGTTATGATAAAGGAACATGCTAAAACTTCAATCGTGGTTAACAAAAGTTATGTTAGAACATCGAACCCTCTAAGCAAATCAAGGTAGAACCAAGTATTGCTATGGTTAAAGATCTCTTGGTCGATAATATTGATGGGCATGATATTTATTTTCTTTGATGAAGCTGCTAGAATTGCAAAACCTGACACTGGAGATAAAAATAGACCCGTTGTTGGCATATTGGTCGTCTCACTCAAAATAGGAGATCATTGGTATCATGGTTTATGTGATATGGGTGCTAATGTTAGTGCTATTCGTTTTACCTTATATCAAGAAATTACGCATGAGATAGCACCCGCTAAAACAGAAGACATAGATGTTACTATTGTACTTGCTAATAGAGACACCATCACACCGCTTGGGATTGTTAGAGATGTTGAAGTCTTGTCTGGAAAAATAAAATACCCTACTGAAAGCACAATTGCTCTGTAGGGAGAGGTTTTGATAATTGATCACAACATATGCATCATTAGACTAATGTGTTTTCTAAGTGTATTTCAGAAAAGTTCAAAAGATGCTATGGCTTAAGGTTTATGTGGAGATACCCCTTGATACAAGAAAGGAATAATTTTGGCTCAAGCTTCAAGCTAGAAGACTCTTCATTTTGTATCTGTGAGAAATAACTTTTGACTCAAGCCTATACTATTAAAAGGGCGTGAGGTAGTAAAATGAAATGATTGCTCAAATGCTCAAAGTTAGCCACCAAAATACTCAATCATTTTCCCACATATCCACTCTGTTAAGTTCCACATACAAAAATTTGGTGCACCCAACATTTCTACTTCGGACCCACCGAGTTTGAACCTCAGACATAACCCTAGCCATTCCCACCATATCGATGCAAGCGAAACTGATCGGTGCTACCGAGTTGAGTGTAACCAACATTCTGTTGCCAACATACACAAAATCGGAATTTCCGAGTTTGAGTATCGGTGCCACCGAGTTCTATATATCGGTCTCACCGAGATTCAAAAGTTCACACTTTACTACTAGTAGGTACCACCGAGTTGTCCACTTCGGTGTCACCAAGTTTGCACTTTTGTGTGCAATGGTTAAATTTTGGCTGCTGCCTATATATAAACCTTCACCCACCTCTCATTCGTGGGAGAAGCACTCAGAACACACACTTCATTTCTAGATCCATTTTCTGAGAGAAGAACCACCTACTCATGTGTTGATACCAAGATATTCCAATCCAATCATTTGAAACTTGGTCTCTAGCCTCCCCAAACTGCTTTCCACCAAATCAACCTCTCCTACCCATGCATATTTTGTGAGAGAGTGATTTGTGCTGAGGAGACTATCATTAGAAGCACAAGAGCAAGGAGTTCATTGATGTATCACATGTATTACCTTTTGGAGGGTGGTGCCTCGTAGATTGGTTAGGTGTCGTTTGGGAGCCTCCTACTATGTGTTGTGGAGTTGAACCAAGATGTTTCTAAGTGCAAGGAGATCGCCTACTTCATGAAGATCTACCGTGAGTGAGGCTACTCGTGTGTGGACGGAAGTCGTGGTGGAATAGACAACGCCGCTTCTTTGTGGACCCCTTGTGGGTGGAGCCCTGTGTGGACTCTCGCGGCCGTTACCCTTCATGGGTTGAAGTCTCCACTAACATGGATGCACGATAGTGCCACCTATCGGAACCATGCCAAAAATCACCGTGTAAACCTCATGTATTTGATCTCCCTACCTTACTCCTCTACTTTACACTTGCATATTTTACTTTCCACTGCAATACTATTAGAACTGCATGTGTAGGGTGTACTTGACCTGTTATAACTACCGTAGCTTCCTCTCAAGTCAAATTGGGAAAATGCAAAAAAAATACCTTGTCAAGTAGTCTAATCACCCCCTCTCTAGACATACTTTCGATCCTACATGTGGTATCAGATCCTTGGTCTCCATTTCATTGGTTTAGAAACCTAGGAGAGTATGGCATCTAGTGAGGGAAATTATCATCGTAGAGGTCCATACTTCGATGGAACTAATTTTGCTAGTTGGAAGCATAAAATAAAAATTCACATACTTGCCTTTAATCCTCATGTTTGATCTGTTATTCATGTTGGTGTGCAAGGTAACTTCTTTGGACAAGGGCATGAACCAGACCGTGATGCGACAACTGATGAATTGAAGATGTTGCAACTTAATGCTCAAGCATGCGATATCATCTTCAACTGCCTTTTCCCTGAAGAATTCAACAAAATCAGTCGTCTTGAGAATGCAAATGAAATTTGGGATACTTTGGTTGATATGCACGAAGATACTCATTCTGTCAGAGAATCTAAGTTGGATGTGCTTCAAAGTCAGCCTACCAAGTTCAAGATGAATGATGGTGAAGGAGTCGCTGAAATGTACTCTAGGCTAGCTCTCATCACCAATGAGATTGTCGGCTTAGGAAGCGAAGAGATGACCGACAAATTAATCATCAAGAAGATACGTAGAGCTCTTGATGGAAAGTATGATACAGTGTGCACATTGATCCAAATGATGCCAAATTACAAAGATCTCAAGCCAACCGAAGTCATTGGTAGGATTGTTGCTCATGAGATGTCACTCAAGGAGAAAGATGATCTGCACAACAAATCAAGTGGTACTTATAAAGCTTCATGTGATGCTCCCTCTACTTCAAAAGACAATCTTGTCACTAATGAAGAGATAAGCCTCATGGTCAGAAATTTCAACAAGTTCTACAAGAGTAGAGGCAAAGATAGATACTTAAGTTCAAGACATGATGAGAAGCATTTTTCCAGTCCTGACAGAAACTACTACAATTGTGGGAAGCCCAGACACTACTCAAATGAGTGCTCGGCTCCGTGCAAAATAAGAGAAGAGTCACCTCGAAGACGAAGCTCAATAGATGAGTCACCTCATAAAGAGAGAAGGAGTAGAGAAGATCACTATGAGGAAGACACTCACGGAGAGGCAAGGAATCGGAGACGAAGGACAAATACACCAAGAGCAGTTCAAGAAGAAGACATCAAGGTCATGTTGGTGAATGGGTCTTCGGCTCCAAGTCTGATCACCACTCTGAGAGAATCCATCAGTCCAACTTTGACTATAGTCAAGATGAAGGTGTTGTCGGGATTGCGCTTGTTTTGACCAACTCCTACAACTTATTTGATTCACCAAAATAGGGAGTCGGAAACTGCTTCATGGCTAAAGGCCCCAAGCTATCACATCGTGAGTATCTTGATTTCAATAGTGACGAGGATGACTTGTTAGGATAAGATGACTTGCTTCTAGATAAAGCTAGTGAATGCACTAAAAATGAACTTGCTATTTATCATGCTAGTCAAGAGAAATCGAATGATGATGATAAGAAATAAATTGAATGACTAACTCAAGAATTAAAAACTCTTAAGTTAGCTCATGAGACTACTCTAGAAGATCATTGAGAGCTTGCAAGAACCCATGAGAAGCTACGCTTCGAGAAGCTCAACTTGGAGGAAGAGCATGAGTTCTTAAAATCAATCAATGATGATCTTAAAAAGAAGAGTTCTTCTTATCTAGCCAAACGATTATTCTTGTCTAAGTTTGTTCCACAAGTTAAACCAAGGAACACTAGTAACAAAGGCAAGAAGGTTTCTTCATCTAGTAATAAGAATGCTAAACCTAAATCCAATAATGTTGTTGCTAGTACCTCTATTGATTCGACTAACGATTCTCTTAGCCAAGTTACACTTGAGAAAGAAAATGATCTATTGAAAGGGATTATAGAGAGAGGTGTCTTCAAGAGTCTTGCTGGAAGTAAGCAATTTGAGGAAATTGTGCGCAAGCAAGGAGGACATCGGAAGAAACAAGGTGTTGGCTACTTCAACGTCAACGGAGATGTTTGGGAAGAAGGTCCATATCCCACTCCCAAGTTTGTTGCCCAAGAGGAGAAGTCCACTCCTTCTGAAGGAACGAGCTCACAAGATGGCCTTCTACCACAAGACCACAAAGGCAAGGGAAAGCTTCAAGATGACATTAACCTATTTGAATAAGAACCCCAAGACAAGGTCAAGTGGATTCCCAAGGACACTACTAGATCTACCTCAGCAAGTGCTACCACAACTCCAAGGATTCCCACCAATTTGGTGTGGATCCCCAAGAGAAAGAACTAGAAGTTCTTGAGGGGTGACTCTGCCAATGAAATTCACTCGTATTCATACTGGCAGGGAACTATATGCAATCAACCTCAACCATATGCATTAGTTCGATGAGTCACATATTCCCTCAAAGGTAAGCAACGAACAAGGTAATTAATGCATCTCTGGACATTATCCCATATGTGCTTCACTCCATGTCCATATATATTCTTGCATATGTTCGTTTGTCTTTGGGACTAACCCATGTAGGTTAGAATAGTATGAAAACAACGAGGATTGCTCCCAACTCAAGATGATCTTCATCAACAATGACCATCCACCACTACTTCACCTACTTGAAGTCTTCTACGACAAAACCCAAGGTTAGTTGATCCCTCTTAGCGGGGATATCATATCAAGGGGGAGCTTTGCTCTAAGACTTGAATGTAAGCATCTCCTAAGGATAGGAACATATTAATGCTTATGTAAAAGTGGTAACCCCACTTGTGCTTAACGATGAGTATGACCTATGATCAAGTATTATTACTTGGCTCCTATGTCAATATACTCATATATAGATGACTTTGTCATCTCCCAAGTGCTTGATAGCTGCTAGGATGTGCGTGCATGTTCACCATGTTTTATTCATCATTCTTATTGTGTGAGCATGTTGGTCTGCATGTTTTTGATCATTCGAAGACATCCAATTGTTGTTATTTGGCTTTTTATTTAACTTTTTCCAATTGGATGGACAAGAGTGTCTAGGACCCTTCTCTAGCTATCTATGTTATCTCATCTCAAGTTCTATTCATGCTTCATCACAAAAGTTCAACAAGCACTTGTTGATCCCTGTGTGTGAAGGTGCACTCAGAGTTCCGTATCGTCAAAGGCTGCCTTCCAAAATATCCTTGAAAAACTGGGTGTGACCAACTCCTCAAACTCGGCGCCACCAATTATTTCAAAGTTGATTAGGCTTTCAATGTCGATACCACCAAAATCGCCAACTCGGTTACATCGAGTTTCCCTGTGTGCTGACAGTTGAGGACCTCGGTGACGCCGATTTTGCCATCTCGGTGACACCGACAGCGCACGGGTATACATACCTGCAGACTGAATATTTTACATCACTTCGTCAAAATGTTTCGTTCGCCAAAACCCTCGCTGCCCTCAAGACCCCGGGTCATTGCCCTTGACTCCCCGAGCGCCACCGCCTGTGGGATTCGCCGTCATCGACGCAATCTGCCCCGCCGTCGTCGCCGTAGCTGAACCACCACCAAGCTAGGGTATGGTTTGATCTCCCTTGCGTTCCCCGTGTCTTTCTTACGCATTGGGACATTTTTTTCTTCGAGCCTCCATATGCAAACACTTCTTTCCAACAGGAAAATCTCGTAGAGTGGAAGAAGTAGAAATTCTGGATCTGATCTGCCACATCATGCAACTCGATGAGACCGAGTTTGCAAAATCGGTTCCATCGATTTCTGTTTTAGGGTTCCTCACAGGAAACTCGGTGAGTAAGCCTTCTCGGTGACTCCGAAAATGCCAACTCGGTGCCACCAATTTACATCCTGCAGAAGATCATACCCTGAGTTTCAAAACTTCAAATTTTCAAAAACATCTGAATTTTGTGATGCTCATCCATTTTGTCTTTCCTATATCCACTTCACAGGTTATGCTGTTTGCTGCTGAACATGTCTATCAGCATGTCATGTTCAGATGACAGTCAGAATGACTTGAGAGGTTAGAGTGTCGAGATGGACTCAGGCACTAGTCCAGAGAAGACTGCTTCAGACCCTAGCTCTCCCAGTTCCCATGGCTTGCCCAGGGCAGCCAACAGGCAAAGGAGGAAGATAGTTTCTGATGAGGAAGACTCATACTTTTTGCTAGAAGAAACTTCAACCCCTCCTAAGGCTCCTCCAAGGAAAGTTGTCAGGAAGATATCTGCCAGTGCTGCTGATCTGAGAGCACCTGATTATGCCAAGAAGGGCAAAGCTATTGCGAAGGATGCACCTGCAAAGAAGGCTGGCACTACTAGGAAAAACCTTGTAGGCAGGACCTCAGTAGTAGCGCTGTAAAAGAGAAAACGCTGCTGCTAATTAGCAGTAGCGTTGATCCGGTTAAGCGCTACTACTAACACCTTAGAAGTAGTGCTGGATATGTACCCAGCGCTACTGCTAAAGGAGGCCCAATGAGGTGCACAGATGGTAGCGTTAGTAGCAGCGCGCGCTTGTGTAAAGCGCTACTGATAAGTTGAATAGCAGTAGCGCTTAACCTTAAACGAGTGCTACTGCTAAGTATATCTTCTCCACCTTATCCAACCGGCCGCCCCTCCTACTCCACTCTCCACTCTACACTCCAATTCACTCTCCCCCCACACCCCCCGTTGTCCGCCGCCGCCACCGCTCCTTGTGCTCCTCCTCCCTCCTCCCTCCTCCTCCTCTCTCCTCTAGTTCCCGTCTGATGAGTTTTGATTCACAAGGCCGAGATGGAGATGGATAACTAGCGACTCATCTGAATCGACCTCTCCCCTCTCCAGGCGTGCCTTGGCCAACTCAAGCAGAAAGAGCGGGTCTTGTGGGCACGTGACACCGCATTGTCAAGTGAGGCAGAATATTCCGCGAGCTATGTCTCCGGTACAGTAGGGCTAGCACTTAATTAAGCGCAAATGGGGGTATAACCACATTGCCATGAGCGATCCAAGTAGTAGTAGTTGGCACCTCACTTTCTCCTCACATCACCGGGTTGATTTTGCTCCGGTCGTCTCCCTCCGTGTGCATGACATTTTACATTTTAGCTGGACCTCCTTTACACTATCACGTTTTGTTCCTTAGAAAAAAAGTAATCAGTGCAAATTTGGAGTAATCTGTAAATTTGGACGAGTGTAGAATTAAGCTAGCCCCCCACTCTTTTCTGGGAAGACATTAGCGCGACCTCTTGAGGTAGTAGTTCCTTGGTTTGTTTTGTCCTATATAGATACCTAAAAGCTAAAATCATGGGAATAGCTTAGACACAAAGCATCTCTTGTGCTGACACGAATAATCAACTGCTTTTCTGGAACCGTTGTGCTCCCAAAGTTGTATGCTAGATTTTCTTGGTCGCTTCATCATCTAGAAGAAGAAGAAAACAACGAGTTAGTGACAGAACTAGCAGGGTGTCACATGCAACTCTAACTGAAACACTTATTGAGTAGCTGCAATTCTAACCCAATGAATATTAGCAACAACGGGATGTGTTTACAAGACACATAAGTGCTTTTTCTTGGAGATTGTACTGGCTTTTACTATGAGGTTTTTTTTGGCATTCTAGTTGCTTCACTTTTTAGCCACAAGTAGTTTATTTCCTTGTGCTACATTATATTTCAATATAAGTATAATGTAGTTTTTTACTGTTTTTAGTAAGTGTTTAATAGAAATAGCTTATTTAGCAAGTGTTTAATAGAAATAGTTTAATCGGTGAGCGAGTGTCCACCGTATATGAGAGAAGAAGAAAGCCGACTGTTGTCGTGGGGGTCACTTCTCCTCCTTCTCCTTGTGCTAGATATTTGTTAAGCACTAGGGGAAGTAGGAGTAGCGACCATCACCGACGGTCGAAAAATCGATGAGGGACTGTCCACCATATATGAGAGAAGAAGAATGCCGACTGTTGTCGTGGGGGTCGCTTCTCCTCCTTCTCCTTGTGCTAGATATTTATTATGCACTAGGGGAAATAGGAGTAGCGACCATCATCGACGGTCAAAAAATCGGTGAGGGACTGTCCACCATATATGAGAGAAGAAGAATGGCGACTATTGTCGTTGGGGTCGCTTCTTCTTCTTCTCCTTATGCTAGATATTTGTTATGCACCAGGGGAAGTAGGAGCAGCGACCATCATCGACGGTCGAAAAATCGGTGAGGGAGTGTCCACCATATATGAGAGAAGAGTGTCCATCATATGTCGTTTATTTAAGTTCCTCAACCATATTTATTAAGTAATTTATGTCGTTTATTTAAAAATATTTGACAACTAATTTCTATTGACAACTTATTTCCATCCCCTCTCGACGATTCTCATTCTCCTAGGGTTAGCGTCGACGCCTCCGGCCACCTCCGACATCGCCCCCGGGCACCTCTGACCATGCCCCCGTACGATACTACCACGCTCTTGCTCCCCTCTAGTTCATACTAGCTCAAACTTGCAAACATGCACAATCATTATTTACAGTTGATATATAAAAAGGTGGGTGATGGGGTCATAGTCCTAGGGTAGGGTCATAGGCCTGCCATACAGGTCCTACCCAAGGACTACCCCACACAAAGGACAGGACCCTAAGTCTGCCCCGACTGAATTAAGGAGTCCCCATCATCCAGTCGGTAACAGGTCCTCAATCATCCAGTCGGAGACTAGCATTCGGAGGATACCAAGCTAACCGACTGGCCACACTCGGTACATCGTAACCTCTCTCGAGGGAAACGGCCGTACGTTTCCGGGTGCATTTATTAGCATTTAGAGCATACGTTACCTGTAACGTACGCATTCAATCCCCACTACTCCACCCCCGTACCGGAACAGTTGTGGAGGGCAGCGCACTCTATATAAGCCACCCTCCCCCACTGGTAGAGGGGTTAGCAAATCATTGTATTCCATATTACACTTGACAACAAGCTCCGAGAGCACTGAGACGTAGGGCTGTTACCTCCACCGCAGAGGGGCCCGAACTCATACAACCTCGCCGTAGCTAGGACTCTGCCCACCTCATTCGTACCCTACACATCTACTGTCAGGCCTATACCCACGACAGTTGGCGCCCACCGTGGGGCAGGCGTCTAAGCGACTTCCGGCGAGTTTGCGATTACTTCTTTTCGTCTTGTCGTCCGGTGGAGATTCGAGCATGGGTCACCAGATCTTCTTCGGCGCTCTCTCCTTCATCGTCGACGACTCGGAGTGGCTTCGGAATGCGCCTCTCGACATCCAGGAGCTTCCCCGTCGCGGGGCTACGCACTTCCGTGCCGGCGCCCGCGGCATTCTTCTTCTCCAGTGGTCGGCTCCCGTGTCGACCTACACCGCCGTCACGCGCCGCGTCAAGCGGTCCCGCCGTCCGCGGCTCCAGCATTGGGTGCAACACGCCCAGGCGCGCCAGAACGCATCTTCGCAAGTGGCGGTTCTTGAGTCCGTTGTGGTTGCCCCGTCGGCCCAGCACTCGGACTCGGTTCCGACTGAGTTTCCTTCTGAGTATGCGGGTCACAGGCCCGCTACAGAAGTACACATGGCCAACTCCCATGAAGATCCCCGTCAGGCTGGCCAGAACGAGCACGAGATCGGCGAAACATCCAGCGCACGTCGTCCACCTCGCCGTTCTGCTAGTCGGCACACTCGGCGGAGCAACGTGGAGCTGTTCCGCACACCCCTCCTCAACTTGGCTGCAGCTGCCAAGATAGCCGATTCCCTCCAGCCGACTGATTCAGAGGCTGGTAGAGGGATCGAGCAGATCCGAGCCCTGTTGCACACGGCGCAGCAGCAGATTTCGGCAGTCTCCCAGTCGCACAACCGGATCTATAACAGTTCCGTCCACGCGAATACACATCGATCGGTTCACAGCCCCGGTTCCCATCAGCGCCACAGGGGAGGCAGCCGTTCCGTGATTCACGAAGATCGTCGCCGCTCAGGCACCCCTCCGCGGGGTGGGCCCTATGGGTCCTGACATCATGATGATCGGCGTTCAGTCCGCGACACTTATGACGCAAGACCCGACGCAAGAGGACGTATCGCCCAGCGAAGAGTCGACAGAGGTCGAGACCACCGCGATGGTCACGATATCGACCGTCCGAGTGGAAGCAGGGCCACCGTGTCTGGTCCCGAGTGTTTCAGTCGAGCCATCCGTTCGACTGACATCCCTCCCAACTTCCGGTTGGCGACGGGAATTAGCAAGTTCACAGGAGAGTCCAAGCCAGAAACGTGGCTGGATGATTACCGAGTGGCAGTCCAGATCAGAGGAGGGGACGACCATGTCGCCATGAAGCACCTCCCTCTGATGCTCGACGGCTCGGGCGAGCATGGCTAAACCAGTTGCCCCCCTCAAGCATCTACAGTTGGGCAGACCTGGCCCGAGTGTTCATCAAGACCTTCGAAGGGACGTGCAAGCGCCCTGCTGGCCTTGGGGAGCTCCAGCACTACGTCCAGAAGTAGAATGAGCCCCTGCGTGACTTCATCCAGCGTTGGACAACTCTCTATCACACGGTGGAGAACGTCACTGAGCATCAAGCAGTCTGCGCTTTCAAGGTAGGCGTGCGGTACAGGGATCTGTACCTGAAGTTTGGCCGAACAGGCGACATTTCCATGAACAAGATGATGGAGATAGCCACAGGCTACGCAAATGGCGAAGAGGAGGACCGCATCCGTAGAGGGAAGCACAAGACAGTCGGCGATGTGGACGGAGGTAACACTCGGAAGCAGAAACAGAAAGCTCCGCCCACACCGCAAGCAGAAGCTACAGCCGTGACCAATGCCAAGTTCAAGGGCAAAGGGAAGGCGTAGTTTACCCCCAAGAAGAAGCAGTTCAATAATCCCATCTTGGACCAGCCCTGTCCGATTCACACGAAGATGGACGAAGAAGGCAACCCCATATATGCGAAACATACCACTCGACAGTGTCGCCTCCTGATCCAGGGGTTCAGCGAAGGGCAACCGAGTGAGAAGGACCATGAACAGGATGAGGAGGATAAGGAGGATCCGTTCCCCCAAGTCCATGCAACCTTGATGATCTTTGCTGATGTCGAGAGCAAGAGCCGACTGAAGTTGGTGAACAGAGAGGTGAACATGGCCACCCCTTCCAACCCCAAGTTCCTCAAATGGTCCCAGACTGCGATCACCTTCGACTAGTCGAATCATCCGGCACATGTACCCACCCCGGGAAGATAGGCCCTGGTCGTCGACCCGGTGGTAGAAGGAGTCTGATTGTGCAAAGTCCTCATGGACGGCGGCAGCGGCTTGAACATCATGTACGCCGACACACTCAAGGGGATGGGCATCCCGATGTCCAAACTCAGCGAGAGCAGCATGCAATTCCACGGAGTCGTCCCAGGACGGAAGGCCAAGTCACTCGGCCAGATCGCGTTGGACGTTGTTTTCGGCTCCGACAAGAACTTCCGCAAGGAAAAGCTGACGTTCGAAGTGGTTGACTTCCAGAGCGCTTATCACGCAATTCTGGGTCGCCCAGCGTATGCGCACTTCATGGCCCGTCCATGTTACGTGTACCTGAAGCTGAAGATGCCATGCCCGAAAGGTGTGATCACCATCACATGCAATCGGCAGCGGGCTGAAGAGTGTCTGCAGCAGGGATCAAGAATCGCCGACCAGCAGATGGCCGTCCTCGAGCTGGACGAGTACAAGAAAATAGTCGACCCCGCCGACCTGATGCGCTCGAAAAAGCCGGCTTCAGAGTCTGCATTTCAGTCGGCGGGAGAGACGAAGAAGGTCAGCATCCACCCGACGGACGCCACTGCTGCCCGACGAACATCTCCACCACCCTCGATCCTAAATAGGAAGCCAAGCTCACCCAATTCCTCCGTGAGAACTGGGACATCTTCGCATGGAAACCCTCTGACATGCCAGGTGTACCCAGGGAGTTGGCTGAGCACCGACTGCACGTGGATTCCACGACTCGGCCTGTCCGAGAGCGCCTGCGCCGGTCCGCCGCGCACAAGAGGAAGGCAATCGGGGAAGAGGTGGCCGAGCTGCTGGCAGCCAACTTCATTCGCGAGGTTCACCACTCCGAGTGGCTCGCCAATGTTGTCATGGTGCCCAAGAAGGACAAGTCGCTCCGAATGTGCATCGACTTCAAGCATCTCAATAAGGTCTGCCCGAAAGACCATTTTCCGCTCCCCCGCATAGATCAAATTGTCGATTTGACTGCGGGTTGCGAGCGTCTGTCATTTCTTGATGCCTACTCGGGCTATCATCAGATCCGTCTGTATGGTCCCGATGAGTTAAAGACAGCCTTCATCACCCCATTCGGGTGCTTCTGCTACATCACTATGCCTTTTGGTCTGAAGAATGCAGGAGCTACCTTTATGCGCATGATCCAAAAATGTCTCCTCGACCAGATCGGTCGGAATGTGGAGGCATATATGGATGATATCGTAGTCAAGTCACGCAAAGGTTCCGACCTGCTGACTGACTTGGCAGAAACATTCGCCAACCTTCGTAGGTACGATATCAAGCTCAACCCCGCCAAATGTTCATTCGGTGTTCCCAGCGGAAAGTTACTCGGTTTCTTCGTTCCGAATGAGGGATCGATGTCAACCCCGAAAAGATCGGGACCATCATCCGAATGGAGAGGCCGGTCAGAATACACGATGTTCAACGGCTCACAGGTTGCCTAGCGGCTTTGAGCAGGTTCATCAGTCGACTCGGCGAAAAAGCACTTCCTCTGTACCGACTCATGAAGAAATCAGATACTTTCGAATGGACAGATGAAGCCCAAGTCGTATTTGACGACCTCAAAGTCCTACTTTCCACCCAGCCGGTTCTTACTGCTCCGCTCAGTAAAGAGCCCCTTCTTCTGTATATCGCGGCTACAAATCAAGTTGTCAGTACTGTTCTTACAGTCTAGCGAGAAGAAGAAGGCAAAGCATACAAAGTTCAGCGGCCAGTGTACTACGTCTCCGAAGTCCTGACTCCTTCCAAGCAGAGGTATCCCCGTTATCAAAATCTTATCTATGGTATCTATATGACTGCGAAGAAGGTGGCTCATTATTTCCAAGACCACTCGATATCTGTCGTTTCTGATGCTCCGTTGTCGGAAATTCTCCACAATCGAGACGCATCAGGCCGAGTGGCGAAGTGGGCAATGGAGATGCTGTACTATGACATCAAGTTCGAGGTCAAGAAAGCTATTAAGTCTCAAGCCCTGGCTGACTTCATAGTAGAATGGGTAGAACAATAGCAACCGACCCACATCTACTAGGCTCATTGGACAATGTTCTTCGATGGGTCTAAGATGTTGAATGGCTCCGGCGCTGGTGTTGTGATCATATCACCAAAGGGCGACAAGCTCAAGTACGTGCTGCAGATACACTTTGATTCCTCCAACAACGAGGAAGAATATGAAGCTCTCCTCTACGGATTGCGCATGGCCATCTCACTCGACGTCCGTCGCTTGATGGTCTACGGCGATTCGGATTTGGTGGTCAATCAGGTGATGAAAGAGTGGGACGTCAGGAACCCCACCATGACCACATACTGCAATGCAGTGAGGAAGCTGGAGAAGAAGTTTGAAGGTCTAGAACTCCACCATGTTACGAGACTGAAGAACCAAGCAGCTGATGAGTTGGCAAAACTCGGATCCACTCGGAGACCAGTCCCGAGTGATGTCTGCCTCGACCACCTCCACCCTCCCTCAGTCAAAGAAGATCCCTTCACAGAGGAATCGGTACAACCCAAGAGCACAACAGATCCGACTGAAGTCGATGTACCTGCTGTGGTTGATCTGGTCATGGAGATTCTGGCTGTCATTCCCGATTGGACTGTGCCGATCATTGCATATATCCTGAGGCAAGAACTTCCAGAAGACGAAGTCCAAGCCAGGCAAATAGTCCGCAGGTCGAAGGCATTCACTGTCATTGATGGCTAATTGTACAAGGAGAGTGTTTCAGGCGTTCTTCAACGTTGCATTTCCCCAGAGGAAGGGCAGTTGATTCTGGAGGATATTCACTCGGGGACCTGCGGTCATCACGCTTCTTCAAGAGCAATCGTAGCCAAGGCATTCAGGGCTGGCTTCTTTTGGCTGCAGGCTAACGAGATGGCTAAGGATATGGTTGATCGATGTGAGGGCTGCCAGTTCTACTCCAACAAGTCCCACAAGCCAACGTCTGCGTTGAAGACGATCCCTCTGGTGTGGCCGTTTGCAGTGTGGGGATTAGATACAGTCGGCCCATTCAAGACAGGCCAAGGTGGATACACACATCTGTTGGTGGCAGTCGACAAGTTCATGAAATGGATCGAAGCGAAGCCAATCAAGAAGCTCGATGCCTCAACAGCCGTCAAGTTTGTCAGGGACATCATCTTCAGATTCGGTGTACCTCACAGTATAATCACAGACAACGGGACAAACTTCGACTCGGACAGATTCAAAGGTTTCTGTACAAGCCAAGGCATCCGAGTGGATTTTGCTTCCGTGGCACATCCTCAGTCCAATGGACAAGAAGAGCGGGCAAACGGACTTATTTTGCAAGGATTGAAGCCCCGACTCCTTCGAGAGATAGGACATGCCGCTGGCGCTTGGGTTACCGAGCTACCTTCAGTTCTTTGGGGACTTCGCACCACCCCGAACAGATCTACAGGGCGATCACCGTTCTTCCTCGTTTATGGAGCAGAAGCGGTCCTTCCGAGTGACTTGCTTCACAACGCGCCACGAGTCGAACTCTTCTCCGAAGATGAAGCATAACAAGCAAGGCAAGACGGAGTGGATCTTCTGGAAGAGGAGCGCGAGATGGCATTAATTCGCTCGACCATTTATCAACAAAATCTGCGACGTTTTCATGCACGCCGCGTCAGAAATCGGACGTTCCAAGCAGGCGACCTGGTGCTCCGAGTGGATCAACAAAGACCTCACAAGTTGGCTCCGGCCTGGGAAGGACCCTTCATCATCTCCAAGGTGCGGAACAACGGAGCATACAAACTCTACAACATCGAGAGAGAGACAGACGAGCCGCACACATGGAACGGAGATCTCCTGAAGCGCTTCTACACGTGACCGTCGACTGAAGCGATGTAAAGAACAAGTATTGGCGAAATAATATAAAGCAGATTGAGTTTTTTGCAGGTTCAAAGTTCTTCCGCGGTCGCAGACTCCGGTCTCAAAAAGAAAACTTAGCTGCGATCCAACATCGCCTAAGTATTAACTTTCTTCGAGTGTGCACTTAACGTCACACTCGGGGGCTTAGCTACGATCCAGCATCGCCTAAGTATTAACTTTCTCCGAGTGTGCACTTAACGTCACACTCGGGGGCTTAGCTGCGATCCAGCATCGCTTAAGTATTAACTTTCTCCGAGTGTACACTTAACGTCACACTCGGGGGCTTAGCTGCGATCCAGCATCGCCTAAGTATTAACTTTCTCCGAGTGTGCACTTAACGTCACACTCGGGGGCTTAGCTGCGATCCATCATCACCTAAGTATTAACTTTCTCCGAGTGCGCACTTAACGTCACACTCGGGGGCTTAGCTGCGATCCAGCATCGCCTAAGTATTAACTTTCTTCGAGTGTGCACTTAACGTCACACTCATGGGCTTAGCTACGATCCAGCATCGCCTAAGTATTAACTTTCTCCGAGTGTGCACTTAACGTCACACTCGGGGGCTTAGCTGCGACCCAGCATCGCCTAAGTATTAACTTTCTCCGAGTGCGCACTTAACGTCACACTCGGGGGCTTAGCTGTGATCCAGCATCGCCTAAGTATTAACTTTCTCCGAGTGCGCACTTAATGTCACACTCGGGGGCTTAGGTGCGATCCAGCATCGCCTAAGTATTAACTTTCTTCGAGTGTGCACTTAACGTCACACTCGGGGGCTTAGCTGTGATCCAACATCGTCTAAGTATTAACTTTCTCCGAGTGTGCACTTAACGTCACACTCGGGGGCTTAGCTGCGATCCAGCATCGCCTAAGTATTAACTTTCTCCGAGTGCGCACTTAACGTCACACTCGGGGGCTTAGCTGCGATCCAGCATCGCCTAAGTATTAACTTTCTTCGAGTGTGCACTTAACGTCACACTCAGGAGCTTAGCTGCGATCCAGCATCGCCTAAGTATTAACTTTCTCCGAGTGTGCACTTAACGTGACACTCGGGGGCTTAGCTGCGATCCAGCATCGCCTAAGTATTAACTTTCTCTGAGTGCGCACTTTACGTCACACTCGGGGGGCTTAGCTGCGATCCAGCATCGCCTAAGTATTAACTTTCTTCGAGTGTGCACTTAATGTCACACTCGGGGGCTTAGCTGCGATCCAGCATCGCCTAAGTATTAACTTTCTTCGAGTGTGCACTTAACGTCACACTCGGGGGCTTAGCTGCGATCCAGCATCGCCTAAGTATTAACCTTCTCCGAGTGTGCACTTCACGTCACACTCGGAGACTTAGACGCGATCCAACATCGACTGTTTGCCTTTGGCTTCACCAAGAAACGCCAACCAAAAACTCGAATCAACATTGCAACAGAAGAGCAAAAATACGATTCCAAAATTCTCCAAAAGATAGCTAACTCGGTGCGGATCAAGCTTACCCGCACCGATTTAAAAGTCTGATCGCCAACAGAAGTGGCCAAAGTACCTTACAGACAAACACTCGGCATACCAAGGATAAAGTTTCTCACACGTCAGCTGGGCCGGCGCCAGGACTGGAGGGCTCCACGAAAGTGTCCAAGTCGATTCCGTCGGCGATGCGGGTAGCACTCTCAAGGAACGTCTCCATGAAGTCTTCGAATCGAAGCTTCTTCGTGTTGGCAACCTTCAGCGTCTTCAGTTTTTCCTCACGCACCTCCTTGCAATGGACTCAGACCAAGGACAGAGCAACATCTGCACCGCAACGAGCTGCAGATTTCTTCCACGACTGCACTCTGTTGGGAATCTCCTCCAGTCGGGTCATCAGGTTCTCCATCTCCTGCCGCAACTCATCTTCTGGCCAAAGCTCCTTGTCGATTCGGCCGACGACTTCTCTCAGTCCACCGATGAAAGGTCCAACTTTGCCCACACGGATGTGCGCACGGAGCAGATCCCGATTGGCGTCGTCGCCGAGTGGAACATTCTCAAGAATCGAACGCTCCACGTCAGCCGCTTCAGCTTCGGCGTCAAAGCAAAAATCTGCGACAATAGGACAAACAGACAATAAGCGCCGAGTGTTACGCGCATAGCACAACCACTCGGAAAAAGAAGGACTTACCAGCCAGACGCGTCATCATCTGCCGAGCCCAGTCGCTGACATATTTCTCTTGTGCTCTGCATCGTTTGTTCAGCATATCCATCTGACTCATCAACGCAGTCCTCTGTTTCCCCATCTTTTCCACTTCCTCAGTCAACACCTTGTTCACTTCACGCGCCTGCTCCAATGACTTCCCCCGTTCCGCCAGAGCATCCTTCATGCCGGCCATTGCGAGCATTGCCGCATCAAGCTCACGAGCGAACTGGTTCCTCTCCGCCTTGAGAGTCTCATAGGCTGATCCCATTTCACAGGTTTTCTGCCACCAAACACCAAGAGACAATCAGAAAGTTCAACAGTTAAAAGCCTAAGGTCTTCAGACCCCTGCCGACGCAAGCAGTCGTCAGCGGTCTCGGGGACTACACCCAGTGGGTTCACTACGAGTGACCCCACTGGCATGCAGCTCAAGTAGGCCTGCCCTATTGAGATGCATGTTATCACCTACGCTTACGAGGCAAATGCTACCCGACGTGAGTACAACTTACTCTCGGAGACTCTTACAGTAAATGCACTCCGAGTGCCACAACTGCTAGCAGTCGGTAATCCTATCTACAGACACAACCAAACTCAAGGCAAAATGTATAAAGACAACTGTCGGTGCAAGCACTCGACAGAAGTCTCGGGGACTACACCCATTGGGTTCACTCAGAGTGAACCCATTGCAAACAACAACTGCTATTGAAGAACACCCAGTGGGTTACAGGGGAAAAGTAAATACATACTAGACCACTTACTCGGATATCATCGCGCAGCTCCAAGCTCCGCTGGTACAAGGCCGCAAGGAGTCATAGGCCCTCTTGGCTTCTCCAGCCATCAGCTCCGCTTGCACCATAGCCCCCTTGGCCGCTCCCACCTGCTCCTCCGGAAGACGCTGGATGCTGAATTCAGCATTCGACGAACCTGGAATCGTCGGAGGTTCCTGAGGCCTCCCAAGGTCCGCCCCAGTCGGCTCCTCCTCCACCAGCACTGGTTCAGTCGGTGGCAGCGCCTCTGTCGGCAGCACGTCGGCGGCGAGAGCGGAAGCGGGAGGAGCAGCCTCAAGAACAGGATCCACACCTGGGTCAGCTCTCCCCTGGTCGCCCTCATCCAGGCAGATCGCCCCTGACAGGCCGAATGGCACGAGGTCTCAGAAAAGGAAAGAAGCACCTCGCTTGGACGCGATGGTATAAAACACTCGACGCACCTGGCTAAGACGAGACGACGTTGTCCGTGTCCATGGGGTCGTCTTCCTGACGCGCCGGAGAGGTGGCAGAAGTAGCGACCCTGTCGAGTGAGATCCATTCGGCCAGTAAACAGAAGTTCACTCGAATATCAGAAAGAACTGAAAGCTGAGTATACTTACGTGGAGGTGACGGGGACAGCGACCCTCATTCGCGGCAGAGCCTTCCGAGGTTTAGGCCCACTCGGCTTGGGCGCCTTACAAGATTGGCCCGCGGGCTCAGCGGCGGCATCCCTGGTCCTCTTAGTGCTTCGAACACTCGGGACCGCTGGAGCAGTAGGCGGAGCACTCGAAGACGCGGGAGGAGCTTAGGGGACAGCGGGCTCGTGTTGGCGCTTGGTCCGATGCTCCAGTTGCAGAGGTGGCGAGTCCTGCTCCTCGTCTTCTTCCTCTTCCTCGCTGTTCTCCTCCTCCGATTCCCCGCTGTTGGAGACATACTCGGCGCTCTCCACACTGCCCTCCTGGCTGCCTTCCTCCTCTTCCTCCTCCGGATTCCCATTCGAGACGGGGGAGAACCAGTTGGTCCACGCCTGCATAAATTTCAGTCGGAAACATTGGACATCACACGGAGATATAGACAAACGACAGGAATTAAGACAGTTCAATGCACTCGACAAGTGCCACTCACCTGATTCGGTGGAGGATGATCCGCGCTGTAAGGCTTCACTCGCCGAGCTCCTTTGGGGTTCTCGCAGGGACCCGTGATTTGGAGCACCCACGAGGTCACCCTCTCCTCAGTCACGCCCACCACGTTGGTCCGAGTGGAGTCTTCGGGCCCCGTGTAATGCCACATGGCATGGTCGCGAGCCTGCAGAGGCTGGATCCGCTGACCAAGGAAGACTTCCAGCAGGTCGATACCGGTGACCCCCCTCCTGACGACGTCCATGAGTGCCTCAACCAAGGGCTGGATGTCGTTCTTCTCCGCCTTCGAGAGCGCGAGCTGCTTAGGCGGGGCGGGCCGATCTAGACTAAAAGGAGGCAGCCCAGTCGACGCATTCGTACATGCGATATCCTGACAGTAGAACCACGTCGACTGCCAGTTCCTAATCGACTCACTTAACTGGAGAGCGGGATAGCTACTCGGACTCTTCTTCTGGAATCCTAAACCCCCGCAGAGCTGGAGGAGGTGGGTCTTATCATCCAATTGGCTAAGTCGTTTGATGGTTTGGGATTGGGCGGAGAAGATGTGTTTGAACAAACCCCAATGGGGAGGACAGCCGATGAAACACTCACATAAAACTATGAAGGCAGAAAGATGGGCAATGGCATTCAGAGGAAAATGGTGAAGTTGGGCTCCGAAGTGATTCATGATGCCCCTGAAGAAAGGATGCGGGGGCAAAGAAAAACCTCGGTGGACGTGGCTGAGCAGCAGGACACGCTCCCCCTCCCGAGGCGCTGGCTCGACCTCGTCCTCCGCTGGCAGCCTCCAGGACTTGTGCACGATCATCCCGTGCTCCACCAGCTGCAGTAGATCCCCCTCCGTCACCGTGGAGGGGAGGAAGTTGCCCTGGATCCATCACGCCGGCAGCGGCCGCTGCCGCCGCTGAGCAGGTGCCGCCGTCTTCCCCTTCTTCTTCCTCGCCTCCATCTTGCTGGTCTGGCCCTTGGTCATGGCGGCGGCTGTGAGCCCTCGGGAGGAAGGAGAAGGGAGGAGCATAGGAGCGCTGGAGGTGGCGAGAAGGGCGGGGCAGGCGAGAGCGAAAGATTCGGTGAACGTAACGAAGAAGCCTCGCCGCCCAGATTTAAATAGGGTTCCGACTGGGTCACTGGCAGGTGGCCCCGAAACCTTATCCGCCCGACCGGCCGCGGCGATATCAGTGGAGGAGTTTAAGGCGCGAGAATCGAGGCGTCAGGCGCTACTCGAGTGCGCTGGCGTCATCCCCGCTGAGCGTGCGGAATCCGAAATTTGAGATCCCGGAAAATCCGCCGCTGTCAGTTGACCGATCACGTCAAAAGATGCTGCAGAAACACTCGGCTCCCGACAGTCTGTTTCGCAAGCACTTCCACTCGGATCGTTGGTCAGAAAAGATAAAATGGATAGAGGCAAGCAACGCCCAAGCCGAATCTAATCCAGTCGGATCCGAACTTCAAGCACCGCTTCGTTATTTCAACCCCAATCCATTCGGGGACTAATGATGGGGTCATAGTCCTAGGGTAGGGTCATAGGCCTGCCATACAGGTCCTACCCAAGGACTACCCCACACAAAGGACAGGACCCTAAGTCTGCCCCGACTGAATTAAGGAGTCCCCATCATCCAGTCGGTAACAGGTCCTCAATCATCCAGTCGGAGACTAGCATTCGGAGGATACCAAGCTAACCGACTGGCTACACTCAGTACATCGTAACCTCTCTGGAGGGAAATGGCCGTACGTTTCCGGGTGCATTTATTAGCATTTAGAGCATACGTTACCTGTAACGTACGCATTCAATCCCCACTACTCCACCCCTGTACCGGAACCGTTGTGGAGGGCAGTGCACTCTATATAAGCCGCCCTCCCCCACTGGTAGAGGGGTTAGCAAATCATTGTATTCCATATTACACTCGACAACAAGCTCCGAGAGCACTGAGACGTAGGGCTGTTACCTCCACCGCAGAGGGGCCCAAACTCATACAACCTCGCCGTAGCTAGGACTCTGCCCATCTCATTCGTACCCTACACATCTACTGTCAGGCTTATACCCACGACAGTGGGCAAGTAGTACATTGCACCGTGTTGTTGACTAGAGGATCATGCTTATGCATCCATGAATCAAGAAGAAAATCTTGTGTTTGGGTTTGGGTTACCTACCTAAGCGTTGATCCCCTGAACATGAGGTAATTAGTTTTTCATATGAACTTGGTTAATTTGTCATATGATGTTGCCATGTTCTCCCGAGATAGCTTATGTCATATTTGGTTAATTTGTCATATGATGTTGCCATGTCATATTTGGTTGAAACATTAAACAATAAGAAAATTTTCTCAAAGGAATTTGTCTCGGCTTCGACAATTCCCAGCCAGCATCCTCGTCGTCGAGAGGCCGCTTGATAGGCGCCATGTCCGGGACTGGGCTCCACCAGGCTGGCACTGGGAGGTGCTACCTTCCGGGGGCGCACCATGGTGCGGAATCCGGGTCTCCACCCGGAGCTTCTTTGGTGGCGGTCGCATGGGCCATTATCGGTGCCAAGGGACCCGGCCCCCACGGAGGTGGTACATCGTCGTGTCAGGGAGGAGGACGAGTACGTCTGTCGCTACATGGCTGTGTTGGATGCCAGGTTCTCCAATACCTGGCAGGTTCTCCTGGGACATCACCCGATCTATGATCCGGTGATGGTTCCTTATCTTTGGGTTGCCACCGCCTGCACCGTGAGACGTCAACTGGATTATTATCAGTGATATTGTTATATGAGTATGAGTATGAGTTATATGAGTTGTTAAATGAGTATGGGTTATATGAGTTAAATGAGTATGAGCTATATGAGTATGAGTTATATGAGTATGAGTTATATGAGTATGAGTTATATGAGTATGAGTTATATGAGTTGTTAAATGAGTATGAGTTATATGAGTTAAATGAGTATGAGCTACCGATAATCCCCATGTTGTTGATATAGATGATGATGATGCAAATATTGTCGATGATGATGATGATGCTAAATACGTAGAGCTAGAAAATATTCTGAATATTCTGAATACAGCTAATATTGTCGATGATGATGCATTTTGAATATTCTGAAATACTGCTAATATTGTCGATGATGATGATGCAAATCTGTAAAAGCAGTAAAAGTTAGCAGTACCGTTGGAAAATATTAGAAGTATCGCAGCTTAGGAGCACCGCTTTCTATGAGCAAGCACTACTACTAAAGTTAGCAGTAGCGCTGGACATGGAAGCGCTACTGTTAACACTACTTACGAGTAGCGCTGCCCGTACCGGCGCTACTACTAGTGTTTAGCTGTAGCGCGATAGCAGTAGCGCTTGGACCAGCGCTACTACTATGCATATATCCAGTGCTACTACTAGGGTTTTCCCTAGTAGTGTGGTGTGAAGAGGCCCATGAACAGAACTATCCATCTTGTTGGCAGAAAGACTTCTATGTTTGAAGACCTAGAAGAAGCTGAGGAATAAGCTCCTGAGGAGATCCCAGTTCCTCCCAAGAAGAAGAAGCTGATGGGTGACGCAATGAAGTTCGCTCCAAAGCCTGCTGCTAAAGCAAAGAAGGCTCCAGTTTCCAAGCAGGAAGAAGCAGATGTAGATGTGTATGCAGAAGCTAAGCAGAATCACAACTCCATGGCCAACATGTACAAGACCATTCCACATCAGTACTTGGCCAGTCACAAGTTTGGTTCAGTATATTTTCTGCAAGCTCGAATTCCCACAACAAACACTATACTCTGAGACACTTGATACGTCCCAAATGTATCTATAATTTCTGCTTGTTCCATGATCTTTTGGGTGACATTGTTATATGCTTTGCTACACTTTTATATCTTTTATGCATATTTGGACTAACCTACTAACTCAGTGCACCCAGTGCCAGTTTCTGTCTGTTGATGTCTTTTTTGCAGGGACTTTTACCCAAATTTCGAGAGTCCCAAAAATACCGAGAAAAATATATGAAAATCATCATGACAGAAGCTTCATGAAGCATGAAGATGGGCTAGAGGGGAGCCAGAGGCTGCCCAGGCAGCCTCCCTCCGCGGCCTGGCCCCTAGCCGTGCCCACAGGCCGCCTGGGTGGGTCCCACCTCCTCTGCTGCCTCCTTCGGCATATATTTACCTCTCCGACGGGAAAAACCTACATCAGATCCAGAATTGCGAATTTCTCCATCATTCTTCCGCCGCAGCGCTTCCGAGATCGGGATCGTCACGAGACCTCTTCCCGGCACTCTGCCGGAGGGAGGATTGACCTCCGGGAGCTTCTCCACCGCCATGGACACTTGCCAGACGTTCCGAGAGTAGTCCTCCTTGGACCATGAGTCGATGACCAGTAGCTATGTGATGTCTTCTCTCCAATGTTGTGCTTCCATGATTAGCCCTTGTGAGCTACCCTACATGATCAAGGCATCTATGTAATTTTCCTGCTATTGCTATGCTCAGTTTGCTGGGATCCGATGGATTATGAGATTATGTTCAGATTGTGACGAGTTATATATTTGATTATCCTTTTATATTATGTTCTTAGGTAATTCATGCATGTTCTCCGTTGCTTTGTATTGCTTTGGCCGAGTAGTAGAATATAACTCCAAGAGGGAGCGTTATGCATGATTGTGGGTTCATGCCCCCTGATGTCTAGCTTGAGTGACAAAAACATGAGACTAGGAGATGTGTTGTTGCCACCAGGGAGAAAACAACGGTGCTTGTGACCATGGTTGCAAGGATTGTTTACCTTACGCAAAGTTCGTTAATGCAGTTGTCTGTTGCTTTGAGTTTACACTTTCGGTGGGGCTCGCAACTTAATACCAGCGAGATGTTCTGGATTGTCGGGACCCCGATCCTAAGTCATAGGAATCCATCATGTAACACATCGCATCTCTTTGCGGTCTCACGCACGATTATCCCCACGGCTGCAGCCTTACCTTAGCCGGGACCGTTTGCGCCTTTTGACTCACGTATGCAATTGTCTCGCTAGCAATCCAGTGACAGAACCCGGATCGACATGTCTAGTCATAAACCAAAGCGGCAGTTCCGCACAGGGACAGGCATACATGACCCAACAAAGCAGGTGTCGGTCACCAACGAATGTAGACGAGTCGTAGCAAGCTACAAGGACTCCATTACATCGCGTGACATTTCCCCAACGGGGACAGATACATCAGCTAAGAAGGACACATGCCGGTCAACCAATGTATCCGGAGCAGTAGCGAACTACCATGGCTCGTTGGATCACAAAGGGGCATTTCCCTCTAAGGAATTCTACTAAAGCCTACGTCTAGGTAATCGAACCCCATACATATCAAGTACACCACACGTACGCATGGCATACCGATATGTATAGATACATCGATGGCATCACAACATAACCATGAACATTCAAACTTTATTTAGAAGGCTCGGAAGAGCCACACACATAATAATACAAAGTAGGGGTCTCACGACCCATCATCACAAGTCATACACACAGTTCTTACAAACCAGCGGAAGAGTAAAATTGTCTGAGTACAGACAGATGGAAATATAAAGGCACATGGCCTGACTATCTACACACCCACCCTAGGGCCAGATCGTAGCTGGGATACCAGCTACTCGTCGTCGTCGATGTCTAGGTAGAACCCTCCAATAGGGTCATTAACAACCTCCGCAACAAATTATTAAGAAAACGTGAGTACAGAGGTACTCAGCAAGACTTTAGGATAAGCTATCTACTGATGCAATGTATCAATAAGGAGTTGTGGGGTTTCATGCGGAAAGCCAGCATTTGACTCGTGGCTAGACAACTTGCGTTTTAAATAATTTTGACAACTTGATTTCTCGCACACGAGTCCACTAACACCACAACAATACTCCATGGTGGAATCATTCCGTCTCCATACAGAAATGCCGTCCACGACACTCACGCTTATCTTGACAATTTTATGAGCAGCCATTAAAGTTATCTATGAACAACATATGTCTCCAAGTAGTCCATATCCGCGGACGCGGCTATTCGAATAGATCATAACCCTGTAGGGGTGTACTTCTTCACACACGCTCTCGCCACTTATCGCCATGTACACGTCATGCACCTCGGCAACCTTCAAGCGGAAGCCCAGCGAGGGAGTCGGCCACGACCGTTAACCACGCTAATACTTAGTCCAGGTCTATTGCCTATCTGAGGCTAACCCGCACGGAAGTCCGGCCGAGGTTTCCGCCATGGCCCCAAACGATGTGCGCAGGGTTCCCAAGCCCACCCTCCGGGTGCCACTTGGTACACCGTGCCACTACCTACCGCATCATAGCCCACCTCTAAGGTCAGCGCTACGCACGGCCTCCAGCATGACTATAAACACCAGAAACTACTTGCAACTCCTGGACCGAGTACTAGGCGATTAATAAGTCGAGCGGGGTCATATTTCAGGGCCCTGCTTGTGGTAGTATCTCGTCTTGGATTACATACACATAACTCAGTTCCTAAGGACGGTTCCAATGAAACAACCCGCCATGTACTCCTTCATAGCCTTTGACCGGTACCTTTACCAAATCAGGTTGAACACACAACCTTTATTTACTGAACACATTCTCACAATTCTGTTCATCACCCAGATGACAGACCGTACACAACTCGAAGCATAACATGCATAGTAGGATAAGGCACAATATGGCTCAAGCATCTACTAGGTATGCTAGGTTGCAAGGTTCAGCTATTTACTGTGACAAAGACAGGTCATGCAAAGGAAGTGGGTTCAACTAACGTGGCAAAAGCATTTGAAGCATTTGATCCTAATCAATAAGTAAGTGCAGGAGCGAGAACATGGGATTTATCGGAATGATCAAGGTTGTTGCTTGCCTTGTTGCTCAGCAGAGGGACAATATCCGTCAGTCGGATATTCGGTGGAATCCGGAGGAGCGGAGCCTACCGATAGAAATGACATCAATCAATAACAATCATATGCAACAAAATGATGCATGAGCATGGCATGAAGATGCAAGGTGGTATGCTAATGTAGCTATCATTTGTTAATTTTGAAGTTGATTTGAATCAAGATTCAAATATCACTTCAAACAAGGTATTTTTAGATACCCTTTTAATTGATTCGACCTGATGCTAAGGTCATCTTGTTTTAACATGCATGGGAATGATATGTTAAGTTGCTGGTTGTGATTGAGCATTGTTTGGTCATAGCATTTGAAGTGGAATTCAAATGATTTTCAAATACCAACTCCAACGCATTTATTAAATTTAACCTATTCATCATTTTACATGTTTGGTCAAGTTAACATTTTCAAACATGTTTGAAAATGACATATTCAGATTCCTTGGATTTTTCTGATACTTTTTCATATATAAATTATTTCCATTGGAGTTACAAATTATATTCTATGATTTTTAGAAGTTTTGGGCATTTTCTGGAATTCTTTTAAATCAGAAAAGCTATTTATTGCGTCAGGCCCACGTCAGCATGGCGTCAACCGTCGGCCGACCTGGTCAGGTCAAACCTGATAGGGGGGACCCACTGGTCAGCCTCACAGGGTTAATCCCGCGCTGACCAGCCCCTGATTGTGTTTGACTTTCTTCTGGGGCCCACTGTCAGCGACTGCTTAATGTTAAAACGGTGGATTAGCGAGGCCAGGTCAGATCCTGCCGGAAACTGACCGGCGGCGAGCAGATCCCCGGCGGAGTGCCGGAGAGTCGCCGGAGATGGCTGTGGTGCTCGGGAACGAGGGCCGAGAGCACTGGGAGGATACCCAGGCTCGGCCTCATCTAGCACGGGCCTCAGGGAGGACTGGGGAGGACCGGAGGTCACCGGCGACGAGCTGAGGCAACGACCGGAGCTCGGGCTCATAGGTCTAGTGGCTAGGGTGCACGAAACTGAGGGGAAGAAGAGGAAAAACAAGCGCAAGCTCATGGTGAAGGCAGTGGAAAGCTCGGATAGCTCGGGGAGGCGTTGTGGGCGACGAATCCAACGAAGCTTGCCGGCGGCCGGAGGTTGAAGACGACGACAACATGGCGCAGCAGGGCTCGGGGAGGTCAGAAGCTTCGGCGTACGCGGCTAGCTTGACGAGCCGGAGAAGTTGGAGCAGTCGGAGGGACTATCATGTGGCCCGAGGCTCGGGCAGCTCGAGCTCGAGCTTCTGTCAATGGCGGCACGAGGAGAGGAAGGAACCGAGAGGAGGGGGAGGAATGGATAGCGGGGATGGATAGGGACATGCTCGGGGTACTCATCCCCGCTGTCGCGCTGTCTTGGGGGGCCCGGAGCGCACCACGGCGAAGCAGGAGGTGGAGGAGCCGCCGTGGGCGTTCGCTCCTCTCCCAGAAGGCAGGAGGAAGAAGACGCCCCTGCCCCTGGTGGGCTGGGCCTCACAGGTGAGCGACAGGTAGTATTTTCCTATGTTATTTCTATTTTACTTTGTGTTTTGAAACTGAATTGATTTGCCATTTGTTTTGGCTCCAGAATTAGTTCAAAAATTATTTTGAACACACTGAAATATTAGTTGGAATATTTCCAACCACACGTGAGGTTTGCAACATTTTTGAAACTTGAAAATATTTGAATTCAAATTTAAACTTCAATTCAGTAGCTTTTTTGAATTTAAATAAAATGCCAAATGTGTTTTAAAAATAGTTTTCTTCCCTAATTATTTGTTTTCATGAATTATCAGAAAAGTTGAACTTTTCTTGAGGCCATTTTGGGTTCATTGATTTTGACAAGTTTTTGAATTTCCTTTAAATTGAGAAGTGGCTAGGGTTTTTGGGTTTTGCTTCACCACTTGCTTTGATCTTGTTGCAATTTTCTTGGATGCAATGCAAAGAAGATATGAGCACAATGCTAAACTTTGGTTAGGGTTCCAAGGATGTGACAACTCACCCCCACTCAAAAGAATCTCGTCCCGAGATTTAGAAGTCGTCGGGAATAACGCGGGATACTCAAGTCACACACGATCCTCTCTTTCCCATGTTGCCTCCTTTTCAGAATGATTTGACCATTGAACTTTAAGAAACTTGAGGTTTCGACGTCGAGTGGTACACTCAGCTTGATCAAGAATACGCACAGGTATTCTTGATATGAAAGGTTATCTTGGAGATCAAGCGTTTCGTGGTCCACTTCACGGATAGGATCCGAAAAGCAACGCCTGAGTTGCGAGACGTGGAAGACATCATGAACCTTGGAAAGATGCGGAGGAAGTTCCAACTAGTAGGCAACTTCTCCTCGTTTGGCAAGAATGCGAAAAGGACCAATGTAACGAGGAGCCAACTTGCCCTTGATACCGAATCGATGGGTACCCTTCAAAGGTGTAACCCGAAGGTAAGCCTTCTCGTCAACTTCAAAGGTCACAGCCTTATGATGACGATCATATTGGCTCTTTTGACGAGACAGGGCTGTTTTCAACTTTTCACGAATAATGCGAACCTGCTCTTGTGCATGCTGGATCATATCCGGGCCAAAGAGTTGCCTCTCTCCAGTTTCTGACCAATTAAGAGGTGTTCGGCATCTTCGTCCATAGAGAACTTGAAAAGGGGCTTTGCCCAAGCTTGATTGATAACTATTGTTATAAGCAAATTCGGCGAATGGAAGGCACTTCTCCCAATTCATACCGAACGATACAACACAGGCTCAGAGCATATCTTCTAGGACTTGATTCACTCTTTCTACTTGACCACTTGATTGAGGATGGAAAGAAGTGCTAAAAGATAAGTGAGTCCCCATAGCATTCTGAAAACTTTCCCAGAAGCGAGACGTAAAGATAGTCCCACGGTCTGAGTTAATCTCCAGGGGAACACCATGAAGAGACACTATTCGAGAGATATATAACTCTGCTAGCTGGCTAGCTGTTATACTCTCACAAACTGGAAGAAAATGAGCTACTTTGGAGAGACGGTCAATGACCACAAAGATAGCATTATTTCCTTTCTTGGTCTTGGGAAATCCGGTAATGAAATCCATACTGACTTTATCCCATTTCCATTCAGGAATAGCTAAAGGTTGAAGGGTGCCAGTAGGCCTTTGATGTTCTGCCTTAACTCGATGACAAATTTCACAGTTAGCAATGAACTCAGCAGTTTCTCTCTTCATCCTAGTCCACCAAAACCTCTGGCGTAGGTCCTGATACATCTTAGTACTACCAGGATGAATGGTGAGAGGAGAATCATCAGCTTCCTTAAGGATTAACTGCCTTAGATGTGGATTCTTAGGAACCACTAGACGAATCTGGAAGAACACAACACCTTGATCATTCAATGAGAATGCATTAGCATTTCCGCTAATAATATTATCCTTGATCCGTGATATACCCTTATCACGCTTCTGGCCAGCTATGATTTGATCCTTAAGAGTAGACTTCGCCACCAGGGTAGAAAGGAATCCTTGTGGAACAATATGGAGATTTAACTTCCGAAATTCCTCATAGAGATGTGGTTGACCTCGTTGTAGCATCAGATTGTTACAATAAGATTTACGACCTAGTGCATCAGCCATAACATTGGACTTCCTCGGGGTGTAAGTTATCCCTAAGTCGTAATCTGTGATCAACTCAACCCACCATCTTTGCGTGAGATTCAAATCCGGCTGGGTGAAGATATATTTTAGACTTTGGTGATCAGTGAGTATTTCGCAACGATTACCAAGAAGGTAATGTCGCCAGGTTTTAAGTGCATGGACTACAGCTGCAAGCTCAATATCATGTGTGGGATAATTATCCTCACGTGGATGCAACCATCGAGATGCGTATGCAATCACATGACGATCTTGCATGAGAATGCAACCTAATCCTTGTCGCGAGGCGTCGCAATAGATAACAAAGTCCTTGGAAAAATCTGGTGGTAGCAACACAGGTGCGGAAGTCAGGCGTCTTTTCAGTTCCTGAAAACTATGTTCACAATATGGTGTCCACTCGAACTTTTTATCTTTCTTGAGGAGTTCAGTTAGAGGCTTTGCAACCTTGGAGAAATTCTCGACAAAGCGGCGGCAATAGCTCGCTAGACCAAGAAAACTCCTAACTTGCTTAACCGATTCAGGTTGAGTCCAATCAAGGACAACTTGAACTCTCTCGGGATTGATAGCAATACCCTTACCAGAGATTACGTGACCTAGATAGGTCACTTCTGGTAACCAAAATTCACATTTAGAAAACTTGGCATAAAGGCGATGCTCTCGAAGTTTCATCAATACCAGCCTTAGATGCTCGGCATGTTCTTGTTCGTTCTTCGAGTAGATGAGAATATCATCGAGGTATACCACGACGAATTTATCCAAATACTCCATGAAGATTGAATTCATCAAGCGAGAGAAGGTGGCTGGGGCATTGGTCAAACCGAAGGACATAACGGTGTACTCGTATTGGCCATAACGAGTAACAAAAGCCGTTTTAGGAATGGCCCCGTTCTTGATTTTGATTTGATGATAGCCTAATCTCAAATCCATCTTGGAGAAGACTGAGGATCCAGTGAGCTGATCATACAGATTGATGATCCTGGGGAGCGGATACTTGTTCTTTATGGTGACTAGATTCACTGGTCGATAATCTACAACCATCCGATCCGTTCCATCCTTCTTCTTGACGAAGAGGACGGGGCAAGCCCAGGGTGAGGAGCTAGGACGGATGAAACCTTTATTCAAAGCTTCATCAAGTTGTTTCTTGAGTTTGGCTAGCTCTAAGGGTGCCATTTTGTAAGGTCTTCTGGCTATTGGGACAGTTCCTGGGACAAGATCTATTACGAACTCTACATCCCTGTCAGGCGGAATACCTGGCAGCTTCTGGAAAAATATCCAGGAAGTCACGGACTACCAGAATGTCTTCAAGTTCCGGAAGAGGGTTTTCATTGAGGGAATAGAGTTGGCATTTGACAACTCGAGTAGAGACATTCACTATCTCACCCGAGGGATGGGTAAGCTAAACATTTCTGGAATGAGTATCAATCTTGGCATAGTGAGCTGACATCCAGTCCATACCCAAGATGATATTAATATTTGAAGATTTCAAGGCTATCAATGATGCTAGAAAAACTAGCCTGTCTACTAGAATTTCATTGTCATAGGTTGTCCTAGAGGTTTGCCACTTACTACCACGGGTTTATTGGCATATCACAGAAATACATGTTATGCAACTGTGCATAACTTTCGGAAATGAAGGAATGAGAAGACCCAGTGTCAAAAAGAATAGACACTGGGTGATGATTAACAAGAAGCGTACCCAGAATGACATCGGGATCCTCTGCAGCTTCTTCTCCCGAAACATAGTTCACACGGCCACTTGCAGGAGTTGGCTTCACATAGTAAGCTTTGCCCGACGGGCTTTCCGGGTTGCTTGACACCCACATTCTGAGGACACTCGCGGGAATAGTGCCCTGGTTCTCCACACTTGTAACGGATCATTTGATTGGCACGTGGTGCAGCATTGCTAGCTGGACCACCATAGGTTTTTGCCGGAGGGTTGGTTTGATTCGTCTGAGGCGCCACATAGGATGGCCTAGTAGTGTATCTTGGCGGCAGAGAACTGTTTGGAACCCACATCCTGCGTTTTGGAAATGCGGAACCAGACGACGAGCCAGAGTCACGGGAGTGCTTCTTTGTGGCTTCATAGTCGGTATGACCAGTCTCGGCAGTGATCGCCTTGTTGACGAGGGCTTGGAAGCTTGTACACTCATGGAGGCGCAAATCATGACGAAGCTCAGGGCTCAGACCCTTACGGAATCTTGCTTGCTCTTGGCATCAGTAGACACCTCCTCTGTTGCATAGAGGGCGAGGTTACCGAACTAGCGGCTATAGGCATCCACGGTCAACTTTGCGTGGGTGAATGCACATAACTCCTCTCTCTTTCTGCCCATCAGGCCCTCTGGAATATGGTGCAGACGGAAGGCTGCACTAAAGTCTTCCCATGTGGCTCCTGGTTCAGCAGGACACATAGCTTCAAAGTTCTCCCACCACAGATTGGTGGGTCCTTCCAGAAAATACGCCGCAAAGGTCACCTTGTCGGCCTCAGAAACATTCGCAGAGCGAATCTTACGTGAAATACTGCACAGCCAATCATCAGCGTTGAGGGGATCGACGGAGTGATGGAACATTGGAGGATTCAGCTTCACAAAGTCATTGAGGGACAATGCAGCATTCCTAGGCTGATGAGCCGTATTTTGCTCAATACGCTCTAACAGTCGGTTGGTCTCCCTTTTGTTTCTCTCTGCCTCAAGCATAACTTCCGCCAAAGAGGGCAGGTGAGGCAGTTCTTCCTTCGATGCCTGACTACCCTCGCCTTGCTCATGAGCAGGGGCACGGTTCAACCTGGTGAACACCATCCTGACAAACAAACTCACAGCTTGGACCAATATCATCATCAATACTAGCTATGGATTAAGAATGCACTGAACACATGGAATGCGGAAATGAATATCCTAACAGCATGGTAACAAGCAACTGCTATATATACACCATGGTTCATACACACCATTACATACTTCAGTATAGCCTTAACCGAAGAGCAAACTAATGAAGTTATGAAGCTACTCATCAGAGGCTTACAAGCTTCCTATACATTATTTATCTATGCCTCCGGAAGTCATTTCACGACACAAGCATACTTCACAAGTCACAAAGGACTGTGAAAGTACAGCTACTACCATACTATCCTTCCACTCACGGTTCAGGCATCTGCATAGAACATCTCATAAAGATTGCCTCCATGGCCTGGAAGCTCAACCTGCGGATCAGGAAATACTCTAGCCTGAGATCTCCGGGATCCGTAAGGACACAGATGTGGCCTTAGTCCCCTGACTGGTGGTAGTAGAGGTCCCCGAAGAGGGGTGACTCCTCCTATAGCAGGACAGTCAACATGAGCCACAAGATGGGTTCTAACAGGGTTCAACATCTCCATATCTCCATACCCTGTCTGGACTACCGGTGCCAGCTGTGTCAAAGCCGTCCATAGACGGGCACGTGTAGCATAAAGCTCCATACGGAGGGCACGAGCATCCCTGTCTCTATTCTCTAGCATCTCAGCAGTGGACTGCAGCAGCGGATCCTCCATAGAGGAATCAAAGTAGACCCCACTGTGTTATCCTTCTTCACCTGGCTGAGAGGCAGGAACATAACATAACTCTGAATTCTACAGCAGTGCATGTCTAGCCCTCATGATGGTCACCATTGAATAGGCAACATCTTGTACTGTCATGTCAACAGTGACTCCCAATCCATAAGACCAATGGATTGGCTCCTCAGCTCCAGGGTAATCTGGGAATACCCTAACAGTGCAGAGGTACTGGCTCTGATTAAAATCCCGGTACTGTTCCTCCACTGTGTACTCTGGGTACCAGCGGTAACCAGACACCGACATCATCCTGACTAGCATGGCCGTATGACCCGGCACATCAATGCACCTAGTCAGACGAACCACCTGACGAGAAGGACGACCAGGCATCTGAAATAGAGAATAATGCAAAAGCATTAGAGCTTTGAATGCAAAATTGCGCAGCATAACGGCTGTAAATGCTCAAAAACAATTTTGAGACAACCCAAAAAATAGAATAGCGTAACCACTCAACTATCAAGTTCAATTCTCTGATCATCAAACTTATTTCCTTTTCCTAGGGATAAAAGAAACCCAAAATTACTCTCGACCCGTTGTCCTATAATCTACCGATCAGAAACACGAGCCTAAAAGAAGATGAGTAACCTAGTCCTTAATCCCCGCAGAAAAGATGAGGATGACCATAATAGAATAACTTGAAAAGAGACCAAGAGTCTTACGTTCCCTTCCACAAACAATTCCTTATATATAACTAAAGCAATTATAGACTCAACTTCGACCAGTTGGCTTAGTAATCCTACAGTCAGTCAGGCTCTGATACCAACGCTGTCGGGACCCCGATCCTAAGTCATAGGAATCCAGCCTGTAACACATCGCATCTCTTTGTGGTCTCACACACGGTTATCCCCATGGCTGCAGCCTTACCTTAGCCGGGACTATTTGCGCCTTTTGACTCGCGTATGCAGTTGTGTCACTAGCAATCCAGTGACAGAGAACCCGGATCGACATGTCTAGTCATAAACCAAAGCGGCACATCCGCACAGGGACACGCATACATGACCAACAAAGCAGGTGTCGGTCACCAGCGAATGTAGACGAGTCGTAGCAAGCTACAAGGACTCCATTACATCGTGTGACATTTCCCCAACGGGGACAGACACAGTAGCTAAGAAGGACACATGCCGGTCAACCAATGTATCCGGAGCAGTAGCGAACTACCATGGCTCGTCGGATCACAAAGGGCCATTTCCCTGTAAGAAATGCTACTAAAGCCTACGGCTAGGTAATTGAACCCCATACTTATCAAGTACACCACACATACGTATGGCATATCGATATGTATAGATACATCGATGGCATCAGAACATAACCATGAACATACAGACTTTTAAATAATTTTGACAACTTGATTTCTCGGACATGAGTCCACTAACACCACAACAATAATCCATCGTGGAATCATTCCGTCTCCATACGGAAATGCCGTCCACGACACTCACGCTTATCTTGACAATTTTATGAGTAGCCATTAAAGTTATCTATGAACAACATATGTCTCCAAGTAGTCCATATCCGCGGACGCGGCTATTCGAATAGATCATAACCCTGCAGGGGTGTACTTCTTCACACATGCTCTCGCCACTTATCGCTATGTATACGTCATGCACCTTGGCAACCTTCAAGCGGAAGCCCAGCGAGGGAGTCGGCCACAACAGTGTAACCATGCTAATACTTAGTCCAGGTCTATCGCCTATCTGAGGGTAACCCACATGGAAGTCCGGCCGAAGTTTCCGCCACAGCCCCAAACGATGTGCGTAGGGTTCCCAAGCCCACCATCCGGGTGCCACTTGGTACACCGTGCCACTGCCTACCGCATCATAGCCCACCTCTAAGGTCAGCGCTACGCACGACGTCCAGCATGACTATAACTACCAGAAACTACTTGCAACTCCTGGACCGAGTACTAGGTGATTAATAAGTTGAGCGGGGTCATATTTCAGGGCCCAGCATGTGGTAGTATCTCGTCTTGGATTACATACAGGCAACTCAGTTCCTAAGGACGGTTCCAATGAAACAACCCGCCATGTACTCCTACATAGCCTTTCACTGGTACCTTTACCAAATCAGGTTCAACACACAACCTTTACTTACTGAACACATTCTCACAATCTGTTCATCACCCAGATGACAGACCATACACAACTCTAAGCATAGCATGCATAGCAGGATAAGGCACATCATGGCTCAAGCATCTACCAGGTATGCTAGGTTGCAAGGTTCAGCTATTTACTGTGACAAAGACAGGTCATGCAAAGGAAGTGGGTTCAACTAACGTGGCAAAAGCATTTGAAGCATTTGATCCTAATGCAATAAGTAAGTGCAGGAGCGAGAACATGGGATTTATCGGAATGATCAAGGTTGTTGCTTGCCTTGTTGCTCAGCAGAGGGACAATATCCGTGAGTCGGATACTCGGTGGAATCCGGAGGAGCGGAGCCTACCGATAGGAATGACATCAATCAATAACAATCATATGCAAAAAAATGATGCATGAGCATGGCATGAAGATGCAAGGTGGTATGCTAATGTAGCTATCATTTATTAAGTTTGAAGTTGATTTGAATCAAGATTCAAATATCACTTCAAACAAGGTATTTTTAGATACCCTTTTAATTGATTCGACCTGATGCTTAGGTCATCTTGGTTTAACATGTATGGGAATGATATGTTAAGTTGCTGGTTGTGATTGAGCATTGGTTGGTCATAGCATTTGAACTGGAATTCAAATGATTTTCAAATTCCAACTCCAAAGCATTTATTAAATTAAACCTATTCATCATTTCACATGTTTGGTCAAGTTAACATTTTCAAACATGTTTGAAAATGACATATTCAGATTCCTTGGATTTTTCTGATACTTTTTCATATATAAATTATTTCCATCGGAGTTACATATTATTTTCTATGTTTTTTAGAAGTTTTGGGCATTTTCTGGAATTGTTTTAAATCAGAAAAGCATATTTATTGCGTCAGGCCCACGTCAGCATGGCGTCAGCCGTCAGCCGACCTGGTCAGGTCAAACCTGACAGGGGGGACCCACTGGTCAGCCTCACATGGTTAATCCCGCGCTGACCAGCCCTTGATTGTGTTTGACTTGCGTCTGGGGTCAACTGTCAGCGACTGCTTAATGTTAAAACGGTGGATTAGCGAGGCCAGGTCAGATCCTGCCGGAAACTAACTGGCGGCGACCAGATCCGCGGCAGATCTTTGCCGGAGAGTCGCCGAAGATGGCTGTGGTGCTTGGGAACAAGGGCCGAGAGCACTGGGAGGATCCCCAGGCTAGTCCTCATCCAGTACGGGTCTCAGGGAGGACTGGGGAGGACCGGAGGTCACCGGCGATGAGCTGAGGGGACGGCCGGAGCTCGGGCTCGTTGGTCTAGTGGCTAGGATGCACGAAACTGAGGGGAAGAAGAGGCAAAACGAGCGCAAGCTCACAGTGAAGGCAGTGGAAAGCTCGGACGGCTCGGGGAGGCACTGTGGGCGACGAATCCAACGAAGCTTGCCGGCGGCCGGAGGTTGAACACGACGGCAATATGGCGCAGCAGGGCTCGGGGAGGTTAGAAGCTTCGGCTTACGTGGCTAGCTTGACGAGGCGGAGAGGTTGGAGCACTCGGAGGGACTATCCTGTGGCAAACGAGGGACGAGAGCACTGGGAGGATCCCCAGGCTCGGCCTCATCTAGTACGGGCCTCAGGGAGGACTGGGGAGGACCGGAGGTCACTGGCGACGAGCTGAGGCGACGGTCGGAGCTCGGGCTCGTCGGTCTAGTGGCTAGGGTGCAAGAAACTGAGGGGAAGAAGAGGGAAAACGAGCGCAAGCTCACGGTGAAGTCAGTGGAAAGCTCGGACGGCTCGGGGAGGCGCTGTGGGCGACGAATCCAACGAAGCTTGCCGACGGCCGGAGGTTGAAGACGACGGCAATATGGCACAGCAGGGCTCGGGGAGGTCAGAAGCTTCGGCGTACGTGTCTAGCTTGACGAGGCGGAGAGGTTGGAGGACTCGGAGGGACTATCCTGTGGCCAGAGGCTCGGGCAGCTCGAGCTCGAGCTTCTGTCAATGGCGGCAGGAGGAGAGAAAGGAACCGAGAGGAGAGGGGAGGAATGTATAGCGGGGATGGATAGGGACGTGCTTGGGGTAGTCATCCCCGCTGTCGCGCTGTCCTGGGGGGCACCGGAGCGCGCCACGGTGAAGAAGGAGGTGGAGGAGCCGCCGTGGGCGTTCGCTCCTCTGCCAGAAGGCAGGAGGAAGAAGGCGCCCCCGCCCCTGGTGGGCTGGGCCTCACAGGTGAGCGACAGGTAGTCTTTTCCTATGTTTTTTCTATTTTACTTTCTGTTTTGAAACTGAATTGATTTGCCATTTGTTTTGGCTCCAAAATTAGTTCAAAAATTATTTTGAACACACTGAAATATTAGTTGGAATATTTCCAACCACTCCTGAGGTTTGCAACATTTTTGAAACTTGAAAATATTAGATTTCAAATTAAACTTGAATTCAGTAGCTTTTTTGAATTTAAATAAAATGCCAAATGTGTTTTAAAAATAGTTTTCTTCCGTGATTATTTGTTTTCATGAATTATCAGAAAAGTTGAAATTGTCTTGAGGCCATTTTGGGTTCATTGATTTTGACAAGTTTTTGAATTTCCTTTAAATTGAGAAGTGGCTAGGGTTTTTGGGTTTTGCTTCACCACTTGCTTTGATCTTGTTGCAATTTTCTTGGATGCAATGCAAAGAAGATATGAGCACAATGCTAAACTTTGGTTAGGGTTCCAGGGATGTGACATGGATAGATATCTCAAGGTGGATGATTAGTAAGTAGATGCTGATGAATAAACAGTCTACTTGTCTTGGCGTACTGTCCATTACTTTTGAGCCTCTAACTTTTAGTAGCATGATTAGCATTGCCGTGCATTTATAATTATGTCAATTGCCCAGCTATAATTTGTTTACCCAAGCATAGTTATTTATCGTATTTTGGGACAGAGACATCCCTACTGAACATCATGTGACTCAGGTCCATATTACAACCATGGCTTACACCTCCATTATTTACTGCTTTATTTACTTTTCTGTTGCAATAACTATCACTATTCCTGCTTGTGTGTTTGATCATTTGCAAACTACAAGGCCGGAGAGATTGACAACCTCTCTGTACTCGTTGGGAGCAAAGTTATTTGTTGTGTGTGTAGGTCCACGTGTTCTGCTAGCGCCAGAGCAGCGGACACCTACTTGTTGATCCTCAGAGTCCTCCTGGTTCGATAAACCTTACAGTCCCGTTGAAAGGGAAATCTGCTGCTGACTACATCTCCACCTTCTACTTGGGGTAACCAACGAGGGGTGAGAAGTATATCCATCAACTTGTCATCAACACTCTCATGCCTAAGTTAGGAGATGAGAAGATGATTAGATGATATTCAATCAACCTGCTGCACCTACTTGATACCCATACCAGATTTAGAGTGATGGACTTGATAGTTGAGACTATCCGAAGGACTGCTGTGGATCAGAAGTTATCCTATGGATATGCACCCTATATTCAGATACTCATCAATGCCAAGCTAGGCAAGCATGCATATCAACTTGATCGTCCCCATCTGCCTCTTCAGCGTGAATTTGAAGATAATAATGTTGTGATGGACAATAATGATCCCAACTCAGCTGCAACAAGAAGGGCAGCAGATGCAGCACACGCTGAAGCTGCTAGAAACAGGCCACCTCTAGTTCCACAACTCAAAACTCAAGCTGAGCAAATGGGATTTATAGTGAGCACTGTCCAAGGCATGGAGAATAACATTTAGGAGATTATGCTAAATCAGAAGAGCCTTGAGAGAGTTGTGGAGACAAAATTCCACAACATGGATTTGTAGGTAACTCACCATTGTAACACAACTTCAACTTCATGTTGACTCTATGGAGATTCCAAGCTCAGAGGATGAAGATGAAGAAGAAGATGATGATGATGATGAAGAGGATGAGACTCCTCCTCCCACTACCACTAGGTTCAGCACCCAACCCTGGTCAGCTGTTGTTCCTGCTCTAGAGATAAGATAGACATCTTCAGCACAAGCTTCAACACCTTCAGCACCATCTCTAGCTCAAGATCATTCAGTATCAACTCCTCTAGCTCCAGGGACGTCAGCAGATGCCTTCGCCGCCGTTGTTTTATCGACTCCATCATCACCTGCCCAGAGAGACAAGTAGTTATATACTTCTGAACTTTTTGGCTACTTGTTTCCAAAGGGGACAAATGTATAGATCATAGACTTCGTGTGAGAGAGAGATAGAGAGAGCTTTTGACTTTATTTGCTCTCGTTTGGTTTTAAAAACTTTGGTTTTTGTCCGACTTTATCATATCTGTGTGTGTGATCATACGCTTTATCCTGTGTGATGCTATTATATAGCTATCCTTGTGATGATCACTCACTTATCTTGTTGGTGTCATGTGCATTACTTTTACTTTTACGCACCACCAAGATGTATGTGACATGGAAGAGTAACCCATGATCCTAATCAATTGTGCATTTGCATTCAAAAGAAAATTTTAAATAATGCACAAATTTAGGGGGAGCTCTTGCTTTTCACATAATTCTCAAAGCGTCGATGCTAATCATTGATTATATCTTTTGTTGAAGCTTTGATCTATATGTTGTCCTCAATTACCAAAAATGGGGTTGAAAGCACAATTGCTCCCTAGGGTGGTTTTGATAATTGATTACAACATATGCATCATTGGACTAATGTGTTTTCCAAGTGTATTTCAGAAAAGTTTAAAAGATGCTATGGCTTAAAGTTTGTGTGGAGATACCCTTGGATACAAGAAAGGAATAATATTGGCTCAAGCTTCAAGCTAGAAGACTCTTCATTTTGTATTTGTGAGAAATCACTTTTGAGTCCATAGGAAAGCCAATACTATTAAAAGGGGGTGAGGTAGTAAAATGAATTGATTGCTCAAATGCTCAAAGTTAGCCACCAAAACACTCAGTCATTTTCCCCACACATCCACTCTGTCAAGTTCCACATAGACAAATTCGGTGTAACCAACATTGTCACTTCGTACCCACCCAATTTGAATCTCAGACAGAACCCTAGCCATTCCCACCAAATTGGTGCAAACGAAACTACATCGGCGCTACCGAGTTCAGTGTGACCAACATTCTGTTGCCAAGATACAAAAAATCCGAATTTCCGAGTTTCAGTATCGGTGCCACCGAGTTTCGTCAGCTGACCATTAGTCACCTTTTCGGTGCCACCGAGTTCTATATATTGGTCTCACCGAGATTTAGAAGTTCACACTTTTAGTACTAGTCGGTAACACCGAGTTGTCCACTTTGGTGTCACCGAGTTTGCACTTTTGTGTGTAATTGTTGGATTTTCGCTGCTGACTATATATACCCCTTCAACCACCTCTCATTCGTGGGAGAAGCTGTCAGAACATACACTTCATTTCTAGATCCATTTTTTGAGAGAGAACCACCTACTCATGTGTTGAGACCAAGATATTCCAATCCTATCATTTGAAACTTGATCTCTAGCCTCCCCAAACTTCTTTCCACCAAATCAACCTCTCCTACCCATGCATATTCTGTGAGAGTGTGATTTGTGTTGAGAAGACTATATTTAGAAGCACAAGAGCAAGGAGTTCATTGATCTACCACATCTATTACCTTTTGGAGGGTAGTGCATCTTAGATTAGTTAGGTGTCTCTTGGGGGCTTGCTACTGTGTGTTGTGGAGTTCAATCAATATGTTTGTAAGGGCAAGGAGATCTCCTACTTCGTGAAGATCTACCATGAGTGATGCTAGTCCTGTGTGGACAAAAGCCGTGGTAGAATAGACAAGGCTGCTTCTTTGTGGACTCCTTATGGGTGGATCCCTATGTGTACTCTCGCATCCGCTACCCTCCGCGGGTTGAAGTCTCCACTAACATGTACGTACGATAGCGCTACCTATCGGAACCATGCCAAAAATTGCCGTGTCAACCTCATGCATTTGATCTCCCTACCTCACTCCTCTACTTTACACTTGCATGTTTTACTTTCCACTGCAATACTATTAGAACTGCATGTGTAGGGTGTACCAGACCTGTTATAACTATCGTAGCTGCCTCTCATGTAAAATTGGGAAAAGGCAAAAAAATTATCTTGTCAAGTAGTCTAATCACCCCCCTCTAGACATACTTTTGATCCTACACCTACTAATTTTCTAGCACTTGGCTCACCACAAGATGATTTTTGTCCCATAATATTTGGTAGACACTTCTTGAACATTGTCACTGCTCAAATAGATTGCAAAAAGGAAATTATCGCTGTTAATTTTGGTGGTCTGTCTCATGAGTTTCATTTCTCCAAGTTCAGTAAGCAACCCCATGATAGAGAATTGCCTAGTAAAGATGAAGTAATTGGTCTTGCTGATATTGCCATTCCTCCTACTGATCCATTAGAACAATATTTGCTGGACCACGAAAATGATATGCATATGCGTGAAAGAGATGAAATAGATAAAATGTTCTTCGAGCAAAAGCCTATCCTTAAACACAACTTGGGTGTTCAAACTCTAGGAGGTCCTCCTCCACCCGAGGGTGATCCTGTGTTTGAATTTAAGCAATTACGTGACACTCTAAAATATGCTTATCTTGATGAAAAGAAGATATATCATGTTATTATCAGTACTAACCTTACAGAGCATGAAGAAGAAAGATTGTTAAAAACTTTATGGAAGCATCGGGCTGCTATTGGGTATACTCTTGATGATCTGAAGGGCATTAGTCCCACTCTTTGTCAGCACAAGATTAATATGGAATCATATGCTAAACCCGTTGTTGATCACCAACGAAGACTGAATCCCAAAATGAAAGAAGTGGTAAGAAATGAAATATTAAAGGTTCTGAAAGTAGGTATAATTTATCCCATAGCTGATAGTAGATGGGTAAGTCCCATTCATTGTGTTCCTAAGAAAGGAGGTATTACGGTTGTCCCTAATAATAAAAATGAACTCATTCCACAAGGGACTATGACTAGCTATAGAATGGTAATTGATTTTAGAAAATTAAACAAAGCTACAAGAAAAGATCAGTATCCTTTACCCTTATTAGACTAAATGCTAGAAAGATTATTGAAGCACACACATTTTGCTTTCTAGATGGTTATTCTGTTTTTTCTCACATACCTGTGTCACAACCTGATCAAGAGAAAACCACCTTTACTTGTCGTAATGCAATGCACCTGCTACCTTTCAAAGATGTATGACTGCTATATTCTCTGATTTTTGTGAAAATATTGTTGAGGGTTTCATGGATGATTTTTTCATTTATGGAACTTCCTTTGATGATTTCTTAAGCAACCTTGATCGAGTTTCTTGAGATGTGAGCAAACTAACCTTGTCTTGAATTGGCATAAGTGCCATTTTATGGTAAATGAAGGTATTATCTTGGGTCATAAAGTTTATGAATGAGGTATTGAGGTGGATAACGCTAAAGTTGATGCAATTGAGAAGATGCCATGTCTTAAAGATATTAAAGGTATTTGTAGTTTTCTTGGTCATGTTGGTTTCTATAGAAGGTTTAATAAGAACTTCTCTAAAATTTCTAGACCTCTTACCAATTTACTACAAACGTATGTTCCTTTCGTTTTTGATGATGATTGCGTAGAAGCCTTTGAAACATTTAAGGAAGCTTTAACTTCTGCACCTATTGTTTAAACACCTGACTAGAACTTGCCTTTTGAAATTATGTGTGATAAGAAATTAAATGTTATCCATTATGCTAGTAAAACTCTAGACCGTGCCGAGCGAAATTATGCTACCGCTGAAAAAGAATTCTTAGCAGTTTTATTTGCTTGTGATAAATTCAGATCCTACACTATTGATTCTAAAGTAATTGTTCACAGTGATTATGTTGCTACTAAATATCTTATGTAAAAGAAAGATGCTAATCCTAGGCTTATTAGGTGGGTTATTTTTCTACAAGAATTTGAGTTGCATATAATTGATAGGAAAGGAGCTGAGAACCCCGTAGATGTAACTTGTCTAGGTTGGAATATGTTCTTGATGACCCACTACCTATTGATGATAGCTTTCCTAATGAACAACTAGAGGTGGTCAATGTTTCTCACAACACGCCATGGTTTGTTGATTATGCTAATTACATTGTTGATAAATACACACCACCTATTTTCACCTATCAGCAAAGTAAAAAAGTTCTTCTTTGATTTAAGACATTACTTTTGGGATGACTCACATCTTTATAAAGAGGGACTAGATGGTATTATTAGACTTTGTATATCGGAGCATGAACAGGAACAAATCCTTTGAAAGTGTCACTCTAAGGCTTATGAAGAACACCATGCGGGAGATAGAACTGCACACAAGGTATTATAGTCCAGATTTTATTGTCCTACTCTTTTCAAAGATGCTCGTAAGTTTGTCCTCTCTTGTGATGAATGTCAAAGAATTGGTAATATTAGTAGACGTCAATAAATGTCTATGAATTATTAACTTGTTATTAAACCATTTGATGTTTGGGCATAATTTGTAGCAAGATAAATTGCAGCCAAACTCATACCTCTAAATTTTTCTTCATACTCATAGTTTTGGCGCTGGAGGTCATAGATTTGATCTTGAAGAAGTCGATGTGATCGTTAAGATTGAGGACGATGTTCTCCAAGGGTTGGCCACCCACCCTATTCTCATGTGTGAACATCATGATTATAGAATGATCGGCGCTGAGTCCATGCTCCACCATCCCCTTGCACTTGAAGATCTCTTGCTCCACCACTTTCAGCCTTTCCTCCATGCTCCCAGTCCTCTTGGGGCTTTGAACATCCCGGATGTGGAGCACCCCCTCATGGGTAACAACCTCCTGAGGGTGCTTCATCACCTTCGAAAGGTAAGGGTTGATGGCATTCTCATAGAACTTGTTCTTGGAGGAGCTTGAGGAGGCCATGGAGATTTTAGATCTGACAGAAAACAACAAGAAACAGGAACATAAGATATCGCGATGCGGTGGTCAAATAATATGGGGAGTATATATAGATTCTTTATCTTTCATAACAAGTAAAACGAAAGGAAAACGGAGTCGGGAAGGTGCACGAGGGCCCACACAACATCAGGGCATGCCCTAGGGGGGCACCTAGGTGCTATGTGGGCACCTCGTGGACCCTCACGGCTTCCTTTTATTTTTATTTTTTTTCTAAATATTCCAAAACCAACATAATATTATTTTTTTTGAATTTTTTGATTCCGTTTACGTATGTATCACGTACCTATTCCTTTGCCAGTATTCTGGAGTGTTGTGGAAGGACTCCTTGATATGTTCCTCCGGTGTAATAGTCTCAATAATATTAGTTTCACCACTAATGGGTGTACCTGAAACGTACTGCTTTATCCTTTGTCCATTTACCACCTTCGGGTTAGTACCCGCGACATTATTGATCTTTATGGCTCTGGAGCAGTAAACTTCTTCGATAATATATGGTCCTTCCCACTTGGAGAGAAGTTTAGCAGCAAAGAACCTAAGATGAGAATTATATAATAAAACATATTCACCTTTCTTTTTGATCCTCTTGTCATGCCATCGTTTGACTTTTTCTTTAAACAACTTGGCATTATCATAGGCCTAGGTTCTCCATTCATCAAGTGAGCTAATGTCAAATAACCTCTTTTCACCTGCAATCTTGAAGTCATAGTTAAGTTCTTTAACATCCCAAAAAGCTTTATGTTCCAATTCAAGAGGTAAATGACATGCTATTCCATAGACCATTTTATAAGGAGACATACCCATAGGATTCTTATAAGCAGTTCTATCAGCCCACAAGGCATCATCTAATTTCTTAGACCAATTCTTTCTAGATCTATTGATAGCCTTTTGCAAAATCAATTTTACCTCCATAATCCTCAATTCAACTTGACCACTAGATTGAGGATGGTAGGGAGATGCAATTCTATGATTAACATCATATTTAGGAAGCATCTTACGGAAAGCACCATGAATAAAATGTGAACCACCATGAGTCATAATATATCTAGGGACTCCAAACCTTGGAAAGATTACTTCCTTAAGCATTTTGATAGAAGTGTTGTGATCAGCACTGCTAGTGGGGATAGCCTCAACCCACTTAGTGACATAATCAACAGCAACAAGAAAATGAGTATACCCATTGAACTTAGGAAAAGGTCCCGTATAATCAAAACCCCAAACATCAAATGGTTCAATAACAAGAGAATAATTCATAGGCATTTCTTGACATGTACTGATATTACCAATCCTTCGACACTCATCACAAGATAAGACAAACTTACGAGCATCCTTGAAGAAAGTATGCCAATAAAAATCGGATTGCAGTACCTTATGTGCGGTTCTATCTCCTGCATGGTGTCCTTCATAAGCTTCAGAGTGACACTTCCTAAGAATTTGTTCCTATTCATGCTCAGGTACACAACATCTAACAATACCATCCACACCTTCCTTATAAAGATGTGGGTCATCCCAGAAATAGTGTCTCAGATCATAAAAAAACTTATTCTTTTGCTAGTAAGTAAAACTAGGAGGTATAAACTTAGCAACAATATAATTAGCATAGTCTGCATACCAAGGAGTATTATGAGAAAAATTAATAGCAGCTAATTGCTCATCAAGAAAACTATCATTAATAGGTTGTGGGTCATCAAGCACATTTTCCAATCTAGACAAGTTATCAGCCACATGATTCTCTGTTGGGGAACGTTGCATGGGAACAAAAAAAATTCTACGCACACGAAGACCTATCATGCTGATGTCCATCTACGAGTGGAGATTTGGATCTGCGTACCCTTGTAGATCACACAGCAGGAAGTGTTAAGAAACGCGGTTGATGTAGTCTAACGTCTTCACGTCCCTCGAACCATCCCACGAACCGTCCCGCAATCCATCCCACGATCCATTCTGATCTAGCTCCGAACGGACGACACCTCCGCGTTCAGCACACGTACAACTCGACAATGATCTCGGCCCTCTTGATCCAGCAAGAAAGACGGAGAAGTAGATGACTTCTCCGGCAGCGTGACAACGCTCCGGTGGTGGTGATGATCTACTCCTCTAGGGCTCCGCCTGAGCTCCGCAGAAATCAGATCTAGAGGTAAAACTACGTGGTACATGTTTGAGTTGCACATGGCAAAGTTGTGTCTCAAATCAGCCCTAAACCACCAATATATATAGGAGGGAGGGGGAGGGCTAGACTTGAGGCACCAGGTCTCAAGGGTGCGCTGGCCAAGGGAGGAGGAGGACTCCTCCTCCAATTCGGTTTCGGAAGAGGAGTCCTCCTCTTGCGTCCCACCTCCCTCTTTCCCTTTTTTTTATTTTCCTTTGGTATTTTCTTATGTGGGGCCATGGGCCCCTTGGGCTGACTCCACCAACCCACTAAGGACTTGTGGCACCACCCTAGTGCCTTTGGCTCACTCCCGGGTGGGTGGGCCCCTCCTAGTGAACTCCCGGAACCCATTCGTCACTCCCGGTACACTACCAGAATTGCCCGAAACTTTCCGGTGACCAAATGAAACCACCCTATATATCAATCTTTGTTTCCAGACCATTCCAGAAACCATCATGACATCCGTGATCTCATCTGGGACTCCGAACTACATTCGGTAACCACACATGTAACTCAGCTATACTAAAATATCATCGAACCTTAAGTGTGCACACCCTGCGGGTTCGAGAACTATGTAGACATGCCCCGAGGCACTCCTCTGTCAATATCCAATAGCGGGACCTGGATGCCCATATTGGATCCTGCATATTCTCCGAATATCTTATCGGTTGAACCTCAGTGTCAAGGATTCATATAATCCCGTATGTCATTCCCTTTGTCCTTCGGTATGTTACTTGCCCGAGATTCGATCGTCGGTATCCGCATACCTATTTCAATCTCGTTATTGGCAAGTCTCTTTACGCATTCCGTAATAAAAGATCCCGTGACTTACACTTCATCACATTGCTTGCAAGGCTTGTGTGTGATGTTGTATTACCGAGTGGGCCCCGAGATACCTCTCTATCACACGGAGTGACAAATCCCAGTCTTGATCCATACTAACTCACACTACAAGAAGTATGTTCATTTATGACAAAAATATAACAACCATGGTTTATTGGTCATAGATCAGTGACAAAATTTTACAAAATGGTCAAGGGGTGTCCAAGGGGGTCTAAAACCCCCACCATTGTCACAATTTCTGTCAAAAAAGTCATTAGCTCATCGCGCTAATTGGTCATTAAATGTATAGCACTATCCATGCCCTTATTTTGGGTCCACCTTGACCAAATTAATATGGTCATATGCCTAAGTAAGGGTGGCTGGACACACACCTGAACATGTTTTCCTTTGTGTCATGTATACATGCAGTAGATTTTTCTATGTGTTAGCCATGCGTGTCAAATCAACCTACATGTGCAGGACCAACGGGGGGCCTCGCTATCCGACAAGTCCCAGATTTGATGCGTGGGACCAACAGACCTAAAGATATTGGTCGCTTGACGAATATGCATTTTTAACGTTGTTTCCTTTGAAAAAAAATCAAAAACTTATGCAATGCAAGGAGACCATTAGGCCCATATAGTGAATTATTTATACTAGTGTTGTCATGAAACCCTGGACCTATGGAGCTCGCCGCCGCTCTTGTTAATGTATTGTTTAGATGTCATATTTGTACTACTCTCTCATCATCTCAAAATAATTGGAAATAAACCACGATTTGTATTTTGGAATGAATGGAGTATATGATTTAGGCATGGCATCATGGCATCTTTCTACTGATGTTTGCATGTTCTAAAAAATATTGGAGTATGCGGGTTTAATTTTCTAACATGTGCAATTGTTGCTTAACTAGAATTTCTCAAACTAGATAAGAATTAAAATTACTATAATTCTTGTTACTATTTTGCTACGTAATAGCCAAAGTGATTACCTTTTTTCTAAAATAATAGAATACTTGTTTCTTATACATTAATGGCATTAGCAATTTCTATCGAATCCAGAGACCACACTGGTGTGTTAGCGCTAAATGCCTATCAATTTTCGGATTCATGCCAACTTATTCCTTAGGCTCGCGCCATATCCCACTAATGCTTGTGTAAAATTTTCCACTCAATGTTTCTGCAAATCGATTACGTGCGCGCCTTCTCAGCCCAAAACGGAGCAGCCCATGTCATATAAAATATATGAAACCCTAACTCCTCCCGAACCCACTCCAGCGCCGCCACCCCCTCCCCTTACCCCGGGTCTAGGATTCTCCCCTCTCCTCCTCCTCTCCTCCTCGTCCAGCCTCGGTCTGTCTAGATCCATCCAATTCTCACACGGATCCGACCTAACCATCCCACAACTGTGGTGATAGGCCACCAGGAAACCATCTTGAGACCCCGACGACGGCGGGTAGCAAGAACCGCTGTTGCACCAGCCGCACGCGTCACAACTGAGGGCGGGGCTTGATGGATCACCGCTTTGCCGATGTGGTCGCTACCGCCTCTCCTGGAGCAGTGCACAATGTGCTTGGCCCTAGAGCAGCAGGGGCTGGGTGAGCCGTGTCGCTTGACTGGGTCAACTCCAATGGTCTCGCCGTCGGCGGCGACGAGGCACCAGACAATCGGCCCATGCCGCAGGCGGCGGTGCTTGTAGCGGCCAATGGGATGTGTGCGTTCGCGCGCAAGGCCCCCAGGAATCCCGTGTACGTGGCCAAGGTGACTATGCCATTCATAGCCCCGTGTGGGCCACTCACTATCGCCGTCGCCTTAGAGTTCAGAATCGGTCAGTCCCTTTCTTTTCTTTCTGAGCACTATCGATCGATGAAGGTGTTTATGGTTGCTCAAATTAATTTCTGAATGTGCCAAATCTGCTTATATGTACATGAACTAAAATCTCCTGCTCTGAAGGTGCTAGCGTCAGTGAGGAAATTTATCAATGGTGGGTTCAGTAGACAGTAGTAACTCAAATCTGCTGTTATATTGTGTGCAGCAAGAGAAGATAGATGTTCATGCCATTTTCTTAACTGTGTCACCCGTTTTTAGCTAGGTTTCCTGTTTTATGATGATTGTAGGCTTACCTATTTTATGAATGTATATAATGCAGAGACACAACAAGGAATATTTGATACTATACTGAAACGTGTCATTGATTTTGATTCTGAATCCTAGCCTCTGATATGTGACAGTGCAAAATATCTAATAACAAGAATGCTCAATCCTCGCCCAGCTGAACGCTTGACAGCACACGAGGTTCTATGTTAGTTTCTTTCACTACCTTATACTCCTGGTTCCACGTATTCTCTATTCCCTTAACACGTTCATTCAATTGAAATACTTGCAGCAATTGCATTCAGGCCATCCATGGATTCGTGATCATGGAGTTGCTCCGGATCGTCCTCTTGACACAACTGTCTTATCTCGCATCAAGCAATTCTGTGTGATGAATAAGTTGAAGAAGATGGCTTTGCGAGTGAGTTCAATTCTTCTTGAGCTCAATTTTTAATTGCCTCCTTTGGATCCATGAGCTTGCACGGAGGTTATTTTTGGCATTTGGCTCTACAGGAGACTCTTGTTCACTCCACCAGAATTCATTTACAGATGCATTCTTTGCCGTTTGTTGAATTTCTAAATGATCTTGTATGTGAAATAGTACTTTGGCTGTTCCATTGAATCTGTTCAGGCTATCTATGATTTCTATTGGGCTGTCAGCTTGTCACCTACTGATCAAAGGCTTATCTAACTGGATTCACATTATCCTGTACATGCATTTCTATACTAATAAAGTTACACGCTGACAACCTACTAAAAAATACAGGATTTTTGTCTTTACACTAATGTTACACAAATAATTATTATTTGGCAGTCATTACACTTATATCCTACGCGCATTCATATGTCAAATATTTAATATGCATTATTAGAAAAAAAAATCTAAGCTATTTTTCTTTTTGAGTTTCATAAATCCAGAGAGTACGATTTTGCTTACTAGATAAAAATTTGTACGTTTTCTATGATAAATTGGTCAACTTTTGAATAATTTCTTAACACGTGAGATAATCTTAAAGCTATTTTAGAGCAAAAAAATAGATAATCTTCCGCCACATGTTCTTCTGCAAGAAAAGTATAAACAAGAATCAAGTTAGCGTTCTTCATGGCGTTGCTTGTTTGTATAATTTGTTTGTGTTCTTCATGTTGCAATTCAGTCAAGTAAAGACTAACGAAACATGCTACCCTCTTTCTAACTGATGTTTTGCAACCATGTTAATATTTAATGGAAATTTATGAGACTCTTCCGAGAACATTATTTCAACAGTTCATTTCCGTAACTAGGTTGGTAGCATTTTCCTTTTCAACAGTAAAGGTTGAGATCACTACAAGAACTAGTTTTGATTGTTACTCCTTAGATTCAAACTGATGAATTATGTTAAAATTTATATATGAGGTTGTGTTTCTGCCATGCATACTTTGTGTGCATGTGTTGTTTGTGTTGAGGTCAATTTATAGTTTGCAACGATGAATTTGGTTTGGTGGCTTATGAGATGTGTTGTGTAGTGCCCCTCATCGTGGTGCTGTTTATTTTACTGTGTTAAATATATAGGATTCACATCTCTTGATCTTGGAAGTTACTAATGTGAGATTTTTTTGCACAAAGTATTGAGCTAAGAAAAGAATAATTGTGCAATTTCTGAAATTTCCATGGGTACAAGTCTTAAGTCTTGTGTTTCTATTCATTGATGTGAACTTTTAAGTCAAGCTGTTGAATGTAAAACCTCCATTTGTATTTAGTTTGCTCATATTTTGTATGATTTCTTATGTTTGATTGTTCCAATTACCAGGATGCTTTGAAGCACTCAGAAGAAGCGAGGGGCAGAAGAAACTTCGTTTCTCATTGTTGTTATGTCTCATGACTAAAATTTGTGCTTCTTGTCAAATATTGTAGACCTATGTTGCTATGTGCTTGTGCCCTTGTTGGGTCTTTCTGTTGTGCACTTGCACTTGTAGAACTATTTTGTTGTGCACTCTAGAATTATTTTGATGTGCGATTGTGCACTTGTTAGAAGTTTGTTGGATGATGTATTGTATTTCATGTGGTGTTTTATTGATATAAATATACAGTTTATCTGCCATATTGTTTCTGTTGTACGTGTTCTCTAAGGGGCGTAACGTGAGATGTGCATGCTTCTGAGAATATAATGCATCAGCCCAAATGATCCAGATCATTTCAATAAAAAAGGTATTAGGCCAAGCCCATGTAGGCTAGAATGGTGGATTGGGCTCTGAAATTTATGATGATCTCATTTGGTCACTAGCAATGCCACATCAGCTCAGCCACATCAGATCCTACGTGGCTCGGGCAATTGGGTAATGACCAAACCAAAATTTTGGTCAATAGAGATCTACGACAAAAATTTCAAAAAGGTCATCTTTGTTCATTCTTGACGACCAACTGTTGACCTTTTGAATTTGGTCACAAGAAGGTCATAAAATATAAATAATGACAATTTAGTGACTGAAATATAGGGTCAACAATGAACAAATTTCTTGTAGTGTCAATAGACACCTTCGGAGATACGTTTAGTGTCGGGACCCCGATCCTAAGCCATAGGAATCTAGCGTGTAACACATCACATCTCTTTGCGGTCTCATGCACGGTTATCCCCACGGCTGCAGCCTTACCTTAGCCAGGACTGTTTGCGCCTTTTGACTCGTGTATGCAATTGCGTCGCTAGCATTCCGATGTTAAAGAATCCGGATCCACATGTCTAGTTATAAACCCAAGTGGCAGTTCCGTACAGGGACAGACATACATGACCCAGCAAAGCCGGTGTCGGTCAACAACGAATGTAGACGAGTCGTAGCAAGCTACAAGGACTCCATTACATCACGTGACATTTCCCCAAAGGGGTAGACACAGCAGCTAAGAAGGACACATGCCGGTCAATCAATGTGTCCGGAGCAGTAGCGGACTACCATGGCTCGATGGAATCACAAAGGGGCATTTCCCCGTAAGCAGTGCTACTAAGGCATACGACTAGGTATTCGAACCCCATACATATCAAGTACAACACACGTACGCATGGCATACAGCTATGCAAAGATACATCGATGGCATCACAACATAACCATAAAGATACAAACTTTATTTACAAGGCTCGGAAGAGCCTCACACATAATATTACACAGATAGGGGTCTCACGACCGATCATCACAAGTCATTCAAACAAGTCTTACAAGCCAGCGGAAGGTTAAAACTGTCTGAGTACAGACAGATGGAAAGGTAAAAGGCACATGGCCTGACTATCTACAGACCCAACCTAGGGCCAGATCGTAGCTGGGACACCAGCTACTCATTGTTGTCAACGTCTAGATAGAACCCACCATTAGGGTCATTAACAACCTCTGCAACAATTTATTAAGCAAACGTCAGTACAAAAGTACTCAGCAAGACTTTAGGATAATCTGTCTACTCATGCATTGTATCAAGAAGGATTTGTGGGGTTTCATGCAGAAAGCCAGCATTTGACTCTTGGCTAGACAAACTTACATTTTCAAATAGCTTTGACAACTTTGTTTTCTCGCACACGAGTCCACTAACACCACAACAATACTCCATCGTGGAATCATTCCGTCTCTCTACGGAAATGCCATCCACGACACTCACACTTATCTTTACATTTTTATGAATAGCAATTATAGTTGTCTATCAACAACATATGTTTCGAAGTAGTCCATATCCGCGGACACGGCTATTCGAATAGATCATAACCCTGCAGGGGTGTACTTCTTCACACACGCTCTCGCCACTTATCGCCATGTGCACAACATGCACGTGGGCAACCTTCAAGCGAAAGCCCAGCGAGGAAGTCGGCCACGACCATTAATCACCCTAATACCTAGTCCAGGTTTATCGCCTATCTGAGGGTAACCCGCACGGAAATCCGGCCGAGGTTTCCGCCACGGCCCCAAACGATGTGCGCATGGTTCACAAGCCCACCATCCGGGTGCCACTTGGTACACCGTGCCACTTCCTACCGCATCATAGTCCACCTCTAAGGTCAGCACTATGCACGGCCTCCAGCATGGCTATAAACACCAGAAACTACTTGCAACTCCTGGACCGAGTTCTTGGCGATTAATAATTCGAGAGGGTCAATTAAGTATCCCAACGTGTGGCTGTATCTAGTCTTGAATTACATGCACGGAACTCAGTTCCTAAGGACGGTTCCAATCAAACAACCGGCCATGTACTCCTACATAGCCTTTCACCGGTACCTTTACCAAATCAGGTTCAACACACAACCTTTATTAACTGAACACATTCTCACGATCCTATTCATCACCCAGATGACAGACCTTACACAACTCTGAGCATAGCATGTATAGCAGGATAAGACACATCATGGCTCAAGCATCTACCAGGTATGCTAGGTTGCAAGGTTTAGCTATTTACTGTGACAAAGACAGGTCATGCAAAGGAATGGGTTCAACTAACGTGGTAAAAGCATTGAAAGCATTTTGACCTAATGCAATAAGAGCAGGAGCGAGAACATGGGATTTATCGGGATGATCAAAATGGTTGCTTGCCTTGTTGCTCAGCACAGGGGTGATATCCGTCAGCTGGATAATCGGTCGTATCTGAAGGGGTGGGGCCTATCGAATAACAACATACAACCAATAACAATCATATGCAACAGTCATGATGCATGAACATGGCATGAAATGAAGGTGATATGTTTCAATGTGGTTGGTGAACCCTAGTTTGCGTCTAGTTTGAAATCCAAATTCAAATATTATTTGAAATGGCATATTTGTCTTAATCATTTAACTAATTTGACCTGATGTTGTTTCATAACTTTATTTTTCATGCATGAAAGTAGCACCATTGTGTTCATTGAATTTTTCTCATAATTTTTCATATATTATTTGTCCAATTTGGGGTTATATTCAATTTTATATGAATTTCCAAAGTTTTGAACCTATTCTGAATTATTTTTAAACAGAAAAAGGTTTTATTGCATCAGCATGACATCAACAGGTCACCTGGCCGTTGAAAGTCAAACCTGACTAGTGGGACCCACCAGTCAGTGACTCTGACCAGTTTTAGTTTAAGTTTAAACTTAATTAGCTAATTAACAAAGCTAGACCCACATGTTAGTGACTGTTTGACTTTTAATATATTTTTTGTTTTTATTTTAACTAATCTTTAATTAAACAGGGGGCAAGCCCCACTTGCCACGAACTCAGGGGAGTCAACCCCACCAGCGATGGGGTCAAACCCACTGGCGGCGAGGCTCCGGCGACCACAGGAACGACGGAGGGCATTCGGTTTCCTATTCCGGCGACCAAGCGCACAGCAGAAGGGCTCATTCGATCGACCACTCGATCGCGAGCAGAAAGGAACAAGCCATAGGGGCTGAATGACCGGAATTGACGCTGACGACGAGCTCGGCGGCTGCCGGAGCTCGGCCATCGTCGAGGTCATCGAAACAGAGGGCATTTCGCACGGGGCTGGGCTCCTAGAGCATCTACGCGATGAGCTGGAGCCATTGCAGGCCTCGGGTGGACCAACCAGTCACCGTAGGGTCACCGGCGATGAGCTACCGCGGTGGTCCTCGTCGGGCTCCGGTGAAACTAAGCCTAGAGCTCGGAATCAAGAGGGGAAACAAGGGGGAAAGCACCCCGAGCTCATAGGAGTGTAGTGATGTCGAAAGTGGGCTCGGGATGGCCTGAGGAGGGAGATCGGCGGTGGTGAACGTCGGCGATCCGAGGAAGAAGACGACGACGTTGAGGTGATGGAGGGCTCGAGAGCTTGCGTGACTTGCTAGAGAGCTTTAGGAGTTCTCGATGGTTCTTTTGCGCGGCTCAGAAGAGAGGGAGAGGGGTTGGAGCGCAGCGAGCTCGAGCTCAGCTCGGGCTCTAATTGCGGCCGAGAGGAAGAGGGGAGAGAGACCGAATGGGGAGAGGATGAGGTCGGGAATGGATCCCGGAGGAGTTATCCCTCCTCTCCAGTGCATCGGGGAGGTCCAGGCAGGCGCACAGGTGCGTGGCCGCGCCGGAACAAGCGGCGGCCACCTCCTGCTGCTCGTTGGCACGAGGTAGACGACAGGAGAAGAGGTGGGCCGGGCCTCAGGTGAGCAGTAGATAGGGTTTTTCCATTTTTCCTTCTTTCCAGTTTCTGTTTATTCTTCTGACATCTGTTTCTATTTTAATTTTGACTCAGAACTAATTCAAAAATAGTTTGAAAAATACTAGAGTGTTAGTTGGAATATTTCCAACCATACATAAAGTTTTCAACATTTTTGGAAACTTTGAATTATTCGAAATTAAATATATAATTGATTTCAGTGACTTTCAAATTTAAAATAAAATGCCAAAAGCATTTTGAAAATATGTTTCACCCCTGATATGTTGTTTTCAACATTTATCCGAAAAGATGAACTTTTCTAATGGCCATTTTGGGTTCATTGATTTAGCACTAGTTGAATTGTTTTTTGAATAAGGAGTGGCTAGGGTTTTGCTTTGATTTTGCCACTTCATTTGAGTTTATTTCCATTTCTTGAATGCAAAGAAAGAAAACATGAGCACAACTTTCTAAACTCTAATAGGGAACAGGGATGTCACAACTCACCGCCACTCAAAAGAATCTCGTCCCGAGATTTGGAAGTCGTCGGGAATAGCGCGGGATACTCAAGTCGAAGACGATCCTCTCTTTCCCATGTTGCCTCTTTTTCAGAATGATTTGACCATTGAAATTGAAGAAACTTGAGGTTTCGACGTCGAGTGGTACGCTCAGCTTGATCAAGAATACGCACAGGGTATTCTCGGTATGAAAGGTTATCTTGGAGATCAAGCGTTTCGTGGTCCACTTCACGGATAGGATCCGAAAAGCAACGCCTGAGTTGCGAGACGTGGAAGACATCATGAACCTTGGAAAGATGTGGAGGAAGTTCCAACTGGTAGGCAACTTCTCCTCGTTTGGCAAGAATGCGAAAAGGACCGATGTAATGAGGATCCAACTTGCCCTTGATACCGAATCGATGGGTACCCTTCAAAGGTGTAACCCGAAGGTAAGCCTTCTCGTCAACTTCAAAGGTCACAGCCTTATGATGACGATCATATTGGCTCTTTTGACGAGACTAGGCTGTTTTCAACTTTTCACGAATAATGCGAACCTGCTCTTCTGCATCCTGGATCATATCCGGACCAAAGAGTTGCCTCTCTCCGGTTTCTAACCAATTAAGAGGTGTTCGACATCTTCCTCCATAGAGAACTTCAAAAGGAGCTTTCCCAAGCTTGATTGATAACTATTGTTATAAGAAAATTCGGCGAATGGAAGGAACTTCTCCCAATTCATACCGAACGATATAACACAAGCTCGGAGCATATATTCTAGGATTTGATTCACTCTTTCAACTTGACCACTTGATTGAGGATGGAAAGCAGTGCTAAAAGATAAGTGAGTCCCCATGGCATTCTGAAAACTTTCCCAGAAGCGAGAAGTAAAGATAGTCCCACGGTCTGAGTTAATCTCCAGGGGAACACCATGAAGAGACACTATTCGAGAGATATATAGCTCTGCTAGCTGGCTAGCTGTTATAGTCTCACGAACTGGAAGAAAATGAGCTACTTTGCAAAGACGGTCAATGACCACAAAGATAGCATTATTTCCTTTTTTGGTCTTGGGAAATCCAGTGATGAAATCCATACTGACTTTATCCCATTTCCATTCAGGAATAGCTAAAGGTTGAAGGGTGCCAGCAGGCCTTTGATGTTGTGCCTTAACTCGACGACAAACGTCGCAGTTAGCAACGAACTCAGCAATTTCTCTCTTCATCCTAGTCCACCAAAACCTCTCGCGTAGGTCCTGATACATCTTAGTACTACCAGGATGAATGGTGAGAGGAGAATCATGAGCCTCCTTAAGGATCAACTGCCGCAGACGTTTGCTCTTAGGAACCACTAAACGGTTTTGAAAGAACACGGCACCTTGCTCATTAATAGAGAAATCCCTAGCTTTTAAGCTAGCAATATTCTCCTTGATCCAGGATACACCCTTATCATATGCCTGTACGGCTATGATTTGATTCCGAAGAGTAGGCTTCGCCACCAGGTTAGAAAGGAATCCTTCAGGAATAATGTGAAGATTTAACTTCCGAAATTCCTCATAGAGATGTGGTTGACCTTGTTGTAGCATCAGGTTGTTACAATAAGATTTACGACTTAGTGCATCAGCCATAACATTGGCCTTCCCCGGGGTGTAAGATATCCCTAAGTCGTAATCTGTGATCAACTCTACCCACCGTCTTTGCCTGAGATTCAAATCCGGCTCGGTGAAGATATATTTCAGACTTTGGTGATCAGTGAATATTTCGCAGCGATTACCAAGAAGGTAATGTCGCCAGGTTTTAAGTGCATGGACTACAGATGCAAGCTCAAGATCATGTGTGGGATAATTATCCTCATGTGGAAGCAACTGTCGAGATGCGTATGGAATCACATGCCGATCCTGCATGACAATGCAACCTAATCCTTGTCGCGAGGCGTCGCAATAGATAACAAAGTCCTTAGAGAAATCTGGTGGTAGCAACATAGGTGCGGAAGTTTGGCGTCTTTTCAGTTCCTGAAAACTATGCTCACACTGTGGTGTCCACTCGAACTTTTTATCTTTCTTGAGGAGTTCAGTTAGAGGCTTTGCAACCTTGGAGAAATTATCGACAAAGCGGCGACAATAGCTCGCTAGACCAAGAAAACTCCTAACTTGCTTAACCGATTCAGGTTGAGTCCAATCAAGGACGGATTAAACTCTCTCGGTATTGACAGCAATACCCTTACCAGAGATTACGTGGCCTAGATAGGTCACTTCTGGTAACCAAAATTCACATTTTGAAAACTTGGCATATAGGCGGTGCTCTCGAAGTTTCATCCATCCCAGCCTTAGATGCCCTCCATGTTCTTCTTCGTTCTTCGAGTAGATGAGAATATCATCGAGGTATACTACGACGAATTTATCAAAACACTCCATGAAGATTGAATTCACCCAGCGGGAGAAGGTGGCTGGGGCATTGGTTAAACCGAAGGACATGACGGTGTACTCGTATTGGCCAAATCGAGTGACAAAAGCCGTTTTTGGAATGTCCCCGTTCTTGATATTGATTTGATGGTAACCCAACCTCAAATCCATTTTGGAGAAGGCTGAGGATCGAGCGAGCTGATCATACAGGTCACTGATCCTGGGGAACGGATACTTGTTCTTTATGGTGACCAGGTTAACTGGTCGATAATCTACAACCATCCGATCTGTTCCGTCTTTCTTCTTGACGAAGAGGACGGGACAAGCTCAAGGAGAAGAGCTAGGACGAATGAAACCTTTATTCAAGTCCTCATCTAATTGCTTCTTAAGTTCGGCTAGCTCCAAGGGTGCCATCTTATAAGGTCTTGTAGCTATTGGGACAGTTCTCGGAACAAGGTCTATCACAAACTCTACATCCCTGTTAGGTGGAATTCCTGGCAGTTCTTCTGGAAAAACATCCGGAAAGTCACGGACTACCGGAATGTCTTCAAGTTCTGGAAGAGGATTGCCATTGAGGGAATAGAGTTGGCATTTGTCAACTCGAGTAGAGACATTGACTATCTCACCTGAGGGATGGGTAAGCTGAACATTTCTAGAATGAGTATCAATCTTGGCATAATGGGCCAACATCCAGTCCATACCCAAGATGATATTTATATCCGAAGATTTCAAGGCTATCAAAGATGCTAGAAAAACTAGCCTGTCTACTATAATTTCATTGTCATAGGTTATCCTGGAGGTTTGCCATTTACTACCAGGGGTTTGGACAACCAATGGGATTGGCATATCACAGAAAGACATGTTATGCAACTTTGCATAACTTTCTGAAATGAAGGAATGAGATCGCCTAGTGTCAAAAAGAACATACACTGGGTGATGATTGGCAAGGAGTGTACCCAAAATGACGTCGGGATCCTCTGCAGCTTCTTCTGCTGAAACATAGTTCACACGACCACGTGCAGGAGTTGGCTTCACATAGTAAGCTTTGCCCGACTTGCCTTGCCCAATGGACTTTCCAAGTTGCTTGGCACTCATATTCTGAGGACACTCTCGAGAGTAGTGCCCTGGTTCTCGACACTTGTAATAGGTCACCTGATTGGCACGTGGTGCAGCATTGCTAGCTCGACCATGATACGTCTCCAACGTATCTATAATTTTTGATGGTTTCATGCTATTATCTTGTCAAACTTTGGATGTTTTGCATGCTTTTTATTTATTTTCTAGGACTAACTTATTAACTCAGTGCCAAGTGCCAGTTCCTGTTTTTTCCATGTTTTTGACCCCTTTCAGAGGAGATTTTGAAACGGAGTCCAAGCGGAAGAAAATCCCGTAAAAGATTTTTTCTGGAACGGAAGAAGATCGGAGGACTTGGGAGCCAAGCTAGAAGAGCCCCAGGGGCCCCACAAGCCCCCACCCTGCGGCCAGGGGGGGCGCGCCATCCAGGCTTGTGGGCCCCCCTGGAGGTCCCCTGACCTAGATCTTGCGCCTATATATTCCCAAATATTCCCAAAAAATCAAGAGACGATCGCAATTACTTTTCCACCGCCGCAAGCTTCTGTCTCCGCAAGAGCCCATCTGGGGCACGTCCTGGTGCCCTGCCGAATGGGGGATTTGGATACGGAGGGCTTCTTCATCAACACCATGACCTCTCCGATGATGCTTGAGTAATTCACCATAGACCTATGGGTCCATAGCTAGTAACTAGATGGCTTCTTCTCTCTCTTGGATCTTCAATACATAGTTCTCCATGATCTTCATGGAGATTTATCCGATGTAATGTTCTTTTGCGGTGTGTTTGTCCAGATCCGATAAATTGTGGATTTATGATCAGATTATCTATGAATCTTATTTGAGTTTCTTCTGAGCTCTCTTATGCATGATTTCATATCCTTGTAGTTCTCTTCGAGTTGTGGGTTTTGTCTGGCCAACTAGATCTATGATTCTTGCAATGGGAGAAGTGCTTGGTTTTGGGTTCGTATCGTGCGTTGACCTCACCCAATGACAGAAGGGGTAGCGAGGCATGTATCGTGTTGTTGCCATCAAGGGTAAAAAGATGGGGTGTTCATCATTGGTTTGAGATTATCCCTCTACATCATGTCATCTTGCTTAAAGCGTTACTCTGTTCGTCATGAACTCAATACACTAGATGCATGCTGGATAGCGGTCGATGTGTGGAGTAATAGTAGTAGATCCAGAAAGTATCGGTCTACTTGTCTCGGACGTGATGCCTATATGCTAGATCATTGCCTTAGATATCGTCATGACTTTGCGCGGTTCTATCAATTGCTCGACAGTAATTTCTTCACCCACCGTGATATTTGCTATTATGAGAGAAGCCTCTAGTGAACACTATGGCCCCGAGGGTCTACTCCACACCATATTTTCAGCCTTACACTTTTGAATTTGTTGCACTTTCCGCCTTCAGATCTCACTTTGCAAACAATCTTGAAGGGATTGACAACCCCTTTGAAGCATTGGGTGCAAGCTTGTTTGTGTTTGCGCAGGTACTTTGGACTTGATGAGGCCCTCCTTCTGGATTGATACCTTGGTTCTCAAAATGAGGGAAATACTTATTGCTCCTGTGCTGCATCACCCTTTCCTCTTCAAGGGAAAAACCAACGCAAATCAGGGAAGTAACAAGAAGAATTCCTAAGCGCCAGGGAAGGACTTTTGTTGCCGTAGAAGACCACCATAGGTTTTTGCTGGAGGGTTGGTCTGATTCGCCTAAGGCGCCACATAGGATGGCCTCGGGGTATATCTTGGCGGCAGAGAGCTATTTGGAACCCACAGCCTGCGTTTTGGAAACGCGGAACCAGATGACGAGCCAGAGTCACGGGAGTGCTTCTTTGTGGCTTCATAGTCGGTATGAGCAGTCTCGGCACTGATCGCCTTGTTGACAAGAGCTTGAAAGCTTGTACACTCGTGGAGACGCAGGTCGCGACGAAGTTCAGGGCTCAGACCCTTATAGAATCTTGCTTGCTTCTTGGCATCAGTTGACACCTCTTTAGTTGCATAGCGGGCGAGGTTACCTAACTCGCGGCTATAAGCATCCACGGTCAATTTTCCCTGGGTGAAGGCACAAAATTCATCTCGCTTTCTGTCCATCAGACCCTGTGTAATATGGTTCAGACGGAAGGCTGCACTAAAGTCTACCCATGTGGCTGCTGGTCCGGCAGGATGCATAGCTTCAAAGTTCTCCCACCAAAGATTGGCGGGTCCTTCCAGAAAGTATGCCACAAAGTTCACCTTGTCTGCCTCAGAAACATTTGCAAAGCAAATCTTGCGCGATATACTGCACAACCAGTCGTCAGCATCGAGGGGGTCGACGGAGTGATGCAACTTCGGAGGATTCAGCTTCACAAAGTCATTGAGGGACACTGCATCATTCCTCGGCTGACGAGCCGTATTTTGCTCAATACACTCTAGCAGACGGTTGGTCTCCCTTTTGTTTCTTTCCGCCTCAAGCATAACTTCCGCCAAGGAGGGCTGGTGAGGCAGTTCCTCCTGCGATGCTTGACTACCCTCTCCCTGCTCATGAGCAGGGGCACGGTTCAACCTGGTGAACACCATCCTGACAAACAAACTCACAGCTTAGACCAATATCAACATGAATACTAACTATGGATTAAGAATGCACTGAACACATGGAATGCGGAAATGAACATGCGAACAACATGGTAACAAGCAACTCCTATATATACACCATGGTTCATACACACCATTACATAGTTCAGTACAACCTTAACCGAAGAGCAAACTACTGAAAAGATGATACTACTCATCAGAGGCTTTCCAGGCTTCCTATACATTATTTATCTATGCCTCCGGAATTCATGTCACGGCACAAGCGTACTCCACAAGACACACAGGACTATGGAAGTACAGCTACTACCATACTACTCCTCCACTCACGGATTCAGGCATCCGCATAGAACATCTCATAAAGGTGGCCTCCATGGCGTTGGAGCTCAACTTGCGGATCAGGAAATACTCGAGCCTGAGACCCCTGGGAACCGTAAGAGCACGGGTGTGCCCTTGGTCCCCTGACTGATGGTAGTAGAGGTCCCCTAAGAGGGGTGACTCCTCCTATAGCAGGTCAGTCAACATGAGCCGGAAGATGGGCACTAATAGGGTTCAGCATCTTCGTATCTCCATACCTTGTCTGGACTACAGGTGCCAGCTGTGTCAAAGTCGTCCATAGACGGGCACGTGTAGCCTAAAGCTCCATACGAAGGGCACAAGCATCCCTGTCTCTATTCTCTAACATCTCAGCGGTGGACTGCAGCAGCGGATCCTCCATAGAGGAATCAAAGTAGACCCCATTGAGGTATCCTTGTTCTCCTGGCTGAGAGGCAGGAACATAGCAGAACTCTGAATTCTACAGCAGTGCATGTCTGGCCCTCATATGGTCAACATTGAATAGGCAGCATCTTGTACTGCCATGTCAACAGTAACCCCCAACCCATAAGACCAATGGATCGGCTCCTCGGCTCTAGGGTAATCTGGGAATACCCTAACAGTGCACAGATACTAAGGATGGCAATGGGTAGGGTATGGGCAGGGTAGAGCAATACCATACCCATACCCGTATAGTTAGTGGGTATGAAATTCTACCCATACCTATACCCACGGGTATAAAACTTTACCCATACCCATACCCGACGACTACCTGTACCCATTGGGTACCCAGCGGATAGAACAAATAGTACACAAGTTGTTCACAATTTTACACTCACTGATAGCACATTTGACACAAAATTGATTTATCTTGGCTCGATAAGAGGTATATGAGTACATGACCATGAGCAAAATTGAGAAATCACAACATACTCATAAGTTAATAGGAATAGAAGAGTCACCTGACAAATAAATGATTAATTGGCGATAACATAACATTAGTTCACAAATGGGTAGGATATGGGTATACCCACGGGTACAAGGCTATACCCGTACCCTACCCATGATTTAACAGGTAGGGTATGGGTACTACCCATGGGTATAAAAGTGTGCCCATACCCTGCCCATGCGGGTACAATACCCGTGGGTACCTGTACCCATGGGTAAAATTGCCATCCTTAACAGATATTGACTCTGATTAAAATCCCGTATTGCTCCTCCACTGTATACTCAGGGTACCAGCGGTAACCGGCTACTGACATCGCCTTACTAACATAGTCGTATGACCCAGCACATCAATGCACCTAGTCAGACGGACCACCTGACGATAAGGACGGCCAGGCATCTGAAAATAGAGAGTAATGCAAAAACATTAGAGCTCTGAAGACAAAATTGGGGAGCATAACGGCTGTAAATGCTTAAAAACAATTTTGAGACAACCCATAATAGACAAGATAGCATAACCACTCAACTATCAAGTTCAATTCCATGGTCATCAAAACTTACTTTCTTTTCCTTGGAATAAAAGAAACCCGGAGTAACTCTCGACTCGTTGTCCTATAATCTACCGATCAGTAATACACGATCCTGAGAGAAAGATAAGTAACCTAGTACTTAATCCCCGCAGAAAAGACGAGGATGACCAGAATAGAATAATTTAAGAAGATAAGCAAGAGTCTTACGTTCCCTTCCACAAACAATTCCCTTGTATATAACTAAAGCAATTCTAGACTCAACTTCGACCAGTTTGGCTTAATAATCCTACAGTCAGTCAGGCTGTGATACCAACGCTGTCGGGACCCCGATCCTAAGCCATAGGAATCCAGCCTGTAACACATCACCATTGTTCAAGAAATCGGTAACTGGTAGCTCCTCGGTCGGCTTGGGTGTAGCGATTAATTGGTGAATTGGCCTATTAACTGGATTAATTGGTCGACCATTAATCGGTAGATTAAACAGAAACTTGCCAACTTATATCTAAATTTTTTATGTATCATACCATAATTCCATGCACCTAGCTATGTAATATACCAAAATATTCTATTGTAGGCATATAAAAAATAGATAAGAGGTAAAATTAATAATTGTTATACATCTGAATATATAAAATCTCAAAATTCAAAATGAGCAATTAAACATTTAAACTTCTCCATATACTTGCTAACATACACATAATATACTACAGATAACAGCCAAAACCAACAGTTCCATCCATCCATCTACAAAATTGTAATTCATAATCTACAAATATATGAATGTTGGATTCTCCAGTAAGGTATGGGGGGAAGATGGTAGTACCTTGCCTGATGGTGACGCCATTGAGGAAGAGATTGGGAAGCATCCCATCGGAGAGGATGGGGAGTGTCCAAGGGGGGTCATGTCGAGGCAAGCGACTAGAATGGCGGAGCAACTAAATCTTCCAGGTGTAGTGTGGAGACTGGCACTGGTGAGAACACGACTAGACACCAGCTAGGTTACGAGGGGATGAGAGGAGCATGAGGAAGCGCGAGGAGGGCCAAATCCTAGGTATTTAGTAGAAAGAGGGGGTGGGAGGCATTATGTGCCAGAATTTTGGGATTCGTTTGCCCACCGGTTCATAGGCCTGCAGTGATTAATCGGTGTGGCAACTAATTAATCGGTAGGACAACTCATTAATCGGTCTAACTGGCCAATTAATCGGCATGGCAAGTTAACACGATGAATAGGTGTTATTCGATTCGGTCACCCTAAGAGTAGCGATTAACTGGCAAGTTAACTGGTTCATTGGACGAATTCTTGAGCAGTGCACATCGCATCTCTTTGCGGTCTCACACACGGTTATCCCCACGGTCGCAGCCTTACCTTAGCCGGGACCGTTTGCGCCTTTTGACTCGCGTGTGCAATTGTGTCGCTATCATTCCGATGTCAAAGAATCCGGATCAACATGTCTAGTTATAAACCCAAGTGGCAGTTCCATACAGGGACATACATACATGACCCAGCAAAGCCGGTGTCGGGGAATGTAGACGAGTCGTAGCAAGCTACAAGGACTCCATTTAATCGCGTGACATTTCCCCAAAGGGAGAAACACAGCAGCTAAGAAGAACACATGCCGGTCAACCAATGAGTGCTACTAAGGCATACGACTAGGTATTCGAACCCCATACATATCAAGTACAACACACGTACGCATGGCATACAAATACGCATAGATACATCGATGGCATCACAACATAACCATAAACATACAAACTCTATTTAGAAGGCTCGGAAGAGCCTCACACATAATATTACACAGATAGGGGTCTCACGATCAATCATCACAAGTCATGCAAACAAGTCTTACAAGACAGCAGAAGATTAAAACTGTCTGAGTATAGACAGATGGAAAGGTAAAAGGCACATGGCCTGACTATCTACAGACCCAACCTAGGGCCAGATCGTAGCTAGGACACCAGCTACTCGTCATCGTCAACGTCTAGATAGAACCCACCATTAGGGTCATTAACACCCTCTGCAACAATTTATTAAGCAAACGTGAGTACAAAAGTACTCAGCAAGACCTTAGGATAATCTATCTACTCATGCATTGTATCAACAAGGAGTTGTGGGGTTTCATGCAGAAAGCCAACATTTGACTCCTGGCTAGACAAACTTACATTTTCAAATAGCTTTGACAACTTTGTTTTCTTGCACACGAATCCAGTAACACCATAACAATACTCCATCGTGGAATCATTCCGTCTCCCTACGGAAATGCCATCCACGACACTCACATTTATCTTAAAAAAATTATGAGTAGCCATTATAGTTGTCTATGAACAACCTATGTTTCCAAGTAGTCCATATCCGCGGACGCGGCTATTCAAATAGATCATAACCCTGCAGGGGTGTACTTCTTCACACACGCTCTCGCCACTTATCTCCATGTGCACATCATGCACCTCGGCAACCTTCAAGCGGAAGCCCAGCGAGGGAGTCGGCCACTACCATTAACCATGCTAATACCGAGTCCAGGTTTATCGCCTATCTGAGGGTAACCCGCACGGAAGTCCGACCGAGGTTTCCGCCATAGCCCCAAACGATGTGCGCAGGGTTCCAAAGCCCACCATCCGGGTGCCACTTGGTACACTGTGCCACTGCCTACCGCATCATAGTACACCTCTAAGGTCAGCACTATGCACGGCCTCCAGCATGACTATAAACATCAGAAACTACTTGCAACTCCTGGACCTAGTACTAGGCCATTAATAAGTCGAGAGGATCAATTAAGTATCCCAACGTGTGGTAGTATCTAGTCTTGGCTTACATACACAGAACTCGGTTCCTAAGGACGGTTCCAATGAAACAACCCGCCATGTACTCCTACATAGCCTTTCACCAGTACTTTACCAAATCAGGTTCAACACACAACCTTTATTAACTGAACACATTGTCACAATCCTGTTCATCACCCGGATGACAGACCTTACACAACTCTGAGTATAGCTTGCATAGCAGGATAAGACACATCATGGCTCAAGCATCTACCAGGTATGCTAGGTTGCAAGGTTTAGCTACTTACTGTGACAAAGACAGGTCATGCAAAGGAATGGGTTCAACTAACGTGGTAAAAGCATTGAAAGCATTTTGACCTAATGCAATAAGTAAGAGCAGGAGCGAGAACATGGGATTTATCGGAATGATCAAAATGGTTGCCTTGTTGCTCAGCAGACGGGTGATATCCGTCAGCCGGATTATCAGTCGTATCTGAAGGGGCGGGGCCTATCGAATAACAACATACAACCAATAACAATCATATGCAACAGTCATGATGCATGAACATGGCATGAAATGAAGGTGATATGTTTCAATGTGGTTGGTGAACCTTAGTTTGCATCTGGTTTGAAATCCAAATTCAAATATTATTTGAAATGGCATATTTATCTTAATCATTTAATTGATTTGACTTGATGCTGTTTCATAACTTTTTTTTCATGCATGAAAGTAGCACCATTGTGTTCATTGAATTTTTCTGATAATTTTTCATATATTATTTGTCCAACTTGGAGTTATATTCAATTTTATATGAATTTCCAAAATTTTGAACCTATTCTGAATTATGTTTAAACAGAAAAAGGTTTTATTGCATCAGCATGACATCAACAGGTCAGCTTGCCGTTGAAAGTCAAACCTGACTAGTGGGACCCACCGGTCAGTGACTCTGGCCACTTTTAGTTTAAGTTTAAACTTAATTAACTAATTAACAAAGCTGGACCCACATGTCAGTGACTGTTTGACTTTTAATATAATTTTTGTTTTTATTTTAACTAATCTTTAATTAAACAGGGGGCTGGCCCCACTTGCCAGGGACTCAGGGGAGTCAACCCCACCGGCGATGGGGTCAAACCCACTGGCGGCGAGGCTCCGGCGACCACATGAACGACGGAGGGCATTGGGTTTCCTATTTCGGCGACCAAACGCACGCCAGAAGGGCTGATTCGATCAGCCACTCGATCACGAGCAGAAAGGAACAAGCCATAGGGGCTGAGATGACTAGAATCGACGCCGACGACGAGCTCGGCGCCTGCCGGAGCTCGGCCATCGTCGAGGTCATCGAAACAGAGGGCATTTTGCGCGGGGCTGGGCTCCTAGAGCATCTACGCGATGAGCTGGAGCCATTGCAGGCATCGGGTGGACCAACCAGTCACCGTAGGGTCACTAGCGACGAGCTACCGCGGTGGTCCTCGTCGGGCTCCGGTGAAACTAGGCCTAGAGCTCGGAATTGAGAGGGGAAACAAGGGGGAAAGCACCCCGAGCTCACAGGGAGTGCAGTGACATCAAAAGCGGGCTCGGGGCTGGCCTGAGGAGGGAGAACGGCGGTGGTGAACGTCGGTGATCCGAGGAAGAAGACGACGGCGTTGAGGTGATACAGGGCTCGAGAGCTTGCATGACTTGCTAGAGAGCTTTAGGAGTTCTCGGTGGTTCTTTTGTGCGGCTCAGAAGAGAGAGAGAGAGGGGTTGGAGCGATGGCGAGCTCGAGCTCGGCTCGGGCTCTAATTACGGCCGAGAGGAAGAGGGGAGAGAAACCGAATGGGGAGAGGATGAGGTCGGGTATGGATCCCGGAGGACTTATCCCTCCTCTCAAGTGCATCACGAAGGTCCAGGCAGGTGCACAGGTGCGTGGCCGTGCCAGAACGAGCGGTGGCGACCTCTTGCTGCTCGTTGGCACGAGGTAGACGACAAGAGAAGAGGTGGGATGGGCCTCAGGTGAGCAGTAGATAGGGTTTTTCCATTTTTCCTTCTTTCCAGTTTCTGTTTATTCTTCTGACATTTGTTTCTATTTTAATTTTGACTCAGAACTAATTCAAAAATAGTTTGAATAATACTAGAGTGTTAGTTGGAATATTTCCAACCACACATAAATTTTTCAACATTTTTGGAAACTTTGAATTATTTCAAATCAAATATATAATTGATTTCAGTGACTTTCAAATTTAAAGTAAAATGCCAAAAGCATTTTGAAAATATGTTTCACCCCTGATATCTTGTTTTCAACATTTATCAGAAAAGATGAACTTTTCTAATGGCCATTTTGGGTTAATTGATTTAGCACTAGTTGAATTGTTTTTTGAATAAGGAGTGGCTAGGGTTTTGCTTTGATTTCACCACTTCCTCTGAGTTCATTTCCATTTCTTGAATGCAAAGAAAGAAAACATGAGCACAACTTGCTAAACTCTAATAGGGATCAGGGATGTGACATGTAGAGCACCTTTATAGTCACCCAGTTACGTTGCTACGTTTGAAGCACACAAGGTATTCCTCCGGTGCCAATGAGTTATATGATCTCATGGCCATAAGAACAAATACTTGACACGCAGAAAACAATAGCAATAAAACGACACGATCCATATGCTACATTCATAGTTTGGGTCTTGTCCGTCACATGATTCTCCTAATGATGTGATCCCGTTAGCAAGTGACAACACATGTCTATGGTTAGGAAACTTTGACCATCTTTGATCAACAAGCTAGTCAACTAGAGGCTTACTAGGGATAGTGTTTTTTCTATGTATCCACACGTGTATTTGAGTTTCCAAACAATACAATTATAGCATGGATAATAAACGATTATCACGAACAAAGAAATATAATAATAACTAATTTATTATTGCCTCTAGGGCTTATTTCTAACAGTCTCCCACTTGCACTAGAGTCAATAATCTAGTTCACATCACCATGTCATTTTGACAAATCCAACGCCCATATAGTTCAGGGGTTTGATCATGTCTTGCTCATGAGAGAGGTTTTAGTCAACGGTTCTGAAGCTTTCAGATCCGTGTGTGCTTTTCAAATCTCTATGTCATCTTATAGATGCTGCTACTACATGCTATTCGGAAATACTCCAAATATCTACTCTACTATACGAATTCGTTTTACTACTCATAGTTTATTCGGATTAGTATCAAAGCTTGCATCGACGTAACCCTTTACGATGAACTCTTTAACCACCTCCATAATCGAGAAAAATTCCTTAGTCCATTAGTTACTAACGATAACTTTGACCGATGTTCGGTGAATCAATCATGTATCACTCTATGTACTTCTTAACAGACTTGTGGCAAGGCACGCATCAGGTGCGGCACACAACATGGCATAATTTAGAGTATATGGCTAAGGCATAGGAGACGACCTTCGTCCTTTCTCTTTCTTCTGTCGTGGTCGGGATTTGAGTCTTTACTCAAATTCACACCTTACAACACAGCCAAGAACTCCTTCTTTGCTGATTTATTTTGAACTCCTTCAAAAACTTGTCAAGGCATGTATTTCATTGAAAGTTCTATTAAGCGTTTTGATCTATCTCTATAGATCTTGATGCGCAACGTTCAAGTAGCTCTATCCAGGTTTTCCTTTGGAAAACTCCTTTCAAACAACCCTTTATGCTTCACAGAAATTCTACATTACTTCCGATCTACAATATGTCAACCACATATACTTATCAGAAATTCTATAGTGCTCCCACTCACTTCATCGGAAATAAAAGTTTCTCATAAACCTTGTACAAACCCAAAAGCTTTGATCATCTCATCAAAGCATATATTCCAACTCCGAGATGCTTGCACCAGTCCATAGAAGGATTGCTGGAGTTTGCATACTTGTTAGCATCCTTAGGATCAACAAAAAGCTTCTGGTTGTATCACATACAACCTTTCCTCAAGGAAATCGTCGACGAAACAATGTTTTGACATCCTATGTGCAATATTTCGTAAATAATGCAGCACCTGCTAACATAATTCCAACAGACTTTTAGCATCACTACGAGTGAGAAAGTCTCATCATAGTCAACATTTTGAACTTGTCGGAAACATCTTTGCGATAAGTCGAGCTTTTCTTAATGGTGACTTTTCACCATCATCGCCTATCTTCCCTTTAAAGATCCATCTTTACTTAACAGGCCTATGACCATCAAGTAGTTCTTCCAAAGTCTACACTTTGTCTTCATACATGGATCCTTTCTCAGAATCCGGGCCCACCATCGCTTCTCCATAGTTCGTAAGTTCTTTGTTGTTCAACAACATGACTTCCAATACATGGTTATAGTACCACTCTGTAGTAGTACGCAACCTTGTCGACCTACGAGGTTTGTAGTAACTTGATCCGAAGCTCAATGATCACCATCATCAATTTTCCACTCCAATTGGTGTAGGCGCCACAGGAACAACTTCCTGCGCCCTGCTACACACTGGTTGAAGTGATGGTTCAATAACCTCATCAAGTTCCACCACCCTCCCACTCAATTCTTTCGAGAGAAACCTTTCCTCAAGAAAGGACCCGTTTCTAGAAATAAACACTTTACTTCCGGATCTGGATAGGAGATGTATCCAACTATTTTGGATATCCTATGAAGATGCATTTATCCTCTTTGGGTTCGAGCTTATTGCTACCTCTTGAGCTTGCGTTGGTTTTTTCCCTTGAAGAGGAAAGGGTGATGCAGCATAGTAGCAGTAAGTATTTCCCTCAGTTTTGAGAACCAAGGTATCAATCCAGTAGGAGTATCAAGATGAAGCACCGATGTACCTGCGCAAAAACAGCAAACTTGCACCAAACACTACAAAGGGGTTGTCAATCCCTTCACGATTGATTGCAACGTGAGATCTGAAGGCGGAAAGTGCAACAGAGTAAAAGTGTAGGGCTGAAAATATGATGTGAAGTAGACCCGGGGGCCATAGTGTTCACTAGAGGCTTCTCTCAAGATAGAAAATATTACGGTGGGTGAACGAATTACTATCGAGCAATTGATAGAACCGCGCAAAGTCATGACGATATCTAAGGCAATGATCATACATATAGGCATCACGTCCGAGACAAGTAGACCGATACTTTCTGCATCTACTACTATTACTCCACACATCGACCACTATCCAGCATGCATCTAGTGTATTGAGTTGATGACAAACAGAGTAACGCCTTAAGCTAGATGACATGATGTAGAGGGATATATTCATGCAATAGATATAAACCCCATCTTTTTACCCTTTATGGCAACAACACGATGCGTGCCTCGCTACCCCTTCTGTCACTGGGTGAGGTCACCGCATGGTATGAACCCAAAACCAAGCACTTCTCCCATTGCAAGAATCATAGATCAAGTTGGCCAAACAAAACGCACAACTCGAAGAGAATTACAAGGATATGAAATCATGCATATAAGAGATCAGAAGAAACTCAAATAAGATTCATAGATAATCTGATCATAAATCCACAATTCATCGGATCTCGACAAACACACCGCAAAAGAGGATTACATCATATAGATCTCCATGAAGATCATGGAGAACTTTTTATTGAAGATCCAAGAGAGAGAAGAAGCCATCTAGCTACTAGCTATGGACCCAAAGATCTATGGTGAAATACTCACGCATCATCGGAGAGGCAATGGTGTTGATGAAGAAGCCCTCCGTATCTGAATCCCCCTCCGACAGGGCACAAGAATGTGCCCCAGATGGGATCTTGCAGAGACAGAAGCTTGCGGCGGCGGAAAAGTATTTTCGTGGATCCCTCTCGTGGTTTTGGATTTTTCGGGGATTTATAGGCGGAAGAAGTAGGGCAGACGAGCCACGGGGGGGCCACAAGCCTCCTAGGCGCGAGCCCCCTGGCTGTGCCTAGGGGGCTTGTGGCCTCCCCTGGTGGCCTCTGCCTTGGTTCTCACGCTCCCTGCGTATCTTCTGTTCCGAAAAAAAAATCTTTTCAGAGGTTTTATTCCGTTTGGACTCCATTTAATATTCTCCTCTGAAAAGGGTCAAAAACATGGGAAAAACAGGAACTGGCACTTGGCACTGAGTTAATAAGTTAGTCCCAAAAAATATATAAAAAGCATACAAAACATCCAAAGTTTGACAAGATAATAGCATGGAACCATCAAAAATTATAGATACGTTGGAAACGTATCAAGCATCCCCAAGCTTAACTCCTGCTCGTCCTTGAGTAGGGAAGTGATAAAGACTGAATTTTTGACATGGAATGTTACCTAGCATATTTGTCCTTTGTAACTTCTTTCATGTGACATGAATGTTCAGATCCGTAAGATTCAAAACAATAGTTGCTATTGACATGAGAACAATAATACTTCAAGCAAACTAGCAAGGTAATCATGAACTTTCGAAATAACAAGGCCAAAGAAAATTATCCCTACAAAATCATATAGTCTGGCCATGCTCCATCATCCGCACACAACTAATTTAAATCATGCACAACCCCAGTATTGGCCAAGTAATTGTTTTCGCACTCTTACTTTCTCAAACCTTTTTCAACTCTCACGCAATACATGAGCGTGAGCCATGGATATAGCACTATAGGTGGAATAGAGTGTGGTGGAGGTTGTGAGACAAAAAGGAGGAGATGGTCACATCGACTCGGCGTATCAAAGGGCTATGGAGATGCCCATCAATAGATATCAATGTGAAAGAGTAGGGATTACCATGCAATGGATGCACTCAGAGCTATAAGTATGTGAAAGATGAAAAGGAGAACTAGTGGGTGTGCATCCAACTTGCTTGCTCACGAAGACCTAGGGAATTTTGAGGAAGCCCATCATTTTAATATACAAGTCAAGTTATATAATGAAGATTCCCACAAGCATATGGTGGTGAGAAAACAAGAGACTCTCAATCATGAAGAACATGGTGCTATTATGAAGCACAAGTGTGGAAAAAATAGTAGCATTGTCCCTTCTCTCTCTTTTTATTATTATTTTTCTTTGGGCTCTTTGGCCTCTTTCCATATATCTCTTTTTTGGTGGGAAACTTTGGCCTCTTTTTTTTATTTCCTCACATGGGACAATGCTCTAATAATGATGATCATCACACTTTAATTTACTCACAGCTCAATGCTTAGAACGATGAGGACTATATAGGAAATGCCTCCAGCAGTGTACCGGGATGTGCAACGATCTAGCTTGGCGTATGATGTTGAAACATCTCGCTAGCTATCTTACGATTATGCAACAGCAATATGAAAGTGACGGCACATGTCATGAGACGGAACGATGGGAGTTGTATGGCAATATATCTCGGAATGGCTATGAAAATGCTATAGTAGGTAGGTATGGTGACTGTTTTGAGGAAGGCATATGGTGGGTTTGTGCACCGGTGAAAGTTGCGCGGCACTAGAGAGGCTAGCAATGGTGAAAAGTGAAAGTGCATCTATACCATGGACTCACATTAGTCATGAAGAACTCACATACTTATTGCAAAAAAAATTATTAGTAATCAAAACAAAGTGGTAAACACATACTCCTAGGAGAAGGGTTGGTAGGTGTTAACCATCGCGCGATCCCGACCGCAACACAAAGGATGACAATCAATAAATCAATTATGCTCCGACTTCCTAACATAGCGGTTCACCATACGTGCATGTTACGGGAATCACTAACTTCAACACAAGTATTTCTAGATTCACAACACCCTACTAACATAACTCTTAATATTACCAAATCCAAGTCTCAAAACTATTTGAGAGGAATCAAACTTCTCTTTCTAATCAATGCACATGAAGATGGAAGTTTTATTGTATCCTCTTTGGGTGCCTATCACCTTTGGGACTACTTTCATAGTACAAGCCAACTACCAAGTTACTCACAGAGATCACTCTCAAAAAGATATAAGTGAAGATCGAGAGTTCTTATTTCTCCAAAATATGACACTGTCGTGCTCTAAAAGATCTAAGTGAAGCACTTAGAGCAAAGTTATCTATCTCAAAAGATATAAGTGAAGCACATGTGAGATAAATTGCCTAACTCAAAAGATATAAGCGAAGCTCAAAGAGTATTCTAGGAAATTCATGATGAGTGCATGTCTGTCTCAAAAGGTGTGCAGCAAGGATGATTGTGACACAATAAAAGGAAAAGACTCCTACGATACAAGATGCTCCAAGCAAAACACATATCATGTGGTGAATAAAAATATAGCTCCAAGTAATGTTACCGATGGATTGAAGACGAAAGAGGGGATGCCTTCCCGGGGCATCCCCAATCTTAGGCTTTTTGGTGTCCTTGAATTTGGCTTGGTATGCCTTGGGCATCCCCAAGATTGAGCTCTTTCCACTCTTTATCCCTTTGTCCATGAGAACATCACCCAAAACTTGAAAACTTCACAACACAAAACTTAAACAGAAACTCGTGATATCATTAGCACAAGAAAACAAACTACCGCATCTTTAGGTACTGTAGCAAACTTGATTTCCATTTATATTGGTGTTAGATTACTGTATTGTAACTTTTCCATGGCTAATACCCCCCGATACTATCCATAGTTTCATCAAAATAAGCAATCAACACAACAAAAACATAATCTGTCAAAAACAGACCAGTCTGTAGCAATCTGTATACTTCGTATACTTATGGTATCTCAAAAATTCTGAACAATTACGACAATTTGGGAAATTGGCATATAAACCAGCAGCCAAAAGAATAAAATCAAAATTTCTTTCTGGATAAAAATGAAAAATAATTTGGTGAGCGAAAAGGTTTTGTCTTTTTCTAGCAGGATCAAACAACCATCACCAAACTAGTCATAAAGGTTTTACTTGGCTCCAACACAAAAAGAAATACAAAAGACACAATCATAACAGAATTATGATGGTGTGAATGCAACAAAATAGAAAGAAAAAAGAAAAGATAAATTCATTGGGTTGCCTCCCAACAAGCGCGTTTAACGCCCTTAGCTAGGCATAAGGTGATAGAATCACGTATCGTCGTCTTTGGTGCTCAAACCATTAGTAACCCTCATCATGGATTCATAAGGAAATCTTATTTTCTTTCTAGGAAAATGTTCCATGCCCTTCTTTAAAGGAAATTGAAATCTAATATTCCCTTCCTTCATATCGATGACAGCACCAATAGTCCTTAGGAAAGGTCTACCAAGAATGATAGGACATGTAGGATTGAATCAATACCAAGCACAATGAAATCCACGGGTACATAGTTCCTATTTGCAATAATAAGAACATTATTGATCCTTCCCATGGGTTTCTTAACAGTAGAATCCACAAGATGCAAATTAAGAGAGCACTCATCAATCTAATTAAAGCCTAGAACATCACATAAAGACTTTGGAATTGCGGAAACACTAGCACCCAAATCACAGAAAGAATTGCATTCATAGTTTTTGATCTGCATTTTGATAGTAGGTTCCCACTCATCATGAAGTTATCTAGGAATCGAAACTTCCAATTCAAGTTTCTCTTCAAGAGATTTCATCATAGCATCGATGATATGATCGGTAAAGGCCTTGTTTTGGCTATAAGCGTGTGGAGAGTTTAGCATGGATTGCATCAAGGAAATACATTTAATCAAAGAGGAGCTATCATAATTGAATTCGTTCAAATCCAAAGTAGTAGTTCCATTACTACTCAAAGTTTTGATATCCTCTACTCCACTTTAAATGCTTTTAGCATCAAGATAGATAGACTCCGAATCATTGGGGCGTTTTTCAACCAAGGTGGATTCATATCCAGCCCCATCATCATTAGGTTTGACACTAGAAAACAAGGATTCAATGGGAGTCACACCAAGCACTTTAAGATCTTCGTGATTCTCATCACGAGAACACGCCTTTTTAAGCCATTCATGTCTAGCACGAATTTGGGCGGTTCTTTCTTTACTCTCATTCATGGAAACATGTGTACCTTTCAAAGTTTCATCCATATTGATCTTGGGAGGAGCACATCTAACTTTCAAAGCATCAATGTCAATAGACATTCTATCAATGCTCCTAGCCAAATCATCAATTTTGAGTAGTTTTTCTTCTATGGACGCATTGAAAATCTTTTGCGAGTTGATAAACTCTTTGATATTACTCTCTAGACTAGAGGGTAATTTATTGTAATTTCCATGAGCATTGTTGTAGGAGTTGCCAAAGTTATTAGAGGGAATACTAGGAAAAGGCCTAGGAATATAGTTTCCTCTAAAAGCAATGTTGTTGCCAAAATTATTCCTACCAACAAAATTAACGTCCAAGCTCTCATCGCTACCCTCAATCAAGGAAGACAAGGGCATATCATTTGGATCTAAAGGAGCACCTTTACTAGCAAACAATTTCATTAACTCATCCATCTTAGCACTCAACGAGTTAATTTCTTCTATAGCGTGTACCTTTTTACTAGTAGCTGACCTTTTAGTGTGCCACTAAGAATAGTTTTTCATGATATTGTCTAGGAGTTTGGTGGCTTCTCCTAATGTGATTTCCATGAAGGTTCCACTGGAGGCAGAGTCCAAGATATTTCTAGAAGCAAAATTCAAACCAGCGTAGAAGATTTGTATAATCATCCAAAGACTCAAGCCATGAGCGGGAAAATTTCTAATCATCAGTTTCATTCTCTCCCAAGATTGTGCAACATGTTCATGATCAAGTTGCTTAAAATTGATATCATTACACGGAGAGATAATCTTAGCCGGCGGAAAATACTTGGATATATAAGCATCTTTGCACTTGTTCCAAGAATCAATACTATTTTTTGGCAAATATGAAAACCAAGTTTTTGCTCGATCTCGCAATGAGAATGGAAATAGCTTAAATTTAATCACATCATTATCCACATCTTTCTTCTTTTGCATATCGCAAAGCTCAATGAAGGTATTAAGATGGGATGCGGCATCTTCACTAGGAAGGCCAGAGAATTGCTCTTTCATAACAAGATTCAACAAAGCAGCATTGATTTCATGTGATTCCACACTAGTGGCGGGAGCAATCGGAGTACTAATAAAATCATTATTACTAGTATTCGAGAAGTCACGAAGTTTGGTGTTTTCAGTCATGGTGACTTTAGCAAGTAGACAAGCACACAAGCGAACAGAAAGCAAGCGAAAGAAAAGGGCGAACGAAAAAGGCAAATATTTTTGTAAATTTTTGTTTTTGAGAAGTGGGGGAGAGGAAAACGAGAGGAAAAAAAGTAAATGCAAGAGATGAGTTTGCGACACTTACTTGGATAAGCTTCACTTGATGCTCCCCGGCAACGGTGCCAAAAATTCTTCTGGCTACCTCTTGAGCTTGTGTTGGTTTTTTCCCTTGAAGAGGAAAGGGCGATGCAGCACAGTAGCAGTAAGTATTTCCCTCAATTTTGAGAACCAAGGTATCAATCCAGTAGGAGTACCAAGATGAAGCACCGATGTACCTGCGCAAAAACAGCAAACTTGCACCCAACGCTACAAAGGGGTTGTCAATCCCTTCACGATTGATTGCAAGGTGAGATCTGAAGGCGGAAAGTGCAACAAAGTAAAAGTGTAGGGCTAAAAATATGATGTGAAGTAGAACCGGGGGCCATAGTGTTCACTACAGCCTTCTCTCAAGATAGCAAATATTATGGTGGGTGAACGAATTACTGTCGAGCAATTCATAGAACCGCGCAAAGTCATGACGATAACTAAGGCAATGATCATACATATAGGCATCACGTCCGAGACAAGTAGACCGATACTTTCTGCATCTACAACAATTACTCCACACATCGACCGCTATCGAGCATGCATCTAGTGTATTGAGTTCATGAAAAACAGAGTAACGCCTTAAGCAATATGACATGATGTAGAGGGATAAATTCATGCAATAGATATAAACCCCATATTTTTACCCTTGATGGCAACAACACGATGCATGGCTCGCTACCCCTTCTGTCACTTGGTGAGGTCACCGCATGGTATGAACCCAAAACCAAGCACTTCTCCCATTGCAAGAATCATAGATCAAGTTGGCCAAACAAAACCCACAACTCGAAGAGAATTACAAGGATATTAAATCATGCATACAAGAGATCAGAAGAAACTCAAATAAGATTCATAGATAATCTGATCATAAATCCACAATTCATCGGATCTCGACAAACACACCGCGAAAGAAGATTACATCGGATAGATCTCCATGAAGATCATGGAGAACTTTGTATTGAAGATCCAAGATAGAGAAGAAGCCATCTAGCTACTAGCTATGGACCCGAAGGTCTATGGTGAACTACTCACGCATCATTGGAGAGGCAATGGTGTTGATGAAGAAGCCCTCCGTATCCGAATCCCCCCTCCGGCAGGGCACCAGAACGTGCCCCAGATGGGATCTTGCGGAGACAGAAGCTTGCGGTAGCGAAATAGTATTTTCGTGGATCTCTCTCGTGGTTTTGGATTTTTTGGGGATTTATAGGCGGAAGAAGTAGGGCAGACGACCCAGAGGGGGCCCACAAGCCTGCTAGGCGCTGATACGTCTCCAACGTATCTATAATTTTTGATGGTTTCATGCTATTATCTTGTCAAACTTTGGATGTTTTGCATGCCTTTTATATATTTTGTGGGGCTAATTTATTAACTCAGTGCCAAGTGCCAGTTCCTGTTTTTTCCATGTTTTTGACCCCTTTCAGAGGAGGATTTTGAACGGAGTCCAAACGGAATGAAACTGGCAAAAAGATTTTTTCCGGAACAGAAAAAGATCGGGGAGCTAGAGAATCAGGGCAGGGGGCCACCGGGGACCCCACAAGCCCTCATGGCGCGGCTAGGGGGGGCCGCGGCCCCCTGGCTTGTGGGCTCCCTCAGGCTCCGTTGCCCTAGGTTTTGCGCCTATATATTCCCTAAAAATCAGGAGATCATCGAAAGTAATTTTCCGCTGCAGCAAGCTTCTGTCTCCGCAAGATCCCATCTGGGGCACGTTCTGGTGCCCTGCCGGAGGGGGGATTCGGATATGGAGGGCTTCTTCATCAACACCATGACCTCTCCGATGATGCGTGAGTAGTTTACCATAGACCTACGGGTCCATAGCTAGTAACTAGATGGTTTCTTCTCTCTCTTGGATCTTCAATACAAAGTTCTCCATGATCTTCATGGAGATCTATCCGACGTAATCTTCTTTTGCGGTGTGTTTGTCGAGATCCGATGAATTGTGGATTTATGATCAGATTACCTATGAATCTTATTTGAGTTTCTTCTGATCTCTCTTATGCATGATTTCATATCCTTGTAATTCTCTTTGAGTTGTGGGTTTTGTTTGGCCAACTAGATCTATGATTCTTGCAATAGGAGAAGTGCTTGGTTTTGGGTTCATACCGTGCGGTGACGTCACCCAGTGACAGAAGGGGTAGCGAGGCACGCATCGTGTTGTTGCCATCAAGGGTAAAAAGATGGGGTTTTCATCATTGGTTTGAGATTATCCCTCTACATCATGTCATCTTGCTTAAGGCGTTACTCTGTTCGTCATGAACTCAATACACTAGATGCATGCTGGATAGCGGTCGATGTGTGGAGTAATAGTAGCAGATGCAGAAAGTATCGGTCTACTTGTCTCGGACGTGATGCCTATATGTATGATGATTGCCTTAGATATCGTCCTGACTTTGCGCGGTTCTATCAATTGCTCGACAGTAATTTGTTCACCCACCGTGATATTTGCTATTTTGAGAGAAGCCTCTAGTGAACACTATGGCCCCCGGGTCTAAACCACACCATATTTTCAGCCTTACTCTTTTTACTTTGTTGCACTTTCCTCCTTCAGATCTCTCTTTGCAATCAATCTTGAAGGGATTGACAACCCCTTTAAAGCGTTGGGTGCAAGCTCTTTTGTGTTTGCGCAGGTACTCTGGACTTGACGAGATTCTCCTACTGGATTGATACCTTGGTTCTTATACTGAGGGAAATACTTACTGCTCCTGTGCTGCATCACCCTTTCCTCTTCAAGGGAAAAAACAACGCAAGCAAGTCTCCGTCAGCGTGTCAATTTCTGGCACTGTTGTTTGAGAAGTAGCAGGCGCGGGCCCCCTGGCCACGCCCAGGGGGCTTGTGGCCTCCCCTGGTGGCGTGTACCTTGGTTCTCACGCTCCCTGCGTATCCGGAAAAAATCTTTTTGGAGGTTTTATTCCGTTTGGACTCCGTTTAATATTCTCCTGTGAAAAGGGTCAAAAACACGGAAAAAACAGGAACTGGCACTTGGCACTGAGTTAATAAGTTAGTCCCAAAAAAGACATAAATAGCATACAAAAATTATAGATACGTTGGAGACGTATCACTTATCAGACTAAAACTTTTTCACGTAAGCATCGCAGCCCCAAACTTTTAAGAAACGACACCTTAGGTTTCTCCAAACCATAGTCTATACTGTGTCATCTCAACGGAAATATGCGGTGCCCTATTTAAAGTGAATGCAGTTGTCTCTAATGCTTAACCCATAAACGATAGTGGTGATTCGATAAGAGACATCATAGTATGCACCATATCAAATAGGGCGCGGCTATGACGTCCGGACACACCATCACACTATGGTGTTCTAGGTGGCATGAACTACGAAACAATTTCAGATTGTCTTAATTGTGTACCAAAAACTCGCATCTGAGATATTCATCTCCATGATTATATCGTAGACAGTTTATCTTCTTGTCACGACGATCTTCACTCTGAAATAGCTTTGAACTTTTCAATATTTCGGACTTGTGATTCATCAAGTAAATACTCCTGTATCTACTCAAATCGTTAGTGAAGTAAGAACATAACAATATCCACTGCGCACCTCATCACTCTTTGGACTGCACACATCAAAAATGTATTACTTCCAACAAGTTACTTTCTTGTCCCATGTGGTATGATTTTGCATGTCTCAAGTGATTCAAAATAAAGTGAATCCAAACGATCCATCCGCATGGAGTTTCTTCATGCGTTTATGCCAACAGGTATAGTCTGCATGTCTCAAATGTTTCAAAAATGAGTGAGTACAAAGATCCATCAGCATGGTGCTTCTTCATGTATTTTACACCAACATGACTCAAGTGGCAGTGCCACAAGTAAGTGGTACAATCATTATTGGTTTGTATCTTTTGGCACCAATATTATGAACATGTGTAACACTACGATCAAGATTCGATAAACTATTGAAGGTAATTATTCAAGAAAATAGAATAACTATTATTCTCTTTAAATGAATAATCATATTGCAATAAACACGATCCGATCATGTTCATGCTCAATGCAAACACCAAATAACAATTATTTAGTTTTAACAACAATCCTGATGGTAGAGGGAGCGTGTGATGTTTGATCACATCAACCTTGGAAACACTTCCAACACTTATCGTCACCTCGCCTTTAGCTAGTCTCCGTTTATTCCGTAGCTTTCATTTCGTGTTACTAATCACTTAGCAACCAAACCGGTATCCAATACCCTCGTTCTCCTAGGAGTACTAGTAAACTTGACATCAATATCATGTAGATCAGATATACTTCTGTCGACTTTGCCAGCCTTCTTATCTACCAAGTATCTAGGGTAGCTCCGCCTCAGTGACCGTTCCCCTCATAACAGAAGCACTTAGTCTCGGGTTTGGGTTGAATCTTGGGTTTCTTCATTAGAGTAGCAACTGGTTTGTTGTTTTATGAAGTATCCCTTCTAGCCCTTGCCCTTCTTGAAACTAGTGGTTTTACTAACCATCAACAATTGATGCTCCTTCTTCATTTCTATTGTCGCAGTGTCAAACATTGTGAATCGCTCAAGGATCATCATATCTATCCTTGATATGTTTATAGTTCATCATGAAGCTCTAGCAGCTTGGTGGCAGTGACTTTAGAGAACCATCATTGTCTCATCTGGAAGATTAATTCCCGTATTTGATTCAAGCGATTGTTGTATTCACACAATCTGAGCACATGCTCAACGATTGAGCTTTTCTCCTTTACTTTATAGACAAATAATCTTGTCGGAGGTCTCATACCTTTCAACAAGGGCACGAGCATGAAATCTCAATTTCATCTCTTTAGAACATCACTTATGTTCCGTGGCATTTCAAAACGTCTTCGGCGCCTTGCTTCTAAGCCATTAAGTATTACGCACAGAACTATCACGTAGTCATCAAGAACATGTATGTCAGATGTTCGCAACATCCACAGACGACGCTGGAGGTGCAGTACACTGAGTGGTGCATCAAGGACATAAGCCTTCTGCGCAGCAATGAGGACAATCCTCAGTTTTACGGACTCAGTCCGCAAAGTTGCTATTATCATCTTTCAACTAACTTTTCTCTAGGAACATATAAAAACAGTAGAGCTATAGCTCAAGCTACATCATAATTCGCAAAGATCTTTTGACCATGTTCATGATAATTATCTCAATTAATGATATTAGTTAAGAACTCCCACTCAAAAAGTACATCTCTCTACTCATTTGAGTGGTACATGATCCGAATTCATTAACTCAAGTCCGATCATCACGTAGTTGAGAATAGTTTCAGTGGTAAGCATCTCTATGCTAATCATATCAATTATACGATTCATGCTCGACCTTTCGGTCTCATATGTTCCGAGGCATGTCTGCACATGCTAGGCTCTTCAAGCTTAACCTGAGTGTTCCGCGTGTGCAACTGTTTTGCACCCGTTGTATGTGAACGTTGAGTCTATCACACCCGATCATTACGTGGTGTCTTGAAATGACAAACTGTAGCAACGGTGCACATTCAGGGAAAACACAATTTTGTCTTGAAATTTTAGTGAGAGATCACCTTATAATGCTACCATCGTTCTAAGCAAAATAAGGTGTATAAAAGGATTAACATCACATGCAATTCATAAGTGACATGATATGGCCATCATCTTGTGCTTCTTGATCTCCATCACCAAAGCACCGGCATGATCTTCTTGTCACCGGTGCCACACCATGATCTCCATCATCATGATCTCTATCAACATGTCGCCATCGAGGTTGTCGTGCAACTTATGCTATTACTACTAAAGCTACGACCTCGCAATATAGTAAACACATCTGCAAACACAAACGTTAGTTTAAAGACAAACCTATGGCTCCTACCGGTTGCCGTAGCATTGACGTGCAAGTCGATATTAACTATTACAACATGATCATCTCATCATCCAATATATCACATCACATCATTGGCCATATCATATCACATGCATACCCTGCAAAAACAAGTTAGACGTCTTCTAATTTGTTGTTGCATGTTTTACGTGGCTGATATGGGTATCTAGTATGATCGCATCATACTTAAGCAAAAACCACAACGGAGATGTGAAAATTCCTATTTAACCTCTCCAAGGACCGCCTCGGTCAAAACCATTTCAAGTAAAGTTGAAGAAACCGACACCCGCCAGTCATCTTTATGCAGCGAGGTTGCATGTCAATCGATGAAACCTGTCTCTCGTAAGCGTACGAGTTATGTCGGTCCGGGCCGCTTCAATCCAACAATATCGCCGAATCGAGGAAACACTAAGGAGGGCAGCAAATCGAACATCACCGTCCACAAAACCTTTTGTGTTCTACTCGAGATAATATCTATGCATGAACCTACCTCATGATGCCACTATTGGGGAACGTTGCATGGGAAACAACAAATTTCCTACGCACACGAAGACCTATCATGGTGATGTCCATCTACGAGTGGAGATTGGATCTATGTACCCTGGTAGATTGCACAGCAGGAAGCGTTAATAAACATGATTGATGTAGTGGAACGTCTTCACGTCCCTCGAACCGTCCCACGAACCGTCCCGCGATCCATCCCATGATTCGTTCCGATCTAGCGTTGAACGGACTGCACTTCCGCGTTAAGCACACGTACAACTCGACGATGATCTCGGCCTTCTTGATCCAGCAAGCAAGACGGAGAAGTAGATGAGTTCTCCTGCAGCGTGGCGGCGCTCCGGTGGTGGTGATGATCTACTGATGTAGGGCTCCGCCCGAGCTCCGCAGAAATCCGATCTAGAGGTAAAACTATGTGGTATAGGCTTGAATTGCACGTGGCAAAGTTGTGTCTCGATTCAGCCTTAAACCACCAATACATATAGGAGGGAGGGGGAGGGCTAGGCTTGAGGCACAAGGCCAAAAGGTTGCGCCGGCCAAGGGAGGAGGAGGACTCCTCCTCCAACTCGGTTTGGGAAGGAGGAGTCCTCCTCTTCCTTCCCACCTCCCTCTTTCCCTTTTTCTTTTATTTTCCTTTGGTATTTTCTTATGTGGCGCCATGGACCCCTTGGGCTGACTCCACCAGCCCACTAAGGACTTGGGGCGCCACCCAAGTGCCTTGGGCTCACTCCCGAGTGGGTGGGCCCCTCCCGGTGAACTCCCGGAACCCATTCGTCACTCCCGGTACACTGCCGGAATTGCCCGGAACTTTCTGGTGACCAAATGAAACCATCCTATATATCAAGCTTCGTTCCCGGACCATTCCGGAAACCCTCATGACGTCTGTGATCTCATCCGGGACTCCGAACAACATTCGGTAACCACACATATAACTCAACTATACTAAAACATCATCGAACCTTAAGTGTGCAGACACTGCGGGTTCGAGAACTATGTAGACATGCCCCAAGGCACTCTTCGGTCAATATCCAATAGCGGGACTTGGATGCCCATATTGGATCCTACATATTCTCCGAAGATCTTATCGGTTGAACCTCAGTGTCAAGGATTCATATAATCTCGTATGTCATTCCCTTTGTCCTTCGGTATGTTACTTGCCCGAGATTCGATCGTCGGTATCCGCATACCTATTTCAATATCGTTACCGGCAAGTCTCTTTACTCGTTCCGTAATACAAGATCCCGTGACTTACACTTAGTCACATTTCTTGCAAGGCTTGTGTGTGATGTTGTATTACCGAGTGGGCCGCAAGATACTTCTCCGTCACACGGAATGACAAATCCCAGTCTTGATCCATACTAACTCAAAGGACACCTTCAGAGATACCTGTAGAGCACGTTTATAGTCACCCAGTTACGTTGCGACGTTTGATGAACACAAGGTATTCCTCCGGTGCCAGTGAGTTATATGATCTCATGGTCATAGGAACAAATACTTGACATGCAAAAAACAATACAATAAAACAACACGATCAATATGCTACGTTCATAGTTTGGGTCTTGTCCCTCACATGATTGTCCTAATGATGTCATCCCGTTATCAAGTGACAACACTTGTTTATGGTTAGGAAACCTTGACCATCTTTTATCAACGAGCTAGTCAACTAGAGGCTTACTAGGGACAGTGTTTTGTCTATGTATCCACACATGTATTCGAGTTTCCAATCAATACAATTATGGCATGGATAATAAACGATTATCACGAACAAAGAAATATAATAATAACTAATTTATTATTGCCTCTAGGGCATATTTCCAACATTCTCATCTCCTTTCCTATCAACAATGTGAAGGTCAAACTCTTGTAACAAAAGAACCCACCTAATAATCCTAGGCTTAGCATCTTTCTTTTCGATAAGATACTTAATAGCAGCATGATCAGTGTGAATAGTAACTTTGGAATCAACAATATAAGATCTAAACTTATCACAAGCAAATATAACTACTAGAAACTCTTTTTTAGTGGTAGCATAATTCCTTTGGCGGTGTCCAAAGTCTTACTAGCATAATGAATAACATTCAGCTTCTTATCAACTATGTGTCCTAGAACAACCCCAAAACCATAATCACTAGCATCACACATATTTTCAAAAGGTAAGTCCCAATCACGTGGCTGAACAATAGGTGCACAAATTAAAGCTAAGTTAAGAGTTTCAAAGGCTTCTGCACAATCATCATCAAAAACAAAAGGAACATCTTTTTGCAAAAGATTGGTAAGAGGCCTAGAAATCTTAGAGAAGTCTTTAATAAATCTCGCATAGAAACCAACATGACCAAGGAAACTTATACATTCAATATCCTTCGGGCATATCATCCTCTCAAAACAATCCACTTTTTCTTTATCAACCTCAATATCTATTTCAGAAAATTTATGGCCCAAGACAATACCTTCATTAACCATAAAGTGGCATTTCTCCCGATTCAAGATAAGATTTGTTTGTTCACATATGTGCAAAACTTGGTCAAGGTTGATTAGGTAATCATCAAAAGAAGTTTCGTATACGAAGAAATCATCCATGAAAACCTCAACAATCTTTTCACCGAAAAACCGAGAAGATAGCATTCATACATGTTTGAAAAGTAGCAGGTGCATTACCTAAACCAAAAGGCATACGCCTATAAGAAAAAGTTACAAAAGGACAGGCACAGGTGGTTTTCTCTTGCTCAGATTTTCCAACGGGCATTTGAGAAAATCCAAAATAGCCATCCAAGAAACAAAAGTGTGTGTGCTTAGACAACCTTTCAAACATTTGATCAATAAAAGGTAAACGGTAGTGATCTTTCCTAGTAGCTTTATTCAACTTTCATAAATCTATCACCATCCTATAACCAGTTACTATCCTCTGAGGTATAAGTTCATTCTTATCATTAGGAACAACAGTAATACCACCCTTTTTAGGAACGGAATGAACTCGACTCACCCATCTACTATAATCTATGGGGTAGATAATACCTGCTTCCAGAAGCTTTAAATTTTCAGTTCTTACGATGTCCTTCATCTTCGGATTTAAACGTCGTTGGTGGTCAACAACAGGGTTAGCATATGGTTCCATATTAATCTTGTGCTAACATATAGTGGGACTAATGCCCTTAAGTTCATCAAGAGTATATCCGATAGCGGCACGGTGCTTTCCGGGAACTTCTAATAATCTCTTTTCCTCGTGCTTTGAAAGGTTAGCACTGATAATAATAGCATATATTTTATTTTCATCAAGATAAGCATATTTCAGAGTATCGGGCAATTGCTTCAATTCAAACAAAGGATCACTCTTAGGTGGAGGAGGACTTCCCAAAGTTTCAACATGCAAATTATGCTTAAGGATAGGTGACTGTTTAAAGAAAACCTCATCTATTTCATTCCTTTCATTCATATGCAAATCATTATCATGCTCAAGCAAAAACTGTTCCAAAGGATCAGTAGGAGGCACAACAATAGCAGCAAGAGTAACAATTTCATCTTTACTAGGCAACTCTATATCATGTGGTTGTCTACAAAACATAGAAGAATTAAATTCATGAGACACACCACCAAAGTTGACATAACAATCTTCTTAGCACAATCAGTTTGAGCATTAACAGTATTCAAGAAAGGTCTACCAAATATGATTGGAAAAAATCTATCTTGTGGATAACCAAGAAGAAAAAAATCAGTAGGGTATTTGATCTTACCACGTAAGACTTCAACATATCTAACAATACCAAGTGGTGAAATAGTATTTCTATCGGCAAGCTTAATAGTGACATCAATATCCTCAATCTCAGCAGGTGCAATATCATTCATGACTTCTTGATATATAGTAAAAGGAATAGCACTTATGCTATCACCCACATCACATAAACCATGATAGCAATGATCTCCAATTTTAACAGAAATAACAAGCATGCCAACTATGGGTCTATTTTTATTCTTAAGATCACGACTAGCAATTCTAGAAGCATTATCACAGAGAGAAATAACATGTTCATCCAATTCATCAACTAAAAGATCTTTAACTAAAGCAATGCTAGGTTCAACCTTATTTTGCTCAAAAGGTGTAGGTTTTCTAACATAAATTTTCTAACTACAAAAGAAACCTTAGAGTGCTCTTTAATTCTAACAGGAAAATGTGGTTTCTCAAAATAAGTAGTAGGAACAACTAAATCAACATTGTAGACAACAATTTTCTCTTCTTTAATCTAAGGAGGTTTTTCCTCAATTTCTATAGGACGATGGTATTTAAACCACTTCTCCTTAGGAAGATCAACATGAGTAGCAAAAGATTCACAAAAGAGCCTACTATTTTAGAGTCAAGTTCATACTTGGTGCTGAATTTCTGAAAGGCATCTGTTTCCATAAAAGATTTAACACAATCAAAATCAAGATTTATACGTTACTCATTACCTTTGTCGATCTTCCAATCCTCATGGCTGCGCTTAATATTTTCAAGAAGATCCCATTTAAATTCAATAGTCTTGTTCATAAAAGAACTAGTTGAAGAAGAATCAAGCATATTTCGATCATTATGAGAAAGGCGAGCATAATTTTTTTGAAGAATTATTTCTCTTGAGAGCTCATGATTGAGGCATGTATGAAACATATACTGGAGCCTCCCCCAAGATTGAGAGATACTTTCTCCTTTACGAGGCCAGAAGTATAAATATAATTCTAATCACAATGAACCAAATGCATAGGATAAAAAATTTGGTGGAACACGAGTTTCAAATGATTCCGATCCCATGTGTCAGTATCATCACATAGCCAATACCATGTCAATGCCTTTCCCTCCAAACATGAAGGGAACACTTTATTCTTAGCCCTATCTCCAGATAAACCTGCAAGCTTAAACAATCCACAAATATCATCCAGATAAATTAAGTGCATATCAAGATGTTTAGTTCCATCGCCTGCATAAGGATTAGCTAAAAGTTTCTCAATAAGACTAGTATGAATTTCATAAGAAATATCTTCAGTAGCTTTAGTAGGTGGTGGAGAGAAAACTCTAGTGGTTTCCTGTCAAGGTGAAGATACCCCGAACAAGCCTCTCAAAGGATTACTTTCCATAGTGACATGTAGCAATAAATTTCAGGACATAACAAAAATATCTCCTTACCAATTTCCACTCACCAAAGGCGCTTCACTCCTCGACAACAGTGCCAGAAAAGAGTGTTGATGACCCAAAAGTATAGGGGATCAATCGTAGTCCTTTTGATAAGTAAGAGTGTTGAATCTAGCGAGGAGCAGAAGGAAATGACAAGTGGTTTTCAGCAAGGTAGTTTGTGCAAGTGCTGAAACAAGCGGTAATAGATAGTTTGGTAGCAAGATAATTTGTAGCAAGTAACTAAGGACAAATGTAGATAAACTTCATCAAGATATACCAATCCTTTCGAGTGCAAAGGATAGGCCAGAACAAGTACTTATAGTGATGCAAACGTTCTTGAGGACACACAGGAATTTGATCTAGTGACTTTCACCATGTTCATTTGATTCGCGTTCGCTACTTTGATGATTTGATATGTCGGTGGACCGCTGCTTGGGTGTTGTTCTTACTTGAACAAGCCTCCCACTTATGATTACCCCCTCTCAAAAGCATCCGCAACTATGGGAAGAGAATTAAGACAAAGTCTAACCATAGCAATAAATGTTTCGATCCAAATCAGCCCCTTATGGAATAGCGCATAAACTGGGGTTTAAGCTTGTGTCACTCTAGCAACCCATCATCTAATTAATACTCCATAATGAGTTCCCTTAGGCCCATGAATGGTGAAGTGTCATGTAGTCGGCGTTCACATGACACCACTAAGAAAATCACAACATACATATCATCAAAATATTAAACGAATACCAAATTCACATGATTACTTATGACACGACTTCTCCCATGCCCTCGAGAACAAAAGTAACTAATCACTCATAATCATGGTGTTCAAGATCAGAGGGGTATTGAATAACATAAAGGATCTGAACATTTAATATCTCAAAATCCAAACCAACTAGCATCAACTATGATAAGTAATCAATACTACAAGCCAATCATAGGTACCAATCTGAAGTTCTGGCACAAAGATTGAATACAAGAGATAAACAAGAATTTGAGATGAGATGGTGCTGTTGATGGTGATGATTAAGATTGTTCCTCCCACGATCAGAGGGTTGTTGGTGATGACGAAGGCTTCGATTTCCCCCTCCCGGAGGGAAGTGTCCCCGACGGAATCTGCCCATCAAAGAGCAAAGGTGCTCGTGCTCTAGTTCCGTCTCGTCGCTGCGACGCCTCGTCCTAAAAATCTCTCCATAAAAGTTTTAGGGTAAAATGACTAATATACCAGAAGGAGGAGGCCAGACATGGGCCAATGGCTCCACACAACATCAGGGCGTGCCACAAGGGCCTCCTCGTGCTATGTGGGAACCTGGCTTGCCTCCTCTAATGGATCTTTGGCCTAGTATTTTTTGTTGGAAATTTGCCCTAGAGGCAATAATAAATTATTTATTATTATATTTCTTTGTTCATGATAATCGTTTATTATCCATGCTATAATTGTATTGATTGGAAACACAAATACATGTGTGGATACATAGACAAAACACTGTCCCTAGTAAGCCTCTAGTTGACTAGCTCGTTGATGAAAGATGGTCAAGGTTTCCTGACCATAGACAAGTGTTGTCACTTGATAATGGGATCACATCATTAGGAGAATCATGTGATGGATAAGACCCAAATTATAAACGTAGCATGTGATCGTGTCATTTTGTTGCTATTGTTTTCTGCGTATCAAGTATTCATTCCTATGACCATGAGATCATGTAACTCACTGACATCGGAGGAATACCTTGTGTGTATCAAACGTCACAACGTTACTCGGTGACTATAAAGATGCTCTAAAGGTATCTCCAAAGGTGTCCGTTGAGTTAGTATGGATCAAGACCGGGATTTGTCACTCCGTGTGACGGAGAGGTATCTCGGGGCCCACTCGGTAATACAACATCACAACTCAAGTGTAGGTCACGGGATCTTGTATTAAGGAACGAGTAAAGAGACTTAATGATAACGAGATTGAAATTGGTATACGGATACCGACGATCGAATCTCAGGCAAGTAACATACCGAAGGACAAAGGGAATGACATACGGGATTATATGAATCCTTGGCATAGAGGTTCAACCTATAAGATCTTCGTAGAATATGTAGGATCCAATATGGACATCCAGGTCCCGCTATTGGATATTGACCGAGGAGTGTCTCAGGTCATGTCTACATAGTTCCCGAACCCGCAGGGTCTGCACACTTAAGGTTCGATGATGTTTTAGTATAGTTGAGTTATATGTGTGGTTACGGAAGGTTGTTAGGAGTCCCGGATGAGATCACGGACGTCATGAGGGTTTCCGGCCAGAAACAAAGATTGATATATAGGATGGTTTCATTTGGTCACCAGAAAGTTTCGGGCATTATCGGCAGTGTACCGAGAGTGACGAATGGGTTCCGGGTATTCACCGGGAGGGGCCCACCCACCAGGGACAGAGCCCAGTGACCCTAGGGTGGCGCACCAGCCCTTAGTGGTCTGGTGAGGCCAGCCCAATAGGTCCTTGGCGCCACAAGTGGAAAATACCAAAAGAAAAGAAAAAACAAGGAAAGATGGAGGTGGGAAGGAAGGAGGGGACACCTTCCCCCAAACCGAATTGGGGTGGGAGTCCACGTCCTCCCACTCGTCCGGTGCCCTTGGGTCTCCCTTGATCCCCAAGGCTAGCCCCTCCCCTCGTCCTATATATATTGGTGGTTTAGGGATTTTTGAGACATAACTTTGCCACGTGCAACTCAAACCTATACCTCGTAGTTATTCCCCTAGATTGGGTTTCTGCGGAGCTAGGGTGGACCCCTGCAGGAGTAGATCATCACCACCACCGGAGCGCCGTCATGCTGCTGGAGAATTCATCTACTTCTCCATCTCTCTTGCTGGATCAAGAAGGCAGAGATCGTCATCGAGCTGTACGTGTGATGAACGCGGAGGTGTCGTCCGTTCGGTGGTAGATAGGAACGGATCATGGAACGGATCGTGGGACGACGGTGATTGGAATCACGAAGCTGTACCACTACATCAACCGTGTTTCTTAATGCTTCCCGCTTAGCGATCTACAAGGGTATGTGGATCTTACCTCCTCTCGTAGATGAAAATCACCATGAAAGGTCTTCGTATGCGTAGGAATTTTTTTGTTTCCCATGCAACGTTCCCCAACAGTGGCATCATGAGCTAGGTTCATGCGTAGATGTTATCTCGAGTAGAACCCAAAAGGTTTTGTGGGCGTTGATGTTCGATTTTCTGCCCTCCTTAGTCTTTTCTCGATTCGGTGGTATTGTTGGATTGAAGCGGCCCAGACCAACATTACTCGTACGCTTACGAGAGAGTGGTTTCATCGACTGACATGCAACTCGTTGCATAAAGATGACTGGCGGGTGTCAGTTTCTTCAACTTTAGTTGAATTGGATTTGACCGAGGCGGTCCTTGGAGAGAGGTTAAATAGCAATTTTCACATCTCCGTTGTGGTTTTTGCGTAAGTAAGATGCGATCATACTAGATACTCATAGCAACCACGTAAAACATGCAACAACAAATTAGAGGACGTCTAACTTGTTTTTGTAGGGTATGCTTGTAATGTGATATGGCCAAACATATGATGTGATATATTGGATGTATAAGATGATCATGTTTTAATAATTAATATCGACTTGCACGTCAATGCTACAACAACCGGCAGGAGCCATAGGGTTGTCTTTAAACTAACGTTTGTGTTTGCAGATGCATTTACTATATTGCTAGGTCGTAGCTTTAGTAGTAATAGCATAGATAGCATGACAACCTCGATGGCAGCACGATGATGGAGATCATGGTATGGCGCCGGTGACAAGAAAATCATGCCGATGCTTGGGTGATGGAGGTCAAGAAGCAAAGATCATAGCCATATCATGTCACTTATGAATTGCATGTGATGTTAATCCTTTTATGCACATTATTTTGCTTAGAACGACGGTAGCATTATAAGGTGATCCCTCACTAAAATTTCAAGGTGAAATTGTGTTCTCCCCGACTGTGCACCGTTGCGACAGTTCGTCGTTTCGAGACACCACGTGATGATCGGGTGTGATAGACTCAACGTTCACATATAATGGGTGCAAAACAGTTGCATACGCGGAACACTCGGGTTAAACTTGACGAGCCTGGGATGTGCAGACATGGCCTCGGAACACAAGAGACCGAAAGGTCGAGCATGAATCGTATAGTTGATATGATTAGCATAGAGATGTTTACCACTGAAACTATACTCAACTCACGTGATGATCGGACTTGAGTTAGTGGATTTGGATCATGCACCACTCAAATGACTAGAGTGATGTACTTTTTGAGTGGAGTTTACTAAGTAATTTGATTAGTTAAACTCTAATTATCATGATCATAGTCAAAAGGTTTTTGCGAATTCTTTTGTAGCTTGCATTGTAGCTCTACTATTTTTTATAAGTTCCTAGAGAAATTTAGTTGAAAGATGATAGTTGCAACTTTGCGGACTGAGTCCGTAAACTGAGGATTGTCCTCATTGCTGCGCAGAAGGCTTATTTACTTAATGCACCACTCTGTGTGTTGCACCTCGAGTGTCGTCTGTGGATGTTGCGAACATCTGACATACACGTTTTTGTTGACTACGTGATAGTTTAGTGCATAATACTTAATGTCTTAGAAGCAAGTCGCCAAAGGCGTTTTTTGAAATGTCTGAGAACATAAGAGATGTTCTATGAGATGAAATTGAGATATCATGCTTGTGCCCTTGTTGAGAGGTATGAGACCTCCGACAAGATTCTTTGTCTACAAAGTAAAGGAGAAAAGCTCAATTGTTGAGCATGTGCTCAGATTGTGTGAGTACAACAATCGCTTGAATCAAGTGGGAGTTAATCTTCCAGATAAGATAGTGATGGTTCTCCAAATACACTGACATCAAGCTGCTAGAGCTTCGTGATAAACTATAACATATCAAGGATAGATATGATGATCCTTGAGCGACTCGCAATGTTTGACACTACGAAAGTAGAAATCAAGAAGGAGCATCAATTGTTGGTGGTTAGTAAAACCACTAAGTTTCAAGAAGGGCAAGGGCTAGAAGGGATACTTCATGAAATGGTAAACCAGTTGCTGCTCTAATGAAGAAACCCAAGGTTGAACCCAAACCCGAGACTAAGTGCTTCTTTTATGAGGGGAACGGTCACTGAGGCGGAGCTACCCTAGATACTTGGTCGATGAGAAGGCTGGCAAAGTCGATAGAAGTATATTTGATATACATGATATTGATGTGTAGTTTACTAGTACTCCTATTAGCACGAGGGTATTAGATACCGGTTCGGTTGCTAAGTTATTAGTAACTCGAAATAAAAACTACGGAATAAATGGAGACTAGCTAAAGGCGAGGTCACGATATGTGTTGGAAGTGTTTCCAAGGTTGATGTGATGAAACATCGCACGCTCCCTGTACCATCGGGATTGGTGTTAAACCTAAATAATTGTTATTTGGCATTTGCGTTGAGCATAAACATGATGAGATCGTGTTCATTGCAATACGATAATTCATTTAAAGAGTACAATGGTTATTCTATTTGCTTGAATAATTACCTTCAATGGTTTATTGAATCTCGATCATAGTGCTACACATGTTCATAATATTGATGCCAAAAGATACAAAGTAGTAATGATAGTACCACTTACTTGTGGCACTGCCGCTTGAGTCATGTCTGTATAAACGCTTGAAGAAACTCCATGCGGATGGATCGTTTGGACTCACTTGAGACATGCAAAACATACCACATGGAACAAGAGAGTAACTTGTTGGAAGTAATACATTTTTTATGTGTGCAGTCCGATGAGTGCTGAGGCACGCAGTGGATATCGTTATGTTCTTACTTCACTGACGACTTGAGTAGATACAAGAGTATTTACTTGATGAATCACAAGTCTGGAACATTGAAAAGTTAAAAGCTATTTCAGAGTGAAGATCGTCGTGACAAGAGGATAAACTGTCTACGATATGATCATAGAGATGAATATGTCAGTTGAGAGTTTTGGTACACAGTTAAGACAATGTGGAAATTGTTTCGCAATTCATGCCACCTAGAACACCATAGTGTGATGGTGTGTCCGAACGTCATAGCCGCGCCCTATTTTATATGGTGCATACTATGATGTCTTTTACAGAATTACCACTTTCGTTCATGGGTTAGGCATTAGAGACAACCGCATTGACTTCAAAATAGGGCACCGCGTATTTCCGTTGAGAGGACACAGTATGAAATATGGTTTGGAGAAACCTAAGCTGTCATTTCTTGAAAGTTTGAGGCTACGACGCTTATGTGAAAAGTTTCAATCTGATAAGCTCGAACCCAAAGCGGATAAATGCATCTTCATAGGATATCCAAAACAGTTGGGTACATCTCCTATCTCAGATCCGGAAACAAAGTGTTTGTTTCTAGAAATGGGTCCTTTCTCGAGGAAAAGTTTCTCTTGAAAGAATTGACTGGGATAGTGGTGGACGTTGATGAGGTTATTGAACCGTCACTTCAACCAGTGTGTAGCAGGGCGCAGGAAGTTGTTCCTGTGGCGCCTACACCAATTGAAGTGGAAACTGATAATGGTAATCGTTAAGCTTCGGATCAAGTTACTACAAACCTCGTAGGTCGACAAGGTCGCGTACTACTATAGATTGGTACGGTAACCCCGTCTTGGAGGTCATGTTGTTGAACAACAATGAACCTACAAGCTATGGAGAAGCGATGGTGGGCCCGGATTTCGGCAAATGGCTGGAGGCCATGAAATCCGAGAGAGGATCCATGTAGGAAAACAAAGTGTAGACTTTGGAAGAACTACTTGATGGTCGTAAGACTATTAATTAAAGATGGATCTTTAAAATAAAGACAGATGATGATGGTGAAAAGTCACCATTAAGAAAATCTCGACTTGTCGCAAAGATGTTTCCGACAAGTTCAAAGAGTTGACTATGATGAGACTTTCTCAATCGGAGCGATGCTAAAAGTCTGTTGGAATTATGTTAGCAGTTGATGCATTGTTTATCAAATATTGCACATAGGATGTCAAAACATTGTTTCCTCGATGGTTTCCTTGAGGAAAGGTTGTATGTAATGTTTTGTCAAATATTGCACATACAACCAGAAGGTTTTGTCGATCCTAAGGATGCTAACAAGTATGCAAGCTCCAACGATCCTTCTATGGACTGGTGCAAGCATCTCGGAGTTGGAATATAGGCTTTGATGAGATGATCAAAGCTTTTGGGTTTATACAAGGTTTATGAGAAACTTGTATTTCCAAAGAAGTGAGTGGGAGCACTATAGAATTTCGGATAAGTATATGTGGTTGACATATTGTTGATCGGAAGTAATGTAGAATTTTTGTAAAGCATAAAGGGTTGTTTGAAAGGAGTTTTTTCAAAGGAAAACCTGGATAGAGCTACTTGAACGTTGAGCATCAAGATCTATAGAGATATATCAAAACGCTTAATAGAACTTTCAATAAAATGCATGCCTTGACAAGTTTTTGAAGGAGTTCAAAATAGATCGGCAAAGAAGGAGTTCTTGGTTGTGTTGTAAGGTGTGAATTTGAGTAAGACTCAAAAGCCCGACCACGGTAGAAGAAAGAGAAAGGACGAAGGTCGTCCCCTATGCCTTAGCCATAGGCTCTAAAGTATGTCAAGCTGTTTACCGCACCTGATATGTGCCTTGCCATGAGTCTGTCAAGGGGTACAAAAGGTTATCTAGGATTGAATCACTAAAACAGCGGTCAAAGTTATCCTTAGTAACTAGTGGACTAAGGAATTTTTCTCGATTATGGAGGTGATTAAAGAGTTCGTCGTAAAGGGTTATGTCAATGCAAGCTTTGACACTAATCCGAGTAACTCTCAAGAGTGACGCGGATTCGTATAGTGGAGCATTCATTTGGAATAATTTTAAATGGCACGTAGTAGCAGCATCTACAGGATAACATAGAGATTTGTAAAAGCACACACAAATCTGAAAGGTTTAGACTCGTTGACTAAAGCCTCTATCACAAGCAAGACGTGATCAAACCTCAGAACTGTATGGGTCTAGGATTCGTTAAAATCACATAGTGATGTGAACTACATAATTGAGTCTAGTGCAAGTGGGAGACTATTGGAAATATTCCCTAGAGGCAATAATAAATTATCTATTATTATATTTCTTTGTTCATGATAATCGTTTATTATCCATGCTATAATTGTATTGATTGGAAACACAAATACATGTGTGGATACATAGACAAAACACCATCCCTAGTAAGCCTCTAGTTGACTAGCTCGTTGATCAAAGATGGTCAAGGTTTCCTGACCATAGACAAGTGTTGTCACTTGATACGGGATCACATCATTAGGAGAATCATGTGATGGACAAGACCCAAATTATAAACGTAGCATGCGATCGTGTCATTTTGTTGTTATTGTTTTTTGCGTGTCAAGTATTCATTCCTACGACCATGAGATCATGTAACTCACTGACACCGGAGGAATACCTTGTGTGTATCAAACGTCACAACGTTACTGGGTGACTATAAAGATGCTCTACATGTATCTCCAAAGGTGTTCGTTGAGTTAGTATGGAACAAGACTGGGATTTTCCACTCCGTGTGACAGAGTGGTATCTCGGGGCCCACTCGGTAATACAACATCACAAACTAGCCTTGCAAGTAATGTGACTCAAGTGTAGGTCATGAGATCTTGTATTACGGAATGAGTAAAGAGACTTGCCGGTAACGAGATTGAAATAGGTATACGCATACCAACGATCGAATCTCGGGCAAGTAACATACCGAAGGACAAAGGGAATGACATACGGGATTATATGAATCCTTGGCCCAGAGGTTCAACCAATAAGTTCTTCGTAGAATATGTAGGATCCAATATGGACATCCAGGTCCCGCTATTGGATATTTACCGAGGAGTGTCTCAGGTCATGTCTACATAGTTCTTGAACCCGCGGGGTCTGCACACTTAAGGTTCGATGATGTTTTAGTATAGTTGAGTTATATGTGTGGTTACCGAAGGTTGTTCGGATTCCCGTATGAGATCACGGACGTCACGAGGGTTTCCGGAATGGTACGGAAACGAAGATTGATATATAGGATGGTTTGATTTGGTCACAGGAAAGTTTCGGGCATTATCAACAGTGTACCAGGAGTGACGAATGGGTTCCGGGTATTCACCGGGAGGGGCCCACCCATCCGGGAGTGAGCCCAGTGACCCTAGGCTGGCGCACCAGCCCTTAGTGGGCTGGTGAGGCCAGCCTAATTGGGACATGGCGCCACAAGTGGAAAATACCAAAAGAAAAGAAAAAAACAAGGAAAGAGGGAGGTGGGAAGGAAGGAGGGGACTCCTTCCCCCAAACCAAATTGTGGTGGGAGTCCACCTCCTCCCACTCGGTCGGCGCCCTTGGGGCTCCCTTGATCCCCAAGGCTATCCCCTCCCCTCCTCCTATATATATTGGTGGTTTAAGGCTTTTTGGGACACAACTTTGCCACGTGCTACTCAAACCTATACCACGTAGTTCTTCCTCTAGATCGGATTTCCGCGGAGCTTGGGCGGAGCCCTGCAGGAGTAGATCATCACCACCACCGGAGCATCGTCACGCTGCCGGAGAATTCATCTACTTCTCTGTTTCTCTTGTTGGATCAAGAAGGCCGAGATCATTATCGAGCTGTACGTGTGCTGAACGCGGAGGTGTCGTCCGTTCGGTGCTAGATCGGAACGGATCATGGAACGGATCATGGGACGATGGTGATTTGAATCACAAAGATGTACGACTACATCAACCGCGTTTCTTAACGCTTCCCGCTTAGCGATCTACAAGGGTATGTGGATCTAATCTCCTGACATAGATGAACATCACCATCATAGGTCTTCGTGTGCGTAGGAAATTTTGTGTTTCCCATGCAACGTTCCCCAACATTTTTTATATATTCTGAAATGATTCTCCGTGAAATTTCAGCCCATTTGGAGATGTGCAGAATAGGTATCTCTATTGTAGATTTTTTAGGCCCTGAAATCCAGCTGGCCGCATTCTCTCTCCTTGTGTAAATCTTGCATATTAAGAGAGAAAAGGCTTTAGAAATATTCCATGAAGTGTTATATTGATCAAAAACATTATAAATAGCAGCAATAAAACATGATGCAAAATGGACGTACCATGGTCTGAGGGAGGATAATTTCAACCTCACACGCAAGTTGGTGACGAAAAACACACCACCATCACCTTCACCTTCATCACCAAAGAAGGAGACTTTAGAACACGGGTATGGCACTCTCCTTGGCTTGTGACAAGCTTGGGGGAGGTGCCCCGATATCGTATCACCATCACCCTTATTATATTTATCCATCTTAGTTTGATCTTTAGTTATTTCGTTATTTAGTCAAATAAAAGTTTAGTTCGATCCATCTTTTTGAGTGCTAGCTTCGTGGTCTATCTATCTATCTATGTAATTTAGTGTGAGTTATATAATACTTTTTAATTTGAGCTTTTGCTTCTCCACTTTCTTGCTGCAACCAAAATAAAGGAAAATAACAAAAAATATCATATGCTAATCTTATAGTAAGTAGTGACATCACATAAGGAAAAGTATAAGTGCTAAAATTTGTTGAAGGTTGACAGACATATCATTGGTAGGTCATGCAACACATGAAAGAATTAATAAGGGAAGGGAAGATTTACATGCAAATAGACCATCCTTGATATCTTTTATGATTGTGAGCCTCCATTAATTATAGTGTGCCAAAATTGTTGTCGTTTGATAAGGAAGATAATGCAATGCTTTATGTTTGTTCACATTCTCATAGAAGTTATATTGTTATAGATCCTCTAACATGTGGTGCTTGCCCAATATCTTTGCTAGCCAAAACTACGCACTAAGTAGAGATACTACTTGTGCATCCAAAACCTAAAACCCAAAGCCATGTTTTAATAGTCCACCATACCTACCTATGGATTGAGTAAGATCCTTCAAGTAAATTGTCATCGGTGCAAAGGACAATAAAAATTGCTTCTAAACGTGTTCCATCATTTAGTGTAAGGGAAATTAAGCGTTGTACGAATTTGTGATGTCAATAATAAAAGTGATAAACCGCATAATAAAGGTTGCCATCATAAGGGGCAATATAATGTAACGTTCTTTTGTACTAGGGGATTTGCCATACAACCAAGAAGCGCATGACAACCTCTGCTTCCCTCTGCGAAGGGCCTATATTTTACTGTTATGTATTTACTTTTATGCAAGAGTCAAAATATTCTTATCTAATAATTTTTATTGTCTCTTTTGCAATCATCATGTGGTGGGGAAATATCTAGACATATATATATAGTTGAATGTGAGTGGTCATGAGTTATTATTGTTGACATCGCCCTTGAGGTGAATACGTTGGGAGGCGACAATTTAAGCCCCTATCTTTCTATGTGTTCGGTTGAAACCTTTTGCTCATATGTATGCGGTGAATGTTAGCAATCATACTAGACTAAATGATAGTTGAGTATGTAGACTTGCTTAAAAGCTCCGATATGTGCCCTTCCTCAAAATGTGATGAAGTGTGTTGCAAAATCGAGTGAAGACATAGTTTGTTAGTTTTGAATAGAGTTTATGCTTCATACTTCGATGTTGTGATGACTTGTTACTTGCTTATGAGAAGTTTTATGATGAAAGTTATAAGATGCAAATGATGTGATGAAGTATTTTATAAAGTTAATTTGCTTTTATAATAATGAGCATGTGTCACACCCTGTTTTCTACCACATTCTCTGTAATGCAAAAATCTGAGCTTGTTAAAACTTTTTCAAAACTAATGATGTGAATGCCATTATTGTCATTGTATGCTTGTGTGTGTGATCTTGTGATGATAAAAACCCCATTTCACAATATTGAATTATTTCTAAAAACCCTTACTTGTTTCTGATCAAGGTAAAAAAACTACTTTCAGTGGCACTACATGCCCTTGATGGCAAGAAGTGTTTCTACCCAAAGTTGGTGATCTGATTTTAACTTATCTTTATTTTCCAAAACCACAAAATTAATTATTTTTATAATTATTTTCCTAATTTAATTGCATGTCCATTTCCCAGGCCAGAATTGGTATTCCTACATGGAAAATTACTTTTCTGCCTTGGAAAAATCTGATTAAATTTGGAGATGATTAGAAGGACATATATTTTCCATACATAAGATATTAAATCCCATTTATATTATAATTATTTGATTAAACCCGTGAAAACCATTTCTGTCTGTTTTGACCTTCTAAAATATTTCCAAAGGAAATATTCTCAATAAAATCCTAGAAAATTCCAGTGGTAGCCCAAAGCCAGATTTGGTGTCCACATAAAGTTTCACCTTGATCGAAGGTGATTAAGGACCCCAAATAACCCTAAAACCCCTTTTGTCCAGATTGAAGTTAGAGCAACTCTACATAGCAAAGTTTGTCCAATGATGCTGAAACTTTGCAAGAGTGCCTAATACCTCAAATGAGGGTTGCACACCAAGAATTGGATTTGTGGGACTTAGTTTGCCTACACTCTCCTTGGAAGGGTCAGATCTGGTCATATAGAGGTGTTTTCAAGTTTACAAAGCTAAACTTGTCCAATGGAGCTCAAACTTGGTGAAATCCCATGTTTTAGCACCAAACCCAAACCTGTTAAGTTGTAGCACCAGTGGTGGGGTGCAACCCCCTCAAACCACTGTCGAGCACCTTCTAACAGATGGGAAAAAGCCCTCTTAGCCACCGCTAAACCCAAACCCTTTGCTCCAAACTCATAGATTAGGTGGCCAGTATCAATACCCAACCCCAGTCAACTGGCGCTCACTGGTTCAAAGTGGAAAGGCCAAAAACCCCAATTTAAGCTTCAGTTCAAGGCTGAGAGCACCAGTATTTCTTGTCTCCCTTAACCAGCGGAAGCTCCCACGAGACCCAAACAGCTAGCCACACTCCCAGCCAGTGCCAGGAAATGCTAGACTCGTCCAAAGTGCCTCAGAGCGCACCAGCATGCCATGGCATGCCAACCGGGCGCGCAACAGGAAGCCATCGAGGTGGGGGCGACACTCTCGGCCAGTTCCATCCTCCCGCGAGGTGTCCAACCTCTTCCCCGACAACCCCTCTGCGTCGAGCAACCATCAGGGCCCCTCCTCTCCCATGCTAGAGCTCGTGCGGCGCGTGCCCGCTTGCACCAGAACGGACCAAGGTTGCGCGGCCACGGATGCTCGACTCCTCCCTCTCTCCCTCTGTAGCAGATGATTCTGGCAGTACAAAACCATGTCCTGAGACTGTGGTTTCGACCCCAGCCCCTCTCTGCACCCCGATGCGCGCCACGGTGAGTCACCGGCGCTCTCGAATCGGGTCACCGTCACGGGCCTATTTATAGCCCTCCCCCTCGCTCCAGCACCCCTCAAACAGCTTCACCACGACCACTAGCACCTCCCTAGCCACCCCAGCAAGCTAGTAGAGCATCGATGCTCGAGATCGACCGAGGCCCCTCCGCCTCGGAGCTCTGTTCGATCTCCAGCTACACGTCGGCTCCTGCGTTCCCCGACCCACCAAACTGACCCCCTCGACCCCAGGAAGCTTTCCCCCAACTCTCCCGACCATTTCCGTTCCCCAAGCTACCACCTTGACCACCTCCGAAACTCCTCCGCCGTGGCCTTCTTGTCGCCGGCGAACCCCTGCCTATCCTTGTTGGGGCTTGAGAACGTCGGCAGCCTCGCCGACGTGATCCTCCTCCGTTCTGGCCAGAGGTAGGAGATGGCCCCGACAGGTGTGCCCCACCTGTCGGTGGCCCAGCCTCCTCCCCCGTGATACCCGCAGCTGCTGACCGCAGGGCCCCGCATGTCAGGTTCAAACCTGATGGCACGCGCGCCTGGGCAGGCTGTCGGCTGGCCATGGGCCAGCCCAGTTCCAGGCCGAGCCAGGCCACGGACTTAGCCCATTTTTCTTTATTTTTAAAAATCTGATTTCAAAGATTTTTATAAAAGTATTTAACGAGTGTAAAAATATAATTTTCCACTGTTATTCTTCTAAAAATATGTAGTATTTAATGAGATGATTGGATGAATGTTTCAAACAACTATTCTGTTTGCAATATTAAAAAGGACTAAATTGGAATAGTTTTGCTTCTGTTTGGTTAATTTTAAAAATGTTCCTTCATGAAAAGTTGAGGAAAATATTTTTCAAAAAGACAACTTAGATTTATCAGTAATAAAGAACGTTTTTAAAATAGCTTTGTGATCTGTTTCTGTGTGAGCTATTTCTTATTTATTCTTTTATCGGCGATAGAAAATCCGTGTGACGAGGGAATCGGAGCGGAAGACCTCGAAGACCCCGGATACCTAGCTGACCAAGGCAAGCAGCCCTTTGACCATGACTGAGCATATGTTAAGATAGCAAGAATTTCCGTTGCATATGATCATAAGTGTCGGTAAATCATTTGATGTGATGTTACCGATGGCTCCTCCGGAGCACATGCATCGAGCTTCATCCTACCCCCTTTTGAGGGTCATGCTGGTATCATGTTGACAAGTAAAGCTAGAGTAATGGTAGCATGAGTATGTTGTTGGCATAAATCAAGAGTTGATGAAAACCCCATCGGGTGCCACTAATGCCCGAGAGTGATGATGAGTTAGGTGGCCACTTTTGGTGAAGTGGTGCACCGGGTATTTGGAGTGAGTGTGGTTTCGCAAATGGGAATAGATTTATGATGTGTCGACCGTCCCAACCTTACCAGTATGACCATGTTACCCCTTATGGGATGGGGCTATGTTGATTACTCTGGTCGGTGCTAGCAAAGATCCACATTACTAGTGGCGGGAGTGATGTGTGGTCACTCTCGTGATGGGGTCGTTCCAGGTAGTACGACTATGCCATTTTTATGAGTTCCACGCACACCGTTGGTCCCCGCATGGTTGTTACTATCCAGAGTTGGTGCTCGTAAGACGTACAACATGTGGGCTGGGTACCAATCGAGTGGACCTCTTTGTCTAGTATCGTCAGGGGAAAGGCATTGATCGGGTATTTACCTCGGGTATGTTATATACCGTGAGTCGTGGATGACACGTAAGTTCCCTAGATCTCGTGGGTCCAGCGTACTACCTCTGCAGAGTGTAAAACTATTCGAATAGCCGTGTCCACGGTTAAGGACAGTTGGGTAATCCTGCTTAAACTATGTCCGGTTGTTTCCGCAGAAACCAAGTGTGTGTGAATGGTGAGAAATATTGGAAGAAAGAAGTGCTAGAGGGAGGCTGTCACGTGCATTAGGAACTAGAGCACGTCAGCCCCCCTAGCACGACCTGGTGGGTAGTGGGCCACGCAGCCCACTTTTGGCGACCATCTTCTTGTATATATTCTCTCTTGACCTAAAAAATCAGGAGAGGAATTTTGGGATGAAGCGCCGCCATATCGAGGCGGAACCTGGGCCGGAGAACTTTTGCCCTCTGGTGGAGCGATTCCGCCGGAGGAACTTCCCTCCCAGAGGGGAAATCGAGGCCATAGTCATCACCAACAACCCTCTTATCTTCAGGAGGCCAATCGTAATCAACATCTTCAACAACACCATCTCCTCTCAAAACCCTAGTTCATCTCTTGTGCTCAATCTTGTACGAGAACCTTAGATTGGTACCTGGGGTGACTAGTAGTGTTGGTTACATCTTGTAGTTGATACTTTATGGTTTTTTTGGTGGAAGATCATATGTTTAGATCCAATATGCTATTTAATACCTCTCCAATAGTGAGCATGTTTATCACTTGTGAGTAGTTACTTGTGTTCTTGAGGCCACGAGAGAAGTCATGTTGCAACTAGTCATGTGAAGTTGATATTCGTTCGATATTTTGATGATATGAATGTTGTGTTTGCCTTAGTGGTATTATGTGAACGTCAACTACATAAAACTTCACCATCTTTGAGCCTAAGGGAATGCATTGCAGAGTAGTTATTAGATGGTGGGTCGCGAGAGTAACAGAAACTTAAACCCTAGTTTATGTGTTATTCCGTAAGGGGCTTATTTGGATCCCAATGTTTAATACTATGGTTAGAATTTATTCTTAATACTTTTTTCATAGTTGCGGATGCTTGCGGGAGGGTTAATCATAAGTGGGAGGCTTCTTCAAGTAAGAACAGCACCCAAGCACTGGTCCACCCACGTTATAAGTGGGAGGTTTATTATAAGAAACTGTTCTGGCCTGTCCTTAGCCACAAAAGGATTGGGATACCTTGGTGCACCTATTGTTACTATGGCTACTCGTTAATTGTTACAATAATGTTGCTATCAAACAACTTTTTACCGATAATTTAGTGCTTGCAGAAATTACCTTGGTGAAAATCGCTTCATGGGCTAATGGCCTCTGGGTATACCAAAGAGGAGGAAACCCTTCTCCAAGACATTTGGGGGCCGCGTGGCGGCAGCCGGCCCACCCGATCGTCGCGATGTCGGCCGACTGGCAACAACCGGCTCGTCCAGCTAGCCCCAACGGCATCCGGTGGGTCACACCCGTCCCATCCATCTGTACCAACGTACGACAACAAGACCAGACTCCTGACGTAGAAGCACTTGTGGCTGCAGTGTGTGCTCACAGGCCCGACATGTCCTCGGGCGTGATGATAGGAAGGTCAGCGATGCTACAAGGACACCCGCTGCTCCCGAGGCTGACCGGGTGAGGCGGCCTTGTAGCCATGCCTGCCCCTACCTACTCACTGACGGCCGACGTACCGACTACTGTCGTGCTCAGCTGGTAGGCCCCAAGCCAGATAGGACCCGACAGCCGGCGAGCCCCTCGACCAGCTGGAGAGGCTGACAACCGAACCCCGCCCCCTTTTTCCCCACTACTATACACTCCTGAATGGACTATAAAACCAAACCCGAGCCCCTCGAGAGAGGGGCTGGCGAGCACTCGATCCACTAAACCTTCCACGTAGCACACTAGAGAGGTAGCGAGGCCGGCGACGAGAGCTCCGTCTCCTCCCTCACGAACAGCTCGAGGAGCACCATTGTACTGTGATCACCTATAGTCACAATGGCAGGACTAGGGGTTTTACCTCATCGGAGGACCCAGAACCTAGGTACATCGGCGTCATGTGTTTCGCCCCTACACCCGGTCCCACACGCCGTTGACGTCCATTGGCCCCAAACCACGATCTAAGCCACCCCCTGGCATCTGCCGCGAAAATACCATGACAGTTGGTGCCCCCCGTGGGGCCGGCAGCGACGCCGGCCGGAGTAACGTTCCACGCGGGACCTTTCACCCCTTCTCGCAAGCACGTGGCACACAGCTTGGTCGTGTGCTACGGCACGCTGGACTACATATACGACAACGCTCGCTGCCTCGAGGGTGTGGACTTCCCCATCGACGGCTCCATCATTTCCTTCGGCTCGCACCACGTCTATGTCGCGGTCGTCCCCGATGAGTACCCACTGAGGTGCTCAACTGTGGTGAACTGCCGTCGCCCGACGATGGCGACCCCCCTGCTAACATTGGTGACCTCTACACCCGCGTAGAGGTAATGACCGCCATCTCATTGGGCAGTACATGAGGGTACCGGACCCCCCTTGCCGTAGTGGACACGCTGCGCGCATCCATCCCTGTGGTGGCCGACCCTTCAGCGGCAAGCGAGGATCTGGGCGGTTACCGTCAGCACCTACTCAGTGAGGCGGAAGCACCGGAGGCTACCCAACGTGAGTTCGATGCCAGTCGGCACGAGTTTAACGCAGCCCATGGCCTCACGCCGGCTGGCCCTGGGCCCAGCCAGCTCGGGGAAGTGCGGCGTCGCGGTGGCGTTATCGGCCAAGAGCTGGCCAGCAGCCACCCAGTCTACGACACCCCTTCAAGAACATGTGAGCTACACAAGCCGCCCTCAATGAGTTGGCAGGGCTAGAGGGACCGGCCCACAAGTCACGGCGGGAGCGCATCCACGTCCTCATGGAAGCTACCAACACGCAGCAGCAGTAGCCGGCCCAGTCGTACCGCGACCAGGCAACGACGACCCCGTCGACCCTCGCCAGCCCGCGACTGGCCATCGAGACACGAACCAGGCATCTTCGGCTGTCGACGTGAATCATCTCCATGGCAGCCGATATGGGAGCAGCCGCGGTCGGCAAGACCGTAGCCCGTCGGTTGTCAAAAGCCATGCGAAGGAGCTGGCTGATCAGGGCAACCACCAGTCGGCATGAAGCAGCCACCGCAAGGATCACGACTGGACAGTTGGGGAGCCACTGTCCCGTCGTCCAGTGTCCGAGCACGTCGGTCCTCGTTATCTGAACGAGCAGGATGGCCACTTCCATCTATAATGCTTCGCGGAATCTCAGGCTATCGAGGAGGAAAGCACTGCCATCCCATCCTGCTTCGGGCCACGCATCATGAAGGAGTTGTTCCCCAAGGGCTTCACCTTGGCAAGCAACACCCCCAAGTAGAACGGCTCGACCAAGTGAGAGGATTGGTTGACCGACTACACCACTGTTATCGGCATCGCCGGTGGCAACCAACACGTGGCAGTACGCTACATGCCCCTCATGCTACTTGGCTCGGCCTAGACCTAGCTTAATAGCCTGCCGGCTAGCATCGTCAATGGCTGGCTGGACTTCCTGGAGGTGTTTGTGCGCAATTTCACCAACATGTACAAGCATCCTGGTCGGCCCCACTAGCTCGCCCTATGCGTACGGGGCACGACCGATCTTCTCTGTGACTACCTCACACGATGGACCGAGCTCTGGAACTCCTGCGAGGGCGTCCATGAAGTACAGGCGATCCAGTACTTCATAGACGGCTGTCGAGACGGCACCCTCCTGAAGCACAAGCTCATGCGTCGGTAACCGGCGACCATGGCGCATATGATGGCCATTGTCGACGAGTATGCCATGGCCAAGTCTTCCATGAATCTCCTACCGCTCATCGACGGGACCGACAAGCCGACAGTGGCCACACCGGCTACCGCTCCGGCAGCCTGCTGATCCCAGCCGGATTAGGGCAAGTGCAAGACGGACCAGCCGGATGCCCGTTAGGGCAGCTGACAGGTCGCCGCCATCCAGGACGGTCGGATGGCCAACGCCCCGGGCTCTAGCCGGCGCCAATGCACCAATGATGGCAAGCAGCCCTGGCAGGCCAAGTATACCTTCGAGGTTGTGTTTGATAGACCATGCAAGTTCCACAGCGGGGCCAAGATAGTTACGCACACGACCTATGAGTGCAGCTGGTTCACCAAGATAATGCAGGGCGACGCTCTGCCGCCCACGCCTCCGCTGTGGAGACCCCGACTAACGAGTCAAGATCGCCGAATGAACATGCTCGGTGATCCCAGAGATCAATGCTCACCGAACACACAGAAACTGAATAACAAGAGTCTTACATACATACATGTCGTTTGATACAATAAACGACCTTTGTGGTCGAGTCTTACATATATAGGTCCTTGAGGGCCAACACATCAAACTGGACCAATAGCGGAAATATTGGTTGAAAGCATGAACCCATGCCATCACCCTCAACCTACATGCATTAATTCTAAATGGGAAGCATCCTAGCTCATCACCAAGTTACTCTTCACCATATCCTGATCTCTCATACCTGGTCAATGAAATAACCAGTGGCAAGCCAATGAGTACTTTGAATGTACTCGCAAACAGCCCATGATATGGATAGTGCAGCTGATACGATAATAAGTAATATGCAGCCTTTGCGGATAGCAGGTTTTTATTGTAAATAAACATGATCAATTGCTTGAATGGACATGCATCATAAGCTAGATGGTATTCAGAAGAACAGGTCACAGATATCAACATATCTGTTGAGGGTTGAACACCACCGGTTTACTCTATATGCCAAGTCACCGAACTTGTCATATCATCTTTCTCATATAACACCTTTAAACATACACACACTCACACTTGGTTTATGCGGAAACGACTAGACGTAGTTTATGCAGCACCACCCAACTATCTGTGACCATGGACACGGCTATTCGAATAGTTTTACACTCTACACAGGTTGTACGTTGTACCCACGAGATCCGGGAAACTTCCGTGTCATCCACGACTCGCGGTATATAACATACCCGAGGTAAGTACCCAATCATTGCCTTTCCCCTGACGACACTATACTAAGAGTCTACTCGATTGGTACCCAGCCCAGATGATGTACGTCCTACGAGCACCAACTCTGGACCGTATCATCCATGCATGGACCAACGGTGTGCCCGAAACACGTAAAAATGGCATAGTCGACCTACCTGGTATGACCCCATCACGAGAGTGACCACATAACACTCATGCCACTAGTAATATGGCCTCTTTGCTAGCACCGACCAAAGTAATCAACAAAGCCCCATCCCATAAAGGGGTATCGTGGTTGCACATCTAAGGTTGGGACGGTCGACACATCATAAATCTAATCCCATTTCCGAAACCACTCACACCAAAACATTTCCCGATGCACCACTTCTTCACAAGTTGTCACCTAACCCAACATCATCACCCTCGGGCATTAGTGGCACCTAATAACCCACAAGTATAGGGGATCGCAACAGTTTTTGAGGGTAGAGTATTCAACCCAAATTTGTGGGTTCGACACAAGGGGAGCCAAAGAATATTCTCGAGTATTAGCAGTTGAGTTGTCAATTCAACCACACCTGAAAGACTTAGTATCTGCAGCAAAGTTTCAGTAGCAAAGTAGTGTGATAGTTACGGTAGCAACAGTAACAATAGCAGTAGTGGCAGCAGTAGCGGTAAAGTAACTTACCAAGGACCAGTCTAAGAAAAGCTCGTAGGCATTGGATCGGTGATGGATAATTATGTCGGATGACATTCGTCATGTAACAGTTATAACAAAGGGTGATATGTAACTAGCTCCAGTTCGTCAATGTAATGTAGGCATGTATTTCGTATTTAGTGATACGTGCTTATGGAAAAGAAGTTGCATGACATCTTTTGTCCATCCCCCCGTTGCAGCAGTGTCCTAATGGAAACTAATGGATATTAAGGTCTCCTTTTAATAGAGAACGTCCTAATACATGAACTCCTCATACTATGGTCATCTCCGGGAGTGGTACCGGCTATTGCCACTCCGGGGTTGTCGGGTCATAACACATATTAGGTGACTACAACTTGCAAGATAGGATCAAGAACACACATATATTGATGAAAACATAATAGGTTCAAATCTAAAATCATGGCACTCGGGCCCTAGTGACAAGTATTAAGCATAGCAAAGTAGTAGCAACATCAATCTTAGAACACAGTGGATACTATGGATCAAACCCCATCAAAACTAACTCGATTACATGATAGATCTCATCCAACCCATCACCGTACAGCAAGCCTACGATGAGATTACTCAGGAACGGTGAAGAGCATCATGGAATTGGCGATGAAGGATGGTTGGTGATGACGACGACGTCGATTTCCCCTCTCCGGAGCACAGAACGGACTCTAGATCTGCCCACCCGAGGAAGAACAGGTGGTGGCGGCGGCTCCGTGTCGTGAAATGCGATGAACTCTTCTCTCCTAATTTTTTTTGGGTGAGAGAGAATATATAGAGCTGGAGTTGGAGCCCGCGGAGCAACGAGGGCCTCACAAGCCTACCAGGCGTGACCTAGGGGGGCGCCTCCTCGGCTTGTGGGCTCCTGGCTCCGTGTCTCCAGGTAATTCTTGTGCCGGTATTTTTTATATATTCCACAAAAAACCCTCGTAAGTTTCCAGGTCATTCCGAGAACTTCTATTCCTGCGCAAAAACAACACCATGGCAATTCTGTTGAAAATAGCATCAGTCCGGGTTAGTTCCATTCAAATCATATAAATTAGAGTACAAAACAAGGGCAAAAGAGTTTGCAAAAGTAGATACGATGGAGACATATCAACTCCCCCAAGCTTAAAGCCTTGCTTGTCCTCAAGCAATTCAGTTGACAAACCAAAAGAGACAAAAGAAAAACTTTTACAAACTATGTTTGACCTTGTTGTAGTAATTATGTCTAACTCATATTCGGATTTTCAGCAAGATCATAAGCTAACCACATAAGCAATAACATTTAGGTCTCATGATGTACTCATATCCATGGCATAATCAACTAGCGAGCAATAATAATAAGTTTCAAACGTCAACACTTCAATCAACATGAACATGAAAACAATATGAACAGATGGTATCTCGCTAGCCCTTTCTGAGACCGCAAAACATAAATTGAGAGCACCTTCAAAGACCAAGGGCTGACTGAACATTGTAATTCATGGCAAAGAAGATCCAGTCACAGTCATACTCAATATCAATTAATAGCAAAGCATAAAAATGACGGAGGTGCTCTCCAACTGGTGCTTTTTATAAGAAGAGGATGACTCAACAAAAACGTAAATAGGTAGGCCCTTCACAGAGGGAAGCATTGATTTGCAAAGGTGCCAGAGCTCAAGCCTTTTAAAATAGAGATAAATAATTTTGGGTGGCATGCTTTCATTGTCAACGCGATGACCAAGAGTTTTCACCATCTTCCGTGCCACACATATTATAGGCGGTTCCCAAAAAGAAAAATAAAGTTTTGACTCCCCCACCACCGATCAATCACACTCCACGGCTAGCCGAATCCTCGGGTGTCGTCCATATGAACAACAACCCAGGTGGAGTTTTGTTTGCAATTATATTTTCGATTTGAGCATGGAACTGGCCATTCCGATTACCGGCCCCTTTCTCATGAGTGACAGTGAATAAACACGTATCGAGCATAACACACCTAGCATGGAAGATACTGACCGCCCCTTGTCAACACATGAGCAGTTTGAGCATACAAAACAGATTATCATTTGAAGGTTTAGAGAGTGGCTCATGCAAATTTACTTGGAACGGCAGGTAGATACCGCATATAGGTAGGTATGGTGGACGCATATGGAACAACTTTGGGTTTATGGAAGTGGATGCACAAGCAGTATTCCCGCTTAGTACAAGTGAAGGCTAGCAAAAGACTGGGAAGCGACCAACTAGAGAGCGACAACAGTCATTAATATGCATTGAAATTAACCAATGTTGAGTGCAAGCATGAGTAGGACATAAATCACCATGAACATGAATATCAAAGAGGCTATGTTGATTTTGTTTCAACCACATGCGTGAACATGTGCCAAGTCAAGCCACTTGAATCATTCAAAGGAGGATACCATCCTATCATACTACATCATAATCATCTTGAAATTCATGTTGGCAATCAAGACAAACCATTATAAGCTCCTAGCTAATTAAGCATGGCATCAGAAACTATGATCTCTAAGTTGTCATTGCAAACATCTTTCTCTCATAACAATGCTGAATTAGGAACGATGAGCTATTCATATTTACAAAAACAAAATAGGTCGAGTTCATACCAGCTTTTCCAGGCTCAGTCACTTCATCATATATCATCATTATTGCCTTTCACTTGCACGACCGAATGATGTGAATAATAATGAGAGTGTTCGTGCATTGGACTAAGCTGGAATCTGCAAGCAAACTCAAAGGAGAAGACAAAGTAATATGGGCTCTCTAATGGATAAACAATTATGCGTGTGAGAGCCACTAAACAGTTTAATCATGGTCTTCTACCTTGCCCAAAGAAAAAAGAAAACTATTCACACTGGAAAGCTCCCAACAAGCAAAAGAAGAACGTGAAATCTTTTTGGGTTTTCTTTTTAATTACCACTAAGCAAGCTGGAAGGTAAACTTACAACTAATTTTTTTGTTTTTCTCAATTTAAACAAACACATGAGAAGAAAGCGAGAAAAACAAATAAACTAGCATGGATGATACAATGGGAAAGTGTGAACACCGACTATCAAAGTGAATGTGTGAGCATGAATATAAAGTCGGTGAGAAACACGTACTCCCCCAAGCTTAGGCTTTTGGCCTAAGTTGGTCTACTCCCAAGGCGGGAAATAACCGTCTCCGGGGTACTTCGGAGTGTACTGAGGGTGCCACTACTGGGTGAGCTCCTCTGGCTCCCACTGATAAACTAGTGTCTGGTACTCGACTGGTGGCTCGGGAATGGGCGCCTGTGGTGGCTCTATGCCCCAATATGCGTAAATGTCCAAGGGCATAATAATGTACCTGCCTCGATGGAGATTGAACAAAGAAGGAGCAGGCAAAGTAATACTCTCACGAGTACCCTGGCTAAATACCAAGTTATAAATCATCCTCTTATTAATATCTTTATCAAGAAAGTCATGGCGAACCATGCTATCTAATCTAAATATCTCTCAGGAAGAAGCATCTCTTCTTCCTCGAACTATCTAATAGGTATCTCCAAATGTTTAGCAAGACGGGTAGCATAGATACCTCCATAAACAGCGCCTTTAGTACGGTTCATGTTCAACCGTTGAGCCACTATAGCGCCCAAGCTATAAGTTTTATCATTATAAAGATCTTCGCGCAAAACCGCAAGATCGGGGGAGCTAAGAGCCCCAGCTTTCCCACGGCCAATCAAACATTTTCCCACGAATAATGAGAGATACCAAAGCACGGGAAAATGTACACTAGCAACTCTAACACAAGACACTCCTCTCTCCTCTCCTACAACAATAGTATCAATGAAAGCCTCCAAGTCCCGTGGAGGAGGTTCATGAATATCCCCAACATAAGGTAAATTGCAAACATTGTAGAAATCCTGAAGTGACATGCGCTGGGGGATATCATATAACTTGAACTCAACCACAGGAGGACTCTTCCTTGGATAGAAATTAATGCTTTGCACGAAAATATTAGTGAGGAGGAGGTATTGTGGACAATTATCTTCGACAAATGCGGTAAGGCCTGCGTGCTCCACCAAGTAATAAAAATCATCATAAAGGCCGGCGGCTTGTAAGAACACATCGCTTGGCCACTCGCATGCTCGAACTTTCGCAACTCGGTGGACTAGATACTTGGGTTTCTTCTTCTCATTTCCATCTTCCTTGGGGGTCACGGCTTGAAGAGCCTCTTAGGAACCTCCTCATATTTTCCTTTTTCTTTCTCAAGGAACAATTCCCCAAAATAGCTTGGTGAATGGGGCTTTGCACAAGGAGATCGAAAAATGGAGCAAGAAGAGCAAGAACACGGGTTTGAGCTATGGAATGATTTTTTCAGGAGGTAGAAGAAGGAGATGAGAGCTGGAATAAGTGGTGGGGGGCACGTGGGCCCCACAAGCCTGCCAGGCGCGGCCAGGGGGGGTGGTCGTTCCTCCTAGGCTTGTGGCCCACTGGTGCATCCCCCTGACTAGCTTTCTATCTGAGAAATTTTCAAATATTCCACAAAAAATCATACTTGAATTTCAGGGCATTTGGAGAACTTTTATTTTCGGGTCACTTTTCTAAGGAACGGAAAAACGTAGAAAACGGGAAAATAAAGCTAAATTTATTATTTTTCTTCTAAACAACAGAAAGTAAAAGTTGGGAGCAGAAGGTTGTGACTTCTAAATTCATCCATCTCATGGTCATCAAAAGAAATCTGACAATGAGGTTGATCAAGTCTCCTTGGCAAACTTTTTTCAAATCACATAAAACCGGAGAATTTTCGAATAATCACTAGGTTACCTCAACGGGGATGTGCATATCCCCAACAAGTAAATCATACTTCATCTTGACAGTAGGTATAGGGCATTCAAAGCCTCCAATAATAATTGATGAAGATTTCTCAATAGCATTGATGCAATGAACTCGATATTGTTTCTTCGGAAAGTGCACCGTGTGCTCATTACCAATAACATGGAAAGTGACATTGCCTTTGTTGCAATCAATAACAGCCCCTCCAGTGTTTAAAAAGGGTCTTCCAAGGATGACCGCCATGGCATCATCCTCGGGAATATCCAAAATAAAAAGTCTGTTAAGATAGTAACGTTAGCAACCACAATAGGCACATCCTCGCAAATGCTGATAGGAAAAGCAATTGATTTCTCGGCCATTTGCAAATACATTTCAGTAGGTGTCAACTTATCCAATTCAAGTCTACGATATAAAGAGAGGGGCATAACACTAACACCAGCTCCAAGATCACATAAAGCAGTTCTAACATAATTTCCTTTAATGGAGCAAGGTATAGTGGGCACTCCGGGATCACCTAGTTTCTTAGGAGTCCCACCCTTGAAGGTGTAATTAGCAAGCATGGTGCAAATCTCAACCTCAGGTATCTTCCTTCTATTAGTCACAATATCTTTCATGTACTTAGCGTAAGGAGACATTTTAAGCATATCTGTCAAACGCATTTGCAAAAAGATATGTCTAATCATTTCAACAAAGCGCTCAAAATCCTCATCATCCTTCTTCTTGGATGGTTTGGGAGGAAAGGGCATGGGTTTCTGAACCCATGGTTCTCTTTCTTTACCATGCTTCCTAGCAATAAAGTCATTTTTATCATATCTCCTGTTCTTAGGTTATGGGTTATCAAGATCAACCGCAGGTTCAATCTCCACATCCTTATCATTACTAGGTTGAGCATCAACATGAACACCACTATCAATATTATCACTAGGCTCATGTTCATCACCAGATTGTGTTTCGGCATCAGAAATAGAGACATCATTTGGATTCTCGGGTGTAACACCAGCAGGTTCGCTAGCATGCAAGTTCCTATCATCTTTCTTTTTCTTCCTATTACCAGGATGACTAGGTGCATCAGTGTTAACTCCTTGAGAATCTTGTTCAATTCTCTTAGGATGGCCCTCAGGATACAAAGGTTCCTGAGTCATTCTACCACCTCTAGTGACAACTGTAACAGAATTGTCATTCAACTCATTAAGCAAGTCATTTTGACCGTTAAGTACTTGTTCTACTTGAGTAGTGACCATAGAAGCATGTTTAGCCAAAAGCTTAAGATCATTGACATTTCTATCCAGACAAGCACTTATATGATTAATCATACGAGCATTTTGGCTCAATTGTCTGGTAACATAATCATTGAAACTTTGTTGTTTGGCAACGAAGTTATCAAATTCATCTAAGCATAAGCTAGCAGGTTTATCATAAGGAACATCACTCTCATTGAATCTACGAAGAGAATTTACCTCTACTACCTGTGTCGGGTTATCAAGACCATGTATTTCTTCAATAGGTGGTAGATTCTTAACATCTTCAGATTTAATACCTTTCTCTTGCATAGATTTCTTGGCTTCTTGCATATCTTCAGGACTGAGGAATATAATACCTCTTTTCTTCGGAGTTGGCTTCGGAGGTGGTTCGGGAATTGTGCAAGCATTATCATTGCTCAAGATATTATTCAATAGAATTTCAGCTTGTTCCACAGTTCATTCCCTGAAAACACAACCAGCACAACTATCTAGGTGGTCCCTAGAAGCATCGGTTAGTCCATTATAAAAGATATCAAGTATTTCATTCTTCTCAAGAGGGTGATCAGGCAAAGCATTAAGTAACTAGACAAGCCTTCCCCAAGCTTGTGGGAGACTCTCTTCTTCAACTTGCACAAAGTTATATATATCCTGCAAGGCAGCTTGTTTCTTATGGGCAGGAAAATATTTCTTAGAGAAGTAGTAAATCATATCCTGGGGCTACGCACACAACCAGGAGCAAGAGAAGTAAACCAAGTCTTAGAATCACCCTTTAGTGAGAAAGGAAACAACTTAAGGATATAGTAATGGCGAATTTTTTCCTCATTCATGAATAGGGTGGCTATATCATTCAGTTTAGTAAGATCTGCTACAACCGTTTCAGATTCATAACCATGAAAAGGATCAGATTCAACCAAAGTGATTAACTCACTATTGACAAAGAATTCATAATCCTTATCAGTAACAAAGATGGGTGAAGTAGAAAACTTAGGATCGTATTTCATTCTAGCATTCAGAGATTTTTCCTTTCACTTGCGTAATAAATTATCAAGATCATAGCTATCCTTACAAGCAAGAAAGTCTTCAGCTAGCTCTCCCTCCATAACATAACCCTTAGGTATATCACGCAGTTCAAATCTAGGAGAGCTAGGTCTAATAGGTGAAACAACAGGTTCCATTTCAATAATTTTATCAGTTTCAGAAGTATCATCACATTCATCAGTAACTCTAGCAATTTGTGCATCAAGAAATGCACCCAGTGGCAAATCATTATCAAGCAAAGCATCATCATAAGCATCATGGATAGCAGAAGTAGCATCATCAAGCACATGCGACACATCAGAATTACCAATAGGTGGTGGTGTCGCAAATTTACTCATAACTGAAGGTGAATCAAGTGCAGAGCTAGATGGCAGTTCCTTACCTGTCCTCGTAGTTGAGGGAAAGACTTTAGTTTTTGGATCTCTCGGATTCCTCATAGTGATCAACAGACGTAAATCCCAAGTGACTCAGAGAATAGAGTTACGCTTCCCCGGCAACGGCGCCAGAAAAAGGTCTTGATAACCCACAAGTATAGGGGATCGCAACATTTTTCGAGGGTAGAGTATTCAACCCAAATTTATTGGTTCGACACAAGGGGAGCCAAAGAATATTCTCGAGTATCAGCAGTTGCGTTGTCAATTCAACCACACCTGGAAGACTTAATATCTGCAGCAAAGTTTCAGTAGCAAAGTAGTGTGATAGTAACGGTAGCAACGGTAACAGTAGCAGTAGTGACAACAGTAGCGGTAAAGTAACTTAGCAAGGACCAGTATAGGAAAATCTCGTAGGCATTGGATCGGTGATGGATAATTATGTCGGATGACATTCATCATGTAACAGTTATAACAAAGGGTGATATGTAACTAGCTCGAGTTCGTCAATGTAATGTAGGCATGTATTCCGTATTTAGTCATACGTGCTTATGAAAAAGAACTTGCATGACATCTTTTGTCCATCCTTCCCGTGGCAGCGGAGTCCTAATGGAAACTAAGGGATATTAAGGTCTCCTTTTAATAGAGAACCGGAACAAAGCATTAGCACATAGTGAATACATGAACTCCTCATACTATGGTCATCTCCGGGAGTGGTACCGGCTATTGTCACTCCGGGGTTGCCGGGTCATAACACATAGTAGGTGACTACAACTTGCAAGATAGGATCAAGAACAAAAATATATTGATGAAAACAGAATAGGTTCAGATCTGAAATCATGGCACTTGGCCCTAGTGACAAGCATTAAGCATAGCAAAGTAGTAGCAACATCAATCTTAGAACATAGTGGATACTAGGGATCAAACCCCATCAAAACTAACTCGATTACATGATAGATTTCATCCAACCCATCACCGTCCAGCAAGCCTATGATGAGATTACTCACGAACGATGAAGAGCATCATGGAATTGGCGATGAAGGATGGTTGGTGATGACGACGGCATCGATTTCCCCTCTCCGGAGCCCGGAACGGACTCCAGATCTGCCCTCCCGAGGAAGAACAGGTGGTGGAGGCGCCTCCGTGTCGTGAAACGCGATGAACTCTTCTCTCCTAATTTTTTCTGGGCCAGAGAGAATATATAGAGCTGGAGTTGGAGGCTGCGGAGCCACGAGGGCCTCACAAGCCTGTCAGGCGCGACCTTTGGGGTCGCCTCCTAGGCTTGTGGGCTCCTGACTCTGTGTCTCCAGGTAATTCTTGCGCCAGTATTTTTTATATATTCCATAAAAAATCCTCGTAAGTTTCCTGGTCATTCCGAGAACTTTTATTTCTTTGCAAAAACAACACCATGGCAATTTTGCTGAAAAAAACGTCAGTCCGGGTTAGTTCCATTCAAATCATGCAAATTAGAGTCCAAAACAAGGGCAAACGAGTTTGGAAAAGTAGATACGATGGAGACATATCAGCACCCGACGTGGTTTTCGTAAAACCTTTGATATCAACTTTGTGTTACCATCATCATGCACATGATCTTTCTATGTGTAGCACTACTGTCTACTTGTCAACATATTATCAGCGTGGCCCTCATAGATGTTAAGGTCATGCTCAATGCAAATGCTCTGGAGGAGCCATCGGTAAAACCATGCTGGGGTGCACCAAATAACCTTATATATGCATCAGAATAAAGTATTCAACTTGGCATGCATGAAAATGTTTTCTCAGACTATCGGTGCACTAGAGACTCGGGTCCCTTGTGCCCCAGACTTGTGCATGGGCATCGGTGACGCCCCCGACAGTAGTGTATCGGGAAGAGCAACAGAAAGGCAGTCCAAGACCTGCCAAGGCCACGCCCTTCCCCCTCTCCGTGGGCGTGGAGTACAAAGGCTCGACAGGCAAGGCCCCGGCAAGCTATCCTTGCCGGGAAGATTCCCAAGGCCAGGGCAAGCCCGCTTCGCGGGGAAGACTACTCGAAGAACAGCAAGACCCCAGCAAGTCTCCCTTACTGGGAAGGCTCGCACAGACTAGCGAGTCCCCCGGCAAGCCCTCCTTGCCGGGGCAGTATTCAAGCCCCCGACAAGCCTTCCTTGCCGGGAAGATGACCAAGTCATCCGACAGGGACTCTAGACCAGCAAGCCCCTATTCACTCGCCAGGTGTCCCCTCCAGTTTCTACCACAATCCAACCGCTCCAGCACATCCCTCGTGTGCCAGCACAAAGCCCAGGTGTCGACTCACCTGGGTACGTGTCGCAACCATCTTGTGGCAGGTCAGGGGCCCGGCCACGCATTTACTGTCCCTGACACCACCGAAGAAGTAGAGCGGTGAACACTGTTCACTACGCACCCCGTGAGCACACTGTTGGTGACCCCTTCACCTATAGAAGGAGGCCCAAAGCTCATTCTTAGGGGTTGGACCTTTTTGGTGAGCAGGGACTCGCTAATCACCTACTAAGTTACTATAGCAAAACCACCCTACAGTGATCACACAATATAGACTAAGCAGGAGCAGGGTTTTACGCGCCAAGTGACCCGAACCTAGGTAAAAAGACCTTGCCGGTGTTGATCGCTAGTTCCGATCTCGACGCGATACCTCTCTCTCCCCGACAAACGATCAAGGGACTCCTCGAGTTTCCCATAGGTGTCAGTTTCTGCGACATCTTTGGTGCGCCAGGTAGGGGGAACGATGGTTGAGAGATTTTTAGCGGATTCAAGCAAGTTCCACGTCAGATCTTGGGAAGTAGTGCACACCACTGCGGTCCCTCGAGGCATGGCGCAGCGGTGGTCACTCTGCTTCGCCACGGCCTCCAAACACATGCGCGAGCACAGACTAGGGAGACGGAGACCTCGAGCTTGAAGACATCAGGCCGACGCGCCGCTTCGGGACAGTGCGCTGATGTTGAGGGTGTGCCTAGGGTCTTTGGCAATGCCTCCGGCGCATACTCCGGCTGATGCACCTCCACGAAGAGGTGCATAGCCGTCGAGAATGCGCCCACAAGCCACGGAACCCAGGCACATACTCCAGCCGGACGCTTTCCCCCCCGGAAGCAACACGTCATCGCCAAAGGTGCACTCGGGGGCTCCGTCAGCATGGCCATGCAAGACAGGAAAATGAATCATGCTCCGGCGACCCCCTTATATACGATAGACAAAAACTGTCTGTAGATACCTTGCCGGAGGGGAAGTTGCCGGGAAGGCATAGTCTCCTGCTTGCCGGGACCTGAGGCCCCGACAAAGGACCCAAGCGCTGCGGAGAGAAGTGTCGTGGCACGACAGATAAGTGATAAATATTTTAGATGAGATTTCAGAGTAGATAGGTTGTTCCCTTTCTCGAAGTTCCCAAACCTTATTTGAGAAACCTGCGCATAGATGGAACCTTGTCAGGATCAGTGCGCCTTAGTTCTGTTTCGAACTAGTTCAACGACTTGAACGGCCACAGAGTGCCTTCACACTCTTCCGAACCTATACAACAGTCTAAGTGGCTACATAGCACCTTATTTCTCCTCGAGCAGCGCTCGACTATCTAACGGTTGCACTGAGTGCGTCAAGGAGCCTTGCCGGTAATGACCCCTCAAGCGAACTGCTAAGGATCCGTACCTCAAAGCACTAGCGGCACGACCAGTCACGCCGGAAAGCTTCCGGAAAATGCAAAAGGCATATCATACAAGGAGAAGGATCAGATGCAAGGGAAACAACATTTCATTCATTTGTTTGAAACAAACTCAGACATATTACATGAATGATTTTTTCCTACTCTAACCTATTGTACTATCTTTTGGCGAGGGACGTGCTCGCCGGACAGGAGTTCAGGAAGCCAAAAAGGCGGAGCTTGCGGCACGGCCAGGACTGGCTCCCCCAGGACCTAAACTGTGCCGAGGAGAACGGGACCAACCCCGACAAACACCACCTGTACCCCTCTGGCTTGATACCAAACGGCAGGGCACAGGAAGGGGCGAAGGATCCGGAGCCCATGAGCGTGCCTCCTCCTGGACCCGGGGGGCCAGCACCCACTCTGGTGAGGTGGCCCAAGCAGAGGGCATGGAGAAGTTAGAGCTTGCGGAGGTGCCTCCCTCTGGAACACGAGGCACTGACGCCAGCTCCGGCAAGATACCCCCTCAGGTGGGGGAGAGGTGTGAGCGGGCCTAGGCGGCAGGGCTAGCAGTCAGTTGGAGTTCGGGGAGTCATACTCCGACTCGAGCCCCCGAGATCCTGACTTGCCGAGAGCGCCACTTCTGTCGCTATCCTCCTCGTCGCTATCGCTCAAGGAGGGACACTTGGCGCCGCTCAAGCTCTCTTCGCAGAAGCCGAGACGCACACCAGAGCGCCCATAAAACTTGACGGATAGCATATTATCCTCCGCTAGCTCGAAGCGGAGGATATGCCCATCCTCGAAGGTGTGGGCGCGGGCAAAGGCTTTCCAGCCCCGCCCGAGCAACATGGAACAGCATTTTGGGTACTCCATGCGCACTTGCATAGCATCGTGGGAGCAACCGTACGCCTGCAACCACAAGACAGGGGCTTGGCAGACTCCATCGCCCTAGCAAAAGGGTGAGGTAGATGCAAATGGCCCCGAGGGATGTCGTGCAGCTCCACGATGAACTCCAGCGCCGTCCGATGCGAGTGCCTGTCCAGCGGAGGAGAAGACGGAGATGCTAGAGTAGCACTTCGCCTCCCCCGGCCACGGCCTCCGCGACGACTGCGGCCCCTCGTCCCTCCGTCACCACGGGCGCTTGTGTCGCCATCCGCGGCTGCGCCCCCTGAAGCTGTGGCATGATCCGAGTGGGATTCCCTTGACGCCCTGGTGGCCTCCCTCGTCCCCTAGCCATGGTTGGGGGCAAGCGCCACCCGGAAATAGAAAGTTCCGTAGATGCAAGCTGGAGATGGTGGATGTTTCACGAGTTGGTGGATGAGAAAAACGCCCCTCACAAACTCCCTAATTTATAGGGCAAGGCGCGGGGGGCTAGCTTCCCTCACTCCAGAAACTGCCGCCCCTCTCTCCCAATCACCCACGATCACGGGCGAACAGGGAACCGCCCTGCTGCACCAATGCATGCGGGGGGCGGGCCCTGCCACGACTGCGGCCTTTATGGCCACGAACGCCACTTGCATGACTATTACTATGCATGCTTCACGCGTGGCAGTAACGCGTTAGGGGGTGGGGAGGCTACTGTGCGCGCACTTCTCCACCTCGCGCGGTGGATGCGCGACGTGGGGAAGGGCCATCCACAACGGCTTCGAAGCTACAGAGTCCTGTGCTAAGGAAGCCCGTGCACTAATTTGGGCTTGGCCCATCAACGCCCCGCGCGCGTGCGTGGCCCTGGCCCGGGGGCTCATGTTGGTGCACTAGAGATTGGGGTCCCACGTGCCCCAGACTTGTGCACGAGCATCGGTGATGCCCCCGACGACAGTGTACTAGGAAGAGCAGCAGAAAGGCAGTCCAAGACATGCCAAGGCCATGCCCTTCCACCTCTCCGTGGGCATGGAGTACAAAGGCTCAAGATGCAAGGCCCCGGCAAGCTCACCTTGCCGGGAAGATTCCCAAGGCCCCGGCAATCCCGCTCCGCCGGAAAGACTACCCGAAGAACAGCAAGACCCCGGCAAGTCTCCCTTGTCGGGAAGGCTCGCACAGACTCGCGAGGCCCGTGGCAAGCTCTCCTTGCTGGGAAAGTATTCGAACCCCCGGCAAGCCTTCCTTGCCAGGAAGATGACCAAGTCATCCGACAAGGACTCCTAGCCCACAAGCCCCTATTCGCTCACCAGGTGTCCCCTCCAGTTTCTACCACAATCCAACCGCTCTAGCACATCCCTCGTGTGCCAGCACAAGGACCAGGTGTCAACTCACCTGGGTACGTGTCGCAACCATCTTGCGGCAGGTCAGGGGCCCGACTAGGCATTTACTGCCCCTGACACCACCGAAGAAGTAGAGAGGTGAACACTGTTCACTGTGCACCCCGGAGCACACTGTTGGTGACCCCTTCGCCTATAAAAGGAGCCCAAAGCTCATTCTTAGGGGTTGGACCTTTTTGGTGATCAGAGACTCCCTAATAACCTACTAAGTTACTGTAGCAAAACCACCCTACAGTGATCATAGAATACAAACTAAGCAGGGGTAGGGTTTTACGCGCCAAGCGGCCCGAACCTGGGTAAACGACCTTGCTAGTGTTGATCGCTAGTTCCGCTCTCGATGTCGTACCTCTCTCTCCCCGCCAAACGATCAAGGGACTCCTCGAGTTTCCCATAGGTGTCGGTTTCCATGACACAGACATGGTCAAAGGGCTGCTTGCCTTGCTCATATATGTCCACGGGGTCTTCGAGGTCTTCCGGTCTAACTTCGAGTACTCCGTCTACCCGTCAACTATCGTCGGAAATAAACATAGTAAGCCACACAACAAGCAGAAACAAAAGTGATAAATAAATAGGAGTTTTATTTTTTCTTGGACCTGTGTGGTCATAAGAAAAATACCTGAATCTTGCTATAAGAGATTTGGACCATCAGGGATTTTTGAATGGACGAAAGAAGGAATAGTTGATCCTTAAAGAAGCCTACATAAATCATCCTGTTAAAATGAGTGGAGGCACTCAATAAAGAGAGCATGATTTTAGAAACATTTAGGAAGTTGTATCACTTGAGTTGGAGTTGATATGTATATTCTAGGGATTTTATAATATTGGATAAATAGCAAAAGGGAGCTATTTATTGAATGCAACAGAATCATGCCAGATAAAATGTTGACTAAGGCTACAAAAATAGTGCAAGTTATTAGGAGACTCTGGAAATCGGAATCACTCCATTTGGAGTTGATTTGAACCCCATAGGATTTTTGCAAGGTGGGCTAAATATATTCAAATTTGCATTTGAATATTAATACCATAGAAAGTTGCTCTGGAAAAATGTGCCATGCACATATATGGACAGGGCTTGATTTTAGGGACCTGCAAAAATTTGAATCATCAAATTTGGGGGTCATATAAATATACTATAAATTTTACAAGTTCCTGATGAAGAAAAATGCAAAGGGGGGGGGGGTTATACTGGGAAGTCAAACTGCGCCCAAGGAACTAAATAGGCCTCGGGCCGGCCCAGCTTGGCCTGGCTCGCGGTGGAGCGGTGACGCTAGAGGCGCCTTCTGGCTTTACGTATTCCGAGTGGGGAGACGTCCATGAGGGCTCCTACCTCCACTTAACTTGATAGAGGGCAAGGGCGGACGACTCAGAGGCTGACCAGTAGGGTCCCCGTCCCCACTGGAAGGATCTTCTTCTTCCCTGCGCGGGTGCTCACTAGAGGACAGGGGAGGTGAGCGAGACGCGCGCCGACGCTTTCCCTGACGGCACGAGCCACCTCCGACGAAGCCCGGCACATCGACGAGCTCGGGCGGCCACGCCGCATCCGACCAGACCCTACGTGCCGGCGGGGAGGGGTACATCGGCGTCGGCTTGGGATGGCCGTGAGGGAGGCAGTCGGCCCTCACGGGCCTTGGGCGTGCGGTGCTGAGGGGGTTGTGCGGCAACGTGGAGGACTCGCCATAGAGCCTAGGGGCGAGGGGGAAACTCGGCCCTGTTCGAATTTAGGTCGGACGACGCCGGCGAGCTTCGGCCATGGGAGGATGGACAGAGCTCAGGGGCTGCCTGGGGTTGGTCTGGGGGAGTTGTGGTAGAAGGGGTAGTAAGTGGGAGGTAGCAGGGGATCGAGGGAGGCCCTAAATGAAGAGGGACCGAGAAGGATCTCGGGAGCTCTCGGGTGCTCTGAGCACGGCAAAACACGCGTGCCAGAGGGGGCTTGGCAGCTTCTAGGCATCGGGGAGGGCTTGAACGGTCAAAGGGGAGTGCGCTGGCGCACTGCGACACGCTGCCATTGATGGACCCGAGTTGCAGCAAGGGGCCAAGGTGCAGAGCACCGATTGTGCATGCCACTTAGGTGGTCACCGCGGCCACCTGTGTCTACAGGGTCCTAATGACCGTTCAAAGGTGTCTTTAGCTCAGGGCATGCATTCAGGAGGCTAATGTAGAAATTCGGTTGCATATGGAGAAGGGTAGGTGGGGTTTTGACTGAGGTCAAGTTTGCAACAACAAACTTGGACCTAAGAAAAGTGATTTTCCCATGGGAAGTCTTGGGGGGAAAACAATGTTTGGTAGTGTTAGCTATGCAAGAACTACAATACTGCTAAGTTTTAGCTCCGGAGGGGGAGGGTAGCTAGTACTTCAGTTCAAAGCCACATTTCAGCCAGAAATCAACTTTTAGACATGCTTCTCATTTTTCCTACATGAGCATGCCATCTCTTAGTTTGAAATGATGCCTCGGGATGCTAGGGGCTCTCTGGAAAGAAGTAGGAGCATTATCTTAAGAATAGGTGGGGCAAGAGGGGTAAAAATGGTGCTGCCAAGGTAAAAATGAAAGATAGCTACGTGGAGTCACTCTCCAATAGTTGACCGGTGGACCTGGTAAGGTTACTGGCGGTAAAAGGTAGTTATATAGAGTTGTGGTAAAAGTTTAAGCTCAAGGGAAATAGTGGAAGGGGCCAAAGTAGCAACTTCGGTGAGTGCACATAAGGTGTTTGATGGATGTTAGGGCTACCAGATGGATTCCAATCAATATGAAACTTGACACGATCTCATAATAGATGAAAAAAAGCGTGGACACCAAATTTGGGATTTGGTGGAGAAGATTTCCAATGTAGACTTGAAAAACCCATGAAATGGGCAAAAATGGCCTTCTGCTTAGAAAACTATTCAAATCAATTCCCACAAATCCAATATTTGGTATGGGGGCATTATTTGAGCATTAAAGCATGTACAAAAAGTTTGGGATGAATTGGAGAAACTTTATAATGTAATATTTCCCAAAGTTCAAAAACAATAGTGAGGGTTTTGAGGGGCTTGGGACAAGTTCTTCAATTCTCCTTGATGCACCACTTGGAGTGGATGCATTATTTGAGTATGAGAACATGTCCACCAAATTCAAGCACAATTGGAGACACTTGACAATGTAGAGTTGCTAAAATTTGGATCTGGACATATAGGGTTTTAGAATAATTAGGGGAATGAAATCAACTTGGATTGAAATGAAACTTGGCAAGATCATCACATATATCATATGTGACATGCTAGAATTTTACAGGAATTTATTGAGAATATTTCTTATAGAAATATTCCAAAAGCTTGAAATAGGCAGGAAGGGTTTTAAAGGGTTTTGCCCAATATTTTGAACATGACCATGTGTTGAAACTCATATATATGGAATATATATGTCCACCAAGTTTCCCTAAATTTTCTCAAATATTTTGAAAGCAATAAAAATAACTTTCCTTCATAAGAGACCATATTTGGACTCACAGGAAGGCATTTAAATAAAATAGTAAAATAACTTTTAAAATAATAGTATTGTCCTTTTGGGAAGCAATTTTGAGGACTTGTAGTACAAATCCCAACTCAAGGGTTTTGAAAGCTTAAATTAAGGAAATGTTTTTTGGTGAAAATAATATTTGGTAAAAATAGTGTTTGGTCCTACACACATGGCATGATCATTAGGCAAGGGTTTGGGTCAAGGATCTGAGTTTGGGGAGAGTAATAGGAACATTGGGTTCAAACACAAGCAATAGGCAAGCAAGCAACAATCACATCAATCATCACAATCAGTCATAAAAAAATTAATTGGTCCTAATTTTTAAAATAAGGTAATTAGTCAGGAGAGTTAAAAGACAGGGTGTTATAGACCTTACCCCCTTAAGAAAATCTCATCCCCGAGATTTCTAGGCTAGGTGTTGGAGAGATACAAAATTTTAAGTTGGAGGCAGTCTTCACGTCCCCATGTTCCTGTTGTGGGTCTTGAGGTGCTTGATGATACAGTTTCGAATGCTCAGCATGTCCTTCCATGACCGTGAGGGGTTCTGGCAATAAGTTAGGCAGGACTGTGGGTCAAGGGCTTTGTGTACTAAGTTCGTGCAAGGTTCTGGCTCGCAAGTGCATTCGAAAGTCGGAATACGTGGCAAGATAACATATGCTCAAGGTCTTCGCATAGCTCAGTGCCGACGGCGAAGTCCTAGACTCCCTTAAGGCAGGCAAGCTATGGTCGCAGGTGGTCTTCAAACTCGAGGGTGTTCCAGTGGTCTTCGAGGCTCCCTCGCGGAAGGGTCTGGGTTGGCTCTCGCCCATGAGTCTAAGCTCGGAGACTTAGTGTTTAGAAAAGGTTCTACCATCTCGGAAGGTTCGCGAGGGGTTCTGGATGAGTTGGCTACCCAAGAGCACAGACCAGTCATCCGCTCCAGGTTTGTGGCTCGGCAAGCGGGTGATTCACCTTTAACAGGTTTTCACCATGATCCATTTAGGACTCTCGTCCTTTGTTTGGACCAAGAAGAAGCTCCCTGATTTCTCTCGTTGTCCAAAGGTTTCACCGGCTTGAATCGTCGAGGCTCCTTGACATTGTTGATGTAGTCAGTGCAGGATCGGTGGTTGACTTCTACTGCTTCTTCATTGTCGTGGTTTCCCAACCATGGCGGTTCATCGTCTTTTCTTGGGTAGGACAGACTTCCGATGTCTTGAGGTCGCTTCGAGAAACCCATCCTCTTGAGATAACACCTTATTCCCGAGAGGCATAGCGATCGGGTTCCTGGGGGCCGTCCAAACAGAACTAAGGTGCCCTTCTTCCTGTTAGGTGAATAAATATGTCATCTGTGAGGATGACAACATACTTCTTAAAGCATCACATAAGCGCGGTGCTCATGAGACAGGTGAGGATAGCGGGGACTCGCTATGGATGGTCACTGGCCGAGGGGTTTCTAGTCCAACACGGTCTAGTGCTTCATGCCCATGTCCGTCATAGGCATGTGGGTGGTGGTCAGGCGGAGTACTGGCCATGTCCCAACGACTTAGAGCCGTTTCCTAGGGTCATTATCTGATCGCCTTATGGCTCGGTGATGCTTTGGGGTTCAAGGATCTTAGGACGTGAGTGATCATCTATTATCTTATCCTAAGCACATTCCTTAGATGCCAATAGTCTCACCTTTCACTCTGGAAAAAAATCACCCTATTTCATCAAAGGTACCGTCTCACATAAGTCAGCTCCACACCACTCATTCTGGTTGACTCCAGGGTTGAGGGAAGACCTTAACCTAAATCTCATAGGTATACTATAACAATGTTACTCATGCACCCCCTATGTAAAAATCCTTAGGAGAGCATACAAGCTTCTATGCTGGAATTAAGACACCACAAATCCAAATGTCCGGCTAGATCATCCAATGGAAAGGGTACTGCATTACTATATTAAGGAAACACATAGTATACCAATCCAAGATCTTGTTTCCTTTCTACAAATCTGATCAAGTGGTCCATCAATCCGGTCGATCATCACTGGACCCATCACTCCTACAACTCCAATACTGATGGGGTTCTACATAATCACTTAGAGTCCTCATAATTCACATATTACTGCAAGGATTAAGTCACAATATATCCACCAACTTCCAATATCATGCCCAACTAATCTCCAAGTCATGCTTATATAGGTTCGTAAGTCATTTCTACAACTACAATTACTACTACTTGTTATCCACCGGGAAACATGGTATCATGATAAATATTGTCGGACTAAATCTGATTTACTCCGAACCATGTGGCCTCATACATCATTGATACTCCATTAAGGTTACCTATTTAATCCAAAACTCAAGTCTAATGAGACTCTTACTCGTTACTCCAAGTCTTTATGGTAAAATCATAAAACCATGCGAACTACTTGATAAAGTCAATTATACCACCAAGAACTATTGCTCATAATCATAATCATCCTACTGAGTCCAAACTTACTCCAGGAACATGTAGGGCATGCTACTTATCAGCTTGTTCCACCAAGTTCACCTACCTTTATAAGGGTCTTACGATCCACCAAGATAGTCTAGCGATATCCTCGAGACACCTATCATCATCACAATAAACCATAGTCTAATATCCCTATCCGAGAACGGTCCTTCTTATGGCATCGGGGTTTTGGTGCTAACTTCAGATTGAAGGATACTTGTTCACCGTGATCACTTGTTCCATAAAGAACCCAGTGCTAAGTGGGGGTTTATCGAGGCTCAACGGGTGTTCTGGAAAATCCGTGTATTAGACACGTGACTAGAGATTTGAGCTGGGAAAGCTTGTTAGGGTTAGTCTGGTCTAGAGAGGGTTTTCTAATCTCAAGGGGAAGGATCACTTCTACACGTCATGTCTAGTGGAGCACGTCATAGTTAGCGTCTTCAGGGTCAGTTGCTCGTCGAAGTGGATCCCTGGTGCATCTTGTCTTGCTGGTTTTCAGTTGTCCAGAAAGGTCGGAGAGAGAGAAAGTAGCATAGAGGGAGTGCAAAAGGGGTGCTATGGTGCAGGTGAAATCAAACAAGTACCGAAAGTCAATTCGAACATTAAGATAAGACAAGTGATATAATCGCATGCTTGTTGCCTAGAGCAAAAGTGCGACTTATATCAACGCACAAACAACAAAAACAAACAACACACAACATGGTTCCATCCGAACCATTTCACGGACTCGACTTCGTATAGGGGATTCACGATTCATCCTACCATAGGGTTCTCGGACTCGACAATCGTGCTCCAGAGAGGAGTCCGCTCAGTCTTCTAGACCTTCTCATGGTGTTGTCATGTCTCTTGTTGTTGTTTACCGTAACAACTCGGGTTGAGTTGAAAAGAATTCTTGACGACTTCTCGTCTGGAGAGTTGCTGACGAAGGTGATTCCTATCAGCTATCGTTGACAAGGGCTTCTGTTGTCTTCCAAATTTTGTCACTGTCTTCTTGCCTTCTAAGGCGTCGAGAGTTGAGTGGACGACCTTTATTCGATCACATCAACTAGGCATGGCAGAGTTTCTACCTGTCAGTTACGATGATCGTATTATCGACACCTGGAGCGAGGGATGAAGAGAACCGTTATGCTGCTCACTAAGGTGAGGCGGACCAAATGGAGAGGTTCTCATCCACTGGTGGTGGTCGACACAACCTTGATGTTGACAGGGTCGCTCTAGTAGCGATGCAGGTCTGGGTCTTGCACATATTACGTCCTGATTATCATAGGTGAAGGTGGCATCACTCTGGAACAGTGTCGAGGGTGTCTCCATCTTCTGGGTCTCGATGTCCTTCTTCCTCCTGGATGTAGCTTCTGTTGGTGTCGTCTGGTCGTAGCGTTAACATCCTTGCCTTCCAAGTACGTGGGTGATTGCTCGGAAAGGTTGCTTCCTTCCAAGTTACACACGGGGATTTTTAATAATCCCGTGATCAGAGGGCATAAGGGCACTAGCGACCATTTGCAACTTTTGAAGAAGAAGAGAAGGGAAGTCGAGAGAATAAGGGTGGAAGTGCTAAGGCAAAACCTTGCTTCCTTTGAAAATTTAGGAGAGGTGAGAAAGATACATGTTTGACATGTACCTTTGAAAGGTCTGGACAACAGGTTATCCTAACTAACGTCCGTGCTAACTAAGGGCTTCCTACAGTCAGTATGGCTATGTTACCAGCTCTATGGGGACCCCGACTTATGAGTCGACATCACCGAATGAACCTACATAGTGAACCCAGAGATCAATGCTCACCGAACACACAGAAACTGAATAACAAGAGTCTTACATCCATACATACTGTTTGATACAATAAATGACCTTTGCGGTCGAGTCTTACATATATAGGGCCTTGAGGGCCAACACACCAAACTGGACCAATAGCGGAAATATTGGTTGAAAGCATGAACCCATGCCACCAGCTTTAACCTACAAGCATTCTGACCGGGAAGCGTCCTAGCTTGTAGGAAGGTCACCAAGTTACTCTTCGCCATATCCTGATCTCTCATACCTGGTCAACGAAATGACCAGTGGCAAGCCAGTGAGTACTTTGAATGTACTCGCAAATAGCTCATGATATGGATAGTGCAGTTGATACGATAATAAGTAATATGTAGCCTTTGCGGAAAGCTTGTTTTTATTCTAAATAAACATGATCAATTGCTTGAATGGACATCCATCATAAGCTAGATGGTGTTTAGAAGAACATGTCACATATATCAACATATCTGCTAAGGGTTGAGCATCACCGGTTGACCCTATAGGCCGAGTCACCGAACTTGTCATATCATCTTTCTCACATAACACCTTCACACATACACACACACACTCACACTTGGTTTATGCGGAAACAACTGGATGTAGTTTAAGCAGCACCACCCAACTGTCCTTGATCGTGGACACGGCTCTTCGAATAGTTTTACACTGTGCAGAGGTTGTACGTTGTACCCACGAGATCCGGGAAACTTTCGTGTCATTCACGACTCGTGGTATATAACATACCCAAGGTAAGTACTCGATCATTGCCTTTCCCCTGATGATACAAGACAAAGAGTCCACTCGATTGGTACCCAGCCCACATGATGTACGTCTTACGAGCACCAACTCTGGACCTTATCATCCATGAAGGGACCAACGGTGTGCCCGGAACACGTAAAAATGGCATAGTCGACCAACCTAGTACCACCCCGCCACGAGAGAGACCACATATCACTCTCGCCACTAGTAATGTGGCCTCTTTGCTAGCACCGACCAAAGTAATCAACAAAGCCCCATCCCACAAAGGGGTATCGTGGTCGCACATGTATGGTTGGGACGGTCGACACATCATAAATCTAATCCCATTTCCGAAACCACTCACACCAAAACATTTCCCGGTGCACCACTTCTTCACAAGTGGACACCTAACTCAACATCATCACCCTCGGGCATTAGTGGCACCCGACGGGGTTTTCGTAAAACCTTTGATATCAACTTTGTGTTACCATCATCATGCACATGCTCTTTCTATGCGTAGCACTACTGTCTACTTGTAAACATATTATCAACGTGACCCTCATAGATGGTAAGGTCATGATCAATGCAAATGCTCCGGAGGAGCCATCGGTAACACCATGTTGGGGTGCACCGAATAACCTTATCTATATGCATCCTAATAAAGTATTCAACTTGGCATGCATGAATTTTTTTCTCAAACATGGTCAAAGGGCAGCTTGCCTTGCTCACATAAGTCCATGGGATCTTCGAGGTCTTCCGATCCAACTCCGAGTACTCCGTCTACCAGTCAACTATAGTCGGAAAGAAACACAGTAAGCCATACAACAAGCATAAACAAAAGTGCTAAATAAATAGGAGTTTTATTTTTTCTTGGACCTTCTGGTCATAAGAAAAATACCTAAAGTTTGTTATAGGAGATTTGGACCATCATGGATATTTGAATGGACGAATGGAGGAATAGATGATCCTTAAAGAATCCTACAAAAATTATCCTGTTAAAAATGAGTGGAGGCACTCAATAAACAGAGCATGATTTTAGAAACATTTAGGAAGTCGTTTCACTGGATTTGGAGTTGATATGAATATTCTAGGGATTTTCTAGTATTGGATAAATAGCAAAAGGGAGCTATTTATTGAATGCAATAGAATCATGTCAGACAAAAATGTTGACTAAGGCTACAAAACTAGTGCAAGTTATTAGGAGACTCTGGAAATTGGAATCACTCCATTTGGAGTTGATTTGAACCCCATAGGATTATTGCAAGGTGGGCTAAATATATTCAAATTTGCATTTGAATATTAATACCATAGAAAGTTGCTCCGGAAAAATGTGTCATGCACATATATGGATAGGGCTTGATTTTAGAGACCTGCAGAAATTTGAATTATCAAATTTGGGGCTCATATGAATTTACTATAGATTTCACAAGTTCCTGATAAACACAAATGCAAAGGGCGGGGGGTTGTACTAGGAAGTTAAACTGCGCCCAAGGCACTAAATAGGCCTTGGGACGGCCCAGCTTGGCCTAGCTCCCGGTGGAGCGTTGATGCAGGCGGCGCCTTCTGGATTTACGTCTACCGAGTGGGGAGACGACCAGGAGGGCTCCCGCCTCGACTTAATCTGACAGCGGGCCAGGGCGAACGACTCAGAGGCTAGCCAGTAGTGTCCCCGGCCCCACTAAGAGGGTCTTCTTCTTCCCTGCGCGGGTGCTCGCTGGAGGACAAGGGAGGTGAGCCAGACGCGCGTTGGTGCTTGCCCCGACGGCACGAGCCACCTCCGGCGATGCCCGACACACTAACGAGCTCGGGCGGCCGTGCCTCGTACGACCAGGCCCTACCCGCCGGCGAGAAGGGGCTAGAGCAACGCCGACTTGGAATGGCCGCGAGGGAGACAGCCGTCCCTCACGGGCCTCAGGCGTGTGGCGCCTCAGGAGGAGATGGGGGTGCTGAGGGGGTAGTGCGGCGACGAGGAGGGCTCGCCGGAGAGCCTAGGGGCGATGAGGAAACTCGGTCCTATCCGAATTTGGGACGGACGCTGCCGGCGAGCTTCGCCTTGGGAGGAGGGAAAGAGCTCAGGGAATGCCATGGGTTGGACTTGGGAAGTTGTGGTAGAAGGGGGAGTAGGTGGGAGGTAGCAGGGGATCTAGGGAGGCCCTAAATGGAGAGGCACCGAGAAGGATCTCGGGAGCTCTAGGGTGCTCTGAGCATTGCAAGGGCACGCGTGCCAGAGGGGGCTTGCCAGCTTTTAGGCATCGGGGAGGGCTTGAACGGTCAAAGGGGAGTGATCTGGTGCACTCGGACAGGCTGCCATTGATGGACCCAAGTTGCAGCAAGGGGCCAAGGTGCAGGGCATCGTTTGTGCATGCCACAGAGGTGATCACCGCGGCCACCTGTGTCTACAGGGTCCTAATGACCAGTCAAAGGTGTCTTTAGCTCAGGGCATGCATTCAGGAGGCTAATGGAGAAGTTCGGTTGCATATGGAGCAGGGTAGGTGGGGTTTTTACTGAGGTCAAGTTTGCAACAGCAAACTTGGAGCTAAGAAAAGTGATTTTGTCTGGGATGTCTTGGGGGAAAACAATGTCTCGCGGTGTTAGCTATGCAAGAACTACAATACTGCTAAGTTTTAGCTCCGGAGGGGGAGGGTAGCTAGTATTTGCACTTCAAAGGCACATTTCAGCCAGAAATCAACTTTCATATGAGCTAATCATTTTTCCTACATGAGCATGCCATCTCTTGGTTTGAAATGATGCCTTGGGATGCTAGGGGCTCTCTGGAAAGAGGTAGGAGCATTATCTTAAGCATATGTGGGGCAAGAGGGGTAAAAATGGTGCTATCAAGGTAAAAATGAGAGGTAGCTACATGGCCTCACTCTCCAATAGTTGACCAGTGGACCTGGCAAGGTTACTAGAGGTAAAAGGTAGCTATAGAGACTTGTGGTAAAAGTTTAAGCTCAAGGGAAATAGTGGAAGTGGCCAAAGTAGGAATTTTGGTGAATGCACACAAGGTGTGTGACGGATGTTAGGGCTACCACATGGATTCCAATCAATATGAAACTTCGCAGGATCTCATAATAGATGAAAATAAGCCTGGAGACCAAATTTTGTATTTGGTGGAGACCATTTCTAATGTAGACTTGAAAAACCCATGAAATGGGCAGAAATGGCCTTATGCTTACAAAACTATTCAAATCAATTCCCACAAATCCAATATTTGGTGTGGGGGTATTATTTGAGCATTAAAGCATGCCCAAAAAGTTTGGGATCAATTGGAGAAACTTTATAATGTAATGTTTCCCAAAGTCAGAAATCAACAAAGAGGGTTTTGAGGGGCTTGGGAGAAGTTATTCAATTCTCCTTGATGCACCACTTGGTGTGGATGCATTATTGGAGTGTGAGAACATGTCCACCAACTTTGAGCACAACTGAAGACACTTACAATGTAGAGTTTCTCAAATTTGGATCTGGACAGATATGGTTTTATAATAATTAGGGGAATCAAATAAACTTGGATTGAGATGAAACTTGACAAGATCATCACATATATCATATATGACATGCTAGAATTTTACATGAATTTATTGAGAATATTTCTTATAGAAATATTCCAAATATTTGAAATAGGCAGGATGGGTTTTGAAGGGTTTTGCCCAATATTTTGAACATGACCATGTGTTGAAACTCATATATATGGAATATATATGTCCACTGAGTTTCCCTAAATTTTATCAAATATTTTGAAAGCAATAAAAATAACTTTCCTTCATAAGAGACCATTTTGGCCTCATAGGAAGGCATTTAAATAAAATAGTAAAATAACTTCTAAAATAATAGTATTGTGGTTTTGGGAAGAAATTTTGGTACTGGGTTTTAAATAAAACATTTGGTGAAAAATAACTTCCCTAATTTGAGGACTTGTAGTACAAATCCCAACTCAGGGGTTTTGAAAGCTTAAATTAAGGAAAGGCTTTTTGGTGAAAATAATATTTGGTAAAAATAGTTTTTGGTCCTACACACATGGCATGATCATTAGGCAAGGGTTTGGGTCAAGGATCTGAGTTTGGGGAGAGTAACAGGAACATTTGATTCAAACACAAGCAATAGGCAAGCAAGCAACAATCACATCAAGCATCACAATGAGTCATAAAAATTTAATTGTTCCTAATTTTTAAAACAAGTTAATTAGTGAGGAGAGTTAAAACACACGGTGTTACAGCCGCCACCGCTCGCTCTGGTAGTCGGGGCGCGCCTGTGACGACTACCTCCGGTAGGACGCGACCTATGTCTTGTTCACCATTGAGGACGACAACAAGCATAGCCAGTATAGGCGTGCGTTGGAGGTCAATGTCGTCGTCCAGCTGGTCCCCCAGTACATGCACTGATAGGACAAGCCAATCTCGTGGGGGGCGAGGATCACCGGTCCATGATGCCATCATGAGACGGTTACAAGCTTGTCCTCGACCCCACCTTCGTCTCCAAACGGAGCACCTGCCGCTTCACGCGGGTGCTCGTCGATGGCGCTAGCAGCATCAACATCCTCTAACGCGACACCATGGACAAGCTCGGCATACTAGAGTCTGAGCTCCAGTCGACCCAGACGGTGTTCCGTGGCATCGTTCCTGGCCACTCTTGCTCCCCGATCGGCAAGGTCTGGCTAGACGTGGTGCTCGACTCGCCAAAGAACTTTCGCTGTGAGCCCATCTGGTTCGAGGTTGTCAACCTATCCAACTCCTACGAAGCCATCTTGGACCGGACCGCCCTCGACAAGTTCATGGCGGTCCCCCACTATGCCTATCTAAAGATGAACTTGACAGGCCCGCACGACATCAACACCGTCACCGCGACTACAAGAAGTCGTCAACTCCACTTTGGCCGGCTCCAAGTTGGCCGAGTCCCTCGTCATTGCCAAAGAGCAGTGACATATCATTCGGCTCATGGCCCTCTCCCGCGAGCCGGTGGCCGTGTCCGAGCCAAAGTAGAAGCAGCTGGCTGCGGAGGCCTAGTTCCCGTCGACCACCGACAAGGACACCAAGAGGGTCCCCCTGGACCAGACTAACCCCACCGGCAAGTACGTCATGGTGGGGGCAGCCTCATTGACAAATAGGAAAGCAAGCTCGTCGACTTCCTCCATGAGAATCGGGATATTTTCGCATGGACCCCAGAGGACATGCCGGGAGTCTTGAGGAAGTACACTGAGCACTTCTTACACGTCCGACCGAATGCAAAGCCGGTCAATAAACCACTACGCCGTTTCTCCGAGGAGAAGCAGAAGACCATTGCTGAAGAAATCTCCCGGCTGCTTGTAGCCGGCTTCATCATGGAAGTCTTCCACCTGGACGGGTTGGCGAACCTAGTCCTGGTAATGAAGAAAAATAAGACTTTGCGCATGTGTACGACTACATGAGCCTGGACAAGGTATGCCCCAAGGATCCATTTGCTCTGCCCCGTATCGATGAAATGATCGACTCGACGGTCGGCTGCAAGCTATTGTCCTTCTTGGACGCCTACTCGGGCTACCAACAAATCAAGCTTAATCCGTCCGATATGGTTAAAATAGGTTTCATAACCCCCTTCGAGGCGTTTGGCTATATCACGATGGCGTTCGGGTTGAAAACGGCAGCGCACGTTCCAGCGTTGCATGCAGTGATGCCTCTACAGGCAGCTTGGCCGCAACATACACATCTATGTGGATGACTTTGTGGTCAAGAACAAGAAAAGTTGCACCCTCCTGGACGATCTCAAAGAGACATTGGCGAGCCCGCGTGATTTCGAGATCCAGCTAAACCCGGAAAAGTGTGTGTTCGGCGTCCAAGCCGTCCAGATCCTCGGTTTCCTCATTTCCAAACGGGGATCAAGGACAATCCGTAGAAGATACGGGACATCAAGCAGATGGATCGGCGACCAACCTGGCCAACGTCCAGAAGATTAATGGCTACCTTGCCTCGCTCAGCCATTTCATCATCCCGCTAGGACAAAAGGCCCTCCCCCTCTACGTCCTTCTCAAAAAGGTGGACACCTTTGTCTAGAGTAACTAGGCGGACGAGGCCGTGCGCGACCTCAAGCGCGCACTGACCACCGTGCCCGTGATGGCCGCACCGGTGGACAAGGAACCGATCCTACTCTACATCGTAGAAACTAGTCGTCTGGTCAACATCATCATGGTCGTCGAGCCCTCGAAGCCAGTCCGAGCCCAACCTGTCTACTACCTAAGCGAGGTGCTATCCGCCTCCAAGCAAAATTACCCCCACTACTAGAAGATGTGTTACACCCTGTTCCTGGCAGCACGAAAGCTCAAGACCTACATCCAGGAGCACCCGATCACGATGGTGAGCACCACTCCCCCCGGAGATATCATGGGCAACTGGGACACGGCTGGCCGAATCGCCAAGAGGGCCATCCAACTAAACAACCACCACATCGCCTACGAGTCAGGCACAATCGTCAAGTCAGAGTCCTTGACGGATTTCCTCGTCGACTCGGCGGAGACAGAGTACCTACCGCCGCCTCCCGACTCCACCCATTGGCGCATGCACTTCTATGGATTGAACATGCGCACCGTCCTTAGGGCCGGAATCATCCTCTCCTCCGCAAAGGGGGACCGGTTGTAGTACGTCCTGCAGATCCACTTCACCATGTCAACCAACATGGCAAAGTATGAAGCGCTTACCCACGGCCTCCGGATGGCCAGGGAGATTGGCATTCGACACATCCTTTGCTTTAGCGACTCTGACCTGGTGGTCCACCAAGTCACTGTCGAATGGGATGCCAGAGTCACAATCATGGCCAGCTATCGTTTCCTGGTCCAACAACTGACTGACAGTTCCGACGGCTGCGAGTTCCACCACATCCTTCAAGCCGTCAACGAGGACGCCGACACACTCGCGAAGATCGGCTCCACCCGGCAAGCCATCCCGGCCGGTGTATCCCTAGAGCACGTGCGGAAGCCCTCCATTACGTCGTCTCCGGAGTCCGAGTCCATCTTCATCCTCGCAGACTCGGGGGCTGCTCCACTAGCCCCGAGGGCTGTCATCGCCGACCCTGGGACTGTTTTGTCCGACCCAGGGGCTGCTGCAGCAGACTCGGGGACTACTCCGTCCGACTTAGGGACTGCCGCAGCCGGCCCTTTGGTTGCAGTCCCCGCCAAGCTGCCGACCTCTCCGGCCGGCCCAGGGACTGCTTGCCTCAGCCTGGGGGCTGTCGGCTCTCCCTTGGGGCTCCTTTCGCCCCACCTCGGCACCGCATCAGCCGGCCTCCCGGCTTTCGGCCCCGTCCCAGCAAGCCCAGTCATGACGGCCGTGATAATAGTGGTCACGACCCCGTCCTGGGAGCAACCATTCCTCAACTACATCAAAAATGACAAATTGCGTGTCAAAGAGGTCGAGGACTGACAAATTGAACGACGCTTCATGGCCTACACCATCAACAACAATGAGCTCATCAAGCGCAACATGTCTGGGGTGTTCTAGCGTTGCGTCGAGGCGGACAAGGGCCGTGAGATCGTCCTTGACATCCACCTGGGCGAGTGTGGCCATCATGCCGCCTCGTGCTTCATGGTGGCCAAGGTGTTCCGCCATGGATTCTACTGGTCGTCTGCCCCAAAGGATGCCAGAGAGCTGGTCGACAAATGCAACGTCTGCCGGCACTTCAAAGCTCGCAGCCACTAGTCGGCCGCAGCCGTGCAAATCATCCCGCTCACATGGACTTCCGCCGTCTGGGGTTTGGACATGGTGGGCCCATTCAAAACCACCAGAGGCGGTCTGACACACCTCCTGATGGCCGTCGACAAGTTCACAAAGTGGATCGAGGCTAGCCCAATCAAGAAACTTGACGGCCCGACGGCTGTCACGTTCATCAAGGACATCGCTATCCGCTACGGCCTCCCCAACAACATCATCACCGACAACGGTACCAATTTCGCAAAGGGCGCTCTCACTCGCTACTGCAACAAGCAGAGAATCCAACTGGACCTCGCCTCTCTGTCCCACTAGCAGTTAAACGACCACGTGGAGCGGGCCAACGGCCTCATCCTGGCTGGCCTAAATCCCAGTCTAGTCAAGCTGCTCGAACGTTCGGCCGGCACGTGGGTCGAGGAACTACCGGTTGTGGTATGGAGCCTACGAACCACACCCAACCGGTCGACTGGTTTCTCCCCATTCTTCCTCATATACGGGGCCAAAGAAATCATCCTACCGACGTCGAGTTCAACTTGCTTCGAGTCACCATCTACACATAGACTGATGCCAAAGATGCCCAAGAAGATGACGTCGACCTCCTCGAGGAGGCAGCGAGCTGGCGCTTTCCAGAACAGTCATTTACCAGTAGGGCATGTGCCTCTATCACAACCACCGGATCAAGCCCCTCTCGTTCCAAGAGGGCAACCTGGTGCTCCGGCTGATCGAGAGGACAGTCGGCCAACACAAGTTGTCCACCCCATGGGAGGGACCCTTCGTCATCAGCAAAGTATTGAGCAACGACGCCTACTACCTGATTAATGCACAAAAGCCATTAAAGATCAAGAAGGGCGCATCCGGCTCCGAGACGGAGCACCCATGGAACGCGGAGCTCCTCCGCCCATTTTATAGTTGATGCAAGTGTATGTATTTATCGCTTCCTTTCAAATCAATGAACAACCGGCACCCTCGAGCAGGACTCGGAAATTGCCTTTCCATTCCTATCTATGGCTTAGTTATTTTGTTCCACCGCCCGCCACCAGACCGGCTTAGCCGGTCCGGGGACTGGCCAACTCACTCAATTCCCCCTGGCTCGACAAAGTACTCTACCTCCTCCCCGATGGCCTAACCCTTGCCGGCTATACAACACAACCTTGTTTTCTGGACGGCGAGCACACACGCAAAGAGGAAAAATCAACAAGGGGCGGGCTGGGTCCGGCCATGCTACTCAGTTCGTTCAAAACCCAACTTGCAAGAACAAAAAGTACCAACACCCCGCCTCCGCCAACCCACTCCTCACTTGGTCAGAGTCTGCTAGCCGACTGGCTGACAGGAAAAAAGGCAAAGGAGCAGGCCACATGGGAAAAACGACTAAGGCAAGAAAAGTACCAAACGAACCGGCAGACGACAACCAAGTTGAAATAACTCCATCACGTAAATAAAGATAGCGGCGCAAGGACGAGAATGCATTACACCCTGATTGGGTGGACTTGTTCATAACAAAGTGCGTGAGTAAAGATAGCAGGAAGATAAAAATCACACAGCGGCCGCCTGCGGTGCCACCTCCCTGTCCCCAGCTGATGGGGTCCTCTCGCCCGCCTCAGTGTCGTCGGCCGGCTAGATTCCGTGTCGACAACCGGCGGTGTCTCTCGGTGGGGCATCTCCATGTCCCTAGCCGAAAGGGTCTTCTGGCCCACCTCAACATCACCGGCAGGAGGCTCCGCCCCCTCCACATACGACGTGGCCACCCCTCCGGCGTCGACCTCCCCGACCTCGTCATCAGGGGCAGGCTCCTCCAAGCTAGACCCGACCTCCTCGTCGCTTTTGATGATAGGGATGCCGAATTACTCTTCCAGTATGGGAGCACCATCCTCCCCCAGCTTGGGGTAGTAAGTATCCAGCAGGGCATAGCTGGCGAGCTCGTTGGCCCAAAACCCAATGGCCTCGTCGCGCTACGTCAAGTCCACCTGCGCCTCCGCCTGTATGGTGGCCAGCTGGTCCAGGTTAATACCCGAGTACGAGGAGAGGGCGAAGGTCAGCGCCATACGACCACCGCCCCTCGCCGCCGACGCCCTCCATGCCTCGAACCGATCCACAACATGCTCGAGCCACCGTGCGACCCGGCTGACGGGAATCTCCACCCCCTGGTTGGGCCAAAGGGCCTAGACGAGGTTCCTGCCCGCCGCACGAAGCCGCTCATAGAGCAACTGTAGGTAGGCTAGCCGGGTCTCAGAGGCATGGACCACCTCCTCCATCCCCCAGTCGGCATCAGCATCCGGCTCACACCCCTCCTGGCACAGATCCTCCCGGCGGGCCTCCACAGCCCACTCCGCCCATGCCTGGGTCTATGGAAAGAGTGATGGCATGGAGAAAGATATAAGAGAAAGGACCAACAAAACACAACGAACAAGGACCAAGACACTCACATGCGAAGATCCCATCCACCTCGTGGAAGATCTTGAGTGTGGCGGCCGCCTCCCTCTCCGCCCTCGGCTTGGCCGCCGTCACGTGGCGGACCTCCTTCCTAAGCCGAGAAACCTCGACACAGAGAGACGTCGCATCCTCCCTACTAGCAACTGACGCCCATGATACTGCCTCCTTAGCCGCCATGTAACGCTGAAGCACCTCGGTGAGTCGCTCCACCTCCGCCTTTAGCTTCCCCGCGGTCGTCCGCTCGGCCTCGAGATCCCTCCCCAGTCGATCGCGGTCGTCGGCAACCTCGTCGCGCTTGCCTCAGACATCGGAAATGAAGCAGTGCAGCTCCGCCACCTCGTCCTCAGAAACGAATCCTTCTACAAAAAAGTTCATGGTCAGCAGTCGGCTCCACGAGAAACATCAAAAGCAAAAAAGATTTGGCCCGACTGCCATGCAGCCGCGCAGCCGGCCCGAATCTTGGGGACTACACCTAGTGGGTGCGCTCATGCGCACCCACCAATTCAAGGACATACCTCAGGCCTTCTTCCGCTCGGCCGTCTATAGCTCGAGCTCCTTCCGGGACTTGAAGTACGAATTCTTGTTGTAGAGGCACAGCGTGGTCGCTTCCTTGAAGAGTGCACCACACTTCACCGTGTGAGCGTGAGAAGAGAGCACGAGAATAGATCAGAAGATAAAGATTTGGGCCGGCTCCCGCACAGCCACACAACCGGCCCGAATCTCGGGGACTACACACAGTGGGTGCGCTCGCGCGCCCCCACTAAAAACGGGCAAAGAGAAAAAAGAGTCCATGCAGCTCACCTGAACCAGCTTCTCCACCAGCGTGAAGTTGTGCACCGCCGACTCGGCAAAGGAGGCTATTCCCGAGTCGTACCGCACCATCATGTTGGCAGCGTCGACCCACACAAGAGCATGTCCGCCGGTCGAAGAGCTCATCTCGGCCCACCCCGGGGCGCGATCCAGCTTGGCTCACTCCATCGCGACGGCGGACATCAACCGGCCCGTCCAACTGGCCCTGCCAGCCGCAACCGCCCCCAGGGCCGTCGGGTTCGGCTACCCTGACAAAATGACCAGGTCCCGCTCGTCGCTGCACCTGGCCTCAGACCCGACCAGACGCCCCTGGTCGGACTACGGACTCAACAACTCCTCACCCCCGACGCCACAGCCGGTGGTGCCTCCACCTCCAGGGTTGGCTCCTCGTGCATCCCCGTGCGAGCCGGCGAGGCCTCCGGGGCACGAGCCTCGAGGGTCGCTGGTGCCGTCATGCCACTCGTCGCCCTGGCCAAAGGATTGCCCGATCTTTGGCCGCACGCAACTGGGAGGCGCGCGCTCGAGCCGCGACATCGCCATGTTCTCCGCAGTCAGCTATGCGGCACCCTCGTCCCCAAAAGGCCGATGGGGCCGGGGGCGGAAGATCAATAGCCTTGCTGCCAAAAATAAAGGGCATGAGCTCAATGCCATGAGGCGGAGACAAAATAAAGAAACATGTACGAGCTCCGAAGAAAACTTACCCCGAAACGAGGGGAATCTAGCAGCCAGCCCGCCTTTGTGCCCATCACGCTGGCAGACTGGTGTCCGGCGACAACACAACCTACTGAGCCTTCTTGGCGGCCGGGGCAACGTCCGGTCCCTCGACCATCCGCTTCTCTCTACGTCATTCCTCCACCATCAAGCGGCGGACTGGCTGCCCCGTGGCCGGCTGGCTCCGAGACCAGCTGGCCCCTAGCCGGGAGCTCTGCGCTCCCTACTAACCGGTGGTGCCGGGGTGGCCCCGTCGCTACGGGCGGTGCCTCCACTATGCACACATCATCATCGTCGTGGTCATCGGTCTAGTCCCGCACAGTCACCTCGGGGCGGGGACCGCTTGATGTCCCGATCCCCCCGGCGGAGGTGCCAGCCGGCGCCTTCTCCTCCTCCTCCTTCACCTCCGGCGCGTCCAGGTCCTCGGGGCCGGTAGGGTCACCACCATCTGACTCATAGTCCTCGGTGTCGGAGCCCGTGTGATCCGCCGCAAAGATTTGCAGGTTCATACCATCCGGTGTCATTTGCTGGGGAAAAGAGCTGGAAAAATGTGAATGTACATCAGTCCCCGCAAGGAAAAGTAAGAGCAACCAGAGTCATACAAAACTTACCTCCACGCACGGTTGCCACCATAGAAAGCCTCCATGCCAAACCACCACGCCTCCACATCTAGCCCGAAGCGGGTGATGGCTTTCACCCTAGCAGCAACGTTGTTCAGCAGCTGCTCCACGGTAGACAGCCGACAGGGGTACTTGCGAAGGCTCATGTCACAGATCGGGTGTGGCCTCTCCTACAGCGGAAGCACCCAGCAGGAGATGAAGGTCGCTACCAGGTCTGTGGGATACAACCCCTGGGAGGCCTTGAGCTCCTTCAGCCGGCCTGCGATCACCGTCATATCGTTATTGCACACCTCGAGGTTCCAGTTAATGCTAGTCGACGAGATGTCGGCGAATGGCAGGAGGTTGACCCAGTCCCGCCCCTCCTCGATGTTGCGAATGTAGAACAAGGAGTACTGCCACTTCTTGAAGGAGTTGATCCACCTCAGCTTTGGGAGGAGCTAGTTGAATCACAAGTACACCACTGCACCGCCGCAGGGGTACGACACACTGTCGTTCTTCTGGGCGTGGAAGTGGAAGAAGAGCGGGAACAAGGCCGGAAAGGGCTAGAAGCCCAGGTATCCCTCGCACGGGGTGGCGAGGCACATGAGGTACATCACCGAGTTGGCCCGAGAAGATGCATCTGGACCCTGAAGAAGTCCAAGAACTACCGCAGGAAGTGGTTGGCCGGCAGCTCAAAGCCGACGATGAAGTGCCTGCCGAACACGACGTGCTCATCGATGCACGGCCATCTCGATGTTCACCGATGATGGAGCAGGAAGGAAGAGATTCGAGATGTGCCCGCAGCGAATCGACTACGGGAAGGCGTTGCGGGCCTCATGGAGGGAGGAGCGGCAACAGTGAGCGCTCTATGTGCGAGGAGGAAGGGACGATGGCGATGGGCGCTATGGGCGCGAGGAGGAAGGGTGACGTCGGCGAGCTTCGGAGCAGGGTTGATATGGGAAATGTGGAGTGGGAAGTGTACGGCAGTCTTGGCCTACCCGTTTCAAAGACCAGGGATACATGGGGGCGTGGGATTAGTTACGCCCATGTCCCCCACTATCCCATGATGCCCGCTTGCATTAATCACGCGGGAAGATCCCGCTCGTAGGCTGAGGCCTCTCAGGCTAGGCCTGCAGCGACGTACCGTCATGCGCGAAGTGGCGGGCCCATCACACACCACCGAGCCATACGTGGCGCGTGCCGGCTAGCTCCGTGCGTGAAGCATCAACATGGGAGCCGAGGTGCCGCAGCATTCGATTGGCCCGCATCCGGCGGCCACCCGACGCACCGCGGTGTCCAGTTGGCCCTCGGTCGACTGCTGCCCCAGCCGGCAGGCAGTCGGTCGCCTCGCCCGCCAGCTCCGGTGGGCGCATGAACTCCAACAATGATCACTCTCTTGTGGTGGGGGGAAACCGCTCGCCCCCTTGCTCGAAGGCCTACGAACCCCAACAGTTTCGGGGGCTACTAACGGGGTAATGGTCCCTGGGTATACCAAAGCGGAGGCATCCCTTCTTCAAGACATTTGGGGGGCCCCCGGCACCTTGGGCCGACTGGCGGCAGCCGGCCAGCGCGGTCGTCGTGATGCCAGCTGACTAGCGACAATCTACCCGTCTGGCTGGCCCCAATAAAAGTAGGTGGGTCAACGCCCCGTCCCATCCATCCATACCAACATACAATGACAAGACCAGACTCCTGACGCAGAAGCGCTCGTGGCTACAGTGCATGCTGACAGGCTCGGCTTCAGCGAGGCTACAGGGCCACCCGTCCTTCCTGAGGTTGACCGGACGAGGCGGCCCTATAGCCATGCCTACCCCTACCTACTCATTGACGGCTGGTGTGCTGCATTGTCGCGCTTGACCGACGGGCCCGGCGCTGGACAGGGACCGACAGCCGGAGGGCCCCTCAGCCGGCCGAAAAGGCTGACAGTCGGGCACCGCCCCCATTTTCCCCATTATTGTACACTCCTGGATGGACTATAAAGCCAAACCCCAGCCCCTCGAGAGAGGGGATGACGAACACTTGATCCACCAAACCCCCATGTAGCACACCATAGAGGTAGCGAGGCCAGCGACGAGAGCTTCATCTCCTCCGTCACGAACAGCTCGAGGAGCACCATTGTACTGTGATCATCTATAGACACACCGGCAGGACTAGGGGTTTTACCTCATCGGAGGCCCCTCAACCTTGGTACATTGGCGTCATGTGGCTCGCACCTACACCCGCTCCCAAACACCGTCGGCGCCAGTCGGCCCCAAACCACAATCTAAACCACGCCCTTGCATGTGCCGCGGAAATACCATGACACTGCTTGTTATTTCCTTCTGCTCCTCGTTGGGTTCGACACTCTTAGTTGTAAAAAGGACTACGATTGATCCACTATACTTGTGGGTCATCAGATATCAATCTCAAGCATGTTCGTACTAACAAACAATTGGCTAATATATTTACTAAGCCACTTGATGAGAAAGTGTTTTGTCACTTGAGGAGTGACTTGAACATAATTGATGCTTCAAACTTGAGCTAGATTCACTCCGGTGCATATAAGGGCATGAGCTTACTTGACTATTCCTGGATACCATTGACATGATGAATCTTCATATCTTGGAAATATATGCTCCCTTGTATTACATCTAATCTTTTCTAGGTACTTGGAGAAACTACACTCCACAATATTGCCATCAACTCACATCAAATGCAACATTTTCATGACGAAGTATCAACAACCTCTCTTGGTGATGGAGGAAGAACACAACACAAACCATATACTTGACAACTATATGTTAATCAAATTTCATTCTTGTCATTTGGATATAACATGTTCTTCCTTGCATGACTAACCCATGTACGTGAGAGGTGAACCAAAACAATCAAGGATTGCTCCAAACTCAAGATGACCTTCATCAACTTTGAGGATCCACAGCAAGTTCACCTACATACTATGTGGACTACATCTTTCAAAGGTAAGTAATCATATCCTTGAAAAGCTTTACTCCAAGACATGACTTAAAGCAATGCTAAGCGATATGAAAACATCAAAATGCTTAACCGAAAAATGGAAACCCTGTTTTGAGCTTGAACGATGAGTATGACCTATGATCAAGTATTCTTAGTTGGCACCTAAGTCAATATACTCTAATATAGGTGACCTAGTCACCGACCATCACCTAGATGAAGATTCTTGTATGGTTCAACTTTTAGTTGCATGCTTTCTTGGAATCATCCAGTCTTCATGTAGTTGAAAATTCATTGCAAATATTTTTGAAAATTCATTGCAAATCCTTTTGAAAATTCCTTGCAAATATGATGAAAATCTTATGAGAACTTTGGCCAAATTTTTCTGAAAGTTCTCATTGTTAGTATGGCAAAGAATGTTTTTGCCAAGCTTCTATTTGCAACTCGTTCCCTCCGAACTGGGAAAATCGGTTCCACCGATACATCAGATACTCTACCAAGAGCTTCTTCGGTACCCACCGATATGAACCTCTTTGACTGCACCAATTTACCCTAGAGCTCTAAGATTTCCGTATCCGTTCCACCGATTCACTTTGCCTCAGAGCTACCGACATTTGCCACTACTTGTGTTCTTTGCTATCTTCTTGACATGTCTTAGTAAATGTTATCAATGAACCTTACTCTCAAGGAACCCTTACCATTGACCCTTTTTGGAAATTAATGCCAAAGTGGGAGAAATATAAAAGTTTATGCTTACCCAAAGGGGGAGAAACATCATCAATCTCACCCAAAGGGAGAGCAACACTAAATTAAGGGGAGAGAGTAGACCAAATTCATTCTATCTTCAAAGGAGAGAGAATATGCGATTTAGATTTGATTGTCTATTCGTGTTAGACTTGTATCACCCTACCTACTCCCAGTATCTACATGCTTAGATTCAGGGGGAGAGGAAGAACTTCAAATCCATATTTAGGGGAGAAAGTTCTAAATATTCTTGGAGACATATCGATCCTAACAAAAAGGGGGAGAAATATCAATCATCAAATGCTATTCTTAGTATGTCTTCTATGTCTTGGTACTACTGAAGCTCTTTGCATCTTTATTATAGAAATATTCTTGTGTTATCTAACCTTATTTTCCCAAGTGTATTTATACTATTAACATGGTTAAGAACTTCAAGGTAAGTATATGCATCATATCCTTGGTCAAGATGATCTCTTACTTCTTGCACATACTATTTGCAAGAGTGAAATCTTGAATATGGAGTCACCCTATTTCACATATGTTTGATGCATATATCCAAGGTACACATGACTCATCATGTCCTCTCTATTATGTGGTTGTCTGTACATTCCAAAGAAACTATCCTTTAAAAGGGACTCCACACATTTAGGGGGAGCATGTCTTAGTCATGTGTCTCTCAAAGCCTTCATATATATGTGCATATATTAATTTGAAGCTTTGATTGTATGTTGTCATCATTTACCAAAAAAGGGGAGATTGAAAGCACATATGCTCCCTTGGTGGTTTTGATAATTCATGACAACATACATTGTCTCTTGGTCTAATAGCTTTACCTAGTTTATTTTAGATATAGTCCATAGAGAGGATTTGCTAAGGATTGTGAAGAGAATCCCCAAGAAAATAAGAAGAAGGAAAGAAATATGATTGGCCAAGATTCAGGCTTCAAGACTCTACATTATGCATTTTGTGAGAAATCACACTTGAGTCCATAGGAAAGCCAATACTATTAAAAGAGAATGAGGTGTCTATGATGATCTGGTTGCTCAAATGGTTAGAGATTAGCCACCAAAAATACTCATGAAATCCACCCACAAATATTTTGTCCAAACCCTAAAGTCTAAATTCGGTGCCACTAATATTTTCCATTCGTCCTCACCGAGTTTTACCCTAGACAGATCCAGAGCCAAACCCTATCAATCTTGGTACTACCAAGTCCATTTTCGGTGCAACCGAAAATAGTGGAAAATTTACTGATGTCGGCTTGATCAAAATTGGAATTTGTGATTTTAGCAAATGGTGCCATCAAGTTTGCTTAATTACCAAGATCAGCCAAAAAGATCGACCAAGATTTATATATCGGTCTCACCGAAACACCAAAAGTAGCCACATTTTTCACTAGTCGGCGCAACCGAGTTTTTACTTTGGTTACACCGAGTTGGTTAATAATGTTGCAGTGGTTGGATTTTTGGAGATGCCTATATATACCCATCCCCGTGCCTCCCATTCAAAGAGGAAGCACTCAGAACAAACCAACACTTGCCCCATCCATTTTCTACGAGAGAACCAGCTACCCATGTGTTGAGATCAAGATATTCCACTCCAACCATATGAATCTTGATTTCTAGCCTCCCCAAGTTACTTTCCACCCAGTGAACCTCTTCTATCAAGCCAAATCTGTGAGAGAGTGATTGACTGTTGATGAGATTATCTTCTGAAGCACAAGAGCAAGGAGTTCATCATACATACCACATCTACTACCTTTTGGAGAGTGGTATCTCCTAGATTGGTTAGGTGTTTCTTGGGAGCCTCCCACTTAGTGTGGAGTTGAACCAATAAGTTTGTACGAGAAAGGAGATCGCCTACTTCGTGATGATCAACCCAGAGTGAGTCTAGTCCTTCGTGGACGTAAGCCAAGATGGAATAGACAAGGTTGCAGATACGCCTCCGTGGTATCTACTTTTCCGAACTCTTTTGCCCTTGTTTTGGACTCCAATTTGCATGATTTGAATGGAACTAACCCGGACTAACGTTGTTTTCAGCAGAATTGCCATGGTGTTGTTTTTGTGTAGAAATAGAAGTTCTCGGAATGACCTGAAAATTTACGAGGAATTTTTATGGAATATATGAAAAATATATGCGCAAAGATCCAACGGAGGAGGTGAGCCAGTGGGCCACAAGCCCACGAGGCGCGGCCACCCCCCCTGGCTGCGCCTACCAGGCTTGTGGGGCCCACATTGCTCCACCGCCTCCAATCTCAGCTCGATTTAGTCCGTCTCGCCCGGAAAAAAATCAACGAGAAGAGTTCATCGCGCTTTACGATACGGAGGCGCCGCCACCTCCTGTTCTTCATCTGGAGGGCAGATCTGTAGTCCGTTCTAGGCTCCGGAAAGGGGAAGTCGTCGCCATTGTCATCACCAACCTTCCTTCATCGCCAATTCCATGATGCTCTTCACCTTCCTGAGTAATCTCATCGTAGGCTTGCTGGACGGTGATGGGTTGGATGAGATCTATCATGTAATCGAGTTAGTTTTGACGGGGATTGATCCCTAGTATCCACTATGTTCTGAGATTGATGTTGCTACTACTTTGCCATGCTTAATGCTTGTCACTAGGGCCCGAGTGCCATGATTTCAGATCTGAACCTATTATGTTGTCGCCAATATATGTGTGTTTTAGATCCTATCCTGCAAGTTGTAGTCACCTACTATGTGTTATGACCCGGCAACCCCGGAGTGACAATAGCCGAACCACTCCCGGAGATGACCATAGTATGAGGAGTTCATGTATTCACCAAGTGTTCATGCGTTGGTCCGGGTCTTTATTAAAAGGAGAACCTTAATATCCCGTAGTTTCCATTACGACCCCACTGCCACGGGAGGGATGGACAATAGATTTCATGCAAGTTCTTTTCCCTAAGCACGTATGATTACATACGGAATACATGCCTACACTAGATTGACGAATGGGAGGTAGTTACTTATATCTCCGTGTTATAGCTGTTACATGATGAATCACATCCGGCATAATCATCCATCACCGATCCAATGCCTACAAGTCTTTTACTACTGGTCCTTGCTACGTTACTTTGCCGCTACTGCTGTCATTGCTGCTACTGTTACTCTGTTGCTACTGTTGTTACTCTATTGCTACTGGGTACTATTGCTACTGCTGCTATCATACTACTTTGCTACTGATACTTTGCTGCAGACACTAAATCTTTCAAGTGTGGTTGAATTGACAACTCAGCTGCTAATACTTGAGAATATTCTTTCGCTTCCCCTTGAGTCGAATCAATAAATTTTGGGTTGAATACTCTACCCTCGAAAACTGTTACGATCCCCTATACTTGTGGGTTATCAAGACATTTTTCTGGTGCCGTTGCCGGGGAAGCACAACTATATTCTCTGAGTCACTTGGGATTTATGTCTGCTGGTCACTATGAGAAATCGATAGATCCAAGAACTAAAGTCTTGCCCTCAACTACGAGGACAGGTAAGGAACTGCCATCTAGCTCTGCACTTGATTCACCTTCAGTTATGAGTAAGTTTGTGACATCACCTCCTGCTAGAAATCTTGATATGTCGCATATGCTTGATGATGCTACTTCTGCTGCCCATGATGCTTATGATGATGATATGCTTGATGCTTCTTTGCCTGAGGATTCCATGTCTGATACTCCTTTGCCACTAGGTGCATTCCTTGATGCACAAATTGCTAGAGTTGCTGCTGGATGTGATGATACTTCTAAAACTGCTAATACTATTGAAGTAGAACCTGCTATTTTGCCTGCTAGAACTAGCTCTCCTAGACCTGATATGCCTGATATGCCTGAGCGTTATGTTATGGCGGGAGAGAAAGGTGAGGATTTTCTTGCCTGTAAGGATAGCTATGATGTTGAGAAATTATTGCGCAAGTGGAAAAAAATCTGTGAACGCTAGGATGAAATACGACTCGAAGTTTGCTACTTCGCCTATCTTTGGGACCGATAAGGATTATGAATTCTCTGTCGACCCTGAGTTAATCACTCTGGTCGAATCTGATCCTTTTCACGGTTATGAGTGTGAAACTGTTGTAGCCCATCTTACCAAACTGCACGATATAGCCACCCTATTCACTAGTGAGGAAATGATCCGCCACTACTATATCCTCAAGCTGTTTCCTTTCTCGCTAAAGGATGATGCTAAGACCTGGTTCACTTCTCTTGCTCCTGGTTGTGTTTAGCGCCCAGGATATGGTCTACTACTTCTCTAAAAAATATTTCCTTGCCCATAAGAAGCAAGCTGCCTTGCAAGAAATATACAACTTTGCTCAAGCTGAGGAAGAGAGTCTCCCACAAGCTTGGGGGAGGCTCGTCCAGCTACTAAATGCTTTGCCTGATCACCCTCTTGAAAAGAATGAAATACTTGATATCTTCTATAATGGACTTACTAATGCTTTTAAAGACCACCTAGATAGTTGTGCCGATTGTGTTTTTAGGGAACGAACCGTAGAACAAGCTGAGATTCTATTGAATAACATCTTGTGCAACGAGAATGCTTGGACTATTCGCGAACCACCTCCTAAGCCAACTCCAAAGAAAAGAGGTATTCTATTCCTCAGTGCTGAAGATATGCAAGAAGCTAAGAAATCTATGCGAGAGAAAGGCATTAAATCTGAAGATGTCAAAAATATACCACCTATCGAAGAGATCCATGGTCTTGATAACCCGATACAGGTAGTAGAAGTGAATTCTCTGTGTAGGTTTGACGAGAGTGATATTCCTTTTGATAAACCTGCTAGCTTATGCCTGGATGAATTTGATAACTTTGTTGCCAAACAACAGAGTTTCAATGATTATGTTAGCAGACAATTGGAACAGAATGCTCGTATGCTTAGTCATTTAAGTGCTTGTGTGGACAGAAATGTCAATGATCTTTAGCTTCTGAGTAAACATGCCTCTATGGTTACTAGTCATGTAGAACAAGTACTTAGAGCTCATAATGACTTGCTCAATGAGTTCAATGACAATTCCGTTAGAGTCGTCACTAGAGGCGGTAGAATGACCCAGGAACCCTTGTATCCTGAGGGTCATCCAAAGAGAACTGAACAAGATTCTCAAGGAGTTAGCACTGATGCACCTAGTCATCCTAGAAAGAAGAAGAAAGATGATAGGAACCTGCACACTAGCAACCCTGTTGCTGCTACACCTGAGAGTTCTAACGATGTCTCTGTCTCTGATGCTGAAACACAATCTGGTGATGAACATGAGCCTAATGATAATATCAATAGTGATGTTCATGATGATGCTCAACCTAGCAATGATAAGGATGTGGAGATTGAACCTGTTGATCTTGATAACCCACAGCCTAAGAATAGAAGATACGATAAGAATGACTTTGCTACTAGGAAGCATGGTAAAGAAAGGGAACCATGGGTTCAGAAACCCATGCCCTTTCCTCCCAAACCATCCAAGAAAAAGGATGATGAGGATTTTGAGCGATTTGTTGAAATGATCAGACCTGTCTTTCTGCAAATGCGTTTCAAAGATATTCTCAAAATGTCTCTGTATGCTAAGTACATGAAAGATATTGTGACTAATAAGAGGAGGATACCTGAGGTTGAGATTTCCACCATGCTCGCTAATTATACCTTCAAGGGTGGAACTCCTAAGAAACTAGGTGATCCCGGTGTGCCCACTATACCTTGCTCCATTAAAGGCAACTACGTTACAACTGCGTTATACGACCTTGGAGCCGGTGTTAGTGTTATGCCTCTCTCTATTTATCATAGACTTGAACTGGATAAGTTGACACCCACTGAAATCTCTTTGCAAATGGCGGACAAATCAACTGCTTTCCCTATCGGCATTTGTGAGGATATGCATGTTGTGGTTGCTAACGTCACTATCTTAGCAGGCTTTGTTATTCTGGATATTCCCGAGGACGATGCCATGGCGGTCATCCTTGGAAGACCCTTTTTAAACAGTGCGGGGGCTGTTATAGATTGCAACAAAGGCAATGTCACTTTCCATGTCGACGGTAATGAGCATACTGTGCACTTTCCAAAGAAACAATTTCGAGTACATTGCATCAATGCTATCGAAAAAACTTCATCGATTCTTATTGGGAGCTTTGAATGCCCTATACCTCCTGTTAAGTTGAAGTATGATTTGCTTGTTGGGGAGATACACATCCCCATTATGGTGACCTAGTGACTATTCCAAATTCTCCGTTCTCTTTTGCGATTCGAAAAGGTTTGTCGAGGAGACTTGATCAACCTCGTTGACGGATTTCTTTCGATGACCATGAGATGGATGAATCGAGGAGTCACAAACCTCTGTTCCAAGCTTTCACCTTTGGTTGCTTAGAAGAAAAAATATAGATTTAGTTTAGTTTTCCCTGTTTTCTGTTTTATCGTCCCTTGGAAAAGTACATCGAAAATAAAAGTTCTCCGAACGTCCTAAAAATCAAGTATGCTTTTTTCTGGATTTTTTGAAAAATACTAGGACGAAGAGCTAGTCTCGGGGCTGCACCAGTGGGCCACAAGCCTTGGGGGCGCGGGCACCCCCCTGGCCGCGCCTACCAGGCTTGTGGGGCCCACGTGCACCCCCTCCACTCATTCTATCTCTCATCCACTTCTCCTACCTCCAGAAAAAAATCGTTTCGCAGCTCAAATCCGTGTTCTTGCTCCTCTTGCTGGGATTTTAGATCTCTTTTCTCAAAGCACAATTCTCTGAACTGTTTTGGGGAAATGACTCCTTGGTAAGTGACTCCTCCATTGGTCCAATTAATTTTTGCTCTAGTGCCTTATACTTCGCGTATTTTTGCTGCCTTGGTGACCCTGTTCTGGAGCTTTGCATGCTAATTTTAGCTGGTCCCAAGTAGTTTTGATGCGTAATATGGCCTCTAGGCACTTGTGGGAGTAGTTGCTACGAGTTTAGTTGAGCCTTGTTCACTTTTCCTTTGGGTCACTGAAAATTTCAGAAAAGGAAGATGTTCAGGAGAAACTATCATGGTGGTTCATCAAGCAAGAGAGGTCCCCGTCTTGTGATTCGGGAACCCGATCCTTACCAACCGAGGAACGCACAGGTACAACTATGTGAATGGCCTTCTGATGAATTCATGATTGAGGCAGGTTTCAAAGACGAGTTTGATACACTTGTTCACAATGTCGGACTCGAAGAATTCATCTCCGATAAATGTGAACAGTATGTTGCTCTCACTGCCTCTTTTGTTCACAGATTCAAATTTTCAGTTGGTCGTGGTACATCTGTACTCTTTGATCTCTATGACAAATCGTATACCATGGATTTAGAGGATTTCAATAGAATTTGCAAGATACCTATTTGGGGTAGTCTCAATGATCCTCCTAAATCCTCGGTTAGAGATTTTTTCTCTGGTATAACTGTTGGAGAAACTAGAGATATTACGCAGGCTACCATGGGAAGCATTCATTTTCCTTCCTTGCATTACTTTGCCCTCTTCATAGGTAGATGCATTAATGGCAAGATTGAGCATTGTCACCTCTGCGCACCCGACCTTAGTATTCTTAAGAGCGCAGTAACGGGTGATAAAAGTTTCAACATGGGAGATATTATAGCAAGGAGGCTGAATAATAATGCTAATGAAGGGGATTTCTTTGGTGGGATCTATGCCACTCGCATAGCAAATTTTCTTGGAGTACCCATCCGCGAAGAAGATCCCCCGCTCCATACAACTTTCCTTGATCGCACCGCTTTGACACGCTATCAGTTCCTTGAGAGGGATGATGAATCCCTCATATACCGTTTGATATTTAACCGGCAACATGTTTTCCATATTACCCTTCCTGCTCCTTCCTTCTTTGACTTTCAGGTAAAACGGAGATATTACATAACCAGAGAAGAGGCAGAAGAGTATGAGAGGGAGGCAAAGGCTGCTCTTCTCCGTGAGGCAGCTACTCAGGCAGTGGCTGCAGCCTCCCATGCAACCCTCATTATGATTTTGGGTATCGCCCAGGCCATCCATGGGAGTAGGCCAACTTAGGCCAAAATCCTAAGCTTGGGGGAGTACGTGTTTCTCACCGACTTTACATTCTTGCTTATGCTTTCACTTTGTTAGTCGGTGTTCACACTTTGCCACTATACCATCCATGCTAGTTTACTTTCTTTTTCTAGTTTTCTTTTCGTGTGTCTGTCTAGTTTGAGAAAACCCAAAAAGATTTTCTTTTTCTTGTTTTGCTTGTTGGGAGCTTTCCCGTGTAAATAGTTTTCTTTTTCTTTGGGTCAAGGTAGAAGATAATGGTTACAATGTTTAGTGGCTCTCGCATGCATACCTGTTTAGCTGTCAAAGAACCATATTACTTTGTCTTCTCCTTTGTGTTTGCCTGCAGATTCCAGCTTTAGTCCAATGCACGAGCACTCTTATTATTGTTCACATCGTTCGGTCGTGCAAGTGAAAGGCAATAATGACGATATATGATGAAGTGACTGAGCCTGGAAAAGCTGGTATGAACTCGATCTATTTTGTTTTTGTAAATATGACTAGCTCACGATTCCTAGTTCAGCTTTGTTGTGAGAGAAACATGTTTGCAATGACAACTTAAAGATCATAGTTGCTGATTCCATGCTTAATAACTAGGAGCTTATAATGGTTTGCCTTGGATGCCAACATGAATTTTGAGATGACTATGATGTAGTATGATAGGATGGTATCCTCCTTTGAATGATTCAAGTGGCTTGACTTGGCGCATGTTCACGCATGTAGTTGAAACAAAATCAACATAGCCTCTATGATATTCATGTTCATGGTGATTTATGTCCTACTCATGCTTGCACTCAATGTTAGTTAATCTCAATGCATTTTGATGACTGTTGTCGCTCTCTAGTTGGTCGCTTCCCAGTCTTTTGCTAGCCTTCACTTGTACTAAGCGGGAATAATGCTTGTGCATCCACTTCCATAAACCCAAAGTTGTTCCATATGAGTCCACCATACCTACCTATGTGCGGTATCTACCTGCCGTTCCAAGTAAATTTCCACGTGCCACTCTCTAAACCTTCAAGAAATAATCTATTTTGCTTGCCCGAACCGCTCATGTGGTGGCAGGGGGCTATTAGTATCTTCCATGCTAGGCGTGTTATCCTCGATATGTGTTTATTCACTATCATTCACGAGAAAGGGGCCGGTAATTGGAATTCCCAGTTCCATGCTCAAATCGAAAAGATAATTGCAAACAAGACTCCCCTAGGATTGATGTTGGTATGGATGGTACCCGAGGATTCGGCTAGCCGTGGAGTGTGATTGATTGGTGGTGGGGGAGTCAAAACTTTACTTTTCTGTTTGGGAACCGCCTATAGCATGTATAGCATGGAAGATGTTGAGAACTCTTAGTCATTGCGTTGACAATGAAAGCATGCCACCCAAAATTATTATCTCTGTTTTCAAAGCTTGAGCTCTGGCACCTCTGCAAATGAATGCTTCCCTCTACGAAGGGCCTCTCTATTTATGTTCCTGTTGGGTCATCCTCTTCTTACACAAGCACCAATTAGAGAGCACCTCTGTCATTTTTATGCTTGCTTTTAACTGTGTTGAGTATGACTGTGACTGGATCTTCTTTGCCATGAATTACAATGTTTAGTCAGCCCTTGGTCTTTGAAGGTGCTCTGCATTTATGTTTTGCGGTCTCAGAAAAAGCTAGCGAGATACCATCTATTCGTACTGCTTCATGATTGTTTTGATTGAAGTGTTGACGTTTGAGACTTATTATTATTTGCTCGCTAGTTGATTATGCCATTGATATGGGTTTATTGTGAGATCTAGATGTCATTTGCTTATGTGGTTTGCTTGTGATCTTGCTGAAACTCTGGATATGAGTTAGACAGAGTTGCAACAACAAGATCAAACAGAGTTCGTCAAAGTTTTTCTTTTGTCTCTTTCAGTTTGTCAACTGAATTGCTTGAGGACAAGCAAGGCTTTAAGCTTGGGGGAGTTGATACGCCTCCATCGTATTCACTTTTCCGAACTCTTTTGCCCTTGTTTTGGACTCTAATTTGCATGATCTGAATGGAACTAACCCGGACTAACGCTGTTTTCAGTAGAATTGCCATGGTATTGTTTTTGTGCAGAAATAAAAGTTCTCGGAATGACCTAAATTTTTTTATGGAATATATGAAAAATACCTGTAGGAAAATCCACTAGGGGAGGTGAGCCAGTGGGCCACAAGCCCAGGAGGAGCGACCACCCCCCTCGCCGCGCCTACCAGGCTTGTGGGGCCCACGTTGCTCCACCGCCTCCAATCTCAGCTCTATTTAGTCCGTCTCACCCGGAAAAAAAATCAAGGAGAAGAGTTCATCACGTTTTACGATACGGAGGCGCCGCCACCTCCTCTTCTTCATCCGGAGGGTAGATCTGGAGTCCGTTCTGGGCTCCGGAGAGGGGAAATCGTCGCCATCGTCATCACCAACCTTCCTTCATCGCCAATTCCATGATGCTCTTCACCGTTCGTGAGTAATCTCATCGTAGGCTTGTTGGACGATGATGGGTTGGATGAGATCTATCATGTAATCGAGTTAGTTTTGACGGGGATTGATCCCTAGTATCCACTATGTTTTGAGATTGATGTTGCTACTACTTTGCCATGCTTAATGCTTGTCACTAGGGCCCGAGTGCCATGATTTCAGATCTGAACCTATTATGTTGTCGCCAATATATGTGTGTTTTAGATCCTATCCTGCAAGTTGTAGTCACCTACTATGTGTTATGACCCGGCAACCCCGGAGTGACAATAGCCGGAACCACTCCCGGAGATGACCATAGTATGAGGAGTTCATGTATTCACCAAGTGTTAATGCGTTGGTTCGGGTCTTTATTAAAAGGAGAACCTTAATATCCCGTAGTTTCCATTACGACCCCGCTGCCACGGGAGGGATGGACAATAGATGTCATGCAAGTTCTTTTCCCTAAGCATGTATGACTACATACGGAATACATGCCTACATTAGATTGACGAACGGGAGCTAGTTATTTATCTCTCCGTGTTATAGCTGTTACATGATGAATCACATCCGGCATAATCATCCATCACCGATCCAATGCCTACAAGTCTTTTACTACTGGTCCTTGCTACGTTACTTTGCCGGTACTGCTGTCACTGCTGCTACTGTTACTCTATTGCTACTGTTGTTACTCTGCTGCTACTGGTTACTATTGCTACTGCTGCTATCATACTACTTTGCTACTGATACTTTGCTGCAGACACTAAATCTTTTAGGTGTGGTTGAATTGACAACTCAGCTGCTAATACTTGAGAATATTCTTTCGCTTCCTCTTGAGTCGAAACAATAAATTTGGGTTGAACTCTACCCTCGAAAACTGTTACGGTCCCCTATACTTGTGGGTTATCAGTTGCTTCTCCGTGGACCCTTTGTGAGTGGAGCCCTCCATGGATCCTCGTGGTCATTACCCTCCATGGGTTAAAGTGTCCATCAACTTGTACGTACGATATCACCACCTATCAAAACCATGCCAAAAAAATTTGTGTCATCTTTGTGTTTTCTCTTCCTATCTCCACTCCTTACTTTCATGGGCATGTCTTACTTTTCGCTGCCATACTTGATGACTTGCATGTGTAGGGTGTGCTAGACTTGCTAGAAATGCTAAAACTTGCCAACCAATAAAATTGGGAATAGGCTAGGTTTTTATTTTGTCAAGTAGTCTATTCACCCCCCCCCCTCTAGACGTCTCTTCTAGTGATCCCACAACATGACGTATTTGTATTGCTGCCATTATAAATAAAATGATGGGGTTTATTCATATTAGTTTAGTTTACTTTGTCTACATCATGTCATCTTGCTTAAGGTGTTACTCTGTTTTCCTTAGTACTCTAAATGCATGCTCGATAGCGGTCGATGGTTGGAGTAATAGTACTAGATGCACGCAGAGTCAATCTACGATACGTCTCTAAAGTATCGATAATTTATGTAGTATTCATGCCGTATTTGCCTATGTTTACAATAATTTCATATGATTTTGATGCACTTTATATGATTTATTACGAATTAATCCAGACTAGCGCTCTTTTCAGCAGAACTACCATGGTGTTGTTTTTGTGCAGAAACTATAAGTTCTCGGAAATGCTCGGAACTTTTTTATAATTTATTCTGGATAAAATAAGAAATACCAGAGCGAAGAACCACCGGAGGGGAGCCACCTGTGGGACACAAGGCAACACGATGCACCCTGTTAGCTTGTGGGGCCCACGTGGCTCCGGCTGACGTGATTCAAACGTAGAAAATTGCTACAAATCCCAAAACCCCAACCGTTAGCCTAGAACTTCCGCTCTGCCACCAAAACTCTTTGCATCAAAGGAAAATCCATCTGGAGCCTTTCTAGTACCCATGGCCATCTCCATCGCTCCGACGGTGTCCAGAAGGAGGGAGTAGTTCACCCTCGGGTCTGAGGTTATGTATGCGTAGCTATGTGTTTGATCTCTCTATCTATCTATCTATCTCGTGTTCTTGAGATGTCACGATCTTGATGTATCACGGGCTTTGTTAATATAGTTGGATTGCATAGTGTTCTTCCCTTTCTGTCTTCTTGTGATGAATTGCCCTTTGAGATCTTGTTATGTTGGATTTAATATTGGATTTGAGAACACTTAATGTATGTTTTGCATGTGGATACCCATGGTGACAATGGGGTATTTTATTGATTCAGTTGATATATGTTATGGCATCAACTTGCGGATTCCTATGACCTTGGGGATCTATGCATAGGGGTTGATTGCACGTTTCCATACTACATTGTCCAATAGAAATCTTGGGGTACTCTTTGAAATTGTTTGTATTGGATTGAATATGAGGAATCTGAAATTGTTTGATGCATATCGTATAATTAACCTACGGATACTTGAGGTGACATTGGACTATCTAGGTGACACTAGGGTTCACTACTAGGAAAAGGCATGCTAGTGGCGCACCTGTTTTGGCTACTAATGACGCACTACTGGTGCGCCACTAGCATCACGCCATTAGAATTTTTTACTAATGGCGCACCACAGGTGCGTCATTTGTATCTGGTATACTAATGGCACATCAGGCAGTGCGCCATTAGTACAGCCCATGGTGCGCCATTAGTATCTGGTATACTAATGACGCACCAGGCAGTGCGCCATTAGTATAGCCCATGGTGCGTCATTAGTATGCCTCCCAGGGGGCCATATTTACCCATGTGCTCTAGCTTACTAATGACGCACTAGTTGACGATGCGCCACTAATGTGCTTTTTGCAGTGCGCCACTAAAGTGCTGAGTGGTGCTCCACTAGTATGAATATTATGTATTATTATTATTTTCTTTTCTGATATTTGCATAAGTTACAAAACATATTACTGCACATAATTTAGAGAGCACAACATATAAACAGTTGATTTATCGAATACAATAGAAGATTAGTCTCCGAATACAATTCATCATATTAGTCTCCGAATACAAATTCATCATATTAGTCTCCGAATACAATTCATCAATAATGCTAGAACAGGGTACTATATAAACACTCTTATATTTCTTCCATAGCGAGAGACAAATGAGACAACAAACAACGAGCGAGCAGGCCAGAGACAATTTGGCATGATATGCAACCTGAGAGCGACAAAAACAAAGCATGGATTCCAATGGTGAACTGCTAGAACTGAAAAGATACGGCAAACTAGCCAAGTTGAGATCGAAGTGAAGTGACAGTTCGTTAAATAAGCAGATTTATTTTAATCAAGATTTCTTCCACACAAAAACTTGACAGAAGGGAGATGCTTTTGCTCCTGCTACCGCAAGCTGGGACCTTGTCTATGAGGTGCAGCTCGTCAGGAAGGGCCGAAGGGCTCGGAGATGCTTTTGCTCCTGCTACCGCAAGCTTCCGGTCCTCTATGGAAGGCCGAGGCGCCGCCTCAAGGGCCAACAATAGGACGCATGTGGAGCCCATGACAACCTTCATGGGTACATACAAGAAACTGAGTTACATCAGTTTTAAGCCAACAACACAACAAACAAATAATTGAGAGCTTACAGTAAGCAAGTAAGGTGTACACAAAAGGAACTGAAGTTGTGTTGATAAAATAACTTAAGACGTCCAAACATATGGAAAAGCATTTATAACTAACAACTCGTGTGCATTCTTGTACATTTGATAGTTAACTTAAAATAATTTATCATTGCCAAAAAAGACACAAATAATCTCTATGAAGAAAAGTGCAAATCAAGATGAGCACATCATGTATGTGCGCTCCTGTGGTTCCACTTGTCAAAACTTGAAACTGTTAACATACACATATGCTTGGCCATTGACACGTAACCAAGCAAGTTGAGGTTTCCTATTCCTGAGATGAATGAGAAATCTGCTCCTAAAGTAACATGTCGAGTGATATACTTCATAAGTACACAAGTCAGTTTACATAGCTAGAATGGATCCAGAGGAATACCTAGTCGTTTAACTAGCTAACAACAAGCATTACTGAGTGCAATTTCCCTGTAATTAGGTTTGTTTAGACCTATATGAGAGATGACCTGGTAAGGCACGAAGTTCACATCTCACTTTGTTGAGGAGCAAAATTACAAGGGATTTAGCAAACGACCAACTGTGAAACATCGCAAGGTTTGGGAGCCGTGGCGGGAATGGCAAAATGAAGGTGCCTACTTATCGAATGGGAGGAGAAACCGGAATCTGCAACAACCAGAACAAATTGAAGCTATAATAACGATAAAAGAAATCATGAATAATCCACCAACAGGGGAGCAAAGAGAATGTCAAACTTCTTAAGAAATCATGATAGTGACCAAACCAGAATTAGAAACGATGGCTACACTCTCGAACCTATTCAACAAGAGGCATCCCTGACCATGTAAGAAATGCACATTAGACAGCACTTATACCATGCATGCCTTGCTAAAAGGACTACAGGTCATCAAAATGCCTAACTGGTACCACAGATCGATGTCCATGGGCACACAATGCATACAAGAAAGCATGAGAGAGCAACTTGAGTGGCTTACATATGTCGGATTTGAAGAAGCAGCCAGCAGGGGCGCCATGCAGGAATGAGTGTCGGCCCAGGCAGAGCTGCTTTGGCGACCAAACTCATGTTAAACAGCATTGTCTCCGCGCCATCTGCCATTGATGGCACACCTGGAAACAACTCTGCTCGGCAGCACAACCATGGTGGTTCCGTGCTGCTTGTACGCCAAGCTTCTCGGCCATACAATCTGAGCCGTACACAACGAGCACATCAACACCATGGTCCAATAAAACAATATATTATGTAAAGCAACATGATTGCACCCTACAGCAATAGGAGAAATTATATTAGGAAAAGACCAAGAGTACAAAGTTAGTTGTTCCTACTAGTCAAGGAAGAACTACTGAAACCAAAATGCTATGCAACGGAAAAAAAAAATCTAATTGTCCCTCTACAAGTTATGACAAATAAACTAGAATATTTTAGCTAAGGAAATATCTCTTTGTATTATGAACTAAAGATCGCCAGTCTTTGGTTTCAGATCGACAAGATGTTGATCCAATCCTTGAAATTAGTCAGACACACCTCACTAGGAACAATAACTTAGGCACTATGACTCGGTCCAGCCATCAGTGAAGAGATTGTGCAAATGATCTACTCCGAAAAGGAAAAAAATAGAGAATACCAAAGGTTGACAGATAAAGCCGAGAAATACTACATTTTCAAAGAGAGCAAATATCCAGAAGGCATACTCCATTATATCTTAATTCATCACAAAGAGCATTTCAAATTATGAAAGTTGTACCTCATACATCACTTAACTACCTAAGCACTTTCTCCATTACTAGTGGTTCAGGTGTCAAGTGTAAATACTAAGGTGAGCATTAACTCAATTCCGAGTGTTCCATTAATCAGCATGAAGTGTGAAACTTCTATGGTCAAAGAACTGAGTATGCATAAACATTAGCTTTTCCTCTTTGAACTAGGGGAGATACCGAGTATGCCGCCTCCATCACAGAAAAAAAAACAAGTGTGGTCGAGTACTCATGGTGGAAATTTGACAAAAAAGTGCATCGCCTTGATACACAAATGGCAATGAATGACCATAACTTCACCATGTGTGATACCCCTCCTATTTAACGCTTAAATAGGAGGTCCCCTCTTCACCACCTCCTCATCGCTGAACCACCATCTACATAACTAAATAAACACAAAGACGTACACATACGCATCGCCTGAAAAGAACACGTTCGCTTGAAAAAGCAGCAGCAGCAAGACACTTATTACGTGCCATGGATGCAAAGTGACGGGGTAATAGCCCCTGGGTATACCAAAGCGGAGGAAACCCTTCTCCAAGACATTTAGGCGGTCATGGTCATACGGAGTTTGCAGCTGTTTTTCCTCACTGCTAAAAAATTATGAAACATTCTCAGTTCAGTTTTGGTAACACCATTAATTGCAATGATGAACTAGTACAGCCAAATAAGGAGATAGTAGCAATATTTTTCTAACAATGCCTCTAGCTAGGTACATCAAGAATAGCTCCAGGATTTGTAACCAAGAAGATCATCAATTCAAGTTTGTAATTACAAGAATAAAACTGTATAGCACCACCACCATCCCGCTAGTTTATTCTTGAATTAGACCAAACAAACCTGCTACAAATTAACCGCAGCCACAACAGGGAGCAGAACATGTGGAGAGGGAGAGGGAGAGGGATACCTTCCATGGCGTCCGATAGGCAGGCACTAGGGTTGGAGTAGCGGGAAACCGACCTTGAAGGAGGAAAGATTCAGTCTTCCTCGCGCATCAGGCAGTGAGGGAAGGGAGATGCCAAACCTAAACAAACAGGGGCGAGGGGAGGGAGATAAGAAGCACACAACTGCCGGTGCTATTGTTGTGGCCGAGGTGGAATCGACGTCGTGGTTGGGGCATAGGAGCAGCTGGAGCACTCCTACAGTCCTACTCTCCCTCCCTCCTCCACTGCTCGGTCGCGCCATGGCCGATCTGGGCGCATCTCCACAAGGACGGCTATCTGGGCGCAGCTCCACAAGGACGGCTATCTGAGCATCTTCGGTGATTTTTGAAGTCATATATAGGAACATTTACAGGTAACGCACGTTTTAACTGCCCCATGCATTCAAGAAGTTGCTCCGTATCAAATGCATCTGTAAACAAAGAAAGCATATGCTTCACATTCCACAAAACAACAGAAAACTCGCTGTCTCATCACTAACAAAGGTACTAGCAGACTTCCAATCAACATGGTAAGTGAAATACCAGGATAATCGAAATTGTAGTCCTGAGCACTTGCAGATTCCTCAGCAGTTAAGCCACGGTAGAACGAGTCCTGCAAAATTAAAAGCCATTGTGAAAGTCAGGCACGTCCCAGAAATGAAATCAGTCCCCCATTATAATTTGCTAAGATTTGTGAGCGACTAGCTTTATTGGGACTCCATTGTTCGGTTCTGGAGGCGCCAAACAACAGCAGATCATTAGGTGCATGTACACTCATTGTTCAGCTCCCAAGCTAATAAATGACTACGCTGGCATGACAGGCCTTCGAATCTGATTCACTGCATAAGCATTATTCTACTTCAGGAGCCAGCACCGGGTGAGGATCCCTAGCAATCTCGTAACGCAAAGCATTTGCAATTGCAGAGGCAGGCAGCGGGCAGACCTGGTTGCCGAGCACGACGCGGTGGTCGTGGAGCTGCTGGATGATCATGTCGCACACCGTGGTCTTCCCGGAGGCCGTCCCGCCCGAAACCCCTAGAGATACCCGCGCAAACAGTCGGCATCAGACAGAGCTTCAGAACCGCGCCACATTGAGCAAGCTGAAGAGTAGAATGAACGGGGGCAGGGGCGGCCGCAGAAAGGAAAGTTACCGATGACGAAGGGCTGCCTGAGGGAGGAGGGGGAGGCGAGGTCGGCGCCGGCGGGCCCGTTGGAGAGGGCCGCTGCGGCGCCGGCGGCGGCGGAGGAGGAGGAGGCGGAGGGAGGGGAGGAGGGCCCGGAGGGGGCGGGGAGGCGCAGCGCCTCGAGGCGGAAGCCGCTGAAGTGGGCCCCCACCGCTGACTCCATGGCGTCGTCCACCGCCTTGTCCGGCATGGTCCGGTCCCGCCGCCGCCGCCGCCTATCGATCGGGATTCGGGATTCGCTGGCTCGCACGGCTTGGCGGGTTCCGCTGCTGGTGCTCCATCCCTTTCTCTTGGCTCCTGGTAAACTAGTAAAAAAAATATATAGTAGTGGCGCACTGGGTGAGTGGTGCGCCATTACTAGTTAAACTAGTAATGACGCACTCTACCCCGGTGCGCCATTAGTATTTTTGGAAAAAAAAAAGTTTGTTAGTAGTGGCGTACCGTGTGTGTAGTACGCCGTTAGTGTCCATCACACTAATGACGCACCTGCACATGATGCGCCACTGCTATATAGTAGTGGCACACCACTTGTCTGGTGCGCCTTTAGTGTCTATATTATCTACAACCCATTTCCTAGTAGTGGTTTATTGATATGTGTCATGGGTGTTATTCTAGTACGAACTCTAGGGTTGTTTGTGATAATTATAGGAATAGCCCAAAAGATTGATTGGAAAGAATAACTTTGAGGTAGTTATACTACCTACAACAATTTCATCTTATGTTCTTTACTAGATATGAACTTTGGAGTGATTCTTTGTTGCATGCTGAGGGATGATTATATGATTTTACTATGTTAGCAATGTTGAGAGATTGCACTACTAAAAGCATGAATCCTAGGCCTTATTTCCAAGAATTTATATAATGTTTTGCTCGCTGTTTACCATTTATTACCTTGCTGTTTTTATATTTTAAGATTACAAAAACCTATATCTACTATCAGTACTACACTTGTAGCACCATATCTTCGCCGAACTAGTGCACTTATACAATTTCTGATTGTATTGGGTGCATTGGGGACAAAAGAGATTTTTTGTATTTGATTGCATGGTTGTTTGAGAGAGACCATTTTCATCCTGCACCTCCCAAGGATGGATAAACCTTAGGTCATCCACTAGAGGGAAATTTGAGGTTGTCCTACAAAGTTATGCACTTGGAGGCTCAACAACATCTAGAAGAACAAAGTTGCATAGTAGACATCAAGCTCTTTTTTGGTCATTGCCGGGGAGGTGAGTGCTTGAAGCTATATATTTAGATCTTGCAATTAAATCTTGTAGTTTTTTGTTTTTTCACTAGTTTGGTTTTATAAAAGAAAACTACAAAAAAAGAATTTAGGTTGCCTCAATTGCTTCGCCTTTTTATATCTTTGATGAAAATGATGGTTCAGAAAATTGTGCTAAATTGGTAGAGGAAGAATTTATAAAAATGCTTAATGTGAAATCCTTAGATGAGGAGCATGATTTCAATGTTGTTAGTATGAATTTTATGAATACCCATGATACTAATGATATGCAAAGCCACAAGCTTGGGGATGCTATATTTGATGAAGGTGATATTTTTAGTCCCTCAAGTTTTGATGAACAAGTTTATTATGACGGAAGCATGCCTCCTATTTATTATTATTATATTGATGAAAGTGGGTTTGGGAGAGTGTCAACTCTAGGTGCTAATTATCCCACTATTTTGGAGGGTGTTGAATCTTATTTTAATAATAATGAGAGTGGATTTGGAGAGGTTCATGACCTTATTTAGTGACGAGTACAATAGTTTGGAAGAGGTTTCAATTGACTATGACAACAAATTTGCTATATATGATGATTATTACGATTACATGTATGTTATAAATAATAATGATAACCATGAAACTCGTCATCATGATTTTAATTTTCATTTGGATTATATCAACCAAGTATCTCATGATAGTTATTTTGTTGTGTTTGCTCCCACTATTTTGAGTAAGAAGAATTTTGCTTGTGTGGGTAGTAATAAAAATTATATGCTCGTGCATCATCAAAAGAATGCTTTATGCGATAGTTATATTGTTGAATTCCTTCATGATGAACAAATGCTTTTAGGCATTGCAATAATATGAAGTTTCTTCTCTATGTGTTCAAACTTTTGAAGTCATGCTTGTTTTGCCTTCCTATGCTAGTTGATTATTGCTACAATAAATTTTTATCTTGCAAAATCCCTATGCATAGGAAGTGGGTTAGACTTAAAATTGCTTGTCATGTGCTTCATCATGCTATCTTGCATGTTTCATCTATAATTCTTATGTGAGCATCATCGAAATCATCATGCCTAGCTAAAAGGCATTAAAGAAAAGTGCTTGTTGGGAGACAACCCAACACTTATACTTTATATTTCTATGTGTTCACATGATTAATCTACTATATTAATCATGTTTTGTGTCTTCTATTTCAATAAGGTGCCAGGTAAATCCTTTGGGATAGTGTGGATACTTAATTGTTTGATTCCATGCAAAAACAGGAACTTTTGCGTCCAGTATTTGAATTATGTGATTTTACTGGACGGTCAAATTTTTTTTGAAATTTGTACACAAAAATTCTCTCTGTTTTCTTAACATTTCATAATTTTTAGAGTTAGGGAAGTAAGGTGTTCATTTAGATCTTCACAGACTATTCTGTTGTTTTGACAGATCCTATTTTGCGTGCATAGTTTGCTTGTTCTACTTTTTCTATAACTTAAATTGAGTGATTTAAATTATGGGAATGACAGAATACAGTAGTTATCATGTTAGAAAATTATGAATCTTGTCTTTACAGCACCAAAGATAATGATCTATCTTTATTACGCTAATCCATCTCACAAAGTTCCATTAAGTTTTGTGTGAACGGTGTTTTGAAATTTAGGTGAGTTACTGATATGTGGTGAATAAGGAGCAGCAAGAACCTAAGCTTGGGGATGCCCAAGGAAACCACAATGTAATATACAAATAAGACCCAAGCGTCTAAGCTTGGGGATGCTCGGGTGTAAGGGCATATTCCTACCCCAATAATTTTGGTGATTGGTGACGACACTTTTGCGTACTAATCGTGTGCAATAAGCCTTTGAGGTATTTCCTCGGTTTGCAAAAAAGAAGATTCTTGCCCCTCGGTGTTTTGATGTGAAGACAGTTTTCGCTCTTACGCTTCATTGTCGGTGGACTTGGGTCGTACGAAAAGTCGTACTATTATGAGGGCATCCGCTTTGGAAAACTCTCGGTGGAATCATCACATACACTTTCTTCCTCACCCCTTTTACACTCCGATGGAACTTTCTACCTTGCCTAGCGCTGCCTCGCAGTTTCCAAGCGGTAGTACTGCTTCCAGGAGTGGTACTACCGCTTATCACCGGTAGTACCTGTCGGGGGGATAACCCTGGGGTAGGCTCAAGGAGCATGCTCCTTGACCTTCAGCCCAGAAGGAATGACCAAAACAATTCTACAAAGCCCAAGTCCCCTGGCCGGCTAGGAAGCACCTACCGGCTGGGGGGCGAGACGGCCAATTCTCTGGCCGGCCAGGAAGCACCTGCCGGCTAGAGGCGAGACGGCTACCTCCCCCTGGCTAGGGGATCTCAAGTCACATCAGATCGTAGGTCATGACGAGACCCTACGATTAAAGGTGGCTACGCGTCAGCAAAGGTACTGGATGGGAGTGTATGGCGGGTACCAGCGTCGGCGGCCACGCCGCTGACCTCCGCCGGGTCTGATCCATCACCCTGCACACTGTGGGGCCATCAAACTCACACTCCATTACTGCACTCGGCATGGGAACAGTGGAGGCGGCCGTACTGTCTGCCCATGACGAATCTTGCTGGACGATGCCGGACGTACCATACGTGTCCTAAGTCAACCTTACGCGAGAGCCTCATTGGCTAGTCGGCGGGTCCCACAGCCAGACGGGACCTCGCAGCCGGCGGGCCCCTCAAGCGACAAGACAAGACCCCCGTGGGCCCCTTGGCCAGCCGGCGAGGCTGCCAGCCGGGTCCCACTCTTGTACCCTTTATCCATATTGTAGGCCGGTGGGTTCTTCTATAAAACCCCCCGGCCCCCCTCCATGCAGAGGGTCGGTCTACTTAGCACACACCAACCACATAGGAGAGGCAGAGACGGGCCAGCTGCTCCTTCTTCCTCCTCCGCAATACAGCTCCAGGAGCACTTTGTAACCCCATTCATACATCATACACTCCGGCAGGATTAGGTGTATTATCTCTCCGGAGAGCACTGAACCTGGGTACATCGTGCGTTCCATGCTTGTACCAACCTCGTCCCCAGCGCCCTCCGGTGGCACTTCGGTTCCTACCATCTTTAGCCTACCCATGGCATATGTTGTGAGTATTCACCGACATTTGGCGCCCACCGTGGGGCCGATCGCGGCATCGGCTGGCTTCACGTGCTAGGCAGGGGCCTGCACCTACACCACCGGATGCATCGTGTCCGGACCGATCTGCATGCCCGTGGAGCGTGCCTTCAATGAGGCAACACCGATGATGATCGACGTCCATGTCCGCCATGCGGATTCGGACAGGGAGTCCGATGACGAGGCGCCTCCCAGCGTCGTCGTCGCTGCTATGGAGAAACTCAATGTTCTCTTTAGCGATCTGCGCCTCAACGATGGTCCTCGCTACTTTGGCGAGGACTTCGATGTCGAGGCGTTATGCGCCAGCTTCAGTAGGTTTTCTATCGCTGAGACGCCTACACACGACATGTACCCCAGCAATGTACTCGTCTTCGATGGTTCTCCGCCATTTGTGGGGTTCTTCACCCCGTATCATGTCGCCAGCGTCTCCAACATCGTGGAGGTGATAGTCATCGGCGCTGGCACCAACATGACTCATGGCAAGGCGCCAGCAGACGCTGGTGAGAATGCTGTTGCCACCGCTGACACTGTTCAGGCTGCGCTTACCGGCCTGAAGACGCCCATCGCCGCCTCCTCAAACCCTAACGATGCACGGGCCTCGCTGGAGGAGGCTCGCAGGCAGATCTTGGAGGAAGGCATCGCCATCGCTTCAGCTAAACGCCAGATGGAGGCAACACAGCGCGAGTGTAACTCCGCATACGGCCTCACTCCGGTTTCCGAGGCCCCTAGCCGGCTTGGCTCGGTCCGCGACCGCGGTCGTGTCATCGCCGAGATTCTAGGAGGCAAGCAGCCCATCTACGAGACTCGTGCAACCAACTTGCGGGCGGCCCAGCCGGCCATGGAAGAAATGCAAAGTTTGGAGGGCGAGGAGCGCGCCTTCCAGGAGAAGCGGGTCAAGGATCTCCTTGACGCCGACAACGAGCAGCAGACACGGCTTGACCCCCGTCAAGCTCAATCGGAGTCTCCGGGACCCATCCCCGGAGCGCGCCGCAATCCTAGCGGTCATTAGCACGCCGAAGGATCATCCTCGCATCGCACTTCCGGCCGGAAGGGCGAGGGCAGCCACGACAAGCGCTCCGAGCGCCAGAGCGAGCATACTTCGAGTCGGCGTCGTGGAGATGACGAGAGCGATTCGGTGTATGAGGTTCCTCGTCCGGGGAGGACCCATGCCACCGGCTCGCAGGGTGCCCTTCCGATCGCGACTCGGATCGGCACTCGCATCCCTCAGGGCGACCACGAAGCCCGCAAGCATCTCAATGCGCTGGCACAGTCCTATCGGTCCGGCGTGCTTCGGCCCCCGGATCCGAGGGAGCCATTTCCCCGAGGCTTCACTTTGCCTCGGGACACTCCCAAGTACAATGGCACAGCCAAGCCAGAGGATTGGCTGATCGACTACACCACCGCCATTGGCATTGCTAGGGGCAACAAGCGTGTAGCAGTTCGCTACGTGCCACTCATGCTGGCCGGCTCGTCTCGGACATGGCTTAACAGCCTTCCAGGCGGCAGCATCAACTCATGGGTTGACTTCGAGGAGGCGTTCGTCCGCAACTTCACTGGCACCTACAAGTGCCCTGGCCGGCCTCGCGAGCTGGCCATGTGCATCCAGAGACCCGACGAACCCCTTCGCGACTACGTCATGCGCTGTACGGAGCTTCGCAACTCCTGCGAGGGAGTACATGAGGTACAAGCCATCCAATACTTCATCGACGGCTGCCGAGACGACACTCTCCTCAAGCACAAGCTCATGTGTTCCGAGCCGACCTCTCTGGCGGTGCTCATGGCTAAGGCGGACAAGTACGGCACGGCCGACTCCATGATGTGGGTCAAGGTGACCGCCTCGGACAAGGCTGTCCCTACGCCGGCTACTCCTAAGCCGGCTGGAGACAATCGAGGCAGCGAGAACAACAACAAGCGCTAGGTGGATCAGCTAGATTCACGCTCCAACAACAAGCTGATAGCCAACGTGGAAGGCGAGGCGCCGGCTACTTAGGCCGGCTCCCAACAAAGGCGGCCCAACAAGGGCAACTGGCAGCCCAAGCAGACCTTCGAGCAGATGCTCGACGCGCCCTGCAAAATGCATTCTGGGCACAACCCTCTACGCACACCCTTCGACAGTGCAGCTTCGCACGACGATTGTCGCAAGGGGAGGGCCTGCCGGCTGCCCCAGGTGCACCGGTCGTGCCTCAAGCTTCGGATCCCGGTCCCGCTCCGGCTCCACCACCACCGCCTCGTGACGATGGCCGCCTCCACGAAGACTACCCCCCATCAAAACCGAGCATTCATCATCTTCACCAGTGAAGGCGATGACAAGCATAGCCAGCGCCAACAATGGCGTGAGGTGAATGCCACGGCCCCCCCGGTTCCCCAATACATGCACTGGTCTGAAAAGCCCATCACATGGAGCCGGGTCGACCATCCCGCGGTGATGCCCAACCCGGGCTCATACGCGCTCGTCCTCGACCCTACCTTCACCTCCCACATGCTCACCTGCCGGTTCTCCGAGGTGTTGGTCGACGGCGGCAGCAACATCAACATCTTGTACCTCGACACCCTCCTCAATCTCGGGCTAAAGGAGGCAGACGTCTTACCGACCAGCACTGTCTTCCACAGCATCGTGCCGGGACAGTCCTGCTTGCCGATCAGCAAAATCTAGCTGGACATCCTCTTCGGAGACAAGTCTCACTTCCGCCGCGAGTCCATATGGTACAAGGTGGTGGACCTCAGCAACCCGTATCACGCGCTGCTAGACAGACCGACTCTGGCCAAGTTCATGACTATCCCCCACTACGTCTACCTGAAGATGAAGATGTCGGGTCCAAAGGGCATCATCACCATTGCTGGTGACTACAAGAAGTCGCTCGAGTGTGCACAGGACAACAGCCGCCTGGTCGACGCCATGGCTACCGAGCAGCCGGCGATCCCTTCTCCTCCATCCCAGTTGGCCGGCGAAGGCTCCTTCAAGCCGACTAAAGAAATCAAGCAGGTGCCACTCGACCCTGCAAACCCCAAGCAGTCCGTCACCATCGGGGTTGGCCTCAGCCCCAAATAAGAAGCCGAGCTCGTCGACTTCCTCCGTGAGAATCGGGACATCTTTGCATGGTCCCCCAAAGACATGCTTGCATGACATCTATTGTCCATCCCTCCCGTGGCAGCGGGGTCCAAATGGATACTACAGGATATTAAGGTTCTCCTTTTAATAAAGAACCGGACCAACGCATTAGGACTTGGTGAACACATGAACTCCTCAAACTATGGTCATCACCGGGAGTGGTTCCGGTTATTGTCACTCCGGGGTTGCCGATCATAACACATAGTAGGTAACTACAACTTGCAAGATCGGATCTAAAACACACATATATTGGCGACAACATAATAGGTTCAGATCTGAAATCATGGCACTCGGGCCCTAGTGACAAGCATTAAGCATGGCAAAGTAGTAGCAACATCAATCTCAGAACATAGTGGATACTAGGGATCAATCCCCGTCAAAACTAACTCGATTACATGATAGATCTCATCCTACTCATCACCGCCCAGCGAGCCTACGAATAGATTACTCACGAACGATGAAGAGCTTCATGGAATTCGAGAGGGAAGAAGGTTGTTGTTGATGATGATGGCGACGATTTCCTTGATCCGAGCCCAAAACGGACTCCCGATCTGCCCTCCAGGGCAAGAACGGGATGTGGCGGCACCTCTGGATCGTGAAACGCGATGAACTCTTCTCTCCTCATTTTTTCCGGGAAGAAAGCGAATAAATAGCGCTGGAATTGGGGCGGCAGAGCCACGTGGGCCCCACAAGCCTGGTAGCCGCGGCCAGGGGGAGGCCGCGGCTACAGGGCTTATGGCCCACTGGCCCGTCCCCTCCGGTGGATCTTTGCGCAGGTATTTTTCATATTTTCTAGAAATATTCTCCGTAAATTTTCAGGACGTTCGAAGAACTTTCATTTCTTTTCCCTAAGCACGTATGACTACACACGGAATGCATGCCTGCATCACATTAATGAACGGGAGCTAGCCACATATATCTCCGTGTTATAACCGTCGCATGATGAATGTCATCCAATAAATCACCGATCCATTGCCTACGAGTTTGTCCCACTGCCATTGTTACTTGCTTTGCTCTGCTACTGTTACTGCTGTTGCTGCTACTGTTACTTGCTGCTACTGTTACTTGCTTTCTCCTGCTGCTGTTGCCACTACTGTTGCTACTACTGTTACTTGTTGTTGCTGTTACTTGCTACTGTTGCTACTTGCTACTGCTGTCACTATTGTTGTTCCTTGCCACTGTTGTTACTTGTTACACTGCTACTACCTGCTATAATACTTTTCTGGCGCCATCGATACTTCAGTTAGGAATAATCTGCCGTCAACAGATTCTTTCCTAGCACCGTTGCTATCATACTACCTTTGCTGCTTATATCCTGCTTGCAGATACTAATCTTTCAGGTGTGGTTGAGCCCACAACTCAACTGCTAATACTGGAGAATATCCTTTCACTCCCATCGTGTCGAACCAACAAATTTGGGTTGAATACTCTACCCTCGAAAACTGCCGCGATCCCACACGCTGGTGGGCCATTGCAAGACAATTGCTAATTGTTGAGCAACTGGAAGCAGCTCTTTTCTGGCGCCGTTGTCGGGGAGGATAGATATATTCTCTCAGTCACTTGGAATTTATATCTGCTGATCACTATGAAGAATCTGAAAGATCCAAGAACCAAAGTCTTGCCCTCAACTACGAGGGGAGGTAAGGAACTGCCATCTAGCTCTGCACTTGATTCACCTTTAGTTATGTGTAAGTTTGCGACACCACCTCCTGCTAGAAATCTTGATATGTCGTTTATGCTAGATGATGCTAGAGATGCTACTGCTATTGATGATGCTTATGATGCTACTATGCTTGATGATACTATGCGTGATACTGCTAGAGATGCTATGTCTGATACTGCTATCCATGATGCTATGATTGATACTTCTTTGCCTGATGATGCTAGAGATGCTATTTTGCCTGATGATGCTATGCTTGATACTGCTAGAGATGCTACTTTGCCTGATATGCCACTAGGGGTATTCCTTGATGCTCATATTGCTAGAGTTAGTGCCAATGCTCGTAATGCTTCTGAAACTGCCGATACTATTGAGATAGAACCTGCTTTTGCTCCTGCTAGATCTAGCTCTCCTAGATATGAATTGCCTGATATACCTGAGGGTTATGTTATGGAGGGGGAGATAGCTGAGGATTTTCTTGCGTGTAAGGATGTTAGAGCATATATCTACATATGTGGTTTTGGTAATTGATGACAACTCCTATGGACAAATGGTTGCTTTAAGTTATATTTAGAGGACTTGTCCATAGACACTTCTTGAAGTCCATCTGTTGGGTTCAAGGAGTTTATATGATGACCAAGATGTTATTCAAGGTATTATCCAAAGAATGGTCATAGAAACACTAGGTTGATCAAGATCTCAGACAAAGAGTAAATCAAGATGATCAACACACAAAGCGTACAAGATGTACCAAGAGGGATCAAGTGATCCCATGGTATGGTAAGCATTGTCCATTACGTGTTTGTGTACTAACCCATGGTCTTTGTGAGACTCCTATGTGGGGGTTAGGTGTGCTTCCATTGGGCTTGCGTCAAAAGGAAGATCTCATACAACCCATGAAGGATGACGTCAAGTGGTGATCGTCATCAAGATTGTGGTGTGCAAGTTCAAGCAGATCAACACGAATATATCATTGAAACTATTGTCAATGATCATGTGCTGACAAGGACAACCTCATGTGCTAACAAGGACAAGATCAAGATAAGCATTCCTGAGCACTACATGCTTGATTCTTGTGGATGTTCGCATGGTGGACAGGACAAGATCAAGATAAGCATTCTTGAGAACTTCATGCTTGATTCTTGTGGATGTTCACATGGTGGACAAATGAAGATGAATACATAAGCTAGGCTTTCCGCATTGTGTATGGGAAAGCTACTTGAAGACTTCATCATGTCTTGCTTTCAACTTGAGCCAAGAAGGAACAACAACATCAAGCTCAAGTGAAAGGGCTAACTCAAAGGTATCAGTTCCTTTGACGTTAGTTGTGCGAAGTGATGATCAGCGAATAAAAGTATACACTCAAGTATGGATCATCAGTACTCTTTTATGACTCTTGAGTCCTTAGGGATCCCGCACTATTAAGAGGGGATCACAAGTTTTGCGATGAACTTGCTCAAACTACATCTTCACTTTCTGTTCAGACCACATCTCCACTGCTCTGCTGTTATCTGAAAACAGAATCAGTGCCTCGGACATCCGGCCTCCTCCGGACGTCCGAGGGCCGGACGACCGACAGCTTCGGAAATCCGGAATCCTATACCAGAGAAATCAGAGCCATATGACTTGGACTTCGGGCTCTCTCCGGACGTCCGAGGCCCGGATAGCCGACCAGCTTCGGAATTCCGGAACTATGCACCAGAGAAACTTGAGCCATATAACTCGGACTTCCGGCTCCCTCCGGACGTCCGAGGGCCGGTCAAGGCTCGGACGACCGACAGGCTTCGGAAATCCGGTGCCCTGCACCAGAAGAACATGTGCTCTATAACTCGGATTTCCGGCTCCCTCCGGACGTCCGAGCGCCGGACGTCCGACACCCGTCGGAAATCCGGAACCTACCACCAGTAGAAGTTGAGCTGTATAACTCGGATTTCCGGTCCTCTTCGGACGTCCGGTGGCTGATAAATTCAACATAGGTCCAATCGTATCTACAGGCCTCGGACGACCGACCCCTGTTGGACGTCCGGTCGCTGTTTAATTCAAAATAGTCTCAATCGTATCTACAGGCCTCGGACGACCGACCCCTGTCGGACGTCCGACCCCTCGCGGACATCCGGACTTCCGACAACTGTCGGACGTCTGGACCTTGTGTGACTTAAAGTGTCCCCAACGGCTCCTTTTCTCTCCCCACTATAAATACCCCCTCCCACTTCGTGAGAGGGTTGCCCAACACAGCCTTATCCTCGTAAGAACACATTTCCACCTCACACACATTTGCTCACTCCAAATCTTAGATCCCAAGAGCATTTGTGAGCCCCTTTGAGAGTTGTTCCAATCAAAAGATAGATCTTCTTCCTCTCCTTCTCTCAACCCAAGCTATTTGTGATTTGAGCAAGTTTTGAGCATTCCCCGTGATCTTATTACTCTTGGTGGTTGGAGACTCCTAGGCGGTAGGAGTTCTTCAGAGAGGAATCAATCCGTGTGATTTCCCCCGGAAAAGTTTGTGAGGGTTTGGAAGCCACCTCAAAGGCTTACCACTAGTGGTTGAGAAACGCCTTCGTGGTGTTATCTCAAAGGGAGAATAGGGTGAGCCTTCGTGGCGTTGGTGTGCCTTCGTGGTAACATCCACCTCTATAACGGTGACTAGCTTCCCTCCAAGGAAGTGAACATCGGGATACATCTTCATCTTAGAGACCTTGGTTATCCTTAACCCTAACTCCTTACTTGTGGTTTACTTGTGTTATTTGAGCATACATACATTGCATATTGTTTGTGCTCATTATATTGTGTTGGCTATTTCTTGTACAAGATTAATCATTCAAGCATACCCTCTATATCCACACGTTCATACTTACAGCCCTTGATATATCGTGTTGATATAGTGTGATCTAGTATCTTGTGTTGTTCACCTACTTGTCGTGTGATATAGCTCAAGTAAGTTTGTGTAACTTACTTGTGCTTGTTAGTAACTGTATTGTGTCCATCTTGGTAGATCGTGTTGTTAATACACGTTGCAGTGCCTAGTGCATTTAGGATTTGTGCTTGACAAGTACCCTCTTAGTTTATTTCCGTATTAGGATCAAGCCAAATCCGAAGAAGTTTTTAAATAGCCTATTCACCCCCCTCTAGGCGTCATCGAGGTCTTTTGAATTGGTATCAGAGCTAGGTCTCTCTTTAATTAGGTTTCACGACCTAGAGAGTATCGATGTCGACTATTGGATTAGTGCACAATGGCATCTTTGACTTTGATGGCACAAATTATACCCTATGGAGAATTCGTATGCTTCATCATTTTCGGGCCATGGGCCCAAATACTTTACGAATTGTTCTTGTAGGGATTGCCGACAAAAAAGATGATGCATCTTCATCTACTAATGAAATGTATCTTGATTGTGAGGCCTTTCTTGCCATTCATCGAACCATAAGTCCTGAAGTGTTCAAGTCTATCTCGACTTGCAAGTCAGCTCATGAAGTTTGGACTAAACTTGAAGATATATATGGTGGGTCCAATCTTGATGAAGACGGTATTATGATGAAGGAGTTGGTGCACGAGCTCTTCACTCTTTTCGATCTTAAAGAGTCCACCACTACTCCCATATCCGATTGCTTGCACACCTCAGCATCTTCAATCTGATGAAAATGGCATAGCCTCTATGGACACGAGCATATCTAGCACCACACATAGTGTAAATTATTGTGCTGATAGGTCATGCATTTCACCTAAAGATTCCTTGACAAATGTCTGTGGTGATATGCCTGCTTCCTTGTGTCCTCTTGATCAAAATATCTTGTTTCTCCCTAGTTGCTCTATGACTAACCATTTAGGGGAAATCAAGAAATATGAAGTACTTTTGGCTAATGAAGAATCTGATTCACCAAAAGAATCATCATCAACTCCTCCAGTTCACACGTGCCTCATGGCAAGAGGTAATAATGAGGTATCATCTTCCCTATGCAATAACGATGATATTTGCAATGAGGATGATGATGATGACTTGACTGAAAATATCTATGTGATCAGTAAAATTCTTCATAAAGCTAAAAATAACTCTCTCCAAAGGTTCCAAGATGTTCTTACTTACTTTGAAAACTGTAATGATTCACTTAATCATGAACAAGCTAAAAGTGAACAACTTGAACATGAACTTGAGAAGAGTCATCAAGCATGTAGAGACTTAAAATCTTCAAAAGGAGAGATTGAAGTTGCTCATGATAAACTTAAAAGGGATTTTGAGGTCCTTCTCCTTGAATGCAATAATGTCAAGGGAGATCTCATCAAAACCTCTAAGATCTATGAGGAGCTTCAATCTACTCATGAGAAGTCTCTGTTTGCTACTTACTCCTCTCATATTGTTGATGATACTTGTACATCTAACTCTACCTCTTTTGAAGTATCAACATTGAAGGAGAATGTTGAGCTACGTGCTCAACTTGATTTACTAACTAGCAATATGGGAAGTTGGAAGAAAACCATGTAATGCTCACAAGCTCTCATGCCGATCTTCTAACATCCTATAATGTGCAAAAGTTAGCTCATGAGGCTATCATCACCAAGGTAACATCAAGCGAGCCTCATGTGGACAATGGCACTACTTCTGGTCAAAGTACTATATTTCCATGTGCTAGTCCTTGTAATTCGTCTACTCACAATGTTGCTACCTCATGTGATGAATTACTTTCCTTGTCTTGTTGCTCTAACATTGAAGCCTACACTTCCTCTAGTACTTGCATTGATACTAACCGTGCAGAGGAAATCAAAGAGCTCAAGGCCCAAGTCACTTCTTTGAAGAAAGACTTGGAACAGTGTCATGAAGGGATGCCCACACTCAACAACGTCCTGTGTGAGCAAACATCTCTGAATGACAAAAATGAGTTTGGAGTGAACTCAAACAAGAACAAGAGGGGCCTAGAACAAGTCAAGAATTCGGCCAAAATCATTTGCTTCAAGTGCAAAGTTAAAGGGCACCATGTTAGATCTTTCCCTCTGAAGACGAAGTGTCAAAGTCACAAGCAACAAGGGAAGCGGCCACAAACTCAATCACATATTCAACTACAAGTTGAAGGAAGGCCTCTTCCCAATAAGACCCAAGCCAACACTCCCTAAGGTGAGAAATCAACTGGGAAGAAAACAAAGGGTAGATGTTGCTACTTATGTCGTGAGAAGGGTCACGTCGCTTCGTCTTGCACGAAAGGTAACTTATCCAACCCAATCACTATTGATGATACATATTCCCTTGGGAAGGATAAGGCTGGCAATGTGTTTGCCAAGTTTGTTGGTACTCAAAATGGTGTCAAGAAAAGAACCATTTGGGTTGCCAAGCCTATTGTGATTAACCTCTTAGGACCCAACGTAGTTGGGGACCAACAAGCTCAAACTTGATCAATAGGTGACTATGGACGACATTAGAGACTTGGATACATAATGAAGAATTAAGGGGTCTTCATCATTCATATTATCTCAAGCCAAGTCATTTGGATTATCGAGTTTCTATCTTATATCCAATGTGCCTCCTTACGGTAACTTATACTTAAACTGTTTACATTGTTAGGTGATTGCCCCTTTGCATGTTGTGGTTTTGTACCTTGCATGCGTTTGTATATGTTGTGCTTCCAACTTGCTTATCTTGAGTAATCGAGTATGGGTATGTTGGTTCGCATATCATGTACATGTGAGTCTTGTATTGAGCCTTTTGTGTCTTGTTTGTATTTTTGTTGGCTCTTGTGAGAGATTAATGGATTATCCCATTGTGGGGGAGTGATGTGCTTTGCACACCTCACAATCCTATAAATGTGTATACATGGGGAATACCACTTAGTTTTGATGCTTCAAGATTATCTAGTGTCTATGTGGTATGTCTTACTCATGAGAAATTCAAATTCTATATGGTCCATTAAGTATCTCTTGTTGGTTTTAATTTGCCACTTGTTAATGTTATTGGTTTATCACATTATGGGGGAGTAATATGCTATGTGCATATTACAAACCTAGAAAATGTGTACATTTGACGTATTGCCACTTAGCATTGATATTGTAAACTATCTTGTTCCTAGGTGGCATGCTAGCTCTACAAGTGTCATTCGCTTGCGTTTTATGGGTAAAGATGATCTTGGATATATTTGTGATCTACCAATGAGTATCATTTCAAAAATACTTCTTGTCCTTGACAATTGGTATTCCCATCATATGATTGGAATTGATAATCATCTTTACATTGGATTTTGTGTTTCGTTTGTCTTTCCTGCCTCTCATGAATCTATTTTTAACATGTACGTGTGGATATAGATATAGAGAAAGTGATGATCCCATCGTGTGCGTTTTGTATTCAAATGCAAATTCTATATAATGCACGTCCCTTGGGGGAGCTATCCTATTCCCTTTAAAAACACTCTCTTTCTTCAACCATCATAAAATCATTTGATCCCCGTCAAGTGTGTGTTGATGGGAGGCAAGTCTTGCTCTTTATGATGCTTCGTGCCATCATGAAAATTTGTAGAGGGCTTTGTTTGTTGGAACCTAGCTCTCTCTTAGAAACTAGATACCTCTGTTTGTTTTCCTTCAAATGGTTTCTTGTTGCCTTCTATTTGACATGTGTCAATGGATATCTCATTCCTTGATGTATCTTTTAATTGATATCTTTCAAGTGATAGTTCTTTTTTTTAGGATCTTATTGTCACTTGATATCTTGTCTTTTGATGACTTATCAACTTTGTGTTGAGTTGATTCTTGAGAGTCTTGAGCATGCATATCTAGCTACTATATACAACTTCTTTTGCTTGCTTTCCTCCTTTGACCCAATATATAAGGGAAACTCCACCCTGTCATAAATTAGCTAAAGTGTGCATGAAATTCAAATTCATATCTATATGCACATATGTGTGTGGAGTTTGTCCTATGTATTGCTGGTTTTCTAACTCTTTGGTCCCAATGAGTTTGGGCACCATTTTGTTTGTTTTGTTGTTCCAGGAACAACTGGAGATGCATTGGATGCTCGGCTCACCTATAAGGAAGATGTTGAGACCATGTGATTATTGGAGCCAAGTTAGGGTGATCAAAGAACAACTATCTACTACATCAATCCAATGTTGTCTCGGTAACAAGTATCCACTTCATGCATTCTTTTCTTGCAAAGGACCCAACCTGTCTTTTCTTTTCCAGGTTGCATCATGGCATGAATCTCTTGATTTGTTCTCGTAGTACTTATTTGCCTTCTCAAAGCATCCGAACGATGATATCTTACTGCTAGTTGGGATGTCTTTGATGTTCGTATGTTGGAAGTTCATATTATACAATAATAAAATATTAGGCCATGTGCTATGCTTCCAAGCAAAAGATCTCATTGATATATTTATGACTTCCCTTTTTGGATATCTAGTGTTCTTCCTTCTTGTAACCATTTCGTGTGTACATCCTTCCTTGTGGATATATATATCATCATGATTGTCTTCTACTTAGAATCTTGGTCACATGAGAGAAGTTACATCTCTAATTGATATCCTCTTTTCTTTCACGTCCACCGCTGCATTTCCTTTTTCGGTTTTGGTGGCAACGTGAAAGGATTTGTTTTGAGTGCGTAACTTATTTTCCTACATCTTGATGCACTCTTTGGCTGTGAAGATTATTTTTCCTCATGCTTGTCTTGATGAGGGTTTTGCCATTTTCAATTAGTATCCCTCCTCTTGACAAGATTCTTACTTCCTATCTTCACAATGGGTTGTCACAAGCGTTGGTTCTTATTTTGTTTATTAGTAAGCTTGTGAACCCATTTTCTAGTATGTGTGTGTGGGAATGATATGTCTTGCACTTTGTATCTCATATTCATCAAGACTATGTTGATGAGCAATGCTCATCCTTATCTTAAGTCTTCTCAAGTGCTTTGCCATGACTCACACACATTACTTTGGTTGAGCTTATTCTTAAATTGCTTCCTGTACATGTTGCTCAACCATTTGTTTTGTGCAATTGATATGCCTATTGTCTCATCTATCTTCTTGCACTCGTTGTGTGTGTCTATTAATTCTGGGGGAGCAACGATCCTATTTTGTGCACCTGTGTCAAATACAAAAATCTCATATTAGTGCACAAATCATGGGGAGCTTCTCTAGTTTTTGATAAAGCACTATGTTGCCTCTATCATAATATCTTTTATTCATGTGGTTCGAAGGACCATATGATTGTTTGTTCCATATGGAATTCTTTGATTGCTTGCCTCCATCTTTGTATGTCTTTGTGGCATACGATCCTTTTATTTGCAATCTTTGGGTCCTCAATATAGTTTGTTTTCCTCCAACTACTTATCATTGTATTTGTGTATCTTTCTGCACTCATTTGCTGAGAAGTACACACTTTTTGGAGGACCACCTACTATTTTGGCTTTCTAAACTTGTCGTCCATTTTGGCAATCGATGCCAATGGGGGAGAAGTTTAGAGAGTTTACTTTGGATATGTTTAGAGGGTTTTGCTTTTATTGCGTAAGCATTTACATATTGCACAGATGCATTATTACCTTGTATGTGTGCGCTTGGTTATGCTTATCTCCTTATATAAACTCTCTTGAAGTGGTTGTCTTCAATTACCAAAATGGGGGAGATTGTTAGAGCATATATCTCCATATGTGGTTTTGGTAATTGATGACAACTCCTATGGACAAATGGTTGCTTTAAGTTATATTTATAGGACTTGTCCATAGACACTTCTTGAAGTCCATCTTTTGGGTTCAAGGAGTTTATATGATGACCAAGATGTTATTCAAGGTATTATCCAAAGAATGGTCATAGAAACACTAGGTTGATCAGGATCTCAGACAAAGAGTAAATCAAGATGATCAACACACAAAGCGTACAAGATGTACCGAGAGGGATCAAGTGATCCCATGGTATGGTAAGCATTGTCCATTACGTGTCTGTGTACTAACCCATGGTCTTTGTGAGACTCCTATGTGGGGGTTAGGTGTGCTTCCATTGGGCTTGCGTCAAAAGGAAGATCTCATACAACCCATGAAGGATGACGTCAAGTGGTGATCGTCATCAAGATTGTGGTGTGCAAGTTCAAGCAGATCAACACGAATATATCATTGAAACTATTGTCAATGATCATGTGCTGACAAGGACAACCTCATGTGCTAACAAGGACAAGATCAAGATAAGCATTCCTGAGCACTACATGCTTGATTCTTGTGGATGTTCGCATGGTGGACAGGACAAGATCAAGATAAGCATTCTTGAGAACTTCATGCTTGATTCTTGTGGATGTTCACATGGTGGACAAATGAAGATGAATACATAAGCTAGGCTTTCCGCATTGTGTATGGGAAAGCTACTTGAAGACTTCATCATGTCTTGCTTTCAACTTGAGCCAAGAAGGAACAACAACATCAAGCTCAAGTGAAAGGGCTAACTCAAAGGTATCAGTTCCTTTGACGTTAGTTGTGCGAAGTGATGATCAGCGAATAAAAGTATACACTCAAGTATGGATCATCAGTACTCTTTTATGACTCTTGAGTCCTTAGGGATCCCGCACTATTAAGAGGGGATCACAGGTTTTGCGATGAACTTGCTCAAACTACATCTTCACTTTCTGTTCAGACCACATCTCCACTGCTCTGCTGTTATCTGAAAACAAAATCAGTGCCTCGGACATCTGGCCTCCTCCGGACATCCGAGGGCCGGACGACCGACAACTTCGGAAATCCGGAATCCTATACCAGAGAAATCAGAGCCATATAACTCGGACTTCGGGCTCTCTCCGGACGTCCGAGGCCCGGATAGCCGACCAGCTTCGGAATTCCGGAACTATGCACTAGAGAAACTTGAGCCATATAACTCGGACTTCCGGCTCCCTCCGGACGTCCGAGGGCCGGTCAAGGCTCGGACGACCGACAGGCTTCGGAAATCCGGTGCCCTGCACCAGAAGAACATGCGCTCTATAACTCGGATTTCCGGCTCCCTCCGGACGTCCGAGCGCCGGACGTCCGACACCCGTCGGAAATTCGGAACCTACCACCAGTAGAAGTTGAGCTATATAACTCGGATTTCCGGTTCTCTCCGGACGTCCGGTGGCTGATAAATTCAACATAGGTCCAGTTGTATCTATAGGCCTCGGACGACCGACCCCTGTCGGACGTCCGGTCGCCGTTTAATTCTAAATAGTCTCAATCGTATCTACAGGCCTCGGACGACCGACCCCTGTCGGACGTCCGACCCCTCGCGGACGCCCGGACTTCCGACAACTGTTGGACGTCCGGACCCTGTGTGACTTAAAGTGTCCCCAACGGCTCTTTTTCTCTTCCCACTATAAATACCCCCCTCCCACTTCGTGAGAGGGTTGCCCAACACAGCCTTATCCTCATAAGAACACATTTCCACCTCACACACATTTGCTCACTCCAAATCTTAGATCCCAAGAGCATTTGTGAGCCCCTTTGAGAGTTGTTCCAATCAAAAGATAGATCTTCTTCCTCTCCTTCTCTCAACCCAAGCTATTTGTGATTTGAGCAAGTTTTGAGCATTCCCCGTGATCTTATTACTCTTGGAGGTTGGAGACTCCTAGGCGGTAGGAGTTCTTCGGAGAGGAATCAATCTGTGTGATTTCCCCCGGAAAAGTTTGTGAGGGTTTGGAAGCCACCTCAAAGGCTTACCACTAGTGGTTGAGAAACGCCTTCGTGGTGTTATCTCAAAGGGAGAATAGGGTGAGCCTTCGTGGCATTGGTGTGCCTTCGTGGTAACATCCACCTCTCTAACGGTGACTAGCTTCCCTCCAAGGAAGTGAACATCGGGATACATCTTCGTCTCAGTGACCTTGGTTATCCTTAACCCTAACTCCTTACTTGTGGTTTACTTGTGTTATTTGAGCATACATACATTGCATATTGTCTGTGCTTATTATATTGTGTTGGCTATTTCTTGTACAAGATTAATCATTCAAGCATACCCTCTATATCCACACGTTCATACTTACATCCCTTGATATATCGTGTTGATATAGTGTGATCTAGTATCTTGTGTTGTTCACCTACTTGTCGTGTGATATAGCTCAAGTAAGTTTGTGTAACTTACTTGTGCTTGTTAGTAACTGTATTGTGTCCATCTTGGTAGATCGTGTTGTTGATACACGTTGCAGTGCCTAGTGCATTTAGGATTTGTGCTTGACAAGTACCCTCTTAGTTTATTTCCGCATTAGGATCAAGCCAAATCCGAAGAAGTTTTTAAATAGCCTATTCACCCCCCCTCTAGGCGTCATCGAGGTCTTTTCAAAGGATGCCTATGACACTGAGAAATTACTTCTCAAGTGGAAGGAAAAATCTTTGAAAGCTAGGATGAAATATGACCCGAAGTTTGCCACTTCACCTATCTTTATTACCGATGAGGATTATGAATTCTCTGTCGACCCTGAGATAATCTCTCTATCGAATCTGATCCTTTCCACGGTTATGAGTCTGAGACGGTCGTAGCTCATCTTACCAAACTACACGATATAGCCACCCTTTTCACTAGTGAGGAGAAGATCCGCTACTACTATATCCTTAAGCTGTTTCCTTTCTCTCTAAAGGATGACGCTAAAGCCTGGTTCACTTCTCTTGATCCTGGATGTGTGAGTAGTCCCGAGGATATGGTCTATTAATTCTGTGATAAATATTTCCTCACCCATAAGAAGCAAGCTGCCTTGCAGGAAATATACAACTTTGCTCAACTCAAAGAAGAGAGTCTCCCACAAGCTTGGGGGAGGCTCATCCAGCTACAGAATGCTTTGCCTGATCACCCTCTTAAAAAGAATGAGATACATGATATCTTCTATACCGGACTACCGATGCTTCTAGAGACCACCTAGATAGTTGTGCCGGTTGTGTTTTTAGGGAACGAACTATAGAACAAGCTGAGATCCTACTGAATAACATCTTGATCAATGATAATGCTTGGACTAGCCCCAAACCAGCTCATAAGCCAACTCCTAAGAAAAGAGGTATTCTATTCCTCAGTCCCGATGATATGCAAGAAGCCAAGAAATCTATGCAAGAGAAAGGCATTAGATCTAAAGAAGTCAAAAATCTACCGCCTATCAAAGAGATCCATGGTCTCGATAACCCGATACAAGTAGTAGATGTGAATTCTCTGTGTAGATTCAATGAGAGTGATATTCCTTTTGACAAACCTGCTAGCCTATGCTTTGATGAATTTGACAACTTTGTTGCCAAACAACAGAGTTTGAATGATTATGTTAGCAGACAATTGAAACAAAGTACTCGTATGCTTAGTCATTTAAGTGCTTGTGCAGACAGAAATGTCAATGATCTGAAGCTTCTGATTAAACATGCCTCTATGATTACTACTCAGTTAGAACAAGTACTTAAAGCTCGGAATGAGTTGCTCAAAGAATTAAATGACAACTCTGTCAGAGTCATTACTAGAGGAGGCAAAATGACTCAGGAACCTTTGTATCCTGAAGGCCATCCTAAGAGAATTGATCAAGATTCTCATGGAATTAATGCTGATACACCCAGTCATCCTAAGAAGAAGAAGAAGGATGATAGAAACCTAAATGTCAGTTCACCAAATACTGTCACACCTGAAGAACCAAATGATATTTCTGCGTCTGATGCCGAAACACAATCTGGTGATGAACATGAACATGGTGACAATAAGGACAGCGAAGTTCATAATAATGCTCAACCTAGCAATGATAAGGATGTGGAGATTGGACCTACGGTTAATCCTGATAACCCACAACCTAAGAGATACGATAAGAATGACTTCACTGCTAGGAAGCATCGTAAAGAAAGGGAGCCATGGGTTTAGAGACCCATGCCCTTTCCTCCTAAGCCATCCAAGAAAAAGGATGATGAGGATTTTGAGCGCTTTATTGAAATGTTGAGACCCGTCTTTATGCAGATGCGGTTAATTGATATGCTCAAAATGTCTCCATATGCCAAGTACATGAAAGATGTCGTGACTAATAAACGAAAGATACTAGATCTTCAGATCTCCACCATGCTCGCCAATTACACTTTCAAAGGTGGAACTCCTAAGAAACTTGGTGATCCCGGAGTGCCCACTATACCTTGCTCCATTAAAGGAAACTACGTAAGAACTGCCTTATGTGACCTTGGAGCCGGTGTTAGTGTTATGCCTCTCTCTCTTTATCGTAGACTTGAACTGGATAAGTTGACACTCACTGAAATTTCTCTGCAAATGGCCGACAAATCAACTTCTTTCCCTGTCGGCATTTGCGAGGATGTGCCTGTTGTGGTTGCTAATGTTACTATCTGAACGGACTTTGTTATCCTGGATATTCCTGAGGATGATGCCATGGCGATCATTCTTGGAAGACCATTCTTAAACACCACAAGGGCTGTTATAGATTGCAGCAAAGGCAATGTCACCTTTCATGTCAATGGTAATGAGCATACAGTGCACTTTCTGAAGAAACGATATCAAGTACATTGCATCAATGCTATCGAAAAAACTTCATTGATTCTTATTGGGAGCTTTGAATGCCCTATTCCTCGTGTTAAGATGAAGTATGATTTGCTTGTTGGGGAGATTCATGTCCCCATTGAGGTGACTTAGTGGCTATTCGATAATTCTTCGTTTCCTTTTGTGATTCGAAAAGGTTTTTTCGAGGGGATTTGATCAACCCCATTGACGGATTTCTTTCGATGACCATGAAATGGATGAATCAAGGAGTCACATACCTCTGTTTTAAGCTTTCACTTTCTGTTGCTTAGAAGAAAAATGATAGATTTAGTTTAGTTTTTCCTGTTTTCTGTTTTAGCTTCCCGGAGAAAAGTACCCTGAAAATAAAAGTTCTCCGATGGTCCTGAAAATCAAATATGATTTTTTCTGGATTTTTTGAAAAATACAGGGACTGAGAGCTGGCCTGGGGGCCACACCAGTGGGCCACAAGCCATGTAGCCGCAGCCTCCCCCTGGCCACGGCTACCAAGCTTGTGGGGCCCACAGGGACCCCCTCCACTCATTCTAGCTCCCATCCTCTTCTTCTACCTCCAGAAAAAATCGTTTCGCAGCTCAAACCCATGTTCTTGCTCATTTGGCTGTGATTTTCGATCTCTGCTCAAAGCACCATTCTCCGAACCGTTTTGGGAAAATTACTCCTTGGTAAGTGACTCCTCCATTGGTCCAATTAGTTTCTACTCTAGTGCTTTATCCTTCGCGTATTCTTGCTACCTTGGTGACCCTATTCTTGAGCTTGAAATGTTGATTTTAGCTGGTCCCAAGTAGTTTTAGCACGTGATACGGTCTCTAGGCACTAGTAGGAGTAGTTGCTACGAGTTGGGTTAATCCTTACTCACTTTTCTTTCGAAGTCTCTAAAAATTTCAGAATTTTTTAGAGTTAGAAAAGGGAAAAGATAAGGAGGCTCTTGAGAGGCTCTTCAAGCCGTAACCCCAAGGAGGATGAGAAGAACCACCCCAAGCACATGGTTCCTCGAGTCACAGAAGTTCGAGCGTGCGAGTGGCCAAGTGATGAATTTTTGCGCGCCGCTGGGCTTTATGAAGACTTTTATTACTTGGTGGAGAACGCATGTATTACCGCGTTCATTGAATATAAGTGCCCACAATACCTCCTCCTCACCAATATTTTCGTTCAAAGCTTCAACTTTTATCCGAGGAAGAATCCTCCTATGGTTGAGTTCATGTTATACGATATCCCCCAGCGCATGACACTATAGGATTTTTGCAATGTTTGCAAATTACCTTATGTTGGGGATATTCATGATCCTCGTCCATGGGACTTGGAGGCTTTCATAGATACTATTGCTGTTGGAGAGGAGAGAGGAGTGTCTCGTGCTAGAATGGCTAGCATACATTTTCCTGTGCTTTGGTACTTCTCATTATTTGTGGGAAAATGTTTGATTGGCCGTGGGGAGGCTGGATCACTTAGCTCTCCAGACCTTTCGGTTTTGCGCGAAGGCCTTTATAACAATAAGACTTATAGCCTAGGTGCTATAGTAGCTCAACGGTTGAACACAAACCGTTCCAAAGGAGTCGTCTATGGAGGTATCTATGCTACCCGTCTTGCCAGACACTTTGAGCTACCCATTAGACTGGAGGAGGAAGAAGAAATGCTTCTTCCTGAGAAATATCTGGATTATGACAGCATGATTCACGATGATTTTCTAGATAGAGATGCTAGTAGACGGATGATTTATAACCTGGTATTTAGTCAGGGTACTCGTGAGACTATTACTTTGCCTGCTACTTCTTTGTTCAATCTTCATGCAGGCAGGTACACTATTATGCCCTCGTACATCTACGCATATTGGGGCTTGGCCCAACCACAGGTACCTGTGCCCGAGCCGCCAGTCGAGTACCAGACGCCAGTTTATCAGTGGGAGCCAGAGGAGCTCACACAACAGTGGCATCCACACTCTGCTCCGGAGTATCCCGGAGCTGGTTATTTCCCTCCTTGGGAGTAGACCAAGCTAGGCCAAAAGCCTAAGCTTGGGGGAGTACGTGTTTGCACCAACTTTACATCTTTGTTAGTCGGTGTTTACACTTAGCCACTGTATTATCCATGCTAGTTTATTTTCCTTTTCTTGTTTTCTTGTTTTGTGTCCTTTTGAGAAAACCCAAAAAGATTTTCCTTTCTTCTTTTGCTTGTTGGGAGCTTTCCCGTGTAAATAGTTTTCTATATCTTTGAGTCGAGGTAGAAGACCATGGTTACAATGTTTAGTGGCTCTTGCATGCATACCTGTTTAGCTTTCAAAGAGCCATATTACTTTGTCTTCTCCTTTGTGTTTGCCTGCAGATTCCAGCTTTAGTCCAATGCACGAGCACTCTTATTATTGGTCACATCGTTCGATCGTGCAAGTGAAAGGCAATAATGATGATATATGATGAAGTGACTGAGACTGGAAAAGCTGGTATGAACTCTATCTATTTTGTTTTTGTAAATATGATTAGCTTGTCGTCCCAGATTCAGCTTTGTTGAGAGAGAACCATGTTTGCAATGACAACTTAGAGATCATAGTTTCTGATGCCATGCTTAATTAGCTAGGAGCTTATAATGGTTTGTCTTGAATGCCAACATAGATTTTGAGATGACTATGATGTAGTATGATAGGATGGTATTCTCCTTTGAATGATTCAAGTGGCTTGACTTGGCGCATGTTCATGCATGTAGTTGAAACAAAATCAACATAGCCTCTATGATGTTCGTGTTCATGGTGATTTATATCCTGCTCATGCTTGCACTCAATGTTAGTTAATCTCAATGCATCTTGATGACTGTTGTCGCTCTCTAGTTGGTCGCTTCCCAGTCTTTTGATAGCCTTCACTTGTACTAAGCAGAATACTGCTTGTGCATCCACTTCCATAAACCCAAAAGTTTTTCCATGAGAGTCCACCATACCTACCTATTTGCGGTATCTACCTACCGTTCCAAGTAAATTTGCATGTGCCATTCTCTAAACCTTCAAGAAATAATCTGTTTTGCATGCCCGAACCGCTCATATGGTGACAGGGGGCTATTGGTATCTTCCATGTTAGGCGTGTTATCCTCGACATGTGTTTATTCACTGTCATTCACGAGAAAGGGGCCGGTAATTGGAATGCCCAGTTCCACGCTTAAATCGAAAACATAACTGTAAAACAAGACTCCCCCTGGATTGATGTTAGTATGGACGGCACCCGAAGATTCGGCTAGCCGTGGAGTGTGATTGATTGGTGGTGGGGGAGTTAAAACTTTACTTTTCTGTTTGGGAACCACCTATAGCATGAGTAGCATGGAAGATATTGAGAACTCTTGGTCATTGCGTTGACAATGAAAGCATGCCACCCAAAATTATTATCTCTGTTTTCAAAGCTTGAGCTCTGGCACTTCTGCAAATCAATGCTTCCCTCTGCGAAGGGCCTGTCTATTTATTTTCCTGTTGAGTCATCCTCTTCTTATATAAGCACCAATTAGAGAGCACCTCTGTCATTTTTATGCTTTGCTTTTGATTGATATTGAGTAGGACTATGACTGGATCTTTGTTGCTATGAATTACAATGTTTAGTTAGTCCTTGATCTTTGAAAGTGCTCTGCATTTTTGTTTTGCGGTCTTAGAAAGAGCTAGCGAGATACCACCTATTCATATTGCTTCATGCTTGTTTTGATTGAATTTTTGGTATCTGAAACTCATTATTATTTGCTCGCTGGCTGTTTATGCCATTGATATTAGTTTACCGTGAGACCTTTGTGTCACTTGCTTATGTGGATAACTTGTGATCTTGCTGAAATTCTGGTTATGAGTTAGACATAGCTGCAACAACAAGATCAAACAGAGTTTGTCAAAGTTTTTCTTTCTCTTTCAGTTTGTCAACTGAGTTGCTTGAGGACAAGCAAGGTTTTAAGCTTGGGGGAGTTGATACGTTTCCATCATATCTACTTTTCCAAACTCTTTTGCCCTTGTTTTTGACTCTAATTTGCATGATTTGAATGGAACTAACCCGGACTGACGATGTTTTCACTAGAATTGCCATGGTGTTTTTTTGTGCAGAAATGAAGGTTCTCGGAACGTCCTGAAAATTTACGGAAAATATTTCTGGAAAATATGAAAAATACTTGCGCAAAGATCCACCGGAGGGGACGGGCCAGTGGGACACAAGCCCTGTGGCCGCGGCGACCAGGCTTGTGGGACCCACGTGGCTCTGCTGCCCCCAATTCCAACGCTATTTATTCCCTTTCGTCCCGGAAAAAATTAGAGAAAATATTTCATCGCGTTTCACGATCCAGAGGCGCCGCCACATCCCGTTCTTGCCGTGGTGGGCAGATCCGGAGTCCGTTTTGGGCTCCGGATCAAGGAGATCGTCGCCATCGTCATCATCAACCTTCTTCCCTCTCCAATTCCATGAAGCTCTTCATCGTTCGTGAGTAATCTATTCGTAGGCTCGCTGGGCGGTGATGAGTAGGATGAGATCTATCATGTAATCGAGTTAGTTTTGACGGGGATTGATCCCTAGTATCCACTATGTTCTGAGATTGATGTTGCTACTACTTTGCCATGCTTAATACTTGTCACTAGGGCCCGAGTGCCATGATTTCAGATCTGAACCTATTATGTTGTCGCCAATATATGTGTGTTTTAGATCCGATCTTGCAAGTTGTAGTTACCTACTATGTGTGATGATCCGGCAACCCCGGAGTGACAATAACCGGAACCACTCCCGGTGATGACCATAGTTTGAGGAGTTCATGTGTTCACCAAGTGCTAATGCGTTGGTCCGGTTCTTTATTAAAAGGAGAACCTTAATATCCTGTAGTATCCATTTGGACCCCACTGCCACGGGAGGGATGGACAATAGATGTCATGCAAGTTCTTTTCCCTAAGCACGTATGACTACACACGGAATGCATGCCTACATCACATTGACGAACGGGAGTTAGCCACATATCTCTCCGTGTTATAACTGTCGCATGATGAATGTCATCCAATAAATCACCGATCCATTGCCTACGAGTTTGTCCCACTGCCATTGTTACTTGCTTTGCTTTGCTGCTGTTACTACTGTTGCTGCTACTGTTACTTGCTGCTACTGTTACTTGCTTTGTCATGCTCCTGTTGCCACTACTGTTGCTACTACTGTTACTTGGTGTTGCTGTTACTTGCTATTGTTGCTACTTGCTACTGCTGTCACTATTGTTGTTCCTTGCCACTGTTGTTACTCGTTACACTGCTACTACCTGCTACAATACTTTTCTGGTGCCATTGATACTTCAGTTAGGAATAATCTGTCGTCAACAGATTCTTTCCTAGCACCGTTGCTATCATACTACCTTTGCTGCTTATATCCTGCTTGCAGATACTAATCTTTCAGCTGTGGTTGAGCCGACAACTCAACTGCTAATACTAGAGAATATCCTTTCACTCCCATCGTGTTGAACCAACAAATTTGGGTTGATTACCCTACCCTCGAAAACTGTCGCGATCCCACACGATGGTGGGCCATTGCAAGACAATTGCTAATTGTTGAGCAACTGGAAGCACTCGCCGAACACGAAGAACTCTCCTTCCCACGGCGTCGAGGCGGTCTCGGCGTCGGGGATCCACACCGTCACGAGAGAGGCCGAAGGCAACATCCGGCGGTGGCGGAGCGCCTCGATGTGGCCGTCGCAAATCTCGCTGCCGAGCTAAGCTCCGTGGGACGAGCTCTTCTTCGAAGAGGAGCCGCTCGCCATGACTGCGGGCGACGGATGCTTGGGAAGACTGGTGGCAATGGGTGGCGCGACGACGGCGGAGAGGATGAAGACGAAGACATGCGGTCTCTTTCTCTCTCGGCTCAGGGAGGAAGAGGGCGTCGATTCTGGGCGAGAAGGGGGCGAATGGTCTCCTCGGTACCCCCGCACCCCATTTAAACCCCACGAAGGTTCGTGGGGAGGGGATCCGGTGCGCGCAGAGCCCCACTAATCCCGTGTATTACGGGCGATAACGCTTCCCAAGACCCAACCGTCGCGGAGTAAATCCGCAGAGGATCCTCCGCACGGGGGCCGAGGGGGTGTCGTGGCGGGACCCAGGCCCGGTCCTGTCACCTGCGTAAACCATCATCACGTCAGGACAGACCTGGCACATGGCCCGATTTGCGCAGCCTACGACGAAGCCGAGGCGTCGCTTGGAAGCCAGCCGGCTGCCCGTGCGTAGGCGGCGACAGGAATACAATGACAAACAATCAAGCCGCTGTGGCCACCCGCTCCCAAGCGGCGGGCCTCCCCTGCTTAGGGGACTACTATCGGGGGGATAACCCTGGGGTAGGCTCAACGAGCCTGCTCCTTTACCTTCAGCCTAGAAGGAATGACCAAAACAATTCTACAAAGCCCAAGTCCCCTGGCCGACTAGGAAACACCTACCGGCTCGGGGGGCGAGACGGCTAATTCTCTGGTCGGCCAAGAAGCACCTGCCAGCTAGAGGCGAGACGGATACATCCCCCTGGCCGCCTAGGCCAAGTCAGACGGCTAGGGATGAGGCGGCCGCGCCCAGGCCGGCTAGTCAAGAAGTCTAGCCGGCTGGGGATCTCAAGTCACATCAGATCGTAGGTCATGAAGAGATCCTACGATTAAAGTGGCTACGCGTCAGCAAATGTACTGGATTAGAGTGCACGGCGGGTACCAGCGTCGGCGGCCACGCTGCTAACCTGCCCTGGCTCTGATCCATCACCCCGCACAGTGTCGGCCCGTCAAAGTCCCACTCCATTACTGCACTCGGCGTGGGAACATTGGAGGCGGCCGTACTGTCTGCCCATGACGAATCTCGCTAGACGACACCGGACGTACCATACGTGTCTTGCGTCAACCTTACGTGAGAGCTTCATTGGCTAGCCGATGGGCCCCATAGCTAGACGGGACCTCGCAGCCGGTGGGCCCCTCAAGCGACAAGACAAGACCCCAGTGGGACCCCTGGCCAACCGGCGAGGCTGCCAGCCGGGTCCCACTCTTGTACCCTTTATCCATAGTGTAGGCCGGTGGGTTCGTCTATAAAACCCCTCGGTCCCCCTCCATGCAGAGGGTCGGTCAACTTAGCACACACCAACCACATAGGAGAGGCAGAGATGAGCCACTGCTCCTTCTTCCTCCTCCGCAATACAGCTCGAGGAGCACTTTGTAGCCCCATTCATACATCATACACTCCGGCAGGATTAGGGGTATTATCTCTCCGGAGAGCCCTGAACCTGGGTACATCGTGCGTTCCATGCTTGTACCAACCTCGTCCCCAGCACCCTCCGGTGCCACTTCGATTCCTACCATCTTTATCCTACCCATGGAATGTGTTGTGAGTATGCACCGACAGTACCGCTCGGTCTGCGATAGTACCGCTTTGAGTAGTAGTGCTCTGCTCATACCTCTGGCTTGTACCGCTCTCCAAAAGTGCGAACACTTTTGTGGACGAGTTTTGTGGTAGTATTGGGCGGTAGAACCGCCCGCAGAGTGGTACTACCGCTTGTTACTACTGCTCAGGGTGGTACTAGGTGCTCTGCCTCGGTTCTAGGCTGGCCTCCCTTTGCCTGAGCTGTAGTACCGCTCCCCTAAGCGGTACTACCTCTTATCATCAGTACTACCGCTCCGAGGAGCGGTATTATCGCTCTGGCTCATGCACAGGGGGTGGGTAATGGGTAGATCCCCCCCACTATATAAAGGGGTTCTTCATCCATGAGAACCCTACCGTTTACCCCCTAAGCTCCATTGTTGCTCCAAGCTCTGATTTAGCTCGATCTCTCTCCCTAGCTAACAAAACTTGTTGATATTCTAGGGTTTGGTTGAGAGGGCCTTGATCTACACTTACGCCAAGAGAAATTTGATTCCCCCCACCAATCCCTTGCGGATCTTTTTATTCTTGGGTGTTTGAGCACCCTAGACGGTTGAGGTCACCTTGAAGCCATATTCCATTGTGGTGAAGCTTCTTGGTCTTGTTGGGAGCCTCCAATTAAGTTGTGGAGATTTCCCTAACCTTGTTTGTAAAGGTTCGGTTGCCGCCTTCGAGGGCACCACTTAGTGGAATCATGACACCTCGCATCGTCTAAGGGTGTGAGGAGAATATGGTGGCCTTAGTGGCATCTTTGGGAGCATTGTGCCTCCACACCACTCCAACAGAGACGTACTTCCCCTCAAAGGGAAGGAACTTAGGAAACACATCCTCATCTTCATCGGTTCCACTTGTGGTTATCTGTTACCTTTACTTGTATTTGCTTCTTGCTTATTATTGTTGTTGTCAACATCATATAGGTTGTTCTCTTAGTTGCATATCTAGACAACTTATTTATTGCTAAACCTAATTTGTTTAAAGAAAGTTTAAAATTGGATAGTTTCCTATTCACCCCCCTCTAGTCAACCATATCGATCATTTCACCCGGAAGGCATCCCCTCTTTCGTCTCCAACACTATTGGTATATCTTACTTGGAGCTATATTTTTAGTCATCACATGATATGTGTTTTGCTTATAGCATAATTTTTTTATTCTATATTATTTTTATCTATACTCTTGTTTTTTAATAATGATTACCAAGAATTGCCTTTAGAATGCTTGAATTGCATGAGTGATGTGTGTTGTACAAAAACAGAAATTTTGTTGTAGTATTTGAATTATGAGATTTTACTGGAATGTGCAAAGTTTATGAAATTATTACACAGTATTTTTATACAAATTATTTATCTTGTACTAGATTTTCAGAATTCATGGAGTTACAGAAGTACATTGTTTAAATAAATTGCTACACACTGTTCTCTTTGCACACATTGCTCACATAGTTTTGCTATCTACTTATCCTATAGATTTCATGGCTTATATTGGTTTATATAAATTATAGAAATGATAATATATAGTACCTAATGTTTGAAAATTATTGTGGAACTTGTATTAGCAGTACATAAAGTGTTGATTTATTCTTATGTGTACTAACCTACCTCACGAGTTTTTCTCAAGTTTTGTGTGGATGAAGTTTTTGAGACATAGGTGAAACCGGGATACGCGAGTATTGAACGATATACAAAAGCTCAAGCTTGGGTATTCCCAAGGCACCCCAAGTAAATATTACAAGAAGTTTCAAGCATCTAAGCTTGGGGATGCTACGCATCCCACATCTCTTCGTCACAACTATCGGTTCGCCTATGTTGATCCTAAGTTTTTATTTGCCCACATGATATGTGCTATTCTCGGAGTTCATTGCCGTTTAAATTGATGTTTGAATAAAATTCTCTTCTGAAAATATTTATTGAGAGAGAGTCCTCACATAGCTACTCAATTGCTTGATTACTCATATATCTTCACTTGTATCTTTTGAGAGTAGTTTTATGTTTACTCTTGTGCCTCACTTGTATCCTAAGATTAAATTCTGAATGAATGAAATTTCTTAAAGATGAAATTATCAATGTGCTATATTCTTAGCAAAAGTTTCACATTTGGTGTAGAAAGTAAAATCTATTGAAGTTTGACAATCACAATATTGGTCATACAAGCAATTCATGAATGGCTAGTATAAGAAAGAGAACTTTCACATACAAATATATTATCTTGGACAACTTTTATGATTGTGAATACCCATTAATTATTTTCAAACTTGATAAAATAGTTAAAGTTGGACAACTAATACAATTAATTTGTTATGCTTGGGTATATTTGCATATAAGTTATATTGTTATGGATCCTCCAACATGTGGTGCTTGTTTAGGACCTTCTAATAGCCAAAACTTCGTACTAAGTAGAGATACTACTTGTGCATCCAAATCCTTGAGACAAATTTCTTCCATAAGAGTCCACCATACCTACCTATATATGGTATCTCACTACCATTCCAAGTAAATTTGCATGTGCCACCTCTAAAACCTTCAAATAAACATCTGTTTTGCATGCATGTACCGCTCATGGAGCGATCGAGGCGGTCAATATCTTCCATCCTAAGCTGGTTACTCTCATGATGAATGTTTATTCACTTGTCATTCCTAGTTCTGCGTAATAATAATAAAATAAACAAGAATTCCTCCTAGAAAGTTGATTGTTTGGAGGGCACCCGTAGATACGGCTAGCATTGGAATGTGTTTGAATGGTTGAGGGGGAGTAAAATTTCAATTCTGTTTGGGAACCGCCAATAATGTGATTAGCATGGAAGATATTGAAATCCCTCGTTGTAAGATTGACACGAAAGGCACACCACCCAAAATATATTCATCTCTTATTTAAACGTTGAGCTCTGGTACCTCCGGAAATCCTTGCTTCCCTCTGCAAAGGGACAATCTATTTACTTTCATGTTATTTACTTTTCACATTAAGTCAACTTCCTATTCCACCCTCAATCTCTGAGTTGGCAAGCATCATGTGGTTTGGAAAGATCCAAACACATATATCTAGGCAAATATATTTGATCATGATTCATTATTGTTGACAATTATCTTTAAGATAAGTATGTCGGGAGGCAAAACATTAAGCCCCTATCTTTCTCCGTGTTTGACGGATGTTATTTGTTCTATTAATATACTTTGAGTATTAGCAATCATAGAAGATAATTAAGTATGTGGAGCTCTTACTTACACTTAATATAATAATAATTGTTTGATGACTAAGAACATACGTTGTTAGGTTTTAAGAAAATGCATTGTTTGAACCATGCCATGTGAATTGATTGCTACCCTATCATAATTAGTTTCATGAGAAAAGTTGTTGTTAATGATGCTAGAAAAAGTGACTGAATTATCATTGATAAAAATTATACACAATGCTAGCATTCACACTTCATAAAGTATTTCTTTTATCATTTATCTACTCGAGGACGAGTAGGAATAAAGCTTGGGGATGTTGATACGTCTCCAACGTATTGATAATTTATGAAGTATCCATGCCATATTTTCCTATTTTTACAATACTTTTATATGGTTTTGATGCACTTTATATGATTTATTTAGAAATAACCCAGACTGGCACTGTTTTGAGCAGAATTACCATGGTGTTGTTTTTGTGTAGAAAATTAAAGTTCTCAAAATCGCCCGAAACTTTTCTATGTTTTTGTGCATAAAATAAGAAATACCGGAGCGAATAACCACCAGAGGGGAGCCACATGTGGGCCACAAGGAAACAGGGTGTGCCCACCCCCTAGGTGCACCTTGTTAGCTTGTGGGGCCCATGTGGCTCCGACTTACGCGATTACAATGCTGAAAACTCCTATAAATCCCAAAACCCCCAAAAGTTAACCTAGAACTTCCGCTCTGCCGCTGCAACTCTCTGTATCATAGAAAACCCCATATGGAGTCTTTCTAGTACCCTGTCGGAGAGGGGAAATCATCATCGGGTCTGAGGGTATGTACTAGTAGCTATGTGTTTCATCTCTCTCTCTCTCTCTATCTACCTATCTCTCGTGTTCTTGATATGTCATGGTCTTGTCGTAACACGGGCTTTGTGTGACAGCCTGAGACCGACGCTCCAGAAAATTCCCTTTTTATTCTGTTGCCGCCTTGGGATTTGGTTGTCTATCGCATTCATCATCGCATCATTCACATCATCTGCATTTCATTGGCATTCCGTTGCCGCCAGTTTTCAAACTTGCATCCGTTATTAGTTGCGAGCTCTCTCCGTTTTTCTCCATTGACCGTTTCGAGACCAACCAGACATGCACGCGCTTGTGGCATTGATTAATATTTGTTTCTAAAAGTGTGTATAAAACTTTCTCGGATTGGGTTGAAACTTGGCGTGCGGTCCTTATATGTTGTAGGTAGGATGCCTGCCAAATTTCGTGGCAATCTGAGTGCATTTGATAACCGAACGGTCGACCATAGCGGCACCGTCTTTGGTTTATCGTCGGACGTTTTTTGGTGTTTAAAATTCTAGTTGCCGGGCCGCAACTTCCCTCTCTTGCCACCTAGACTCTCTAACACAGCCACCTAAGTCTAGGACGCAGCCGAGACCGTCGGATTGCGATCCTACGGTCGAAATCGGGACCAAAATAACCTAACCCTAGCTAAATCCGCTATAAAAGGGAGTCATCCCCTACCTATTTTGGCCTCCCCTAGCCACCGTCCTCAATTTGCGCACCCCTCCTAACCCTAGCCGCCACTTGGCGTCCCCTGCCTCCCATCGTAGCCTCAGCCGCAGGGCCCACCCGAGCCCATCCCAGGCCAGCCCGAGCCCGGATCCCGTCCATTGCTGTAGCTCCAAGCGGGAGATCCTCCCTTGGCGCCCGAACGAGACCGAGCCTGGCCACATGCTCGCGCGAGTCCGCACCGGCAAGGAGCCGTCGCTGCGATCGGCTTCCCTTCGCCCGTAGCCCTCGTGGCCGCCTCAAGCCGTCTTCCCCGGAGCCCCTCGCCACCGCAGCCTTGCATGGCAGATGTGCCGAGCCGCCGCGTTGATCCTCGTTCACCATCGCCATTCGTTGCCGCACCACCGCTGTCCGGCCCGGATCCAGGGAGGACCGGCCAGATCCGTCGCGTACCGTCCCCGATGGCTGCCCCACCGCCCCGCCGTCGCACAGTGTTGCACGCGCCGTCGCCATGGCCTCGGTTTCCTGGTGGATCACAGGAGGAGGAACCCCTCGCCCCATCCGCGTAGCCGCTCGGCATAGTCGCTCGCCTGGGGCACTCGTGGGCCGGCCCAGCGCAGCGGCCGCTTCTTAGGCAAGCTCGCGAAGGCCTGTCCCACACCACGCCAGCCAGTCGACCTGCCAAACCCGCATGGGCTAAAGCCCGCGCAGGTGAGTGTTTCAGTGGTACTCCCCGTCTGTGCTCGTTTTGCTATCATGCGCCACCAGTTTCGGCACGGATTAGTTTTTTTTTTGAGTTAGGCGATTTTACATATTACCAGGAATTTCGGAAAATATCATGTTTTTAAAATGCCCGTAACTTTTAAACCGTGTGTCGTATGGAAAAACCGTAGATATGTAAAACGTGTAGAATTTTGCGTAGAACAATATTTTCCAACCCTCATGCATATTTAAGACTGTTTTACATGCTGTTTGCATTGGTTTGCATGTCAACGTGTTAGAAATGGTTTTATTCGTAGTTTTTTAGCCGTAGCTCCGTTGGAGATGCGCCATGTATGCAAATGGACTAGAACGACAAGTAGAATCATGTGAACCACTTTGTTTTGCCGTTTAACAAACATAAAATATGGTTAGGACAAATCTGGACAGATTACAAAGTTAACGCGTGGGGTCATTTAGGAGATGCTATATATCGTTTCCGACCTCATTTAAAATGCCTAGATAGGTAGATTATTTGTGCTTCACCTCATGCCATGTTTAACAACATTTAATATTGCCGTGAAAATGAATGAGAGTGAACTAAATAATCACATGTGGAGTTCCGTCAATATGCAACTCGTTGCATATTGAGCTTCACTTAATGTGTAGTGTTTGCGTGATGTGAATTGCCATGCCATGCCTTGCATAATTGAACTGGACATGCATCATATTAGGGTGCGCATCATGTCGTGCATGTGCCCTGGTGAATACTGTGTGTTGATTCTTGTTTCCGGTTTGCTTTGTCTCGATAGAGTTCCGCAAGCTTATCAGAATGTGAGGATCCGTTCGACTACGTCGGTTCGTTTGCTTCACGGAGTCATTCTTCTTCCAAGAGGGATCTTAGGCAAGATGAACATTTCCCTAGATAGCATTACTGACATTGCCATGCTAGTTGTTTCATTTCTATCGCAATGTCTCGCTACCTACCACATGTTAACTATCAACCTCCCAACATTGCCATGAAAACCTTCAACCTATCTACAACCTAGAAACCCACTATTTGGCTATGTTACCTTTTGCTTAACCATTGAATAGCGTTGCTAGTTGGAGTTGCAGTTGCTTCCATGTGATAACATGGGTTCCTTGTTATATCACCATATTATTGCTAATTAATTTAATGCACCTATAAACTTGGTAAAAGGTGGAAGGCTTGGCCTTCCTAGTCTCGTGTTTTGTTCCACCTTTGCTGCCCTTAGTTTTGGCTACAGGTGTTATGTTCCATAAATGAGCACTCCTGACATGCTTGGGGTTGTTATGGGGACCCCCTAGATTCTTATTTTGGGATAAATCTCGCCTGGCAAGGCCCAACATTGGTACTATATTTGCCCAACATAATAAATCTATTAATATTGGAAAAGATAAGGCGTCATGAACCTGAGGAGTAATTCAACATAATACAGGGAGGCTCAGTGCTGCTGGTGCTCGTCCAAAATAGAGCATCGTGCGGGGCCAACCCGGGGCAAGTCGGGTGATGTCTATCAGGCCACCGTACGCTTAGCTTTTCGTCGTGTCCTGAGAACGAGATACACGACTCCTATTGGGATCGTCGACATGCGGGGTGGCCTTGCTGGACTTGTTTTACCTTCCTCTAGCATCTTGTGCGAGGGATTCCGAGGATGCTTTGGGTTATCTTGAGGTTGAGGTTTTCCAATAGGAACCCAAGGAGATAACGGGTTTCCCTGATCGAGGTTATTCCGTCGCAGTGTGTGGTAGTTTGTGATGGACTAGTTGGAGCAGTCCTATAGGGTTAAATCTCTCGAAAAATCGTGCCCCCGGTTATGTGGCATCATGGAAACTTTGTTTAACATCTGGTTCTAGATAACTTGAAGTAAACTTTATTAAAACTTGCCAATTGAGTGTGTAACCGTGACTGTCTCTTTCGTGAGCTCCTTCTCCGATCTAGGACACGGTGGGGTTATGTCTGACGTAAGTAGGTGTTCAGGATCATTTATTTGATCATCAGTAGTTCTCGTCCGTTATGCATAGATCATCCCCCTCTTTCATTCTTGTACTCATAAGTTAGCCACCTGAAATAAATGCTTAGTCGCTTGCTACAGCCTCACCACTTAACCATACCTCGCCCATTAAGCTTTGCTAGTCTTGATACCTTTGGAAATGAGATTTCTGAATCCCCTGTGGCTAACAAATTACTACAACAACAGGTGCAGGTACAGGTAAACGGATTGCTTGACGTGAGCGCATTGATTGTTCATTTGGAGTTTCGTCTTCTTCTTCTTCATCCATCTAGGATGGGTTCGAGGCCAGCAGCCTGGGATATCAAGGATGGACATCATTCTTTTATTGTTTGTTTTCGTCCATAGTCGGACCCTGCTCTTCTTTATGATGGCTATATATTGTTGTATCGATGTTACTCTGATGTAGCTTGTGGCAAGTGTAAGCCAACTCCTTATACTCATCTTTGCAGTACATGTACTTGTAACAATATCCATTCTTGCGAAACGATGAGATGCGTTTCTATCCCTGTCGAGGCCCTCGCGCCAAAATAAGGATCGGACCGCATCTTGGGCGTTACAAGTTGGTATCAGAGTAGTACCGACATAGGAGCCCCCTTGATTGATCGAACATGGCCGAGTCGAGTCTAGTGAAAAACTGCTTTGAGTCTTAGTTATATCGGAGAGTATGTTTCTTTTTTTTCTCCACCTCTATGCTCTCGTGAGGTTCATGACTTAGGAAATTATAATTCTACTCCTCTTCTCACTAACTTTTTTTTAGGATCACGCGGATATTTTTGGAATCTATATGATGTCGATGTGATGGAGTTCCGACTTGGTGCCTCCTGTTGTGTTGATTTTATTCTGGGGAGTTGAGCTCCAGGAGATTCAAATTTCTTAGTATCTCACGATGGAGGATGTTCGAAATTGCTTCAATACTAGTAGTGGCGAGAGGAGTCTGGATTCCCCAGTACTGGTGCAGATAGGTCTAGATGTATTGCAATACTTAGTATCGTTGTGATTACGAGGGTCTGAGATAGATGAGTTTCCGAGATTCTGGTCATGTGTTGATGGATGTGATAGACTGGACGGGTTAGATGCTAGGAGCTGAGTGAAATTTTACTCCTTGTATCCGTGGACCCGATGGCATGACCAGAAAATTTCGGGAGTTCTTAGGTGGGAATTCAAGTAGTTACTTATAGGACAATCTTCCAACAGATGCATGATGTGAGGTTGGGGTTCGACATCTAATGGATTCGTTTCTTCACGTTCGTCTTATACTGGTTCTTGTTGTGTCTTAAAGAGTCCTTGTAGCTTGCTACGACCCGGGGACGCTTCGTATGTCGTGTGCACTGCCTTGTACATGATGGCTACTGTAGTATAGAGCCCGCGCGATCCTATCCACAAAAATATCAAATGGAATCTCTATCATATGTTTGTTCTGGCTAATTTGCAAGCCTCATCCTTTCTTTGTTGGGGGTGTGGTAATTCGAGTTGCTGGGGTGTCAAATGGTGATTTCATATCTTTCTAAGAGGTGTTCTCATATTTTTATGGGAATGCAAATTCTTTTGCACAATCAAGTTGTCTTATCATTTTTTCTCAGTCGGAGTCGTCAAGTCAATTCTTTTCATCCGGCGTGCTTCTCTTCAAGTCAATTATATCCTTTTCAAGATTTGCAAGATCAATCTCTATTTCTTTCCGGAGTTCATCTCATGTGTCCCAAGTTGTCTTTGTTTTCCCCGCCCTCCCTCCCTTTTCTTCAGTGATTAGATTATCATCATAGTGCCTTTCTTTTTAGTGTTGCTTCCGCTATCTTATCTTTTGTGTTGTTTCCGGTGATTCTTCGTGAAGATTCTCAAGAGTTTCAAGTCCAACGTTCTTCCTTCTTGTTCTCTTTTCAGTGGATTCAATTCAAGATTTTGGTGTTCATCTTATCTTTTTCATCCTTTAAATTCTTTCCCATGTTTGTAATTCATATCAAGTCTTTCTTGTTTTTCATCTCTCTCTATTCTATCCGGAGTGTTCAAGATATCTCAGAGTTTCTTGTTTTCAATCCTTTCAATTAATTCGAGGTGCTAACCTCATCAAGTTTTATTTATATCGGTGCAATCAATATTTCTTAGCAATCCATTCATCCGGTGTTTTCTCTTAGTGGGCCCATAACCCACAGGTGTTTCCCTCGATCTTACCTGGCTACTCTAATCTTTTCCGGAGATCTCTATTCTTTTCAAGTGTGATGTAAGTATGGTTTCATCACTCATATCCCTTCTCCAAGATCGTTTTAAATTTATTTTCATAATTGGCTCAACTTTTCCTTTTTCATTATTCTGGAGTGTCTCAGTTATTCTTGGTGGTTTTCTCCTCATCATTTTTAGCTTGGAAGACCGAAGGAGTGTTTCTCTCAAATCTTGGTCCATTTTCCTGAAGATTCACCATTTCAGCCTTGTGTTATCATCTTGAATTGTTTTCAATCATGAGTAATCCCTTTCTTGCTATCCAGTGCATTTCAGAATTGTTTTCATTCTCAATCCTCAGAAGGCCATCATTTCAGAAGATTTCTTCGCTCTCAGTTTTCAGCTTTCATTCTCAAATTCTTCTCAATTGTTGTTCCTTTGTTCGTTTCTCAATTATTCCGGTGCCTTGTTCGAGTTCCTTCTAGGTGGATCAGGATCTTTTCATTCTCAATGTGTTCTTCAAGACTCTTGTTGGAGAACCTCAAGTATTCTTGGTCTTGCATTTCAAGTGCAATTCTTCCTCCTTTATCCTTGAGGTGGTATTATAGCATTCTTGTTAGTAGAGGAGTCTCTAAGAGAAAGTGTTTCAATAATGGGATAATTGAACCCACCAATTCTATGATCATGAGATATTTTCAACCCATGATTTCTTCATTGAGCTATCTTGGGTTAGACTTCACCTAAAGCTTTGTCTAACGATTGTTGCTATTACGGTGTTGCCATTAATCCAAGTTATCAATGTATCCTTTTGGTGTATGAAGTTTTGCATTTCTTGTTGCATCCAATCAATCCTTGTTTCTGTTAGTGGCTGGTTGTCACCTAATTATTTGAATGTTTTCCATAAGCCCACTACAAGCTTGTTCCTTTCGTTGCTTATTTTCCAACATCTCCATGCAATCCTCCTTTGTAGGATTCTCTTCAAGTTCAAATGTGCTGGAAGTTTTCATTTTCCTCTCCATTCCTTTCTTTCCAATGATCTAGCTTCTATTTCTTATTCTGGAGGATTGTGATGTTGCACTATTTCTTCCAATGCCTTGGATTATAAAGATCATGTTCTCTCCTTGTTTGTTCAATTTAGTTAGTTTGTTGTGAATCTTCTCAAGATCTTTCCATCTTATCAATTTTTGTCCTCAAATTTCTACCGAAGTGCTGCCAAAATTTTGTTTGAATTATTGCTTGTTTCTCATGTCATTCTTCATCTCTTCCAACCTTCAAGATGCATTGGTTTCACTCATTTGTCAAGAAGCAACTAAGATTTACCGTTTTCTCTTTCTCTTCCTCTTCCCCTTTTCATTCTTAGATTTCGGGGAGTGATCTCTTGTTAGTGTAGGAGAGTTGTGACAGCCCGAGACCGACACTCTAGAAGATTCCCCTTTTATTCCATTGCTGTTGTGCGATTAGATTGTCTGTTGCATTCATCATCACATCATTCGCATCATCTGCATTGCATCGACCCTCTTTTGCCGCCGGTTTTCAAACTTGCATCCGTTATTAGTTGCGGACTCTCTCCATTTTTCGTCATTGACTGTTTCAAGACCAACGACACACACACACACGCCCGTGGCATTGATTAATATTTGTTTCTAAAAGTGTGTATAAAACTATCTCGGATTGGGTTGAAACTTGGAGTGCGGTCTTTATATGTTGTAGGTAGGCCGCCTGCGAAATTTCGTCGCAATCGGAGTCTGTTTGATAACCGAACAGTCGACCGTGGCTGCACCGTCTTTGGTTTATAGTCGGACGTTTTTCATTGTTTAAAATTCTCGTTGGCGGGCCGCAACTTCCCTCTCTTCCCACCTAGCCTCTCTAACACAACCACCTAACTCTAGGACGCAGCCGAGACCGTTTAGTTGCGATCCTACGATCAAAATCGGGACCAAAATCCCCTAACCCTAGCAAAATCCGCTATAAAAGGCAGTCATCCCTTGCCTATTTTGTCCTCCCCTAGCCACCGCCCTTGATTTCTGCACCTGTCCTAACCCTAGCCGCCACTTGGCGTCCCCTACCTCCCACGACAACCTCAGCCGCCAGGGCCTGTCTGAGCCCATCACAGGCCCGCCCGAGCGCGGATCCCATCCAATGCTTCAGCTCCAAGTGGCACATCGTCCCATGGCACCCGAACGAGACAGAGCCTGGCCGCCCGCTCGCGCAAGGCCGCACCATCTAGGAGCCACAGCTGCGCCCGGCTTCCCTCCGCCCGTAGCCTTCGTGGCCGCTTCAAGCCATCTTCCCCGGAGCCCCTCGCCGCTGTAGTCTCGCATGGAAGATGTGCTGAGACGCCGCGTTGATCCCCGTTCGCCGTCGCCATCCACCGCTGCACCACCGCCGTCCGATCCGGATTCGGTGAGGTCCGGCCAGAAACGTCGCCTACCGGCCTCGACGGCTGCCCCGCCGCCTCCCCGACGCGCACTACTACCTGCACCATCACCATGGCCTCGGTTGCTTGGTGGAGCATGGGAAGGGGAACCCCTCGCCCAAGCCGTGTAACCACTTGGCCCAGTCGTGCACCTCGCGTCGCTCGTGGGCCGGCCCAGCGCAGCGGCCGCTTCCATGGCGAGCTCGCGAAGGCCTGTTCCACGCCACGCCACCCAGCCGGCTTGCCAGACCCGCATGGGCCAAAGCCCGCGCAGGTGAGCGTTTTAGCGCTACTCCCCTTCTGTGCACGTTTCGTTATCATGCGCCACCAGTTTCGGCCAAGATTAGTTTTTTTAGTTAGGCGGTTTTACCTATTACGAGGGATTTCAGAAAATATCATGTTTTTAAAATGCCCGTAACTTTTAAACCGTGCGTTGTATGGGAAAACCGTACATACGTAAAACGTGTAGAATTTCGCATAGAATAATATTTTCCAATTCTCATGCATATTTAAAGCTGATTTACGTGTTGTTTGCATCAGTTTGCATGTCAACATGTTAGAAATGGTTTAGTTCATAGTTTTTAACCGTAGTTCCGTTGGAGATGAGACATGTATGTAAATGGACTAGAAAGACGAGTAGAATCATGTGAACCACACTGTTTTCTTGTTTAACAAATATAAAATATGGTTAGGACAAATATGGACAGATTACAAAGTTAACACGTGGGGTCAGTTCAGAGATGCTATATGTCGTTTTCGGCCTCATTTAAAATGCCTAGATAGGTAGACTATTTGTGCTTCACCATGTGCCATGTTATACAACATTTAATATTGCCGTGTAAATAAATGGGAGTGCACTAAATAATTACATGTGGAGTTCCGTCAATATGCAACTCGTTGCATATTGAGCTTTACTTAATGTGTAATGTTTGCCTGATGTGAATTGCCATGCCATGCCTTGTATAATTGAGCTGGACATGCATCATATTAGGGTGTGCATCATGTCGTGCATGTGTCGTGGTGAGTATTTTGTGTTGATTCTTGTTTGCGATTTGCTTTGTCTCGATAGAGTTCCGCAAGCGTGTCGGAATGTGAGGATCCGTTCGACTACGTCGGTTCGTCTGCTCCACGGAGTCATTCTTCTTACAAGCGGGATCTCAGGTAAGATGGATATTTCCCCAGATATCATTACTATCATTGCCATGCTAGTTGTTTCGTTTCTATCGCTATGTCTCGCTACCAACCACCTATTAAATATCAGCCTCCCAACATTGCCATGAAAACCTTCAACCTATCTACAACCTAGCCAACCACTGTTTGGCTATGTTACCGCTTGCTTAACCATTGAATAGCGTTGCTAGTTGCAGTTGCAGTTGCTTCCATGTGATAACATGGGTTCCTTATTATATCACCATATTATTGCTAATTAATTTAATGCACCTATATACTTGGTAAAAGGTGGAAGGCTTTGCCTTTCTAGCCTGGTGTTTTGTTCCACCTTTGTCGCCCTTAGTTTCGGCTACCAGTGTTATGTTCCATAAATGAGCACTCCTAACATGCTTGGGCTTGTTATGGGGACCCCCTAGATTCTCGTTTTGGGATAAAGCTCGTCTATCAAGGCCCAACATTGGTACTATATTTGCCCAACATAATAAATCTGTTAATATTGGAAAACATAAGGCATCGTGAACCCGAGGAGTAATTCAACATAATACACGGAGGGTCAGTGCTGCTGGTGCTGGTCCAAAACAAAGCACAGTGCGGGGCCAACCCGTGGCAACTCGGATGATGTCTATCAGGCCACCGTACGCTTAGCTTTTCTGGCATGTCCTGAGAACGAGATACACGACTCCTATTGGGATCATCGACAAGCGGGGCGGCCTTGCTGGACTTGTTTTACCTTTCTCGAGCGTCGTGTGCGAGGGATTCCGAGGATGAGGTTTTCCAATAGGAACCCGACGAGATAACGGGTTTCCTTAATCGAGGTTATTCCGTCGCAGTGTGTGGTTGTTTGTGATGGACTAGTTGGAGCACTAATAGAGGGTTAACTCTTTCGGAAAGTCGTACCTATTGTTATGTGGCAACGTGGAAACTTTGTTTAACATCTGGTTCTAGATAACTTTAAGTAAACTTAACTAAAACTTGCCAACTGAGTGTGTAACCGTGACTGTCTCTTTCGTGAGATCCTTCTCGGATCGAGGACACGGTGGGGTTATGTCTGATGTAAGTAGGTGTTCAGGACCATTTATTTTATCATCAATAGTTCTCGTCCGTTATGTGTAGATCATCCCCCTCTTTCATTCTTGTCCTCGTAAGTTAGCCACCTCAAATAAATGCTTGGTCGCTTGTCGCAGCCTCACCACTTAACCATACCTCACCCATTAAGCTTCGCTAGTCTTGATACCTTTGGAAATGAGATTGCTGAGTCCCCTGTGGCTAACAAATTACTACAACACCAGTTATAGGTACAGGTAGAAGGATTACTTGACGCGAGCGCGTTGATTGTTCATTTGGAGTTTCTTCTTCTTCTTCTTCTTCTTCTTCATTGATCTAGGATGGGTTCTAGGCCGGTAGCCTGGGATAGCAAGGATGGACGTCGTTCTTTTATTGTTTGTTTTCGTCCGTAGTTGGACCCTGCTCTTCTTTATGATGACTGTATATTGTTGTATTGATGTGACTCTGATGTAGCTTGTGGCGAGTGTAAACCAACTCCTTATACTCATCTTTGCAGTACATGTACTTGTAACGATATCCATTCTTGTGAAACAACGAGATGCATTTCTATCCCTGTCGAGGCCCTCGTGCCAAAATAAGGATAGGAACGCATCTTGGGCGTTCCACTTTGTTAATATAGTTGAATCATATGGTGTTCTTCCCTTGCTATCATCTTGTGATGAAATGAATCTTTCCCTTTGAGATCTCGTTATGTTGGATGGAATATTGGATTTGAGAATACTTGATGTGTGTCCTGCATTTGGATACCCGTGGTGACATTGGGGTATTCTATTGATTCCCTTGATATGTGTTATGACATCAACTTACGGATTCCGGTGACCTTGGGGTTCTATGCATAGGCGTTGATTGCACGTTTTCATACTACGTTCTTTGATGGAAATCTTGGAGTACTCTTTGACGTTCTTTGTGTTGGAATGAATATGATGAATCTTAAATTGTTTGATGCATGTCGTATAATTAACCCACGGATAATTGAGGTGACAATGGAGTATCTAGGTGACATTATTGTTTATTGATATGTGCCATCGGTGTTATTCTAGTACGAACTCGAGGGCTGTTTGGACATGGAGTATATGAGCTCGAGCTCATATACTCCCGGATGAACAGTAAAGTCGGCAAATATAGGAAAAAGAATCGAAAAAATCTGAAATTTTGGGGCATAAAACATTGATTCTTTTTACATGCGTGCAAAATTTCATGGTGAAATAACATTTGTGGAGGGGTGGGCAAAAACCCAAAATCAATGCTTCAAAAATAGTGTTTTTGGAAGCATTTTGGGGCATCAATTTTGTTTTTTTGTCTTCACCTCGAGGAATGTGATTCCGTTATGAATTTTTACATGCATGTAAGGAAAACATCAATTTTTCTTGCCACAAAATTTAATAATTCTTTGAATTGTTTTACTATTTTTTCAGAATTTACTGTTCATTCGAGAGCATGTGAGCTCGAGCTCACAATAACACTTTCGGGGCTGTTTGTGATACTTATAGGAATAGCCCAAAAGATTGACCAGAAATTATAACTTTGATGTGGTTCTACTACCTAAAACAATTTCATATTACGTTCTGTGTTAGATATGAACTTTGGAATGATTCTTTGTTGCACATTGAGGGATGATCATATGATTTTACTATGTTAAAATTATTGACAGATTGCACTAGTGAAAGTATGAACCCTAGGCATTATTTTCAAGAATTTATATAACGTGTTTGCCACTGTTTACCATTTATTACCTTTCTGTTTTTATATTTTCAGATTACAAAAAACTATATCTACTATCCATACTACACTCCTATCTCCATCTCTTCGCCGAACTAGTGTAGCTATACAATTTCCCATTGTGTTGCGTGTGTTGAGGACACAAGAGATTTCTTGTATTTGATTGCAGGGTTGTTTGAGAGAGACCATATTCATCCTACACCTCCCACGGATAGATAAACCTTAGGTCATCCACTTGAGGGAAATTTCATGTTATCCTACAAAACTCTGCACTTGGAGACCCAACAACGTCTACAAGAATAAAACTGCATAGAAGACATCAGTCTGCTTACTTAAGGACGTGATGCATATCTATGTGCTCTTTATCAATTGCCCAACAGTAATTTGTTTACCCACTGTATGCTATCTTCTAGAGAGATGCCACTAGGGAAAACTATGGCCCCCGGGTCTTCAGAAATCAAATTCTAAAAACACTAAAAACATTTTTGCCATTATTTACTTTATTTTTATTTTGCATTTATATTTATCTATCTATCACTACTTATCATTTGCAGGTAACGAGTTCAAGGGGATTGACAACCCTCTTACCCGCGTTGGGTGCAATTGCATGCTCTTTTGTGTGGAGGCGCCGAAGACGGGCATTTGCATGGTCCTCCTATTGGTTCGATAACCTTGGTTATCATTGAAGGAAATACTTACCTCTACGTTGTTGCATCTCCCCTCCTCCTCTAGGAAAATCCCAATGCAATTTACAGGTAGTAATGATCTTAAGAGCATTAGTGCCACTCTATTTCGGCACAAGATTAATATGGACCCGGATGGTGCTGCGTGAATCCTAAAATGAAGAAAGTGGTAAGGAAAGAAATATTAAAGCTTATGGAGGTAGGTATAATTTATCCTATTGCTGACAGTAGATGGTTAAGTCTCGTTCATTGTGTTCCTAAGAAAGGGAGTATATCTGTTGTTCCTAATGATAAAAACAAACTTATCCCACAAAGAATTTTAATTGGTTATAGGATGGTAATTGATTTCAGGCAATTAAATGAAGCTATTAGAAATTATCATTACCCCTTGCCTTTTATTGATCAAATGTTAGAAACATTATGAAAGCATACATTTGTTTTCTTGGTGTATATTCTGGTTTCTGTCAAATACACGTGTCAAAAGAACATCAAGAGAAACCTATGTTTACTTGTCCTTTCAGAACTTACGCTTATAGACGTATTACTTCTGGTATATTTAATGCACCTACTACGTTTCAAAGATGTATGACTGCTTATATTCTCCGATATTTGTAAAAAAGATCGTTGAGGTTTTCATGGATGATTTTTCCATTTATGGGACTTCTTTTGATGATTGATTGAGCACCCTTGATCAACTTTTGGAGAGATGTGAAAAAGTAGTCTTGTCTTGAACTGGGAGAAGTGCCACTTTATGATGAATGAAGGTATATTACTTGGCCATAAAATTTGCAAATCAAGTATTGAGGTAGATAAAGCTAAAGTTGATGCAATTGAGAAAAAGCCATGTCCTAAAGGTGTTAAAGGTATAAGAAGTTTTCTTAGTCATGTTGGTTTCTATAGAAGTGCCATTAAATATTTCTCAAAGATTTCTAGGACACTAACTAATCTTATTCAAAAATATGTTCTATTTGTTTTTTATGATGATTGTGTAAAAGACTTTGAAATACTTAAGAAAGCCTTAATTTCTACACCTATAGTTCAACCACTTGATTGGAACTTACCATTTGAAATTATGTTCGATGCTAGTGATTATGTTGTTGGTGTTGTTCTAGGACAAAGAGTTGATAAGAAATTGAATGTTATTCATTATGCTTGTAAAATTCTAGACAACACTCAAAAGAATTATGCTACTATTGAGAAAGAATTTTTAGCAATTGTGTTTGCATGTGATAAGTTTAGACCTTATATTGTTGATTCTATCATTACTATTCACACCGGTCATGCTGCTATTATATACCTTATGGAAAAGAAATATGCTAAACCTAGACTAATTAGGTGGGTTCTTTTACTTCAAGAATTTGACTTGCATATTATTAATAGAAAGGGAGATGAGAATCATGCAGCACATAACTTGTCTAGGATGGGAAATTTTCTTGATGACCCACTACCTATTGATGATAGTTTTCCTGATGAGAAATTAGCTATTATAAATGCTTGTCGTAATATTCCTTGGTATGCAGACTAAGCTAATTACATTGTTGCTGAATTTATACCACCTAATTTCACAAACCAACAAAAGAAAAAGGTCTTCTTTGATTTAAGACATTACTTTTGGGATGACCCACTTCTATATAAACAAGGAGTAGATTGTGTTATTAGATGTTGTGTATCCGAGCATGAACATGAACAAATCCAATGGAAGTGTCATTCTGCACATAAGGTATTACAGTCTGGTTTTTATTGCTCTACTCTGTTCAAGGATGCACGTAAGTTCATCATTTCTTGTGATGAATGCCAAAGAATAGGTAATATTGGTAGATAAAGTAAATGTAAATGAATTATTCAATTTTTATTGAACCATTTGATGTTTTGGGATTTGATTTTAGGGGACATTTTCCTTCATGGTACACTCATATTGTAGTTGTTGTTGATTATGTTACTGAGTGGGTACAAGCTATTCCAACTAGTAGTGTTGATCATAAAACTTCTATTAAAATCCTTAAAGAGGTTATCTTTCAATGGTTTAGAGTCCCTGGATATTTAATGACTGAAGGTGGTTCACATTTTATCCATGGTTCTTTTCATAAACTGCTGGCTAAATATGATGTTACAATAGAACTGTGTCACCTTATCATCCTCGTTCTAGTGGTCAAGTCGAATTAAGCAACAGATAAATATAATTAATATTGAAAAATACTGTCAATAGATCTAGAAAGAATTGGTGTAAGAAACTTGATGATGCATTATGGGCTTATAGAGTTCTGGAACGTTGCATGGGAAACAAAAAATTTCCTACGCACACGAAGACATATCATGGTGATGTCCATCTACGAGTGGAGATTTGGATCTACGTACCCTTGTCGATCACACAACAGGAAGCGTTAAGAAACACGGTTGATGTAGTAGAGCATCTTCACGTCCCTTGAACCGCCCCACGAACTGTCCCACGATCCATTCCACGAGCCATCCCGCGATCCGTCCCACGATTCGTTCCGATCTAGTGCCGAACGGACGGCACCTCCGCGTTCAGCACACGTACAACTCGACGATGATCTCGGCCTTCTTGATCCAGCAAGCAAGATGGGGAAGTAGAGGAGTTCTCTAGCAGCGTGACGCCGCGCCGGTGGTGCTGATAATCTGCTCCTGCAGGGCTCCGCCCGAGCTTTGTTGAAATCCGATCTAGAGGTGAAACTGTCTGGTATAGGCTAGAGTTGCACGTGGCAAAGTTGTGTCTCAAATCAGCCCTAAACCACCAATATATATAGGAGGAAGGAGGAGGTGCTAGCCTTGCGGCACAAGGTCTCAAGGTGCGTCGGCCAAGGGGGACGAGTTGGACTACAACCCCAATTCGATTTGGTGGGGAAGGAGTCCACTCCTTCCTTCCCACCTCCCTCTTTCCTTTTTCTTTTTCTTTTCTTTTGGTATTTTCTTATGTGGCGCCATATACCTCTTGGTCTGACTCCACTATCCCAATAAGGACTTGTGGAGCCACCCTAGGGCCTTGGGCTCACTCCCGGGTGGGTGGGCCCCTCCCGGTAAATACCTGGAACCCATTCGTCACTCCCGATACACTGTCGGAATTGCCCGAAACTTTCTGGTGACCAAATGAAACCATCCTATATATGAATCTTCGTTTCCAGACCATTCTGGAAACCCTCGTGATGTCCGTGATCTCATACGGGACTCCGAACAACATTCGGTAACCACACATATACCTCAACTATACTGAAACATCATCGAACCTTAAGTGTGCAGACCCTGCGGGTTCGAGGACTATGTAGACATGACCCGAGAGACTCCTCGGTCAATATCCAATAGCGGGACCTAGATGCCCATGTTGGATCCTACATATTCTCTGAAGATCTTTTCGGTTGAACCTTAGTGTCAAGGATTCATATAATCCCATATGTCATTCCCTTTGTCCTTCGGTACGTTACTTGCCCGAGATTCGATCGTCGGTATCCGCATACCTATTTCAATCCCGTTACCGGAAAGTCTCTTTACTCGTTCCGTAATACAAGATCCCGTGACTTACACTTAGTCACATTGCTTGCAAGGCTTGTGTGTGATGTTGTATTACCGAGTGGGCCCCGAGATACCTCTCCGTTACACGGAGTGACAAATCCCAGTCTTGATCCATACTAACTCAAAGGACACCTTCGGAGATACATGTAGAGTACCTTTATAGTCACCCAGTTACGTTTGTGACGTTTGATACACACAAGGTATTCTTCTGGTGCCAGTGAGTTATATGATCTCATGGTCATAGGAATAAATACTTGACACGTAGAAAACAATGGCAATAGAATGACACAATCAATATGCTATGTTCATAGTTTGGGTCTAGTCCATCACATGATTCTCCTAATGATGTGATCCAGTTATCAAGCGACAACACTTGCACATAGTCAGAAAACCTTGACTATCCTTGATCAACTGGCTAGCGAACTAGGGGCTTGCTAGGGACATTGTTTTGTCTATGTATCCACACATGTATCTATGTTTTGATTCAATACAATTGTAGCATGGATAATAAACGATTATCACGAACAAAGAAATATAATAAAAACTATTTTATTATTGCCTCTAGGGCATATTTCCAACAGTCTCCCACTTGCACTAGAGTCAATAATCTAGTTCACATCACCATGTGATTTCAACGAATCCAACACCCATATAGTTCTGGGGTTTGATCACATCTTGCTCGTGAGAGAGGTTTTAGTCAACGGTTCTAAATCTTTCAGATCCGTGTGTGCTTTACAAATCTTTATGTCATCTTATAGATGCTACTACTACGTGTTATTCGGAAATACTTCAAATATCTACTCTACTATACGAATCCTTTTTACTACTCATAGTTATTCGGATTAGTGTCAAAGCTTGCATCAACGTAACCCTTTACGACGAACTCTTTAACCACCTCCATAATTAAAAAAATTCCTTAGTCCATTTAGTTACTAAGTATAACTTTGACCGCTATTTAGTGATTCAATCCTGTATCACTCTCTGTACCTCTTAACAGACTTTTGGCAAGGCACACATCAGGTGCGGCACATAGCATGGCATACTTTAGAGTCTATGGCTAAGGCATAGGAGACGACTTCCGTCCTTTCTATTTCTTCTACCATGGTCGGGCTTTGTGTCTTTACTCAAATTCACACCTTACAACACAGCCAAGAAATCCTTCTTTGCTGATCTATTTTGAACTCCTTCAAAAACTTGTCAAGGCATGTATTTAAATGAAAGTTCTATTAAGAATTTTGATATATCTCTATAGATCTTGATGCTGAATGTTCAAGTAGCTCTATCCAGGTTTTCCATTGAAAAACTCCTTTCAAACAACGCTTTATGCTTCATAGAAATTCTACATTACTTCCGATCTACAATATGTCAACCACATATACTTATCAGAAATTCTATAGTGCTCCCATTCACTTCTTTGGAAATACAAGTTTCTCACAAACCTTGTACAAACCCAAAAGCTTTGATCCTCTCATCAAAGTGTATATTCCAACTCCGAGATGCTTGCACCAGTCCATTGAAGGATCGCTGGAGCTTGCATACTTGTTAGTATCCTTAGGATCGACAAAACCTTCTAGTTGTATCACATACAACCTTTCCTCAAGGCAACCGCCGAGGAAACAATATTTTGACATCCTATGTGCAATATTTTCATAAATAATGCATCAACTGCTAACATAATTCCAACATATTTTTAGCATCGCTCCGAGTGAGAAAGTCTCATCATAGTCAACTCTTTGAACTTTGTCGGAAACATCTTTGCGACAAGTCGAGCTTTTCTTAATGGTGACTTTTCTCCATCACTGTCTGTCTTTATTTTAAAGATCCATCATTACTTAATAGTCCTACGACCATCAAGTAGTTCTTCCAAAGTCTACACTTTGTCTTCATCCATGGATCCTCTCTTGGATTTCATGGCCTCGAGCCATTTGTCGGAATCCGGGCCCACCATCGCTTCTCCATAGCTCTTAAGTTCATTGTTGTTCAATAACATGACCTCCAAGACAGGGTTACTGTAAGTGCATCTAGTGCCCCTTAGTGATTTTGGTAGTTCGAAGACTTATAGGTTAAGTATATAATGTGTTCTTTAGTGTACATAGGATCTATAAGTTGCTAAGAAGTTTGAAATATTCGATGAATATCGACCCCTAAAAATATCTTCGGTTGAAGAAATTGGTCTGAAGCTGAAGAATTGAATCGTGAAGAATTTGCGATGAAATTGATATTCCTCATGAAGATATTGAAATTGAGGATTTCGGTGTGTCCTGAAGAAAATCAATCTGAAGACTTTGAAGCATGAAGATTTATTCTTTCTGTTTTGTTTTCTTCATACTTGAGTAATAGGAACACCGTACTGTTAAAGGGGGTCGAGGTAACACATTGGAATGAATTTCCTCATGATGCTCCACCCAAGCCTAATCCTACCAAAAGCCTCAAGTGAGGAATATGAGAGACACGAGGACTCTCACAGTTGAGGGTCCCGACCGTTATCGATAGCCACGTTTCATCATTGGTCTTATCCATACCAACGTTCAGATTATTTAAGGGCATTAATGTCAAATCATGTCGGGATGCTCCCAGGCTATAAATAGCCGCCCCCACAACCATTAGCTGGTTGGCTGCTCCGTTAGAAACTGACACTTGTCATAAGAGCAACCCAAATTCCTCAGAGTCTTCGAGAGTAATTCATCAGTGAGGAAATACCCCAAACACCAAACCACAAACCGAAAACCAAGTGATTGAGCATCACTGAAGAAATTTTTCCTGTGTGGGACTGAAGCCTTTTACCTTTAAGGACTCTGCATCCTCCAGACGGTTAGGCGTGGTCTAGAGCAATCCAGCAGTCAATTGTGGATCGCCAGGTGACCAAGTTTGTGAGGGTTTGGAAGTCTGCCCTGAAGACTTACCACGAGTGTTGGGCGAGTACTGTGTGTTCTTAGCCCAAGGAGAATACGGTAGGGACTATGTGTCCCGGGACTGTGTGTCCTTTGGTTTCAATACCAAGCCGCTCCAAACCAGATGTACAACTGTCACAACAGTTGGAACTGGGTCATCAACCACTGTCTTCACTGTGAAACGGGTTCTATTTCCTCAACTCTTTATATTCCTCAGATTGTGTGTTGATGATTTCCACTGTCACTGTTTGAAGAATTTGCTGAAGACTTTCTCTGAAAGTCCTCAACCCCAAATTCTTCACGCAAGTTAATCCTCATATGTTTTCTGTGTGCCTGCATACTGTGCAAACTATTTTCATATTCTTCATCCTGAAAAACTGCTGTAGTGAAAATTTGCACTCCTGATCTTTTACTGTTTCAGTTGTAAGTTAGTCATCAGTGAGGAATTTCCTCAAAAGTTATTTCCTCAGTGATAAATTCTAAAAATCTCCTATTCACCCCCTCTAGTCGATATAATGCACTTTCAATTGGTATCAGAGCAAGGTACTCCCTTTTTCTGTGTGATTTTGGTTTAACCACCTAGAGTTTTAGTTATGTCGACTACACGCATGATTAAGGTTACTTCAGCATGTCCTACTTTCGAAGGAAAGGACTTTCCCTTCTAGAAGACCAAGATGCAGATGCATCTACAACCTATTGACAATGATCTCTGGTATATTGTGGAACATGGCGTCCCCATCATCTCTGCTACTATCTCTGTTGCTGATGTGAAGAAATTCAAGAAACTTGATTCTCAAGCGAAGAATATCATCTGTGGCCATCTGAGCAAAGGCCAGTATGGCAGAGTGAGTGCTTTGGGCTCAACGAAACTTATCTCGCAAAGGCTGTCCAAAGTTAATGAAGGAGTATCAACCCAGTGTGATTCACGTGTTGATGTTCTTCGCAATCTCTTCAAGCGCTTCAAGAGGTTTGACAATGAAAGTTGCCAAGATACCTTTGATCGCCTCACTGACATATCAAAAGAACTGCAAGCACTGGGAGCTCAAGACATTACTGATCACGAAGTTGTGAAGAAACTGTTAAGATCTTTGGATTCTTCATTTGATACTTTAGTTCTGATGATTCAAGAAAGACCAGACTACAAGATGCTTGATCCAGCTGATATACTCGAAAGACTCAATACTCATGAATTCCAACAAGAAGAAAAGAGAGATCTATATGGACCAAGCTATTCTAGACCACGTGCACTGAAGGCTAAAGCAATTTCCTCATCTGAAGAAGAAGACTCGGATGGTAGCATTGGTGATCCTGAAGAATTTGGACAGGAGCTGTCAATGCTCGTGAGGAAATTCCAGAGGTTTACACGACGTGGCCAGTTCGGTAAATCTTCAAGAAGAGATATGAGGAAATCAGAATCTTCATCTGAGGACTACAAGAAAAGAACCTGGCAAAAATCCAAGAAATCAGGTCACTACATTGTAGATTGTCCTCATTGGGGAAAGGAATCAAAGAAGAAGAAATACAAGGATGAAAGTTCTGATGACTCGAAGAAAAAGAAGAAACCTTCAAAATCCTCATCTTCAAAGTCCTCATCGCACAAGAAGACTAGTTTCAGAAATCTCGGGCACTTATTGGCAAGGGAATGGATTCTGAGGCAGAATCCGAGGAATGTGATGAAGAGGAGGGTTCCGATGAAGACTCAGAATCCGGACAGGCTAGTCTTGCACTTGCAACCACATTCGTCAGCAAGTCAATCTTCAACCTTGAAGAAAATGATAACACCATCCACACAGATGACTATGCTGATGACTTCGCTCCAACCTATTGCTTCATGGCAAAAGGTTCAAAGGTACCGAATGATGCTTCCTCCTCTGATTCAAGTGACTGTGAACCTGATGATTATAAAAAACCCAGTTACAGTAAACTTGCTCTCATTGCCACTAAACAACAAACTGCCCTGGAAAAGCTTCAGAAACTGCTAGATAGAAGCGCTGATTTGTTGAATGATGAAATGAATCTTACCCAAATCCTCACTGATGATATGAAAAGTCTTCAGTCTAGATTTGATAATTTCAAGATCGTCATGGTACACTCCTCGCTGATCATGAGAAACTTTCCTATGAATTTCTTCAAAGGAAGCTTGATCTAGAGAAGTTGAGGATTTCTCATGATGATCTTCGAATGCAAAATGATTCATTACTAGCTCAACAGATCAGCGCTGCTCAAGCTGAATTCATTCCTCCATGTCTGAAATGCATTGAACGTGAAACTCCTAATTCTTCACCAGAATCATCAAATGCTTCAATTGCTACAAAATCTTCACCTGCTCCTGTAGTGTCAAATTCCTCACTTGAGGAAAACACAAATGTCACTAATTAAAATGCAGGGCTGAAGGAATTGTATGTGACAGGCATATACAAAAGTCTAAAGGACATCAAACCCTTTGTGATGTGCTCAAAAAGCAGATCTTGAACAGGAACCCGAGGAAAGAAGGAATTGCCTTTGAGAGGAAATTGAATGCTGATGGATCTTATTGGAAACCTGAGCAGTATCCCAAAACCTCATGGGTTGCTGCTACTAGGCCTCCTTTTGATCCATCCAATCTAACAGGCTTTTCTTGTGAATTATCCTATTCCTCAGATGAGTCATTTGACTCCAACTATAAACTGTTCAAAAATCAATCTGGTGAAGTATTTGCTCGATATGTTGGAACTAAATGCAGGAATGGGCCTCCCCTGAGGAAAATCTGGGTTCCCAAAAGTTGTCTTGAAAATCTTCAGGTGAATGTCCTCATGACACCACCGATGAAGAATTTGAACCCGAGATCAAATTCCTCAGGAGGACCAAAGTCTTCAAGAGGATCAAAATCCTCAACTGGTCAAAACTATGCTCGTACCCGTGCTAATGCTTCTAACATGCAGGGAAACCACAAGGAATATGAATATGAGCGTTATTCTTCAAATCATTATGTTCATAAATCCTCAAACCAGTTCTATATATATTCATATGAGTACTTTAACCCCCCTACTGTTAAGATAAGTGCATTAGCTTCAATGCCCCCTTTCTCATATGGTGCTCGCAGGATGATGAATGCTTTACCACCCCTTCAGATGTGGGTGGTGAAGAAATTGAACTAATCACTTCTGCAGGTCAGGTCTCCAGATGAAAATCAGCATCTGAAGAATATGCTGGAGACCTGAGGAAAATTCTTGATAGGACGCAAGCTAATATTGATGAAATAGAAATATTTCACACGTCCTTGTAATTCTGTTATGATGAAACTCCTATCTGATGAAATTGATATCATATTCTTCAAGTCTGAAGCATATGAGATGGTAAGCTGTACTAATTCATCTGCAGGATGAAAAACCCAAGAGTACTGAGTGGGTTCTTGATAGTGGCTGCACACATCACATGCCTGGTGATAAAAGCTTCACATATGGACAAAAGCTTCACATATGGACACATCACATCACTAACTCCATCACCCCTGAAGCAAATCACATATGCTGACAAAGGTAAAAGCAAGGTATTGGGACTTGGCAAAGTGGCTATTTCCAAGGATAGGCATATGGACAAAGTGATGCTTGTTGAATCCCTTGGATTTAACCTCATGTCAGTCTCGATGCTTTATGATCTTGATATGATTGTTATCTTTGGTAGATATAGATGTGTTGTCATCATGGAATTTGATAGATCCAAAGTCTTCGAAGGTGTCAGAAGAGGGGATTTGTACATTGTTGATTTCTCTACAGGTCCTCAACCAGCCACTTGCTTACTAGCAAAAACCTCAGAAGGGTGGCTGTGGCATCGAAGACTTGGTCATGCAGGCATGAGGAATTTGCACACGCTCGCGAAGAAGAAGCATGTCATCGGCATCGAATCAGTCAAATTCCTCAAGGATCACCTCTGCGGTGCCTGTGAATCTGGGAAAATGACCAGATCCAAGCATCCCTCGAAGACTATCATGACCACTACTCGTCCATTTGAATTGCTTCACATGGATCTATTTGGACCTACTCATTATGCCACACTAACAAATGCAACATCTTTATATGGCTTCGTCATAGTTGACGATTATTCCAGATATACATGGGTGCATATCATCTTATATAAAACTGAGGTGCAGGAAGTCTTCAAACGATTTTCTTCAAGGGCCTCGACGAACTTCGGCATCAAGATCAAACACATCAGGAGTGATAATGGAACAGAGTTCAAAAACACTGGTCTTGATAATTATCTTGATGAACGTGGTATTACTCACGAATTGTCTGCTCCTTATACTCCTCAACAGAATGGTGTCGTCTAAAGGAAGAACAGGACTCTGGTTGAGATGGCAAGAACCATGCTTGAAGAATATCAGACTCCTTGTCTCTTTTGGCCTGAAGCAATCAACACTGCATGTAATATCATCAACAGGGTATGTCTTCACAAATTCCTCAAGAAAACCTCATATGAACTCCTCACTGACAAGAAACCCAATGTAAGTTATTTCAAAGTCTTCGGTGCAAAATGTTGGATTAGAGATCCTCACCATAGCTCAAAATTTGCACCTAAGGCACATGAGGGTTTTATGCTCGGTTATGGAAAGGACTCGCACACCTACAGAGTCTTCAACAACTATCACAACAAGGTTGTTGAGACTGTAGATGTGCGGTTCGATGAAACTATTGGCTCGCAAAGAGAGCAATTGCCTTCTGATCCAGATAAGATGTCTCCTAAGGAAGAAATAAAGCTCAAAGCTACTGAAGACATTGTTCCCACTGAGGAAATTGATGAAGAAATCATTCCCATCACTGATGAAAATAAAGAAGATGCTCCTGAGGAAATTGCTCCAGAACCAATTCCTCAGCCAAGACGAAATCCTCAACCAGCTCATCCGAGGATTGCAAATGAAGTGGAACTTGACAAAATCCTCAATGACATCAACGCGCCAGGTCCTCTCACTCGCTCAAAAGCTTCACACTTAGTTAACTTTTGTGGGCATTTCTCCTTTGTGTCTATCACAGAACCTTCAAAGGTTGCTGAGGCTTTCCTGGAACCGGAGTGGATCCAAGCTATGCAAGACGAACTTCTTCAATTCAAGCTGGATGACGTATGGGAGCTCGTCAAACGACAAGATCCTCGCAAGCACAATATCATCGGAACCAAGTGGATTTTCCGAAACAAGCAATATGAGGATGGTCAAGTGGTGAGGAATAAGGCACGACTTGTAGCCCAAGGCTACACACAAGTTGAAGGAATAGATTTGGATGAAACTTTTGCACCTGTTGCTAGACTTGAAGCTATTCGAATACTACTTGCTTATGCTAATCATCATGACATCATCTTATATCAAATGGATGTGAAAAGTGCATTCCTCAATGGTAAGCTTGAGGAAGAACTATATGTTGCTCAGCCCCCAGGTTTTGAGGTTCCAAAGAATCCAGACAAAGTCTTCAGTCTCAAAAAGGTGCTCTATGGTCTCAAGCAAGCCCCTCGGGCATGGTATGATACATTGAAGGAATTCCTCATGACGAAAGGCTTCAAACCTGGTTCACTCGATCCAACTCTTTTCACTAAATCCTATGATAATGAGCTATTTGTGTGCCATATATATGTCGACGATATTATATTTGGCTATACTGACAAACGATACAGTGATGAATTTGCTTACATGATGAGTGAAGAATATCATATGTCTATGATGGGGGAGCTGAAATTCTTCTTAGGTCTTCAAATTAGTCAACAACGCAATGGAATCTTCATATCGCAGCAGAAATACCTCAAGGATGTTCTGAGGAAAGTCGACATGCATGAATGCAAAGGTGCCAAGACTCCAATGCCTACCAACGGCCACCTCTGCACTGACGAAAATGGTAAAGAATTCGATCAGTAGGTATATCGCTCTATGATTGGCTCTTTATTGTATTTATGTGCATTTAGGCCAGAGATAATGCTTAGTGTTTGCATGTGTGCACGTTTTCAAGCAAAACCGAAGGAATCACACCATAAGGCTGTGAAGCATATTCTTCGATACTTAGCTCACACACCAACACTAGGATTATGGTACCCCAAGGGCTCAAATCTTCATCTTGTGGGATATTCTGATTCTGACTATGCTGGTGACCGTGTGGATCGCAAGTCAACCTCTGGTACATGTCATTTCCTCGGAAGATCACCAGTCTGCTGGTCCTCAAAGAAGCAGAACTGCGTATCACTCTCCACTGCCGAAGCTGAGTACATGTTGCTGGTTCATGCTGTGCTCAATTGCTATGGATGAAGCAAACCCTCAAGGAACACGACATCAACATGAAGAATGTGCCTCTCTACTGCGACAATAAGAGTGCAATCAAGATTGCATACAACCCAGTACAGCACTCGAAGACCAAGCACATCCAGATTCGTTTTCATTTTCTTCGGGACCATGTCCTCAAGGGCAATATCCTCATCGACCATGTGAATACTGATGATCAACTGGCAGATATCTTCACTAAGCCCTTGGTTGAGAAAAGGTTTTGCAAGTTGCGGTGTGAGCTAAATATCTTAGAATCTTCAAATGTTTTGTAAAAACATGCACACATCCTAACACTTATGCAAAATTGATGACTTAGATGTGCAACACACGATGAATCGATTTTCTTCAACTATGAAGAATACCACTCTGAGTGTGAAGAAATTAACGAAGAAATTGATTCTCAGGGCCCTACGACAATTGTACGCGGCGTCTGTAATCAACATTCTTATATGGTGGGTCACGCCACCGCCCAACGTGAAATTCCTCAAGTTGAATTTATTCAAAGCTGAATTTCTTCAAAATTTGATTTTCTTCAAAACAGTTGTTCTTCAAAATCGTTTTTCTTCAAAACTGAAATTCATCATCATGACACTTTATCACAAAATCCTCAAGTTATTCAAAATCTTCAAAAACACTTGATGGGTTTCGTTTACCTAGATAGACTGTGATTTCAAGTCCTCAACAACATTCACTTATAGCTATTTCTTCAATTTGATATTTCATCTAAGTGAATGTGATCGGACCCTACTTTCCCTCTATTCTACTCTCACCCAGTCTATTCAATTCTTCATATGCGTTCTACTTGAAACTTTGTTCTAAATCCTTACCGCGTCCTTGTCAGCTGATGATTTTGTAACAAAATCCTCAAATCTTCAAAAATGTTTTCTTTAATACACAGTAACCGAACCCCACTTTCCTCGTTCGGATAACCACGATCTCCACGATCTCCACCGCTTCTGTCGTGAGCTACACATGTCCTGCGGAGACGTAGAGACAGGGGCTATTTGGTCCCTTATTTTCACGCCAACAGTTACCGCCTGGCTATAAATATGTCCCCATCTCCCTTGGTAAAATCTTCTTCGTCCCATCGCCCTCCTGCTAGAGCAAAGCTCCAAGCCTAGCGCCACCGCTAGAAGTCTTGATGCCGACAAAGAAGAGCTTGATTGCCTCGACCTCTCCGTCGCCGAAACCACGCCGGAACCGGACCATCTTCGACCGCCGCCGTAGCCGTCCTTTGCTAGCGAGGTAGGGCGCATTGGACTCGCACCGAAAGAGCATCTACTGCTACCTCTTCTCTGTTCTTCATGCACGCCATCTAGGGTAAATAAAAACCCTATTTTTACAGCCAGTTTGATCTACAATGTTACCTTAGAGATGTGAAATCTGTTTTTCCTCACGAACGATTAGTTTATTTTCCTCAAACACTGCCTATCACGCCACTATTGATGAACTTCACTAAGCATCTAAGATTTTCACGAGATTCCTCAGTTGTGCGAATTTTCGGATCTGTACAACTCTGGAACCCAAGAACAGTATGCTTAGACGAATTCCTCAACCACTGGTCAAATTCCTCGACTGGCAAATAATTTTCATTTCATCAAATCTGAGAACGCATATGACCTCTCCAAATTCCTCGCAACTATACTCTGTTCACAGGTACAAACATGTCAGTTGATGAATCTCTCGGTTCTCATCAAATTAACTCATTTGCAGCGTTTCTTGAAGAAAATCTGCAAGTCTCATCAGAATCCTTAAGAGTTCAATCTCATCAGCAAAAGCCTCAGCCGAAGAAAATGGAGGATGAAAGGAAGCAAAAGGGAGGCAAGAAACTCGAGCAGAACACTGCCACAGATATCCCTGAGGATATATACCTGGATTACTGCACTCCTGATGAACATGAATCTATGCCCAAGAGAAAGACCAGGCTTCAAAAGATAGAACGCCGATGGGCTAAGGAGTGGAAGGAGTACATATTCGTCACTCCCAAATATGTGAAGAAATTCGCTCTGAAGCCTCGTGGAAAACGGACTCCACTTGAGGATTATCATGAAGCACACCCCTTAAGCCTCAAGACAATTGATGACTATCCTGAGGAAAAGTCAAAACACTTGTCAAAGCTTCAGAAGCAAGGAGAAGCTGCTGTGAGGAAGTTCAATGAAGAATCTACTGCTGCTGCAACTGCCGCCACTTCCTCTGCAGCTGAGACTTCAGGTACGGCCTTTCCTCAAATGAAGTCTGTGCCATTAAAACCAAAGGCTTCAAAGCCTCAAGAGAAAATGCCTCAGAAAACTGCACCATCATCAGCACCAAAACCCTCAGCACCACGGCTTCAAAGCCTGAACATAAGCCAATAGTGAAAAAACTGCCCTTTGTCTCCAGCTCCTCAGTCCAATCTGCAACGAGCTCCAAGACAAAGTCTTCACCGACTCCCCTGAAGACTAAGGTGACTGCTGGGAGAGGAACAAGGCCGAGCCCAAGCAAAATCATCAAGGTCCCTTCTGCATCAGAAGGTAGTGATGAATTTGATGATGACACTCTGCAAGCCATCATCAGAAACAAGCAAGAGAGGGTAGCTCAAGCTTCTGGCAGCTCCATTCCTCTGGCCATGGACCCAAAAGTCCTCCTCGATTACATCAACATCTGGTATGAGGAACCCAACACTCCACTTGATGATTTGAAGCTTCCCCCAGGCATCAGCCACATGGTGGCCACATTCATCAACGAGGCCAAGTGGAAGGAGCAGCAAGCCAAACAGGCCAAGGTTGCCAAGCTCAAAAAGGAGAAATTCCTCAGGCAGAATCTCCTCAACCTGACGCTTGATGCACTTGTGTCAACACAGACTGAATTGAAGACTTTTGACATATAAGTACTCTAAGCTCTCTGACCATCAAAGTGTCAAAAGCAATTTCATCAAATTTGCCACTGAAGCTGTTGACAACTACAACAAGAAGGCTGCCCCTCCAGTACCAACTCCTTAGCCTGTGATTGAAGAACCAGCTGATGAAACTGCTCATGCTAAGGAAATCCCTCAAGGAAGCCGTGCAGATGAACCGGTGATTGAGGAAATCACCAAGGAAAATCCAGCTGATGACTCTGTTGGCAATATGCCCTAGAGGCAATAATAAAATGGTTAATATCATATTTCCTTGTTCGTGATAATAGTCTATTGTTCATGCTATAATTGTATTAACAGGAAACAGTAATACATGTGTGAATAAATAGATCACAATGTGTCCCTAGCAAGCCTCTAGTTGGCTAGCTCGTTAGTCAATAGATGATCATGGTATCCTGATCATGGGCATTAGATGCCATTGATAATGGGATAACATCATTGGGAGAATGATGTGATGGACAAGACCCAATCCTAAGCATAGCACTAGACCGTATTGTTCGTATGCTAAAGCTTTTCTAATGTCAAGTGTCTCTTCCTTCGACCGTGAGATTGTGCAACTCCCGGATACCGTAGGAGTGCTTTGGGTGTATCAAATGTCACAATGTAACTGGGTGACTATAAAGGTGCACTACGGGTACCTCTGGAAGTGTCTGTTGGGTTGGTACGAATCGAGACCGGGATTTGTCACTCCGTGTGACGGAGAGGTATCTCTGGGCACACTCGGTAGAACATCGTTATGAGCTCAATGTGACTAAGGAGTTAGTCACACGATGACGTGCTACGGAACGAGTAAAGAGACTTACCGGTAACGAGATTGAACAAGGTATAGGTATACCGACGATCGAATCTCGGGCAAGTTCTATACCGACAGATAAAAGGGAATTGTATACGGGATTGATTGAATCCTTGACATCGTGGTTCATCCGATGAGATCATCGTGGAGCAAGTGGGAGCCACCATGGGAATCCAGACCCCGCTGATGGTTATTGGCCGGAGAGGTGTCTCGGTCATGTGTGCGTGTCTTCCGAACCCGTAGGGTCTACACACTTAAGGTTCGATGACGCTAGGGTTATAGGGAATTGTTACACGAGGTTATCGAAAGTTGTTCGGAGTCCCGGATGAGATCCCGGACGTCACGAGGAGCTCCAGAATGGTACGGAGGTAAAGATTGATATATAGGACAGATGGTTTCGGACACCGAAAGTGTTTCGGGCATCACCGGTAACGTACCGGGACCATCGGAGGTGGCCCCGGGGGTCCACTGAAGGGGGGAATGACCCCGGGAGGTAAGGTGGGCCAAGTGGGGGAGGGAACCAGCCCCTAGGTGGGCTGGTGCGCCTCCCCACTCAGCCCAATGTGCATGGGAGAGGAAAGGGGGGGCAAACCCTAAGCCAGGTGGGCCTAAGGCCCACGAGGGGTGCGCCGAACCCCCCTCCCCCCCTTGGCCGCCGAACCAGCCCCCATCTAGGGCTGACCCCCCAGGAGAGGGAAACCCTCAAGGGGGCACAGCACCTCTCTCCCCCTATATATAGTGGGCACTTTTGGCCATTGGGGATCAGACTTTTGCCTCTCCCTCGGCGCAGCCCTGCCCTTCTTCCTCCTCCTCTCTGCCGGTGCTTGGCGAAGCCCTACCGGGAGACCTCGTCTCTCCATCGACACCACGCCGTCGCGCTGCTGGAGTTCTTCCCCAACCTATCCCTCCTCCTTTCTGTATCAAGGTGCGGGAGACGTCACCGGGCTGCACGTGTGTTGAACGCGGAGGTGCCGTAGTTCGGCACTAGATCGGAATCACACCGCGATCTGAATCGCTGCGAGTACGACTCCATCAACCGCGTTCTAGTAACGCTTCCGCTTAGCAATATTCAAAGGTATGAAGATGCTCTTACCCCTCTCTCGTTGCTGGTCTCTCCATAGGAAGATCTGAATATGCGTAGGAAAATTTTGAATTTATGCTACGTTACCCAAAAGTGGTATCAGAGCCAGGTTTTCTATGCGTAGATTCTATGCACGAGTAGAACACAAAAGTTGTGGGCGATGATTTGTCAATTTGTTTGCCTCTACTATTCTTATTCTTTTTCCGGCGGTATTGTGGGATGAAGCGGCCAGGACCGACTTTACACGTACGCTTACGTGAGACAGGTTCCACCGACAGACATGCACACCGTGCATAAAGGTGGCTAGCGGGTGTACGTCTCTCCTACTCTAGTCGGATTGGATTTGATGAAAAGGGTCCTTATGAAGGGTAAATAGCTTTGGCATATCTTCGTTGTGGCTGTCACATAGGTAAGAAGGCGTTCTTGCTAGAAACCCAAATCAGCCACGTAAAACTGGCAACAACAATTAGAGGACGTCTAACTTGTTTTTGCAGGGTTTGACATGTGATGTGATATGGCCAAAGTTGTGATGTTGCATGTATGATGTATGAGATGATCATGTTATTGTAATAGGTTTCACGACTTGCATGTCGATGAGTATGACAACCGGCAGGAGCCATAGGAGTTGTCTTAATTTATTGTATGAGATGCAACGCCATGTGCTTACTACTTTTACTTCATTGCTAACGGTTAGCTATAGTAGTAGTGATAGTAGTAGTTGGCGTGACGACTTCACGGAGACACGATGATGGAGATCATGATGATGGAGATCATGGTGTCATGCCGGTAACAATGATGATCATGCGATGCCTGAAGATGGATATCGAAAGGGCAAAGATGATAATGGCCATATCATGTCACTATATGATTGCATTGTGATGTTTATCATGTTTTTCATCTTATTGCTTAGAATGACGGTAGCATAATAAGATGATCCCTCTTAAAATTTCGAGAACGTATTCCCCTAAGTGTGCATCGTTGCGAAGTTTTGTTGTCTCGAAGCACCACGTGATGATCGGGTGTGATAGATTCTAACGTTTGCATACAACGGGTGTAAACCAGATTTACACACGCGAAACACCTAGGTTGACTCGACGAGCTTAGCATGTACAGACATGACCTCGAATACAAGAGACCGAAAGGTTGAACATGAGTCGTATGGTTGAATACGATCAGCATGAAGTGCACACCATGGTGACTAGTCCGTCTCACGTGATGATCGGACACGGGTTAGTCAACATGGATCATGTATCTCTTAGATGACTAGAGGGATGTCGATTCAAGTGGGAGTTCATACTTAATTTGATTAAATGAACTTAATTGTCATGAACTTAGTATAAAAGTTGGCTTTATAAATATTGTAGATGGCCAACGTCAACCTCAATTTCAACGCATTCCTAGAGAAAAACAAGCTGAAAGAGGATGGTAGCAACTATGCGGACTGGGTTCGCAACTTGAAACTCATCCTTGAAGCAGCTAAAAATGCTTATGTCCTTGATGCGCTGCTAGGTGACCCTCCGGCTCCCGCAGCAGCCCAGGACATTCTGAACGTCTGGCAAACGCGGAGTGATGACTACTCTCTGGTTAGGTGTGGCATGTTATACAGTTTAGAAACGGGGCTCCAAAGGCGTTTTGAGCAACACGGAGCATATGAGATGTTCCAGGTGCTGAAGCTAGTTTTTCAAGATCATGCCCGTGTCGAGAGATATGAAGTCTCCGACAAGTTCTTTAGCTGTAAGATGGAAGAGAACAGTTCTATCAGTGAGCACATACTCAAAATGTCTGGGTTACACGGTCGTCTGACTTAACTTGGAGTCGAACTTCCGGATGACGCTATAATTGACAGAATCCTCCAGTCTCTCCCACCAAGCTACAAAGGCTTTGTGCTGAACTACAACATGCAAGGGATGGAGAAGACCATTCCCGAGTTGTACTCGATGCTCAAGTCTGCAGAAGTACAAATCAAGAAAGAGCATCAAGGGTTGATGGTCAACAAGACCACTAGTTTCAAGAAAGGCAAGGGTAAGAAGAACTTCAAGAAAGACGGCAAAGCTGTTGCCGCGCCTGGTAAGCCAGATGCCGGGAAGAAGAAAAAGAATGGACCCAAGCCTGAGACTGAGTGCTTCTATTGCAAGGGAAAAGGTCACTGGAAGCGGAACTGCCCCAAATACTTAGCGGACAAGAAGGTCGGCAACGTTAAAGGTATATGTGATATACATGTTATTGATGTGTACCTTACCAGCGCTCATAGTAGCTCCTGAGTATTTGATACCGGTGCTGTTGCTCACATTTGCAGCTCAAAGCAGGAACTGCGGAATAAGCGGAGACTAGCCAAGGACGAGGTGACGATGCGCGTCGGGAATGGTTCCAAGGTCGATGTGATCGCCGTCGGCATGCTACCTCTACATCTACCGTTGGGATTAGTTTTAAACCTTAATAATTGTTATTTAGTACCATCTTTAAGCATGAACATTGTATCAGGGTCTTGCTTAATGCGAGACGGCTACTCATTTAAGTCAGAGATTAATGGTTATTCTATTTATATGAGTGGTATGTTTTATGGTCATGCTCCGCTGGTGAATGGTTTATTCTTGATGAATCTCGATCGTGATGTTATGCATATTCATAGTGTGAGTACCAAAATATGTAAAGTTGATACTGAGAGTCCCACATACTTGTGGCACTGCCGCCTTGGTCATATCGGTGTTAAGCGCATGAAGAAGCTCCATACTGATGGACTATTAGAGTCTCTTGATTTTGAATCATTTGACACATGCGAACCGTGACTCATGGGCAAGATGACTAAGACTCCATTCTCAGGAATAATGGAGAGAGCAACTGACTTATTGGAAATAATACATACTGATGTGTGTGGTCCAATGAACGTTGAAGCTCGCGGTGGCTATCATTATGTTCTCACTCTCACCGATGATTTGAGTAGGTATGGGTACATCTACTTGATGAAGCACAAATCTGAGACGTTTGAAAAGTTCAAGAAATTTCAGAGTGAGGTTGAGAATCAACGTGACAGAAAAATTAAATGTCTACGATCTGATCGTGGAGGAGAATATTTGAGTCATGAATTTGACACACACCTAAGGAAGTGTGGAATCGTTTCACAACTAACGCCGCCTGGCACACCGCAACGCAACGGAGTGTCTGAACGTCGTAATCGCACTTTATTAGATATGGTACGATCTATGATGTCTCTTACCGACTTACCACTATCATTTTGGGGATACGCATTAGAAACTGCAGGACTCACTTTAAATAGGGCACCGTCTAAATCCGTTGAGACGACACCGTATGAACTATGGTTTGGCAAGAAACCTAAGTTGTCGTTTCTTAAAGTTTGGGGCTGCGATGCTTATGTGAAGAAACTTCAACTAGAAATGCTCGAACCCAAAGCAGAGAAATGCGTATTCATAGTATACCCCAAGGAAACTATTGGGTATACCTTCGATCTTAGATCCGAAGGTAAAACCTTTGTTGCCAAGAATGGATCCTTTCTAGAGAAAGAGTTTCTCTCGAAAGAAGTAAGTGGGAGGAAGGTAGAACTTGATGAGGTAATTACACCCCCTCTCGAACAGGATAGTAGCGCAGGGCGGGAAGTTGTTCCTGTGGCGCCTACACCAACTGAAGAGGAAGTTAATGATGATGATCATGAAGCTTCGGATCAAGTTACTACTGAACCGCGAAGGTCCACCAGGGCACGCTCCGCACCAGAGTGGTACGGCAACCCTCTGATGGAAATCATGTTGTTAGACAACGGTGAACCTTCGAACTATGAAGAAGCGATGGCGGGCCCGGATTCCAACAAATGGCTTGAAGCTATGAAATCCGAGATAGGATCCATGTATGAGAACAAAGTATGGACTTTGGTGGACTTGCCCGATGACCGGCGAGCCATAGAAAATAAATGGATCTTCAAAAAGAAGACTGATGCAAACGGTAATGTAACCATTTATAAAGCTCGACTTGTCGCAAAGTGTTTTCGACAAATTCAAGGAGTTGACTACAAAGAGACTTTCTCTCCCATAGCGAAGCTGAAATCAGTCCGAATCATGTTAGCGATTGCCGCCTTTTATTATTATGAAATTTGGCAAATGGACGTCAAAACAGCGTTCCTCAACGGGAACCTTACGGAAGAGTTGTATCTGATACAACCAGAAGGTTTTGTCGACCCTAAGGGTGCTAACAAAGTGTGCAAGCTCCAGCGCTCCATCTATGGGCTGGTGCAAGCATCTCGGAGTTGGAACATTTGCTTTAATGAGGTGATTAAAGCGTTTGGGTTCATACAGGTTTACGGAGAAGCCTGTCTGTACAAGAAAGTGAGTGGGAGCTCTGTAGCTTTCCTCATACTGTATGTGGATGACATATTATTGATGGGGAACAGTACAGAAATGTTGGAGAGCATAAAGGCCTATTTGAACAAGAGTTTTTCAATGAAGGACCTTGGAGAAGCTGCATACATATTAGGCATCAAGATCTATAGAGATAGATCAAGACGCCTCATAGGTCTTTCGCAAAGTACATACCTTGACAAGATATTGAAGAAGTTCAATATGGAAAACTCAAAGAAAGGGTTCTTCCCAGTTTTACAAGGTATGAGATTGAGTAAGACTCAGTCGCCGACCACGGCAGCAGATCGAGAGAAGATGAGTTCTGTCCCCTACGCTTCAGCCATGGGCTCTCTGATGTATGTCATGCTGTGTACCAGACCTGATATAAACCTTGCCATAAGTTTGGTAGGGAGGTACCAAAGTGATCCCGGTATGGAACACTGGACAACGGTCAAGAATATCCTTAAGTACCTGAAAAGGACTAAGGAAATGTTTCTCGGTTATGGAGGTGACGAAGAGCTTGTCGTAAAGGGTTACGTCGACGCTAGCTTCGACACAGATCCGGATGACTCTAAGTCACAGACCGGATACATATATGTGTTGAATGGTGGGGCAGTGAGCTGGTGTAGTAGCAAGCAAGAAGTCGTGGCAGCATCTGCATGTGAAGGAGTACATAGCTGCTTCAGAAGCGGCTCATGAAGGAATTTGGATGAAGGAGCTCATCACCGACCTTGGAGTGGTTCCAAGCGCGTCGGGTCCAATGACACTCTCCTGTGATAACACTGGGGCCATTGCCATAGCCAAGGAGCCCAGGTTTCACCGGAAGACGAAGCACATCAAACGCCGCTACAACTCCATCCAGGACCATGTCCAGAGTGGAGTGATAGATATTTGTAAAGTACACACGGATCTGAATATTGCAGACCCGTTGACTAAACCTCTTTCACGAGCAAAACATGATCAACACCATAATGCTATGGGTGTTCGATACATCACAATGTAACTAGATTATTGACTCTAGTGCAAGTGGGAGACTGTTGGAAATATGCCCTAGAGGCAATAATAAAATGGTTTTTATCATATTTCCTTGTTCATGATAATAGTCTATTGTTCATGCTATAATTGTATTAACAGGAAACAATAATACATGTGTGAATAAATAGATCACAATGTGTCCCTAGCAAGCCTCTAGTTGGCTAGCTCGTTAGTCAATAGATGATCATGGTTTCCTGATCATGGGCATTAGATGTCATTGATAACGGAATCACATCATTGGGAGAATGATGTGATGGACAAGACCCAATCCTAAGCATAGCACTAGATCGTATTGTTCGTATGCTAAAGCTTTTCTAATGTTAAGTGTCTCTTCCTTCGACCGTGAGATTGTGCAACTCCCGGATATCATAGGAGTGCTTTGGGTGTATCAAACGTCACAACGTAAGTGGGTGACTATAAAGGTGCACTACGGGTACCTCCGAAAGTGTCTGTTGGGTTGGTACGAATCGAGATCGGGTTTTGTCACTCCGTGTGACGGAGAGGTATCTCTGGGCCCACTCGGTAGAACATCATCATGAGCTCAATGTGAATAAGGACTTAGTCACACGATGACGTGCTATGGAACGAGTAAAGAGACTTACCGGTAACGAGATTGAACAAGGTATAGGTATACCGACGATCGAATCTTGGGCAAGTTCTATACCGACAGACAAAGGGAATTGTATACGGGATTGATTGAACCCTTGACATCGTGGTTCATCCGATGAGATCATCATGGAGCAAGTGGGAGCCACCATGGGTATCCAGACCCCGCTGATGGTTATTGGCCGGAGAGGTGTCTCGGTCATGTCTGCCTGTCTCCCGAACCCGTAGGGTGTACACACTTAAGGTTCGATGACGCTAGGGTTATAGGGAATTGTTACACGAGGTTATCGAAAGTTGTTCGGAGTCCCGAATGAGATCCCAAACATCACGAGGAGCTCCGGAATGGTCCGGAGGTAAAGATTGATATATAGGACGGATGGTTTCGGACACCGGAAGTGTTTCGGGCATCACCGGTAACGTACCGGGACCACTGGGACCACCGGAGGTGGCCCCGGGGGTCCACCGAAGGGGGCAACGACCCCGGGAGGTAAGGTGGGCCAAGTGGGGGAGGGAACCAGCCCCTAGGTGGGCTGGTGCGCCTCCCCACTCAGCCCAATGCGCAGGGGAGAGGGAAGGGGGGGGGGCAAACCCTAAGCCACATGGGCCTAAGGCCCACCAAGGGTGCGCCACACCCCTCCTCCCCCCCTTGGACGCCGCACCAACCCCCATCTAGGGCTGCCTCCCCCGAGGAGAGGGAAACCCTCAAGGGGGCGTAGCACCTCTCCCCCCCTATATATAGTGGGCACTTTTGGCCATTAGGGATCAGACTTTTGCCTCTCCCTCGGTGCAACCCTGCCCTTCTTCCTCCTCCTCTCTGCCGGTGCTTGGCGAAGCCTTGCTGGGAGACCTCGTCTCTCCATCGACACCACACTGTCATGCTGTTGGAGTTCTTCCCCAACTTCTCCCTCCTCCTTGCTGGATCAAGGTGCGGGAGACGTCACCGGGCTACACGTGTGTTGAACGCGGAGGTGCCGTAGTTCGGCACTAGATCGGAATCACACCGCGATCTAAATCGCTGCGATACGACTCCATCAACCGCGTTCTAGTAACGCTTCCGCTTAGCGATCTTCAAAGGTATCAGATGCTCTTAGCCCTCTCTCGTTGTTGGTCTCTCCATAGGAAGATCTGAACATGCGTAGGAAAATTTTGAATTTATGCTACGTTACCCAACAAACTCTGCTACAGCTGGTGAGACTGACCCTGCTCCAGCTGCTGCTTCTAAGCCAGCTGATCACTCTGCTCCAGCTGATGCTTCAAAGCCAGCTGATGACTCTGCTCCAGCTGGTGCTTCAAAGCCAGCTGATGAAAATGTCTCTGCTGAGAAAACACCTTCACCAAAAGCTTCAAAGGTGAAGAAAATGACTCCGTCCGCATCAGACATGAAAAAGACCAGGGCTGCTGAAAAGGAAGCCAAGAAAAGAAAAGCTTCAACAGTAGAAGAATCCACTGAGGCGAAGCGCCTCAAAGAACTTGAACAAAATGCTCCTCTGGATCCTGTGCCTCTTAACAACGCTCCATCATATGAGATGATTCCCTTCGCAAGCGAAGACCATGAGCAAGGGGCATATGAGTAAATGAAGAATGCTGAATCTGAGGAACATACTGATGAGGAAATTCACATTGATGACAGTCATCAGCCCTCCATTCCTCATGAAGTAACTGCACAAGGATCAGCTGCACCAGCTGATGAATCTGGCTCCGTCACCAAGCAAACTGAGGAAGAACAAAGTGAAAATCCTCAGCCTGATGAAAGTCACAGTCCTAAGCAAAATCCTCAACCTGAGGATCAGGCTGACCCCACTCCTCCTCCTCGTGAGAAAAACCCTCAAGCTGAGGCTCAGGATGAACCAATTCCTCCTCCATAGCAAAACCCCCAACAGGAGGCTCCGGTTGACGACATTCCTTAGCCTGAAGCTCAACCAGAGCATGGTCCTCAGCCTGAAGCTCAAGCGGATGAAATTCCTCACCCTGAGGACCATGCTGAGGAAAATGCACTAGACCCAGACAATGCCGTTGTCGGCCTCAACCCAGAGTCTGCAATAGTTGTCTCCCCTCAAGTCCAGCCGCAAAATCTTTAGCCAATGCAGTGTCAGCCGTTCTCCAAGCGGCCAAAGTTTCAAAAGGAGTCCTTCTTTGAACAACGCATGTTCTTCACCGGAGAAAATCCCTATGACAAGCCTCGCATCAGGCATATGAAGTTTTGGACAAGGACACAACTCAACTACTATGCCTCTGTGTTGTGTGGAAGAAACAAGTTTTTCTAGCACATGCATATTCCTCACGTTGAGCTTGAAGAAATACCATGCTTTGCTCCAGTCCTCAACGTCCTTTTTGAAGCTGGACTCCTCCCAATGTGCTCGGATATCTGTGATTGGAACAGTGAGCTCATTATTCAATTCTATGCAACTCTTCACATCTCAGGAGATCCAACAGACATCAACACATGGGTGCTAGACTGGATGACGCAAACCACACACTTCAAGGCTCCTGCCAATGAGCTACTGCGTGAACTACCAGTATCAATTCCCTCAGAGCAGGCTGTGAAGCTTTATGATGAACGTGAGCTGCCTAACAAGCTGATGGATGTCCTCATGAAGCCTTTGGCTAAGGGGCAACCACCAAGAACAACCATCCTGATCCATGAGCTCAAATATGAACCCAGGACGGTTTACAGAATCCTCTGCAGCGTTCTTGCGCCAATCAAGGGACATGATGATGAAGAAGATGTCGTAGGCATCATGAAGAATATCCTCTTCAACATCATACATGGTATTCCCATCAACATTCATGATTTCTTCTTGAGGACTTTGGCCGAGAATGCAATGTCTCCTTTTGACCACAAGATATATGCTCCATGGATCATGAGATTCATCAAAACAAGGTCAGGCATCAATTATGACGCTGATTTCAACAACCATGACGGTTATATGCCTCCTATAAGGGTCAACAAGAAGACTTTCGAGCCTGTTGAAGGAAAAGCCAAGTCCATCATTAATGAAGGTAGTCGGCCCCTTGATGGCCAATTCAGAGAGCCCGAAGCTTATTCTTCATGGGATGACACTTAAACCCATCCTCCAAGTCATGTCGCTCCTCGGGTGATGAATACCAGAGAGCTCTTCTCAGTCTTCACCAGAAGGTGGATCAGAATCACAAGTGGGTAAAACGCTAGTTCGACACCATTCTGAAAACCCTCAATGAAACACAGAATGCTGTGAAGCTTAGCCATTATTATCTTCATGAGGTTTTTGATCGCACCTGGGCTACACTGGCTCATCTGAAGACTCCAGCAGAACTTGAAGAATTGGAGTTTGTGCGGGACTTCGACTGGTCGTGGCCACCAAAGAAGAAATTCAGGCCAATTCCAGTTCCAGACCTTGAGGACAGTTCTTTTTCTTCATTCTGCACTGCTGAATAAGATGAAGAACAACAAGCCACTGCCGCCGGTCCAAGGAGGAAGTCTGCTCCCAAGAATCCTCACGCGTCTTCCTCAACTGCCAAGGAGTGAAAGTTTTCACAGGCGTTAGTCCTCAGTTTGTCCCTTTTTGTCACTTGATGAAAAAGGGGGAGAAACTTGAGAGTTAGTCTTCACGCGGGATATTTTGGGGGCTTATGAACTATATTTAAGTTACAAACTCTTGGCTCTTCTGAAGTGTTTTACGTAATGAGTTGTAACTTAAGCCCGATGGTACTCTGATGCTTTTGAACATTTTTCTTCGCATGCTTATTCCTCAAAATTTTAATGCACGCATGCTGGAATTCGTCAGATACCATTTCTCATCATGCATCCTCAATTTCTTCATACTATATGTCATATGTATGCATAATTTACAAGACTCAGGGGGAGAACTCCATGATATAAATCATTAATGTGCATTTGCTGTGAAAGCAAAATCCTCAAGATATGCACATCTTCAGGGGGAGTCTCTCTGAATCTTGATTTCAAAATTCCTCAAATCAGTATTTACACTTCATATTTTTATCCCTGTTGAAGACTTAACCTAATTGTCATCAACCACCAAAAAGGGGGAGATTGTAAGTGCATCTAGTGCCCCTTAGTGATTTTGGTCGTTTGAAGACTTATAGGTTAAGTATCTAATGTGTTCTTGAGTGTACACATGATCTATAAGTCGCTAAGGAGTTTGAAATATTCGATGAATATTGACCCTGATGGGGTTATAGTCCTAGGGTAGGGTCATAGGCCTGCCCTATAAGTCCTGCCCAAGGACTACCCTTCATAAGGGATAAGGCCCTTAGTCAGTTCCGACTGAATTAAGGACTTCCCATCATCCAGTCGGTGACGAATCCTCCATCACTCAGTCAGAGATGAGCATTCAGAGTGTATCAAACTAACCGACTGGATTCCACTCTGTGCATCGTAACCCCCCTCAAGGGAAAGGGTCATACATTTCCATGTGCCTTCATTAGCATTTAAGACGTACGTTACCTGTAACGTAGGCATTTATTCGCCACTACTCCACCCCTGTGCACCGAACCGTTGGGAAGGGCAGCGCACTCTATATAAGCCACCCTTCCCCACTGGTGCAGGGGTTAGCAATTCACTGTAATCCATATTCCACTCGACAACAAGCTCCCAAGAGCACCGAGAAGTAGGGCTATTACCTCCACCGTTGAGGGGCCTGAACTCATACAACCTCGCCGTAGCTAAGGCTCTGCCCATCCTTTCGTACCCTACACATCTACTGTCAGGCTTATACCCACTGCCCCGCTCAGTAAAGAGCCCCTTCTTCTATACATCGCGGCTACAAATCAAGTCGTCAGCACTGTTCTCACAGTCGAACGAGAAGAAGAAGGCAAATCATACAAAGTTCAGCGGCCAGTGTATTATGTCTCCGAAGTCCTGACTCCTTCCAAGCAGAGGTATCCCCACTATCAAAAACTTATCTACGGGATTTACATGACTGCGAAGAAGGTGGCTCATTATTTCCAAGACCACTCGGTGTCTGTCATTTCTGATGCTCCGTTGTAGGAAATCCTCCACAATCGGGACGCATCGGGTCGAGTGGCGAAGTGGGCAATGGAGATGTTATACTGCGACATCAAGTTCGGGGCCAAGAAAGCTATAAAGTCTCAAGCTCTGGCTGACTTCATAGCAGAATGGGTAGAACAACACCAACCGACCCACATCTACTCGGCTCATTCGACAATGTTCTTCGATGGGTCCAAGATGATGAATGGCTCGGGCGCTGGCATTGTGATCATATCGCCAAAGGGTGACAAACTCAAGTATGTGTTGCAGATACACTTTGATTCCTCAAACAATGAGGCAGAGTATGAAGCTCTCCTTTATGGACTGCGTATGGCCATCGCACTCGGCGTCCGTCGCCTGATGGTCTATGGCGATTCGGATTTGGTGGTTAATCAGGTGATGAAGGAGTGGGACGTCAGGAACCCACCATGACCACATACTGCAATGCAGTGAGGAAGCTCGAGAAAAAGTTTGAAGGTCTAGAACTCCACCATGTTCCACGACTGAAAAACCAAGCAGCTGATGAGTTGGCAAAACTCGGATCCACTCGGAGACCAGTCCCGAGTGACGTCTGCCTCGAGCACCTCCGCCTCCCCTCAGTTAAAGAAGATCCTTTCACAGAGGAACCAGTGCAACCAAAGAGCTCGACAGATCCGACTGAAGTCGAAGTACCTGTTGTGGTTGATTTGATCATGGAGATTCTTGCTATCATCCCCGATTGGACTGTGCCAATCATTGCATACATCCCGAGGCTAGAATTACCGGAAGACGAAGTCCAAGCCAGACAGATCGTCCGCAGGTCAAAGTCGTTCACTGTCATCGATGGACAGTTGTACAAGGAAAGCGTTTCAGGCATCCTTCAACGATGCATCTCCCCTAAGGAGGGACAGTTAATCCTAGAAGAAATTCACTGGGGAACCTGCGGTCATCACGCCTCTTCAAGAGCAATCGTCGCCAAAGCATTCAGAGCTGGATTCTTTTGGCTGCAGGCGAATGAAATGGCGAAAGATATGGTCGACCGATGTGAAGGCTGTCAGTTCTACTCTAACAAGTCCCACAAGCCAACATCTGCGTTGAAGACAATCCCTCTTGTTTGGCCGTTTGCGGTACGGGGATTAGATACAGTCGGTCCATTCAGGACAGGTCAAGGGGGATTCACACATCTGTTGGTGGCAGTCGACAAGTTCACAAAGTGGATCGAAGCCAAGCCCATCAAGAAGCTCGACGCCCTAACGGCCATCAAGTTTGTCAGGGACATCATCTCCAGATTCGGGGTACCTCACAGCATAATCACTGACAACGGAACAAACTTTGACTCGGACAGATTCAAAGGTTTCCGTACAGGCCAAGGTATCCGAGTGGATTTTGCATCTGTGGCGCATCCCCAAACAAACGGGCAAGCAGAGCGGGCGAATAGACTTATTCTGCAAGGTTTGAAGCCTCGACTACTGCGAGAGGTGGGACATGCCGCTGGCGCATGGGTCACTGAGCTACCTTCGGTCGTTTGGGGTCTCCGCACAACCCCAAATAGATCTACAGGGCGATCCCCGTTCTTCCTCGTTTACGGAGCAGAGACAGTCCTTCTGAGTGACTTGCTTCACAACGCTCCACGAGTTGAACTCTTCTCCGAAGCTGAAGCAGAACAAGCAAGGCAATACGGAGTGGATCTTCTAGAGGAGGAGCGCGAGATGGCACTGACTCGCTCAACCATTTATCAACAAGATCTGCGGCGCTTTCACGCGCGACACGTCAGAAGTCGTACATTTCAAGCAGGCGACCTGGTGCTCCGAGTGGATCAGCAGAGACCTCACAAGTTGGCTCCCGCCTAGGAAGGACCCTTCATCATCACCAAGGTGCTAAACAACGGAGCATACTGACTCTACAACATCGACAGGGAAACGGACGAGCCGCGAGCATGGAACGGAGATCTCCTAAAGCGCTTCTACAGGTGACCGTTGACTGAAGCAATGTAAAGAACAAGTATCAGTGAAATAATACAAAGCGGATTGAGTTTTTGCAGATTCAAAATTCTTCCGCGGTCGGAGACACCGGTCTCAAAAAAAAAACTTAGCTGCGATCACGAATCGCCTAAGTATTAACTTTCTCCGAGTGTGCACTAAACGTCGCACTCGGGGACTTAGCTACGATCCCGAATCGCCTAAGTATTAACTTTCTCCGAGTGTGCACTAAATGTTGCACTCGGGGACTTAGCCGCGATCAAGAATCGCCTAAGTTCTAACTTTCTCCGAGTGTGCACTAAATGTTGCACTCGGGGACTTAGCTGCGATCCCGAATCGCCTAAGTATTAACTTTCTCCGAGTGTGCACTAAACGTCGCACTCGAGGACTTAGCCGCGATCAAGAATCGCCTAAGTTCTAACTTTCTCCGAGTGTGCACTAAACGTCGCACTCGGGAACTTAGCCGCGATCAAGAATCGCCTAAGTTCTAACTTTCTCCGAGTGTGCACTAAACGTCGCACTCGGGGACTTAGCTGCGATCCCGAATCTCCTAAGTACTAACTTTCTCCGAGTGTGCACTAAACGTCGCACTCGGGGACTTAGCCGCGATCAAGAATCGCCTAAGTTCTAACTTTCTCCGAGTGTGCACTAAACGTCGCACTCGAGGACTTAGCTGCGATCCCGAATCGCCTAAGTATTAACTTTCTCCGAGTGTGCACTAAACGTCGCACTCGGGGACTTAGCCGCGATCAAGAATTGCCTAAGTTCTAACTTTCTCCGAGTGTGCACTAAACGTCGCACTCGGGGACTTAGCTGCGATCCAGAATCGCCTAAGTATTAACTTTCTCCGAGTCTGCACTAACCGTCGCACTCGGGGACTTAGCTGCGACGCCTAAGTACAAATTTTCTCCGAGTGTGCACTAACCATCGCACTCGTGGACTTAGTTGCAATCACGAATCGCCTAACTACACACTTTCTCCGAGTGTGCACTTAACGTCGCACTCGGGGACTTGCCTGCGATCAAGAATCGCTTAAATAAGAAGCTTCCTTCGCGTGTATCTCACGGATCCACTCGGAGGCTTAGCAGACCCTCATTGAGGCTTATGTAGATGTCAAGACCACTAACAATTACATGAGTAGCAGAACCTCATTGAGGCTCATTTAGATGTCAAGACAACTGACAATTACATGAGTAACAACTCGCTCCGAGTACGACCTTACTGTCGCACTCGAAGACTTAGCCGCCATCACGAATCGCCTAAGTACACAATTGCCTTCGAGTGTATCCCACAGATCCACTCGGAGACTCAACAGATCCTCAGTGAGGCTCATGTCGATGGCAAGACAACTGAAAATTACATGAGGAGAAGAACCTCATTGAGGCTCATGTAGATGTCAAGACAACTGGCAATTACATGAGTAACAACTCGCTCCGAGAACGACCTTACAGTCGCACTCCAAGACTTAGCCGCAATCACGAGTCGCCTAAGTACTCAATTGCCTTCGAGTGTATCCTACAGATACACTCGGGGACTCAGCAGACCCTCAGTGAGGCTCATGTCGATGTCAAGACAACTAACAATTACATGAGTAGCAGAGCCTCATTGAGGCTCATGTAGATGTCAAGACAACTGACAATTACTTGAGTAACAACTTGCTCCGAGTACGACCTTACAGTCGCACTCGAAGATTTAGCCGCGATCACGAATCGCCTAAGTACTCAATTGCTTTCGAGTGTATCCTGCAGATCCACTCGGAGACTCAGTAGACCCTCAGTGAGGCTCATGCAGATGTCAAGACAACTGACAATTACATGCTCCGCATGTTTGCCATTGGCTTCACCAAGAAACGCCAAACAAAAACCATGAGCCAAAATCGTGTCAACAACTCTTTGGCAAAAGCAGAGCAAAAGATTCGATTCAAATTCAAAGTTCGCCTAAAGATAGCTGGTTCGGTGTAGATCAAGATTATCCACACCGAACCACGAATGTGACGGCCAACAGCAGTGGCCCAAGTTTCATAAAGCTAACACTCGGCATACCGAGGTAAAAGTTTTCTTAAACGTCGTCAGGACTGGCACTGGGACCGGCAGGCTCCACGAATGTGTCGAGGTCGATCCCGTCTGCAATGCGAGTGGCGCTCTCAAGGAAGGTCTCCATGAAATTTTCGAATCGAAGCTTTTTGGTGTTGGCGACTTGCAACGCCTTCAGCTTCTCTTTGCGAGCCTCCTTGCAGTGTACTCGGACCAGCGACAGAGCGACTCCGCACCACAGCGAGCCGCAAACTTCTTCCACGCTTGCACTCGGTTCAGGACCTCCTCTAGCCGAGTCATCAAGCCTTCCATCTCGTGCCGAGTCTCGTCTTTAGGCCAAAGCTCCTTGTCGATTCGGCCGACGACCTCTCTCAGTTGACCGATGAAAGGTCCCACTTTGCCCAGGCGAATGTGCGCTCGGAGCATATCTCGATTGGCGTCATCACCGAGTGGAACGTTCGGAAGAATCAAACGCTCAACGTCAGCTGCTTCAGCCTCAGCGTCCATGCAAAAATCTGCAACGACAGGACGAGCAAAAAGTAAGCACAACATGAAATACACAGTCAAGAAGCACTCGGAAAAACATAACTTACCACCGAGAAGCGCTATCATCTTCCGTGCCCAGTCACTGACGTAATTCTCCTGTGCTATGCACCGCCTGTTCAACACTTGCATCTGTCCCATCAGCTCGGTCCTTTGTTTCCCCATTTTCTCCACTTCAGCCGCCAATGCCTTGTTTGCCTCACGGGCCTCCTCCAAGGACTTTTCTCGTTCAGCCAGAACATCCTTCATACCAGCCAAGGCAACCATTGTTGCATCCAGTTCCCCAGCAAACTAAACCTTTTCAGCACTCAGAGTCTCGTACGCTGCTCCCATCTCGCAAGTTTTCTGCAAGTCAGCGCCAAGAGACGATCCGACAAATTCAACGAGGACAACAATAAATATTCTAAGTTCTTCGGACCCCTGCCGACGCAAGCAGTCGACAACGGTCTCGGGGACTACACCCAGTGGGTTCACTAAGAGTGACCCCACTGGCATGAAGCTCAAACAGGTCAGCCCTATTGAGATACATGACAACAAACAAACCTATGAGGTTACTACTACCCGACCTGAGTAAAATTACTCTCGGGGACTCATCCAGTAGGTGCACTCGGAGTGCCCCCACCGGTAACATTCGAACAGATTAGTTTTTGATCTGATCAAGTTAAAGAAAATGTGTATAAAGACAACTGCCGGTGCAAGCACTCGACAGAAGTCTCGGGGACTACACCCACTGGGTTCACTAAGAGTGAACCCACTGCACAATAATCATACTCTATCCGAGTGCATTGCTCAAACACCCAGTGGGTTACAAGAGGAAAGTAAATACTTACTATCCCACTTACTCGGATATCGTCCCGCAGTTCCAAGCTTCGTTTGTACACGGACGCGATGGAGTCGTACGCTCTCTTGGCCTCTCCCGCCATCAGCTCCGCCTGCACCATGGCCTCCTTGGCAGCTCCCACCTGATCTTCCGGGAGGCGCTGGACGTTGTACTGGATAGTCGACGGACCAGGCATCGTAGGAGACTCCTTGGGCATCCCAAGGCCTGCTCCAGTCGGTTCAGCAGCGATCAACGCCGTTTCAGTCGACGACATCGTCTCAGTCGGCGGCGCGTCCATGGCGAGAGTAGTAACCGGAGGAACAACCTCAAGGACAGGCACCGCAGCTTGCTCAAACCTCCTCTGGTCGCCCTCCTCCACATAAATCACCCCTAAGGGAAACCCGACCGAACGGCGTGAGACCACAGGAAAAAGGCAAGACCAAAGACAGAATTCGTGATGCAATAATGTAAACTCTCCGAATCGCCACGACACACCTGGCTGGGATGTGACAACGTTGTCCATGTCCATGGGATCGTCCCCCTGGCGTGCCGGAGAGGTGGCAGAGGTGGCAACTGTGTCGAGTAAAATTCATTCGACCAATAAGCAAGAGTTCAATCAAATACTGGAAGAAGATAGAAGAACAATGCACTTACATTGAGGTGACGGGAACTGCGACCCTCATCCGCGACAAAGCCTTCCGAGGCTTAGATCCACTCGGTTTAGCCGCCTTAGAGGGCTGGCCCGCAGGCTCAACAGTAGAGTCCCTGGTCCTCTTTGTGCTCTGAGCACTCGGAGCCACGGGAAGGGCCGGCGAGGCACCCGGTACCACAGGAGCAGCTGGCGGCGCACTCGAGGATGCTAGAGGGGCCGAAGGAGCCACAGGTTCATGACGACGTTTAGTTCGAGGCTCTGGCGGTGGAGGTGGCGAGTTCTGCTCCTCGTCTGCCTCTTCTTCTTCTGCGGACTCCTCCTCCGTCTCCCCACTGTCGGAGACGTACTCGACGCTCTCCATGCTGCCCTCCTGGCTGCCTTCCTCCTCCTCGGCCGTATTCCCGTTCGAGACATGAGAAAACCAGTTAGTCCACGCGTGCACAAGATACAGTCGACAACATCAGACGTCAGACAGTGATTCAAGAAAGCGATAAATCTAAGATAGTTGTGTGCAGTCGACAAGTTATACTCACTTCGTTCAGAGGAGGGTTGTCCGCACGGAAGGCCTTCACTCGCCGGCTCCTCTAGGGTTTTCGCAGGCGCCTGTGATGTTGAGGACCCACGACTCCACCGTCTCCCCGGTCACGCACTCGACGTTAGTCCGAATGGAGTCCTCAGGCCCTGTATAGTGCCACATGGCGTGGTGTCGAGCTTGCAGAGGCTGAATACGCTGACCCAGGAAAACCTCCAGCAAATCTATGCCGGTGACTCCCCTTCGGACGACCTCTACAAGCGCATCGACCAGATGCTGGATCTGGGTCTTCTCCGCCTTCATGAGCGCGAGCTGCCTAGGCGGAGCCGATCGGTCTAAGCTAAAAGGAGGCAGTCCAGTTGTGGCATTCGGGCAAGCAACGTCCTGGCAGTGGAACCATGTCGACTGCCAGTTCCTAACAGATTCACTCAACTGAAGAGCGGGATAGCTACTTTTACTCTTCTTTTGGAAGCCTAAGCCTCAGCAGAGCTGGAGGAGGTGAGTTTTATCATCCGACTGGTTAAGCCGTTTGATGGTTTGGGATCTAGCAGAGAAGATGTGTTTGAAAAGCCCCCAATGGGGAGGACATCCGATGAAACACTCGCACAACACGACGAAGGCAGAGAGATGAGCTATGGCATTTGGGGAAAATGGTGGAGCTGCGCCCCGAAGTGGTTCATTATACCTTTGAAGAAGGGATGAGGAGGCAGAGAGAAACCTCGGTGCACGTGGCTGAGCAGCAAGACGCGCTCCCCTCCCGGGGCGCCGGCTCGGTCTCGCCCTGCGCCAGCAACCTCCACGACTTGTGCGCAATTATTCCGTGCTCCACCAACTCCAGCAAGTTGTCCTCTGTCACCGTGGAGGGTAGGAAATCCCCCTGGATCCAACCCGCCGGTAGCGCTCGCTGCCGCCGCTGAGCAGGAGCCGCTGCCTTCCCCTTCTTCTTCCGCGCCTCTAGCTTGCTAGTCTGCCCCTTTGTCATGGCGGAGGCTGTAGATTCGCGAGGGAGAAGGAGAAGGAAGGAGCTTGGGATGCGCAGGGGATGGCGAGAGAAGCGGGGAAAGTGCAAGTTATTCGGCGAGTGTAACGAAAAACCCTCGTCGCAGAGGTTTAAATAAGGTTCCGACTGGGTCAGTAGCAAGTGGCCCCGAAATCTTATCCCCCGACCGGTTGCTGCGATATTAGTGGAGAAGATGAATGCACGGGAATCGAGGCATCAGATACTACTCGATCGCGATGTCGTCATCCCCGCTGAGCGCGCGGCAACCGAAATTTGAGGATCCTGGAAAATCCGCCGCTATCAGTTGACTGGTCACGTCAAAAGATACCACAGAAGCACTCGGTCCCTGACGGTTCGTTTCACAAACACATGCACTCGGATCATTGGTAAAAGAAGATAAAATGGATCGGGGCAGACAACGCCAAAGTTGCATCCGTACCAGTCGGATCCGTACTCCAAGCATCGCTTCTTCGTTCCAACCCCAATCCATTCGGGGACTAATGATGGGGTTATTGTCCTAGGGTAGGGTCATAAGCCTGCCCTATAATCCTACCCAAGGACTACCCTTCATAAGGGATCAGGCCCTTAGTCAGTTCCGACTGAATTAAGGACTTCCCATCATCCAGTCAGTGACGAATCCTCCATCACCAGTCGGAGATGAGCATTCGGAGTGTATCAAACTAACCGACTGGATTCCACTATGTGCATCGTAACCCCCCTGGAGGGAACCGGTCATACGTTTCCATGTGCCTTTATTAGCATTTAAGACGTACGTTACCTGTAACGTAGGCATTTATTCGCCACTACTCCACCCCTGTGCACCGAACCGTTGGGAAGGGCAGCGCACTCTATATAAGCCACCCTTCCCCACTGGTGCAGGGGTTAGCAATTCACTGTAATCCATATTCCACTTGACAACAAACTCCCAAGAGCACTGAGACGTAGGGCTATTACCTCCACCGTTGAGGGGCCTGAACTCATACAACCTCGCCGTAGTTAAGGCTCTGCCCATTCTTTCGTACCCTACACATCTACTGTCAGGCTTATACCCACGACAGACCCCTAAAAATGTATATCATTGGTTGAAGAAATTGGTCTGAAGCTGAAGAATTGAATCATGAAGAATTTGTGATGAAATTGATATTCCTCATGAAGATATTGAAATTGAGGAATTCGGTGTGTCCTGAAGAAAATCAATCTGAAGACTTTGAACCATGAAGATTTATTCTTTCTGTTTTGTTTTCTTCACACTTGAGTAATAGGAACACCGTACTGTTAAAGGGGGTCAAGGTAACAAATTGGAATGAATTTCCCCATGATGCTCAACCCAAGCCTAATCCTACCAAAAGCCTCAAGTGAGGAATATGAGAGACATGAGGACTCTCACAGTTGAGGGTCCCGACCGTTATCGATAGCCATGCCACATCATTGGTCTTATCCACACCAACGTTCAGATTATTTAAGGGCATTAATGTCAAATCATGTCGGGATGCTCCCAGGCTATAAATAGCCGCCCCCCACAACCATTAGCTGGTTGGCTGCTCCGTTAGAAACTGACACTTGTCATAAGAGCAACCCAAATTCTTTAGAGTCTTCGAGAGTAATTCATCAGTTAGGAAATACCCCAAACACCAAACCACAAACCGAAAACCAAGTGATTGAGCATCACTGAAGAAGTTCTTCTTGTGTGGGACTGAAGCCTTTTACCTTTGAGGACTTTGCATCCTCCCTACGGTTAGGCGTCATGGTCTAGAGCAATCCAGCAGTCAATTGTGGATCGCCAGGTGACCAAGTTTGTGAGGGTTTGGAAGTCTGCCCTGAAGACTTACCACAAGTGTTGCGCGAGTACTGTGTGTTCTTGTCCCAAGGAGAATACGGTAGGGACTATGTGTCCCAGGACTGTGTGTCCTTTAGTTTCAATACCAAGCTGCTCCAAACCAAATGTACAACTGTCACAATAGTTGGAACTGGGTCATCAACCACCGTCTTCACTGTGAAACGGGTTCTATTTCCTCAACTCTTTATATTCCTCAAATTGTGTGTTGATGATTTTCACTGTCACTGTTTGAAGAATTTGCTGAAGACTTTCTCTGAAATTCCTCAACCCCAAATTCTTCACGCAAGTTAATCCTCATTTGTTTTATGCGTGCCTGCATACTGTGCAAACTGTTTTCATATTCTTCATCCTGAAAAACTGCTGTAGTGAAACTTTGCACTCCTGATCTTTTACTGTTTCCGCTGTAAGTTAGTCATCAGTGAGGAATTTCCTCAAAAGGAATTTCCTCAGTGATGAAATTCTAAAAATCTCCTATTCACCCCCACTCTAGTCGATATAACGCACTTTCAGTTACCGTACCACTCTGTAGTAGTACGCGACCTTGTCGACCTGCGAGGTTTGTAGTAACTCGATTCGAAGCTCAATGATCACCATCATCATTTTTCCACTTCAATTGGTGTAGGCGCCACAGGAACAACTTCCCACGCCCTGCTACACACTGGTTGAAGTGACAGTTCAATAACCTCATCAAGTTCCACCACCCTCCCAGTCAATTCTTTCGAGAGAAACCTTTCCTCGAGAAAGGACCCGTTTCTAGAAACAAACACTTTGCTCCCACATCTGAGATAGGAGATGTATCCAACTGTTTTGGATATCCTATGAAGATGCATTTATCTGCTTTGGGTTCGGGCTTTATCAGACTGAAACTTTTTCACATAAGCGTTGCAGCCCCAAACTTCCAAGAAACGACACCTTAGGTTTCTCCAAACCATAGTTCTTACTGTGTCATCTCAACGGAAATATGCGGTGCCCTATTTAAAGTGAATGCAGTTGTCTCTAATGCATAACCCATAAACGATAGTGGTAATTCGATAAGAGACATCATAGTATGCGCTATATCTAATAGGGCGCGGCTATGAAGTTTGGACACACCATCACACTATGGTGTTCTAGGTGGTAGGAATTGAGAAACAATTTCCACATTGTCTTAAGTGTGTACCAAAACTTGCAACTCAGATATTCATCTCTATGATCATATCATGGACAGTTTATCCTCTTGTCACGACGATCTTCACTCTGAAATAGCTTTGAAGTTTTGAATATTTCAGACTTGTGATTCATCAAGTAAATACTCCTATATCCACTCAAATCATCAGTGAAGTAAGAACATAACGACATCCACTGCGCGCCTCAACACTCATTGGACTGCACACATCAAAAATGTATTACTCCCAATAAGTTACTCTCTTGTTCCATGTGGTATGTTTTGCATGTCTCAAGTGATTCAAAATCAAGTGAGTCCAAATGATCCATCTGCATGGAGTTTTTTCATGTGTTCATACCGATAGGTATGGTTTGCATGTCTCAAACGTTTCGAAAATGAGTGAGTACCAAGATCCATCAGCATGGAGCTTCTTCATGCATTTTACACCAACATGACTAAAGTGGCAGTGCCACAAGTAAGTGGTACTATCATTACTACTTTGTATCTTTTGGCACCAATATTATGAACATGTGTAACACTACGATCGAGATTCAATAAACCACTGAGGGTAATTATTCAAGCAACTAGAATAACTAGTATTCGTTTTAAATGAATAATCGTATTGCAATAAACATGATCCACTACTAGGAAAACAGTTTTTAACGACGGTATATGTGGTTGTTAAAGGTCGGATTGTGGTCGCTAAAGATCATTAACAACCACAATCTTTTGGTCATAGTAGGCTCCGTCGTTAAAGGTATAATGACCACATACCTTTTGTGGTCGTTATTCTTGTAACGACGGGATGGTGTGCGATCGTCAGTTCAATGGAAATAACAACCACAATTGTGGTCGTTAATGACCACTTTTGTCGTTGCTAATAATATTATCACACTGAACATAGTATCATTAGCGAGCATTTTCTTCACACTTGGATATCCTTCAGATCCATTTATATTTAGTATAACTTTGTGTTCAACGATCACTTATGCATCATCCAACATTTCAGTATTAACATCCACATTAATATAGAAACAAAAGAATATGATTTGAAAGGATCATGGCCTCTTTTATTAATAATAGAAATACCAATATTCTCGCATACATTAAAATATCCCTAAGAAACTTCATGCTGGCTTCCATGAGAACTATCACTTACTAATCTACCACATAGAACACACTTAATTTTTAACCATTCTTGCACCATGCCATTGAACTTTTTCTTCGAGCACTGGCCGTGCTTGCTCACAATCTTATAGTTTAGAACCCAATTCAGCCTTACTAAATGTTGTCCCTCGCAAACCCTTGCTCTCTAGAACAACCAATATAGACGCTCATTTGTACCAGCAAAATCAAGTAACAACCATCAGAAGTCCTTCTCATCCTTCACCAATGACCGCAATGCCTCGCGATGTTACTTTTAGTGTGGACTATCCGTTCTACAAAAAACATTAATGATTTATAAGACAATACATATAAAAGAACTAGTAAAGAGAATAATATCATTAAGCAAATATTAATTGGAATGTTTCTTGTCTAATTCGAGCAAAACTTGATTTTTTTTATTTCTCGAGAAAAATGAACTATTTTGGTCATTGTTATGTACCCAACTACTTTTTAACGCATCTACCCAACTAATTAACACCAAACATTATTCATATCTGCTTAAAGAAAATACCATTATGCCAAAGAGTAAGTGATCTACATAGCTCAAAACAACATCCTGGTTTTTCTTGCCACCCTCGAGGAGAAGAGGAGTTTCTAAGTGGTGAGCATACAAAAACAGAGCATGCAAGGAGACATCAATTTTTGAGAATTTTAAGCTTACAAGAAAAACTTACGGTTACCTCGCCATGGAGCACGGGAACTGCACAATGGACCATGGTACTCTACAATGGCAATATTCTCTTCGGGATTCTACCAAATTAAAGAAAAATAGAAAAAAATATACATTAGGTATACATGAATATATATTGCACATGATATCTTCTTAGACGCCATTGCTCAATAATTTGGCAATGCTTACATTGACACATCTCCAGACATAGGAGTCAATACGCCATCCATTGACGAGGCCATTTTGGAAATCAAACACGTTATCTCTTCTTTTTAGTTCACGCAAACAAAATTATCAATCATGTACGTACAAGGTTATAAATAATTAGCAGCGAAACTCATTGTCCTCACTTTCAGATCAAGCATGTAAAAAAATGTGTTTGTGCTAAAAAGTATATGCGCGTACCTAGATAAGTGACACACGCATCTCCAAGCATCTCTTTACAAGACTGCACCATTACCTCCACAAAACTGCATCCATGTTTACATCTTCACTTTCAAAGAAAAAATGGTCGAGTGAAGAATTTAGTTAGTTAATTACCTGCTACGGAGTACATGGCAGGCTTTGCAGATCCCGACAATGCTCGTCACCAATATCTGTCATGTTCATTGCATGCGAGGGACTACAACCCAAATTGAACCTCGAGTTGCACTGCTTCTCCTTCCTAGACGAGTCATGCATCATATACGTATCCGCCTTCCCCTCCCATCTAACGTCCTGAACCAAGAACTGATTAGTGAACCACTCAAAATATCATCAGTCCGCTACTAGATATGGCCGATGCGGTAGCAGACCTGACATCATCAGCAAGCTAGAACTGAATGACAGGATAGGAGCATTGACCGCGTCACTGAAACTAGTAGTAGATCCTATGGAGACGGTGTTATAACTAACCTCGGTGTTGATCCTTTGAACCCCGTTGCGCTGCTCGTCGAGCACCCGAACAAGGGATCTGGTCCACTCGGACGACCTCGGCAACGAGCATTGATCCTCTGCTCCACTCGGATGACCTCGGTAGCGAGCGCATCTGGGTCGGCGTCCTGCAACGAGGAGGCGAGAGGTTGACGTGCGCATGCGGTGTTCATGCCGGTGGCGGCGGCATACTAAGGGGAGCAGCTCAATCTAAGAGGGGATGCGCCACCGTGGTTTACGTGGACGCGAGACTATAGGGATAGTTAGACGTGATTGTTGTGTATCTTCCTTTTATGTGCCTCGTTTCATCATCAGATAAAGGATGTTAATTACTCTAAAATAAAAGTATAAAATATATGAAGTAGTTAATCAACAACGACCACCAGACTAACAACGAGCATATCATCATTGTTGAGGAGGTTTTGTGGGGTTAGTTTAAATGTGGGACTAGTCATTGTACTAATAACAACCAAGATATGTTAGATGTTGGTCGTTATTGCCTTAATTTTTAGGAGTGATCCAATCATGTTCATGCTCAACGCAAACACCAAATAACAATTATTTAGGTTTAACACTAATACCGATGGTAGAGGGAGCATGCGATGTTTTGATCACATCAATCTTGGAAACACTTCCAACTCTTAGCGACACCTCACCTTTAGCTAGTCTCTGTTTATTCCGTAGCTTTTACTTTGAGTTACTAATTACTTAGCAACCGAACCGGTATCTAATACCCTTGTTCTACTAGGAGTACTAGTAAAGTACAAATCAATATCATGTATGAAAAATATACTTCTTTCGATTTTGCCAGCCTTCTTATCTACCAAGCATCTAGGGTAGCTCCGCCTCAGTGACCGTTCCCCTCATAACATAAGAACTTAGTCTCCGGTTTGGGTTCAATCTTGGGTTTCTTCATTAGAGCAGCAACTAGTTTGTCGTTTCATGAAGTATCCCTTCTAGCCCTTGCCCTTCTTGAAACTAGTGGTTTTACTAACCATCAACAATTGATGCTCCTTCTTGATTTCTACTTTCGCAGTGTCAAACATTGAGAATTGTTCAAGGATCATCATATCTATCCTTGATATGTTATAGTTCATCACGAAGCTCTAGAAGCTTAGTGGCAGTGACTTTGGAGAACCATCACTATCTCATCTGGAAGATTAACTCCCACTTGATTCAAGCGGTTGTTGTACTCAGACAATCTGAGCACATGTTGAATGATTGAGCTTTTCTACTTTACTTTGAAGACAAAGAATCTTGTCGGAGGTCTCATACCTCTCAACAAGGGCACGAGCATGAAATCTTAATTTCATCTCTTAGAACATCTGTCAAGTTCCGTGATGTTTTCAAAATGTCTTCGGCGCCTTGCTTCTAAGACTTTAAGTATTATGAACTGAACTATCACGTAGTCATCAAAAACGTGTATGTCAGATGTTTGCAACATCCACAGACAACGCTCGAGGTGCAGCACACCGAGTGGTGCATTAAGGACATAAGCCTTCTGCGCAACAATGAGGACAATCCTCACTTTTGCGGACTTAGTCCGCAAAGTTGCTACTATCATCTTTCAACAAAATTTTCTATAGGAACATATAAAAAACAGTAGAGCTATAGCGCAAGCTACATCATAATTCGCAAAGACCTTTTGACTATGTTCATTATAATTAGAGTTTAACTAATCAAATTACTTAATAAACTCCCACTCAAAAAGTACGTCTCTCTAGTCATTTGAGTGGTACATGATCCAAATCCACTAACTCAAGTCCGATCATCACGTGAGTTGAGAATAGTTTCAGTGGTAAGCCTCCCTATGCTAATCATATCAACTATACGATTCACGCTCGACCTTTCGGTCTCATGTGTTACGAGGCCATGTCTGCACATGCTAGGCTCGTCAAGTTTAACCCGAGTGTTCCGCGTGTGCAACTGTTTTGCACCCGTTGTATGTGAACATTGAGTCTATCACACCCGATCATCACGCGGTGCCTCAAAAAGACGAACTATCGCAACGGTGCATAGTCGGGGAGAACACAATTTCGTCTTGAAATTTTAGTGAGAGATCACCTTATAATGCTACCGTCGTTCAAAGAAAAATAAGGTGCACAAACAATTAATATCACATGCAATTCATAAGTGACATGATATGGCCATCATCTTGTGCTTCTTGATCTCCATCACTCAAGCACCGGCATGATCTTCTTCTCACCGGCGCCACACCATGATCTCCATCATCATGATCTCCATCATCATGATCTCCATCAATGTGTCGCCATCGAGGTGGTCGTGTTATCTATGCTATTACTACTAAAGCTACGACCTAGCAATATAGTAAACACATATGCAAACACAAATGTTAGTTTAAAGACAACCCTGTGGCTCCTGCTGGTTGTCGTAGCATCGACGTGCAAGTCGATATTAACTATTACAACATGATCATATCATACATCCAATATATCACATCACGTCAGTGGCCATATCATATCACAAGCATATCATGCAAAAACAAGTTAGACGTCCTCAAATTTGTTGTTGCATGTTTTACGTGGCTGCTATGGGTATCTAGTATGATCGCATCTTACTTACGCAAAAACCACAACGGAGATGTGCAAATTGCTATTTTACCTCTCCAAGGACCGCCTCGGTCAAAACCAATTCAACTAAAGTTGGAGAAACCGACACCCGCCAGTCATGTTTATGCAACGAGGTTGCATGTCAATCGATGAAACCAGTCTCTTGTAAGCGTACGAGTTATGTCGGTCCTGGCCGCTTCAATCCAACAATACCGTCGAATCGAGAAAATACAAAGGAGGGCAGCAAATCTAACATCACCGTCCACAAAACCTTTTGTGTTCTACTCGAGATAACATCTACGCATGAACCTAGCTGATGATGCCATTGTTGGGGAACGTTGGATGGGAAACAAAAAATTTCCTACGCACACGAAGACCTATCATGGTGAGGTCCATGTACGAGTGGAGATTTGGATTTAAGTACCCTTGTAGATCGCACAGCAGGAAGCATTAAGAAGCGCGGTTGATGCAGTGGAATGTCTTCACGTCCCTCGAACCGTCCCACGAACCGTCCCGCGATCTGTTCCACGAACCGTCCCGCGATCCATCCCATGATCCGTTCCGATCTAGTGCCGAGCGGACGGCACCTCTGCGTTCAACACACGTACAGCTCAACGATGATCTCGGCCTTCTTGATGCAGCAAGCAAGACGGAGAGGTAGATGATTTCTCCAGCAGCGTGACAGCGCGCTAGTGGTGGTGATGATCTACTCCTGCAAGGCTCCGCCCGAGCTCCGCAGAAATCCGATCTAGAGGTGAAACTGTGTGGTATAGGCTAGAGTTGCATGTGGCAAAGGTTTGTCTCAAATCAGCCCTAAACCACCAATATATATAGGAGGAAGGGGGAGGGTCTAGCCTTGAGGCACAAGGCCTCAAGGTGCGCCGGCCAAGGGGGAGGAGTTGGACTCCAACCCCAATTCGGTTTGGTGGGGAAGGAGTCCACTACTTCCTTCCCACCTCCCTCTTTCCTTTTTATTTTTATTTTATTTTCGTATTTTCTTATGTGGCACCATATCCCTCTTAGGCTGACTCCACTAGCCCAATAAGGACTTTTGGCGCCACCCTAGTGCTTTGGGCTCACTCCCGAGTGGGTGGGCCCCTCCCCGTAAATACCCGGAACCCATTAGTCACTCCCAATACACTACCGGAATTGCCCGAAACTTTTCGGTGACCAAATGAAACCATCCTATATTTTAATATTCATTTCCGGACCATTCCGGAAACCCTCGTGACGCCCATGTTCTCATTCGGGACTCCGAACAATATTCGGTAACCACACATATAACTCAGCTATACTGAAACATCATCGAACCTTAAGTGTGCAAACCCTGCGGGTTCGAGAACTATGTAGACATGACCCGAGAGACTCCTCGGTCAATATCGAATAGCGGGACCTGGATGCCCATATTCGATCTTACATATTTTCAGAAGATCTTATCCGTTGAACCTAAGTGTCAAGGATACATATAATCCCGTATGTCATTCCCTTTGTCCTTCGGTATGTTACTTGCCCGAGATTCGATCGTCGGTATCCGCATACCTATTTCAATCTTGTTGCATATGATTGTTATTGATTGTTATTGTTCTTACCGGTAGGCCCTGCTCCTCTGGATTCCACCGAATATCCGACTGATGCGGTAGGCAGTGGCACGGTGTACCAAGTGGCATCCGGATGGTGGGCTTGGGAACCCTGCGCACATTGTTTGGGGCCGTGGCGGAAACCTCGGCCGGACATCCGTGCGGGTTACCCTCAGATAGGCGATAGACCTAGACTAAGTATTAGCATGGTTAATGGTCGTGGCCGACTCCCTCGCTGGGCTTCCGCTTGAAGGTTGCCGAGGTGCATGTAGTGCACATGGCGATAAGTGGTGACATCGTGTGTGAAGAAGTACACCCCTGCAGGGTTATGATCTATTCGAATAGCCGCGTCCGCGGATATGGACTACTTGGAGACATATGTTGTTCATAGATAACTTTAATGGCTACTCATAAAATTGTCAAGATAAGCATGAGTGTCGTGGACGGCATTTCCGTATGGAGACGGAATGATTCCACGATGGAGTATTGTTGTGGTGTTAGTGGACTCGTGTGCGAGAAATCAAAGTTGTCAAAACTAATTTAAAATGCAAGTTGTCTAGCCGCAAGTCAAATGCTGGCTTTCCGCATGAAACCCCACAACTCCTTATTGATACATTGCATGAGTAGATAGATTATCCTAAAGTCTTGCTGAGTACTTTTGTACTCATGTTTCCTTAATAATTGTTGCAGAGGTTGTTAATGACCCTAATGGAGGGTTCTTCCTAGACATCGACGATGACGAGTAGCTGGTATCCCAGCTACGATCTGGCCCTAGGATGGGTCTGTAGATAGTCAGGCCATGTGCCTTTGTCTTTCCTTCTGTCCGTACTCAGACAACTTTACTCTTCCGCTGGTTTGTAACAATTGTGTGTATGACTTGTGATGATGGGTCGTGAGACCCCTACCTTGTAATATTATGTGTGTGGCTCTTCCGAGCCTTCTAAATAAAGTTTGTATGTTTATGGTTATGTTGTGATGCCACCGATGTATCTATACATATCGGTATGCCATGCGTACGTGTGTTGTACTTGATATGTATGGGGTTCGATTACCTAGCCGTAGGCTTTAGTAGCATTCCTTACAGGGAAATGCCCCTTTGTGATCCAACGAGCCATGGTAGTTCGCTACTGCTCCGGACACATTGGTTGACCGGCATGTGTCCTTCTTAGTTGCTGTGTCTGTCCCCGTTGGGGAAATGTCACGCGATGTAATGGAGTCCTTGTAGCTTGCTAAGTCTCGTCTACATTTGCTGGTGACCGACACCTGCTTTGTTGGGTCATGTATGCCTCTCCCTGTGCGGAACTGCCGCTTTGGTTTATGCCTAGACATGTCGATCCAGGTTCTTTATCATTGGATTGCTAGCGACACAATTGCATACGCGAGTCAAATGGCGCAAACGGTCCCGGCTAAGGTAAGGCTGCAGCCATGGGGATAACCGTGCGTGAGAACGCAAAGAGATGCGATGTGTTACAGGCTGGATTCCTATGGCTTAGGATCGGGGTCCCGACAGCGTTGGTATCAGAGACTGACTGACTGTAGGATTACTAAGCCAAACTGGTCGAAGTTGAGTCTAGAATTGCTTTAGTTATATATAAGGTAATTGTTTGTGGAAGGGAACGTAAGACTCTTGTTCTCTTCTCAAGTTATTCTATTCTGGTCATCCTCGTCTTTTCTGCGGGGATTAAGGACTAGGTTACTTACCTTCTCTCAGGCTTGTGCTTCTGATCGGTAGACTATAGGACAACGGGTCGAGAGTTATTTCGGGTTTCTTTTATCCCTAGGGAAAGGAAGTAAGTTTTGATGATCAGAGAATTGAACTTGATAGTTGAGTGGTTACGTTATCTTATTTTTATGGGTTGTCTCAAAATTGTTTTTGAGCATTTACAGCCATTATGCTGCCCAATTTTGTCTTCAGAGCTCTAATGCTTTGCATTACTCTCTATTTTCAGACGCCTGGCCGTCCTTCTCGTCAGGTGGTTCGTCTGACTAGGTGCATTGATGTGCCGGGTCATACGGCCATGCTAGTCAGGATGATGTCAGTGTTCGGTTACCGCTGGTACCCAGAGTACACAGTGGAGGAGCAGTACCGGGATTTTAATCAGAGCCAGTACCTCTGCACTGTTAGGGTATTCCCAGATTACCCTGGAGCCGAGGAGCCAATACATTTGTCTTATGGATTGGGAGTCACTGTTGACATGGCAGTACAAGATGCTGCCTATTCAATGCTAACCATCATGAGGGCTAGACATGCACTGGTGCAGAATTCAGAGTTCTGCTATGTTCCTGCCTCTCAGCCAGGTGAAGAAGGATACCTCAGTGGGGTCTACTTTGATTCCTCTATGGAGGATCCGCTACTGCAGTCCACTACTGAGATGCTAGAGAATAGAGACAGGGATGCTCGTGCCCTTCGTATGGAGCTCTATGCTACACGTGCCCGTCTGTGGACGGCTTTGACGCAGCTGTCACCTGTAGTCCAGACAGGGTATGGAGATATGGAGATTCTGAACCCTGTTAGAAACCATCTTCTAGCTCATGTTGACTGGCCTGCTATAGGAGGAGTCACCCCTCTTCGGGGACCTCTACTACCACCAGTCAGGGGACCAAGGCCACACCCGTGTCCTTATGGTTCCCATGGGTCTCAGGCTGGAGTATTTCCTGATCCGCAGGTTGAGCTTCCAGGCCATGGAGGCAATCTTTATGAGATGTTCTACGCGGATGCTTGAACCGTGAGTGGAAGGTTAGTATGGTAGTAGCTGTACTTTCACAGTCTTGTGTGACTTGTGAAGTATGCTTGTGTCGTGAAATGAATTCCGGAGGCATAGATAAATAATGTATAGGAAGCTTGTAAGCCTCTGATGAGTAGTTTCATATTTTCCGTAGTTTGCTCTTCGGTTAAGGTTGTACTGAACTATGTAATGGTGTGTATGAACCATGGTGTATATATATAGCAGTTGCTTGTTACCACGCTGTTCGGATATTCATTTCCGCATTCCATGTGTTCAGTGCATTCTTAATCCATAGCTAGTATTGATGATGATATTGGTCTAAGCTGTGAGTTTGTTTGTCAGGATGGTGTTCAAGGTTGAACCGTGCCCCTGCTCATGAGCAAGGCGAGGGTAGTCAAGCGTCATAGGAAGAACTGCCTCACCCGCCCTCTCTGGCGGAAGTCATGCTTGAGGCAGAGAGAAACAAAAGGGAGACCAACTGACTGTTAGAGCGTATTGAGCAAAATTACGGCTCGTCAACCTAGGAATGCTGCAGTGTCCCTCAATGACTTTGTGAAGCTGAATCCTCTGAAGTTCCATCATTCCGTCGATCCTCTCGACTCTGATGATTGGTTGTGCAATATATCACGCAAGATTCGCTCTGTGAATGTTTTTGAGGCCGACAAGGTGATCTTTGCGGCGTACTTTCTGGAAGGACCCGCCAATCTATGGTGGGAGAACTTTGAAGCTATGCTTCCTACTAAACCAGCAGCCACATGGGCAGACTTTAGTGCAACTTTTCGTCTGCACCATATCCTAGAAGACCTGATGGACAGAAAGAGAAAGGAGTTCTGTGCATTCACCCAGGGGAAGTTGACCGTGGATGCCTATAGCCGCGAGTTCGCTAACCTCGCCTGCTATGCAACAGAGGAGGTGTCTACTGATGCCAAGAAGCAAGCAAGATTCCGTAAGGGTCTGAGCCCTGAGCTTTGTCGTGATTTGCGCCTCCCCGAATGTACAAGCTTCCAAGCCCTGGTCAACAAGGCGATCAGTGCCGAGACTGGTCATACCGACTATGAAGCCACAAAGAAGCACCCCGTGACTTTGGCTCGTCATCTGGTTCCGCGTTTCCAAAATGCAGGCTGTGAGTTCCAAATAGTTCTCTACCGCCAAGATACACTTCGAGGCCATCCTATGTGGCGCCTCAGACGAATCAGACCAACCCTCCAGCAAATACCTATGGTGGTCCAGCTAGCAATGCTGCACCATGTGCCAATCAGGTGATCTGTTACAAGTGTGGAGAACTAGGGCACTATTCCCGTGAGTGTCCTTAGAATGTGGGTGCCAAGCAATCCGGAAAGTCCGTTGGGCAAGGCAAGTCGGGCAAAGCTTACTATGTGAAGCCAACTCCTGCACGTCGAGTGTGAACTATGTTTCAGCAGAAGAAGCTGCAGAGGATCCCGCCGTCATACTGGGTACGCTCCTTGTTAATCATCACCCAACGTCTGTTCTTTTTGACACTGGGTCTTCTCATTCCTTCATTTCAGAAAGTTATGCACAGTTGCATAACATGTATTTCTGTGATATGCCAATCCCATTGGTTGTCCAAACCCCTGGTAGTAAGTGCCAAACCTCCACGATAACCTATGACAATGAAATTCTAGTAGACAGGCTAGTTTTTCTAGCATCCTTGATAGTCCTGAAATCTTCGGATATCAATATCATCTTGGGTATGGACTTGATGTCATCTCACTATGCCAAGATTGATACTCATTCCAGAAATGTTCAGCTTACCCATCCGTCGGGTGAGATAGTCAATGTCTCTACTCTAGTTTCTAAATGCCAACTCTATTCCCTTAATGCCAACCCTCTTCCGGAACTTGAAGACATTCCAGTAGTCCGTGACTTCCCGGATGTTTTTCCAGAGGAACTGCCTGGAATTCCACCTGACAGAGATGTAGAGTTTGTGATAGATCTTGTTCCGGGAACCGTTCCAATAGCCAGAAGACCATATAAGATGGCACCCCTAGAGCTAGCCGAACTTAAGAAGCAACTAGATGAGGCCTTGAATAAAGGTTTCATTCATCCTAGCTCTTCTCCTTGGGCTTGTCCCATCCTCTTCGTCAAGAAGAAAGACGGAACAGATCGGATGGTTGTAGATTACCGACCAGTTACTCTGGTCACCATAAAGAACAAGTATCCGCTCCCCAGGATCTACGACCTGTATGATTAGCTCGCTGGATCCTCATTCTTCTCAAAAATGGATTTGAGGTTGGGATACCATCAAATCGAGATCAAGAACGGGGACATTCCAAAAACAGCTTTTGTCCCTCGTTATGGCCAATACGAGTACACTGTCATGTCCTTCGGTTTAACCAATGCCCCAGCCACTTTCTCTCGCTTGATGAATTCAATCTACATGGAGTATTTGGATAAATTCTTCGTAGTATACCTCGATGATATTCTCATCTACTCGAAGAACGAACAAGAACATGCCGAGCATCTAAGGCTGATATTGATGCAACTTCGAGAGCATCGCCTTTATGCCAAGTTTTCAAAATGTGAATTTCGGTTACCAGAAGTGACCTATCTAGGTCACGTAATCTCTGGTAAGGGTATTGCTGTCAATCCCGAGAGAGTTCAAGCTGTCCTTGATTGGACTCAACCTGAATCGGTTAAGCAAGTTAGGAGTTTTCTTGGTCTAGCGAGCTATTGTCGCCGCTTTGTCGAGAATTTCTCCAAGGTCGCAAAGCCTCTAACTGAACTCCTTAAGAAAGATAAAGAGTTCGAGTGGACACCACAGTGTGAGCGTAGTTTTCAGGAACTGAAAAGACGCCTGACTTCCGCACCTGTGTTGCTACCACCAGATTTCTCTAAGGACTTTCTTATCTACTGCGACGCCTCGTGACAAGGATTAGGTTGCATTCTCATGCAAGATCGTCATGTGATTGCCTACACATCTCGACAGTTGCGTCCACATGAGGATAATTATCCCACACTTGATCTTGAGCTTGTAGCTATAGTCCATGCACTTAAAACCTGGCGACATTACCTTCTTGGTAATCGTTGCGAAATATTCACTGATCACCAAAGTTTGAAATATATCTTCACCCAGCCGGATTTGAATCTCAGGCAAAGACGGTGGGTTGAGTTGATCTCGAATTACGACTTAGGGATAACTTACACCCCGTGGAAGGCCAATGCTATGGCTGGTGCACTAAGTCGTAAGTCTTATTGTAACAATTTGATGCTACAACGAGTTCAACCACATCTCTATGAAGAATTTTGGAAGTTAAATCTTCATATTGTTCCTCAAGGATTCCTTTCTACCCTGGTGGCGAAGCCTACTCTTAAGGATCAAATCATAGCTGGCCAGAAGCGTGATAAGGGTATATCACGGATCAAGGAGAATATTATTAGCGGAAACGCTAATGAATTATCTATGAATGATCAAGGTGTTGTGTTCTTTCAGAATCGTCTAGTGGTTCCTAAGAATCCACATCTAAGGCAGTTAATCCTTAAGGAAGCTCATGATTCTCCTCTCACCATTCATCCTGGTAGTACTAAGATGTATCAGGACCTACGCCAGAGGTTTTGGTGGACTAGGATCAAGAGAGAAATTACCGAGTTCGTTGCTAACTGCGACGTTTGTCGTCGAGTTACGGCAGAACATCAAAGGCCCGCTGGCACCCTTCAACCTTTAGCTATTTCTGAATGGAAATGGGATACAGTCAGTATGGATTTCATTACCGGATTTCCCAAGACCAAGAAAGGAAATAATGCTATCTTTGTGGTCATTGACCGTCTCTCCAAAGTAGCTCATTTTCTTCCAGTTCGTGAGAGTATAACAGCTAGCCAGCTAGCAGAGTTATATATCTCTCGAATAGTGTCTCTTCATGGTGTTCCCCTGGAAATTAACTTCGACCGTGGAAGTATCTTTACTTCTTGCTTCTGGGAAAGTTTTCAGAATGCTATGGGGACTCACTTATCTTTTAGTACTGCTTTCCATCCTCAATCAAGTGGTCAAGTGGAAAGAGTAAATCAAGTCCTAGAAGATATGCTCCGAGCTTGTGTTAAATCGTTCTGTATAAATTGGGAGAAGTGCCTTCCATTCGCCGAATTTGCCTATAACAATAGTTATCAATCAAGCTTGGCAAAGCCCCTTTTGAAGTTCTTTATGGACGAAGATGTCGAACACCTCTTAATTGGTCAGAAACCGGAGAGAGGCAACTCTTTGGCTCGGATATGATCCAGGATGCAGAAGAGCAGGTTCGCATTATTCATGAAAAGTTGAAAACAGCCCAGTCTCATCAAAAGAGCCAATATGATCGTCATCATAAGGCTGTGACCTTTGAAGTTGACAAGAAGGCTTACCTTTGGGTTACACCTTTGAAGGGTACCCATTGATTCGGTATCAAGGGCAAGTTGGCTCCACGTTACATTGGTCCTTTTCGCATTCTTGCCAAACAAGGAGAATTTGCCTACCAATTGGAACTTCCTCCGCATCTTTCCAAGGTTCATGATGTCTTCCACGTCTCACAACTCAGGCGTTGCATTTCGGATCCTATCCGCGAAGTGGACCACGAAACGCTTGATCTCCAAGATAACCTTTCATACCGAGAATACCCTGTGCGTATTCTTGATCAAGCTGAGCATACCACTCGACGTCGAAACCTCAAGTTTCTTAAAGTTCAATGGTCAAATCATTCTGAAAAGGAGGCAACATGGGAAAGAGAGGATCGTCTCCGACTTGAGTATCCCACGCTATTCCCGACGACTTCCAAATCTCGGGACGATATTGTTTTGAGTGGGGGTGAGTTGTCACATCCCTATATCCCTAACTAGGGTTTAGTATTTGTGGTCATGTTTTCTTCTATTGCATTCAAGAAAATGAAACAAACTCCAAAGAAGTGCTGAAACTCAACCAAAAACCCTAGCCACTTCTTATTCAAAGGTAATTCAAATATTGTCAAAATCAATGAACCAAAATGGCCTTCTTAAAAGTTCAATATTTCTGATAAATATTGAAAAAAAATTATCAGGGGAGAAAACTATTTTCAAATCACTTTTCGCATTTTATTTTAAACTAGCAAGTCCCTGAATTCAAACTTATATTTGAATTCAAAAATATATAGTATAGTTTTCAAAAATGCTGAAAACTTTATGGGTAATTAGAAATATTCCAACTAACACCCCATCACTTTTCAAACTATTTTTAGTTTGCTTTTTGAAGCCAAAATAAATAGAAATCAATGTGAGCAAATAAAACAGAAAAAAAAATTGGAAAAATGCTATCCTACGCTTACCTGAAGCCCAGCCCACCTTAACTGTCGTCTTCCTCCCTGCCAGTCGGAGCAGGAGGTGGCCGCCGGTCGATCCGGCGCGCCCACGCAGCTGCGTGCCTGCCTGGCCACCGCATCGCGCTGGCGAGGTCGGCGATAAGCTCCCCGAGGTGTGCCCGAGCTCATCCCCTCCCCATTCTCCCCCCTGTTACCTCTCCTCTCGGCCGGCATTGGAGCCCGAGCAGAGCTCGAGCTCGCCATCGCTCTGGCCTGCCTCCTTCCCTCCTGAGCCGCGTAGAAGAACCGACAGGGTCCCCTGAACCTTCCAAGCCACGAGCTCGACACCGAGACGCAGTGAATCACCGAGAAACCGCCTTCTTCCTCCTCGGATTGCCGACGTTCATCGTCGCCGTTCTTCCTCCTCAAGCCTCCCCCGAGCCTCCTTTGAACGCTTGTGTACTCCTCGTGAGCTCAGGATCGTTTTCCCCCTATTTCCCGCTCGATCCCGAGCCCTAGCACCTGATTCCACCGGAGCCCGACAATGACCGCCGTGGTAGCTCGTCGCCGGTGGCTCTCCGGTGACCAACTCGTTGATCTGAGGCTTGCAAACGCTTCAGCACATCGCGTAGATGCTGTAGGAGCCTAGCCCCGCGCGTGAAGCCCCCTGTTTCGATGACCCCGATGACGCCCGAGCTTCGGCCGCTGCCAAGCTTGTCGCCGGTGTCATCTCCGGCCAGATCAGCCCCGGTTCTGTGCAGAAATGGAACAACGGGTGAACGCTGGTCAGTCTGGTGCCCTCTGCCGTGCAAATGGTCGTCGGAATGAGATTTTTGAGCCCCTCCGCCGTTCTGGTGGTCGCCGGAGGCTCACCGCAGGCGAGGACGACCTCGCCGCCGGTGGATCTGACCCCCTAAGTCTATGATAGGTGGGGCCAGCCTCTGGTTAATTAATATGAGGATTAGTAAAAATAAGTAATTAAATAAAAACATAAACAGTCACTCACATGTGGGTCCAGCCCTGATAATTAATCTATTAAGAGAAATGTAAACTAAAAACTGGCCAGAGTCACTAACCAGTGGGTCCCAGTGGTCAGGTTTGACTTTCAACGGACAGTTGGACCTGCTGATGTCATGCTGATGCAATAAGCTTTTTCTGATTTAAAAGAATTCCAGAAAATGCCAAAAACTTCTAAAAATCATAGAAAACAATCTGTAACTCCAATGAAAATAATTTATATATGAAAAAGGATCAGAAAAATCCAAGGAATCTGATTTTGATATTTTCAAACATGTTTGAAAATGTTAGCATCAGCAAACAGATTAAATGATGAATAGGATAACCTTATTAAATAATTTGGAGTTGGAATTTGAAATCCATTTGAATTCCACTTCAAACATTATGACCAAACAATGATCAAGAACAATCAGCACCTCAAAATACCATCTTCATGCATGCTAAAAAAAGATTACCTGAGCATCATGTCAAATCAATTAAAAGGGTATTTGAAAATACCTTGTTTGAAGTGATATTTGAATCTTGATTCAAATCAACTTCAACTTAAGAAATGGTAGTCACATTAGCCTACCACCTTTCATTTTCATGCCATGCTCATGCATCATCTTGTTGCATATGATTGTTATTGTTCTTACCGGTAGGCCCCGCTCCTCCGGATTCCATCGAATATCCGACTGACGGATATTGTCCCTCCGCTGAGCAACAAAGCAAGCAACCATTTTGATCATCCCGATAAATCCCATGTTCTCGCTTCTGCTCTTACTTATTGCATTAGGATCAAATGCTTCAAATGCTTTTGCCACGTTAGTTGAAGCCACTTCCTTCGCATGACCTGTCTTTAGCACAGTAAATAGCTGAACCTTGCAACCTAGCATACCTGGTAGATGCTTGAGCCATGATGTGCCTTATCCTGCTATGCATGCTATGCTTAGAGTTGTGTATGGTCTGTCATCTGGGTGATGAACAGAATTGTGAGAATGTGTTTAGTAAGTAAAGGTTGTGTGTTGAACCTGATTTGGTAAAGGTACCGGTGAAAGGCTATGTAGGAGTACATGGCGGGTTGTTTCATTGGAACCGTCCTTAGGAACTGAGTTCCGTGTATGTAATACAAGACGAAATACTACCACATGCTGGGCCCTGAAATATGACCCCGCTCGACTTATTAATCGCTTAGTACTCGGTCCAGGAGTTGCAAGTAGTTTCTGGTGTTTATAGTCATGCTGGAGGCCGTGCGTAGTGCTGACCTTAGAGGTGGGCTATGATGCGGTAGGCAGTGGCACGGTGTACCAAGTGGCACCCGGATGGTGGGCTTGGGAACCCTGCGCACATCGTTTGGGGCCGTGGCAGAAACCTCGGCCGGACTTCCGTGCGGGTTACCCTCAGATAGGCGATAGACCTGGACTAAGTTTTAGCATGGTTAACGGTCGTGGCCGACTCCCTCGCTGGGCTTCCGCTTGAAGGTTGCCGAGGTGCATGACGTGCAAATGGCGATAAGTGGCGAGAGCGTGTGTGAAGAAGTACACCCCTGCAGGGTTATGATCTATTCGAATAGCCGCGTCCGCGGATATGGACTACTTGGAGACATATGTTGTTTATAGATAACTTTAATGGCTACTCATAAAATTGTCAAGATAAGCGTGAGTGTCATGGATAGCATTTCTGTATGGAGACGGAATGATTCCACGATGGAGTATTGTTGTGGTGTTAGTGGACTCGTGTGCGAGAAATCAAAGTTGTCAAAACTAATTTAAAATGCAAGTTGTCTAGCCACAAGTCAAATGCTGGCTTTCCGCATGAAACCCCACAACTCCTTATTGATACATTGCATGAGTAGATAGCTTATCCTAAAGTCTTGCTGAGTACTTTTGTACTCATGTTTCCTTAATAATTGTTGCAGAGGTTGTTAATGACCCTAATGGAGGGTTCTTCCTAGACATCGACGACGACGAGTAGCTGGTATCCCAGCTACGATCTGGCCCTAGGATGGGTCTGTAGATAGTCAGGCCATGTGCCTTTGTGTTTCCTTCTGTCTGTACTCAGACAACTTTACTCTTCCGCTGGTTTGTAAGAATTGTGTCTATGACTTGTGATGATGGGTCGTGAGACCCCTACCTTGTAATATTATGTGTGTGGCTCTTTCGAGCCTTCTAAATAAAGTTTGTATGTTTATGGTTATGTTGTGATGCCATCGATGTATCTATACATATCGGTATGCCATGTGTACGTGTGTTGTACTTGATATGTATGGGGTTCGATTACCTAGCCGTAGGCTTTAGTAGCATTCCTTATAGGGAAATGCCCCTTTGTGATCCAACGAGCCATGGTAGTTCGCTACTGCTCCGGACACATTGGTTGACCGGCATGTGTCCTTCTTAGCTGCTGTGTCTATCCCCGTTGGGGAAATGTCACGCGATGTAATGGAGTCCTTGTAGCTTGCTACGACTCGTCTACATTTGCTGGTGACCGACACCTGCTTTGCTGGGTCATGTATGCCTGTCCGTGTGCGGAACTGCCGCTTTGGTTTATGACTAGACATGTCAATCTGGGTTCTTTATCATTGGATTGCTAGCGACACAATTGCATACGCGAGTCAAAAGGCGCAAACAGTCCCGGCTAAGGTAAGGCTACAGCCGTGGGGATAACCGTGCGTCAGACCGCAAAGAGATGCGATGTGTTACAGGCTGGATTCCTATGGCTTAGGATCGGGGTCCCGACAGAGGTATTGCACTAACACTAGCACCCACGTCACATAAACCATGATAACAATTATCTCCTATCTTAACAGAAACAAGAGGCCTATGTTTGTCTCTAGTATGAGGTTTAGCAATTCTAGCAGCATCTTCACAGAAGTGAATATCATGCCCATCAAAATTGTCGGATAGGAGATCTTTGATAATAGCAATGCTAGGTTGAACTCTAATTTTCTCAGGGGGTCTAGGTATTCTAATGTAGCCCCTACGTATAACAGTTGAAGCTTTAGAATGATCCTTTATTCTAACACGGAAAGGTGGTTTCTCAATGTAAGCACTAGGAACAATAGGATCATTATAAGCAATGACTTTCTCTTCAACTGGATTGGGTTTAACTACATTTACTTCTATGAGAGGATGATATTTAAACCACTTGTCTTTAGGGAGATTAATATGAGGAGCAAATGATTCACATAATGAAGCTACTATCTCAGAGTCAAGTCCATGTTTAGCGCTAAAATCACAAAAAGTATTTGTTTCAACGAAGGATTTAACGCAATTGAACTTAAGATTCATACCTGACTCCTTACCTTCATCAAACTCCCAATCTTCAAAGTTGCGTTTAATTCTTTCCAATAAAATCCATTTGAAGTCAATATCTCTCTTCATAAAAGAACTGGTACAAGAAGTGTCAAGCATGGTGCTATTATCATGAGAAAGCCGAGCATAAAAGTTTTGAATAATAATTTCTCTCGAGAGATCATGGTTGGGGCATGAATATAACATTGACTTAAGCCTCCCCCAAGCTTGAGCGATGCTTTCTCTGTAACGAGGCCAACAATTATAAATGTAATTCCGATCACGATGTACTAGATGCATAGGATAAAACTTTAGATGAAATTCCAATTTCAATCGGTTGTAGTTCCATGATCCAGTATCATCACGTAGCCTATACCATGATAATGCTCTGTACCTCAAAGATAAGGGAAAGACCTTCTTATTGACGTCATGCTCGGGCAAACCTGCAAGCTTAAATAAACCACAAACTTCATCTACATAGATTAGATGCAAGTCTAGATGTGATGTTCCATCTCCTGAAAAAGGATTAGACAACAGTTTCTCTAGCATAAAAAATATTTTCAGTAGGTTCAGCAGGTTGAGGAGAAACTCCTTGTGCTTCTTTTCGAGGTGAAGATACCCCGAACAAGATCCTCAAAGGATTAGTTTCCATAGTGACACATGACAATAAATTTCAGCACACTATATAAATGTTTCCTAACCAAATTCCACTTAGCAAAGGCGCTTCACTCCCCGGCAACGACGCCAGAAAAGAGTCTTGATGACCGACAAGTGTAGGGCATGTATCGTAGTCCTTTTGATAAGTAAGAGTGTTGAACCCAACGAGGAGCAGAAGGAACTGACAAGTGGTTTTCAGCAAGGTATTCTCTGCAAGCACTGAAATTATCGGTAACAGATAGTTGTGTGGTAAGATGATTAGTAGCAAGTAGCAAGTAACAATAGTAACAAAGGTGCAGCAAGATGGACCAATCCCTTCTGTAGCAAGGGACAAGCCTGGACAAACTCTTATATGAGGTAAAGCGCTCCCGAGGACACATGTGAATTTCTGTGAAGCTAGTTTTCATCATGTTCATATGATTTGCGTTCGCTACTTTGATAGATTGATATGTGGGTGGACCGGTGCTTGGGTGATGACCTTACTTGGACAAACATCCCACTTATGATTAACCCCTCTCGCAAGCATACGCAACTACGAAAGAAGAATTAAGACAAAGTCTAACCATAACATTAAACTAGTGGGTCCAAATCAACCCCTTACGAAGCAACATATAAACTAGGGTTTAAGCTTCTGTCACTCTAGCAACCCATCATCTACTTATTACTTCCCAATGCCTTCCTCTAGGCCCAAATAATCGTGAAGTGTTATGTAGTCGATGTTCACATAACACCGAAAGAGGAAAACAACATACAATGCATCAAAATATCAAACGAATACCAAATTCTCATGACTACTTATAGCAAGACTTATCCCATGTCCTCAAGAACAAAAGTGACTACTCACAAAGCATAATTATGTTCATGACCAGAGAGCTATTGAACAGCATCAAAGATATGAACATATAATATTCCACCGAGTAATCCAACTAGCATCAACTACAAAGAGTAATTAACACTACTAGCAACCTTACAAGTACCAATTGGAGTCGCGAGATGGAGCTTGGTTACAAGAGATGAACTAGAGTTTGGAGATGAGATGGTGCTGATGAAGATGTTGATGGAGATGAGTCCCCTCCGACAAGAGGAGTGTTGGTGATGACGATGGCGACGATTTCCCCCTCCGGGAGGGAAATTTCCCCGACACGACGGCCCTGTCGAGCTCTAGATTGGTTCTGCTCAAGTTCCGCCTCGTAGCGGCGGCGGCTCCTCCCGAAAGCCTCCTTCTGATTTTTTCTGGGACGAAACCCTCCTTATAGCAAAAGATGAGCGCCGAAGTGGCAACAGGGGGCCCACAAGCCACCCAGGCCCGGCCAGAGGGGTAGGCCGGGCCTGGCAGGCTTGTGGCCTCCTGGTGGCTCCCCTCCGGTACTTCTTCCGCCCAGTATTTTTCAAAAAATCCAAAATAATTCCTCGTTGATTTTCACGGCTTCTGGAGTTGCGCAGAATAGGTATCTCAAACTTGCTCCCTTTTCAGACCAGAATTCCAGCTGCTGGCATTCTCCCTCTTCATGTAAACCTTATAAAATAAGAGAGAAAAGGCATAAGTATTGTACTGTGAAGTGTAATAACAGCCCATAAAGCGATAAATATCAACATAAAAGCATGATGCAAAATGGACGTATCAGGGGGCGACAGCCACCCTAGGGTGTCCCAACTCTTGGCCGCATGGGCCTTTGGGAGGGGTGGCACCCAACCCACTAGGGGCTGGTGCACTCCCTTTCTCAGCTCATAAAGCCCTCCGGGGTAGGTGGACTTCCCGGTGGACCCCTAGAACCCTTTCCGACATCCCCGGCAAAAACTGTCAAAACCTGAAACTTTTCGGGAACCCGAATACCAACTTTCCATATATAAATCTTTACCTCGGACCATTCTGGGGCTCCTGATCATGTCCAGGATCTCATCCGGGACTCCAAACAACATTCGGTCACCAACAATCATAGACCAATAATACTTTATCGTCATCGAACATTAAGCATGTGGACCCCGTGGGTTCGAGAATCGTGTAGACATGACCGATACACCGCTCCGGTCAATAACCAATAGTGGGACCTAGATTTCCATATTGGTTCCTACCTATTCCGTGAAGATCTTTAATGGTCGAACCACGATGGCAGGGATTCAATCAATCTCGTATGCAGTTCCCTTTGTCCACTAGTATTTTACTTTCCCGAGATACGATCGTCGGTATCTCATACCTAGTTCAATCTCGTTACCGGCAAGTCTCTTTACTCGTTATTTAATACAAGATCCCATGGCTAACTCCTTAGTCACATTGCTTGCTAGCTTCTTGTCATGTTGGATTATTGAGAGGGCCCACGGATACCTCTCCGTCATACGGAGTGTCAAATCCTAGTCTCGATCCATGCCAACACAACATATACCCTCAAATCCCAGTAACAAAGTGACATTTGATACACACAAGGCATTCCTATAGCGCTAGGGACTTGCATGATCTCATGGTCTTAGGAACAAATATTTCGCATCAAGAAAGCAGTAGCGATAAACTAAGTGATACGATCAAATTCTAAGCTTACGGTTGGGTCTTGTCCATCACATCATTATCCTAATGATGTGATCCCGTTATCAAATGATAACTGTTGTCTATGGTTAGGAAATGTTAATCATATTTCATCAATGAGCTAGTCTAGTAGAGGCTCACTAGGGACATAATGTTGTTTATATATCCACTAATGTATTTAAGTTTCTAGTCAATATAATTCTAGCATGGATAATGACCAATTATCATGAACAAGGAATATGATAATGACCACTTCATTATTGCCTCTAGGGAATATTTTCATCACGGCTTGCCTTGTGGACCCGTCATGTGCTCTCCCGACTCTGGTTTCTTCCAGGAGACGTATTCTGCCACAGAAAAATTCATCATATATACTCCTGCATGTTTTGACCACTACATCACAATTTCTCCTCTGTTCTTGTTTCAGGCTATTTTCTGATAGATATGGAAGCACTATGTCGTGTCAAGACTAAGATAGAGAGAGCTATATCTCATACCTCACCGCGGATCCCAAGGTGTATGGGGATGATGGTCCCTATGGATGGACAACATAGGAGGAGGAGGTTTCTCTCAAGAGGATGGAATCTTCTAGCAAAGAAGAAGAAGCGCCTCTACGTCAACTAGAAGACATGCATGTGGAGTTCAAAAATTTGATCTTCCAAACAAGGTTACACCTTGCAATACTTGATTTACTCCTTATCATCATGCACAGGTAGTAAGATTCTTCCTTTTTTGGATGGAGCAATGACCATTACAAATAAGCTTCGCAAGGAGAACCTGGAACTTAAGCGAGAGGTCAACAAGCTCAATGAGGAGGTCTGAACCTTAAAGAGTATAATTTCCAAGAAAATCCCTTCTTCATCACCATAACCCAAGAAGGAAACTTGAGTACATGGGTATGGGCACCACCCTTAGCTTGTTCCCAGCTTGGGGAGGTGCACTCGTATCGTATCACCATCACTCTTACCATCATTACCTATTTTAGTTTGATCCTTTATTATAATTTAATTTAAAAGAATAAAGTTGTAGTATGATTTACTTTTGGGTCATTGCTTTGTGGTGTAACTATCGATGTAATTGAGCTCGAGAGTTATATAATAAATAGTAGTTTGAGTTTGTTTACTTTACCTTCTTGGATCAATCCTATCAATGAAAATAATTAATAAAAGACCATATGATAATCCCATGGGGAGTGGTGACTTCACATAAAAATAGTATGATTTATAAAACTATTTGGAAGTTGACAACCATAGTATTAGTCATTGGTGCAGTTGTATGAAAAAGTAATAACAGAAGAGAGGTCTCACATATAAATATACTATGTTGGACATCTTTTATGATTTTGAGCCCCCATTAAATATTCTATGCATGATCAACTAGTTGACATTGGACAAGGAATACAATGTAATGATTTATGTTTGCTTGTATTCACATAGAAGTTATATTGATACGGATCCTCCAACTTGTGGTGCTTTCTCATAACCTTTGCTAGCCCAAAACTTCGCACCAAGTAGAGGTACTACTTGTGCATCCATAAACTCTTAAACCCAGTTTCATCCACAAGACCCTTCAAGTAAGTTGTCATCGTTGCAAAAGCAATAAAAACTGCTCCTAAATATGTATGATCTTTTATTGTAAGGGAAAATAAGCTTTGCATGATCTTGTGATGGCATAGAAATAAAAGTGACATACTACATAATAAAGGCTACTATCATAAGGGGCAATATAAAGTGGTGTTCCTTTACATTAAGAGCGTGCACATCCAAATAAAAATCGCATGAAAACCTTTGCTTCCCTCTGCGAAGATCCTATCTTTTACTTTCATGTATTTACTTTTATGCAAGAGTCACTAATGTTCATCCCCATTCCATCCTTATTTACTCTCTACTTGGCAAGCATCATGTGGTGGGGAAAGATCCAGGCATATATATCCAGTTGGATCTAGGTGATCATGAGTCATTATTGTCGACATTATCCTCAAGATAAGTAATTGAGTGGTTAAAAATTATAAACCCCTATCTTCATGTGTGTCAGATTGACACTTTTGTTTCACAAATATTACATGAGTGTCAACAATCATAGAATAATAAATGATAGTTGAGTATGTGAACTTGCTAAATAAAGCTCTGAGATAGACTCTTTCTGAAATATGATGAATTGCAATTGTTTCGGTAACTAAGAACATAACATGTTAGTTTAGAATAAGGTTGGTGGTTTAAAGTGTAGCGTGTGAATAGATTATCACTTGTTCACGAGAATTTTTATGATAATACATTGCTAGTATGGTAATGACCATGATGCTACTATGTTCGTATTTGTTTTGTACGGATACCTCTCTCTGTATCATGTGGTCACTATTATCGAGTTCGACTTTCGCTTGAGTCATGACAAGCAAGGTCGAAGCTTTAGGGACTTGATACATCCATTTTGCATCATGATTTCCTATTGATATTTATATTTCTTTCAAGCATTATTTCACTTTATGATGCAATCCTTGTACCTTTTCTCTTTTATTTTACATGGTTTATACACAGAGGGAAATCGCCGGAAAATGGAGTTATGGACCTCGAAACCTATGGAAAAGGCTCGAAATTTTTTGGACTCCAAATGACATAAAACATCACACAGAATTTTTATGGAATATATAAGAACTATTCTAGCAAAGAACTACCAGAGGTGGCCCATCACTTGTCCACAACAGGGCGCTACAACCCCGCTGGGCGCAACCTGATGCCTCATGGGTCCCACAGGCGACCTCTGGTGCCCAATTTATGCTATACAAATGGTTTTGACCTAGAAAAAATAAGAGGAATATTTTTAGGACAAAGTTCCACCGGTCTCGAGGCGAAACCTGTGCAGGAGAACTTTTGCTCTCCAATAGAGAAATTCTGTCGGGAAAAGAAATTGAAGCCATCTTAATTCTTCTTTTGCGGTTGCAGATGGTTGGGAGAGGGGGCAATCATAAGTGGGTTGCTTGTTCAAGTGAGAACAACACCAAAGCACAGGTCCACCCACATATGAAATTAAAATGGTACATCGACATGCTATACAAATGGGTTTTTAACCCCTTTCTGCAAAGAACATTTAAACCGCTGCCTTGCGTGTGTGATCGATAGGGGGGTGCATCCCACTCGACACAGAAAAATGATCGGTGATGGCAAACAACGAACACAAACATTTGAAAAACAAAGCGTATGGGATGTACGCATCTATCACAAATGAGAGTCATTGGCTAACCGTTTGAGATATGTCATACTCCCATACTGTATTGCCCAAGATGCGATCCTATGCTTATTTTGGAACGAGGACCTCGGTAGGGTTAGAAGCGCATTTCGTCGTTTTGCAAGAATGGATATTGTTACGAGTACATGTACTGAAAAGATGACTATATGGAATTGGCTTACACTCGCCACAATCTACATCAGAGTCACATCACTACAAAACATAATCATCATGAAGAAGAGCAGGGTCCGACTACACACGAAAACAAACGATAAAAGAATGACGTCCATCCTTGCGATCCCAGGCTGCCGGCCTAGAACCCATCCTAAATCGACGACGAAGAAGAAGAAACTCCAAATGAACAATCATCGCGCTCATGTCTTTATATCACTTCACCTGTACCTGCAACTGGTGTTGTAGTAATCTGTGAGCCACATGGGACTCAACAATCTCTTTTCCAAAGGTATTAAAACTAGCAAACCTTAATGGGTGAGGTATGGTTAAGTGGTGAGGCTGCAACAAGTGACTAAGCATTTATTTAGATGGCTAACTTATGAGTACAAGAAATAAGGAGGGGGGATGATCTACGCATAGCAGACGTGAACTACTGATGACCAATGAATGATCCTGAACACCTACTTACGCCAGACATAGCCCCACCGTGTCCTCGTTCGGATAAGGAGCTCGCGAAAGAGAAAGTCACGGTTACGCACTCAGTTGGCATATTTTAGTTAAGTTAACTTCAAGTTATCTAGAACCGGATGTTAAACAAAGTTTTCCACGTTGCAACATAACCGCGGGCATGACTTTTCGAAAGATTTAACCCTGCAGGGGTGCTCCAACTAGTCCATCACAAACTACCACACGCTGCAACGGAATGACCTCGATCAGAGAAACCCGTGATCTCCTCAGGTTCCTATTGGAAAACCACAACCTCGAGATAACCCAAAGCATCCTCGTAATCCCTCGCACAAGACACTCGAGAAAGGTAAAACAAGTCCAGCAAGGCCGCCCGGCGTGTCGACGAACCCGATAGGAGCCGCGTATCTTGTTCTCGGGACATGACCGGATGGAACTAGCTACGAGAACCAAACCTCGAGTTTCCTCGTGATGGCCTCGCATGCAGACCACTTGGGACCAACACCATCGGCACTGTCCCCCTGTATTATGTTGAATTACTCCTCGGGTAGCGCTAACTCCCTATGTTTTTTAGTATTAACAGAATTATTATTTTGGGCAAATATAGTACAATTGTTGGGCCTTGCCAGACCAGCTTTATCCTAAAAACGAGATCTAGGAGGTCCCCATAACAACCCCAAGCATGTTAGGAGCGCTCATTTATGGAACATAACACCGATAGCTGAAACTAAGGCAGCAAAGGTGAAACAAAGCACCAGGCTAGAAAGGCCGAGCCTTCCACCTTTTACCAAGTATATAGGTGCATTAATTTAAATAGCATTAATATGGTGATATAACAAGGAACCCATGTTATCACATGGAAGCAACTGCACCTGCAACTAGCAATACTAACACATGGTTAAGCAAGCGGTAACATAGCCAATCAGTGGTTTGCTAGGTTGTGATTAGGTCGAACGTTTTCATGGCAATGTTGAGAGGCTGATATTTAACAGGTGGTAGGTAGCGAGACATAACGATAGAAACGATACAACTAGCATGTCACTGATATTAATGGTATCTAGGGAAATGATCATCTTGCCTGAGATCTCACTTGGAAGAAGAATGACTCCGTGAAGTAGACGAACCGGTGTAGTCGAACGGATCCTCACTCACCGACACACTCGTGGAACTCTATCGAGACGAAGCAAACCGGAAACAAGGATCAACACACGGTATCCACCACACGATGCACAACACATATGATGCATGAACGGTATCAATTATGCACGGTATGACATGGCAATTCACACAATCAAACACTACATATTAAGTGAAGTTCAATATGCAACGAGTTGCATATCGACGAAACTCCACATTTAATTATCTAGTTCACTCCCGTTTATTTACACACAATATTAAATGTTGGGTAAACATGGCAAGAGGTGAAGTGTAATTAAGCTACCTATCTAGGCATTTTAAATGACGTCGTAAACGACTTGTAGCATCTCCGAACTGACCCCATACGTTAATTTATAATTCTATCCAGATCTGAAATAACACATTTTAATATTTGTTAAACAGAAAACTAAAGTGGTTCACGTGATTCTACGCGTCGTTGCAATCAATTTACACATAGAGAGCATTGCAAACGGAGCTACGGTTCAAAAGATATGAACACCGCAAGATATGATGCCATGAATGCAATATGTATGCAAATGACAGCCACAAGCATTCCAACCCAAGAAGGAAGCAACATATTATGAAACTACATGAGATTCTAAGAACGTTTCATACATGACACGAACAAAACGGAGCAACGGTTCAACAAATACAAGCAAAACAAGAAATAGCTACAATCTGCCAAAAACAACAACATGGCATTTTCTACACCCTAAAACAACAAGCTTCATAATTCTAAAACGCTCAAACAAGACATGAGGCAGTAGAGGGCAGTATGCACTACAACATACTACTAATAACATAGTTTCAGACTTAGTGAAAATAACACTGTTGACAATGCAATTTTCGATCTGAAGGCATATTGGGAGTAGCAAAACTATATGCTACAGGACACCGAATGGCATGAAAATTTATAGCATGCTAGAGAATCTTGTGCACTACCAATAACTCTATTGCATGAACCGCAAAGGAGCTGTAGATCACTAGCAAATCTCATGGCAAACAGCAACAAAATATAACAGATCTCAGACTTGGAAATATTTCAGCATCTCCAAATTAGCATATTTTCTAGCATGTTGGCAACAAGCAAACAACACCTAAACATGGATTTCTATAGCAACCAAAATTACCAGGGGCTAGCATGCATATCCAAGGACATATCTCTAGTTCAAAACTAATTCATATCATGCACGGAATAAATCACACAAAATAAACAAGAGGGCAAAATGGCAAAATATCATGCATACTTACTTAATCAAAAGGCAAAACTAACCGTGCAGTTAAATTCTATGGATTTATCTACCCCGAAAACATATATAATATGTGGGGTTGCAAAATAAAACCAACGTCACACATATATGCGAGAGTATGTCATAAACACGACATAGCAAAATATTGACGGCACCTACATGCAAAAATGCAAGCAACAACTCTAAAATACATGACAAAGGGTCATGAACATCGTGAATATTTTATCTACGAGATTTGAATAGTCCGGACGTGCGCCATAATATCTATGCAACAAATAACCTATTAGGACCGCATGCTATTCTAGGAAAATGGCGGTCAAACTACTTCAAACATGCATGCAAGTTGCAAAATAATGTTCTACTCAAAAAACTACACAAGTTTCATATATCGTGCGCTGCGATCCGTCACACGAGTAAAAAGATACGGGCGTTTGAATATCTATATTTCCTGAAATTAGAAAATCACAGGAAAAAACCTAAAACCTAATCGAGCTGAAACTCGGCATGCGTAGTATAGCAAAACATGCATAGGAGGGGCATAGCAGGGCGGCTCACCTTGGGCACCTGGGCCGGATCTGGAGAGGTGGAGCTGGCCGGCTCCGGGGCATGGCAGGCCGTGGTCCACGGGAGCAGGCCGGCTAGGGCAATCGGGACGGGCCGGCCTCGGCTGCTAGTCAACGGGGTTGCTGGGCCGCATGTGGAGGCCGGCCCACGCAAGCGACGGGAGGGGCGAGGCAGAGTCGTCCTCCTCGATCCCAATTGGATCGAGGCAGGCAAGGCAACGGCGGCGGCTCCGGCCAGATTCCGACGAAATGGCAGGGAAGCTCGGGTAGGGGGCGGATCTCGCCGGATCCAAGGGGATGGACCCATTCCCACTGGCAACAAGCTTCGGGGCCTTCCATGGGGTTCCTCCCATAGACAGGGAATGGGAGAGAGAGAGGTTAGAGGAGAGAGGGAAAAAGAAAGATGGTGGAGAGGGAAGGGGCGACGGCGGGCTGGCCTGAGAGGTCGCCGACGACAGCAGCTCGCCGGAGGCGCGGGGCACGAGCTCCATCCGATCCAGATCGAGAGCGGTAGCTGGATCAGAGGTGCACAGGCTCGGGCTCGTGCAGGCACGGGCATCTCGGTCTCGCAGCGGCGGCTCCAGATGGGCCCGAGAGGGCCGGCGATGGGCTTGGGGGGCCCGACAGTGGCTGAGGAGAGAGATGTGACCAGGTGGCTCGAGATCAGCGGTTGGCTGGGGTTATGCACACAATTCGAGGTGGGATTAGGGGAGCTGCCTATTTACAGACAAACAGGGCTAGGGTTTGCTACTTCGGGCATTTTCGAACCCTCCGATCTTGACCGGATGCTCCGGAAATGTCTTAGGGTTAGGATAGGCTGGGTAGAGGGGTGTAGGGTGAGAAGAGAGGGAAAGCAGGGAACCGGCAACAGAGTTTAAAACAACGGAAAAACGTTCGAGGATAACCGAAGACGGTGCCGCTACGGTCGACCGTTCGGGTACTAGACAGACTCCGATTACGACGAAATTTGGCAGGCTGCCTACCTATATTAAAATAAGGCCGCACACCAAGTTTCAACTCAATCCGAGAATAATTTATCTCCGCACTTTTGAAAACAATATTTATACGATGTCGCGGGCGCGTGCGTGTGGGCTTTGGCTCAAAACGTCGACGACGAACACACGGAGAACCGGCAACTAATAACGGATGCAGGTTTGAAAAATGACGGCAACGCGGTGCAGATGCAATGCGGATGATGCGAAAGATGCGATGACGAGCGACAGACAATCGATCCACACGACGAGGATGGAATAAAAAGGGGAATCTTCTGAAGCGTCGGCCTCGGGGTGTCACACATACGGTCCATCTTTGCTAGTCGTGTGAGATCACATTAGCATCGCACAAGCTATACTGTGGTGCGTTGTTTATGATGTGGGCTACATCACAGATAATTCATGATTGTAAATCATATAGGATGAGGCATATATCACAGACACGTACATTTTTCGACTTGTTTGTGATTTGTATCTAAGAAGATAATTTAGCTGTCGTACAAGTGTCAGATAACTTTAAGAAACGTCTGAATCTTGTACTAATGTCGGACAGGATAATTACCGCACACGGAATTCTATGGTGCAACGTTTATGATGTGTACTACATCACAAACAGGGTGCAACATTTATGATGTGTACTACATCACAAATAGTTTCTCATTTGCAACTATGTGCGAAAGAGATTCTATCACCAACGCTGTATTTTGTTACACCGTTTGTGATATTGTCTGACATCACACATGGTTTGGAAATGTCATGAGGTAACTCACAAACATTGAGATTTACCAACCACATGCGGCGTAATGACCCACAGAGCATCTTTTCTATTTTAATCACTACAAATTAGAATTGTACATAATTTCAATTTGAAAGTAGGAAATAGCTTTTTACATACCCATCATATACATATACAAATAGGTTCAACAACCAATGCATTATTCGATTCACAGGTACAAATGTTCAAGAATTACATCAACAGAAGAATTACATAAGCACCAAATAAATAATGATGAATGACAGTTGAATACTTGTATTAAATATGGTAATATTATGGTTGATCTAAAAGGTGAAGGAGAATGCCCTTAGTGTGCCCTCCATGTCGAACGCACACACGACTCTAGTCCAACCTCTTATGATGGCCGACTACCCATCCTTCAATATCTTCATGAGAACTTCTAGATAGTCATTGTAATCTCGTAGAAATACATGTACATATGCATGTCCAACAATCATGCATAGGTGATCTTGAGTAAACTGTGTTGGGAACCACTGCAAAGGAAAGAGATATAGACATTGTCATCTAACTACTCATTGTGGGCAGTAAAAGGCTACACAGTTCTGAGTTCATATACCACAGATCATTGTTGTCTTGGACAAGCTGTAAATAAATAGTTTAATTGCCATATTTTGACCCATTGTTCTAACATTATTTATTACTTACCTCGCACGATGCTGGTTCATGAATATCTCATTGCTCCATACGCAAAAAGGGTCTATGCATGGATCTTTACAAGTGAAACATGTACCTACAAGCAATACGTAATATTAGAAGCTAAACTTCAATTGCACAATAGTGTAGTACAATACTCTCTCCGTCGTCCAATGATCAGGCCTCGATATACCTCTTTTTTTCCATTCGCTCCTTGAGCTCCCCGGGAAGCATAGTCGGGCTTAGGCTCAATTGCTGTAGAGTGGGGGTGGGATTGGGCTGGGGATCTGTGGGATAGGGGTGTTTCATAGGCAGGCACAAGGAGTTGGACTAGAGTCGTGTGTGCATTCGACACGGAGGAGCACTAATGTCGAGTGCACACACAACTCTAGTCAAGATAGTCATTGTAGTCTAGTAGAAATGCATGTACATTTGCATGTCCAACAATCATCTAGTTTGAGAGCTGATCTTGAGTAAACTGCTTTAGGAACCACTGCAAGGGAAAATGATACACGGATTGTCATCCAAGAACTCATTATGTGCAGTAAAAGGCTACAGAGTTGTGAGTTAATATACTCTAGAAGTGCATATCGTTGTTGCCTTGGACGAATTGTAAATAAATAGTTTAATTGCCACATTTTGACCCATTGTACTAACAATCCTTATTAGTTACCTCACATTAGGGATGAAAATGAAGTGGAAAGTTTCCGCTTTTCCAGAGGAAAAATGAAAACGGGGAGGAAATATGAAAGTGGAAATGGAAATTTGCAAAACGGAAACGAAAATGGAATTTTTAATGTGAAAACGGAAACAAAAATGGAAGAGTGTTTTCCGGTGGAACATAGGTGGAAATGGAACTTTCCGTTTTCGTGAATATGAAATTTCCTATGTTTACTATAGGCCTACGGATGCTTTATAGCTCAACCACCAAATAACACACAATGGCACGATGAGCATAATGGAACATTTGAGGCCCAACTTATACTACCATATATGTACTCAGCTAGACCCTATACACAATTGTCATGTACTAATACAATACTAGGATATGTTGCTAACATAATGAAATTATTCTCTAGACATGTTAGAAATTTATTAAAAAAATTGTTGTGTGTATTACTCTATGATTCCAGGGGTTTTAAAGTTTCGGTCAACACCCACTTCTATTTTTGTATCCGTTTTGTATTCGCTTCGTGTTTGTTTCCGATAGTATCTGTTTCCGTATTCATTTCCGGGGTTTTTGTATTCGTTTCCACTTCTACAAAACAATATGAAAACAAATGTGATAGCACTCAGTTCCGTCCATTTCCGCTCCATTTTCATCCCTAGTTCACATGATGTTGGTTCATGAATATCTCATTGCCCAATACGCAAAAAGGTCTAAGTGCGGGTCTTTGCCAGTGAAATACGTACCTACAAGCAACAATTAATATTAGAAGCTAGACTGCAATTAGACAATGATGTAGTACAATACTCTCTCCGTCCCACTATATAAGATATAATTACATCCAATATACTAACATATTGGATGCATTAAAATAGGCAGTATAACATGGGAAACAAATATAGCCATGGGAACCAAAAACCATTAAAATAGGCATATGCTCACTACAACTGGCTTAACATCAACCAAATATAGTCATTCATAATGGTATTATTGAAATTACATAGAAAAAAGCTTGTACTTAAACATCAAATTGTATAATTGAACATCATAAAGTGAAAAAAACAGGGGGTGTATTACATACACCGGGCTTAACAGGAAACAAATATGACCATTGAACTGGTACTGATCAAATTGTACTGCACATTCCGAATAACTAAATAAACATGGCATACTACAAAGAACCAAATATAGCTATTGAAACTGCCAAAATGCTTACCACAAACAACCAAAAACCTTTACAAGAGGCATATGCTCAATACAACAAACTTAACAACGACCAAATAGTCATTCATATGATTATTGTTGAAACTACATAGAACATACCGTGTGCTTAAACATCAAATTGAATGGTTGAACATCACATTGTGAGAAAACTGAACAAGGGCGTGTTAACTACACCAGCTTTAACATGAACCAATTGTATGACTGAACAACCAAAGCTAGCAATTGAAACTGGATATATGTTCACTACAAACGATAAAAAACAGCTAAACAATGTATACACTCACTACATATAACGAAACATAGGCATTCGTGAAATTGACCTAAACATGACATTCATGAAATTGAACTAAACACGGCTTGGATCCTTCTCTTTGGAAGAGCCTGGCTGCAGGGTGCCCTCCTTGATGTCGTGGATGGGCTATTTCCCACTGGAAGAGACGGATAGGGCGCCCTTGTCATTGTTGTCATCGTCAATGAGGTGTGGCTTGGCAGCTGGCGATGCCGAGACACCGCCATAGAATGCGACCTTCAGATATGAAAAAAGGGTATCTATGGTGATGAATGCAAATTCCTGACAATAAAGCAGAGTGGGTCAGCAGAGGGGCCATGGAGGAGATCTACGGGGGTTCAACCCGAGGGGGTGGGGGTAAGGGGGTGCGCCACTTAACCTATGGCATAGCTCACGTCAAGCTGTCACTGTCGACAGACGGCTGGAATGTTGTGGAGTTGGGGTGGGGATGCGGACGAGGATCTAGGAAAGGGGGTGTTTTGCACACTAGCACAAGCACTCGAGTTGTATGTGCATTCGACATGGGAAGAGCACTGTTATCCAATGCACACACAACTCTAGTCCAACCCCTTGTGATGGATCTTTCTCAGGACTTCCAGGTAGTCATTGTAGTTTGTCCAAGGTTGACAGTGGAGTCAGGGCATCGACAGCGGCAACGAGATATCGAGGGTTCGAGCGATGGAGGAGTGGTGTGGGTGTGAGCGAAGGTTTTTCTCTTCTTTTTTTGACGTAATCTGATTAAGGTTTTGTGGTGTGGGAGGAGGGGGCAGGTGGTGTTTGAGGAAATGACGCGGCTACTAGAATTTTTACTAGGTGGGAGTGTAATGCCGGGATGCCATGCTACTAAAAATTTAGATGACTAGATTGAAATGGCACAGCCCATGCGGGAGCAACAAACATCACACACTACCCAAACATAATAAGTGTGTGCTATCAAATAGGAAAAACCCACGAAACATAATAAGGCGGTAGATATTTTTGAGATTGTGAGGAGGTCTCATGGAGGCCAATTGTGTGAACATTCTGATGTGACAAGGCACGATCATGGCACACGGGTAGTCGGAGGGAATAGTGTTTGTTGAGTGTACAATCGCAAACAGTTGTTTCCTTCGAACCGTCTGCTATTTAATTCTATAATAATAATATATAGGAGCATTTCGCCAAAATAAATGCGGGAAATGGGTCATAACACAAACATACCTACATGTGGAACAAAAATATGTATGAAAAGGATGGTTTGATACGTTCAAATACCGAATGGGCAACTTTGATGTGGCACATGTCTAGTCTGCCACCACTTCGTGTCGGTGGGAGGGAATCTTAGCTACGAATACATGCCCCACCTAGTTCTTGCATCTCACGCAGCCGTAACTTGAAAATGAAACCTACACAATCCAGCAGGGCCAAAAACCATCCAGACTCACTTCTAGTCAAAGGTGGACGGTGGCACATGCACCTTACAACACAAACATCGATCCTCGACCCCACAGAGGTTCATGGCGTGTGTTCACATTATATATAGCCCCCCACACCCATAGTTCGAGTCGGTTGGAGGGCATATCACCAAGACGTACTCTAACACAGACCAAAGAATCAACCTACTTCTTGGTCAAACCTTTCTCGTTGTCGGTTGAAGAGATGGACGTCAAGCTAAGGACATGAATAGGCGTGCTGCTGATAACCATGCGGTGGAGTGTTCGAAGATAGCCATCACGTGCATGTGGAAGAAACATATGTACGAAAGTGTAGTGTTCTGTTTGAATTAATTAACATGTACCTGATATGCAACTTTGATGTACCACATGCTTTTGGAACAGAAAGCCCTCCCCCCCGTGAGCAAGGGTTCATGGCGCGTATAGCTAGCTAGTCTGTCGAGCGCCATAGGGAACGATTGACACTTACGTAGTTGTGCACTCAGACTTTGGTAAGGAAACTCGTGGAGCTATAGTATATATACCATGACACAAACCAAGAAGAATCTACTATGGTAACCTCTCTGCCGTTGTCAGTCAATGTGAAGGACATCCACACGGACCCATGAATGGGCTTCCCATTGAAAATCTTAAGAAGGAGTATCTGAGGACAACCACCATCTAAACGTGGATGAAACATGTGTGTGGAAATGTTGTGATGTTTAAATACCCAACACACAAACTTTGATGTGGCAATTACTCGCTAATCACAAAGTCCCCACATAGAGCAAGGTTCACGACACATAGTATATATATGTACGCCCCCAGTCCCATTTTGAGATTGTAGGAGGCATTCATGTGTACTGTTGGAAATATGCCCTAGAGGCAATGATAAAATAGTTATTATTATATTTCCTGTTTCAAGATAATCGTTTATTATCCATGCTATAATTGTATTGAATGAAATCATAGATACATGTGTGGATACATAGACAAAACAATGTCCCTAGTAAGCCTCAGTTGGCTAGCCAGTTGATCAAGGATGGTTAAAGTTTTCTGACCATATGCAAGTGTTGTCACTTGATAACATGATCACATCATTAGGAGAATGATGCGATGGACAAGACCCAAATTATAAATGTAGCATGTGATCGTGTCATTTTCTTGCTATTGTTTTCTGCGTGTGAAGTATTCATTCCTTTGACCATGCGATCATGTAACTCACTAACACCGGAGGAATACCTTGTGTGTATCAAACATCACAATGTTACTGGGTGACTATAAAGGTGCTCTACAGGTATCTCCGAACGTGTCCGTTGAGTTAGCATGGATCAAGACTGGGGTTTGTCACTCCGTGTGACACAGAGGTATCTCGGGGCCCACTCGGCAATACAACATCACATACAAGCCTTGCAAGCAATGTGACTTAAGTGTAAGTCACGGGATCTTGTATTACGGAACGAGTAAAGAGACTTGCCGATAACGAGATTGAAATAGGTATAGAGATACCGACGATCAAATCTCGTGCAAGTAACATACTGAAGGACAAAGGGAATGTTATACGGGATTATATGAATCATTGGCACACAGGTTCACACTACTGAAATTCAGAAATTTGCCATCTGCCACGGCGGACGGCAAAGGGGGGAACCACGAAGAGCAAAGGCTTTGCCGTCAGTCAGCAGACGGCAAACTAGACGGTAAAAAAATCCGGTGAAGAGGTTCTTTGCCGTCTGCTTTTGTAAAGCGGACGGCAAAGAATCTTTGCCATGAGGGTGCAGACGGCAAATTAACTGGGACGACATATACTGCAACGGCCCCGTTAAGTGTTAACGGCAGGCCTCCTCTCTTTGCCGTCTTCCATCCCCCCTTTTCCATGTGGGGGCAGACGGCAAAGAGGGGAGAGAGAGGGGGCTGATTCACCCCTTTGTCGTGTGCCCACCCCCCTTTGCCATGTGGGGGCAAACGACAAAGAGGGCAGAGAGAGGGGGCAGATTCCCCCCTTTGCCGTCTGCCTACACCCCTTTGCCATGTGTGGGAAGACGACAAAGAGGGGAGAGAGAGGGTGCAGATTCCCCCTTTGCCGTCTGGCTACACCCCTTTGCCATGTGGGGGCAGACGGCAAAGGGGGGAACCAACCCCTTTTTAATTTATTTTTTATTATATCCAACATTTTTAACAATAATCAGGATATATATATATATATATTGGACATAAATAAATTTCTTTCCGTACTCATAACCATATTAAAATAACTCTCATCCATAGTGCATACATATTATGCAAGTTGCATCCGTACCAAACCATATATTACACCAGTTTCATCCACATTCATACAAAGTTTCATATATATCCATATACTACAATAGTTTCAATACAAGCCATGGTACAAGAAATCATCTTCAAGCATTCCATCAATATAAACCAAGCTTCCCGTGAAGTGAAGGTAATCTACAAAATGACAAATAAGAAAGTTAGAAGAGTAATACTAGATGAAGAAGTGTATATATAGGTTATTTCGGAGAGAAATTAGCTAAGTATAGACCATTTAGGAGCTAACTAAGCTAATTATGTCATTTAGGTGGAACCCTAGCTAACTATAGGTCGTTTCGGAGCTAACTTGGGTAAAATAGGTCATTCCGGAGCAAACTATGCTTATTAAGCCATTTTGGATCTAGCTAGGCTAATTATAGGCCATTTAATACCTAAGTTAGGGGGAATATGGCATCTTGCAGCTACGTAAGCCTTATTATGTCATTTAGGAGAGAACTTAGCTAACTGTAGGTCATTCTTTATTAAATAGGTCATTTTGGAGCTAACTAAGCTAATTATGTCATTTCCTAGGATAATTAGCCAATTTAGCCTTTCTTGGATTTGTCTAAGCTACATAGAAGAAGAGAAAGAGAAGAAGAAGTAAAAGAAGGAGGAGGAGGAGGAGGAGGAGGAGAAGGAGAAGGAAGAGGAGAAAAGAAGAAAAGAAGAAGGAGAAGGAGAAGGAGGAAGAAGGAGGAAGAAGAAGGAGAAGGAGGAGCTCCTTCTCCTTCTTCTCCTCCTTCTTCTCCTTCTTCTTATCCTCCTCCTTCTCCTTCCTCTTCTTCTCTTCTTCTTCATCTTCCTTCCTTTCATTTTTCCTCTTTCTTCTCCTCTTGTCCCCTTCTTCGGGCTAAATTGGCTAAGAATGCCTTTTTGGAGCTAATTATGTCATTTCGAGGATAATTAGCTAAGTATAGGCCATGTTTTATTAAATAGACCATTTAGGAGCTAACTAAGCTAATTATGTCATCTAGGTGGAACCCTAGCTAACTATAGGTCGTGTCGGAGCTAACTTGGGTAAAATAGGTCATTCCGGAGAAAACTATGCTTATTAAGCCATTTTGGATCTAGCTAGGCTAATTATAGGCGATTTAATACCTAAGTTAGGGGGAATAGGTCATCTTGCAGCTACGTAAGCCTTATTATGTCATTTAGGAGAGAACTTAGCTAACTGTAGGTCATTTTTTATTAAATAGGTCATTTTGGAGCTAACTAAGCTAATTATGTCATTTCGTAGGATAATTAGCCAATTTAGCCTTTCTTGGATGAGTCTAAGCTACGTAGAAGAAGAGAAAGAGAAGAAGAAGTAAAAGAAGGAGGAGGAGGAGGAGGAGGAGGAGAAGTAGAAGGAAGAGGAGAAAAAAAGAAAAGAAGAAGGAGAAGGAGAAGGTGGAAGAAGAAGAAGGAGGAGCTCCTTCTCCTTCTTCTTATCCTCCTCCTTCTCCTTCTTCTTCTTCTCTTCTTCTTGTTCTTTCTTCCTTTCATTTTTTCCTCTTTCTTCTCCTCTTGTCCCCTTCTTCGGGCTAAATTGGCTAAGAATGCCTTTTTGGAGCTAATTATGTCATTTCGAGGATAATTAGCTAAGTATAGGTCATGTTTTATTGAATAGACCATTTAGGAGCTAACTAAGCTAATTATGTCATCTAGGTGGAACCCTAGCTAACTATAGGTCGTTTCGGAGCTAACTTGGGTAAAATAGGTCATTCTGGAGCAAACTATGCTTATTAAGCCATTTTGGATCTAGCTAGGCTAATTATAGGCCATTTAATACCTAAGTTATGGGGAATAGGCCATCTTTTTTTTGACCGGCTACTGTAGGGAAAACCCCCAACAACCTTTTTTCTTTTATTCCCATATGAAGGAGGAGTATGTACAAGAAGAAATTAGAATGTACAAAAGGGATGGGAAGCTAAGATTACAAACCTCAAGGAGGCAAAAAGGAAACCCATTTAAGGAGATCATCCCTGAAACTAGCCGTAATCCTATGAGCTAACAGGGAAATATCATGGATGAAACCAGATCTCCATTTTCTGAACTTTGGCTTCCCTTGGTTAAAGACCTTGGCATTTCTGACAGTCCAGATGTTCCAACATGCAGTGAAGACCACCTTAGCAAAAAGGGGTTATGGAAGTCTCGCTTAGCAGCTATAGTAGCACTCCACATGGATGGACCCTGCCATGTGATCTGCAGGTAATTCCAGACCCTGATACTGAAAAGACAGTTGAAGAATAAGTGATCTCTGTCTTCCTTGACTCTAGCATGGCATAGAACATAGAGATTGGAGTCTGAAACATTCCAGTGACGTCGTTCAAGCATGTCTTGGGTGTTAAGCCTGTCCATGATGAGCATCCAGGCAAACATCTTGATCTTCGTGGTACAACAGCTCTTCCAGATCCAGTTGAGTACAGGGTTTGGCGTAATACTGCTATGATTATGAGTATAGTATCTCTTGGCTCTGTAGGCCTTAGCATCCTTTCCCCATACCCATCTGTCAGAGGCCTGGTGGTCAATATGTAGGTCTTGAAGCAAAGATTGAACTGAAAGCAACTCCTGGTAAGCTTGAGCAGACAGTGGTAAGTGGAACATAGAGAGCATGTTGTCATCATAAAAGGCTTTAAAGACCTCTTGAGTTGTGCAGAAAGGATCAGCCACAAAAGAAAAAAGTCTTTGGAATCTAGCAGCCAGGGGCCTAGTTGAGTTTCCAATCAACCAGGAGTTAGACCAAAACAGGAAGGAGTCACCCTTGTTAGGCTGAACATGTGTAACTGATCTGAATTTGTCAAGCCGTTTACAGATATCCTCCCACCAAAAAGAACCACAAAGGGAAGTTCCCTGAGGTACCGTGTCATGATAGTAAGTGTTCCAGATTAAGTTCACCCATGGGATATCAGCATGATTTAGAAATCTATCAACATGCTTGAGCAGCAGTGCTTCATTCTGGATTGCTAGATTCATAATTCCTAGCCCCCTTTATTTTTAGGTCTGCACACGAGTTGCCAGGCAGCAAGAGAGGGCGCATGATCTTGCCCATTTTTTCCTCCATAGACATTGCCTCTGAATCCTTTGAAGCTGCTTCAGTATGCCTGGTGGGATATCCAAACTGCATAGGAAGAAGATAGGCACAGAAGATAGTGTTGAGTTTAAATATTTTAACCTTCCCCCGTGAGCCAAGAAAGATGAACTAGCACTAAGCCTTCTTTCCATGTTAACAACCAGTGGCATGAGATCAATGATTCTTGGTTTAGTTGTCCCAACTGGAAGGCCAAGGTATGTGAAGGGCAAAGATCCCACTTTGCAGCCAATGGAGTCTGCCAGGTCCTGGAGTTGTTGTGGAGAAGTGTTGACAGGTAGAAGGGCAGATTTGTGATAGTTCACATGTAATCCAGTGGATTGGGAGAAAAGTAAGAGCATTTTCTTGAACTGTAACAATTGAGTTGCATCAGCAGGTAGGATGATAAGGGTATCATCAGCATATTGTACTATAGGAAAATCCTTATCATGACAAGGTATGGGCAGCTAATCAGACCCTCCATCAACACTTGGTTAACCAGAGTCTATAAAAAATCAGCAGCAATAGCAAAAAGCAGTGGGGACATGGGATCTCCCTGCCTGACTCCTTTGTTGCACATAAATTTCTTTCCACGCACACCATTGATGAGGACCGAAGATGGGCCAGAAGTTAGGAGCTGCTTGACCCAAAGTATCCATCTGTCATTGAAGCCTTTGTGTTCGAGAATCTGAAAACTGAACTCATGCTCCACAGAGTCAAATGCCTTTTCAAAATCCAGCTTGAGAATAACTATTGGTTTCTTAGATTGATGGCATTGGTGCAGGTACTCCAGAGTCCATCCAACACAATCTTGAATGGTTTTAGACTTGATAAAACCATACTGATTCTTATGAAGACACTTCACAATTTGTAACTGTAACCTGTTAGCAATCATTTTGGACAGAAATTTGAGGCCCATCCCAGTAAGTGATATTGGTCTGTAATCTCCCACTTGTTCAGGTGATCTCTTCTTGGGAATCAGAGTAATATAGGATGAGTTCATGTTCTCAAGTTGAGCATGACCAGCATGAAAGGCAGCAGCAAGTTGATAAAACTCAGGGGAGATAATGTGCCAGCATTTCTTGAAGAAAAGACCATTAAAACCATCAGGTCCAGGAGCTTTGTCAATGGGCATTTCCTGAACAGTCTTGTCCATTTCAGACTTAGAAAAAGGTTCTGTGAGAATATCCAGTCCCTCCACCTTCTGAAGCAGAGATTGTTAATCAAAGGCCATGTTAATGCCAAGAGAAGTTCCCATTCTATCCTTAAAGGATGGCCAAAAACATGCAGCAATTTGATCATGATCAGATATGATGGAACCATCATTTAACTTGAGGGATGCAATGGAATTCCTCCTATATCTCTCAGTTTCCATAGCATGAAAGAATTTAGTGTTTTCCTCACCAACTTTAACAAATCTGATAGTGGCCCTCTTTTTCCAGTATAAGCACCGGAGATGCAAAATGTGCTCCAAGTGTAACTTAACAATATTCGTGAAGTTAGCCTCTGGTCTGAAGAGTGTCCTCAATTCCTCCAGCTCATCCAAGCACAACACAGCTTGATTGCATCTCGCGATGAATTTTTTTAACTGGGATAGGTTTGTCTGCCATTTTTTCAGAGCCTGCCTGAGATGTTTCATCTTATCCATAATGACAACAGTAATTTGTGTTTTCCTGCAAGGAATGAGCCAGGATTGCTGAACACACTCCATGAAGCCTTCCATTTCAACCCAGTAGTTTTCAAAATGAAATAAGTTACACTTAGGGATGGAAGTGTTGACAGTGAGCACACAAGGAACATGAACAAAAGCTGTCTTTGCAAGGGGGAGCACTTGTGTAAGAGGATATGAGGAGATCCAGTTGGCTGATGTGAAAAACTAGTCAAGCTGCTCCAGAAGAGGGGAATCTTGCATATTGGACCAAGTGAAAGATCTGCCTTTAATGGGTAGTTCCAGTAATCCCAGATGCCCAATAATTTCATTAAAGATGAACATATCATTTACATCAGCCCTAGGGAGGTTTCTGTTGTTAGGTGATCTAATGAAATTAAAATCTCCAAGAAGCAACTAATTAGCCCTAGTGGGTATATGAAGATTGTATAGCCAGCTAACAAATAGATCTCTAGCTTCACCTTGACAAGGACCATAGACATTCACCAAAGTCCAGGATTCACCAGTATGATTTGAGGTAAAGGAGATGATCAAACCATAGGGTGTGCATTCAACTAACTGACCAGTAATGGAAGAGTTCCAAAGAGTGATAAGCCCCCCTGATGCCCCCCTGGAGGGAGAGTAGGCAAACTGATCAAAACGTTTAGGACAGAAACACTTGACAGTACGAAACTCAACTGACTGCATTTTGGTTTGTTGTAATCACACCACGACAGCTAGGCTCTCATAAATCTTGTTATGAACCGCACGTTGCCTATGGTCCGAATTTAGGCCACACACATTCTAACACAGCACACGCCAACTTCTCGTAGAACGACTATCCATTGGGCAATATATATATAGAGCAAACGCAGGGATATGTAATATCCCATGCGACCAAGGTTCAGTTAACCAAAAGACAGAGCAAGCAGTAGTCTCACAGTACATGGATCCAGTACAGTAACAAATTAACATAAGTGAACTAATCATCAGCACATGATGGTGCGGAATCATCAGGATCTTCCATAAGTCGATCCACAGTTAGCTTCTCAAGGGCAATGCCAAGCGTCTGCCCGACCGCCTGTATCACCGGAATAGGAGTGGCATGAGGTACTTGCACATCATCAGACTCCTGCGCTAGAGAAGGCATTGGCTTGGCATTGGGCTTCCTCTTCTTGGGGACATGCGCTGGCAGCTCCTGCAAGATCAGTTTGAAGCCATCCCACTTGATGGAGCCGCGGGTACATCGACGAACAGAGGAGTCGACGACAGGAGTGGCCTTCTTGCGGGTCCCCTTCTTTGTTGGAGCAGGAGATTGAAAGGAGAAGTCCTCTGCAGACGAAGATGGGCTGACAGGGATTACCACATCCACGGAGAGTGTGTTGCCAGCAGGCTCTGGTGGTGGTAGCGCTGGAGCAGCAGAGTCGTAGGCCGCCGCCCATGATCGCTTGGGGATCACAATGGGCGCCACCATTGGCACCTGCAGCTGGCGAGGCACGTGCATGGAGGTAGCAGCTCCCACTAAAGCATCAAAAGTACGTGACCAGGATAGAACCGACGGCAGAGGAGGCCATAAAAAACCCTGGCAGCCCCAATAAAGAAGTTGCCAGACTGAATCTGAGGGGGTTTGTATGGGACAATCGCCAGAGGATTGTCATCTTGCGCCTCGACCACCCCTATCACATCTTCCTCCGGCTCAACAGCAGGAACCTGGACAACCGGTGCCATATCAGCGTCAGGGGCGACAGGGTTAGCCATTACCACATCCAGGTTGGGAGCCGGGGGGGCTTGATCAGCAGGTTCCGCCTCAATGTCACCCTGCGGCTGAGGGTCGAGGTCGACAAGCTCATGAACCGAGTCAGAGGAAGAAGGACTCGGTTGGTCAATCACCATGGACTCCTGATCCTGAACCGGATCAGCAGCAGGTGCTTCTGGGGCCGCTTCAGGTTCCCATCCTCCTCCATCAGCAGCTGCCGGCGGCTGTCCCCAACCACCGTCATCAGTAGCAGCGGGTACCACTGGATCTTCAGGTGCTAGCGGCACCGCATTACATCCCAAAGCAGGGTACGGGGGCAGAGCAAATTGCAGGTTGTCATTAACGAGGTGTCCAGGACGCGGGTGAGGGTTGCCATTGAGAGGCATAGGGTCCTCATCATTGGGTAGTACTTCGGCAGGCGCCGCCCCCAGGATGTAGACAGGTGCAGACCAGGACACCTTGGCCCCCCCAAGCAGCATATTCAAAGAAGTTGATACTGCGAGAGACAAGACGGTCGTCTGGGAACGATGCAAACACAATGGAGCGAACCAAGTAAGCAGCAGCCCGCAATCAACGCTGACCCAGTGATGGAACTCTCCGAAGGTGTTGACAGCAGCTCGCAAGTCTTCAGTATGGCGGAAGTCGAGGGGGACCCCCAGAAGCATGAGGCTCCCATGGCGAAAACCCTCTTGTCCACGGAAACCAACGCCCTGATCATGTCGCATGAAGCGCATCACAGATTTATGGGAAACTTCCTGAGGAACCATGTGAACCGCAGCATAGCTCTCCGCCGCATCTCTAAGTTGAAACAGCCCAACGCCCTCAATCCATGGCTGGGCTGATCGAACATGAAGTCCTCGGTGAAGAAGAAGAGCGGCTACTTCTTGTCGTACCTGTACCAAGTGTTCAGCCGAGGGCGCAGGGTGGACGTCAACATTTACAAAGCGCTCATGGCGCCTGGTGATGGGGACAGTAGGCGTGGTGTAGGTCCGAGGCAGCCGGTCAGGTCCTCCGTCGATGATGTTGTGGCCCGGCGGGAGAAAGAACTCAGGGTCGAGCTCGAAGTTCGCCATTGCGGGAGGCGGCGTCTCGGAGGGAGTTCATGGATGCGACGATGATGAGACAGGGCGGAACTGTGCTGCAGGCGTTGAGGTTTCGCCAAGAGTATCGGCAGTTCCCGAGATATCAGCGACAAGGGAGGTGGTAGGTCTCTTACAGTTCCAAGTAAGACAATTATTACACATAAAAGAGGCTCCTCTAGATCGTGCGTGGCCCACAACTCTGTGAGCGTATCCAGGCGAAGCCGTGCAGTTCGCAGCTAGATGTCCCCGAGCATTACAAATCAAGCAAGAAAATATTTCTTCAACCATGCCATTAATAAGTTCATCAAAGGCCAGATGGGCTTCTTGTGAGGAGGGAATATCCATCCTAGGATTAGGTTTGGGCCGAGATAAGGAGGTAACCTCAACAGGCTCATTAATGAGCATGGAAATCGGCCCAGAGTCCAAACTTTCCACCGAAATTTGATTCTCATAATTCAAAACACCATGAATCTCGGCGGGATCAGCTGCAACACATTGTTGCACGGGAGAAGTTCCGTTAATTTTGGCAATTTGAAAATCAGCTCCGGGAGATCCGAGGGGTGACATTTCGCGAGAAACCGTGCCGAACGTGATATGCGGCGTGGCTGTCGTCCACCGGAGTTCTGCCGGCGGTGGCGCAAAGATGATGACACGTTCAGGAGAAGGCACCGTATAACCAGCCTGTTCAAGTGTGAGTAGCTCATCGTGGGAAACATGACATCTATAACCCTTGCAAACCTCATATTGTTGGAGGGATGCGAATGTGAGCTTCTTACGAATAGATGATCCAGATTTAAGAGAAGATTTTAGAGGTCTGGAATGCATTGCCATCAGACCTAGTGAGGCTCTCCTCTTAGATGGACTCACAATAATCCATTCAGCATCACATTGCTTCTTCCACAGAGAGAATTCCCAACGCCAATTCGGACCACGATGGCCCCAGAGATGGAAAAAGCACTTAAAACTTGAGCATTTGAACAAGCGTAGATCCAAAATATGAAAACCAACTTGCATGCAGGACACTTTGAAGGAGAAAACCGAATTTGTCACTTGAGAGACGCGAAACTCAATGGCAGAGCCCCCAATCACAGATTCCACAGCTGCGGCGACCGTGTCCTCAAAGAGACGGAAAACATGGCGACCAAAAGAAACCACCATGACGAAGGAGCGGCGGTGCTTCATAGGGTGCACCGTAACCCAGAATGGCAATAAACCTCCTCGGCGAAAGCCAAACCATTAGAAAAATCCAGATCCAACGTGCAACGACCCATGCAAGCCATGCACGACCACGTGAGGGGGGTCGGGAGGGTTCACCTGAGCAGTGGAGCGACGATAAGGGTAGATGCGCCGGCTAGAGCACCAGAGCGCCATGGAGTCGTCGAGGTGGGAGGTGGGAGGTGGGAGTCTTCATGGGAATAGGTCATCTTGCAGCTACGTAAGCCTTATTATGTCATTTAGGAGAGAACTTAGCTAACTGTAGGTCATTTTTTATTGAATAGGTCATTTTGGAGCTAACTAAGCTAATTATGTCATTTCGTAGGATAATTAGCCAATTTAGCCTTTCTTGGATGAGTCTAAGCTACGTAGAAGAAGAGAAAGAGAAGAAGAAGTAAAAGAAGGAGGAGGAGGAGGAGGAGAAGAAGGAAGCGGAGAAAAGAAGAAAAGAAGAAGGAGAAGGAGAAGGAGGAAGAAGGAGGAAGAAGAAGGAGAAGGAGGAGCTCCTTCTCCTTCTTCTCCTCCTTCTTCTCCTTCTTCTTATCCTCCTCCTTCACCTTCTTCTTCTTCTCTTCTTCTTCTTCGTCCTTCCTTTCATTTTTCCTCTTTCTTCTCCTCTTGTCCTCTTCTTCGGGCTAAATTGGCTAAGAATGCCTTTTTGGAGCTAATTATGTCATTTCGAGGATAATTAGCTAAGTATAGGTCATGTTTTATCAAATAGACCATTTAGGAGCTAACTAAGCTAATTATGTCATCTAGGTGGAACCCTAGCTTACTGTAGGTCGTTTCGGAGCTAACTTGGGTAAAATAGCTCATTCTGGAGCAAACTATGCTTATTAAGCCATTTTGGATCTAGCTAGGCTAATTATAGGCGATTTAATACCTAAGTTAGGGGGAATAGGTCATCTTGTAGCTACGTAAGCCTTATTATGTCATTTAGGAGGGAACTTAGCTAACTGTAGGTCATTTTTTATTGAATAGGTCATTTTGGAGCTAACTAAGCTAATTATGTCATTTCATAGGATAATTAGCCAATTTAGCCTTTCTTGGATGAGTCTAAGCTACATAGAAGAAGAGTAAGAGAAGAAGAAGTAAAATAAGGAGGAGGAGGAGGAGGAGGAGAAGGAGAAGGAAGAGGAGAAAAGAAGAAAAGAAAAAGGAGAAGGAGAAGGAGGAAGAAGGAGGAAGAAGAAGGAGAAGGAGGAGCTCCTTCTCCTTCTTCTCCTCCTTCTTCTCCTTCTTCTTATCCTCCTCCTTCTCCTTCTTCTTCTTCTCTTCTTCTTCTTCTTCCTTCCTTTCATTTTTCCTCTTTCTTCTCCTCTTGTCCCCTTCTTCGGGCTAAATTGGCTAAGAATGCCTTTTTGGAGCTAATTATGTTATTTCGAGGATAATTAGCTAAGTATAGGTCATGTTTTATGAAATAGACCATTTAGGAGCTAACTAAGCTAATTATGTCATCTAGGTGGAACCCTAGCTAACTATAGGTCGTTTCGGAGCTAACTTGGGTAAAATAGGTCATTCCGGAGTAAACTATATTTATTAAGCCATTTTGGATCTAGCTAGGCTAATTATAGGTCATTTAATACCTAAGTTAGGGGGAATAGGTCATCTTGCAGCTACGTAAGCCTTATTATGTCATTTAGGAGAGAACTTAGCTAACTGTAGGTCATTTTTTTTATTAAATAGGTCATTTTGGAGCTAACTAAGCTAATTATGTCATTTCGTAGGATAATTAGCCAATTTAGCCTTTCTTGGATGAGTCTAAGCTACGTAGAAGAAGAGAAAGAGAAGAAGAAGTAAAAGAAGGAGGAGGAGGAGGAGGAGGAGAAGGTGAAGGAAGAGGAGAAGAAGAAGAAAAGAAGAAGGAGAAGGAGAAGGAGGAGGAGGAAGAAGGAGGAAGAACAAGGAGAAGGAGGAGCTCCTTCTCCTTCTTCTCCTCCTCCTTCTCCTTCTTCTTATCCTCCTCCCTCCCCTTCTTCTTCTTCCTTCCTTTCATTTTTCCTCTTTCTTCTCCTCTTGTCCCCTTCTTCGGGCTAAATTGGCTTAGAATGCCTTTTTGGAGCTAATTATGTCATTTCGAGGATAATTAGCTAAGTATAGGTAATGTTTTATTAAATAGACCATTTAGGAGATAACTAAGCTAATTATGTCATCTAGGTGGAACCCTAGCTAACTATACGTCGTTTCGGAGCTAACTTGGGTAAAATAGGTCATTCCGGAGCAAACTATGCTTATTTAGCCATTTTGGATCTAGCTAGGCTAATTATAGTCCATTTAATACCTAAGTTAGGGGGAATAGGTCATCTTGCAGCTACGTAAGCCTTATTATGTCATTTAGGAGAGAACTTACCTAACTATTGGTCATTTTTTATTAAATCGGTCATTTTGGAGCTAACTAAGCTAATTATGTCATTTCGTAGGATAATTAGACAATTTAGCCTTTCTTGGAGCTAACTAAGCTAATTATGTCATTTAGATGGAAGTCTAGCTATTTTTTATTAAAACACTAGAAATAACATACCATTATCATCATCACAACGGTGAAGCACGGTGGCTCTGGCTTGTTTCACCTGGAGAAGGCTGCCCTGGAGAAGGCTCGACTGTAGAAGGGTCGTGCGATGCGTTTTGGGAGATATTCTGCACCAAACATTGTTTGCAATGTGTAGTTAGCATGAGGACACTCTTAAGATCACTGTACTGAAATGAAACTCACCGTCCCCGCCACGTTAATGACTGGCATCGGTGGAGGGACTTGGCCGTTCTTCTCGCACATAGACTGTACATTTTGTTTCGACAAGTCAATTTATTTATTTATTAATGAAACTGACATTCAAATGCAAGTTTTGAAATAACATGAAGAAGGAACTTACCACGAACAACTCGTATATGGCCCTGTTAGACGCATCATTCCGTGCCCTCTCCGCCTCCACCAATGCAGTCGTCCTCTCCTCCAGCTCCCTAATTTCCTTATCCTTCTCCGCCATAGCCGCCTGCATTGCCTCTCTCTCTTTCTGAATAGCAGCCTGCAACACAAGTCATTGTTAGCAATGTAATCATATTGGTTCCAACGCACAACATAATGCAGAAAGATAGTTGAGTCCATTAAACTAACCTCAATGGCGAGCTCGACTGGTCGTGGACGATGTGTTATCTCCGGACAAGAGCTCATTTGGCGTGCCTTTATCTGCCGGAGAGTGCTAGGACAACGTATAAGGCCGTCTCCAATGGCAAATATAGTCGAATAATATATACAGGCCAACAACTGTATTGTGTTGCCGTCATACCATACACATTGAACCCATCCGTGCTGATGGCAACTCTAGGTTGCCTTGGATCTTCCGATTTATCCTTATGGAATGCATCGAAGTGCCTCCATGCAAAACCATCTGAAGTGTGTACCAGCATCTTGTTCCCATCCGCATCTAGTTCGGTTCTTTTTCCCAATTTGTGCCATGTCATCTGTCTGGCCGTCTCTTCAACCATGAAAAGACGTTGAAGTCTTGGTACGATTGGCAGATACCGAAGAACACTAATGGGGATTTTGGTCTGATTCTTCTCACCCATGCCGTTGTCTACCACAATATACCTAAAAGAATTGCAAATGGGGCAATAGTTCAAGGCCGCATACTCAAGCCTAAATAAGGCACATCCATTCTCACAGGCATGTATCTTCTCATAGGGCACCTTAAGTACACGGAGGATTTTCTCTGACTGGTACAGGTTTGCAGGCAGTACATGGCCTTTGGGTAGAAAGCGTCCAAATATCGTCATCATCGCGTCGTAGCATTCTCTGCCTAGGTTGAACTGAGCCTTCAGAGCCATTACTTGCGCGATGGCATCCAGCTGACAAAGCTTAATCTGCTCGTGGAGAGGACGTTTTGAAGACTCCAACATTTCATAGAAGGCCTTTGCAGATTCCTCCATCTCATCGTCCGAATCCTGAGCATCATCAAAGTCTTGCACCATGTCTTCAATCCCGGTACCATGCTTGTCGGTGCGACGACGAATCACCTCAGCTCTGGCACGTTGGTCAGACTCACCATGAAAAGTCCACACCGTATAATTAGGCGTAAAACCCCACTTCTACAGGTGTTTACCCATTTCAAGCTCTGTCTGCTTTTTCTAGTTGTCGCAGTTGGGACAGGGGCACCATGTTTTTTGCTGGCCATTTGCAAATGCAGCTCTCACAAACCCCCTGGTTTTTGTTAACCATTCATGGGTCATGTCTTTCTGACTAGGGTGACCAGTGTACATCCAACCACGATCACTCATGTTGCCTAGCTACCTATGGGGGCACAAGAAATAAATATATAATTCATCATCTATATTCATACTCTAATCAAGTTTGTCAGTTTTATTACGTCCATGCAACCTACATGCTAATAGGTAAAGATAGGTCCTAATCCCACACGAGCATGTGTAGACTGGGTTCGTTTTCCCATGCTCTGCTCTAGATGCGATGCAGAATTTCGGCAGCACCTCCCCATTGTTCTCTTGATACACGTCTCGGCAATAAGCAGAGAGGATGTGTACTCGGAGAACAACAGGGGAGGCACTGACGAAATTCTGCATCGGATCCGGAGCACAACATACGGGAAAACAAACCCAATCTACACATACTCGGGCTGTCCATGGATAATGTTGGACAATTCGAAAGGATGGCGCTTATAAATATGCAAAGAAATGCATATTTGTAGATGTCGCCCTTTCGAACGGGAGACGCATACTGGTCACGCATACTCATGATTGAAGAAACCTATAGCTAGCAAGTTTCATCGGCACGAAGACTGGGACAGAGCAAGTTAAGGGGGTAGGAGGAGAAGTCATTTGTGCTCACCAACAAACGCAAGGGCGGAGCTCGTCCAACGCACGTGGAGGTCGTCGAACAACTGCACATTGAAATTCACACGATCAACACAAATACGATGTTTTTATAATTAACATAATCGGAAAATATGTAACCTAACTCATAATTTGCAAAACTATGACCTCATGGGCCTCTGGAAGGCCGAAAAGCACCTTCCCGTTCAAAAGAAGGCAGAAGAGGTGTCGGGGGTCGGGGCTTAGTGGCGTCGGGAGTCAGTGCCGTCGAGGGTCGGTGGTGTCGGGTGTCGTTGGCATCGGGGGTCGGGGGGTTAGTGGCATCGGTTGTGGGGGGTCAGTGGTGTCGGGGGTCCAAGGTCAGTGACATCGGGTGTCAGTGGCGTCGGGGGTCGGGGTTGGTGGCATCGAGCGTCGGGGGTCGGGAGTCGTGGGCCGAGGGTCTGTGTCGGGGGTCAGTGGCGTCGGGGGTCGAGGGTTAGTGGCGTCGGGGGTCGGGGGTCAGTGGCGTCGGGGGTCGATGGTCGGGGGTCAGTGGCGTCGGGCGTCAGGGGTCGGGGTCGAGGGTCAGTTTCGGGGTGCCGGGTTCCCTTTTCCTCTTGTTTCTTCTTCTCCTCTCTCCTCTTTTTCTTCTTCTTCTTCTTCTTCTTCTTCTTCTTCTTCTTCTTTTTCTTCTTCTTCTTCTTCTTCTTCTTCTTCTTCTTCTTCTTCTTCTTCTTCTTCTTCTTCTTCTTCTTCTTCTTCTTCTTCTTCTTCTTCTTCTTCTTCTTCTTCTTCTTCTTCTTCTTCTTCTTCTTCTTCTTCTTCTTTTTTCTCCTCCTACTCCCCTCCTCTTTTTCTCCTCCTATTCTTCTTCTTCTTCTTCTTCTTCTTCTTCTTCTTCTTCTTCTTCTTCTTCTTCTTCTTCTCTCCTCCTCTTCTTCCTCCTCCTCCTCCTCTTCTTCTTCATCTTCTTCTTCTTCTTCTTCTTCTTCTTCTTCCTCTTCTTCTTCTTCTTCTTCTTCTTCTTCTTCTTCTTCTTCTTCTTCTTCTTCTTCTTCTTTTTTCTCCTCCTCCTCCTCCTCCTCTTCTTCTTCTTCTTCTTCTTCTTCTTCTCCTTCTTCTTTTCGTTCTTCTTCTAATTATTTTCTTCTTTTTCCTTTTTACTTTTTCATTTTTTTCCTTCTGCTTTTCGTCTTTTTTTTCTTCTAACCGAACTAACTAACCTAATTAGCCTAATAATCCAACCAAATAAACTAACTAAATTACCCTATATATAATAAAAAACTAACCTAATAAACTAACTAAAGTAATTAACTTTTTTAAAAAAGAAAAAGAAGAAGAACTCAACTCACCGCGGTGGACGACGGCAGGGGGCGGCGGCGGCGGTGGATGACGGCAGGGGGCAGGGGGCGCGCGACAGGGGGCGTGCGGCAGGGGGCTCACGGCGGGGAGGGGCTCGCCGCGGGGGTGGGTCGCCACGGGGGTGGGTTGCCGCGGGGAGGGGCTCTCGTGGGAAGGGGCTCGCCGCGGGGAGGGGCTCGCCGCGGGGTGGGCTCGCCGCACGGAGGGGCTCGCCGCAGGGAGGGGGGGTCGCCATGGAGAGAGGCAGTGAGCGAGTGGCCAGGGTGAGAGAGAGACAGTGAGGACGAGGGGGTTAACGGCCGTTATAGGGCGGCCCTTTGCCGTCCGCCCCCCGACGGCAAAGGGCCCCACGGCAGACGACAAAGGCCCGCGAACGGCAAAGGACCCCGGATTTCGGACATGGCAGGCATGGGACCCACCCATCCTCTTTGTCGTCTGCCCTGGGTCTCTTTGCCGTCCGCTGGCAGACGGCAAAGGGCCGACACATGGCAAATAGTATTTTTGCCATGTGTCAGTCCTTTGCCATCTGCCTTCTATCAACTAATGGCAAGGAGGTTCTTTGCCGTCAGCCAGCATACGACAATGAACTGGCTGACGGCAAAGAACTGGATTCCAGTAGTGTCAACCGATAATATCTTGGTAGAATATGTAGGATCCAATAGGGACATCCATGTCCCGCTATTGGATATTGACCGAGGAGTGTCTCGGTCATGTCTGCATAGTTCTCGAACCCGCAGGGTCTGCACACTTAAGGTTCGGTGACGTTTTAGTATAGTTGAGTTATATGTGTAGGTTACTGAAGGATGTTCAGAGTCCCGTATGAGATCACAGACGTCACGATGGTTTCCGGAATGGTACGGAAACAAAGATTGATATATAGGATGGATTCATTTGGTCACCGGAAAGATTTCGGGCATTACCGGCAGTGTACCGGGAGTGACGAATGGGTTCCAGATATTCACCGGGAGGGGCCCACCCACCCGGGAGTGAGCCCAGTAGCCCTAGGGTGGCGCACCAGCCATTAGTGGGCTGGTGCGGCCAGCCCAACTGGGCTATGGTGCCACAAGGAGATAAAACCAAAAGAAAGAAAAAAAATGAAAGAGGGAGGTGGGAAGGAAGGAGTGGACTCCTACCCCTAAACCGAATTAGGGTGGGAGTCCACCTCCTCCTCTCGGCCGGAGCCCTTGGGGCTCCCTTGAGCCCCAAGGCTAGCCCCTCCCCTCCTCCTATAAATATTGGTGGTTTTAGGGTTTTGAGACACAACTTTGCCACGTGCAACTCAAACCTATACCACGTACTTCTTCCTCTAGATTAGATTTCTGCGGAGCTCGGGCGGAGCCCTGCAGGAATAGATCATCACCAACACCGGCGTGCCGTCATGCTGCCGGAGAACTCATGTACTTCCACGTCTCTCTTGCTAGATCAAGAAGGCAGAGATCGTCATTCAGCTGTACGTGTGCTGAACGCGAAGGTGACGTCCGTTCGGTACTAGATTGGGACGGATCGTGGGACGACGGTGATTTGAATCATGAAGCTATACCACTACATCAACTGCGTTTCTTAGCGCTTCCCGCTTAGTGATCTACAAGGGTATGTGGATCCAATCTCCCTCACATAGATGAACATCACCATGATAGGTCTTCGTGTGCGTAGGAAATTTTTTGTTTCCCATGCAACGTTCCCAACAAGTACACCATGTGCTGAAATTATACCATGCATGTAATCTCACACCATGACCTACGTACCACAATTAACACAAAGCAGAAAAGAATCCACGGTAATTAACCTCTCTCGTTACAGTCAAAGTGAGGGACCACACACGAGGCCACAGATGGGAGTGACACAGATCTCTGCACGAGGGGGTCGATGTCCAACGACAACCATCACCTTCACGTTGTCCTAACAAATTTACACAGGTGTTCTATGATGCTTTGAATACCCAATGCACTCCTTTGATGTGGCATATGCATGCATGCACCTTCACAAAGCAGACAACCCCCTCCCCCCATGGAGGTTTATGACGTGCACACTTACTTGTATCCAGCGGGAGCACGTGTACATATGCGCTCAAACTTTTGTTTGGAATCTCACCATGATCTACATCGAAACACAGATGAAGGCGAATCTACCTTTTATCAAACCCACCTCGCCACGCCATTCAAAGTGATTGTTGGATTTCGGGCTCCGCAAAACCCTAAGGATTCGAACTCAGGGGAACGTGCAGAGACCACGTAGCAGATTCGATCCCTAGGCTCGCTACTCTATGGGCAAAGCACAGAACTCACTCAATGGTGAGGAAGACATAGGACACGATAGTTTACCCGGGTTCGGGACGTTGGGAAGCATAAAACCCTACTCCTGCTCTGGTGGATTGCCTCTCGTGGAGGTTGAGGAATGAACTACTACAGTGTTCTCTGGCCTCTTGAGGCTAGGTGTCCTTAGTGGTTCGATTATGGATGAGTGAATGGTTTTCGTCCCCCCTCTATGAAGCATTTTATCCTCCATTTGTAGTAGTTGCCCCGATCCTCTTCCCTTATCATTTCGGAGGGAAGGGATCCCACATTGGCCAATTTCGAAGGTGAACAGGGGAACATGCTCTCCCGCCCAAAGGTGGTCTTTGTCTGCAAAGTAGCTGCCCGCACTGCAGGGCCGGACCAAGGGTGACGTCTGTCTAGCTGGCGGGCGGCAACGGCCTTGTTGCACCAGAAAGCAAACCTTTGGAAGATTCCTTGGGGACCCTGGTACGCCCTTGTCCCCTTTGCACTAAAGGGGAAACTATGCCGTCCTGTTGTATGCTGCTAGCCTGTCCTTCCCATGCGTCATCCTTGACTCATAAGGCTAAGCCTTGCCTCGGAATGTTCGCTGCTCCGGGGGGGTTCCTTAGGGGGGGCCCGTGGGTCTTGATGTCGTTCCTCTTCGCGAGGCTTGGCCCCTCACGAGGGCCTTGCCTTGAGTCACGCCGAGCCTGCGGGCGTCTTGTTGATGAAGCGGGCCATCCCTGGGCCGCAGACAAGCAGGTCTGGGTACCCCCATTAAGTAGCCCCCGGTCCCAAGGTGCGCCCGAGCTGGCATCCTGGCGAAGCCTTGGGGGCAGCCTGAAGCGTCGCGTGCCCTATATGTCTATAGATGTGGCTCCCCACGCGCTGCGTAGCCAAGTTGCAACGCCCTCAGTTCCCGAGGCACTCGGAGCCGCGCTTGGTCAAACTGATGCGACGCCTGGGCGCTGCGCTAGCCATCATTGCTCCTTAGAGGCCACACATGTGCACACGTAGCACCGACGCGCCCCCTCATGAACCGTGTGGGCCCGGGAAAGCGAGAGGATGACAACCCATTCTCGGTGACCTATATAACATGGCGAGGGTGACGAGGTTCACATTGCCTACGTCTCCTTCGTCTTCCACCTTGAGCCCTCCATTCCCTCTGCATGGCGCCGATGAGGAGATACTTTCCCACTGAGAAGGGGAAGGCTTCCGGTGAGGGTCTTGCTGTCCTGCCTACCAAGAGGGGCCGAGGCCGCCCTCGAAAGTACGCGGCAGTGTCGGTGCAGGCCCCCGGCGGGCGCGGCCATGGCTCCGCCCTTCCCGAAATCACCATCGGCGACGCGGTGGTGCGCTAGTGAGCGTGAGCGTGCGTGGCGGCCAAGGTGGAAGGTCGGTGGTGGCCACCCGGTCGCCGCGCCCGCGACTCCATTCGGTCGACTTGGCGATGGAGTTTGTGACGTGGGTGCATATGCCGGAGATCGCCTGGTTCCAGCTCCCAAGCTTCTTCACGAAGGCGCTTCGACCGGCGGGCTCCAAAGTATCTATAATTTTTAATGGTTTCATGCTATTATCTTCTCAAACTTTGGATGTTTTGCATGCCTTTTATTTATTTTTTGGGACTAACATATTAACTCAGTGCCAAGTGCCAGTTCCTGTTTTTTCCAAGTTTTTGACCCCTTTCAGAGTAGATTTTGAAACGGAGTCCAAACGGAAGAAAATGTCCGAAAAGATTTTTTCTGGAACAGAACAAGATCGAGGAGCTTGGGAACCAAGGCAGGGGATCCCCAGGGGCCCCACAAGCCCCCACCCCGCGGCTAGGGGGGAGGCCGCGCCATCCAGGCTCGAGGCCCCCCTGTGCGTCCCTTGACCTAGGGGTTGCGCCAATATATTCCCTAAAAATCCCAAAAAAATCAGGAGATCATTGAAAGTACTTTTTCGCCGCCGCAAGCTTCTGTCTCCGCAAGATCCCATCTGGGGCACGTCCTGGTGCCCTGCCGGAGGGGGAATTCAGATACGGAGGGCTTCTTCATCAACACCATGACCTCTCCGATGATGCGTGAGTAGTTCACCATAGACCTACGGGTCCATAGCTAGTAACTAGATGGCCTCTTCTCTCTCTTGGATCTTCAATAGAAAGTTCTCCATGATCTTCATGGAGATCTATCCGATGTAATCTTATTTTGCGGTGTGTTTGTCGAGATCCGATGAATTGTGGATTTATGATCAGATTATCTATGAATCTTATTTGAGTTTCTTCTGATCTCTCTTATGCATGATTTCATATCCTTGTAATTCTCTTCGAGTTGTGGGTTTTGTCTGGCCAACTAGATCTATGATTCTTGCAATGGGAGAAGTGCTTGGTTTTGGTTTCATACCGTGCGGTGACCTCACCCAGTGATAGAAGGGGTAGCGAGGCACGCATTATGTTGTTGCCATCAAGGGTAAAAAGATGGGGTTTTCATCATTGGTTTGAGATTATCTCTCTACATCATGTCATCTTGCTTAAAGCGTTACTCTGTTCGTCATGAACTCAATACACTAGATGCATGCTGGATAGCGGTCGAGGTGTGGAGTAATAGTAGTAGATGCAGAAAGTATCAGTCTAGTTGTCTCGGACATGATGCCTATATGTGTGATCATTGCCTTAGATATCATCATGACTTTGCACGGTTCTATCAATTGCTCGATAGTAATTTGTTCACCCACCGTAATACTTGCTATTTTGCGAGAAGCCTCTAGTGAACACAATGCCCCCAGGGTCTACTCCACACCATATTTTCAGCCATACAATTTTTACTTCGTTGCACTTTCCGCCTTCAAATCTCACTTTGCAAACAATCTTGATGGGATTGACAACCCCTTTGAAGCATTGGGTGCAAGCTTGTTTTTGTTTGCGCAGGTACTCTGGACTTGACGAGACCATCCTTCTGGATCGACACCTTGGTTCTCAAACTGAGGGAAATACTTGCTGCTCCTGTGCTGCATCACCCTTTCCTCTTCAAGGAAAAAACCAACGCAAGCCCAGCCTCTGTCAACGTGTCAATTTCTAGCGCTGTTGTCTGTGGGATAGCAGGCTCTCAGGCCTCTGGCTGCATGCCGACGGTTGCTGCGGCGGGCCGTCCTAGGTGGAGGTCGAGGTCACCCCCCGTCGCTACGTGTACCTGAACCGCGGGTGGAAGGCGTTTGCCCATGCCAGAGGTTTGAAGGGGAGGCTCTACCTCCACTTCAAGTATGACGGGGAGGAGATGCTCTTCATCAAGATCTTCGGGGACTAGGACGAGCATCTGGGTTGCTGGCCGGAGGACGTCGGCCGCGGCAATCCCATGGATGAGCCCGTCTCCGGTGATGGGCGTTGCGCCTCGAGCAGTAGCGACAACCCTCTGGAAGGAGTCCAGGCGACAACAGCTACGACAAGCCGCCTCGCCGCCGTTCCCGGACCTCAGGGATGAGCCCCCTTGCGTGGCGCCGCCCGTATGCTACTACGGTGTGTGTGAAGGAGGAGGAGGACACGGGCTGAGGGTCGTCGTGCGGGTGTCGGATGTCTGCGGCAAAAGCCCTCCCCCGGGATCTCCATCGCTAGCTGTCTCCTCCTTGCTTTGGTCCCGCGTCCATGAAAACTAGGATAGGCCCTTCGGGCATGTAATGGATTTGGGCGGCCATCTCTTTTGTTAGTATTGTTGCTTCTTTGTTGGTTCGGATACTTAGCTTGGTATGCTTGCAGTGAACTTCTTTGTTGTGACGCATGATTGTGGCGCTCGGGGGGCTTGTTGATCGGTTGGTTTCTCCTTGCTGCGTGTGAAGTGGGTCGATGCTCTATATTAGCACGCCCTGGTCCTGCACATTTTCCTGCCGCCGTGAGGCGTTACCCGTTACCAAGGTTTCTCCTCACGGGGTAAGACCCTGACCCCCCTAATACCGACCGGATTGCCTGGACGGCACCAGGGTGGTCAAGTGGCTTTGCGACCGGTGAGGATCCTGACCGAGATGCTCAGGACCAAGCGGCTCTACATCGACAGGTCCTGATACGTCTCAAACGTATCTATAATTTTTTATAGTTTCACACTGTTATCTTGTCAACTTTGGATGTTTTGTTTACCTTTTATATCTTTTTTGGGACTAACTTATTAATCCAGTGCCAAGTGGCAGTTCCTGTTTTTTCTGTGTTTTTCACTCTTTTCAGATCTGATTTTGGAATGGAGTCCAAACGGAATAAAATCCACGAAATAAATTTTTCCAGAACGGAAGAAGATCGGGAGACTTGAGGGCCAAGGCAGGGGGCCCACAGGGAGCCCACAAGCCCTGTTGCCGCGGCCAGGGGGGCCCGCGGCAACCAAGCTTGTGGCCCCCCTGGCGCTCCCCAGCCCTAGCTCTTTGGCCTCTAAATTCCCTAAAAATCCAGAAAAAATTAGGGCATCCAGAAAACACTTTTCCGCCGCCGCAAGCTTTCGTTTCCACGAGATCACATCTGGAGACCCTTCCCGGTGCCCTGCCGGAGGGGACTTTGGAGTTGGAGGTCTTCTACATCAACATCATCGCCTCTCTGATGACTCGTGAGTAGTCTACTTTAGACCTACGAGTCCGTAGTTAGTAGCTAGATGGCTTCTTCTCTCTCTTGGATCTTCAATACAAAATTCTCCATGATCTTCATGGAGATCTATCCGATGTAATCCTCTTTGGCGGTGTGTTTGTCGAGATCCGGTGAATTCTGGATTTGTGATCAAATTATCTATGAATTATATTTGAGTCTTTGCTGATTTCTTATATGCATGATTTGATATCCTTATAAGTATCTCCGAGTCTTGGTTTTTTTTGGCCAACTAGATCTATGATTCTTGCAATGGAACAAGTGTTTGGTTTTGGGTCCATACCGTGTGGTGACCTTTCCCAGTGACAGAAGGGGCAGCAAGGCACGCATCATGTTGTTGCCATCAAGGGTAACAAGATGGGCTTTTATCGTAGATATGAGATTGTCCATCTACATCATGTCATCTTGCTTAAGGCGTTACTTTGTTCTTTTGGATTTAATACACTAGATGCATGTTGGATAGCGGTCTATGTGTGGAGTAATAGTGGTAGATGCAGAAAGTATCAGTCTACTTGTTTTGGACGTGATGCCTATAGATATAATCATTGCCTTAGATAACGTCACGACTTTGCGCGGTTCTATCAATTGCTCGACAGTAATTCATTCACCCACCGTCTACTTGCTTTCATGAGATAAGCCACTAGTGAACACTATGGCCCCCGGGTCTATGCACAACTATCGTCTCCACTTTCACATTGACTTTGCTTTGTTCTCTCTTTGCTTTGAGTTCTCACTTTGCAAACAGTCTATAAGGGATTGACAACCCCTTCATAGCGTTGGGTGCAAGCTGTTTGTGTTTGTGTAGGTACTTGTGACTCTCCTCCTACTGGATTGATACCTTGGTTCTCAAACTGAGGGAAATACTTACCGCCGTTGTGCTACATCACCCTTTCCTATTCAAGGGAACACCAACGCAAGGCTCCAAGGCCGCGGGGAAATCCTTTGCATATTTGCTAAGGAAGTCCCTATAGGCATAGCCGTAGTAGCAGGATTCCTGGCGCCGTTGCGAGGGAAGGTCTGTTGTCGTAGTAGCAGAAGGATCTCTGGAGCCGTTGCCGGGGAGTAGATCTATCCAAGTAGGTGTCACAAACGCATCTCTTGCATTTACTTTTATTGCCAGTTGCCTCTCGTTTTCCTCTCCCCCACTTCACATTTGCCGTTTTATTTTGCCTTTCTCCTTTGCCGTTTCCTTTTGCCTTTTTGCCATTTTCCTTTGTCGTTTTCCTTTGCCCTTTGCCATTTACCTTTGCCAGTTTTCTTGCTTGCTTGTGTTCTTGTTGGTTTTTTGAAGTCATCATGGATGAAAACACCAAACTTTGGGACTTCTCGAGTACCAATAATAATGATTTTATTAGTACTCCGATTGCTCCCGCCATTAGTGTGGATTCGTATGAAATCAACGCAGCTTTGCTGAATCTTGTTATGAAAGAGCAATTCTCTGGCCTTCCTAGTGAAGATGACGCATCCCATCTCAATACCTTCATTGAGCTTTGCGATATGCAAAAGAAAAGAGATGTGGAAAATGACGTGATTAAGTTGAAGCTTTTTCCTTTATCGTTGCGAGATCATGCAAAAACTTGGTTTTCTTCTTTGCCTAAAAATAGTATCGATTCATGGGATTAGTGCAAAGATGCTTACATATCCAAGTATTTTCTGCCGGCTAAGATTATCTCCCTACGTAACGATATCATGAATTTCAAGCAACTTGATCATGAACACGTTGAACAATCTTGGGAGAGGATGAAGTTAATGATTAGAAATTTTCCCGCTCATGGCTTGAGTTTGTGGATGATTATACAAATCTTTTATGCTGGCTTGAATTTTGCTTCTCGCAATATCTTGGACTCCGCCTCAGGTGGAACGTTCATGGAAATCACGTTAGGAGACGCTAGAAAACTCCTAGACAATATCATGACCAACTACTCTCAGTGGCACACCGAAAGGTCACCTGCTAGCAAAAAGGTACACGCTATAGAAAAAATTAACTCGCTTAGTGCTAAGATGGACGAGTTGATGAATTTGGTTGCTAGTAGAAATGCTCCTTTAGATTCTAATGACATACCACTATCTTCCTTGATTGAGAGTAGCAACGCTAGTTTGGACGTTAATTTTGTTGGTAGGAATAATTTTGGCAACAACAATGCTTTTAGAGGAAACTATGTTCCTAGGCCTTTTCCTAGTAACTCCTCTAACAATTATGGCAATTCCTACAACAACACTTATGGAAATCACAACCAATTACCCTCTGATTTGGAGAGTAATATCAAAGAGTTCATCAGCTCTCAAAAGATTTTCAATGCGTCCATAGAAGAAAAACTACTCAAAATAGACGATTTGGCTAAGAGCGTTGATAGGATGTCTTGTGATATTGATGCTTTGAAAGTTAGATGTGCTCCTCCCAAGGTCAACTTGGATGAAACTTTAAAAGCTATGCGTGTCTCCATGAATGAGAGCAAAGAAAGAACCGCCCAAATTCGCGCTAGGCATGAATGGTTTAAAAGGGTGCGTTCTAGTGATGCAAATCACGATGATCTTAAAGTGCTTGGTGTGACTCCTCTTTAATCTTTGTGTTCGCGTGTCAAACCTATTGATGAAGGGGCTGGATATGAATCCACTTTGGTTGAAAAACGCCCCAATGATTCGGAGCCCACCTATCTTGATGATAAAGGTGTGGAGAGTGGACTAGAAGAAATCAAAATTTTGGGTAGTAATGAAACTCCCACTTTGGATTTCAAGGAATTCAATTATGATAGTTGCTCCTTGTTTGGAGGCATCTCCTTGATGAAATCCATTGCAAACTCTCCACATGCTTATAGCCAAAGCAAAGCATTTACCGCACATATCGTAGATGCTATTATGAAATCTCTTGAAGAGAAGCTCGAATTCGAAGTCTCTATACCTAGAAAACTTCATGATGAGTGGGAACCTACTATAAAAATCAAGATAAAAAACTATGAATGCAATTCTTTGTGTGATTTGGGTGCTAGTGTTTCCGCGATTCCAAAGGCTTTATGTGATATTCTTGGTTTTCATGAGATTGAAGAGTGTTCTATTAATTTGCATCTTGCGGATTCTACTATCAAGAAACCCATGGGATGGATCGATGATGTTATTATTGTTGCAAATAAGAACTATGTACCCGTTGATTTCATTGTACTTGACATAGATTGCAATCCTTCATGTCCCATTATTCTTGGTAGACCTTTCCTAAGGACTATTGGTGCTATCATCGATATGAAGGAAGGGAATATTAGATTTCAATTTCCCCTAAAAAAGGGCATGGAGCATTTTCCTTGAAAGAAAGTAAGATTGCCTTATGAATCTATGATGAGGGCTACTTATGGTTTGAGCACCAAGGATGACTATACGTGATTCTATCACCTTTTGCCTAGCTAAGGGCGTTAAACAATAGCGCTTGTTGGGAGGCAACCCAATGAATCTATCCTTTTTCTTTCTGTTTTGTGTTTTCCACACTTTCATAATTCTGTTATGATTGTGTTTTTTGTGTTTATTTTTGCGTTTGTGCCAAGCAAACCGTTATGATTAGTCTTGGGGATGATCGTTTGGTCATGCTGGAAAAGACAGAAACTTTCTGCTCACGAGAAGAATTTTCACTTTTTTTGCTATAAGAGCTTTTGATTTGATTCCTTTTGCTGCTGATTGCTACGCAAATTCTTGAGACTGTCGTAATTTTTAAGAATTTTTGAAGTACCAGAAGTATACGAAGTATACAGATTGCTATAGACTGGTCTGCTGTTAACAGATTCTGTTTTTGTTGAGTTGGTTGCTTATTTTGATGAAACTATGGATAGTATCGGGGGATATTAGCCGTGGAAGATTGAAAATACAGTAACCCAACATCAACATAAGTATAATTTAAGTTTGGTACAGTACCTAAGGAAGTGGTGGTTTGCTTTCTTATACTAATGTTATCACGAGTTTCTGTTTAAGTTTCGTGTTGTGAAGTTTTCAAGTTTTAGTGAAGTTCTTATGGACAAAAAGATAAAGAGTGGCAAGAGCTCAAGCTTGGGGATGCCCAAGGCACCCCAAGATGATTCAAGGATGCCGTAAAAGCCTAAGGTTAGGGATGCCCCGGGAAGGCATCCCCTCTTTCGTCTTCAATCTATCGGTAACGTTACTTGGGGCTATATTTTTATTCACCACATGTTATGTGTTTTGCTTGGAGCGTCTTGTATCGTAGGAGCCTTTTATTTTTGTTGTGTCACAATCATCCTTGCTGCACACCTAGAGAGAGAGACATGCACTCACCGTGATTTTGTCAAGCTTCACTTATATCCTTTGGTTAGAAAATTCAGCTCACATGTGCTTCACTTATATCTTTTGAGCTAGTTGCTTTTGCTCTATGTGCTTCAATTATATGTTTTAGAGCACGGCGGTGCGTGGCTTGGTAGTTGATCTATGCTATGAAAGTAGTCTCCAAAGGGGTAGTTATCAAAAGGGATATGAAAACTTCCACCTTCATGTGCATTGAATAGTTAGAGAAGTTTGATTCATCTCAATTAGTTTTGAGTTGTGGTTGTGGTAATATTGAAGTTAGATTAGTAAGGTGTTGTGGATCTAGAAATACTTGTGTTGAAGTTAGTGATTCCCGTAGCATGCACGTATGGTGAACCGCTATGTGATGAAGTCTGAGCATGATTAGTCTATTGATTGCCATCCTTTGTGTGGCGGTCGGGATCGCGCGATGGTTTATACCTACCAACCCTTCCCCTAGGAGTATGCGTCGAATGCTTTGTTTCGATTACTACTAGGATTTTTGCAACAAGTATATGAGTTCTTCATGACTAATGTTGAGTCCACAGTTTATATGCACTTTCACCTTCCACCATCACTATCTTCTTTAGTGTCGTGCAACTTTCGCCGGTGCACAAAACCACCAATATAGCCTCCCTCAAAACAGCCACCATACCTTCCTACTATGCCTTTTTCAAAGCTATTCCGAGATATATTGCCATGCAGCTACCACCATTACATGTGCCACCACTTCTACATTGCCATTGCATGATCATAAGATAGCTAGCATGATGTTTCCATTGATGTCTATGCCATGCTAGTTCATTGTCATGGTACACTACCGAAGGCATTCCATATAGAGTCATCATTGCTCTAAGTTTTGAGTTGTAAGTGTGATGATCATCATTGATGGAGCATCGTCCCATGTGAGGAAATAAAAGAGGCCAAAGATGCCCACCAAAAAAATAAATAAAAAAAGAGGACAAAGAGCCCACCAAAAAATGAGAGAAAAAGAGAGAAGGGACAATGCTACCACCTTTCCATAGTTGTGCATATTACGCACCATGATATTCATGATTGAGAGTCTCTCGTTTTGTCACCACCATATAGCTAGTGGGAAATTTTCATTATATAACTTGGCTTGTATATTTCAATGATAGGCTTCCTCAAAATTGCCTTAGGTCTTCGTGAGCAAGCAAGTTGGATACACACCCACTAGTTTTCTTTAAGAGCTTTCACATACTCTTAGCTCTAGTGCATCATTTGTATGGCAATCCCTACTCATTCACGTTGATATCTATTGATGAGCATCTCCATAGCTCATTGATATGCCTAGTCAATGTGACCATCTTCTCCTTGTATACCTTGCAACCTCCACCACACTCCACACCACTTATAGTGCTAAAACCATGGCTCACGCTCATGTATTGCGTGAGAGTTGAAAAAGTTTGAGAAAGTAAAGGTGTGAAAACAATTACTTGGCCAATACCGGGGTTGTGCATGATTTAAATTCGTTGTGCAAGGATGATAGAGCATAGCCAGACTATATGATTTTGTAGGGATAACTTTCTTTTGGCCTTGTTATTTTGTAAGTTCATGATTACCTTGCTAGTTTGCTTCAATTATTATTGTCTCCACGTCAATAGCAAACTATTGTTTTGAATCTAATGGATCTGAACATTCACGTCACATAAGAGGAGTTACAAAGGACATCTATGCTAGGTAGCATGAAAGCATCCAAAATTCATTCTTTATCACTTCCCTACTCGAGGACGAGCAGCAGTTAAGCTTGGTGATGCTTGATACGTCTCAAACGTATCTATAATTTTTGATGGTTTCACGCTCTTATTTTGTCAACTTTGGATGTTTTGTTTACCTTTTATATCTTTTTTGGGACTAACTTATTAATCTAGTGACAAGTGCGAGTTCCTATTTTTTCTGTGTTTTTGACTCTTTTCAGATCTGATTTTGGAACGAAGTCCAAACGGAATAAAATCCCCGAAATAATTTATTCTAGAACGGAAGAAGATCGGGAGACTTGAGGGCCAAGGCAGGGGGCCCACACGGAGCCCACAAGCCCTGTTGCCGCGGCCAGGGGGCGCGACAACTAAGCTTGTGGCCCCCCTGGCGCTCCCCTGCCCTAGCTCTTTGGCCTATAAATTCTTTAAAAATACAGAAAAAATTAGGGCATCCACGAAAACACTTATCCGCCGTCGCAAGCTTCCGTTTCCGCGAGATCTCATCTGGACCCTTCCCGGTGCCCTGCCGGAGGGGACTTTGGAGTTGGAGGGCTTCTACATCAACATCATCGCCTCTTCAATGACTCGTGAGTAGTCTACTTCAGACCTATGGGTCCGTAGTTACTAGCTAGATGGCTTCTTCTCTCTCTTGGATCTTCAATGGGGCCTGCTACGAATCCACCGGTGGATGTTTACTAAACATCCACCACTTGGAGGGCCTTCCGATCTACACGTAGCCGTCGGATCTGCTCCGGTCACGCACCCCATAATTCCTGAAACGATGGCTGAGTTGCAGAAACTTTCGCTTTGTTGCAAGAAATAAACTTTGGACCCGTTAATTCCTAAAACAACGGTCGAGTTTCAGAAACAATTTGCTTCTTGCAGGAATTTTTTTTCTTCGTCTTTCTAGGTACTTTGCGGGAGAGTTTTTTGCAACAAAGGTCATGTTTCAGGAATTTTTACAACAAAGGTCAAGTTGCGGATTTTTTTTTCAACGTTCATGGGCGGCATGGGCGGCTGACGGCGGCCGGATGGTCAGAACATAAATATATAGTAGACCACTGCAACATCGTATATGTTTCAGAAACATAGTCTTTGTTGCAGAACCGCATAGTCACTTGGACGCGTGTCTTACGGGGGAGGTGGGTGATGCGGCAATTATAATCCACCGCCTGATGGTTTGCTTTTCCCTTAATACAAAGTTCTCCATGATCTTCATGGAGATCTATCTGATGTAATCCTCTTTGGCGGTGTGTTTGTCAAGATCTGATGAATTGTGGATTTGTGATCAGATTATCTATGAATTATATTTGAGTCTTTGCTGATTTCTTATATGCATGATTTTATATCCTTGTAAGTCTCTCCGAGTCTTGGGTTTTGTTTGGCCAACTAGATCTATGATTCTTGCAATGGGAGAAGTGCTTGGTTTTTTGTTCATACCGTGTGGTGACCTTTCCCAGTGACAGAAGGGGCAGCAAGGCACGCATCGTGTTGTTGCCATCAAGGGTAACAAGATGGGCTTTTATCGTAGATATGAGATTGTCCATCTACGTCATGCCATCTTGCTTAAGGCGTTAGTTTGTTCTTTTGCACTTAATACACTAGATGCATGCTGGATAGGGGTCGACGTGTGGAGTAATAGTAGTAGCTGCAGAAAGTATCCTTCTACTTGTTTTGGACGTGATGCCTATAGATATAATCATTGCCTTAGATAACGTCACGACTTTGCGCGGTTCTTTCAATTGCTCGACAGTAATTCGTTCACCCACTGTCTACTTGCTTTCATGAGAGAAGCCACTAGTGTACACTACGGCCCCCGGGTCTATTCACAACTATCGTTTCCACTTTCACGTTTACTTTGCTTTGTTTTCTCTTTGCTTTCAGTTCTCACTTTGCGAACAATCTATAAGGGAGTGACAACCCCTTCATAGCATTGGGTGCAAGCTCTTTGTGTTTGTGCATGTACTTGCGACTCTCCTCCTACTGGATTGATACCTTGGTTCTCAAACTGAGGGATATACTTACCGCCGTTGTGCTACATCACCCTTTCCTCTTGAAGGGAACACCAGCACAAGGCTCCAAGGCCGCGGGGAAATACTTTGCATATTTGCTAAGGAAGTCCCTATAAGCGTAGCCGTAGCAGCAGGATTCCTGGCGCCGTTGCTAGGGAAGGTTTGTTGTCGCAGTAGCAGGTCCCAGTCTCGCATATTTCCTTGTCGTGAGGCACGACCAGTTAAGGTCGTGCCTCGTGGAGCAAGGCCCTGGCACCCGGGTACCAGGTGGCTTTGTGACCAGTAAGGTTCCTGAGGCCTGATGCTTAGGAGCCCCCTTAGAAGTCCAAGAGTCCCTCGTGAATTCTGTTTTCTGGAGATCCCTAGTCTGCATTCAGGAAGCTCTGTGTCAGCGGGTCCCAGTCCCGCTCATTTCCCTGCCATCGTGAGGCGCGACCCATTACCAAGGTCGTTCCTCACGGGGCGAGGCCCTGGCACCAGGGTGCCAAGTGGCTTGTGACTGGTAAGGCTCCTGAGGCACGGTTCTCAGGAGGCCCCTTAGGCGCTCAAGCTATCCCAAGAGAAACAACTGTTGTGAGAAAAGACCAAATTTGTTTCCTCTCCAGGACGGTGCGCCGAACCGTGAATGGGACTCTTGAGAGAGTATCAGATGGCATGAGTCTGCCAACTCGTCTGTGAGTGCCACGCAAGGGTCCGGATGCCAAGGCGTTGGCGAGGTGCCGGCACCGTGCCCCCCATCCCCGGCTCGCGGGGTACGAGCGGGTGGGGACAGACGAATGCTCAACTCAGTGGAAGAGGGCGTGCTACGAAGAACGGCAAAGAAAACGAGTTTTCGGAAAGGATTTCATAAACATCGGAAAATCCAAACCTAATCTATTCTCCGCCTCTGTCGCCCCCAGCGCCGAGCATAGGGATTTCACTAGGCGTGGGGTGGATCCCTTCCGCGTCCTCGGGGGCCCCTGGGCGTATACAACCTTGGCTCATTATTACGTGAGAGTGTCACGGTGGGGGTGTATATGGGAGGTCGCGAGGATGCTTTGGCCTCGCGAGTGTCCCTACCCCCGAGGCATTAGGTCCTGAGCTTCTGGAGTCATTAGTGGACTATGTTGATTTCCTCTGTCTTCCCCACTAGGCGTGGGATGGATCCCTTCCGCGTCCTCGGGGAGCCCTGGGCGTATACAACCTCAGCTCGTTATTATGTGAGAGTGTCACGACATGAAGTAGGTTTCAAAAGAATTGAAGGACGATGCAGGGTCGATGGAGAGGCGATGCAGAGTCGTTACGGGTAGACCTTGCGAAGGTGTTGGATGTTCCAGGCGTTCTGGATGGGGACTCCTTCTTGAGTCTCCAAATGCACGGAGTTTGGCCTGGATACGTGGGCTTTCTTGAATGACCTTCCCACATGGGTGATATCTTATGCAAGCCCTCCCTGGACTGTACCCGCCCCGGGACGAGGTCGCCAACTTCGAGGGTCCTGGAGCGGATGTTGCGGTAGTGGTAGCACCGCGAGTCCTGTTGGTACCTCACGGCTCGGAGGGAGGCCCGGCGGCGCGCCTCCTCTCCGAGCACTAGGTCCGTCCCCCGCCCAGTCTCCTAGTGCTTGTCATAGAATGCCATGACCTGGGGGGAGCGGTGCTTGATTTCGTGGGGAAGGACCTCCTCGGCTCCATAGACAAGGAAGAACGGGGTTTCGTCGGTGGGTTTAGTTTCCGTGGTGCGGATGGACCACAACACCGATGGGAGCTCGTTGACCCATCCCTGGCCACAAGCCTCAAGGTTCTTCTTGAAGCTCCTCACTTTGAGACCCCGCAAGACCTCCACGTTGGCGCGCTCCGCCTGGCCATTGCTCCGCGGATGGGACACCGATGCATAGCATATCCGCTTACCGAGGTTAGTACACTAAATCTTCAAGAGCTGACTGGTGAACTGCGAACCGTTATCAGTGATGATGCGGTTGGGGACGCCGAAGCGGCTCATGAGGCCCTTGATGAACTTGACGGCCGATCCGGCCGGGATGGTGTGCACGGGTTCGACTTTCGGCCACTTGGTGAACTTTTCGATGGCGACGTAGAGGTAGCGGAAGCACCCCACCGCCGGTGGGAATGGCCTGAGTATGTCCAACCCCCAGACCGCAAAGGTCTAGGAGAGCAGGATGGTCCGGAGGCTCTGGGCAGGCTGGTCGATCTGCTTGGCGTGGAACTGGCAAGCCTCGCAAGACCGGACCAGCTCGGTGGCGTCGTCCAACGTCGTAGGCTAGTAGAAACCTGACCTGAATGCCTTACCTGCAAGCGTGCGCGAAGAGGAGTGGTTCCCGCAGTCCCCTCTGTGGATGTCGGCCAGTAGCTCGTGCCCCTGCTGCCTAGAAATGCACTGTAGCGCGACGTTGTTCGGGCGCGTGCGGTACAAGGCGCCATCTCATAGGCAGTAGGTCGAGGCTTGTCATGCCACGCGCTCCGCATCTTCCTCCTTTTTCGGCAATGTGTTGTGGAGCAGGTATGCCTCAGTTCCTGCATCCCATAATCGGCCTGAGCCACCAGGGACAGGAGCAGTCGAGCCCCTGAGGCCTGCTTGCAGTCCGAAGCCCCCGAGGGTGGTGCTGGGGGGAGCTCCTCTCCGCGTGGCACCGGGCCCTTAGGCGACGGCATCGCAGAAGTGTTGAAGAGTTGCTCCTCGAAGACGCCTGGCTCTTGAGCCTCGCGACGCGAAGCTCTCTTGGTGATGTCGTCCGCCTGTTTGTTTTCGCCACGTGGGACGTGTTGCAGCTCCAGGCCCTGAAAACATTTATCAATCTTACATACCTCTTGTAGATAATCCTCAATGTGTTCTTCCTTGGGTATGTACTCTTTGTTGGAGAAGTTGACGAGGAGCTGAGAGTCGCCCATCACGGTGAGGCGCCGGACCCCCAAGGCCGTCATCGCCTTGAGGCCAGAGATGAGACCCTCGTACTTTCCTATGTTGTTGGAGACCTTCTCCCCATGCTGGAAGCGGAGCTGTATTGCGTAGCGAAGCTTTTCTACCATCGGGGAAGTGAGCAGGACACCCGCCCCCGCTCCTCTTCGCACGAAGGCTCCGTTGAAGTGCATGGTCCATCCCGCGGGTACCTCCACACTGGGGGCAAGGGATTGGCCCCCTTCTAGCCCCCGGTCAGGTTCGTCTGTCCACTCCGACACAAATTCAGTCAGGCCTGCTCCCTAGATGACCCTGGTCGTGCTGAATTCGATGTTGAAGGCCTCAAGCTCAATATTCCATTCCGCGACCCTTCCCACTGCGTTTGGGTTGTGTAGGATCTTCTCTAAGGGGTAGGCGGAGACGACCTTGATCGGCTTTCCCTGAAAGTAGTGACGCAACTTGCGCGAGGCGACAAGTAGCGCCAGAAGGAGCTTCTGCTGCATGGGGTAGCGTGAGCATGCGTCCCACAGTACCGTGCTGACAAAGTACACTGGGTGCTTGACGAGGGTGCGTCCGCCCGGGGCATCATGCTCCTCAGCGACTTCAACAGGTTGGGGTGTTTCATCGTCCGGAGGAGGAACCGGTGCCCCAGGAGGGCCTGGCTTCTCATGGCACGATCCTGCAGTCTGGGCCTCAGGTTCCTCTGCTTGCTGGGGAATTGGAGGTCGTGAGTCGTGTGAACCCCCAGACGCTGCGGGTGGGGGTCCGTCAGGGCTCCCTGAAGCAGCGCCCTTGTTGGTTCATTCCTCCCTTACTGCCACCAATGCGGCACTGGCAGAGTGGGGGTGGCAGCGAGGTACAGAAGCAGAGGCTCCCGTGGGCGAGGCGCCACCATGACCGGCGCGCTCGTGAGGTAACGCTTGAGCTCATCTAAGGTGGCATCGGCCTCCAGGGTCCACTCGAAGGGCCCCTTTCTTTTCATGATCTTGAAGAAGGGCAGGGCCCGCTCGCCAAGCTTGGAGATGAAACGACCCAAAGAGGTAACATAGCCCGCCAACTTCTGCATAACCTTGAGGGTTGTGGGCACACTCATCTTGTTTATGGCATTGAACTTCACTGGGTTTGCCTCGATCCCCCAGTGCGATACCAGGAAACCGAGCAGCTTGCCCGACGGGACCCTGAAGACGCACTTCTCGGGGTTGAGCTTCAGGTTCACCTCCCGAAGGATGGCGAAGGTTTGCTCCAGGTCCTCCACCAGGTTTCTTGCCCGTCTTGACTTGACCATGATGTCGTTGACGTAGGCCTCTGCATTCCTCCCGAGCTTCAGTCCAAGGGCGATATGCATTAGCCGCTGGAAGGTTGCCCCGACGTTTCGCAGCTCGAAGGGCATGCACTCAGAGCAGTATACCCCACACGGAAAGAGGAAAGTTGTTTTCTCAACGTCCTCCACCACCATATTGATCTGGTGGTAGCCCGAAAATGCATCCAGGAAGCACAAGAGATCGCACTCCATAGTGGAGTCCATGATCTGGTTGATGCATGGTAGCGGGAACGGGTCCTGGGGGCAGTACTTGTTGGGGTTGGTGAAGTTGACACACATACGCTCCTTCTCGCACTTCTTTGGGACAACCACCGGGTTGGCCACCCATTCTGGGTAGCATACCTCTCGAATGACCCCTGCCTCCTTCAGCTTGTGTACCTCCTGAGCGATGAATGCCAGCTTCTCCAGGGCCTACCTCCTTGCCTTCTGCTTCACTTGACGCGCGTTCGGGCACACCATGAGGTGGTGCTCGATGACGTCCCTGGGGACCCCCACCAGGTCGGAGGCGCTCCAGGCAGCTCACCCTTGTTCACCCTGAGAAACTCCACCAACGGCTTCTCTTGATCTTGAGGGAGGTTTGCGCCAATGGTGAAGGTGGGAGCCGAGCTTCCTTCATTCATCGGAACTTGCTTTATCTCTGCCCAATCCTGGGAGAACAACTTCTTTTTCTTCACGGGCGCGATGTCGCCGACGTCTCCTAGGTCCTCCGCGGCGCGCGCCCCTCCCCTGAGGTTGTCATGCGCCACGGCTGCGGCCTTGTGGGAGAGCTTGAGCACCCGTGAGGCATCCTTTATGTCCCCCATGATGGTGAGCACGCCACCGCTCCCGGGCATCTTGACGATGTTGTAGCCCGGGTGCGTCACCGCCATAAACTGCACGAGGGCGGGGTAGACGAGTATTGTGTTGTACGGTAGGTGGATGTAGCCCTACGTGGCACACCAAATGTCAGATTTCGGGGTCCGCAAAATCCTAATGATCCAAACTCAGGGACACGCGCAGAGACCACGTAGCAGATTCGATCCCTAGGCTCGCTACTCGATGGTCAAAGAAGAGAACTCACTCGATGGTGAGAAAGAGACAGGAGACGGTAGTTTACCCAGGTTCGGGCCGCTGGTAATCGTAAAATCCTACTCCTGCTTTGGTGGACAGCCTATCGTGGAGGTTGACGAACGAACTAGTACAATATTCTCCGGCCTCTTGAGGCTAGGCGGCCTTAGTGGTTCGATTGTGGATGAGTGAATGGTTTTCGTCCCCCCCTCTACAAAACAGTCTATCCTTCATTTATAGCGGCGGCCCCGGTCCTCTTCCCTTATCGTTTCGGCGGGAAGGGATCCCACATTAGCCAATTACGAAGGGGAACAGGGGAACATGCTCTCCTGCCCAAAGGTGGTCTTCGCCTGCAAAGTAGGTGCCCGCGCTGAAGGGTCGGGCCCAAGGGTGACGTTTGTCCTGCTGGAAAGGAAACCTTTGGAAGATGCCTTGGGGACCCTGGTACGCCCTTGCCCCCTTCGCGCTAAAGGGGAAACTTCACCGTCCCGCTGTATGTTGCTCGCCTGTCCTTCCCATGCGTCATCCTTGACTCCTGCGGCCGAGCCTTGCCTCGGAATTTCGGCCGCTCCTGGGGGTCCTGAGGGGGCCCCGCGGGTCTTCATGCTGTTCCTCCTCGCGAGGCTTGGACCCTCGCGAGGTCCTTGCCTTGAGTGATGCCGAGCCTGTGGGCGTCTAGTTGATGAAGTGGGCCAGCCCTGGGCCGCAGACAGGCAGGTCTGGGTACCCCCATTCCTAGAACGCCGAAAGTGATAGACCACATGGGGGTAGCGAATGGGTGTGTCGCTAGTAACCGCATGAGGGGTGTACGAGGACCACAACCGCATGCATGTGACATAAACATATGCATGAAAAAAATGCATGAGAAACTTTAAATACCCAATGCACAACTATTGATGTGGCATGTGCCTCACAAGCTGGACAACCCCACACGGTGGCTCACGATGCATAGTGTGTCGGACCTTGATACGTCTCCATCGTATCTACTTTTCCAAACTCTTTTGCCCTTGGTTTGGACTATAATTTGCATGTTTTGAATGGAACTAACCTGGACTGACGTTGTTTTCAGCAGAATTTCCTTGGTGTTATTTTTGTGCAGAAATCAAAGTTCTCCAAATGTCCTGAAAATTTACGGGGAGTAGTTTTGGAAAATATTTGCGCCAAGTTCCACCTCAGGGGGTGGGCCAGTGGGCCACAAGCCCCTGCTCTGCCACCACCCCCCTGGTGGTGGTGGGCAGGCTTGTGGGGCACACATGCACCTGCCTCCCCCAACTCCAGCTCTATAAGTTGTATTTCGTCCCAGAAAAGATAAAAAGAGAAGTTTTCGTCGCGTTTTCTATAGGAGGCGCCGCCACCTCCTGTTCTTCATCTCGAGGGAAGATCTGGAGTCCGTCTTGGGCTCCGGAGAGGGGAAATCGTCACCATCGTCATCATCAACCTTCTTCCCTCTCCAATTCCATGAAGCTCTTCGTTGTTCGTGAGTAATCTATTCGTAGGCTCGCTGGGCGGTGATGAGTAGGATGAGATCTATCATGTAATCGACTTAGTTTTGATGGGGATTGATCCCTAGTATCCACTATGTTCTGAGATTTGATGTTGCTACTACTTTGCCATGCTTAATGCTTGTCACTAGGGCCCGAGTGCCATGATTTCAGATCTGAAATTATTATGTTGTCACCAATATATGTGTATTTTAGATCCGATCTTGCAAGTTGTAGTTACCTACTATGTGTTATGATCCGGCAACCCCGGAGTGACAATAACCGGAAGCACTCCTGATGATGACCATAGTTTGAGGAGTTCATGTGTTCACCAAGTGCTAATGCGTTGGTCCGGTTCTTTATTGAAAGGAGAACCTTAATATCCCGTAGTTTCCTTTTGGACCCAGCTGCCACGGGAGGGATGGACAATATATGTCATGCAAGTTCTTTTCCCTAAGCACGTATGATGACACACGGAATGCATGCCTACATCACATTGACGAACAAGAGCTAGCCACATATCTCTCCGTGTTATAGCTGTTGCATGATGAATATCATCCAAACAAATCACCGACCCATTGCCTACGAGGTTGTACTACTGTTGCTACTGCTATTACTTGTCTTGCTTTGCTGCTGCTCCTACTACTGTTGCTACTGTTGTTACTTGTCTTGCTCTGCTGCTGCTGCTACTACTGTTGCTACTGCTGTTACTTGTTTTGCTCTGCTGCTAGTATTGCTACTACTGTCGCTTGCTACTGTTGCTACTTGCTACTGCTGTCACTACTGCTGTTCCTTGCCACTGCTATTGCTCGTTACACTGCCGTTACTCGCTACTTTGCTGTTACTACTGTGCTTGCAGATACTAATCTTTCAGGTGTGGTTGAATCTGACAAATTCAGTTGCTAATACTTGATAGTATACTCTCAATTCCCGTCGTGCAAACCAACAAATTGGGTCGAATACTCTACCCTCAAAAACTGCTGCGAACCCACGCGCTGGTGGGCCATCAACAACATTCTTCCAGTTTCATTACCAGGGAGTGCTAGCAGCATTCTTCTGGTGCCGTTGCAGGAGAAGGTTCGTTGTCATAAGCATTCATCTAGCTAACGCTAGAGATTGCAGGATCAGCCCTTTTCTGGAGCCATTGCCAGGGAAGCACATCTGACGTCAGACCTCCTGTCGGTGTAAAAAAAGAAAATCATGGGTAGGGGGTCCCCAACTGTGGAGCTTAGATCGATGGGTTGCAGGAAAGAGGGGGAGACAATTTTTTCCCATGTTTGGACCCTCTTGAGGAGGTAAAACACTATGTCCTGCTTGATTATATTGATGGGGAATGATGGTTACACAGTTGATCTACCTCGAGATCATATGAGCTAAACCCTAGATAAGATAACCTACCCCTACGCATTAGAGCCCTTTATATAGAAAGAGGGCCCCTAGGGATACATGTTACCGACATAGATCATGGGTAGATGGGTCGAACTGGTCCTCCTGCCTTGGAGTGCACGCCAAGGCTTTGCAGCTTTCCATCTTGGTTACGTAGTCGTCAGATAATCCGATCTTCGATGACGCGGCCCACATGATCGGCCCATATGGGACAACCCGGCTGCCCGAGGACCCCTTAATCTGAAACTCCCTCAGTAGCCCCTGAACTGGCCTTCAACGCTGATGTGTATAGTCTTTAGCAGCCGAGTACACAGACAAATCGGCTTGCATTGCGAGTTCCCTTCATATTTGGCTCGCATCAGTTTAGTCGCTCCAATGATGTAGTATTCTTGAAAACAAGCGTCATTAAATCTAGAGGCTTTTAAGGGCTCGAAGGTGCATACTAACTCATCTAACAACTCTTCTCACGAAAAGTTACGATAACAAATAATGAGTAAAACTCGAGTCGCGGCTTGAGGACACTTTCCCCGGGGCACGTTCTATCAACAACGTAGATCATGTCCCGTCTTTAAGGGGATTTCAAATTAATGACCCGAACCAACATACGGACGTTCCAACGGTGCGGTTGTTTCGGGAAGTGGTGGAGCTGGTGGCGCAGTAAGAGGAAACCCTCAATTTAGCGACCTCCCTTTGAAAGGGGAGGAAAGATCCATATCCCACCACACACATTCCAAACCCTTTCTCCTTCTCCCTCCAAGCTCAATTGCCAACATCCATTCCATCTCCCATCCCTTTCCGGTCTTCCTCCGTCTCGAGTTCTGCATTGGCCGGTACGTGCTCTCAGGGAAAATGGGAGGTCTCCTATTTCTCCGAAGGAGACATCCATGAGCTGAAGCATTGTGGGTACATCGCAGCTGGCATCGCCAACCGAGCACCATAAAAGTGCTAGGTGGTTCCTATGCAAAGGCCCGGAGAGCGGGTGGTATTCGTCCCCACTTCCTCCGGGGACTTCGCTTCCCACTTCACCCCTTTATCACGAGTCTGATGTTTTACTATGGGGTAGGTTTCCATGACCTCCCCCAAATTCCATTATGCACATTTCCATCTTCATCACCATCCGCAAGGCCTTCCTATGGGTTCATCCGCACTTCGGTCTCTCGCTCAAGGTCTTCAATGTCAAGCTAAAATCGGTCAGCAGCCAGCTTATCGACTGTGGCGGGGCCGTGATAAGCAAGATCCAGCACGTGCCATGGCCGGAGGGCACAGTAAGTGATACCATCAAGAACTGGCAGAAAGAGTGGTTCTATATCGTAGAACCACAAGAAGAAAACTGGGTGGTGCACGCCGAGTTTAGCTCTGGTAACCTAGTGAGGCTGACCTCATGGGTCAGGAAAGGCCTGGACTAGAGCTCGTCTTCGGATGTGCAGCAGCTACAAAATCGTATCCAACAAATGGTGGAGTCCAATATTCGGCTGGTCGATGTGGTCCAGGTTACGCTCCATCGCAATATCTTTCCCTGCCAGCATCGGGACAATCTGATGTGGTCTCATGATGCTCGAGTTCTACAGCACCACTCACGAAGATTTGTGGCGGGTATTGCTTAAGCGACAGCAGGAGTTGCCAGCCAAGGATGATGATACCGGCTTCGACTATAATATTCCCCCAATGGAGGTATGTCCGAGCTATCATAACCATTCGAAGTTTTGTTTTTATCAAAGGTCTTACTATTCTTTCTCTTTCGCAAGAGTAGCTGGAACAGGCGAAGAGCATAGAAGGCCCAACTCCCCTATCCGAGGAACCCCCAACTCCTGTGCTGGAGGTGATGCTAGTAGAGTCTCTGTATGTGGCACCGGACAAAAAGAAGAAGGAGACCCGCGAGGGTCTCCGTTCGAGGGGTCCTCCGGACATGAAATCCGAGGATACCCATGCCTCCTCTGCCCACGAGGGGGAAGAGGCACACGGGGACGAAGAGAAAGATTCTCTTGAGGTGAGGAAGAGGGAGGCACCCGAGAGGGTCGAGGAGGGACTACCTTCTCGGGCTCCAAAGAAACTTTGCAAGTGCAAGGTCGCACTTCTCGGTGCAAGGCCGGACTCTAACAAAGAGGTCGGAGTGGCGCCTCGCCGAACACTTAGGGTCAAGCCCCCAGCCTGAAGGTACAGAGTCCACCTCCTAATTTAATAGAGTTATACCAAACAATTTATCAACAATGAGAATCGAGATTTTTTCTATCACAGCCTGGTTCGAGATCTTCTGACAGATCAAGTATCGAAGGGGCGTTCGCTGCTCGCCGAGCTATTTGAGAGTGGGACTACTTCCCACAACACCCCTCCCCGGTCCTCGGACGAGCTAGCCTAGGTGACATCCCATCAAGCCCCACGACCACTATCGAGGCGGTAATGGTCGAAGTGGATACATCGGGCGCCAAGGATCGGGAGGTCCTGGCCAAAGAAGACTCACCAACCTTCGGGGACCAAGAGGTTCCGGCTGGTGTTAATACACCGGTCGCTGAGGACTAGGAGGTCTTGGCCGAGGTACATACCTCGGTCATTGAGACTCCAGGGGCAGGTTTCTTCTCCGTATGTGGATAAAAGAACCAAATTCCATCCGGGCATTGCCGAGAGATGACTTTCGGGCGACCTGATGCTCCGGCATCTTCTGAGCCGCCCCCAACGCCGCCCTCAATAGAACAAGCTATGGCTGGGTGGCCGACCATAATGCAGGACGCCTTGACCGGTTCCTTTATAGCCGAGGAACATCGCACCCTGATGGGTGTGGTCTTGAAAAGTATTCAGTCCATCAATAGCGGACTGAACGAAGCCTTCAAGGGCTTGCTGGCGGGCTTTAAGGTAAGTCTTGTAATATTGTAAGTTTAATTTTGCAATATTATATATGTATATGCCTTTAGGGGTATAACTGTTGGAAATATGCCCTAGAGGCAATAATTATTAGTTATTATTATATTTCTTTGTTCATGATAATCGTTTATTATCCATGCTATAATTGTATTGATTGGAAACACAATACTTGTGTGGATACATAGACAAAACACTGTCCCTAGTAAGCCTCTAGTTGACTATCTCGTTGATCAAAGATGGTCAAGGTTTCCTGGCCATAGGCAAGTGTTGTTACTTGATAACGGGATCACATCATTAGGAGAATCATGTGATGGACTAGACCCAAACTAATAGACGTAGCTTGTTGATCGTGTCATTTTGTTGCTACTGTTTTCTGCGTGTCAAGTATTTGTTCCTATGACCATGAGATCATATAACTCACTGACACCGGAGGAATGCTTTGTGTGTATCAAACGTCGCAACGTAATTGGGTGACTATAAAGATGCTCTATAGTTATCTCCGAAGGTGTTCGTTGAGTTAGTATGGATCAAGACTGGGATTTGTCACTCCGTATGACGGAGAGGTATCTCGGGGCCCACTCGGTAATACAACATCACACACAAGCCTTGCAAGCAATGTGACTTAGTGTAAGTTGCGGGATCTTGTATTACGGAATGAGTAAAGAGACTTGCCGGTAAGCGAGATTGAAATAGGTATGCGGATACTGACGATCTAATCTCGGGCAAGTAACATACCGAAGGACAAAGGGAATGACATACAGGATTATATCAATCCTTGGCACTGAGGTTCAAACGATAAGATCAATCATATAATATGTAGGATCCAATATGGGCATCCAGGTCCCGCTATTGGATATTGACCGAGGACTCACTCGGGTCATGTCTACATAGTTCTCGAGCCCGCAGGGTGTGCACACTTAAGGTTCGACGTTGTTTTATGCGTATTTGAGTGATATGGTTGGTTACCGAATGTTGTTCGGAGTCCCGGATGAGATCACGGACGTCACGAGGGTTTCCGGAATGGTCCGAAAATGAAGATTGATATATAGGATGACCTCATTTGGTTACCGTAAGGTTTTCGTGCATTACCGGAAAAGTTTCGGGCTCATCGGTTTTGTACTGGGAGTGCCGGGAGGGGTGCCGGGGACCATCAGGAGGGGTGTCACGCCCCAAGGGGTCTCATGGGCTATGGGAAGAGATAAACCAGCCCCTAGTGGGCTGGAATAAGTTCCCACTAAGGCCCATAAGGGTTGAGAAGGAAAAAACACAAGGTGGAAAGAGTTTCCAAGTGGGAAGGTGGAATCCTACTCCAAGTAGGATTGGAGTAGGACTCCTCCACCTCAAATTTCGGCCAAACCTTGAGGGTTTGAGGCTGCCTCCTCCCCTCTCTCCCTTCTATATATACTGAGGTATTAGGGCTGATTTGAGACAACTTTTTCAAGGCAGCCCGACCACATACCTCCACGGTTTTACCTCTAGATCGCGTCTCTACGGAGCTCGGGCGGAGCCCTGCCGAGATTAGATCATCACCAACCTCCGGAGCGCCATCACGCTGCCGGAGAACTCATCTACCTCTCCGTCTATCTTGCTGGATCAAGAAGGCCGAGATCATCATCAAGCTGTACGTGTGCTGAACGCGGAGGTGCCGTCCGTTCGGGACTAGATCGTGGGACGGTTCGCGGGGCGGATCGAGGGACGTGAGGACGTTCCACTACATCAACCGCGTTCACTAACGCTTCTGCTGTGCGATCCAGAAGGGTACATAGATCGGAAATCCCCTCTCGTAGATGGACATCACCATGATAGGTCTTCGCGCGCGTAGGAAAATTTTTGTTTCCCATGTGACGTTCCCCAACAGTGGCATCATGAGCTAGGTTCATGCGTAGATGTAATCTCGAGTAGAACACAAAAGTTTTTGTGGGCGGTGATGTGCGTTTTGCTGCCCTCCTTAGTCTTTTCTTGATTCCGCGGTATTGTTGGAACGAAGCGGCTCGGACCAACATTACTCGTACACTTACGAGAGACTGGTTTCATCGCTACGAGTAACTCCGTTGCTCAAAGATGACCGGCGAGTGTCGGTTTCTCCAACTTTAGTTGAATCGGATTTTACCAAGCAGATCCTTGGATGAGGTTAAATATCAATTCATATATCTCCGTTGGGGTGTTTGCCTAAGTAAGATGCGATCCTACTAGATACCCATGGTCACCACGTAAAACATGCAACAACAATTAGAGGACGTCTAACTTGTTTTTGCAGGGTATGCTTGTGATGTGATATGGCCAACGATGTGATGTGATATATTGGATGTATGAGATGATCATGTTGTAATAGTTAATACCGACTTGCATGTCGATGGTACGGCAAGCGGCAGGAGCCATAGGGTTGTCTTTAAACTAACGTTTGTGCTTGCGGATGTGTTTACTATATTGCTAGGACGTAGCTTTAGTAGTAATAGCATGAGTAGCACGACAACCCCGATGGCGACACGTTGATGGAGATCATGATGATGGAGATCATGGTGTGATGCCGGTGACAAGAAGATCGTGCCGGTGCTTTGGTGATGGAGATCAAGAAGCACATGATGATGTCCATATCATGTCACTTATGAATTGCATGTGATGTTAATCCTTTATGCACCTTATCTTGCTTAGAATGACGGTAGCATTATGAGGTGATCTCTCACTAAAATTTCAAGAAGAAGTTGTGTTCTCCCCGACTGTGCACTGTTGCAACAGTTCTTCGTTTCGAGACACCACGTGATGATCGGGTGTGATAGACTCAACGTTCACATACAACGGGTGCAAAACAGTTGCACACGCGGAACACTCGGGTTAAACTTGACGAGCCTAGCATGTGCAGACATGGCCTGGGAACACATGAGACCGAAAGGTCGAGCATGAATCGTACAGTTGATATGATTAGCATAGAGATGCTTACCACTAAAACTATTCTCGACTCACGTGATGATCGGACTTGAGATAGTGGATTTGGATCATGTACCACTCAAATGACTAGAGAGATGTACTTTTTGAGTGGGAGTTCTTAAGTAATATGATTAATTGAACTAATTGTCATGAACATAGTCTAATGGTCTTTGCGAATTACGATGTAGCTTGCGCTATAGCTCTACTGTTTTTAATATGTTCCTAGAGAAAATTTAGTTGAAAGTTGATAGTAGCAAACTTTGCGGACTGTGTCTGTAAAACTAAGGATTGTCCTCGTTGCTTTGCAGAAGGCTTATGTCCTTAATGCACCACTCACTGTGCTACACCTCGAGCGTCGTCTGTGGATGTTGTGAACATCCGACATACACGTTTCTGATGACTACGCGATAGTTCGGTGCAAAATACTTAATGGCTTAGAAGCGTGGCGCCGAAGACGTTTTGAAACGTCACGGAACCTGAGTGATGTTCTAAAGAGATGAAATTGTGATTTCATGCTTGTGCCCTTGTTAAGAGGTATGAGACCTCCGACAAGATTCTTTGTCCATGAAGTAAAGGAGAAAAACTCAATCGTTGAGCGTATGCTCAGATTGTCTGAGTACGACAATCACTTGAATCAAGTGGGAGTTAATCTTCCAGATGAGATAGTGATAGTTCTCCAAAGTCACTGTCACCAAGCTGTGAGAGCTTCGTGATGAACTATAACATATCAAGGATAGATACAATCATCCTTGAGAGATTCGTGATGTATGACACTGCGAAAGTAGAAATCAAGAAGGAGCATCAATGGTTGATGGCTAGTAAAACCACTAAGTTTTATGAAAGGCAAGGGCTAGAAGGGATACTTCGTGAAACAGCAAAACAGTTGATGCACTAATGAAGAGACCCAAGTCTAAACCCAAACCCGAGACTAAGTGCTTCTGTTATGAGGGGAACGGTCAGTGAGGCGGAGCTACCCTAGATGCTTGGTAGATAAGTAGGCTGGCAAAGTCGAAAGTAGTATATTTGATATACATGATGTTGATGTGTGCTTTACTAGTACTCCTAGTAGCGCGAGGGTATTGGATACCGGTTCAGTTGCTAAGTGATTGGTAACACGAAATGAAAGCTACGGAATAAACGGAGACTAGCTAAAGGCGAGGTGACGATACGTGTTGGAAGTGTTTCCAAGGTTGATATCATCAAACGTCGCACGCTCCCTCTATCATCGGGATTGGTGGTGAAACCCAAATAATTTTTATTTGGTGTTTGCGTTGACCATCAACATGATTGGATCGTGTTTGTTGCAATACGATTATTCATTTAAAAGAATAATAGTTATTCTATTTGCTTGAATAATTACCCTCAATGGTTTATTGAATCTCGATCGTAGTGTTACACATGTTCATAATATTAGTGCCAAAAGATAAAAAGTAATAATGATAGTACCACTTAGTTGTGGCACTGCCACTTGAGTCATGTTGGTGTAAAATGCATGAAGAAGCTCCATGCTGATGGATCATTTGGACTCACTTGATTTTGAATCACTTGAGACATGCAAAACATGCCACATGAAACAAGTAGAGTAACTTGTTGGGAGTAATGCATTTTTTAGGTGTGCAGTCCAATAAGTGCTAAGGCACGCAGTGGATATCATTATGTTCTTACTTCACTGACGATTTGAGTAGATACATGAGTATTTACTTGATAAATCACAAGTCTGAAATGTTGAAAAGTTCAAAGCTATTTTAGAGTGAAGATCGTCGTGACAAGAGGATAAACAGTCTACGATATGATCATAGAGATGAATATCTGAGTTACGAGTTTTGGTACGCAGTTAAGACAATGTGGAAATTGTTTTGCAGTTCATGCCACCTGGAACACCATAGTGTGATGATGTGTCTGAACGTCTTAGCCACGCCCTATTTGATATGGTGCATACTATGATGTCTCTTATCGAATTACCACTATCGTTTATGGGTTATGCATTAGAGACAACCACATTCACTTTAAATAGGGCACCGCGTATTTCCGTTGAGATAACACAGTATAGACTAAGGTTTAGAGAAATCTAAGCTGTCGTTTCTTGATAGTTTGGAGCTGCGATGCTTATGTGAAAAAGTTTCAGTCTGATAAGCTCGAACCCAAAGCGGATAAATGCATCTTCATAAGATATCCAAAACAGTTGGATACATCTCCTATATCAGATCCGGAAGCAAAGTGTTTGTTTCTAGAAACGGGTTCTTTCTTGAGGAAAGGTTTCTCTCGTAAGAATTGAGTGGGAGGGTGATAGAACTTGATGAGGTTATTGAACCATCACTTCGACTAGTGTGTAGCAGGGCACATGAAGTTGTTCCTGTGGCGCCTACACCAATTGAAGTGGAAGCTGATGATGGTGATCATTGAGCTTCGGATCAAGTTACTACAAACCTCATAGGTCGACAAGGTCGCGTACTACTATAGAGTGGTATGGTAACTCTGTCTTGGAGGTCATGTTGTTGAACAATAATGAACCTACGAGCTATGGAGAAGCGATGGTGGGCCCGGATTCCGACAAATGGCTGGAGGCCATGACATCCGAGAGAGGATCCATGTATGAAAACAAAGTGTAGACTTTGGAAGAACTACTTGATGGTCCTAGGACTATTGAGTAAAGATGGATCTTTAAAAGGAAGACAGACGTCGATGGTGATAAGTCACTATTAAGAAAAGCTCGACTTGTCGCAAAGATGTTTCCGACATGATCAAACAGTTGACTATGGTGAGACTTTCTCACTCGTAGCGATGCTAAAAGTCTATTAGAATTATGTTAGTAGTTGTTGCATTATTTTTGAGATATTGCACATAGGATGTCAAAATATTGTTTCCTCGACGGTTTCCTTGAGCAAACATTGTATGTGATACAACCAGAAGGTTTTGTCGATCCTAAAGATACTAGCAAGTATGCAAGCTCCAGCGATCCTTCAATGGACTGGTGCAAGCATCTCGGAGTTGGAATATACACTTTGATGAGATGATCAAAGATTTTGGGTTTGTACAAGGTTTATGAGAAACTTGTATTTCCAAAGAAGTGAGTGGGAGCACTATAGAATTTCTGATAAGTATATGTGGTTGACATATTGTTGATTAGAAGTAATGTAGAATTTCTGTGAAGCATAAAAGGTTGTTTGAAAGGAGTTTTTCAAAGGAATACCTGGATTGAGCTACTTGAACGTTGAGCATCAAGATCTATGGAGATAGATCAAAAAGCTTAATAGAAGTTTCAACAAGATGCATGCCTTGACAAGTTTTTGAAGGAATTCAAAATAGATCAGCAAAGAAGGAGTTCTTGACTGTGTTGTAAGGTGTGAATTTGAGTAAGACTCAAAACCCGACCACGGCAGAATAAAGAGAATAGACGAAGGTCGTCTTCTATGCCTTAGCCGTAGACTCTAAAGTATGCCATGCTGAGTACCGCACCTGATGTGTGCCTTGCAGCAAGTCTGTTAAGAGGTACACAGAGTGATCCGGATTGAATCACTGATCAGCGGTCAAAGTTATCCTTAGTAACTAAATAGACTAAGGAATTTTTCTCGATTATGGAGGTGGTTAAAGAGTTCGTCGTAATGGGTTACGTCGATGCAAGCTTTGACACTAATCCGAATAACTATGAGTAGTGAAACGGATTCGTATAGTAGAGTAGATATTTGGAGCATTTCCGAATAGCACATAGTAGCAGCATCTATAAGATGACATAAAGATTTGTAAAGAACGCACGAATCTGAAAGTTTCAGAACCGTTGACTAAAACCTCTCTCACGAGCAAGAGGTGATCAGAGCCCAGAACTATATGGGTGTTGGATTCGTTGAAATCACATGGTGATGTGAACTAGGTTATTGACTCTAGTGCAAGTGGGAGACTGTTGGAAATATGCCCTAGAGGCAATAATTATTAGTTATTATTATATTTCTTTGTTCATGATAATCGTTTATTATCCATGCTATAATTGTATTGATTGGAAACACAATACTTGTGTGGATACATAGACAAAACACTGTCCCTAGTAAGCCTCTAGTTGACTATCTCGTTGATCAAAGATGGTCAAGGTTTCCTGGCCATAGGCAAGTGTTGTTACTTGATAACGGGATCACATCATTAGGAGAATCATGTGATGGACTAGACCCAAACTAATAGACGTAGCTTGTTGATCGTGTCATTTTGTTGCTACTGTTTTCTGCGTGTCAAGTATTTGTTCCTATGACCATGAGATCATATAACTCACTGACACCGGAGGAATGCTTTGTGTGTATCAAACGTCGCAACGTAATTGGGTGACTATAAAGATGCTCTATAGTTATCTCCGAAGGTGTTCGTTGAGTTAGTATGGATCAAGACTGGGATTTGTCACTCCGTATGACAGAGAGGTATCTCGGGGCCCACTCGGTAATACAACATCACACACAAGCCTTGCAAGCAATGTGACTTAGTGTAAGTTGCGGGATCTTGTATTACGGAACGAGTAAAGAGACATGTCGATAAGCGAGATTGAAATAGGTATGCGGATACTGACGATCGAATCTCGGGCAAGTAACATACCGAAGGACAAAGGGAATGACATACAAGATTATATGAATCCTTGGCACTGAGGTTCAAACGATAAGATCTTCGTAGAATATGTAGGATCCAATATGGGCATCCAGGTCCCGCTATTGGATATTGACTGAGGAGTCACTCGGGTCATGTCTACATAGTTCTCGAGCTCGCAGGGTCTGCACACTTAAGGTTCGACGTTGTTTTATGCGTATTTGAGTTATATGGTTGGTTACCGAATGTTGTTCGGAGTCCCGGATGAGATTACGGATGTCACGAGGGTTTCCGGAATGGTCCGGAAACGAAGATTGATACATAGGATGACCTCATTTGGTTACCGTAAGGTTTTCGTGCATTCCCGAAAAGTTTCGGGCTCATCGGTATTGTAGTGGGAGTGCCGGGAGGGGTGTCGGGGACCATCAGGAGGGGTGTCACGCTCCAAGGGGTCTCATGGGCTATGGGAAGAGATAAACCAGCCCCTAGTGGGCTGGAATAAATTCCCACTAAGGCCCATAAGGTTTGAGAAGGAAAAAAACAAGGTGGAAAGAGTTTCCAAGTGGGAAGGTGGAATCCTACTCCAAGTAGGATTGGAGTAGGACTCCTCCACCTCAAATTTCGGCCTAACCTTGAGGGTTTGAGGCTGCCTCCTCCCCTCCCTCCCTCCTATATATACTGAGGTATTAGGGCTGATTTGAGACAACTTTTTCAAGGAAGCCCGACCACATACCTCCACGGTTTTACCTCTAGATCGCGTCTCTACGGAGCTCGGGCGGAGCCCTGCCGAGATTAGATCATCACCAACCTCCGGAGCGCCGTCACAATGTCGGAGAACTCATCTACCTCTCCGTCTCTCTTGCTGGATCAAGAAGGCCGAGATCATCGTCGAGCTGTACATGTGCTGAACGCGGAGGTGCCGTCCGTTCGGCATTAGATCGTGGGACGGATTGCGGGACGGTTCGTGGGACGATTCGCGGGGCGGATCGAGGGACGTGAGGACGTTCCACTACATCAACCGCGTTCACTAACGCTTTTGCTGTGCGATCTACAAGGGTACGTAGATCGGAAATGCCCTCTCGTAGATGGACATCACCATGATAGGTCTTCGTGCGCGTAGGAAATTTTTTGTTTCCCATGTGACGTTCCCCAACAATAACAGCCCCCGATCCATGGGTGAGTTGGAAAGAAAAACTCACATGTGGCTCAAAATCTAATTTGTGGGAGAAAATGAAAAAGCCGGAGACTTGTGTAAACTGTTCGTTTGAGAATTTTGACCGAGAAATGTTCGCCTCGATGATTCGGAACCAGACTAACATGTTGTTTTTTCCTTGCAGGCCTCATCCTCGGCTGCCAATGCTAATGTGTTGGAAATAGCCGAGCTAAACCGGAAACTCAAAGTTTCCGATGAAGAGCTTGACCGCATAATTGGTCGGCTCAACGAGAAGCAGGGTAAGATGGGTCAAGAGATTCATACCGTCCTTGAGCAATTGTAAGGAGCATCTTGGCCATGTCGGCTGACTCTTTATATTCTAACTTTGTTAGCACCCAAAGACCAAGAGCTTGAGAAGATCACAATCGAGGTGGATAAATCCAAATAAGAGGCTATTGCGCACAAGGTGGCGGCCGAACAAGCGGTTGTCGAGCTTCTCGCCCTCAAGGTCATTAGCAGCAAACACGAAACTAGGGTTACGAAATCCAGTAGGAGCTGCAAGAGGCCAGCTCGATATTTGAGGCCTTGGAGCAGAAAGCTCAATAGTATGTGGCCGATCATACCAGGTTGTGTGCTAAGCTTCAATCAAAGTGGGTGGAGCATAGGTTCTATGAAGAAGAAGTGCGCCAAGCCAAGCTTATGAAACCGGTAAGGCATACTTACTGCAATGTGTCTTTGGTGGACATAGGTATGCATTTCTTACGCAGATATGGCATTCTGTAGGCGCCTTCACGAACCTCCCGCAGAATGCGGCGAATGCGGCCAAGCATTTTACAACCCATGACAGGGATGCCGAGCAACGCCTATTTTGGGCTCAGTTTGAAACTCCCGAGATCAACCCCAGTCTGAGCTATCAAATGAAGCAGTTGATGGAACTGCATAGGATGGCGGAGCCGGCCATGAAGGATCTCTGTGTTTGGCTATGTCCTTTGAGCCCTTGCCAAGCAGTTACTTCGCATTAGTGCAGAAACTGGTCGACGTCGCACTCTAGATTTAAGTCCTACAACGCTCTTCTTGTATGGAAGGAGCTCGGATGGCTTTTGCACGGACGATGGTGCACTTGTCGGGGGTAAATCCCCTTAAGATGTCCACTGATCCACCGTTTGCTGGAAAGGAGCATAGGCGCCCCGAGCTGTATTTCTCCTCCGCTATTGAAGGTGCTCGTGTGATCGAGTCCGAGTGCATAAAATATGTAATATTAAAATGAATATTTCTTAGTGTATTTCAGAACAATCTATCTGATAAGATGTATGCCCAAAGCAGAGTACACTTTGTGTGTTATTTTGATTCCTTTTTTGGCCGTTTTAATCTGAAAGTCACTAGTCGTCAGCTTCACCCCCTTGTAGAGACTACTTGGGATGTTTCAACATCCGCACTGTGACCTTAGCCGATGTATTGGTGCCGATAGCGGTAGTGCATGAGGGAAACAAGGCGATCGGACTATGTGGCTTTATCGCTTTCGTTTAGCGTTAGGAACTGTGTATGCGGGGGTTAGTTACAAGCCCCCATCCATTTACGGTAATCGAAAAAATGGAAACTAAAATAATTACCACGAGGTTTGGATAGGTGAAAACCCATCAGCGTGAAGCGGAGTAGACTATCGACTTTGTAAATGAGCTCGAATTGCGGACCAGTTCTTGCTTATTATGACAGTCAATTTTCGGCTTTCTCCATTGAGGTATTTTGAACCAGGCCAGCTGGGAATACAATCGCAGTAGTCTCCTTTTACCCCTTTAGCCGAACTAGCGGAACGTAAGGGGGTAAGCACAGGAGCGGAGCAATGCAATTGTAGACCTAAGACATAATTCGACGCTCATGTATATAAGGTAAAATCTTGAGAAACCGGACACTTAGGAGAAGGAGATAGTTTTGACCTATCTGCGCTGATAAGTGTAAGGTGTATGTATACAAAAGTACTTGAAATAATGTGTGCGATGAAATTTTATAACTCGGAGCACAAAGGCAGCTGTTACAGGTAATTATCGATACAAGTATTTTGAAGCAACTTTTCAGGCGACCTTTCATGGGTGATTGGACGTCGGCCCTGTGTTCGGACGCACTATATCTATTGCCCCTACTAGGGGCGGGGGTACTATCCTTTACAGGAAGTTACTATTGGCAAGCGGACCTTGAGTAGATGGTCTTGAGAAGCTGCTGAAGGACGGAGAAGCTTGACGCTTGGGCTCTTCATGATGCCCTCTCTTTATTTCATAGGAGTGTGTTGGACCATAGTTCTGTTGACCCGATTACATAGTCCCTGGTGGGTTGCACCCACGGTTTTCTATGGAATTTTAAGGATGAAATTGTGTTGTTGAGGGATGTACCTTGATAGTGTTCGGGCCACTTCGTGGGAGCCATATCCCTATGTGCACTCAGTCGTAGAAGTATCCGACTGGTCTGATAGAGCTCGGGCCCGTTTGCCTCCCCTCCACACCTTTGATGTCGGCATTTGATGGCTGCTCTGTATCGCTTGCACCAGAAATAGTTGTGTCAACGGCACCAGGAATCCTTCAGCTGAAGCTACGCCTTAAGGGACTTCCTAGGCAAGTATGCAAAGGATTTCCCCCGTGGCCTTGGAGCCTTGCGTTGGTGTTCCCTCGAAGCGGAAAGGGTGATGTAGCACAGCGACGGTAAGTATTTCCCTTATTTTGAGAACCAAGGTATCAATCTGGCGGAAGAGTATCTCAAGATCCTGCACAAGCACAAAAAGCTTGCACCCAACGCTATGAAGGGGTTGTCAATCCCTTATAGATTGTTTGCCAAGTGAGAACTGAAAGCAACAAAGTAACAAAGCAAATTAAAAGCGGAGTTGTAAACGATGGATGTGAATAGACCCGGGGGCCGTAGTGTTTACTAGTGGCTTCTCTCATGAAAGCATGTAGACGGTGGGTGAACAAATTACTGTCGAGCAATTGATAGAACTGTGCAGAGTCATGACGATATCTATGCAATGATTATTTCTATAGGCATCACGTCCGAAACAAGTAGACCGATACTTTCTACATCTAATACCATTACTCCACACGTCGACCGCTATCCAACATGCATCTAGTGTATTAAGTCCATAAGAACAGAGTAACGCCTTAAGCAAGATGACATGATGTAGAGGGATAATCTCAAACCAATGATAAAAACCCCATATTTTTACCCTTGATGGCAACTGCTTGATGTGTGCCTTGGTACCCCTACTGTCACTTGAAAAGGTCACCACATGGCAGAACCCAAAACCAAGCACTTCTCCCATTGCAAGAATCATAGATCTTGTTGGCCAAACAAAACCCAAGACTCGGAGAGACTTACAAGGATATCAAATCATGCATATAAGAAATCAGCAAAGACTCAAATATATATCATAGATAATCTAATCACAAGTCCACAATTCATCGGATCTCGACAAACACATCTCCAAAGAAGATTACATGGGATAGATCTCCATGAAGATCATGTAGAACTTTGTATTGAAGATCCAAGAGAGAGAAGAAGCCATCTAGCTACTAACTACGGACCCGTAGGTCTGAAGTGAACTACTCACGAGTCATTGGAGGGGCGATGATGATGATGAAGAAGCCCTCCACCTCCAAAGTCCCCTCCTACAGGGCGCCGGGAAGGGTCTCCTCATGAGATCTCGCGGAAAGGGAAGCTTGCGGCGGCGGAAAAGTATTTTCGAGGCTCCCCTGATTTTTTGCGGAATATTTTGGAATATATAGGCTCAAGACCTAGGTCAGGGGGCGGCTAGGGAGGCCACAAGCCTGCCGACCGACGCCTCCCCCCTGGTGGCGGAGTGGGGGCTTGTGGGCTCCCTGGAGCCCACCTGGCTTGGCCCAAAAGCCCCCTGCACTTCTTCCATTCAAGAAAAAATCATTTCGGGGTTTTTCTTCCGTTTGGACTCCATTCCAAAATCAGATCTGAAAAGAGTCAAAAACACGGAAAAACAGGAATTGGCACTTGGCACTGAATGAACAAGTTAGTCCCAAAAAAGATATACAAAGGTACATAAAACATACAAAGAAGGCAAGATAACAGCATGAAACCATCAAAAATTATAGATACGTTTGAGACGTATCAAGCATCCCCAAGCTTAACTCCTACTCGTCCTCGAGTAGGGAAGTGATAAGAATGAATTTTTGATGCTTTCATGCTACCTAGCATAGGTGTCCTTTGTAATTCCTCTTATGTGACGTGAATGTTCAGATCCATTAGATTCAAAACAATAGTTTGCTATTGACGTGGAGACAATAATAATTCAAGCAAACTAGCAAAGTAATCATGAACTTTCAAAATAACAAGGCCAAAAGAAAGTTATCCCTACAAAAGCATATAGTCTGGCTATGCTCTATCATCATTGCACAACGAATTTAAATCATGCACAACCCCGGTATTGGCCAAGTAATTGTTTCACACCTTTACTTTCTCAAACATTTTCAACCCTCACGTAATACATGAGCGTGAGCCATAGTTATAGCACTATAGATGGTGTGGAACGTGGTGGAGGTTGCAAGACAAAAGGGAGAAGATAGTCACATTAACTAGGCATATCAATGAGGTGTGGATATGCTCATCAATAGATATCAATGTGAGTGAGTAGGGATTGCAATACAAATGATGCATTAGAGCTACAAGTATGTGAAAGCTCTTAAAGAAAACTAGTGGGTGTGCATCCAACTTGCTTGCTCACGAAGACCTAAGGCAATTTTGAGGAAGCCTATCATTGGAATATACAAGCCAAGTTATATAATGAGAATTCCCACTAGCTATATGGTGGTGACAAAACGAGAGACTCTCAATCATGAAGATCATGGTGCTCAAAATGCACAAGTGTGGAAAAAGTGGTAGCATAGTCCCTTCTCTCTTTTTCTCTCTTTTTTTATTTTATTTTGATGGGCTCTTTGGCCTCTTTTTATGGGCTTCTTTGGCCTCTTTTATTTCCTCACATGGGACATTGCTCCAATAATGATGATCATCACACTTTCAACTCAAAACCTAGAGCAATTATGACTCTATATGGAATGCCTTCGGTAGTGTACCGTGGCAATGATCTAGCATGGCATAGACATCAATGGAAACATCATGCTAGCTATCTTACGATCATGCAATGGGAATGTAGACGTGGTGGCACATGTCATGGTGGTAGTTGCATGGCAATATATCTCGGAATGACTTTGCAAAAGCCATAATAGGTAGGTATGGTTGCTGTTTTCAGGGAGGCTAATGGTGGGTTTTGTGCACCGGCGAAAGTTGCGCGCCACTAAGAAGATAGTGATGGTGAAAGGTGAAAGTCCATCTAAACCATGGACTCAACATTAGTCATGAAGAACTCATATACTTGTTGCAAAATTTTTATTAGTAATCGAAACAAAGCATTCAACGCATACTCCTAGGGGAAGGGTTGGTAGGTATAAACCATCGCGCGATCCCGACTGCCACGCAAAGGATGACAATCAATAGACTAATCATGCTCAGATTTCATCACATAGCGGTTCACCATACGTGCATGCTACGGGAATCACTAACTTCAACACAAGTATTTCTAGATCCACAACACCTTACTAGCATGACTTTAGTATTACCATAACCACAACTCAAAACTAATTGAGATGAATCAAACTTCTCTAACTATTCAATGCACATGAAGATGGAAGTTTTCGTATCCCTTTGGATAACTACCCCTTTTCAGACTACTTTCAAAGCATAGATCAACTACAAAGCCATGCACCGCTGTGCTCTAAAAGATATAAGTGAAACACATAGAGCAAAAGTATCTAGCTCAAAAGATATAAGTGTAGCACATGTGAGCTGAATTGTCTACCAAAAGATATAAGTGAATCTAGACAAAATCACGGTGTGTGCATGTATCTCTCTCTAGGTGTGCAGCAAGGATGATTGTGACACAACGAAAATAAAAGACTCCTATGATACAATACGCTCCAAGCAAAAACACATAACATGTGGTGAATAAAAATATAGCCCCAAGTAACGTTACCGATGGATTGAAGACGAGAGAGGGGATGCCTTCCCGGGGCATCCCCAAGCTTAGGCTTTTATGGCATCCTTGAGTCTCTTGGGGTGCCTTGGGCATCCCCAATCTTGAGCTCTTGCCACTCTTTACCTTTTTGTCCATAAGAACTTCAACGAAAACTTGAAAACTTCACAACACGAAACTTAAACAGAAACTCATGATATCATTAGTACAAGAAAGCAAACCACCACTTCCTTAAGTACTGTAGAAAACTTAAATTCTACTTGTGCTTATGTTGGGTTACTGTACTTTCAATCTTCCATGGCTAATACCCCCCGATACTATCCATAGTTTCATCAAAATAAGCAACCAACACAACAAAAACAGAATCTGTTAAGAGCAGACCATTCTATAGAAATCTGTATGTTTCGTATACCTCTGGTACTTCAAAAATTCTGAAAAATTACGACAGTCTGTAGAATTTGCGTTGAAGTCAGCAGCATAAAGAATCAACTCAAAATCTCTTACAGAAAAAAACGAAAATTCTTTTCGTGAGCAGAAAGTTTCTGTATTTCCCAGCATGACCAAACGATCATCCTCAAGACTAATCATAACGGTTTTCCTTGGCACAAACGCAAAAAGAAACACAAAAAACACAATAATAACAGAATTATGAAAGTGTGGAAAACACAAAACAGAAAGAAAAAGGATAGATTCGTTGGGTTGCCTCCCAACAAGCGCTTTTGTTTAACGCCCTTAGCTAGGCGAAAGTGATGGAATCACGTATAGTCATCTTTGGTGCTCAAACCATAGGTAGCGTGATCATTAATCATCTTAAGGTTTTCATCTTTATTAGATGAGTCACCACTAGCTCTAGGAACAAAAACAGGCTTGACGGTCTTTTTGAGAGTAAGATTTGGAGTATTTTGCACAGCGGAAAAAGGGGAACCCAAGTTGGTTATGACATCTTCTAATTTGCCAATTCTAGAAGAATCATTAACTATAAGTTCCTTCTCCTTTAAATTTTTCAAAAAGTTTCCCACTTTGGATCCGTACTGAGTAATTTGATTGTGGATCTTTCTATCCAAACCCTCAATAAGTTCAACTGTGGCAATTTTGTTTTCAATAGCGTCAAGCCTTTGCATCACGTGTTCCAAGGTCAAGATAGTTCCATTAACCATGAGCGGGGGTGAGCCTACCAAATTAATGATAGCTCTATAGGAGTCAATAGTATGGCTCCCCAAAAAGGTCCCGCCTACAATGGTATCAAGGATGTACCTATTCCAAGGAGAAATTCCAACATAGAAACTGCGCAGCAGGACGGTAGTGGATTGCTTAGGAGTAGATCTACTTTGAGCATCGCAAATCCTGTACCAAGCGTTCTTCAAATTTTCTTCCTCATTCTGCCTGAAATTGAGAACTTCATTTTCAGGGGTGCCGTTTGGAGTGGTGGGTCTAGCCATTGATGGACTATCTCACGCACAAACGAGCAGGAAGAGAGAGTGAAACGGGCAAAAGAAGACAGTAAAAAGGCAAAAGAAAACGGCGAAGGAGAAAGGCGAATGAAAACGGCAAATGTGAAGTGGGGGAGAGGAAAACGAGAGGCACCTGGCAACAAAAGTAAATGCAAGAGAAGAGTTTGTGAGACCTACTTGGATAGATCTTAATTTCTCCTCCCCGGCAAGGGCGCCAGAAATAGGCACGTTGTCGGGAGAATATTCTTGACGATCCTCCTCCCCGGCAACGGCACCAGAAATACTTCTGATGGCTGCTGTGTATCCCTTGCAACGGCGCCAGAAATAGTTGTGTCGACGGCACCAGGAATCCTTCAGCTGCGGCTATGCCTTAAGGGACTTACTAGGCAAGTACGCAAAGGATTTCACCCGTGGCCTTGGAGCCTTGCTTTGGTGTTCCCTCGAAGCGGAAAGGGTGATGTAGCACAGCGACTGTAAGTATTTCCCTCAGTTTGAGAACCAAGGTATCAATCTGACGGAAGAGTATCTCAAGATCCTGCACAAACACAAAAAGCTTGCACCCAACGCTATGAAGGGGTTGTCAATCCCTTATAGATTGTTTGCCAAGTGAGAATTGAAAGCAACAAAGTAACAAAGCAAATTAAAAGCGGAGTTGTAAACGATGGATGTGAATGGACCCGGGGGTCGTAGTGTTTACTAGTGGCTTCTCTCATGAAAGCAAGTAGACGGTGGGTGAACAAATTACTGTCGAGCAATTGATAGAACTGTGCAGAGTCATGACGATATCTATGCAATGATTATTTCTATAGGCATCACGTCCGAAACAAGTAGACCGATACTTTCTGCATCTACTACTATTACTCCACACGTCGACCGCTATCCAGCATGCATCTAGTGTATTATGTCCATAAGAACAGAGTAATGCCTTAAGCAAGATGACATGATGTAGAGGGATAATCTCAAACCAATGATAAAAACCCCATCTTTTTACCCTTGATGGCAACTGCTTGATGTGTGCCTTGCTGCCCCTACTGTCATTGGGAAAGGTCACCACATGGCAGAACCCAAAACCAAGCACTTCTCCCATTGCAAGAATCATAGATCTAGTTGGCCAAACAAAATCCAAAACTCGAAGAGACTTACAAGGATATCAAATCATGCATATAAGAAATCAGCAAAGACTCAAATATATATCATACATAATCTGATCACAAGTCCACAATTCATCAGATCTCGACAAACACACCGCCAAAGAAGATTACATCAAATAGATCTCCATGAAGATCATGGAGAACATTCTATTGAAGATCCAAGAGAGAGAAGAAGCCATCTAGCTACTAACTACGGACCCGTAGGTCTGAAGTGAACTACTCACGAGTCATTGGAGGGGCGATGATGATGATGAAGAAGCCCTCCACCTCCAAAGTCCGCTCCGGCAGGGCGCCGAGAAGGGTCTCCAGATGAGAACTCACGAAAACGGAAGCTTGCGGCGGCGGAAAAGTAATTTCGAGGATCCCCTGATTTTTTGTGGAATATTTGGGAATATAGAGGCGCAAGACCTAGGTCAGGGGGCGGCCAGGGAGGCCACAAGCCCGCCCACCGCCGCCTCCCCCCTGATGGCGGAGTGTGGCTTGTGGGCTCCGTGGAGCCTACCTGGCTTGGCCCAAAAGCCCCCTGGACTTCTTCCGTTCGGGAAAAAAATCATTTTGGGGTTTTTCTTCCGTTTGGACTCCGTTCGAAATCAGATCTGAAAAGAGTCAAAAACATGGAAAAACAGGAACTGGCGCTTGGCACTGAATCAATAAGTTAGTCCCAAAAAAGATATAAAAAGTACATAAAACATCCAAAGAAGGCAAGATAACAGCGTGAAACCATCAAAAATTATAGATACGTTTGAGACGTATCAGCATGCGGCTTGAAGTGTTGCTGTCGTGTTGACATTTAGATGCTAGTGCGGCCGTGTGCTCCTTAGTCTGGGGAGAATTCTTTGTGTTTCCATTTACCATGATGACTCCCTTGGGCCCGGGCATTTTGAGCTTCATATATGCGTAGTGGGGTACGGTGTTAAAGCGGGAAACGTTGTGTGGCCGAGTAGTGCATGGTATCCACTACGAAAGGGGACGATATCAAAGATCAGATTAAGGCTACTTCCTCCATCCATGAGGATATGAGTGACGTCGACACCATCGATGATGGGGTCGAGGACTAGGGCAGCCGACCCTCCATGACGGATACTGGTCAGATGATCCCTATGGTCGAACGTGATTGGACAAGCCGACCACGGGTTGTATTTAGGTGCTACGGGCACTACGACGTATACCCCTCGTAGTGCCCGTTTCCTCTCCTTTTGGGGTATATGAGTGACATAGATCATTTTCACGGTCTTGACCTCAGGAGGGATCTGCTTTTCGCCTCCATTGTTTGGGCCACGGAGCTCCTCGTCGTCTTCACTTTGTGGGCCCCTACTTTGCTCATGGGTGGCAAGCTTGCCTACCTATTTAAACACCCAACAATTATTGTTGGTGTGGGTGGCAGGCTTGTGTTGGGTGCCATGAATCTGGCAGGGCCGTCAGATGATTTTATCCCATGGAGTTGGTCCATCCCTGTTCCCTTTGAAGGGTTTCTTCCGCTGTCCGGGTTTTGTACTGCGGAATCCAACGTTGACTGTTGTATCATTGGTATCACCATTACAATGGTGGTGTTTGTTTTTGTTTTCCCGTGGCTTTCCATTTCCGTTCCGAACTTTGGATGTTCAGGGGCCGTCCGCGTTACAGCTGCGCTGAGCTAGCCAATTATCCTCACCTACGCAAAAGTGGGTCATGAGGGAGATAAGGGTGGACATAGTTCTCGGCCTATCCTGGTCCAGTTGTCTCGCCAACCATTCATCCCTGATGTTGTGTAAAAAATAAGCTATTGCTTCGGCATCCGAACAACCGACGATTTGATTCTTCTTGGTGAGGAACCGGTTCCAGAATTCTTTGGCTGATTCCCAGTCTTATGGACGATGTTGCTAAGGCCGGATACATTCGATGGCCGAACATATTTTCACTGAAAGTTAGATAGGAAAGCCTCCTTGGGGTCTTCCCATCATCCAATGGAATCTTCAGGCAGGCTGTTTAGCCAATGTCGTGCCGGTCCTTCGAGTTTTAGTCGTAAATATTTTATGGCGTGGAGATCATCTCCTTTGGCCAGATGAATGTGGAGAAGGAAATCCTCTATCCACACGACGGGATTTGTTGTCTCGTTGTACTGTTCGATGTTTACGGGTTTAAACCCTTTCGGAAGCTGGTGTTGCATGAACTCATCCGTGAAACATAGTGGCTGAGCGGCGCCTCTGATCCGGGTTATGCTATGTTGTAGATCAGCTCTGGGTTTAGCCCGATACATTTCCCAACCTCTGCTCTTGTAAGCGACGCAAGGTGGTTCAGCATCCCATCGAGCGGGAGAGTACCTCCTGGATCCGTAGATGGACCTGGTGCAACCCGGTTTGACATATCGTGGGTCGGGTCTGTCCCCATGATGCATATGCTCTTTACCTTGTCGACATGGAGGTTCGGGTTTATACCCGTTCTCTTCGATCGTTCTATCGCACCCTCTGGGTGGACGATCAGGCTGGTCGTAGTCGGCGCGCCAGGGGGACACGTGTTCTCGGGCCTCGTCGCTGAACTATGGGAGTAGTTGTCGGCGCGGTTATATTTTCATCTGGTCTGGCCATTCTGTGTCGTATCCTTCTTCGGCCACTAGGATTTTGGTCCACCTGTTATTGATGGTATCATGTTCGTCCTGGAGTTGTTGTTCCTTTGCTTTTAAGCTTTGGGTGGTGGCTATAAGCTGCTGCTGAAATTGCTCCTCGCCTTCCGGGTCTTCGAGAATTACGAAAGCTTCGACTTTGAGGCCATTGAGGTCATCAACGGGAGGCAGGTAATCATCATCATCGCCGAATTGTTGCGGCCATCGGGGTCATCGTTAGTCGATTCCTCTGGTTGCTGCTCGTGAGCCTCGGGGTTGTCGTATCACTCAGGGGTCGCGTTTCCCCTGTGGCTTGTGTGGAGCCCTTTCCCTTGTTTGCCTTCGAGCGCTTACGCGACTTTCAGTGTTTTCAGGGATGTTCTGTGGGCTTATCGCCATTTTGCTTGGGTGTGACGTTATGTGTATCGCGAGGCGTGTCTACGAGGTAGACATCGTAGGTAGATGTTGCGGTCCACTTCCCGGTGTTTATGGGGGTGGGTAGTAGGCCTCATCGTCCATATCCTCAAACTCTTCGGAGGCGTAGTCCAATGCGTCGGTTAGATCTTCGACTGTGCCGATCAAGTGGGCGGTGGGTGGGTAGTAAAAAAGACCCCATAATTCACCTCGGAGCCCACCTTCGAACAAGTCAAACTTCAGGTAAGCGAGATTTGAAGTGAATTAATCTGGTCGAGCGTCTCGTTTCACATCGAGAGGCTGACCTGACTGATCCTTTGTATGTTTTCAGAGTTGATCTCTGTGACTTCCGGAGCGGAAGCCAATTCGGCAGTAGTTGTTTCCCGCTGTCCAGACACTGTGGTTGGCTCCAAACTCGAAGCCTCCTCCCCGAGGAAGGGGGGACCAAGACCATGGCCGGACAGGGCACCCGGAGACAAGGCTTGAGGATTTTGCAGATCATCGGTCGAGGCCGTGAAGATAGCGGGGAACACATTGCCTCGTGAATCGGTGGAGACTTCGAATTCTTTGAAACTTATTTGGTGACCGGGGACAAAACCAACGATTTGGACAGGATGGTCGGTTAGGTCCGTGCTTGACATGAAGCTGCCGAGCGCGGAGATGTGTTCGGGGGCGAAGATGCCCTCATCGCGGACTCGATCATTGACGATCAAGCGGGCCATCGATCTTTTGGGCGATCCAAATGCGGAACTCTCAATTAAAGCACAATTGTCGGCATCAAAACCGACAGATCTCGGGTAGGGGGTCCCGAACTGTGTAGCTTAGATCGATGGGTTGCAGGAAAGAGGGGGAGACAATATTTACCCAGGTTCGGGCCCTCTTGAGGAGGTAAAACCCTACGTCATGCTTGATTATATTGATGGGGAATGATGGTTACAGAGTTGATCTAACTCGAGATCGTATGAGCTAAACCCTAGATGAGATAACCTGCCCCTACGCATAAGAGCTCCTATTTTATATAGACACCAGGGCCCCTAGGGTTACATATTACCGACATAGATCGGCGATAGATGGGCTGAACTGGTCCTCCTACCTTGGTGTGCACGCCTAGTCTTCAGAGCTTTCCATCTTGATTATGTAGTCGTCAGATAATCCGTTCTTCAATCCCGCGGCCCACATTATCGGCCCATAAGGGACAACCAGACTACCGGAGGACCCCTTAATCCAGAACTCCCTCACCTCCCACTCCAACCCATCCCACCACACAACCACCACTTCAAGGCATGCATGCCAAACTTTTTTCTGTAGTGAACATGTGACAATAGGAGTGTCGTGGTAAATTTGGATTTTTATATACTAAATTGATTCCTTATTGATTTAATTTGTAAATTTCAAGTTTGAACTATAATCACACATGGTTGTGCGCCAAAATGGATTAGAAAACCAATTTTGTGTGTCATGGGTGCATGTTTAGCCCCTATGCAAGGAAGACAATAGATTTCAAACATCTTGGCATCGTCGCTCGATTGTAAACATTGAGTGTCGTGCTTCTCAAATTCCACCAAATCATCACCTAAGCTAGAATTCATGAAACATTGACATGATTTCATGATATGGAACAAATAGGGCGTGGTAAATAAATTGTCCAATTCGAAACAAGTTTTCATCTAAGCTTCTTGCAAACGGGGGCTTAACAGGTGGCCACACTCCCCATTCTCGCCACACACATGCGCATAATCCTCTCCCTCCCTCCGCCCCCTTCATCCTTGCCACCATTCTCGGTCATCATCAGCAGCCTCCCTTAAGTGCACCATGAGAGGGAATGCCCACGTCAGGGCCGACGAGGCACCCGAGCACATATTGAAGCGGGGCACACACACTATCGTCACTGCAGACCATGTGTCGCACAAATAGCAGTGCATCCTTGACGTCGTCCATGCTATCGTGCTTCCCCAACCGATCCCGATGGTCCAGAGCGACTTCGACGACTACTACGACAACGGTAATGACTCCGTCAGAGAATTGGTTGGTCATCTATATCCATTTTTGGTAAATACATCATAGATAGGTTTTCTCTGGTTACAGACTGTCTGCACAAATGATTTTCCTAATAATCCGATTGACTAGGGTAAGTGATCGCACTAATAATTTGTAGCCGAATCTTACAATCTATTTGAATGTCCTACATAGACGAGTACCATTGTTTGGAGATGTACTAGTGTTTGCAATCCATTCGTGTAGCGAGCTTACAATCCATTTGTAGCCATATCTCAATTTATGCATTTCTTTCATTAATATCACTTGAGATTTACCGTTCACGTTTTCACATGATAAATTATGTTTTATAAACTCTGCCTTGCCGAATTCACATTATAAAATATACGGGCATCAATTTTTTTACTATATGTGTAGGTGCTATCTGACGATGTCGACAACCAGGATGAAGACGTCTAGGAGAGATTCAGGAGGCAAACCCTCAGGGAGCTTAAGGCTCGAAAGCATAAGAGGTGTGTATGGAAGAATGGGGGCTATGAATGCACGTTCTACAACCATAAGATTAACAACACGTATTCTAGTATCCTGGCGCATGCAAGAGGACGAGCCATTGGCTCCTTTAGGTAGAAGTATTCTTGCAGGATGGCGCACGCCGCATACACTGAGTTTGTGGATAAATAGAATGATCAAGCATGATGATGAGATGTTGAATTGAATCTATCTAGTTTGTGTGTGTTATATCTATGCTTGACTATATATTTTTATTAGTTCTACTACATGTTGGTGAGACTATGTGTAAAGAACTAATAGTGCAACGTAATTGCAATCTTAATTTGCATTTAGTTTGGTTTATTTGGTTTTATGCGTCTATTATACAAACCTATGACTGACCACAACACACATTTTATTAGCGTGAGTCCTCTGTGTTACTTTCAGTCTTTCCATACAGTTTAATATTAGAAACTGTTCGCCTAGAACACGCACAACCTTGGGGTGAAGTTGGCAAAAAAATTGAACACGTACAGTGCATATTAGGGTGAATGTTTAGCATTGGTAATTTTTCCCCAGATAGGAAGTGTGTGTGATGAATTTCATCACTCGTGTTCTGACTTGGAAGTACGCATGCTCACGGATCGCATGTTTGAACCGCAATATGTACATAGATCAAATGGTTGTTCTTATCTCCATCACACCGGAGTGCTAGTTTTTTTAGAGTGATATTTTCAATTTATCACACTCTGTTGGGTCTGTAAATTGTTGCCTCCGAAGCACATTATATTATGGGGTGATATTTACGCTTTATCATACACGGTTAGCTGTACGGATTGTTACCTTGGAAGCACATTATTCTAGGATAGAAAACCCTCAGCACCCACACATCACAAAATCATCACCCGCCCCTCCCCTACCCCTCCCCCTCCCCCTCCACAGTAACACCTACAGTACTCCTACGGGCCTCTGCATGTCACCGCCTATCCCCGTAACAACCACTTAGCTCTACGTCTGCCGCTGCTACCGACTGATGACGAGATGATGTATATAATTCTCACACCTCAGTGGTTACCCCAAGAGGAAGGTTGAGATGTAGTCAGCAACAAGTTTTCCCACACACAGAACTGTAAGGTTTATAGAACTAGGAGGACTCCTAGGCTCAACTAGTACGTGTCTCCCAACCTGGCGCTAGCAGAAGACGTGGACCTGCACAAACAACAAATAACTTTGCTCCCAACGAGTATAGAGAGGTTGTCAATCTCTCTGGCCTTGTAGTTTGCAAAGGATCCAAACACAAGCGGGAATAGTAATGGTGATAGCAACGGAAAAGTAAGTGAAAACGGTAAATGATGGAGGTGTAAACAATGGTGGTGATATGGATCGGAGTCACATGATGTTCACTAGTGATGTCTCTCCCCCGAAAGATGATAAACAAGTATGATTGGGTAAACGAATTATAGTTGGGCAATTGACAAAATTATAAACGCACCCGCAATGCTAATTATGCTACTTGAAAGTTAGAGGCTCAATAGTAAGGGGCAGTACGCCCAGACAAGTAGAACGTTTATTCATCAGCATCTTCTTACTAATCATCCACCTTGAGATATCTACCCAGAACATCTCACAGGTATTAAGTTGCGAGCCCCACACAAAGTGTAAACTCAAAGCAACGGACAACTGCATTAACGAACTATGCGTAAGGTAAATAGTCCTTGCAACCGTGGTCACAAGCACCGTTGTTTTCTCCCTGGTGGCAACAACACATCCCCTAGTCTCATGTTTGTGTCACTCAAGCTAGACATAGAGGGGCATGAACCCACAATCATGCATAACGCTCCCTCTTGGAGTTACAATCTACTACTCGGCCAAAGCAATAAATAGCAACGGAGAACATGCATGAATCAATAAGGCACATAATATAAAAGGATAATCAAATATATAACTCATAACAATCTGAACATCATCTCATAGTCCATCGGATCCCAACAAACCAAGCATAGCAATAGAAAGAGAATTACATAGATGCCTTGATCATGTAGGGAAGCTCACAAGGACTAACCATTGAAGCACAAGATTGGAGAGAAGACATCACATAGCTACAGGTCGTGGACTCATGGTCCAAGGAAGACTACTCACAACACGTCCGGGAAGCGTCCATGGCGGTGGAGAAGCTCCCGGAAGTCAATCTTCCCTCCGACAGGGTGCCGGGAAGAGTTCTCCCGACGCTCCCGATCTCGAAAGCGCTGCGGTGGCGGAGCGATGGAGAAATTTACGATTCTGGATGTGATGGAAGGGTTTTCCCGCGGAGGACTAAATATAGGACAAAGGAGGGCACCGGAGGAGGTGGGACCCACCCAGGTGGCCTCTTGGCGCGGCCTAGGGCCAGGTGGCGCCCACAGGTCGCCTAGGAGGCCCCTGGCCCCCCTCTGGCCCATCTTCGATGATCTCAAAGCTTCTGTTTCGCTGATTTTTATATATTTTTCTCGGGATTTTTCGGGCTTCGGAAAATTGGGTAAAAGGCCCTCCAAAATAGACATCAGCAAACAGAAACTTGCACTGGGTGCACTGAGTTAGTAGGTTAGTCCAAATATGTGTAAAATGATATAAAATTGTAGCAAAACATATAACAATGTCACCCAAAAGATCATGGAACAAGCATAAATTATAGATACGTTTGGGACGTATCAACATCCCCAAGTTTAATTTCTGCTCGTCCTCGAGTAGATAAATGATAACACAATAATTTTTGTGGTGACATGCTAACACACATATAGGAACTTAAAGTCAAGAAAGTGAGATATGCAATTCAAGTCAAGACAATAACAAGCAAGAGTCTATATCTAGTATTGTGTTTAGCAAAGTAAGAACTTAAAGGTGCAAGAGCTCTCGTTGTCCGTGACTCGAATGTATCCAAATGGTGTTTACGTGCAAGAAGTGGGAGATGGGTTGAGATCATAAAAAATATATATTTTAACTGAGAACTCAATCTACTAAACTTCACACTTAGTCTCCTTCGGAATCTTATTTTGATTCATCCCACACCACTAGTCAGGCACAAGTCAAAATGATCCTCACCATTTCGACTTTGAGCAGTCATGCAATGGATGAGTGTAAGCAAGATATATTGGCACTTATGATGGCAAATAGAATAATGATGGAAAAGGAAGACAAAAATGTGTGAAAGGCTCACATCAATGAGGACAACCATAGGCGAGAGAAAGCCAAATGATAGATATGATGTGAGGAGTAGGGATTGCCATGTAACGGATACACATATGAGCTAAGGTAAGATCTCCAATGGAATTAGTGGGGCTGCATCCAACTTGTTTGCTCATGAATACCTGGAGCTCATTTGAGGAGGCTCATAATTCGAATATGCAAACCAAGTTCTATAGTGTAAGGGTCCCCACATAGTTATGCATGAATGATAATCTCTATGTAGTACAAATATAGCAAGGGAGTACGAGTGTGGATCTTTCAAATGGAATAGTAGGCTTGCCCCCTTCTCTCTTTTTATTTCTTTTTCTTTTTCTCCTTTTTTTGTGGCCTCTTTGGCTCTTTCTTTTATCTCTCATTTGTCCTCATTGGGATCTTTTGTTTGTCCTCTTTGGGATCTTTTCCTCACTTAAGGGCAACACTCTATGTTTTAAAAGAATAAAAATAAAAATCATCACACTTTATAAGAAGTACTCATCGTAAAGACAAGTGAAAACTATCATGATGTATGCAAATGTATGCCTCTGCCAGTGTAGCAGGATATGCAATGATACTAGCGCATCATGTAGCAATAATTGGGGCAAGGCCCAACAATCATGCGGCTCTACGATCAAGGAAAAGCATGTATGACATGAAGATCAAGTCGTGAGATGGTGGATGTTGCATGGCAATGTATCTAGGAAAGACTATGGAAATGCCTTAATAGGTAGCGATGGTGGCTGTTTTGAGGAAAGATATAATGAGGCTTATGTATGACAGAGCATATCATGTCATCGGTTTAGATGCACCGGCGAAGTTTGCACCAACTCTCAAGGTGAGAAAGGGCAATGCACGGTACCGAAGAGGCTAGCAAAATATGGACGGTGGAAGTGCCAACAATCGAATACTCACATTAGTCCGAAGAACTCATACACTTATTATCGGTAACTCTCTATCTAGTTAGGAAATTCACAAAGAGACAAGTACCCCGAGGAGGAGTGTTTGGGGGTTTGGTTATCCTTGCGCATCCTTGACACATGGTAAGCATGACAGTAGCTATGAAAAGATGAAGAACACACAAGAAAGATAAGCATGAAAACCTATGTTGTGTTCTGGAGTGGAATGGAGCTTGTTTTTTCGGGGGAACGTCGCATGGGAAACAAAAATTTTCCGATGCGCACGAAGACCTATCATGGTGATGTCCATCTACGAGAGGGGATTTCCGATCTACATACCATTGTAGATCGCACAGCAGAAGCGTTAGTGAATTTGGTTGATGTAGTGGAACGTCCTCACGTCCCTTGATCCGCCCCGCGAACCATCCCACGAACCGTCCCGCGATCCGTCCCACGATCTAGTGCCGAACGGACGGCACCTCCGCGTTCAGCACACGTACAGCTCGACGATGATCTCGGCCTTCTTGATCCAGCAAGAGAGACAGAGAGGTAGAAGAGTTCTCCGGCAGCGTGATGGCACTCCGGAGGTTGGTGATGATCTAATCTCGGTAGGGCTCCGCCCGAGCTCCGCAGAAACGCGATCTAGAGGTAAAACCGTGGAGTTATGTGGTCGGGCTGCCTTGGAAAAGTTGTCTCCAATCAGCCCTAATTGCTCCATATATATAGGAGGAGGGAGGGGAGGCTTGCCTTGAGGCTCAAGGAGCCCCAAGGGCTGCACCACCAAGGGAGGAGGAGTCCTCCTCCAATCCTAGTCCAACTAGGATTGGAAAGTGGAGTCCTTCTCTCCTTTCCCACCTCCTTTTTTTTCTTTTCTCTTTGAATTTATATCCTTGGCGCATAGGGCCCTCTTGGGCTGTCCCACCAGCCCACCAAGGGCTGGTGCGCTACCCCCAAGGCCTATGGGCTTCCCCGGGGTGGGTTCCCCCCCCCCCCCCCCGGTGAACATCCGGAACCCATTCGTCATTCCCGGTACATTCCCGGTAACTCCAAAAACCTTCCGGTAATCAAATTAGGTCATCCTATATATCAATCTTCGTTTCCGGACCATTCCGGAAACCCTCGTGATGTCCGTGATCTCATCCGGGACTCCGAACAACATTCGGTAACCAACCAGATAACTCAAATACGCATAAAACAACGTCGAACCTTAAGTGTGCAGACCCTGCGGGTTCAAGAACTATGTAGACATGACCCGAGTGACTCCTCGGTTAATATCCAATAGCGGGACCTGGATGCCCATATTGGATCCCACATATTCTACGAAGATCTTATCGTTTGAACCTCAGTGCCAAGGATTCATATAATCCCGTATGTCATTCCCTTTGTCCTTCGGTATGTTACTTGCCCGAGATTCGATCGTCAGTATCCGTATACCTATTTCAATCTCGTTTACCGGCAAGTCTCTTTACTCGTTCCGTAATACAAGATCCCGTAACTTACACTAAGTCACATTGCTTGCATGGCTTGTGTGTGATGTTGTATTACCGAGTGGGCCCCAAGATACCTCTCCGTCACACGGAGTGACAAATGCCAGTCTCGATCCATACTAACTCAACGAACAACTTCGGAGATACCTGTAGAGCATCTTTATAGTCACCCAGTTACGTTGCGATGTTTGATACACACAAAGCATTCCTCCAGTGTCAGTGAGTTATATGATCTCATGGTCATAGGAACAAATACTTGACACGCAGAAAACAGTAGCAACAAAATGACACGATCAACATGCTACGTCTATTAGTTTGGGTCTAGTCCATCACGTGATTCTCCTAATGACGTGATCCAGTTATCAAGCAACAACACCTTGTATATAATCAGAAGACCCTGACTATCTTTGATCAACTGGCTAGCCAACTAGAGGCTTGCTAGGGACAGTGTTTTGTCTATGTATCCACACATGTATATAAGTCTTCATTCAATACAATTATAGCATGGATAATAAACGATTATCTTGATATAGGAATTATAATAATAACTATATTTATTATTGCCTCTAGGGCATAATTCCAACATGTTTCTCTCCCAAACAAGGTAGGCTAGGTTCCGACTTGATATGACCAGCAAGCAAAACTAAAACGAACTAAAAAGTAAAGAGCGGGACGCTCCAAGTACAACACATAACATATGAAGTGATAAAAATGTAGCATGGAGATGGACGAACTGATGATTGTTGATAGAGAAGGGGATGCACGGGGGCGTCCCCAAGCTTAGACGCTTGAGTCTCCTTGAATATTTCCTGGGGTGCATTGGGGCATCCCCAAGCTGGAGCGCTTGACACTCTTGTATCTTCTCTTATCATCTCCCATCGCATACTTGAAAACTCCCTTCATACGAAATTCATCATAAGCTGATTAGAGTGGTTAGTACCCTTAATAAAATAATTCATTACCTACTGGAATTAATGATTTTCATGAAAATCTATTTTTTCTCATGATTGCCAAAAGGTTTTTGAAATGGAAAAGCAAGCTTAGGGTTTGCAAAACAATGAAAACGCAAAACATGGCAAAATATGTGAAAAATAGAACAACATGTTGTAAGTAATTTATTTAGGGCACTTCTGCAAATCAAATCAAAAAACTCAGAACATATGCTAGAAATACAATTATATAGGACATGTTGTAAGAACAATTCAGATCAAAAAGATCATCTGGTGATTTTTGGTGAATTTTTCCGTGAGGCGGACATAATCTGTTTCTGGACAGCATGTCACAATTTTTGAACTTTCTTGCAATCAGAGGCTATAACTTGGCACAGAGCTTAAAAATAAAGATACAATGATGTTGCTACAGTAGTAACACACATCAAGACCACTAAAACACAAAGTAAAAACAAATTGGGTTGCCTCCCAACAAGTGCTTTCTTTTATGCCTTTGAGCTAGGCATAATGCAAGAAGGAGGATCGAGATTCTTCGAGGTCATCGGAATCATAAAAACCTTCGAACGGATCCTCAACAAGTTCATCCTTATTGTTCCTAGGGAACGGGTACGTACCTTTCGCTTTCCCACGTAAGCGTATGTGTCCTTTACCTATATCAATGAAGCCTCTCATGGCTCGGAGGAACTCCTTTCCAAGCACTATGTTTCCTTCGCTTGGATTCATGATGAAGAAATAAACCATTGCATTCCTTTTAGAGAATGAAACCTGGACATCTTTTACCTTTCCCTAGATTTCAGTAATATCCCCGTTAGCATGTCCATGATAAGATGAAAAATGGTCCATGTCTAACCAGAGAGAATCATAAACAACATTTGGCATTGTAGAAACCATGGATCCAATATCACAATAAGCAAGGAAGTCTTGGTTAGAGATGTTAATTCTAACAAAAGGCTCCGAGTCATCATCTATTTTCAAAACTATTTCCTTATCAACCATGGGTTTCTATATTTGTCTTAAGTCTAGAGAATCTATTCTTATTTCAATGATAGCAACTTTATCTATAATAGTGTCAAACCCATGATCATAAACAAAGTAATTGGGTAGACCATGTATAATATCAAGAGTTCTAGACTCATCACACTCTAAAAAATTTCCTTCAGCTTTAATATCAAGAGGGTGTTGACACCACCTAAAAAGACCATGATAAAATTTCTAAGCACAATTTTGATAGGGATCCAAGGCATAATTCTTTTATGTGCTTCAGAAATTCTATCTCAAGCTTTCTTCACATCTTCTCCAACCCTTTGATGGAAATCTAGGACCTCACATTCCCTCAAAGCACCGAATCCTAACATGCTTGACAACTAAAAGAAAAGTAACTAATTTTTTTGGGTTTTTGGTATAAGACTCTAAAGAAAAAACTAAAAAGAAAACTAACAAGAATAAAAAGCAAAAGTAAAGTATAGTGTGCAACTCCCCTATCTTGAAGACTGGAGTCTCCGGCAACGGCGCCAGTAAACTTTGCTTCATAACGAGATGATGTATATACTACTCGCACCTCATTGGTCACCCCAAGTGGAAGGTTGAGATGTAGTCAGCAACAAGTTTTCCCTCACACGGAACTATAAGGTTTATCGAACCACGAGGACTCCTAGGCTCAACAAGTAGGTGTCTCCCACCCTGGCGCTAGCAAAAGACATGGACCTGCACACACAACAACTAACTTTCCTCCCAACAAGTACATAGAGGTTGTCAATCTCTCCGACCTTGTAGTTTGCAAGGGATCAGAACACAAGTGGGAATAGTAATGGTGATAGCAACGGAAAAGTAAATGAAAATAGTAAATGATGGAGCTGTAAACAATGGTGGAGATATGGACCGGAGTCACATGATGTTCACTAGAGATGTGTCTCTCCCAAAAGACGATAAACAACTATGCTTGGGTAAACGAATTACAGTTGGGCAATTGACAGAATTATAAACGCACCGCGATGCTAATTATGCTACTTGAAAGTTAGAGGCTCAATGGTAATGGGCAGTACACCAAGACAAGTAGACCGTTTATTCATGAGCATCTACTTACTAATCATCCACCTTGAAATATCTATCCAGAACATCTCGCCGGTATTAAGTTGCGAGCCCCACCCAAAGTGTTAACTCAAAGCAACGGACAACTGCATTAACGAACTATGCGCAACGTAAACAATCCTTGCAACCGTGGTCACAAGCACTGTTGTTTTCTCCGAGGTGGCAACAACACATCCCCTAGTCTCATGTTTCTGTCACTCAAGCGAGACATCGAGGGGCATGAACCCACAATCATGCATAACGCTCCCTCTTGGAGTTACAATCTACTACTCGGGCAAAGCAATAAATAGCCATGGAGAACATGCATGAATCACTAAGGAACATAATATAAAAGGATAATCAAATATATAACTGATAACAATCTAAACATAATCTCATAATCCATCGGATCCCAACAAACCGAGCATAGCAATAGCAAGATAATTACATTGATGCCTTGATCATGTAGGGCAGCTCACAAGGACTAACCATTGAAGCACAAGATTGGAGAGAAGACATCACATAGCTACTGGTCATGGACTCATGGTCCAAGGAGCACTACTCACGACACGTCCGGGAAGCGTCCATGGCGGTGGAGAAGCTCCTGGAGGTCAATCCTCCCTCCGGCAGGGTGCCGGGAAGAGATCTCCTAACGCTCCCAATCTTGGAAGCGCTACGGCGGCGGAACGATGGAGAAATTCGTGATTCTTGATGTGATGGAAGGGTTTCCTCGCGGAGGACTAAATATAGGCCAAAGGAGAGAACCGGAGGAGGTGGGACCCACACATGCGGCCTCTTGGCGCGGCCTAGGGCCAGGCCGCGCCCACAGGTCGCGTGGGAGGCCCGTGGCCACCCTATGGCCCATCTTCGGTGATGTGGAAGCTTCTGTTTCGCTTCGGAAAATTGGGTAAAAGCCCCTGCAAAATAGACATCAGCAGACAGAAACTGGCACTGGGTGCACTGAGTTAGTAGGTTAATCCAAATGTGCAAAATGATATAAAAGTGTGGCAAAACATATAACAATGTCACCCAAAAGATCATTTCACAAGTACAAATTATAGATACGTTTGGGACGTATGACGAACCACCGCCAAATACCACCGCATTTTGCCACGTCCAGTTGCTGCGGCTTATCGGCACTGATTTTCTCGACGCTGCTCGCCGTCGGCCTAGCTCGCCGATTGAGCAATCTTTGGTACTGGTTTTGTCCCCCATGGAGAAGCAGGTAACTAATCTACTTCAATATTTCCACTCATCTCTTATCCTAGTTTGTATCCCCTTTTAATTACCCTGCCAAAATCGACGTGGACTCACGTTCCGTCTAACTCCGTCAATTATCCTCCTTTTCGAAAAAATGTTCCTTCTAGCTGATTCGAGGAATTTCAGTTGTAGAGTGTAAAGTGCAAGGACACATAAGGCTATGCGGCATTGGGCACATAGCTAAGGAGTTTCATCTCACCGTACGACACAACTTCTTGAAGTGCACGGTATGTTAAATGTCACACTACCTGGGTTGGCATGGCCTATACTTTTTCTAAACCTATACCATATATTGGTACTTTTGGATAAAAGGTGCCACATGCAGCATACACGTCAATGGTCTTATTATTATTATTACTATTATTTTATATTAGGCAAATTAATGTTGTATTGTTCTTTCATTTACTATCATATAAATTTTCATGACATCATGGTTACATTATGTGTTTATTTATATTTTTTGTCCTTTCGTATCAACTGATGTGTGTGACATCCTCACCTTTTTTTACAGTGATCTCTGTAATTAAGCTACAGTAATCTTGTGTTAATGATGCCACGTCACCGTGGTTATTATTGTTAAACTCGCGTTGGTTCAAACCCCGTTCATTTTCATTACAAATTTCTGAAAAGTTGATATTAAAAGGTTTTGCGAAACTGAAAATAAAAATGTTGGATGGGTTACCAATGTTCCCTAAGATTTTATAAAATTGAAGGAGTCATTTTTGAAAGTAATTTAGAGCCTCTAAATAATTAAGACAGGAGTTGTTTAATAATAAAAGAAAACAGAAAAACTAAATAAAAAGAAGAAAAAAACCTGGCCTACTCGGCCAGCCCAGCCCCAACCGGCCCAGCTGGCCAGCCCTGCCGCACCCCGCTAGCCCAACACCCAAACGGCCCACACCAGGGGGTATATAAACCTCCCCCTATCTAACCCAAGCCCTAGCCTCAACCCTCCCGAGCGCCACTCACCCCACCACAGCCACCAGAGCCCACGAGGGTTGGATCCCTCGCTCGCCCACATCCGCTCACCCCTCGTCCAGCTCCCTCCTACCGTTGCTCGCTCTCCCCACGAGCTTGCGCTCGCCAGCCCCCTGCCCATTGCTTCCCTTGCTCTGCCTCTCCCTCCCTAGCGCGTGAGCCATCGCCCCTGGATCCACCTCGCTCGATCCCATCATCCCCGAGCGACCGAACCTCCCTCCCCTCGTTCCTAGCCACGTGGGGCTCTTTCCCACCGCCCCCATCGCCATCAATCCACCTCGCCCCGCTCGAACCGAGCCCCTGATACATCTGCAACGTATCTATAATTTTTGATGGTTTCATGCTATTATCTTGTCAAACTTTGGATGTTTTGCATGCCTTTTATATATGTTTTGGGACTAACTTATTAACTCAGTGCCAAGTGCCAGTTCCTGTTTTTTTTCATGTTTTTGACCCCTTTCAGAGGAGGATTTTAAACGGAGTCCAAATGGAACGAAACTGCGAAAAAGATTTTTTCCGAAGCGGAAGAAGATCGGGAAGCCTGAGAATGAGGGCAGGGGCCCTGCGGGGACCCCACAAGCCCCCTAGCCGCGTCCAGGGGGGCCCGCGCCTCCCAGGCTTGTGGGCTCCCTGGGCCACCTCTTCCCTAGGACTTTTCCCTATAAATTACCTAAAATCCCGGAAAAATCAGGAGATCATCGAAAGTACTTTTCAGCCGCCGCAAGCTTCTGTCTCTGCAAGATCCCATTTGTGTCACGTTCTGGTGCCCTACCGGAGGGGGATTCGGACACGGAGGGCTTCTTCCTCAACACCATTACCTCTTCGATGATGTGTGAGTAGTTCACCATAGACCTACGGGTCCATAGCTAGTAGCTAGATGGCTTCTTCTCTCTCTTGGATCTTCAATACAAAGTTCTCCATGATCTTCATTGAGATATATCCGATGTAATCTTATGTTGCGGTGTGTTTGTCGAGATCCGATGAATTGTGGATTTATGATTAGGTTATCTATGAATCTTATCTGAGTTTCTTCTGATCTCTCTTATGCATGATTTCATATCCTTGTAATTCTCTTCGAGTTGTGGGTTTTGTCTGGCCAACTAGATCTATGATTCTTGTAATGGGAGAAGTGCTTGGTTTTGGGTTCATACCGTGCGGTGACCTCACCGAGTGTCAGAAGGGGTAGCGAGGCACGCATCATTTTGTTGCCATCAAGGGTAAAAAGATGGGGTTTTCATCATTGGTTTGAGATTATCCCTCTACATCATGTCATCTTGCTTAAGGTCTTACTCTGTTCGTCATGAAATCAATACACTAAATGGATGCTGGACAGCGGTCGATGTTTGGAGTAATAGTAGTAGATGCACAAAGTATCGGTCTACTTGTCTCGGACGTGATGCCTATATGTATGATCATTGCCTTAGATATCGTCATGACTTTGCGCGGTTCTATCAATTGCTCGACGGTAATTTGTTCACCCACCGTAATATTTGCTATTTTGAGAGAAGCCTCTAGTGAACACTATGGCCCCTGGGTCTACTCCACACCATATTTTCAGCCTTACACTTTTAATTCGTTGCACTTTCCGCCTTCAGCTCTCACTTTGCAGTCAATCTTGAAGGGATTGACAACCCCTTTATAGCGTTGGGTGCAAGCTCTTTGTGTTTGTGCAGGTACTCTGGACTTGACGAGATTCTCTTACTGGATTGATACCTTGGTTCTCAAACTGAGTGAAATACTTACTGCTCCTGTGCTGCATCACCCTTTCCTCTTCAAGGGAAAAACCGACGCAAGCAAGTGTCCGTCAACATGTCAGTTTTTGGCGCTGTTGTTTGAGAAGTAGCAGCCCCCGCTCCACCTCACCACGGCCACTACCGGCGCCACCCTTGGCCACCGCCGGCGCTGGATCCACCCCGGCCTCGACCTGCACCGGCGACCAACCCCGACCCGCACCGACCGACGGCCTCGCCGAACCACCTCACCACCAGCCAGCCTCCTCCTGTCCAACAGCTCCACCGCACCGGATCAATCGTCCCTGACCTTCCCCAAGCCTCTGCACCTCTACAACGCAAGTGACCCCTCGGGTCTCTTCCCCTCTCCCTCTCCGGTCGCACTCTGGCCACCCCCGCCATGGCCACGGTGGCTCCGAGCCCCTCCTGCTATGTCGACTTGCTGCTAGATGCGCTAGCTGCTGCTGTTTTATTGCTGCATTTGTATCCCTACATGTAAAGTGAATAACCGTGATTTTTGGCAAAATAAATAACCCGTTCTGATGCATGTACGAAGATATATATGTGTGTATGTCCAAATGAGTATATGAATATATGTATGCAATGTAAAAATGTATGTATGTTTGAATGTGTGTGTACAACTTGTGTGTGCGTTTAGCGTAGGTAGGTCTCGTTGTCCCAATGATAGTTGGGCCCCACAACTCCCACCAAATGACAGGTGGGGCCCTTCGTAAAACGTGCAAAAATAAAAGTAAAAATAATTTTATAAATATTTAATATTAATTAATTAATTAATTGGATTAATTAATTACTTAAGCAGTAATTACTCTTTTGGATATTTAGGATTTAATATAATAAATAAATAAATAAGTATTTAGTTAATTGCAATGTTTCAAGATTAGGTAAGTTAGTTAAATAAAAAGGTAACTGAATCTGATAACTAAAATAAATTAATTAGCCTAAGCATTGTATGACAGCTTGGTCCCACCCCACTAATTAACTTGATTAAACAATTATTTAACCATAATAATAATTGTGCCTCGGACCCACTAGTCATATTGAGCAGTCAACCCGTGTTGACTGCTGACGTCATGCTCACATCACCACGATGTCATATTTGATTATCTAATATAATTAAATCTATTAATTCCTAAACATTAATAAAACTTTAAAAATTAATATAAAATTTGACCTAGATCTGCGGCAGAAAACAGGCTCGAAACAAAAAATAGAGGAAATCTGCGTGATGCACGGGTCAGACCAAATGGAAGTATATATAATTATTTTTTCCAGACCAGAAGGAGTACCGTGCATGAAAACAGAGTCCGGGAGGCGCATGAGGTGGCCACAAGACCTCACGGCGCGGCCAGGGCGTGGGCCCACGCCATGCAGGCTTGTCGCCTCCTCGCGCACATTCCAGACTACTTCCAATTTTTGTATTTTTTCAAATATTCCAAAATGGAGAAATTTTCCTACGGTAAACGTTTTGGACTCTGTTTTCTGGCCGAATCACATACCTCTTCGTTTTCGGGGTCTAAAACAGGTTGATAAATATCCCTTAGGTATTCTTCCGGAGTGATGGTATTGATAATATTGCTTTCAACATTTTTGGGAGTACCTGAGATATAATGCTTGATTCTCTGCCCATTTACAACTCTCGGACAATTACCTTCCATGTTGTTGATCTTGATAGCACCGGAACGATATACTTCCTCAACAATATAGGGACCTTCCCATTTAGAGAGAAGCTTGCGTGCAGAGAATCTTAAACAAGAGTTCTATAGCAAGACATAATCACCTACATTGAACTCACGCTTTTGTATCCTCTTATCATGCCACCTCTTAACCTTCTCTTTGAACAGCTTGGCATTCCCATATGCCTGAGTTCTCTACTCATCAAGCGAGCTAATATAAAATAACCTCTTCTCACCGACAAGTTTGAAATCAAAGTTGAGCTCTTTGATTGCCCAATAAGCTTTATCCTCTAGTTCAAGATGTAAATGACATGCTTTACCATACACCATTTTGTATGGAGACATGCCCATGGGATTCTTATAGGCAGTTCTATAAGCCCACAGTGCATCATCGAGCTTCTTAGACAAATTCTTTCTAGACCCGTTGACAGTCTTTTGCAGAATTAGTTTAATTTCTCTATTGCTTAGCTCGACTTGACCACTGGACCGAGGGTGATAGGGAGACACAATTCTATGATTGGCATCGTACTTAGCAAGCGTTTTAGGGAAAGCACCATGAATGAAGTGTGAACCACCGTCGGTCATTAGATATCTAGGGACTCCAAATCTAGGGAAGATAACTTCTTTCAGCATCTTGATAGAGGTGTTGTGATCAGCATTACTAGTGGGGATAGCTTCTACCCACTTAGTGATGTAATCAACAACAACTAGGATGTGAGTATACCCATTGGATTTTGGAAAAGGTCCCATATAATGGTTCAATGACAAGTGAATAGTTCATAGGCATTTCCTGACGTTTGCTAATATTACCTATTCTTTGGCATTCGTCACACGACAAGACAAACTTACGGGCATCCTTGAAGAGAGTGGGCCAATAGAAACGTGATTGTAATACCTTTTGTGCAGTTCTATCTCCCGCATGGTGTCCTCCGTAGGACTCGGAGTGACACTTCTGTAGGATCTTTCCCTGTTCATGTTCAGGTACACAACGTCTAATAACACCATCTACTCCCTCCTTATAAAGGTGAGGATCATCCCAAGAGTAGTGTCTCAAGTCAAAGAAGAATTTCTTCTTGTGCTGGTACGTGAAACTAGCTGGTATGAATTTCGCAACGATATAGTTTGCATAATCAGCATACCACGGTGCACTACGTGAAGAACGTTCTCGAACCTAGACAAGTTATCTGCTACTAGGTTAACAGCACCCTTTCTGTCGACAACGTGCAAATCAAATTCTTGTAGCAAGAGAACCCATCTGATAAGTCTAGGTTTAGCGTCTTTCTTCTCCATGATGTACTTAATAGCAGCGTGATCAGTGTGAATAGTGACTTTGGAATCAACTATGTAAGACCTGAACTTTTCACATGCAGACACGACTGCTAAAAATTCCTTCTCCATAGTGGCATAGTTTCTCTAGGCACTGTCTAGAGTTTTACTAGCGCAGTGAATAACATTCAACTTCTTATCGACTCTTTGCCCTAGAACAGCACCAACAACATAATCACTAGCGTCACACATGATATCAAAAGGTAAGTTCCGATCAGGTGGTTGAACAATAGGTGCGATTATCAAAGCCCTCTTAAGTATTTTGAAAGCTTCCTCACAATCATCATAAAAAATAAAAGGAATATCCTTTTGCAAGAGATTGGTAAGAGGCCTAGAAATCTTAGAGAAGTCCTTAATGAACCTTCTATAGAAACCAGCATGACCAAGGAAACTTCTTATACCTTTGATATCTGTGGGGTATGTCATTTTCTCGATTGCATCAACCTTAGACTTATCGACTTCAATACCTCTTTCAGAAATTTTATGTCCTAAGACGATGCCTTCATTAACCATAAAGTGGCACTTCTCCCAATTCAAGACAAGATTGGTGTCTTTACATCTCTGTAAGACTGGATCAAGGTTGCTGAGGCAATCATCAAAAGATGACCCGTAAACGGAGAAGTAATCCATGAAAACCTCGACAATCTTTTCAGAAAAGTCAGAGAATATAGCCATCATACATCTTTGAAAGGTGGCAGGTGCATTACATAAGCCAAAAGGCATATGTCTATAGGGGATCAATCGTAGTCCTTTCGATAAGTAAGAGTGTCGAACCCAACGAGTGGTTTTCAGCAAGGTAAAATCTACAAGCACTGAAATTGTCGGTAACAGCTGATTGTGTGGTGAGATGATTCGTAGAAAGCAACAAGTAACAAAAGTATCAACGGTGCAGCAAAGTGGCCCAATCCCCTTTTGTAGCAAGGGACAAGCCTGGACAAAGTCTTATAGGAGGAAAAACGCTCCCGAGGACACACGGGAATTTCGGTCATGCTAGTTTCATCATGTTCATATGATTCGCGTTCGTTACTTTGATAGTTTGATATGTGGGTGGACCGGTGCTTGGGTACTTACCTTACTTGGAGAACTATCCCACTTATGATTAACCCCACTTGCAAGCATCCGCAACTACGAAAGAAGAATTAAGACAAAGTCTAACCATAGCATTAAACTAGTGGATCCAAATCAGCCCCTTACGAAGTAACGCATAAACTAGGGTTTAAGCTTCTGTCACTCTAGCAACCCATCATCAACTTGCTACTTCTCAATGCCTTCCTCTAGGCCCAAATAATGGTGAAGTGTTATGTAGTCAACGTTCACATAGCACCACTAGAGGAAAAACAACATACAACACATCAAATTACTGAACGAATACCAAATTCACATGACTACTATTAGCATGACTTATCCCATGTCCTCAGGAACAAAAGTAACTACTCGCAAAGCATAATAATATTCATGACCACAGAACATAAACTCTTCCACCAAATAATCCAACTAGCATGAACTACAAAGAGTAATCAACACTACTAGCAACCTTACAAGTACCAATCGGAGTCGCGAGACGGAGATTGGTTACAAGTGATGAACTAGGGTTTGGAGATGAGATGGTGCTGATGAAGATGTTGATGGTGACGAGTCCCCTCCGATGAGAGGAGTGTTGGTGATGACGATTGCGATGCTTTGCCCCTCCGGGAGGGAAGTTTCCCCGGCATGATCGTCCTGCCGGAGCTCTAGATTGGTTCTGCTCAAGTTTCGCCTTGTGGTGACGGAGAAACCACGAAAAAGCTCATCCCTGATTTTTTTCCTGGACGAAACCCTCCATATAGCAAAATAGGGGGGTAGTGGGCTAGTGGGCTGCTCACAAGCCCCCATGGGGCGGCTTGGGGGGTGGCCGCGCCGTGCATGCTTGTGGGCAACCCTTGGTGCCCCTCTGGCACTTCTTCGGCCGAGTATTTTTGATAAATCGGGAAAAATTCCTCGTTGATTTTTATGGTATTTGGAGTTGCGCAGAATAGGTATCTCAACTTTGCTCCACTTTCAGTCCATAATTCCAGTTGCCGACATTCTCCCTCTTCATGTAAACCTTGCAAAATAAGAGAGAAAAGGCATAAGAACTGTACCGTGAAGTGAAATAACAAGCAAAGAAGCGATAAATATCAACATGAAAACATGATGCAAAATGGACGTATCAACCCCTTAGTACAGTTGCCCCGCTTTTTCATCAAGTCTCGGTCCCTGATCGACGAGCCAAGGATCGAAACAACACTTACACCCACCTTATTTGTACGAGCTGCAGAGCTACTATCGGGTACCGAGGGTGACACCTCGCCAAGTACTCATGATGATACCTCTGTAGTGTAGCTATTCGGTCATGGTTATCGAGGGTGATTCGTCCTTCACCACTCCCGGCGATGACTCTGTCGTGCAACCCCTCAAGTGTGAGACCCTCGAGGGTAATTCCTCTAAGTCCACCTTCACGGTTACATTGCTCGGGATCCAATGAGGGTGATACCTCGGACCCCCCTGATGTTACAACCACACAATTACTTAGCCGTGTTACTTGGAACATTAATGAATAATGTTTGGCGGGTGGATTCCCGCGTGGTTGTGTCATTTAGTTAATTAATATGTTAATGGATTTGGGTATTTGATCTGGGTGGGTTTGAAGGCCTTATTACACACTAACCGTTTACGTGGGAAGAATTACGAGTACTCGGCGTCGTAGTATGAGACGAACCTCTTCAGACGTCAGCAATGGCGCGGCGCGCGCCCTAGTGGTCCGGATATGCATCGCGCTTGTAATAAGGGCTGCTAGGACTGACATCGGCCGCCCTCGCATCATGCAAGAGTGCAAAGGGTGATGGGCCCATGACCTCTGCGTGCTTAGGATTTAGACCGGCGGGCTGGCCTCTTTGTTGAGTCTAGGTGGGGCTACGATGTGTCGACATTCCGAGGCCAGGCATGACACATGAAAGTGTGTCTGGCCAGAGTTTTATCGAGAGTAAAACGAAATATGTTGTGCACCCCTGCAGGGAAGAACTTATCTATTCGAATAGTCGTGTCCACGATTATAGGACGACTTGGAACTGTGTCCCAATCTTATACAACTACAACTGTTACTTAACTCTCGTGTATTGTTGCAAGACCCCTGAAGATGTTAGTCTTTGATAGAACTAGGCTTTCCCTCTCTTTCTCGCATTGCTATAGTCAGTCCACATATAAACCCCCTTCCTTTGATACTGATGCATTTTTAGCATAGTTCTGATGTCAGTCTTGCGAGTACTTTGGATGAGTACTCACCGTTGCTTTGCTCCCCCTTTGTCCTCTTGATCCGTTGCTGCGACCAGAAGCTGGAACCCAAGAGATGGTGTATCCCGCTAACTACGACTGCTACCCTCGACGGTGCCTGCTGCTACGTGGAGGCCGCTGAAGATCAGGAGTAGTTAGGAGGTTCCCAGGCAGGAGGCCTTGCCTCGTTCCATCGTTGTATCTTTGTGCTAGCCTTCTCTAAGGCACCCCTTGTTTAATGTATGTACTCAAATATTGTTCCTTCCGCTGACTCGTTTGTTTATCGATCTTCTATATTCTAGCCCTCGAGGCCCTTGGCTTGTAATATGAAGCTTGTATGTTTTATTTGTTTCCCGAGTTGTGTTGTGATATCTTCCTGTGAGTCCTTGAGCTTGGTCGTACGCATTTGCGTGTATGATTAGCTTACGATCAAATCGAGGACGTCACAAGTTGGTATCAGAGCCGACTGAGTGTAGGTAGCCCCCTTTCCAACTCCTTGGCCGAAGTTGAGTCTAGTACTTGAAAACTTACTAACTCTGATGTTGTGGCTTACGGGCCCACATCTCAATTGGGTGGTATTAGTCTCTTTTACTCCTTTCTATACTCTGGGTTATACTCTCTCTTCCCTTTCGGGTTAAAGATTTTACTAATTCTAACTCTAGGTTCTCGTAAGTACTTCCTCCCAGAGAACCCCGCAATTCCATATGATGGCTTGATTCCTAAAAAGACTCAAACGTCCTTCCAAACAGAGCTGGTTCTCAACAGATCAACTTTGGTTGGTTGTCCATCTAAGTGCATTCAACTTACTTGTGTTTGATCGGAGCATCTGATTATGATACACCAACCTGGAAATCATAAATTACTTTAGTAATTAATTATCGATATTTTCCAGATGTTCTATAACCCGATGCATTGCATCCTACCTCCCTCTGATTGAGTACCGATACTCACCTCAGGCCCTTTGTGGACTGCCATACCCATTGCTAGGTTATAATTCGACGACATCCTTTACATTCAAAAAACAATTCTTGTGATAATGTTCCCCTGATACATAATGCCATTGGTAAATTGTGTCTTCTCCTTCTGATAAGTTGTATCCTATGCCCTTGTTAGCCATGCTCTTCAAGCATGTGTTATTTACTCTTGAAGTTGCGGTATATGTTCCTAAGATGCCCCGATGGGTTGAACCTATGCCTTCCTAAATCAATATGAACCGAAGAGTTTTCACGAGTCTTACTGTTGCGGTGTTTTGCTAGGTAACCTTTCCAAGCTACAACCTCATCAAAGAGGATGAGTAAATGGCAGGTGATGTATTAATGAAGCGGGAGTCGACCTTGAACTTTGTGTTCATGCCCATGCAAACGCCGTTGATCTTACCATAGAAGCTTCCCGTTTCAATAATCATTCATTCTGTGGTTTAATCTGGTATTTGTGATCTGGTCCTTTGCAATCGTGGTTCCGACCATGATTGTTCTTCTTTGATCCCATATATAGATAAGTTAACATGCTTGTCTTACACAGATCAATACATTAGTCTAACCTCTACTCTGATCTACCTCTGAGTACTGTCCCTCGTGCCTCAAAAATATCATGGAGCTATACAACTTCTTATGAGGTCCTCATCAACTATGGCATTTCACTGATTCAGTTTCCTCGTGTTTTGAGATGTTGGACACACAAGTACATCGATAACTGAATCGAGTATGGATTGCGATTCAACAACTTTTAGTAATCTTCCTTGTTACGAGTTCGTACTTGATTAGGTCATTCCAAGCTGTTAAGCTACATCATCATCATCATGCTAAAGCTTGACCATGCTATCTATGTCCTCCATCCCTGGAGAATATTTTTGACTGTGCGTTAAGCTTACATCGTGCTTTCAATATCATATTGGTTGTCTTGAAAGGAAATCTCCATTCGGAGCTAGCCGTCTTATCTATGATTCTGACAACCTTTCATTGCATCATTCCCTTCTTGATGTCATCGCTGAACGATTACATCTTCATGCAACTTCTTGACAAATGTGTCGGGATCAGTCATCAGCATTCTGATCTCTTCCAGGGTATCAATCAGATACTTGATGATAAGAAGTACCATCCTTTCCCCTCGATGATTTGTGTTATCATCGACAAACCTTTTTGCCTTCCCTCCAACACAAACTTGTTCTGTGTTGTCCCTTGAGTTCCTTGCTATCCAACTTATGTTATATTTTACCTTGGAGTATTTATGTCAAGAATATTGTGAGCGTTGTTGCACCTCTTAAGTAATTCTTGATATACGTGATACTTCTCGCCATCACCATCCATTTCTTGGCCCCGTGTTGTTTCAAACCGGAATACCGACAAGTGAACTCGGGTGTGATTCCAATACTTCTGACAACCATATCGTTTTGAAGTTAATGACTGATAGTTTTATTCTTGGTGTGTCGGATGTCGACTCACCATTCTAGCAATGGTCGTCCTAATCATTCAGTATTTCCGTGTGCACCCTTTGACCAATGTTTAATTGTTGTTGTTCCCACAAGCATACGACATTATACAATTTGTTTGACAAATGCTATCTCCTTGATATTATAATTTTGGAAAATCATCCCTGTCAAATCTTGAGGGATTGTTTTTGAGTCCATCAGCCACACCCTCAACTTCTCCATGTTCCACGATGAAGCTCTTGAAAGCATTATCCTTGTGCCTAGCTCATGAAGAATATGTTTGATAGAAGAAGTGTTTTTCCAAAGTTCACGTGCAGTCTTGCCGCCGTGAATATGTGAAAGTTTTGTTTTGATCCCTCTAGGATCATCCCAAGCCATTCATGCATGTGCGAAGTGTTATATGTTTTGAAGATTTGCTATCTTCACTTCATATAATTTATGTTAAGCACCCCCAAGCCACTGGCCGATTTGATCAAACTTAAATTTCCTCATAAGAGCTAATCGAGGCTTACACAAGGGCCTTGATATCCTCGATGATGGTTCTCAAATCAGAACTTGGTTGCATTTCGTTGCGAGAATTCTATGTGGGCATGAATGTCTTGACATTGTGTTTATGTGTCTTACAATCCAACTAGTGATTCAAGAATTTCTTGTGTAGTTCATATCCTGAGAATATTGCATCATCGTCTTGTCAATTTCTTTGTTGGCCCCTTTTCTACTCAGGCATCCTAGGTTTGAGGTACCCCGACACCAATCAGATCTGAATCTCGGGTAGGTATGATGGTTGGAACATTTCCCAATAATTATAACTTTGGTCTTTATGTAACCTAGTACGATGATGTCTTGGCTGGCACACCGGGCCGAAAGACCTAGTGTTATAATTAATTCCGTATGTAAGGTTAGCCATTCTACAATGAGGAAATTGTATGACTTAGTTTTATAAGTTGTTCCTCATGGATCCTTTGTGTACGCAATGTCCACCATTTACACTATGACCATGTCGATGCTACCTTGAAGCACGATTGTGTTACTTCAAATGCCTACATGAACATTTAAAGTGCAGTGCTAAAAAGTTCTTGATCAATTATCCAAACAGTGTTGTATGGGTAAACATCATGCTTCTCCTTGCCCTTTTATCTAAATGGGTATGTACTTCATGACCTATCATGTATACCATACAATTTAATTCCTTGGGAAAGGTATACTATAATACTTGTGTGTAAACACATTTTCCTTTCCATTAGTCTGTCTAATATGAAAATCACATTTTCCTTTCCATTGGTCTATTTGACCTTTCTTGTCTTATAACCTATCAGAGCAGTGGTAATCCCCTGCTTAGGTAAACACCTCGGTGTACAACTATGTCAGTAAGGAGGTGTTACTATTGTGGATAACATTCCGATAACCGCCGGTGGACGAGAACCTTGACTATTGGTCCGCCTCGTTTCAAGGAGTAGTAACATGGTTCTGTTCATTCCCCGCCCTTGGTACCGAAGTTGTTGCCAACATAACTGACAGGTTATCCTCTGACATGTCTTGCTACCAATACAATACAAGATGTCACCCCTGTGCCTACTCACGGCTCACATGGTGGAACCATAACCCCAAGTTCCACAGGATCGAAACCTGACTCTCCAGTACATCTTTTGACTCCAAAGTATCCTCTGCACTTGGCTCCGTATGAAATTCCTGAGCCACCGCCCAATGGAACGATCACTCTTCGGTCCGTATATTATCCAACATGCCGAATATCAAGTCTGCATTATTCATGAGAATCTGAAGGCTGCTTAGTCTCATCAGAAAAGTCAGTATGGTCATCATCATCAAGATATGGTGTATCAACCTGGCGAGAAGGCTTATCTTCGTGTCACACCAATGAGAGGTGCACACCATTTTGGGATCAAGGGCAAGTTAGCTCCTCGATATATTGTTCCTTTCACTATTCTCGAAAGGCGCGGAGAAGTAGCTTATCAATTGGAACTGTCGGCGAACCTTTCTCAGGTTCACGATGTCTTCCATGTGTCTCAGCTCCGCCGTTGCTTCAAGGATCCTATTCGAGCAGTGGATCATGATATGCTTGAGCAGCAACAAGATCTCTCTTATAAAGGGCATCTGGTCCGCATTCCCGATCACGCTGAACATCAAACTCGTCGCAAAGTCACCAAGTTCCTTAAAGTGCAGTGGTCAAATTATTCTGAAGATGAGGCCACTTGGGAACGCAAGGATCATCTTCGTGGTGAATACCCCGAGCTCTTTCCTTCTACCTCTTAATTCTCGGGACGACAACTTTTATTAGTAGGGGAGAGTTGTGACATCCTCACCTTTTTCTACTGTGATCTCTGTAATTAAGCTACAGTAATCATATGTTAATGATGCCATGTCACCGTGGTTATTATTGTTAAACTCGCGTTGGTTCAAACCCTGTTCATTTCTGTTACAAATTTAATTCGTCTCAAAAGTGGATATTAGAAGTTTTTTGAAACTAAAAATAAAAATGTTGGATAGGTTACAAATGTTCCCTAAGATTTTATAAAATTGAAGCACGCATTTTTGAAAGTAATTTAGAGCCTCTAAATAATAAATACATGAGTTGTTTAATAATAAAAGAAAATAAAAAACAAAACAAAAATAAAAACGAAAAACCCTCGCCTGTTGGGCCAGCCCAGCCCCAACCGGCCCAGTCGGCCAGCCCAGCCGCACCCCGCCGGCCCACCACCCAACCGGCCCACTCCCCGGGGTATACAAACCCCCCATCTAACCCAAATACTAGCCTCATCCCTCCCTAGCGCCACTCACCCCACCCCAGCCGCCAGAGCCAACGAGGGCTGGATCCCTTGCTCGTCTCGATCCCCTCACCCCTCGTCCAGCTCCCTCCTCCCCTCGCTCGCTCTCCCCACGAGCCTGCGCTTGCCAGCCCCCTCCCCATCGCCTCCCTCACTCCGCCTCTCCGTCCCTAGCGATCGAGCCATCCCCCCTGGATCCACCTCGCTCGATCCCATCGTCCCCCAGCGATCGAACCTCCCTCCCCTCACTCCTGGCCACGAGAAAATCATTCCCACCGCCCCCATCACCATTGATCCACCTCGCCTCGCTCGAACCGATCCCATACTCCACCTCGCCACAGCCACCACTGGCGCCACCCTCAGCCACCACCAGCGCCGGATCCACCCCGGTCTCGACCTGCAGCGGCGACCAACCCCGACCCGCACCGGCCGACGGCCTCGTCGGACAACCTCACCACCGGTCGGCCTCCTTCTCTCCAACAGCTCCACTGCACCGGATCCACCATCCCCAACCTTCCCTAAGCCTCTGCACCTCTACAACACAAGTGAGCCCTCGGGGCTCTTCCCCTCTCCCTCTCCGGTCGCACTCCGGCCACCCCGGGCATGGCCGTGCTGGCCATGAACCCCTCGTACTACGTCGTCTTGTTGCTAGATACGCTAGATGCTGCTGTTTTATTGCTGCATTTGTATGCCCTGCATGCAAAGTGAATAACCGTGATTTTTGGCAAAATAAATAACCCGTTCAGATGCATGTATGAAGATATATATGTATGTATGTCTAAATGCGTATAGGAATATATGTATCCAATGTAAAAATGTATGTATGTGTAAATGTGTGTGTACAACTTGTGTGTGCGTTTAGCGTAAGTAGGTCTCGCTGTCCCAATGACAGTTGGTCCCCACAACTCCCACCAAATGACAAGTGGGGCCCCTCGTAAAACCTGCAGTAATAAAAGTAAAAATTATCAATATTTAATATTAATAAATTAATTAATTTGATTTATTAATTATTTAAACAGTAATTATTGTATTGGATATTTAGGATTCAATATAATAAATAAATAAATAAGTATTTAGTTAATTGCAATGTTTAAAGATTAGATAAGTTAGTTAAATAATTGTTAACTGAATGTGTTAATTAAAATAAATTAATTAGCCTAAGCACTGTATGACAGCTGGGTCCTAGTCCACAAATTAACTTGATTAAACAATTATTTAACCATAATAAAAATTGTGCCTATGACACATGGGACCCACTCGTCATATTTACCACTCAACCCTTGTTGACTGCTGATGTCATGCTGACATCACCATGATGTCTTATTTAATTATCTAATATAAGTAAATCTGTTAATTCCTAAATATTACAAAACTTTAAAAATTAATATAAAATAATCGGTAGCTCAGATGAAAATATTTTGAACATGAAAGTTTGTCTGCAAGACGAGACAAACCAGGATACACTATCCGTTCGTTTGTCACGCGTCTCTAGCATAGCAAGCATGGTACTTTTCCATCGTTTTCCGTCTGACTGGTAGTAGCCAGAGACCCGGGAAATATCATCTGGTATTTTCCCTATCCGTCTATGACGGATAGCACTGTGTTAGCTCATGCCTAACCCTATTTTGAAATTTCATGCTTAATGTTTGCATCAGTGTTATTGTGGGGACCCCGACTTACGAGTCGAGATCACCGAATGAATGTGTTCAGTGATCCTAGAGATCAATGCTCACCAAAGACACATATGCGGAATATTAAGAGTGTTACATCGATCATACCGAAATATTACAACAATGACCAGTAAAGTCAAGTTCACATTCGTAGGTCCTATAAGGCCAAAACACAATGATACATGTAATAGCGGAAATCTCGGGGCTAAGCGGGTGCCCATGCCATCAGCCTATACCAACAGGCATTCCGACTGGGAACCGTCCTAGTTCGCATGTCCGTCTCCGATGATGTAATCTTCTCCAAACTCCGGTCCTTCCACATCTAGTCAATAATATAACCAGTGGCAAGCCAGTGAGTACTTTGAATGTACTCGCAAACAGCCCATGATAAAGATAATGCATTTGGTAGGATAACAAGTAATATGCAGTATTGGTGGATCACACCTTAAATGTAAATAAACCTGATCATGGATGTGCAACATAAGCTAGATGGTATTTAGAAGAATAGGTTACGGATATCAATATATCTGTTGAGGATTGAACACACCGGTTCACCCAACATGCCAAGTCACCGAACTTGGTCACATCAACTCTTTCACATAACTCCTCGAACACACACACACACACTCACACTTGGTTTATGCGGAAACGACTAGACGTAGTTTAAGAAGCACCACCCAACTGTCCTTGACTGTGGACAGGGCTATTTAAACAGTTTTACACTCTATAGAGGTTTTACGCTGTACCCACGAGATCCAGGAAACTTCTGTGTCATCCATGACTCGCGGTATATAACATACCCGAGGTAAGTACCCGATCAATGCCTTTCCCTTGACGATACTAGACAAAGCAATCCAATCGATTGGTACCCAGCCCACATGATTTATGTCTTACGAGCACCGACTCTAGACAATATCATCCATGTGGGGACCAACGGTGTGCCCGGAACACGTAAAAACGTCATAGTCGCCCTACGTGGCACGACCCCGTCACGAGAGTAATCAACAAAGCCCCGTCCCATAAAGGGGTAACGTGGTCGCACATGTGAGGTTGGACGGTCGACACATCATAAATCTAATCCCATTTTCAAAACCACTCACACCAAAATATTTTCTCGGTGCACCACTTCTCCACAAGTGGCCACCTAACTCATCATCACCCTCAGGCATTAGTGGCACCCGACGGGGTTTTAATAAACCTTTGATATTTACCATCATCATGATCATGCGTCTACTATGCTTAGCTCTACTTGTCAACATGATATTAGCGTGACCCTCATAGGTGGTAGGATCATGCTCAAAATGCAAGTGCTCTGGGGAGCCATCGGTATCATCATATCGCTGATTTACCGAATATTCATGATCATATGCAACGGTAATATTTTCTCTACTTAGCATGCAACAATATATTTGCTCAAACATGGTCAAAGGGTTGCTTGCCTTGATCAGCTAAGTATCCTGGGTCTTCGGGGCCTTCAAGTCCAACTCCTTCGTCAAACATGGTTTCTATCGTTGTAATAAATAAAGAAGCAATAAGTAGCTCACTCAAAACAGATCGCAAACTCACTTTAATTTTTTTTTCTTTATTCTGATAAATCCATATTTTTATTTTAAAAATATTTGTCTCTGGTTTTAGTGCAAGGGTTATTTTAAAAATCATTTTAACAGAAGCAAAAATATTCCAAATAGCCATTTCATTATTACTAAACAGAAAAGTTGTCTTAAAAATTTGTGCAAAGGCTCCTTTAAATACGACTCATTTTTAAAGAATTATGGTGGAAAAATAATAAAAATATATTGGATAACCATTTTTATAAAAATCCTTTAAAACTAGAATAAACAGAAAAAGGAAAAAGGATGAGGCTCACGCCTGGCTCTGCCTCTGGCTTGGTGATACGTCCCAAATGTATCTATAATTTCTCCTTGTTCCATGATCTTTTGGGTGAAATTGTTATATGTTTTGCTACACTTTCATATCTTTTTACACATATTTGGACTAACCTACTAACTCTGTGCACCCAGTGCTAGTTTCTGTGTGCTGATATCTTTTTTGCAGGAACTTTCACCCAAATTTCTAGAGTCCCAAAAATCCCGAGAAAAATATAAAAAATCAGCGTGATGGAAGCTTCCGGAGCACCAAAGATGGGCGACAGGGGAGCGAGGGGATACCCAGGCGGCCTCCCTGCACGGCCTGGCCCCTGGCCGCGCCCATAGGTCGCCTGGGTGGGGCCCACCTCCTCTGATGCCCTCCTTTGGCCTGTATTTACCCCTCCGATAAGAAACCCTTCCATCATATCCAGAATTTCTCCATAGTTCCACCGCCGCAGTGCTTCCGAGATCGGGAGCGTCAGGAGACCTCTTCCCAGCACCCTATCGGAGGGAGGATTGACCTCCGGAGCTTCTCCACCGTCATGGACGCTTCCTGGACGTGCCGTGACTAGTCCTCCTTCGACCATGAGTCCATGATGAGTAGCTATGTGATGTATTCTCTCTAATCTTGTGCTTCAATGATTATCCCTTGTGAGCTGCCCTACATGATCAAGGCATCTATTTAATTTTCCTGCTATTGCTATGCTCGGTTTGCTGGGATCCAATGGATTATGAGATTATGTTCAGATTGTGATGAGTTATATATTTGATTATCCTTTTATATTATGTTCTTTAGTGATTCATACATGTTCTCCGTTTGTCACACCCACGATGCGACCCTATCCTCAATTTGGCACGAAGGCCTCGTCAGGGATAGAAGCGCATCTCGTCGTGTCGCAAGAATGGATATCATTACAAGTACATGTACTGAAAAAAAGATATATATATATATATATATATATATATATATATGTATGTATATATATATATATATTGAATTGGCTTACACTCGCCACAAACAACATCAGAGTCACAACAGTACATTACATATTCATCAAGAGTAAGAGCAGGGTCCGACTACGGACGAAAACAAACGAGAAAATAAGAACGACGTCCATCCTTGCTGTCCCAGGCTGCCGGCCTGGAACCCATCCTAGATCGATGAAGAAGAAGAAGAAGAAGCAACTCCAAATGAACAATCAACGCGCTCGCGTCAAGTAACCTTTACTTGTACCTGCAACTGGCAACGCTAACACATGGTTAAGCAAGCGGTAACATAGCCAATCAGTGGTTTGCTAGGTTGAACAGGTCGAAGGTTTTCATGGCATTGTTGAGAGGCTGATATTTAACATGTGGTAGGCAACAAGACATAAACGGTAGCAATGGTAAAACTAGCATGGCAATGATAGTAATGGTATCTGGGGAAATGGTCATCTTGCCTGAGGTCCCGCTTGGAAGAAGAATGACTCCGTGAAGCAGGCGACACGACATGGTCAAACGGGTCCTCACAATCCGGCACGTTGCGGAACTCTAACGAGACGAAGCAAACCAGAAACACAAATCAACACACGGAATTCACCACACGATGCACAACACATATGATGCATGAGAAGTTGAAAACATGCAAGTCACGTCATGACAATTCACACAAACAAAGACTACACCTTAAATGAAATTCAATATGCAACGAGTTGCATATTTACGAAACTCCACGTTAATTATTTAGTTCTATATCGATTAGATACACGGCAATATTAAATGTGGTTAAACATGGCAAGAGGTGAAGCGCAATTAAACCACCTATCTAGGCATTTTAAATGAGGTCGGATATGACATATAGCACCTCCGAAATGACCACACGTGTTAAATCTTAATTCTGTCCAGATTTGTCCTAATCACATTATAGGTTTGTTAAACGGAAAAACAATGTGGTTCACGTGATTCTACTCGTTGTTCTGGTCCATTTACATATATGGCACATCTCCAACGGAGCTACGGACAAATAGTTACGACCTAAACCGTTTTCAACACGTCAACACGCAAATCGAAACAAATAACACGCTAAAAACCTTGAACATGCATGCGAGTTGGTTATTGTGAAACTACAGAAAATTCTAAGCAACTTACATGTTGAAATCATTTTAATCCGGTGCACGGTTAAATTTATATGAATTTTACAAAAGGGCATTTGAATCTGACCAAAATAAAAATAAAAATGGAATTGCTAGGATTTGAACCCCAGATCCTTTGGATGGACATTAGTAGCCCTACCACCAAACTAATTAAGTGGTTGTGTCAAAAACGACAAAACAGTACAAAAATAAATATGGTATAAGCTGTTGCGGATGGAGAGGCACAAATCCTAAAAATATAACATGCATGGATGGGGATTTGATCCCTGGATCCCGTGGCAAAACTAGCTAGCGCTAACCACTACGCTATAGCATCTGATTGGTACTCAAAACAATTATGCTACTCTAAATAGTGCATATCTTGACAGATCTAGAAAACAAAGGGATCAGATCGGGAGGAACTTCTCACAACGAGGAAAGAAGACGCCATGGCGGCTAGGCAGGCTAGGTCGCCGACGGACGCAGGTCCAGGCGAGGGCGGTGGCATGCTCCGATGCAGGAGGCATGGCAGGTCAACTCAGGCGGCCTCCTGCTCGCTCGAAGCAGAGGCGGGCGCTGGCTCTCCCATTTCTATGACGAACAGAGGCAAGAACAGGGGAGCACCCGTGTGGCGACTTGGATGGGCATGGAGGCGAGCTCGCGTCAGATCCGGAGGGTCTTGGCGTCGCCGTTCCATTCCCGGTGACAGTGGCGTCTGGCACCGCAAGGCCGGCCGACGTGGAGCTTCTTGGGGAGGCGAACATGGTTCTTCTCTGAAAAAAAGAGACGGGAAGAACTGAGCAACAGAGAGAGGAAGGAGGAAGGAAGAGATGGAGGAACGGGGCACCTGCACTATGCTCAGGCCGTGCTGCCGCTACAGGTGCTGGACACATCGAGGCACACAAGGTGCGCTGTAGTGGCCATGTGCACCTGGGCCGGCGCAGGGGAGCCGAGGCAGTGGCACGAACAGCTCCAAATCCGACGTGATCGGCTGCTGGCGACGAGAGAAAGAGGCTGGTGCTGGCTTCCTTCAAGCGCGGCCATGGAGCGATGCTCCTGAAGAAAAGGAAAAGAGAGCGGGGTGAGGAAGAGAGAAGAACCAGGGAATAGAGGAGGAGAGAGGAGCAGGGGTACCGGTGCAGATGCAGGGAGCTACCGGTGACGGACTCTGGCATCTGCCGGCTCCTGGACGCGTCCAACATGCAGAGTAGAAGGTGGCTCGGGGTATGCTTCTTGCTGGTTGGGCAGGGGAACGAGATCCCGAGGAAACAGGAGGAGTGGCGGCGGCGGTGATGGGACAAGATCCCTAGGAATTAGGGCTGAACCTCTTTTATATATAGCTATTGAATTGGGCTAGAGTCTATCAGGACCCTCCGATGCAGATCAGATGGTCGATAATAACTAGGTTAGGGAGTCCAATGGACAAACCGATGATGGTTTGCGGTATTACGGGGTTGAACCGGATCCAACGGTCACAACCGTGTGTTTCGGGCACCGGGAGGTTTTCGGACCAGGTTGCACGTAGGGGCGGTGCACTGTGCAGAGGCGCTAGGCGGAGATGACAGGGAAAACGGGCTACCCGGTGACAGAGTTTAAAATACTGAAACGTCCGACAATTGACCGGCTATAGTGCCGCTATATAATAAACGGCACGGGTAACAAACGAGCTCCGATCGCGATGAAATTTGACGGACGGCCTACCTACACTAAATTAATACCACACGCCAAGTTCCAGCTCAATCGGAGAAAGTTTTACGCACACTTTAAAACAAGGTTTCGACGATGCCGCGGGCGCGTGCGTGTGCGGTCGGGCTCAGAACGGACAACGACGTGAACCGGCAACTACCAACGGATGCAAGTTTTGAAAACTGGCGGCAACGGAGATGCCGATGCAATGCAGATGATGCGCATGATGCGATGATGACGTGACAAAATAAAATAGGCACACGACGAAAACAGAAAGAAAGGGGAATCTTCCGAAACGTCGGTCTCGGGCTGTCACACCGTTGCTCTTGATTGCTTTGGCTGAGTAGTAGATTGTAACTCCAAGAGGGAGCGTTATGCATGATTATGGGTTCATGCCCCCTGATGTCCAGCTTGAGTGACAGAAACATGAGACTAGGGGAGGTGTTGTTTCCACCAGGGAGAAAACAATGGTGCTTGTGACCGCGGTTGCAAGGATTGTTTACCTTACGCGAAGTTCGTTAATGCAGTTGTTCGTTGCTTTGAGTTTACACTTTGGGTGGGGCTCGCAACTTAATACTAGCGAGATGTTCTGGATAGATATCACAAGGTGGATGAATAGTAAGTAGATGCTAATGAATAAACGTTCTACTTGTCTTGGCGTACTACCCATTACTATTGAGCCTCTAACTTTCAAGTAGCATAATTAGCATTGCGGTGCGTTTATAATTTTGTTAATTGCCTAGTTTTTTATCGTCTTTTGGGAGAGAGACATCACTAGTGAACATCATGTGACTCAGGTCCATATCACCACCATTATTTACACCTCCATCATTTACTGTTTTCATTTACTTTTCCGTTGCAATCACTATCACTATTCCCGCTTGTGTTTTGATCCTTTGCAAACTACAAGGCCAGAGAGATTGACAACCTCTCTGTACTCGTTGGAAGCAAAGTTATTTGTTGTGTGTGCAGGTCCACGTCTTCTGCTAGCGCCAGAGCAGTGGACACCTACTTGTTGATCCTTGGAGTCCTCCTGGTTCGATAAACCTTACCGTCCCCGTGTAAGGGAAATCTGCTGCTGACTACATCTCCATCTTCCACTTGGGGTAACCAACGAGGGGCGAGACGTATATCCATCGACTCATTATGAAGCAAATTTCTGGCGCCGTTGCCGGGGACTCCAGTCTTCAAGATAGGGGAGTTGCACACTATCTTTTACCTTTGCTTTTTAGTCTTGTTAGTTTGCTTTCTAGTCTTTCCCTTAGAGTCTTATACCAAAAACCACAAAGAAAATAGTTGCTTTGTTCTTGCTTGTTGCTTCTACAATGGGTTCCATTGAAAACACCAAGTTGTCTGACTTCACTAGTCACAACAACAATGACTTTATCTGCACTCCTATTGCTTGTCCCGCCACTGGGCTACTTCCTATGAGATTAAACCTGCTTTACTGAACCTTGTTATGAAAGATCAATTCTCCGGTGCTGGAGATGATGCTACTTTGCACTTGAATAATTTTGTTGAGATTTGTGATATGCAAGAATATAAAGAAGTAGATGGTGATATTGTTAAACTTAAGCTTTTTCCTTTCTCCTTGAGAGGAGGAGCTAAAGTGTGGCTCCAATCTTTGCCTAGGAATAGCGTAGATTCTTGGGATAAGTGCAAAGATGCTTTTATTTGGAAGTATTACCCACCTTCTAAGATTATCCAGTTAAGAAGTAACATTATGAATTTTAGGCAACTGGATAAGGAACACGTTGCTCAAGCTTGGGAACATATAAAATCTCTTGTTAAGAATTTCCCTACACATGGTTTGACTACTTGGATGGTTATCCAAACTTTCTATGAAGGATGAACTTTACCTTGCGGAATCTGTTAGACTCGCCCGCGGGAGGAACCTTTATGTCAACTAGACTTGGTGTTGCCACGAAACTATTGTATGAGATGATGACAAATTATTTTCAATGTCACACCAAGTGAGCTCCAACAGGTAGGAAGGTAAACTCTGTTGAGGAGATCTCCTCCCTTAATGATAAGGTTGACATGATCATGACTTTACTCACTAAGCAAGCCCGTATTGATCCTCATGATGTTCCTTTAAATTCTTTGGTTGCTCAAGAAAGACAACAAGTTGATGTTAATTTTATCTCTAGGAACAACTTTAATAATAATGCTTATAGGAGTAATTTTGGTAGCAATCCTAGACTGTTCCCGTCCAACAACTATGGGAACAACAACAATTATCCTAGCACCAAAAACTCCACTTCTGAATTAGAGAGCATGCTTAAAGACTTTATCAATTCTCAAAAAGCCTTCAAAAAGAGTGTAGAAGAGAAATTATAAAAATTAGATAGTCTCTTTTTGAAGGTGGACAACATAGCTCACGATGTAGAGATGCTTAAATTAGAACTTCCCTCCTTGAGGAAAGGAACACCACACCCATGAATGCTAGCCAAATCCAAATTAATGAGAACATTAGAATGCTAGCCAAACTTAAAGATAGATGGGCTAGAGAAAAAGAAGAGGAAGATATGATTAAGATACTTCCTACACATACTACCAGTGCTACTATACACGTTGTTGAGGATCTCAAAACTTTTAGCACCCATCACACCCCTTGTCCCAATGGACCTATTAATGGTGATGCTAATACCTCAACTATATGACAAGAAGGTCCTTTGAATTTAGAGACTACCAAACGAATGAGCTTAGATGACATCACCACTACTTTAATTAATGGTAGTAATATTGATTTTGATAAGTGTAGTCTTTCCGAAGTTATCACCTTTTTGCAAAGAATGACTAAACACCCCCACACTAATACACTCAATATTGCCTTCACCGAGCATATTACCAATGCTCTTATCAAATCTAGGGAGGAGAATCTCAAGCTAGAGACTTCTATTCCTAGAAAACTAGGAGATGGTTGGGATCCTATGGTCGAGATTAAATTGAATAGTATCTCTTGCTTTGCTTTATGTGATGTTGGAGCTAGTGCCTCCGTTATGCCCAAAAGAATGTATGATATGCTTGATTTGAAACCTTATGATCAATGTTGTTTTGGTGTTCGTCTTGTTGATTGTTCCATAAAGAAACCTTTAAGGAGAATTGATGATGTCTTATTGTTGTCAATGATAATTATGTGCCCGTTGATTTTCTTATTATGGACAATGAGTGTGATCCTTCATGTCCAATTATTTTGGGACGTCCTTTTCTCCGCACCGTTGGTGATATCATTGACATGAAAGAAGGGAGCATTAGATTCCAATTTCCCCTTAAAAAGGGAATGGAACACTTCCCTAGAAAGAAGATTAAGTTACCTCATGAGTCCGTTATTCGGGCAAGTTATTCTTATGCACTTGATAATACTTGATCTTTTTGCATCATTCCTAGCTCAAAGGCATAAAAGAAAGCGCTTGTTGGGAGGCAACCCAATTTGTTTCTCTTACTTTCAGCTTTAGTGGTATTTATTCTTGTTACTACTGTAGAAACATCATTGTATCTTTATTTTCAAGATTTCTGCCAAGTTTTAGCCTCCGATTGCAAGAAAGTTCAAAAGTTGTGACATGCTTTCCAGAAACAGATTTTGTCTTCTTTACGGAAAACTTCGCCAAAAATCACCAGATCATGTTTTTGATATGAATTTTTTTACAGTATGCTCTATATAATTTCCTTGCTGGTCGATTGTGAGGTTTTTGATTTGAGTGGCAGAAGTGCCCTGAAAAAATTATTTACTACCCGCTGTTCTGTTTTTCACAGATTCTGCCACGTTTAGCGTTTTCATCATTTTGCAAATCTTAAGCTTGCTTTTCCTTTGCAAAATCCTTTTGGAAATCATGACAAACAGTAGATTTTCATGAAAATCTTTATTTCCAGTAGATAATGAATTATTTTATCATGGGTACTAACCACTCTAATCAGCTTATGATGAGTTTTGTATGAAGGGAGTTTTCAAGTATGCAATGGAATATGATGAATGAAAATCCAGGAGTGTCAAGCGCTCAAGCTTGGGGATGCCCCCATGCACCCCCAAGAAATATTCAAGGAGACTCAAGCGTCTAAGCTTGGGGATGCCCCCGTGCATCCCCTTCTCTACCAACAATCATCAGTTCGTCCATCTCCATGCTATATTTTTACCACTTCATATGTTATGTGCTATGCTTGGAGCGTCCCGCTCTTTAATTTTTAGTTTGTTTTTGTTTTTCTTGATGCTCATAAAAAGTCGGAACCAAGCATTTCTTGTTTGGGAGAGAAACACGCCCCATTCCACTCTAGAACACAACATAGGTTTTCATGCTTATCTTTTTTGTGTGTTCTTTATCTTTACATAGCTGTTGTCATGCTTAGATCTTATTTTTCATGCTTTATCTATTTAAGAGCTTTTATTTAGGTTGCTTTTGAACTCTCTTGAGTTATCATGCTTATTTTGTTTAGATAGTTGGCTTGTTGCACTGAGTTGTCTGTCTTGCATGAGTAGGTAAATGAGGTTGTTATTTGAGTATAGTAGTAACTTGCAATTGGTTTGAGGTATTGATTTGAGTAATGTTTGGACTATTGGTGCCAAGGGCTTGAGACTATTAGTGATAGGAGTCGTATTTTGGGAAACCCATGTGTTTTTCAAAAACTAAAAATTAGTTGACACCTCTAGCTACTAGATTGACCGTTAACCTCTCGAGTGGTTGGAATATATAGAGTACCCTCATGTTACCATGGGTCGAGGATGCGCAAGGATAACCAAACCCCCAAACACTCCTCCTCGAGGTACTTATCTCCTTGTGAATCTCCTAACTAGATAGAGAGTTACCAATAATAAGTGCATGATTTCTTCGGACTAATGCCAGTATTTGATTGTTGGCACTTCCACCATCCATATTTTGCTAGCCTCTTCGGTACCGTGGATTGCCCTTTCTCATCTTCGGAGTTGGTGCTAACTTCACTGGTGCATCCAAACCCTTGGCATGATACGATATGTCATCATAAGCTTCATTATATCTTTCCTCAAAACAGCCATCGTACCTAGTGCTACTTCTTGAGCTTGCGTTGGTTTTTCCCTTGAAGAGGAAAGGGTGATGCAGCAAAGTAGATATAAGTCTTTCCCTCAGTTTGAGAACCAAGGTATCAATCCAGTAGGAGTATCAAGATGAGGCACCAAGGCACCTGCGCAAAGACAAACAAACTTGCACCCAACGCGATAAAGGGGTTGTCAATCCCTTTACGATTACTTGCAAATTGAGATCTGATAGTGATAATAGGTAAATATAAATAAATAAATAAAAGTGCAGCAAGGTATTTTTGTATGTAGATCTGAATATATAATGTGTAAAATAGACCCGGGGGCCATAGTGTTCACTAGAGGCTTCTCTCATGATAGCAAGTATTACGGTGGGTGAACGAATTATTGTCTAGCAATTGATAGAATCGCGCAAAGTCATGACGATATCTAAGGCAATGATCATACATATAGGCATCACGTCCGAGACAAGTAGACCGATACTTTCTGCATCTACTAGTCTTACTCCACACATCGGCCGCTATCCAGCATGCATCTAGTGTATTAAGTTTATAACAAACAGAGTAATGCCTTAAGCAAGATGACATGATGTAGAGGGATAAATTCATGCAATATGATATAAACCCCATCTTTTTACCCTTGATGGCAACAACATGATGCTTGCCTCGCTACCCCTTCTGTCACTAGGTGAGGACACCGCACGGTATGAACCCAAAACCAAGCACTTCTCCCATTGCAAGAATTATAGATCAAGTTGGCTAAACGAAACCCGTAACTCGAAGAGAATTACAAGGATACGAAATCATGCATATAAGAAATCAGAGGAGACTCAAATAATATTCATAAATAATCTGATCGTAAATCCACAATTCATTAGATCTCGACAAACACGCCACAAAAGAAAGTTACAACGGATAGATATCCATGAATATCATGGAGAACTTTGTATTGAAGATCCAAGAGAGAGAAGAAGCCATCTAGCTACTAGCTATGGACCCGAAGGTCTGTGGTGAACTATTCACGCGTCATCGGAGAGGTAATGGTGTTGATGAAGAAACCCTCCGTGTCCGAATCCCCCTTCGGCGGGGCACCAGAACGGTCCCCGGATGGGATCTCGCGGAAACAGAGTCTTGCGGCGGCAGAAAAGTATTTTTGTGTCTCTCTCTGTTGGTTTGGGAATTTTTGGGAATTTATAGGCGAAAGAGGTAGGGCAAAGGAGGCACGAGGGGCCCACGATCCTGCTAGGCGTTCCCCCACTAGGCGCGCCTAGGGGGCTCGTGGCCTCCTCCGTGGCCCTCTGCCTTGGTTCTCAAGTCTTCTGGATCCCTTCTGTTATGGAAAAAATCATCCCGAAGGTTTTATTCCGTTTGGACTCCGTTTAATATTCTTATCTGAAAAAGGTCAAAAACACGGAAAAACAGATACTGGCACTGGGCACTGAGTTAATAGGTTATCCCCAAAAATGATATAAAATAGCATATAAATTCATATGAAACATCCCAAGTTCATACTATAATAGCATGGAACAATAAAAAATTATAGATACGTTGGAGACTTATCAAGCATCCCCAAGCTTAACTCCTGCTCGTCCTCGAGTACGGAAGTGATAAAGACCAAATTTTTGATGTGGAATGCTACCTAACATATTTGTTCTTTTTAACTTCTTTATTGTGGCATGCCTGTTCATATCCATAAGATTCAAAACAATAGTTTAATATTGACATGAAAACAATAATACTTCAAGCATACTAGCAAAGTAATCATGAACTTTTGAAATAACAAGGCCAAAGAAAGTTATCCCTACAAAATCATATAGTCTGGCTATGCTCCATCATCCCCACACAACGAATTTAAATCATGCACAACCCCAATATTGACCAAGTAATTGTTTTGGCACTCTTACTTTCTCAAACTTTTTCAAATCTCACGCAATACATGAGCGTGAGCCATGGATATATTACTATAGGTGGAATAGAGTGTGGTGGAGGTTGTGAGGCAAAAAGGAGGAGATGGTCACATTGACTCGGCGTATTAATGGGTTATGGAGATGTCCATCAATAGATATCAATGTGAATGAGTAGGGATTTCCATGCAATGGATTCACTAGAGCTATAAGTGTATGAAATCTCAAAAATAAAAACTAGTGGGTGTGCACCCAACTTGATTGCTGACGAAGACCTAGGGCAATTTTGAGGAAGCCCATCATCAGAATATACAAGCCAAGTTATATAATTAAATTTCCCACTAGTATATGAAAGTGAAAAAACAAGAGACTCTCTATCATGAAGAACATGGTGCTATTTTGAAGCACAAGTGTGGAAAAAGATAGTAGCATTGTCCCTTCTCTGTTTTTCTCTCATTTTTTGTATGGGCTCTTTGGCCTCTTTTTTTCATTTCCTTTTTTTCCTTTTTTTGGTGGGCATCTTTGGCCTCTTTTTTTATTTCCTCACATGGGACAATGCTATAATAATGATGATCATCACACTTTTATTTACTTACAACTTGATACTTAGAACAATAATGACTCTAGATGAAATGCCTCTGGCAGTGTACCGGGATGTTCAACGATCTAGCTTAGCATATGACGTTGAAAAATCTCGCTAGCTATCTTACGATCATGCAATGGCAATATGAAAGTGATGGCACATGTCATGAGACGGAACGGTGGAAGTTGCATGGCAATATATCTCGGAATGGCTATGAAAATGCCATAATAGGTAGGTATGGTGGCTGTTTTGAGGAAGGTAGATGGTGGTTTTGTGCACCGATGAAAGTTGCGCGGCACTGGAGAGGCTAGCAATGGTGGAAGGGTGAGAGCGCATCTATTCCATGGACTCACATTAGTCATGAAGAACTCATATACTTATTGCGAAAGTTTTATTAGTAATCAAAACAAAGTGCTAAACGCATACTCCTAGGGGAAGGGTTGGTCGGAGTTAACCATCGCGCGATCCCGACCGCCACACAAAGGATGACAATAAATAAATCAATTATGCTCCGAATTCCTAACATAGCGGTTCACCATACGTGCATGCTACGGGAATCACTAACCTTAACACACATATTTCTAGCTTCACAACACCCTACTATCATAACTCTAATATTACCATATTCATATCTCAAAACTAATTGTGAGGAATCAAACTTCTCTTACTAATCAATGCACTTGAATATGAAAGTTTTTATTATATCCTCTTCGGATGCCTATCATATTTAGGACTAATTTAATAACACACGCCAATTAGCAAGTTACGTAGGGAGAGCGCTCTCAAAATGATATAAGTGAAGATCGAGAGTTTTTATTTCTACAAAATACGACACCGCCGTGCTCTACAAAGATTTAAGTTAAGCACTAGAGAAAAATTATCTAGCTCAAAAGATATAAGTGAAGCTCATGGGAGCAAATTTATCTAGCTCAAAAGATATAAGTGAAGCTCATGGGAGCAAAATTATCTAGCTCAAAAGATATAACTGAAGCACATGCGAGCTAAATTGCCTAACTCAAAAGATATAAGTGAAGCTCATTGAGTATTCTAACAAATTCACGATGAGTGCATGTCCCTCTCAAAAGGTGTGCAGCAAGGATGATTATGATAAAACAAAAAGAAAATACTCCTATAATACACGACGCTCCAAGCAAAACACATATCATGTAGTAAATAAAAATATAGCTCCAAGTAACGTTACCGATGGATTGAAGACGAAAGAGGGGATGCCTTCCCGGGGCATCCCCAAGCTTAGGCTTTTCGGTGTCCTTGAATTTGGCTTGGTATGACTTGGGCATCCCCAAGCTTAGGCTCTTTCCACTCTTTATTCCACTGTCCATAAGAACATCACCCAAAACTTGAAAACTTCACAACACAAAACTAAAACAGAAACTCGTGATATCATTAGCATAAGAAAACAAACCACCAACTTTTGAGGTACTGTAATAAAGTTAATTTCCATTTAGATTGATGTTATATTACTGTATTCTCACTTCTCCATGGCTCGTACCCCCTATACTAACCATAGTTTCATCAAAATAAGCAATCAACACAACAAAAACAGAATCTGTCCAAAATAGAATGGTTTGTAGCAATCTGTATATTTCGTATACCTCTGCCATACCAAAAATTCTGAAACAATTACGAAAATTAGGGAAATTTGCATACCAATCAGCCGAAAAAATAATCAACTCAAAATCTCTTTCTGGATAGGAACTAAAAATAATTTCGTGAGCACAAAGTTTCTGTCTTTTTCAACATGATTAAACAACTATCACCAAAACTAATCATAAAGGTTCTACTTGGCACAAATACTAATTAAAACATAAAAAACACAATCATAACAGAATCATGATGGTGTGGACTCAACGAAATAGAAAGTAAAAAAGCAAAAATAAATTTATTCATTGGGTTGCCTCCCAACAAGCGCTATTGCTTAACACCCTTAGCTAGGCGTAAGGCAATAGATTCAAGTGTTGTCATCTTTAGTGCTCAAACCATAAGTAGCTTTCATAATGGATTCATAAGGCAATTTTATTTTCTTTATAGGAAAATTTTCCTTGCCCTTCTTTAATGGAAATTGAAATTTAATATTCCCTTCCTTCATATCAATAGCAACACAAATAGTCCTAAGGAAAGGTCTACCAAGAATAATGGGACATGTCGGATTGCAATCAATATCAAGCACAGTGAAATCTACGGGCACATAGTTCCTATTTGCAATAATAAGAACATCATTGGTCCTTCCCATAGGTTTCTTAATAGTAGAATCCGCAAGATGCAAATTAAGAGAGCACTCATCAATATCATTGAAACCTAGAACATCACATAAAGATTTTGGAACTGTGGAAACACTAGCACGAAAATCACACAAAGCATGGCATTCATAATTTTTAATCTTAATTTTTATAGTAGGTTCCCACTCATCATGAAGTTTTCTAGGAATGGATATTTCCAACTCAAGTTTCTCTTCAAGAGATTTCATCATAGCATCAACGATAAGTTTGGTGAAAGCCTTATTTTGGCTATAAGCATCTTGAGAGTTTAGCATGGATTGCATCAAGGAAATACATTCAATCAAAGAGCTACTATCATAATTAAATTCCTTGAAATCCAAATTAGTAATTTCATCACTATTCAAAGTTTTGATGTCCTCTACTCCACTTTTAGTATTTTTAGCATCAAGATAAATAGACTCCGAATCATTCGGGCGTTTCTCAACGAAAGTGGACTCACATCCAGCCCCATCATCATTAAGACTGACATTAGAAAACAAGGATTCAATAGGAGTCACACCAAGCACTTTATGATCTTCGTGATTCTCATCACGAGAACACGCCTTTTTAAGCCATTCATGTCTAGCATGCATAGCTTTCAAAGTTTTATCCATATTAATCTTGGGAGGAACACATCTCAATTTCAAAGCATCAATATCAAGAGACATTCTATCAAAAGTCCTAGCCAAGTCATCCATTTTAAACAGTTTTTCTTCTATGGAAGCATTGAAAATATTTTGCGAATTAATAAACTCTTTAATATTACTCTCAAGATCAGAGGGTATTTTATTATAATTTCCATGAGCATTGTTGTAGGAATTGCCAAAATTATTAGAGGGATTACTAGGAAAAGGCCTAGGATTAAAGTTACCTCTATAAGCATTGTTGTTACCAAAATTATTCCTACCAACAAAATTAACATCCAAATTTTCATTGCTATTCTCAATCAAGGAAGAGAAAGGCATATAATTTGGATTTTAGAGGAGCACTTTTACTAGCAGACAACTTCATTAACTCATCCATCTTAGCACTCAAAGAGTTAATTTCTTCTATAGCATGCACTTTTTTACTAGTAGGTGACCTTTCTGTGTGCCATTGAGAATAATTTGTCATGATATTATCTAGGAGTTTTTGTAATGCCCCAGAGTGTAACTTGCCATATTTGGAACCTTCATGTATGTGGGTCCACCTTGTCATTGCCTTGTGAGATATATGCATGTGTTATATCATGTGATATTACCTTGTCTGCCATTGCATTCATGCATCCATAACATTCTTGCCTTCCTTGTGTTGTTGTTGTTGTTGTTGACCCATGGATGTGGTATGTGTGTGATGTGCTATGTGATGTGATGTGGAGTGGTGTTTGAAAGTGGGGTGCAACTATGTAAGTTTTCAAATAGGTTCCAACCCCCCCCCCCTTCTTGATTTTCTCAAGCTCCAGTTTTACTTGCTCTAACCCTGGTTCAAAAATGAAGTTCATTTAAAGTGTTTTGTGGTGGATGTGGTGCCAGGTTTTATGTGTTTTGTATGTATGTTTGAGAGGGGTAGATATTCACAAAGCAGGTCATTTAATTCTGTTTTCGTAAATATTTAAATGCTCCAAAAAACCTCTTTTCATTTTATTTTATTGGGTCATAATTCCCTTATGACGAGGGGCATTTTTGTTTTATTTTAGGGTCAATAGTGTTGCATGTGTATTTATATTTGTCTCTATTTTGTTTTTAAATAGAAAACCCCAGTGGGTTTTTCTTTGCTTACGTGGTGCCTCCGAGTGGGCCTCCTCCTCCTCGCTGGCCGAACTAACCTCCTCGCGCGGCAGCCCTCTCCTGTAGACGCCATCTCCCTCCTCCCTCCTTTCCTCAGTTTTGTCAAAGAGAGCACGAGACAGAGAGGCGACGCCGTCGCTCACGGATGTCGAGGCAGACTCCCTCACCCTCTATTTAACCCTTTGCGTGTGTGCCCTGGCTAGGTTTCCTCCAAGCCGCCGCCATCTCCTTCCTCTTCCTCCTCCCTCTCCCCAAATCGTCAGTAGGCGGGCCGAGCTCCTCCTCCGCCATGGCCGAAACTTGAAGAGCTCGCCGCCGTCGTTGTCTTACCCCTGCTTCCTCTCCAAGCCTTAAGAAAGCATGCGGGACCCCAGGGGAGCCCGTTCCCTCAGCTAGCCGTCGACGTACGCCACTGCTTCCACTACTTCCTCGTCGACCCCCTTCCGCTCCGACGACCGTCTCCACATCGGCTACTTCGACGACGTTCCCTACTTCCTCTCCGACAGGCGCGGTCTCCTCGACCAGTAGGTGAGCAGAAGCAACCTTCCCCCTTCCCCTGTCGACAAATCACGTGTAGGGCCATAGCATCGCTGCCGTGCATCTCTCTGTCACCGGCGCTGCTGCGTGCTCGTGGAGCATTAGATGTGGTGCATCTCGCAACAAGTTAAGTGATGGAATGGAACCGTGAGTGACCCCTCTTCCTCCCAGCGACGAGCCTGTGCTCAATTTGTAGCGTAGCGCTGGCGGTGACCTTCCCTTGTACCGGCCACTGTCGGTCGTAGTAGATCCAGAGGGGGTTTCTCAAAAGAGGAAATCCCCCCCCTATCTGTTGACATTCGATAGCCCAGCAGCGGCAGTGGTGTGTTTTGGCATAGCACAGGTTGTGGGTTCGAGCCCCCGCAGCGCCCCTTTTGCTATTTTATTTTTGTGGCATAGTAGCGCAGGGGGAAAGCTTACCCTGTATCCTTCCTGTGTTCTGTCGAGCCAAGAGATGCAGCGCAGTGGTAGTGGTGTTGTGTTGAGTGCAGTAGGGCATGGGTTCGAGTCCCTCTGCCCCCCCCCTTTTGTTTTTTGTGTTGTTGTTACTGTTTTCCATTTTTGCTACTTCTTACCTTGTTCTTGGGCGGCAAGTTAGTAGGTGTTTTCTTTTGTTTAGATTTTTCCCTTCCAAGAATCTAGAGTGTGTGTGATATACATGTATGTGTGTAGGTGGGTGTAGTGTTGTGTGCTTGTGCATGAGATCATGTGCCCTAGTGGTGTATGTGTATATGTGTGGGTAACCCCCACATAGGTGTGCAAGTGTGCACAATATATGTGGTGTGAGAACATGTGAGGGTGTGTTTATACCTCACATTCAGTATGTTTTCATCCTTGTTTATTTTGCTAGTGTGCATGTGTAGGAGTATGTCCATATGTGTTGATGTAGATGTGAGCATGTGTAGGTGCTAGTGTGTGTATGCTTGATGTGTGTGAGTGTGTATGGTGATGTGCTATGGCACACATACGTGAGGTCTAAACCCTCATGTCACCATTGGAGTTGTGAGTGTGTGCAAGTGCATGTGTAGGTGTTGAACTAGTGTGCAACACATATGATATGGCACTATTTGCATCTATGTGATTCCATGTAGTTCTTCCTTTCAACTTTGTGCCTATTCGTTCAATGCAAGTACCTAGGTATTATATATGTTTTTGGGGTAGAATCATCCCAGGAATCCATTAGTGAAATGAGTTTTCCATTTTGGAACACTTTCTGGAGATGTCATTTTTCTGTTTTATTCTATGTTTAGAGCTTGGTGCCAAGTGGTGTGATGAGCCTAAGAGGGTGATTCCTTGATGTGGCAGTAGTGGGCGAACTCCTCTACAACATGGTGGTTTTTTATCATGCTTAGGAGTTTATATGTGCAAGCTGTGTCTTGTCAAAGTAGGCATGTGGCTGAAATTGTCAGCTTTGTGAAAATCTGTGATTGTCACTAAGTCTGGGAAACTGCTATTATGTTCTTCCCTTGTAGTTGTGGTTGCAAAAGTTCATGTCTTGGGAATCAACCCCTGCAACCAACTAGAGAGTTGGAGCTTTTGTGTTTGTCTAGCTCTCTATCAAGTTTCATGCACTTTCACTTCCTGTAGATATTGTTTTGGGGGCTGTCAAAATGCTTCAGAGCATAAACAACATGTGAGACTCTGAGATTTTCACTAAGTCCCTGAAAAGTGATATTTTTGTCCAAGTTAGCACCTGCAGATCTTTCTGTGTGTAACTCCTTTATATTATCTTTTTGCTAATGCTTGTAGAGATTTTGAATAGCTTTTGCCACATATCTTGTTTGGCACATTTGGGTGGCTGTAGGTGCTTCGTATGTTGCTCTCAAACTGCTATGATGCTGTTTATGACAGGTTGCATAGTTTTGTTGTTTTGAAGCTTGTGAGTGCATAGTTGGTGGTGTGGTGAGTTTCTTTGCACCACCCCACCTATACTTGTTTGTTTGGTCATGTGGCAACCTGGGAATACCAGAAGTATACCATTGGAGAGTGCTTGTGGTAGATTTGATCTGTAGGACTCCATTTCTTGTTTCGTAGATTCCGATTGATCCGTAGCTCCGTTCGCAACGTTCTTTATGTGTTTTTGCATCGTTTTCGCGTGAGGCACCTATTCATGTCATCTTCGTGAATGTCAAGATAGCTTAGAGTGAAGTTCTGCCCAGAAGTTTGTCTTTTCTTCTCATGCATATGCAAGTGACTAGAATAGAGATGCATGCTACATTCTCATCTCATGCATCATGTGTTTGTGGCATCATGTTGTGTTGTTGTTCATTGACTGTTGTCTTAATATTGGGTAGCACCGGGATCGGAGAGCGAGTACGTGGTTTCGGGATTGTACGTGTCGTGGTTTTGTCACGGCAGATGTCCTCGTAAAAGGACTTAGTGTTGGAGCCATCACACCTTGGTGGCGACTCAAAGGGGTTTTTCGGGAGCGAGACAGAGATTTACCCAGGTTCGGCCCCTCATGAGGAGGTAAAGCCCTCGTGTGGAGTTTGTATTGATGGTGTTTCGATTACAAGGGGGCGTAACTCGCCAGACCTAGCACTCGATGATTTATAATCTGCCCCCTCCTTTCCTGGGACTCGCCTTTATATACAGGTCGAGCCCTTAGGGTTTACAAGAGTCCTTGCCTTTACACAAATCGTGACTCTTTCTATCTCTAAGTCGCCATCTTTCTAAGACTTGGAGATCTTACCAATGATGGATTCTTCCCAAAGACCTTCGAACCGCCATCTGGCTCCTGGCCTCTCCGGGCCCAAGCCTGAACCATGTTGAGGATGAGTCGTCAGCTTGGTGACCCGGCCCAACTAGGGCGGGTTACCCAACAGATAATATCCCCAACATTAGGCCCAGATTGACTTGAATTCATTCATGCCAACATTTTCATCCAGTGAGGGGTGACTCATTTCACTCCTTATTACGCAGCCCGCACTTAAACTGCCGTTTGTCGCGGAGATACCTAACTCGCCGAATTATTTGGCCGTTGGCGTCATCTTATCCCTTTAATCTCGGAAGAGATAATGATGCGATCCCCAACGAATCCTTCGTCACAGATATCACGAAAATTTTGGGCGCCATTATAGCGAATCTCTATCCCGTTGGCAGTTCCCGCGCGTGGCGCCTTGATTCCAGCGCCTGACTTAATAAATAGGCGGGGGGACAAGACAAGACGCATTTCCACCTACCCATCTTGTCGCCCCCTTCTTCCTCGCCACCACACCGAGAGCTTCGTCGCCGCCCGAGAGCTTCGTCGCCGCCGGAAGACCTCCGTCTCCGACCGCCGCATCCGACGCGCTCCGACGCCCGCCGAACACGCAACACTCGCCGCAGATCTTTCCTCGGTCGCCTCCAACCGCCATTACCAGGTCAGTCTCCTGCCATTAGAGGCCGATCTTAGTTTCTCGAGGTTCATGTCCGCCATTTCCTTAGAACACCTTGAACGGCCCCGTAATCGCCGGCTAGTTCATGATGACGACAATAAGCACAGCAGCATCTTCCATACCCTTAGTTGACTAGTCTTGGTTTTGAAGATCTAGAAAGGGTTTCGTCAGATGAACTCTACTGTTTTCACCCTAGCCATAGGCTGTTTTATCCAAGTTTTTCTCATTCATTTTTGCCTGCTCCGTAGATCCATATTTTACTGCCTATCGTATGAAACCTTTTTGTAGATCCATACTTCTCCATTTTAGCGAACACCTCTGAATCCGTGAACTATCTCTCTTAAGTAGTGGGAAATTCATAAATCGCCCTGGTACTCTGACCCGGCCCTTTGTTGGCGAGTCAACAAACTCCCTTGATCACCTGACAAATGTTTGGCGAGTCAATGGATCTTTTAACCATTTAGTAGGCGCTTGGCGAGTTAATTTACCCGTAATTTCTCCCCTTGTAGCATGGGTGCCGTTTTCAAAGCTGATTGGCTCCCAACCAAGGTTGATGAAACTCTTCTCAAGAACTGTGTGAAGGCGGGGAATCTTGATCTCAAAGAGGTTATCGGTTGGCGTTCCGGGTTGGGAGAAGAGATTCCCAACCCGAAGGAAGGAGAAATAGTTGTTTTTGTTGAGCACCTCAAACGGGGTTTTAATCCGCCTGGATCAAAATTCCTCAGAGACGCCATGACCTTTATGAATGTCCGCCTCCAAGACTTAGGGCCTAACTCGATGAGCAACCTATGTCAATTCCAAGTGTTCTGTGAGGCCTACTTGCGGATGGAACCTTCAGTTTCTTTATTCTGGTACTTCTTTCATTTGAATCGCCAGATAGAATTTTCCAACGGCCCTAGCTTTGAAATTGTAGGCGTCAATGTTCAACGCCGTAGGGACAGTCCATTCCCGTCACTCGCCATGCCAAGCCATCCCAAAGGCTGGGGCGAGTCTTGGTTTTACTGCCAGGATACTTCTCGTGAGGGTGAGAACAAGCTCCTTGGCTATAGGGAGGAGCGACTTCCAACAAACTTCAAACTCCCAGACAAGCTTACCGAAGAAGAGGAGTCAGATCTTATCCCAGTACTGTCCGAGTTAAGATCTCTGACAAACAACGGCCTTACTGGGGTCGACTTAATCCGCTGCTGGGTTGAATGGCGCATCCTCCCCTTAAGTCGCCGGGATGGATTAATGTGTGAGTTTGATGGAACTTTGGACGATCCCCAGTGTTATTTCCATACAGCACTGACAGAAAACAACATCGTCTCCATCATCAAGAAATTGACCGGCGAGCCCTTGGCCAAGTGTGGCCAAATAGGTCTTAAGCCGTTTTGCAAGATAAACCCGGCACCAAAGGTAATAACTTAACCCGCCTTTACTTTATTCCTCCCGACTTATTTGAGCTATGATTCTCATAATAAAAACGCCATTTCAGAAGGGCGACAAATCCTGGTCCAGGAGGCCAAAAAAGTTGGCCCTGAAGCAAGCCAGGCCGCCCCCAAAGAAAAATCCAAGGGTAAAGGCAAAGCCACCGTTACCGAGCCGTTTGACGCCGATGAATCCCAAGTCGGCGACGTACTTTCAGAGGTAAAAATCCATCTTCTTTAACTCGCCATTCATTGTTATAATTTTGTGTTTACACCTCCGTATCTCTTGTGTAGAACGAGGACAATGAAAGCCAGGAAGACTCCGTAGAGGTAATTTCTGTTTCCTCCGACTCATCTTCTCCTCCACCTAAACCGGCCAGGCGGATTTGTGGGAAAGTTCCCTTCTCTCACCCAAATGCTTGTTTGGATCCTAATTTCCTTTTGAAGAAAGGGCAACATGCTTCCAATCGGAAAACTCGGAGTCATTCTGGAGACTTGGTGTCCGGGTTACCAACGAAAACCAAGAAGAGGCAAAATGAGGTACCTTTTTAATAGCATCTTTTTTCATTTCCTTTTGGATCATATTTATAACTCGCTCATATCTTGAGGTGTTACTTTTGCAGAATTCTCCTCCTTCATCAGGCGACTCAGTGATGTCAGCGCTTCCGCCGATGATCCGCGTTCCAGGGTAAGTCCTTTATAATACTTACATTTTCCTGATGATAATAATTTCTGTTTTTAAGTGCACCCCCTTTTCCTTTAGGGCACAAGGGAAGAAGAGGAAAACTAGCGGGTCAACTCCCATTACAACTTCAGAGCCTATTGAAAAATCTGCACCGATTCAGGATAACCCGGCCAAAGATAAGCCTAAAGATCAAGTGGATCTCTCGAACTCGCCCAAGGAAACCATGGAAATGCCTAATCCGCCAAGTCCATTGAAAACGGCAGAAGATCCAGATGATGTGGTAATCACTGGCACTCGCTTTTCTAAGCCGGCCTCAGCAGTTCTGTCGAAGCATGTATCATCATCGACTCAATCTTCTATTGAGTATGAACTTTCCAAGGCTAAACTCTCCCAGTATGAGAATCTTGAATTCAGAGAACTTTGCTCCGGCCTTGCAAGTCACCTGGAGGCGAGTTACGAAATGGAAAAGAGTCTGCTCCTCATGATGAAAAACAGACATGAGGTACGCCTTACTGCATACTATATTATCCTCATTAACCCCCAAGGGCCGGGTCATCTGCGAAAAGATGAGCCGGGTCTTTGATAGTAAAAGAACTTTCAACTTGTATTCCCCGAGGGCCGGGTCATATGTGAAAAGATGAGCCGGGTCTTGATAATTTGGAAGAAAACTTTCGACCTGTAACCCCCAAGGGCCGGGTCATCTGTGAAAAGATGAGCCGGGTCTTGATAATAGAAGAAAACTTTTCGATCTATAACCCCCAAGGGCCGGGTCATTTGTGAAAAGATGAGCCGGGTCTTGATAATAGAAGAAAACTTTTCGATCTATAACCCTCAAGGGCCGGGTCATCTGTGAAAAGATGAGCCGGGTCTTGATAATAGAAGAAAACTTTTCGATCTATAACCCTCAAGGGTCGGGTCATCTGTGAAAAGATAAGCCGGGTCTTAATACTGTATAATTTCGCCTGAAAAATTATACATTAGCCCCCAAGTGTCAGGGATGTTGCTTGTAATAATTCTGAGACTTGCCCCTTGATAACATATTTTGACAGGAATCTCTTGCCCAAGTCGAGTCAGCATTTGGCGATTTAAAGAAAAATTTAGCCGATCAGCAAGATGCACGGGCAAAATCAGAAGAGAAATATCAAACAATCTTATCTGAGATGGAGAAGCTGAAAGCCGCCTTAAATAAGTCTCAAGCTGATCAAGATGCCATGTTAAAGCGAGCAGAAAAAGCCGAAGCTAAATTGGATACCGTGCAACAAGAACTCGCCGGCTTAAAGCAACATATCTCCAGCATGACACAAGCTATCTTTGGTAGGAAACAAGGCCCTGACCTTGCACTCTGTAAATAAATATTTCAGCATGAAGAAGTTACTAACCATTATTACCCCTTTATATAGGTTCAAGAGCCACCAACCTTCAGAATGACCGTGTCCTCATGCTAAAGGCAATTTATACTTTAATAGAGAAGTTGTATACCGGAAGCGTGCTGACCGTGAAAGTAGTGATGGGTGCCAAGGAACCCATAACATCAATCAAAAAGATGCTTGGCTGCTTATCTACTCTTCCGCCTCAAATTGGTGAGCTAACCCGGTCAGTTGCTCGAAAAGGGGCTCTGACTACTTTGAGTTGGTGACTGGCGTATGCTCCAGAATTAAAACCTGAAGAAGTATCGGCAGGCTTTCCCCAGCTCAAGGACGACGGGTCATAATTTTTCAAGAGGATTACCAGCGCGTTGTCGAAGAATCCCGCTTGGCGACGACTCAGCTTGCAGCGAGCTTGGATTTATCAAAGTATCAAGCCCCCTATGATGACAAGAATAAGAAAGTTAATCCGCCAACCTTTGTGACAACCAGCTTGACTCCGCGTCGACCCAAGAACCCTTTTGACTTGGAGGTGGATCTCTCATCGGTGCTGAATGATGAAGATGAGTTTGCCGCTTTATCCAAGTGTAATTAGGTATTAGGCGACTTGCAAATTGAAGTCGGTCAGAGGTCAAAGCAGGCCGAGCCGGATACATCAGCAGAATAATTCTTCATGGATTTGGCCATCAGAGCCATGTAATAGGTATTTCATAGAAAACAAACTGCTTCTGTGATATCTTCAAAACCCTTGTGTCGCCCTTAGGGCGCCTTAAAATGCTTTCCCCGCCCTCAGTGCATTTTATGATGCTTGATCATCCGTGGCAATAATGATTTTAATCATCAACCTGTTAGGCTTAAAAACATACATAAAACCATCCCAGTGAGTAATGGATGATAATAAACAATAACCGACTCAAAATATTAAGGTGAGTCGGAAAAAATTGGAAAAACCTTGTGGCGGTGCCAGGAAGGTAAAAATAAGAATTTCGTCGGCTCATCAGGTCGTGACAGGATAGGACGAGTTATATACTCTCAAGTGCTACCCAAGGGTGACTTTTGTAAAAAAAGCTCAAGTATTTAGACCGGCTGATCAGGCACGAGTCAGGCTTCAGTGAAGCGGGTTCAGTGAAGCAATGGTTTTTCTATTTTCCATGTGGGGCGCTAGCCGGTACCAGACATGTTTTAACCAAGGCGAGTTCAGGGTCCACAAATCGGAGTAACTCGCCAAGAGTTCATGGGTCCATATGGCGATTCGGCCAACACACAGTCTAGTATAACCATTTGTAATGCGGTAATTTTTCGCAGGCCAAATGGGTAGTAAGTCTGATCTCAGTGAGGGGAAGCCCCCAAGTGACCTATGATTAAAGGAAAGACCAGTCATAGGATTGTAGAAGCATATACGCTATTACCACAAAACGACTTGAGAACAAATTACCCTCAAGTAAGCCGGCCTAATCCAAAAAATCATATAAGGCGCCCATGTTTGAATCACGCGCTTGTAGCGACTTCGATCCTCTTTGGCTTATCGATACCCAGTTTCGTAATAAGCGCATCATGGCGACTTAAGATCTTTGGTATGGATAGCGTCCATGCTTGGGCGACTTGTTGAAGAGCAAAATAAAAGATCCATACTTTCAATAAGATGAAATAGCAGGAAAGCCCCCGAGCTTGGAGGCATCAATTTTATTGCTTCATAAAAAATGAAAAACTTACAAAAAGCAGAGCTAATATCTCAAGCGTAATAAGGCCGCAAGTGGGCTATGTTCCAGGGGCGAGTTGACTCAGCCTCCATGGTTGGCCGATCAGGCCGCAGATCCACCAGATAGTAGGACCCGTTGCGAAGGCTTTTGCTGATGGCGAACGGTCCTTCCCATGGTGGTGATAACTTATGCATGCCAGTGCGATCTTGTATCAATCGAAGCACTAAGTCGCCCTCCTGAAAGGTTCGGCTCTTGACCCGGCGGCTGTGATAACGCCACAAGTCCCGCTGATAAAATGCCGATCGGGCGGCAGCCAAATCGCGTGCTTCCTCCAAAGCGTCGAAAGAATCTTGACGCGCCAACTCGTTGTCCTGTTCCACATAAGCGGCAACTCTTGGCGAGTCATGCCTAATGTCAGTGGGAAGAACAACTTCTGCTCCATATACCAGGAAAAAGGGAGTAAAACCCGTAGAACGGTTTTGGGTGGTCCGGATGCTCCATAGTACTGAAGACAACTCCTCAACCCAACACCCTGGGGTGCGCTCCAGGGGAACCATGAGTCGGGGTTTGATTCCTCGCAACACTTCCTGATTCGCCCGTTCGGCCTGCCCATTAGATTGTGGATGAGCCACTGCAGAGACATCAAGCCAGATGTGCTCACGATGGCAAAACTACTGCATTGCCCCTTGTGATAGATTAGTACCATTGTTAGTAATAATGCTGTGTGGATATCCGAACGAGAAGATCAACTTTTTCAAGAATTTGACCGCTGTCTCCGCATCACAAGCACCAACAGGTTCTGCTTCGACCCACTTGGTAAATTTATCAACCGCCACCAGCAGATGAGTTTTTTTGTTGGACGACATCTTAAAGGGGCCAACCATGTCTAACCCCCAGACCACGAAAGGCCAAGTAATAGGTATCATCCTTAGTTCTTGAGCCGGCACATGAGCCTGTCATCCATAACGCTGGCAACCGTCACATCGACGAACTATCTCCTCTGCATCTGCATGAGCCGTCAACCAGAAGAAACCATGACGGATCGCCTTTGAAACCAAGGAGCGTGACCCCGCATGATGCCCACAATCTCCGGAATGGATGTCGTTCAGAATTACGCATCCTTCTTTGGAAGAAACGCATCATTGGAATACCCCAGAAGTGCTCCGCTTATAAAATTCGCCATTGATGATGACCATGGATTTGCTCCGACGAATGATTTGGCGGGCCAACACTTCATCCGAAGTTAACTCGCCTCGGGCGAGATATGCCAGATACGGAAGAACCCAATCCAGTGTAACACGGAGAGCCGCCACGAACTATGACTCAGGGTCTGGTATTGCCAACTCCTCTTCTGAGGGTAACCTTACGGAAGGATTGTGCAAAGTATCCAGAAAAACAATGGGAGGAACCGGCTTACGCTGCGAGCCGGGACGTGAAAGGGCGTCAGCTGTTTCGTTAAGGCGCCGGTCGATATGATCAACTTGATAGCCATGGAAGTGACCCGCCACATCAGACACAGCCCTCCTGTAAGCCGCCATGAGGGGGTCCCGAGAATCCCAAGTACCTGAAACTTGCTGAGCCACCAGATCAGAATCACCAAAACATCTGACCCGCGTGAGGTTCATCTCCTTAGCGAGTCGCAAACCATGAAGCAAGGCTTCGTATTCCGCACCGTTGTTGGTTCATGGAAACATGAGTCGGAGGACATAGCAGAATTTGTCTCCCTGGGGTGATACCAGCACCACGCCAGCCCCCGAGCCTTCCAGTTGTCTAGACCCGTCAAAATAAATAGTCCAGTACGTAAGGTCAGGCCTGTCTTCCGGGATCTGTAACTTGGTCCAATCATTGAAAAAATCAACCAAAGCCTGAGACTTGATAGCCGTGCGAGGGGTGTATTGAACATGGTGCGGCCCAAGTTCGATTGCCCACTTGGCGATTCGCCCTGTCGCTTCCCGGTTCTGGATGATGTCTCCAAGGGGAGCGGATCTAACCACCGTGATGGGATGCTCTTGGAAATAGTGTTTGAGCTTTCGACTTGCCATAAAGACCCCATAGACCAACTTCTGCCAGTGTGGGTATCGCTGCTGGGAGAGAGTTAGCACCTCACTGAAGAAATATACCGGGCGTTGCACCGGATATTCCTTCCCTTCTTCCTTCCTTTCGACGACCACTACCACACTCACCGCTTTGGAGTTTGCCGCAATATATTGAAGCATAGGATCTTTCTCAATCGGAGCGGCCAAAACCGGCGGGTTGACCAACTGCTGCTTCAAGGCTTCGAAAGCTTCATTGGCCTTGTATGTCCAAACAAAACGGTCAGATTTCTTAAGCAGCTGATAAAGGGGGATAGCTTTTTCTCCCAGGCGGCTTATGAAACGACTTAAAGCCGCGATACGACCCGCCATCCGTTGAACTTGATTGATATTTGCTGGTTTCCCAAGTGAAGTGACCGCCTCGATTTTGTCCGGGTTAGCTTCAATGCCGCGCTCAGATACCAGGAAACCCAACAATTTTCCAGCAGGAACGCCAAAGACATACTTGGTGGGATTAAGCTTCATCTGGTATACCCGCAGATTGTCAAAAGTTTCCCTTAGATCTTCCAATAGTGTTTCTTTCCTGTGTGTTTTGACCACAATGTCGTCAACGTAAGCATGGACGTTGCGTCCGATTTGGCCAGGAGGCAATTTTGGATGCAGCGCTGGTAAGTCGCCCCAACACTTTTGAGCCCAAATGGCATGGACACATAACAAAAAGCCCCGAAGGGGGTTATAAAAGCTGTCTTCTCCTGATCTTCCACAACCATCTTTATTTGGTGATACCCAGAATAAGCGTCCAGGAAGCACAAACGCTCGCAGCCCGCCACTGAATCAATAATTTGATCAATACGGGGAGGGGTGAAAGGATCCTTTGGACAGGCTCTGCTAAGATCTGTGTAATCAATGCACATGCAGAAGGTACCGTTCTTCTTGAGCACCAGGACCGGGTTAGCTAACCATTTGGGGTGGAAGACCTCTATGATGAATCCGGCGGCCAAAAGACGGGCGACTTCTTCCCCGATTGCCTTGCGTCGTTCCTCATTGAACCTACGAAGATACTGTTGAATCAGTTTTGCCTTTGGGTCAACGTTAAGGTGGTGCTCAGCGAGTTCTCTCGGTACACCAGGCATGTCAGAAGGTTTCCATGCGAAGATGTCCCGGTTCTCACGGATGAATTCGATGAGCACGCTTTCCTATTTGGGGTCCAGACCCGCCCCGATAGTGAACTGCTTGGTTGAGTCGCCAGGGACGAAATCCACTACCTTAGTGTCGTCTGTTGGTTTGAATTTGAGGGACGGCTGACCGTCTGTCGTTAGCTTCTTTAGAGGTGACATGTCAGCTGGATCAACATTGGCTCGGTGATATTTGAGCTCTTTCGCAGCGCAGGCGACTTCTGCGTAAGCCGCATCCCCTTCTTCACACTCTCTTGCGATCCTCCTGTCACCATCAACCGTGATGGGTCCCTTAGGACCGGGCATCTTGAGTTTAAGGTAAACATAGCAAGGGCGAGCCATGAAACGGGCGTAAGCCAGTCGCCCGAACAGCACATGATAGGGGCTCTTTAGCTTGACCACCTCAAACATAAGGGACTCACTTTTGTAGTTAGACGTTGTTCCAAACGCAACTGTGAGCCTAATTCGGCCGATGGGGTACGCCAATTTACCCGGGACAATTCCGTGGAATACCGTGGTTGAAGGCATTAAATCTTTTTCCAACAGGTTCATCCTTCGAAAAGTGTCGAAGTATAATATGTTGATGCTGCTACCACCATCCATCAATACCTTCGATAAGGTATATCGCCCAACTTAAGGAGCCACGACCAACGCTAAGTCGCCGGGATTGTCGACCCTTGGCGGGTGATCTTCCCAACTCCACGATATAATCTGCTCGGACCAGTGGAGGTACCTGGGGAGTGTCGGCTCAGATACACTGTACGCTCGGTGATTCACCTTTTTATCACGCCTGCAGTCATTGGTGGTGAAAACGTGGTATTGCCCATTGCTTAACTGTTTGGGGTTATTGCGAAAACCGCCATTATCATCTTGCCCCTGAGGACCCCCCTGTGGGGGCGGTTGTTGAAAAACCCCGGGCGGGTTATACCGCCGTTGGTTATGCACTGGATACTAGCCAGTGCTTGGCTGCAATCCGCCCTGAGCCCCCGGTTCGGGAAAAACGACAAACGGATTCTGGCGTTGATTAGGTGCACCAAACTGTTCCTGCCGTTGATCCAGGTCACCGCCTTGCCCTTTTTTGATCGCCTCTATACGAAACTCCCGCATCACGTAACAGTCCTCCCAGGAATGAGTCACCGGTCTGTCTACCATGGCATGGTGCGGGCAGGGGCCTTTGAGTACCTCGTTATAATTGCGCGGCTTATTGCCACTATAACCCCTCTTCTTCTGGCGCTGGTTGCCATTGTTGGCATTAGTGTTGGCGACTAAGTCCGAGGATTCTTCCTGCTGCCTTCTCTTGCCGTTTGCTCCGTGATTATGGCGGGCGCGTCCCTGAAACCGGGTATAATTTTTGGATGACTCGCCTTTCCTTGCCGAGTTGGCCTTGCCACCATCCTCTCCTGGGTATTTGGTGTCGTCCGCCTTGGCGTACCTAGTGAGGGTGTCCATTAATTCCCCCATATCTTTGACTTTTCCCTTGAGTCGCCCCAATTTCTGCACCAAGGGCTCATAGTGGCAGTTTTTCTCTAAGATCAGCACAGCTTGAGCCGTCGTGATGCCGTCCGATGAGTGAATGATTTCCGCGACCCGCCGCGTCTAGTGGTGGGCTGACTCATCCGGGCACTGAACGTAGTGCTACAAATCGACTATTGTCATCGGGCGCTTGGAAGTCCACCGGAAGTTTTTGACGAAACGCTCTTTCAATTCAGCCCAAGTCTGGATGGAGTTGGGGGGCAAGTTCTTTAACCAAGTACGTGTCGTACCCTCAAGCATCATTGTGAAGTATCTCACGCAGACTGCTTCACTTACATCGAGCATGTCCATGGCGATTTCGTAACTCTCGACCCATGACGCCGGCTCAAGGTCCGGGGTGTAGTTAGGCACCTTTCTTGGTCCTTTAAAGTCCTTCGGCATTCGCTCATTGCGAATGGCGGGGGCCAAGCATGGCACCCCCACCTGTCTGCCGCCTCCAACAAGCGGCGTTGGGATGGTTTGGATGTCCGGGTGATCTCGACCTGGCGGGTCCCGGTGATCAGGCGAGTTGACCTGGGGAAAGGGTCGCGGTCCGCTGGTTATGGCGGGCTGGTCCTCTGGCCGACTCCTGGTGCGGCTTGCCTGGGGGGTGGAGTGCAGCCGATCGAGGCTGTGTGAGGACTGGGCGTTTTGAACCACCGCCGTCTTCAACATCTCAATGGCGTTCCTTGCTTCTATCTCAGCCGGGGTGTTGCCATGAATCGGAAGGGATTCCAAATGGTGAGTGGAATCGAGGGACGCGATCAACGGCTAGCTGAAACGGCGGATTTGGTGGCTGGCCCGGCCCTCGTCTCGGGGCGTCTCCCGCCCCGGGAGTTCGTGGAGTATCGAATAGGCGGGTCGGGTTGAGATCAGGGGTAAACGCCCCTGGTGCCTCCGCTGATGGACAGCGTCAGATGCGCCTTGATGCCTCTCGAGCCGCCAGTTTTCGGTGTTCAAGCGGGCTGCCTCAGCGGTAATTTGAGCCTGCCGGGTGTCGATCCTGGCGGCTTCTACTTCAGCGTCTCGCTCATCCTTTGCCACACCATCTCTTAGCTTTGTCAATTCCGCGTTTATCGCGTCCTGGTTTTCTCACGTTATGGGGGTCGCCATGAGCCTTGTTATTTCCGCCGCCAACTCCACCAAGATCGCAGCTGGGCTTTTGGATGTTTCGCCAGTCCCGTTGTCGCCCGCCTAGTTTAGTGGGGGCTGAGTCGCCCCTGCCATGTAAACGGCAACCTGATGGCGGGTCCGGTCGAGAACCTCGGGGTCCATGGCTAGTGACAAACCTCCAAGGATGATTCGCCCATGGATGATTCGTCATCAGTGTTGACTGACGTGGTCTCCTGGGTCGCCGATCGTTCTGGTTCCTCAGATCCCTGTGTGAACCCAACAAAGACCGGACGGGTTAGGTTCGGCGCTGCGACAGGGGCAGACATACCTGGCCGGCTCGACGATGTCGGAGAAGATGTCCGGCTCAGGCATAGGCGATCCAACCATGCCGACGAAGACGTTGATCCTACCGAAAGGGATTCTGTAGCCGGATTCGATTGAATCGGCCTCGGGCCCCCACAACAAGTTATTGATGTAGTACTTCCCGCGGCGGCTCCGAGTCATGAGCCCTGCTGTGTAGCTCCCGGACCCTGGTAGGGATCCCTTTGAGAACTCAACTCCACCGTGCGCAGGCCCCACGGTGGGCGCCAACTGCCTTGGTTTTGTCACGGTAGGTGTCCTCGTGAAAGGACTTAGTGTTGGAGCCATCGCACCTTGGTGGCGACTCAAAGGGGTTTTTCGGGAGCGAGACAGAGATTTACCTAGGTTTGGCCCCTCGTGAGGAGGTAAAGGCCTACGTCCTGCTTGGAGTTTGTATTGATGGTGTTTCGATTACAAGGGGGCGTAACTCGCCAGACCTAGCACTCGATGATTTCTAATCTGCCCCCTCCTTCCCTGGGACTTGCCTTTATATACAGGTCGAGCCCTTAGGGTTTACAAGAGTCCTTTCCTTTACACAAATCGTGATTCTTTCTATCTCTAAGTTGCCATCTTTCTAAGACTTGGAGATCTTACGAACGATGGATTCTTCCCAAAGACCTTCGAACAGCCATCTGGCTCCTGGCCTCTCCGGGCCCAAGCCTGAACCATGTTGAGGATGAGTCGCCAGCTTGGTGACCCGGCCCAACTAGGGCGGGTTACCCAACAGATAATATCCCCAACAGTACGTGCAGGACGAACAAGAGCAGTTCCAAGCTGAAGACATCACAGGCAAGATGACCATGACCTTGATACCGTCTCTAGCCTTGTTATGCCTAGATTCACATTTCCTTCGACATATGCTCGGTGCCTACCATTGAAATAATTGCCTCTTGATATTGCATGAAACCCAAACACTTTCTCCTCCTAGCTAATATTGAATGGCTAAGTAGGCTTGCTCAGCTTCTAATGTTAGCGTTGCTAGTTGCAGGTGCAATTTCCTGATGTGATAACATGAGTTTTGATATCATTATGTTTAAATATGTTATTTAATTAATGCACCTATATACTTGGTAAATGACGGAAGGCCTAGCCTCTTGCCGGGTGTTTTGTTCCGTTATTGCCGCCTTAGTTTCCGGCTACCGGTGTTTGATTCCGTAACTGATCGCTCCTAACATGTTCGGGTTTGTTATGGTGACCCCCTTGATAAATTGTGTGGTGTTAAGACTTGTCCGGCAGGACCCAACATCGGTTTTAATCAGCTAATCACTTAATAATAATTTTCATAGGGAATAACTACCCAGAGGAATTAATCAACAACCCGGGCCAGTGGTCCAAACTAGAGCATCGTGCGGGGCCATTCCGGGGCAACTCGGGAGATTTCTCTGGCCACCGTATGCTTTGCTTATCCAGCGTGTCCTGAGACTGAGATACGCGGCTCTTATCGGGGTCGTCGACACATCGGGAGGTCCTCCTAGTCTTGTCTTACCTTAGCGATATATCTTGCGTATAGGAATCCCGATGAAGCTTTGGTTCTTCCCAGAGTTGAGGTTTTCCTCTAAGGAATCCGACGAGATCACGAGATTCGTGATAGAGGATTACTTTGCGGCCCGTGACCGTTTGTGATGGACTAGTTGGAGCACCCCTGCAGGGTTTAATCTTTCGGAAAGCCGTGCCTGCGGTTATGTGGCAAAATGGATTATTTGTTAACATCCGGTTATAGATAACTTGAACTAATTCTAATAAAACTGCCAACCGTGTGCGTAACCGTGACTGTCCCCTTCGAAGACCTCTCTTCGATCGGGAACATGGTGGGGTTATGTTTGACGTAAGTAGGTGTTCAGGATCACTTAGTGATCAGCTAGTCTTCGACCGCTAGCGTAGACCACCACATCTATAACTTTTTCTTCGTAAGTTAGCCACCATAAATGCTTAGGATGTTGTGACCTAAACACTGAACCTTCCTCACATAGTAACTTGACTAGTTTCGGTACGAAGGCCATAGATTGCTGAGTCCCTGTGGCTCACAGATTACTTCAACATCGCAACAGGTACAGGTATGCCCGACACAGGTGATCCCGATGGCACACAGCTAGCATGCAGTACGATGAGGAGAACGACCACCTGTACGTGAACTATCCAGAAGACTGAGGCATGGTTGTGATCGGGGGCAAGCATGCGGGATAGCATAGCCTTTTCTTATGTTATGTAGTCTGTAGCGGAACTACCTTGTCTGAATAAATGTGTGGATGTAAACTCTGATATTATCTATGTGAGATGGCAAACGATTCCCTATTTGTCATTCTTAAATTATGTATGTGCTATGTTTATCTTGCTTGCGAAACGCATAGATGCGCTTCTTTCCATTTTGGGGCCTCGTTCCATAAATAGGAAAGGACCGCATCTTAGTCGTTACAAGTTGGTAATCAGAGCCTTACGACCATAGGAGCCTTTGTGTGATCGTACTTGGACGAGCCGAGTCTAGTAAAATGTTTTGTGTCTTAGTTATATCGGAGAGTAGGTTTCTTTTTTCTCCTCTTCCATGCTCTAGTGAGGTTCTCGACTTAGGAAATCTTAATTCTACTCCTCTTCTCGCTCAAAAAAAAATTAGGATCACGCGGGTATTTTGAAATCTGATATCGATGTGACGGAGTTCTGTCTTGGTGCCTCCTGCCTGCCTTGATTTCTTCCGGGGAGTTGAGCTCCAGGGGATTCTTGTGCACATCGCCATCATTAAGATTTCTGAGTATCTCAGAACGAAGGATGTTCGTAAATTCTTCAATACTAGTAGTGGAGAGATAACCCCGATGTCCCCAGTACTGGTGCAGATTGTTCGGGAGTACTGCCATACTTTGTATCGTTGTGATCACGAGGGTCTGGAGTAGATGAAGGTCTGAGATTCTGGTTATGTGTTGACGGATGTGATACATTGGACGGGTTAGTATAGGAGTTATGTGAATATTACTCCTTGTATCCGTGTACCAGATTGCATGACTAGATATTTCGGGAATTCATAGGTGGGATATCAAGTAGTGACTTATAGGACAATCTTACTACAGATGCATGATGTGAGGTTGGGATTCGACATTCAGTGGGTATGTTCGTTCACAGTCGTTTTATAGTGGTTCTCGTTGTGTCTTAAAGAGTCCTTGTAGCTTACTATGACTTGGGGATACTTCGTAAGTCGTGCGCACCACCTTGCACAGGATGGCCACTGTAAATTCGAGCCCGTGCGATCTTATCCACGAAGATATCGGATGGAATCTCGATCATACTTGTTTGCAAGTGGTCTTAATCCGAATTTTGTCGACAGTCACTTTGAGGAAGCATTCTTACTATTTTGTTCGAGTGTAATTGCTAATATTCCTGTTCAGATATTCCTGCCTTTTTGATTCAGCTATACCTTCAATTTATTCTGTGGGCTAATGTGTTGTCCGTCTTCAGGATGGCTCCACCAACTCATCAGAATCCAGGTCATGAGGGTGCTGAGATGGCTGCACCACCCCCTCCGCCAGAAAATCCTCCGCCGCCGCCTCCTCCTGCAGAGGCTTGGCAAGCGCTGATGGGTGCTACAAACGCAAACACTCAGATGCTGATACAGTCGTTGCAAGAGAGGACTAATCAGCAGCAAGGCAACTTCAACCATGGTGGCAATCAGTTTGCTAATCTGAGTTAGTTCCTGTCAAATCAGCCGAAGACCTTCACGTCGTGTGACGAGCCGTTTGACACTCAGGATTGGATTCGCAACATGAACAAGCACTTTGAGTGTAGCAATGTTCGTCCAGAGGATTTCATCAAGTTTGCAACATTCTAGCTGAAGGGGCAAGCATCGATCTGATGGCAGCAGTTGAAGGATTCCAGGGGTCCAGAGTGATCACTTGGGATGAGTTCTGTAGAGATTTCAGTTCCCACTACATCTCGTCTAGCTTTGTGGAGGAGATGCGTGAGAAGTTTAGGCGCTTGAAGCAAGGTGGTAACTCCATGTACAAGTACAACGTCAAGTTCCAAGAGCTAGCCCGATATGCCTTGCAGGACATTCCAGATCAGAAGAGCAAGATTTATCAGTTCAGAGGTGGTTTGAAAGAGGATTTGCAGCTAGCCCTTGCTTTGCACGATCCTGAGGAGTTCGATAAGTTCTACAACTTGCCTCTCAGGGCTGAGGCTGCCTTGCTCAGGGTGGAGAATTCAAAGAAGCGCTTCAGAGATTCCAGCTCGTCTTCCGCAACTCAGGTGGTTCAGAAGCAACAGAAGTATTGGGTGTCTCCTCCTCCTCCTCGGCACACGCAGCAGTTCAAGCATTCAGGTGGCTGTGGTTCTTCCCACCCACCCAACCCAGCTTTCCAGCAGAGGTTTCAGCAGCAGAAGCAAGGGCCTCCTTAGTCACAGTACCGTCATCCAGCAGATGTTACTTGTCACAAGTGTGGGCAGAAGGGTCACTATGCCAACAAGTGCACTTCTCAGCTGCGTCTTCCGCCTCCTCCTCCAGGCAAACCTCCAAGCACTGCTATCGTCAAGTTCAATCCCAGATCTGCTAGAGTCCATATGGTGAATGCAACTGAAGCAGAGAACTCGTCAGATGTGGTTATGGGTAACCTTTCAGTCAATGATTTTCCTGCTAAAGTCTTGTTTGATTCTGGTGCTTCGCATTGCTTTATGTCAAAGTCATTTTTCATCAAGCATGATTTCGACTCGACAATTTTGGATAGACCTTTGGATGTTGTTTCTCCGGGTGCGCAGATGAGGTCAAATTCTATAGTTCCTGATGTCTCTGTCAAGATGGGCGATTATGCTTTTCTGGCTTCTCCGTATGTCTTGGGCAATTCCGCCATTGATTTCATCCTTGGTATGGACTGGTTGGCTATGAACAAGGCATCGATTGATTGTGAAGCTAAAGAAGTGAAGCTAACTCACTCTTCAGAGGACGTGATTATCTTCGGACGCGCGATGGCACAATCCGTCTATTTTCCTTGAATGAAAAGGGAGAGATTAATCCAATTTCGCAAGTCCCAGTGGTCTGCGAATATGAAGATGTGTTTCCAGAGGACCTGCCAGGAATGCCTCCACACCGAGAAGTTGAATTCCTTATTGAGCTTGAACCGGGTACTGAGCCTACTTGCAAACGGCTGTACAAATTGGGTCCAGAAGAGCTGAAGGAACTTAAGAGGCAACCCGATGAGCAGGAGCGTTTGAGTCTGATCAGACCAAGCTCGTCTCCTTGGGGCTGGGGAGTGCTGTTTGTCAAGAAGAAGGATGGCACAGACCGATTGTGTGTCGATTACCGTCCATTGAACAAGAAGACAATCAGAAACAAGTATCCACTTCCTAACATTAATGAGTTGTTTGAGCAATTGAAAGGGGCTAAGGTCTTCTCCAAGCTCGATCTCAGGATGGGCTATCGTCAAATTCGCATTCGCGAAGAGGATATTCCAAAGACTACTTTCAGGACAAGTTTTGGCTCGTATGAGTATACGGTGATGTATTTTGGTCTCGCAAATGCTCCACCGACATTTTTTCGAATGATGAACTACATATTCTCTCTTTTCAAGAATGAATTTGTCTTGCTTTATCTCGATGATATTCCGGTCTTTTCGGAAACTGAGGAAGAGCATGAAGAACATCTCAGGCTGGTGCATGATAAGCTGAGGGAGCATAAGTTCTATGCCAAGTTTTCCAAATGTGAGTTCTGGTTGAAAGAAGTTGTCTACCTTGCGCACATCATCTCTGCCGAGGGCATCAAAGTTGATCCATCGAAGGTGCACGCCATTGTTGAGTGGGAGCCTCCGCAAAATGTGAAGCAGCTTCGAAGCTTTCTCGGACTTGCAAGCTATTGTAGAAGGTTCGTTGAGAACTTCTCCAAGATTGCTAAGCCTCTCTCAAGTCTTCATTAGAAGGGTGTGAAGTATGTCTGGTCTCCAGAGTGTGAGTTGGCCTTCGACACACTCAAAGAGAAGCTCACCTCTACTCCAGTCTTGGTTCCTCCTAATGACTCCAAACCTTACCAAGTGCTCTGTGACGCCTCTCTTCAAGGTCTTGGTGCAGTTCTGATGCAAGAGAAGAAAGTGGTAGCTTATACCTCGAGGCAGTTGAAGCCAAGTGAGAAGAATTATCTTGTGCATGATCTTGAGTTGGCGGCAGTGGTACATGCTCTGATGACTTGGAGACACCTCTTGTTGGAACGAAAGGTTGAAGTGTTCACCGATCACAAGAGTCTCAAGTACATCTTCAGCCAGCCTAACCTGAGTCTTCGGCAAACTCGTTGGGTGGAAATGCTCCAAGATTTTAATCCGAGCGTTGAGTATACTCTAGGCAAAGCTAATGTCGTGACAGATGCTTTGAGCACGAAGGTTTTCTCCAACAGTCTCATTCTAAAGCCTCTCCAGCCTGACCTTGGTGAATCTTTCTGAAAGCTCAACCTTCAGTTAGTACCTCAGGGATTTCTTGCAAATCTTCAGATCTCTCCTACCTTGGAAGATTAGGTCTGAGCAGCACACCTTCTTGATGCAATGGTGAAGAAAGTTAAGATTGGCTTGGCAAAGGGAGTGCCCAAATATAAGTGCTTCAGTGTTGATGCCAGAGACACATTATTCTTTGAGGATCGTCTTGTCATTCCGAAAGGTGATCTCAGAAAGGTTATCCTGGAAGAAACTCATAACTCTCTACTCTCAATACATCCAGGAAGATCCAAGATGTATCAGGACTTGAAGCAGACGTTCTGGTGGACTCGCAAAAAGCGTGAAATTGCTCAGTTCGTAAATGAATGTGATGTATGTCGAAGGGTGAAAGCAGAGCATCACCGTCTTGTTGGAACTATGCCCTAGAGGCAATAATAAATGTATAGTTATTATTATAATTCCTGTATCAAGATAATAGTTTATTATCCATGCTATAATTGTATTGAATGAAGACTCATTTACATGTGTGGATACATAGACAAAACACCGTCCCTAGCATGCCTCTAGTTGACTAGCCAGTTGATCGATGATAGTCAGTGTCTTCTGATTATGAACAAGGTGTTGTTGCTTGATAACTAGATCACGTCATTGGGAGAATCACGTGATGGACTAGACCCAAACTAATAGACGTAGCATGTTGATCGTGTCATTTTGTTGCTACTGTTTTCTGCGTGTCAAGTATTTATTCCTATGACCATGAGATCATATAACTCACTGACACCGGAGGAATGCTTTGTGTGTATCAAACGTCGCAACGTAACTGGGTGACTATAAAGATGCTCTACAGGTATGTCCAAAGGTGTTAGTTGAGTTAGTATGAATCAAGACTGGGATTTGTCACTTCGTGTGACGGAGAGGTATCTCGGGGCCCACTCGGTAATACAACATCACACACAAGCCTTGCAAGCAATGTAACTTAGTGTAAGTTGTGGGGTCTTGTATTACGGAACGAGTAAAGAGACTTGCCGGTAAATGAGATTGAAATAGGTATGCGGATACTGACGATCGAATCTCGGGCAAGTAACATACCGAAGGACAAAGGGAATGACATACGGGATTATACGAATCCTTGGCACTGAGGTTCGAACGATAAGATCTTCGTAGAATATGTAGGATCCAATATGGGCATCCAGGTCCCGCTATTGGATATTGACCGAGGAGTCTCTCGGGTCATGTCTACATAGTTCTCGAACCCGCAGGGTCTGCACACTTAAGGTTCGACGTTGTTTTATGCGTATTTGAGTTATATGGTTGGTTACCGAATGTTGTTCGGAGTCCCGGATGAGATCACGGACGTCACGAGGGTTTCCAGAATGGTCCGGAAACGAAGATTGATATATAGGATGACCTCATTTGATTACCGGAAGGTTTTCGGAGTTACCGGGAATGTACCGGGAATGACGAATGGGTTCCGGGAGTTCTCCGGGGGGGCAACCCACCCCGGGGAACCCATAGGCTTTGGGGAGGCACACCAGCCCTTAGTGGGCTGGTGGGACAGCCCCAAGGGGGCCTATGCGCCAAGAAAAATAAATCAAAGGAAAAGAAAAAAAAAAGAGGGAGGAAGTGGGAAGGGAGGGGGACTCCTCCCACCAAACCAAGTCCAACTCGGTTTGGGGGGGAGTCCTCCCCCCCTTGGCTCGGCCGACCCCTTGAGGGTCCCTTGGACCCCAAGGCAAGGTCCCCCTCCCTCCTCCTATATATATGGAGCTTTTAGGGCAGATTTGAGACGACTTTCTCACGGTTGCCCGACCACATACCTCCATAGTTTTTCCTCTAGATAGCGTTTCTGCGGAGCTCGGGCGGAGCCCTGCTGAGACAAGATCATCACCAACCTCCGGAGCGCTATCACGCTGCCGGAGAACTCTTCTACCTCTCCGTCTCTCTTGCTGGATCAAGAAGGCCGAGATCATCGTCGAGCTGTACGTGTGCTGAACGCGGAGGTGCCGTCCGTTCGGTACTAGATCGTGGGACTGATCGCGGGATTGTTCGCGGGGCGGATCGAGGGACGTGAGGACGTTCCACTACATCAACTGCGTTCTCTAACGCTTCTGCTGTACGATCTACGAGGGTACGTAGATCACTCATCCCCTCTCGTAGATGGACATCACCATGATAGGTCTTCGTGCGCGTAGGAAATTTTTTGTTTCCCATGCGACGTTCCCCAACACGTCTAGCAGGTCTTTTGCATCCATTTCCCATTCCCGAGTGGAAGTTCGACCATATTGAGATGGATTTCTTCACCGGGTTTCCGAAGTCTAAGAAGGGTAACGATGTCATCTTCGTCGTCATCGACAAGTTGAGTAAAGTGGCTCATTTTCTTCCAGTCAAGGAATCCATCTCGGCAGCTTAGCTTGCAGAGCTGTACACTTCCAGGATAGTATCTTTGCACGGCGTGCCTCTGTTGATTTCTTCGGATCGCGGAAGTATCTTCACTTCCAAGTTCTGGGGTCTTTTCAGTCTGCGATGGGTATGAAGATACGATTCAGCACAACTTTTCATCCTCGGACTAGTGGGCAAGTGGAGAGAGTCAATCAGGTCCTTGAGGATATGCTGAGAGCCTTCGTCATTTCTTTTGGCATGAAGTGGGAAGACTGCCTTCCTTTCGCTGAGTTCTCGTATAAAAACAGTTATCAAGCTAGTTCAGGCGAAGCTCTGTTTGAGATTCTCTATGGCATGAAGTGTTGTACCCCGCTCAACTGGTTCGAGACCGGCGAGCGTTAGATTCTTGGGAATGACCTGATAGAAGAAGCTGAAGAGATGTGTCGGGTCATTCGGGATAATATCAGAGCAGTGCAGTCCCGTCCGAGGAGCTACTATGATAGCAAGCATCGTGACATGTCTTAGGAGCTCGATGACTTCGTCTATCTCAAAGTGTTTCGTACGAAGGGCACACAGTGTTTTGGCATGAAAGGCAAGCTTGCTCCTCGTTTCGTTGGTCCTTTCAGAGTTGTTGGCAAGAGAGGAGACCTTGCGTATCATCTTGAGCTCCCTTCAAACTTTGCAAATGTGCATGACGTGTTCCATGTCTCTCAGCTATGGAGATGCTTCAAGACTCCCGAGCACACAGTACATCTTCAAGCCATCGACCTTCAACCCGACCTATCCTATCGTGATCATCCAGTTGCGTTTCTCGATGCGACTAAGCGCAAGACCCGCAACAAGTCTATCAAATTTCTCAAGGTGCAGTGGTCACATCATACCAATAAAGAGGCCACTTGGGAACGCGAGGATCACCTCCGTTCCGAATTCCCAGAGTTCTTTCAGTCCTAGATCTCGGGGAGAGATCTTTTTGTAGTGTGGGAGAGTTTGTAATGCCCTAGAGTGTAACTTGCCATATTTGGAACCTTCATGTATGTGGGTCCACCTTGTCATTGCCTTGTGAGATATATGCATGTGTTATTTCATGTGATATTACCTTGTCTACCATTGCATTCATGCATCCATACCATTCTTGCCTTCCTTGTGTTGTTGTTGTTGTTGATCCATGGATCTGATATGTGTGTGATGTGCTATGGGATGTGATGTGGAGTGGTCTTTGAAAGTGGGGTGCAACTATGTAAGTTTTCAAGTAGGTTTCAAACCCCCCCCCCCCCTTCTCTATTTTCTCAAGCTCCAGTTTTACTTGATCTAACCCTAGTTCAAAAATGTAGTTCATTTAAAGTGTTTTTTGGTGGATGTGGTGCTAGGTTTTATGTGTTTTGTATATATGTTTGAGAGGGGTAGATATTCACAAAACAGGTCATTTAATTCTTTTTTTGTAAATATTTAAATGCTCCAAAAATCCTCTTTTCATTTTATTTTATTGGGTCATAATTTCCTTATGACCAGGGGCATTTTCTTATTTTAGGGTCATCAGTGTTGCATGTGTATTTATATTTGTATCTCTTTTGTTTCTAAATAGAAAAAACCCAGTTGGTTTTTTTTGTTACCTGGCGCCTCCGAGTGGACCTCCTCCTCCTCGCTGGCCCAACTAACCTCCTCGCACGGCAGCCCTCTCCTGTAGACGCCGCCTCCCTCCTCCCTCCTTTCTGTTAGTTTTGTCAGAGAGAGCGCGAGACAGAGAGGCGACACCGTCGCTCACGGACGTTGAGGCGGCCTCCCTCGCCCTCTATTTAACCCTTGGCGTGCATGCCCTGGCTAGGCTTCCTCCAAGCCGCCGCCACCTCCTTCCTCTTCCTCCTCCCTCTCCCCAAATCGACAGTAGGCGGGCCGAGCTCCTCCTCCACCATGGCCGAACCTTGAAGAGCTCGTCGCCGTCGTTGTCGTACCCCTGCTTCTTCTCCAAGCTTTCAGAGAGCACGCGGGACCCCAGGGGAGCCCGTTCCCACAGTTAGCCGTCGACGAAAGCCACTGCTTCCACTACTTCCTCGTCGACCCCCTTCCGCTCCGACGACCACCTCCATATCGGCTACTTCGACGACGTTCCCTACTTCCTCTCCGACAGGCACGGCCTCCTTGACCAGTGGGTGAGCAGAAGCAACCTTCCCCCTTCCCCTGTCAGCAAATCGCATGTAGGGCCGTAGCATCACCGCCGTGCATCTCTCTGTCGCCGGCGGCGCCGCGTGCTCGTGGAGCAGTAGATGTAGTGCATCTCGCGATGAGTTAAGTGATGGAATGGAACCGTGAGTGACCCCTCTTCCTCCCTGCGATGATGTCACGCCCAAGATGCGACCCTATCCTCATTTTGGCACGAGGGCCTTGTCAGGGATAGAAGCGCATCTCGTCGTGTCGCAAGAATGGATATCGTTACAAGTACATTTACTGAAAACAAGATATATATATATATATATATATATATATATAGAATTTTCTTACACTCGCCACAAGCTACATGAGAGTCAATCGGTACAATAAATGAACATCATGAGTAAGAGTAGGGTCCGACTACGGATGAAAAACAAACGAGAAAAGAAGAACGACGTCCATCCTTGCCATCCCAGGTTGTCGGCCTAGAACCCATCCTAGATCTATGAAGAAGAAGAAGAAGAAGCAACTCCAAATGAACAATCAATGCGCTCGCGTCAAGTAACCTTTACATGTACCTGCAACTGGTGTTGTAGTAATCTGTGAGCCACAGGGGACTCAGCAATCTCATTTCCAAAGGTATCAAGACTAGCAAAGCTTAATGGGTGAGGTAAGGTTAAGTGGTGAGGTTGCAGAAGTGGCTAAGCATATATTTGGTGGCTAAACTTACGAGTACAAGAAATAAGAGGGGGGAAGATCTACGCATAGCGGACGTGAACTAGTCATGATCAAATGAGTGATCCTGAACACCTACCTACGTCAGACATAACCCCACCGTGTCCTCGATCGGAGAAGGAACTCACGGAAGAGACAGTCAAGGTTACGCACACAGTTGGCATATTTTAATTAAGTTAACTTCAAGTTATCTAGAACCAGTGTTAAACAAAGCTTCCATGTTGCCACATAACCGCGGGCACAGCTTTCCGAAAAGATTTAACCCTACAGGGGTGCTCCAACTAGTCCATCACAAATTACCACAAGCCGCAAAGAAATCCTCGATCACGACACTCACGATCTCATCGGATTCCTTAGTGGAAAACCTCAACTCTGAGATTAACCAAAGCATCACCGGAATCCCGATGCACAAGATATTTTGTCAAAGGTAAAACTAATCTAGCAAGGCCGCCCGACGTGTCAACGATCCCGATAGGAGCCGCGTATCTCGTTCTCAGGACACGACGGATGGAACTAGCTACAAGTGCCAAACCTCGAGTTTCCTCGCGGTGGCCCCGCAGGCAGATCGTTTTGGACCAACACTCATGAGGAGCACTGGCCCGGGGGTTGATTAAATTTCCTCGGGTTAATTACTCCCTATGTGGTTCATTAGTTATTAGGAAAATGTATAACCAAAGTTGGGCATTGCCAGACCAGCTTTAATCTAAGACGAATTATCAAGGGGGTCCCCATAACAACCCTTATCGTGTTAGGAGCGCTCAAATATGGAACATAACACCGGTGCCGAAGCCAAGGGGGCAAAGGTGGAACAAAACACCAGGCTACAAAGGCTGAGCCTTCCACCTTTTACCAAGTATATAGGTCCATTAATTTAAATAGCATTTAATATGGTGATATAACAAGAAACCCATGTTATCAGATGGAAGCAACTGCACTTGCAACTAGCAACGTTAACAACATGGTTAAGCAAGCGGTAACATAGCCAATCAGTGGTTTGCTAGGTTGAACAAGTTGAAGGTTTTCATGGCATTGTTGAGAGGTTGATATTTAACATGTGGTAGGCAACGAGACATAATCGATAGCATCGAAATAACTAGCATGGCAATGATAGTAATGGTATCTAGGGAAATGGTCATCTTGCCTGAGATCCCGCTTGGAAGAAGTACAACTCCGTGAAGTCGGCGAACCAACGTAGTCGAACGGATCCTCACATTCCGACACGCTTGCGGAACTCTATCGAGACGGAGCAAATCGGAAACAAGCATCAACATAGATAATCACCATGGCAAATGCACGACATGATGCATATCCTAATATGATGCATGAACAGTTCAAAGATGCAAGGCATGGCAATGATAATTCACCTCACACAAACATTACACATTAAGTGAAGTTCGATATGTAACTCATTGCATATCGAAAAAACTCCATATTTAATTGTTTTGTTCACTCTCGTTTAGGAACACGGCAATATTAAAATGTTGTTAACATGGCAAGGGTGAAGCAGGCGATTCTACATGTCATCCTAGTCGCTTAACACACGGGACTTGAACGGAGCTACGGATACAAGAGACATGCAACACAGGAAATTATGCCATGAATGCGTCATGCATGCAACCTAACAACAACACTGGCAAGAAGGAAAACAAGCATGTGTTGCCATGGCGAACGAAAGGGAACCATGGCGGGAAAACGGAAACGATGCCCCGGCAACGTTCCTATCCTGATAACTCAACGAGTTATCGGTGCCAACGAGTTGGAAGCGTGTGGGTCATGCCAAATAATGATGGGGAGATCCCGTTTATCGGGTTCCCATGTGTCAGGGGCACAACAAAAGAGGGACAAAGTGCAACGGGCAACATATATGGCGCAACATACGGTTACATCTCATACATCACATGCACTCGGTTCATGACAATGTTCCAACGGTATACCTTTGAAGCGTGCATATCGGAGCGGTTCGAGTCATTGCGGTGTAGGTCAACAAAGATCGTCGTAGACGTCGTGGAAGTAGTTGTACACGGGATCTTGTCACGGTAGTCGTACACTTGGCGTAGTGGCAGATGGGTCTTCGGCGACGATAGTCATACACTGTTCGCGAAGAACTTGATGAGTCCCATGTCCTACTAGCGGGTCAAGGCGGCGGGCACGGTACATCAGTGGCTAACACAAGCAAGCAACAACAAGCAAGCCATGCAACAGCTAGCAACAGCAGCAAGCAGCAGCGGCGACAGCAAGCAGCATCGGCGGTAGCAAGGAAGAAGCAGCGGCAACAGCTACATCGACAGCAAGCAACGGCTGTAGGAGGAGGCAAAGGGCTGTGGCAGATCGTTTGCAGGGGAAACAAAGCACCCTGGGTGCTGGCAAAGGTGTGGAGGCGGCTAGGGCGTGGAGGCGAGCGGATGGTCGTGCCAGGCGCTGCTGGCGGTCCGGAGCTCCTCGTCCTCCTGGCGAAACAGGGCGAGGCGGAGGCAAGAAGATGAGGCTCCGGCGGCTGGGCATCCGCTGGCGCAACAGCCTCCGGCGAGGACGAGTTGTTTGAGCGGCGGCAGCACTGCGGGCAACGACTCTCTGCAGCAGGCGGTGATACGTCTCCAACGTATCTATAATTTTTGATAGTTTCATGCTATTATCTTGTCAAACTTTGGATGTTTTGTATGCCTTTTATATATTTTTGGGACTAACTTATTAACTCAGTGCCAAGTGCCAGTTCCTGTTTTTTCCATGTTTTTGACCCCTTTCAGAGGAGATATTGAAACGGAGTCCAAATGGAAGAAAATCCCCGAAAAGATTTTTTCTGGAATGGAAGAAGATCGGGGAGCTTCGGAGCCAAGGCAGGGGAGCCCCAGGGGCCCCACAAGCCCCCACCCCGCGGCCAGGGGGTGCGCCATCCAGGCTTGTGGGCCCCCTGAGCGTCCCCTGACCTAGGTCTTTCGCCTATATATTCCCATAAATTCCAGAAAAAATCAGGAGATCAACGAAAGTACTTTTCCGCCGCCGCAAGCTTCTGTCTCCGCAAGATCCCATCTGGGGCACGTTCTGGTGCCCTTCCGAAGGTGGGATTCGGATACGGAGGGCTTCTTCATCAACACCATGACCTCTCCGATGATGTGTGAGTAGTTCACCATAGACCTGCAGGTCCATAGCTAGTAACTAGATGGCTTTTTCTCTCTCTTGGATCTTCAATACAAAGTTCTGCAAGATCTTCATGGACATCTATCCGATGTAATCTTCTTTTGCGGTGTGTTTGTCGAGATCCGATGAATTGTGGATTTATGATCAGATTATCTATGAATCTTATCTGAGTTTCTTCTGATCTCTCTTATGCATGATTTCGTAACCTTGTAATTCTCTTCGAGTTTTGGGTTTTGTCTGGCCAACTAGATCTATGATTCTTGCAATGGGAGAAGTGCTTGGTTTTGGGTTCATACGTGCGGTGACCTCACCCAGTGACAGAAGGGGTAGCGAGGCACGCATCGTGTTGTTGCCATCAAGGGTAAAAAGATGGGATTTTCATCATTGGTTTGAGATTATCCCTCTACATCATGTCATCTTGCTTAAAGCGTTACTCTGTTCGTCATGAACTCAATACACTAGATGCATGCTGGATAGCGGTCGATATGTGGAGTAATAGTAGTAGATGCAGAAAGAATCGGTCTACTTGTCTCGGACATGATGCCTATATGTATGATCATTGCCTTAGATATCGTCATGACTTTGCGCGGTTCTATCAATTGCTCGACAATAATTTGTTCACCCACCGTACTACTTGCTATTTTGAGAGAACATCATGACAAACTACTCTCAATGGCACACTGAAAGGTGACCTACTAGTAAGAAGGTACACGCTATAGAAGAAATTAACTCGTTGAGTGCGAAGATGGATGAGTTAATGAATTTGGTTGCTAGTAGACGTGCTCCTTTGGATCCTAATGATATGCCTTTGTCTTATTTGATTGAGAGTAGCAACGCTAGCTTGGACGTTAATTTTGTTGGTAGGAATAACTTTGGCAACAACCATGCCTTTAGAGGAAACTATGTTCCTAGGCCTTTTCCTAGTAACTCCTCTAATAACTTTGGCAACTCCTACAACAATACTCATGGAAATTACAATAGATTACCCTCTGATCTAGAGAGTAATATCAAAGAGTTCGTCAACTCTCAAAAGATTTTCAATGCGTTCATAGAGGAAAAACTACTCAAAATTGACGATTTGGCTAAGAGTGTGGATAGAATTTCTTGTGATGTTGATGCTTTGAAAGTTAGATGTGCTCCTGCCAAAATCAACACGGATGAAACTTTGAAATCTATGCGTGTTTCCATGATTGAGAGCCAAGAAAGAACCGCCCAAATTCGTGATAGACATGAATGGCTTAAAAAGGCGTGTTCTCGTGATAAGAATCATGAAGATCTGAAAGTGCTTGGTGTGACTCCCATTGAATCTTTGTTTTCTTGTGTCAAACCTAATGATTATGGGGCTGGATATGAATCCACTTTGGTTGAAAAGTGCCCCAATGATTCGGAGTCCATCTATCTTGATGCTAAAGCATTAAAAGTGGAGTAGAAGACGTTAAAACTTTCAGTAGTAATGAAATTACTACCGTGGATTTCAAGGAATTCAATTATGATAGTTGCTCCTTGATTGAATGCATTTCATTGATGCAATCCATGTTAAACTCTCCACACGCTTATAGCCAAAACAAAGACTTTACCGATCATATCGTCGAAGCTATGATAAAATCTCTTGAAGATAAACTTGAGTTGGAAGTCTCTATCCCTAGAAAGCTTCATTATGAGTGGGAACCTACCATCAAAATCAAAATCAAAAACTATGAGTGCAATGCTTTGTGTGATTTGGGTGCTAGTGTTTCTGCGATTCCAAAGTCTTTATGTGATGTTCTGGGTTTTAATGAGATTGAAGAGTGTTCTCTTAATTTGCATCTTGCTGATTCTACTCTCAAGAAAACCCAAGGGAAGGATCAATGATGTTCTTATTATTGCAAATAGGAACTATGTACCCGTGGATTTCATTGTCCTACATGCCCCATTATTCTTGGTAGACCTTTCCTAAGGACTATCGGTGCTATCATCGATATGAAGGAAGGGAATATTAGATTTCAATTTCCTTTAAGGAAGGGCATGGAACACTTTCCTATAAATAAAATAAGATTGGCTTATGAATCCATGATGAGGGCCACTTATGGTTTGAGCACAAAAGATGACGATACATGATTTTATCGCTTATATGCCTAGCTACGGGCGTTAAACAATAGCGCTTGTTGGGAGGCAACCCCAGTCAGTTTATCTTTTTCTTTCTGTTTTGTTGCGTCCACACTTTCATAATTCTGTTGTGATTGTGTTTTTTGTCTTTCTTTTTTGTTTGAGCCAAGCAAAGCCTTTATGACTTGTCTTGGTAATGGTTGTTTGATCCTGCTGGAAAAAGACAGAAATTTTTTGCTCACGAGATGATTTTTCATTTTTATTCAAAAAGCGATTTTGAGTTGATTCTTTTTGCTGCTTTTTGCCTAGGCCGTCGTAATTGTTCAGATTTCTTGACGTACCAGAAGTATACGAAGTATACAGATTGCTACAGACTGTTTTGTTTTTGACAGCTTCTGTTTTTGTTGAGTTGGTTGCTTGTTTTGATGAAACTATGGTTAGTATCGTGGGGTACTAGCCATGGAAAAGTAAGAATACAGTAACCCATCATCAATATAGATAGAATTCAAGTTTGCTACAGTACCAAAAGAAGTTATAATTTGTTTTCTTGTACTAATGTTATCACAAGTTTCTGTTTAAGTTTTGTGTTGTGAAGTTTTCAAGTTTTGGGTGATGTTCTCATGGACAAAGAGATAAGGAGTGGAAAGAGCTCAAGCTTGGGGATGCCCAAGGAATCCCAAGCCAAATTCAAGGACACCAAAAAGCTTAAGCTTGGGGATTCCCCGGGAAGGCATCCCCTCTTTCGTCTTCAATCCATCGGTAACCTTACTTGGAGCTATATTTTTATTCACCACATGATATGTTTTTCGCTTGGAGCGTCTTGTATCTTAGGAGTCTTTTCTTTTTTTTGTATCACAATCATCCTTGGTGCACACCTTTTTGAGAGAGAGAGACATGCACTCATCGTTATTTTGCTAGAATGCTCATAGTGCTTCACTTATATCTTTTGAGCTAGATACTTTTGCTCTATGTGCTTCACTTATATCTTTAGAGCACGGCGGTGCGTGATTTGGTAGTTGGCTTATGCTATGAAAGTAGTCCCAAATGTGCTAGGTACCCAAAGAGGATGCAAAAACCTCCATCTTCATGTGCATTGAGTAGAAAGAGAAGTTTTGATTCCTCTCAATTAGTTTTGAGACATGGATTCAGTAGTATTAAGAGTTATGTTAGTAGGGTGTTGTGAATCTAGAGATACTTGTGTTGAAGTTAGTGATTCCCGTAGCATGCATGTATGGTGAACAACTATGTTAGGAAGTCGGAGCATAATTAATGTATTGATTGTCATCCTTTGTGTTGAGGTCGGGATCGCGCGATGGTTAACACCTACCAACCCTTCCCCTCGGAGTATGCGTTTAGCACTTTGTTTCGATTACTAATAAAAACTTTTGCAATAAGTATGTGAGTTCTTCATGACTAATGTGAGTCCATGGTATAGATGCACTTTCACCTTCCACCATTGCTACCCTCTCTAGTGCCGCGCAATTCTCGCCGGTGCACAAACCCACCAAATTCCTTCCTCAAAACAGCCACCATATCTACCTACTATGGCATTTTCATAGCCATTCTGAGATATATTGCCATGCAACTCCCACCTTCCGTCTCATGACTTGTGCCATCACTCTCATATTGCCATTGCATGATCGTAAGATAGCTAGCGAGATGTTTCAACGTCATACGCCATGCTAGATCGTTGCACATCCCGGTACACTGCCGGAGGAATTTCCTATGGAGTCATCACCATTGTGAGCTTTGAGCTGTGAGTAAATAAAAGTGTGATGATAATCATTCTTAGAGCATTGTCCCATGTGAGGAAATAAAAAGAGAGGCCAAAGAGCCCAAAAACAAAAACAAAAAAGAGATAAAAGAAAAGAAGAAAAAATAGAGGCCTAAGAGCCCAAATGAAAAAAAGAGAGAAAAAGAGAGAAGGGACAATGCTACTATCTTTTTCCACACTTGTGCTTCATGATAGCACCATGTTCTTCATGATTGAGAGATTCTGCCTTTGTCACTACCATATGCTAGTGGGAATCTTCATTATATAACTTGGCTTGTATATTCCAATGATGGGCTTCCTCAAAATTGCCCTAGGTCTTCGTGAGCAAGCAAGTTGGATGCACACCAACTAGTTTTTCCTTTTGAGCTTTCACATACTTATAGCTCTAGTGCATCCCTTGTATGGCAATCCCTACTCATTCACATTGATATCTATTAATGGGCATCTCCATAGCCTATTGATATGCCGAGTCAGTGTGACCATCTCCTCCTTTTTTTGTCTCACAACCACCACCACACTCTATTCCACCTATAGTGCTATATCCATGGCTCGCGCTCATGTATTGCGTGATAGTTATAATTTTTTTGTGAAAGTAAGAGTGCTAAAACAATTACTTGGCCAATTCCGGGGTTGTGCATGATTTACATTAGTTGTGCGAGGATGATGGAGCATAGCCAGACTATATGATTTTGTAGGGATAACTTTCTTTGGCCTTGTTATTTTGAAAGTTCATGATTACTTTGCTAGTTTGCTTGAAGTATTACTATTTTCATGTCAATAGAAAACTATTGTTTCAAATCTTACGGATCTAAACATTCATGCCACGTGAAAGAACTTGCAAAGGACAACTATGCTAGGTAGCATTCCACATCAAAATTTCATTCTTTATCACTTCCCTACTCGAGGACGAGCAGGAGTTAAGCTTGGGGATGCTTGATACGTCTCCAACGTATCTACAATTTTTGATGGTTTCATGCTATTAGCTTGTAAAACTTATTAACTCAGTGCTAAGTGATAGTTCCTGTTTTTTCCATGTTTTTGACCCCTTTCACAGGAGATTTTGAAACGGAGTCCAAACAGAAGAAAATCCCCGAAAAGAATTTTTCTGGAACGGAAGAAGATCGGGGAGCTTGGGAGCCAAGGCAGGGGAGCCCCAGGGGCCCCACAAGCCCCCACCCTGCGGCCAGGGGGCCACGCCATCCAGGATTGTGGGCCCCCTGAGCGTCCCCTGACCTAGGTCTTTCGCCTATATGTTTCCATAAATTCCAGAAAAAACCAGGAGATCATCGAAAGTACTTTTCCGCCGCCGCAAGATTCTGTCTCCGCAAGATCCCATGTGGGGCACGTTCTGGTGCCTTGCCGGAGGGGGATTCGGATATAGAGGGCTTCTTCATCAACACCATGACCTCTCCGATGATGTGTGCGTAGTTCACCATAGACCTACGAGTCCATAGCTACTAACTAGATGGCTTCTTCTCTCTCTTGGAAATTCAATACAAATTTCTCCATGATCTTCATGGAGATCTATCTGATGTAATCTTCTTTTGCGGTCTGTTTGTCAAGATCCGATGAATTGTGAATTTATGAGAAGATTATCTATGAATCTTATTTGAGTTTCTTCTGATCTCTCTTATGCATGATTTCATATCCTTGTAATTCTCTTCGAGTTGTGGGTTTTGTCTGGCCAACTAGATCTATGATTCTTGCAATGGGAGAAGTGCTTGGTTTTGGGTTCATACCGTGCGGTGACCTCACCCAGTGACAGAAGGAGTAGCGAGGCATGCATCGTGTTGTTGCCATCAAGGGTAAAAAGATGGGGTTTTCATCATTGGTTTGAGATTCTCCCTCTACATCATGTCATCTTGCTTAAAGCATTACTCTGCTCGTCATGAACTCAATACACTAGATGCATGCTGGATAGCGGTCGATGTGTGGAGTTATAGTAGTAGATGCAGAAAGTATCGGTCAACTTCTCTCGGACGTGATGCCTATATGTATGATCATTGCCTTAGATATCGTCATAACTTTGCGTGGTTCTATCAATTGCTCGACAGTAATTTGTTCACCCACCGTAATACTTGCTATTTTGAGAGAAGCCTCTAGCTTTTTACTTCGTTGCACTTTTCCGCCTTCAGATCTCACTTTGCAAACAATCTTGAAGGGATTGACAACCCCTTTGAAGCGTTTGGTGCAAGATTGTTTGTGTTTGTGCAGGTACTCTGGACTTGACGAGACCCTCCTTCTGGATCAATACCTTGGTTCTCAAAACTGAGGGAAACAATTACTGCTCCTATGCTGCATCACCCTTTCCTCTTCAAGGGAAAAACCAACGCAAGCCCAGCCTCTGTCAACGTGTCAATTTCTGGCGTTGTTGTCTATGGGATAGCAGGCGGCGGGGCGAGGTCGAGGGGCCCTGGCGCGGACAGCCATGACGAAGGTCGTGCTGCTGCAGGGAGCACGGTGGCGCGGCATGGAAGGCGAGAACGGGCACCGACATGGGACGACGGATGGGAACCGACAGGGGAGCTCCTCCGTGGGCGAGCAAGGCCAACGGCGGGGCTGGGCGGCGACCGGGAGGCCGGCGGTCAGCAGCGCGACAAGGGGAAACTCCCTGGTGGGAACAGCGACCGGCTCGGGCAGGGGAGCTGCTCCCTGGCGCAAGCGAGGTGGCGAGTGAAAGGGGAGAATCGGGACTGGGGGAACAGGAAGGGGTCGGCGGCGTGCAGGAGGCAACGAGGAGATGGGATCGAGGCTGAGCTGCTTCTGTTGCTAGGGCTAGCGGGGGTAGGTGGGCGTCGGGCCGGCCTGGCAAAGGCTGGGCTCCTCCTCTGTCCCTTTTTTCTATTTTTTTAATTTCTTTTACAGCAACTTGCAAAGAAATTAAACAATAGATGTAGTTGGCATTCCAACAAGAGAGATATTTTCCCGGAGCCAGAAAAATATGGAGGATTTAATAAAATTGGTTTGGGGATTTTTACAGAATATAAATTCGGACAAGTTTTGGATTTATATCAAACTTTCCTAAATTATAAACCGTAACCAAACCAACCCCAATTGGTCTACGATTTTAGATGGAAACCCTATACAATGGATATTATTTATGGACTCAACAGAAACATTTATTTGAGAATCTACATCTGCAGCTCAAATAAATGAAAGCAAAGGGAAATAAGAAAGGATCAAGGAGTAGCTAGGAGAAGATAGAAAAAGAAAAAGAACACAACAAGGGAAGAAATCACACCAGAGATGATGGAGATGATGAATGATGCAAGAAGAATGCAACAAACAAAATAAAACACATTGCGACAACGAATTAAAAGGGGAATCTTCTGGAGCGTCGGTGTCGGGCTGTCACAGACGAGCCCGTGCTCAATTTGTAGCATAGCACCAGCGGTGACCTTCCCCTGTTCCGGCCACCGTCGGGCGTAGTAGATCTAGAGGGGGTTGCTCAAAAGAGCCAAGCCCCCCTCTCTGTTAACATTCGATAGCGCAACGCAGTGGAAGTGGTGTGTTTTGGCTTAGCGCAGGTCGTGGGTTCGAGCCCCCGCAGCGCCCCTTTTGCTATATTCTTTTTGTGGCACAGTAGCGCAGGGGGAAAGCTTACCCTGTATCTTTCCTGTGTTCTGTCGAGCCAAGAGATGCAGCATAGTGGTAGTGGTGTTGTGTTGAGTGCAGTAGGGCATGGGTTCGAGTCCCTCTGCCCCCCCCTTTTTATTTTTTGTGTTGTTGTTACTGTTTTCCATTTTTGCTGCTTCTTACCATGTTCTTGGGCTGCAAGTTAGTAGGTGTTTTCTTTTTTTAGATTTTTCCCTTCCTAGAATCTAGAGTGTATGTGATATACATGTATGTGTGCATGTGGGTGTAGTGTTGTGTGCTTGTGCATGAGATCATGTGCCCTAGTGGTGTATGTGTGTATGTGTGGGTAACCCCCAGATAGGTGTGCAAGTGTGCACAATACATGCGGTGTGAGAACATGTGTAGGGGTATTTATACCTCACATTCAGTAGGTTTTCATCCTTGTTTATTTTCCTAGTGTGCATGTGTAGGAATATGTCCATGTGTTGATGTAGATGTGAGCATGTGTAGGTGCTAGTGTGTGTATGCTTGATGTGTGTGAGTGTGTATGGTGATGTGCTATGGCACACATACATGAGGTCTAAACCATCATGTCACCATTTGAGTTGTGAGTGTGTGCAAGGGCATGTGTAGGTGTTGAACTAGTGTGCAACACATATGATATGGCAATATTTGCATCTATGTGATTGCATGTAGTTCTTCCTTTCAACATTGTGTCTATTTGTTCTATGCAAGTACCTAGGTATTATATATGTTTTTGGGGTAGAATCATCCAAGGAATCCATTGGTGAAATCAGTTTTCCCTTTTGGAACACTTTCTGGAGATGTCATTTTTCTGTTTCGTTCTATGTTTAGAGCTTGGTGCCAAGTGGTGTGATGAGCCTAAGAGGGTGATTCCTTGATGTGGCAGTAGTGGGTGAACCCCTCTACAGCATGGTGGTTTTGTTTCATTCTTAGGAGTTTATATGTGCAAATTGTGTCTTGTCAAAGTAGGCATGTGGCTAAAATTGTCAGCTTGGTGAAAATCTGTGATTTTCACTAAGTCTGAGAAACTGCTGTTATTTTCTTCCCTTGTAGTTGTGGTTGCAAAAGTTCATGTGTTGGGAATAAGCCCTTGCAACCAAATAGAGAGTTGGAGATTTTGTGTTTGTCTAGCTCTCTGTCAATTTTCATGCACTTTCACTTCCTGTAGATATTGTTTTGGGGGCTGTCAAAATGCTTCAGAGCATAAACAACATGTGAGAATCTGAGATTTTCACTAAGTCCCTGAAAACTGATATTTTTGTCCAAGTTAGCACTTGTAGATCTTTATGTGTGTAACTCCTTTGTATTATATTTTTGCTCATGCTTGTAGAGATTTTGAATAGCTTTTGCCACATACTTGTTTTGCACAGTTGGATGGCTGTAGGTGCTTTGTATGTTTCTCTCAAACTGCTATGATGCTGTTTATGACAGGTTGCATAGTTTTGTTGTTTTGAAACTTGTGAGTGCATAGTTGGTGGTGTGGTGAGTTTCTTTGCACCACCCCAGCTATACTTGTTTGTTTGGTCATGTGGAAACCTAGGAATACCAGAAGTATGCCATTGGAGAGTGGTTGTGGTAGATTTGATCCGTAGGACTCCATTTCTTGTTTTGTAGATTCCGGTTGATCCGTAGCTCCATTCTCAACGTTCTTTATATGTTTTTGCATCGTTTTCGCGTGAGGCACATGTTTATGTCATCTTCATGCATGTCAAGATAGCTTAGAGTGAAGTTTTTTCCAGAATTTTGTCTTTTCTTCTCATGCATATGCAAGTGACTAGAATAGAGATGCATGCTACATTCTCATCTCATGCATCATGTGTTTGTGGCATCATGTTGTGTTGTTGTTCATTGACTGTTGTTTTAATATTGGGTAGCACCGGGATCTGAGAGCGAGTACGTGGATTCGGGAGAGTACATGCAGGACGAACAAGAGCAGTTCCAAGATGAAGACATCACAGGCAAGATGACCATGACCTTGATACCCTATGTAGCCTTGTTATGCCTAGATTCACGTTTCCTTCGTCATATGCTCGCTGCCTACCAATGAAATAATTGCCTCTTGATATTGCCATGAAAACCAAACACTTTCCCCTCCTAGCTAATATTGAATGGCTAAGTAGGCTTGCTCAGCTTCTAATGTTAGTGTTGCTAGTTGCAGGTGCAATTGTCTCATGTGATAACATGAGTTTTGATATCATTATGTTTAAATCTGTTATTTAATTAATGCACCTATATACTTGGTAAATGACGGAAGGCCTAGCCTCTTGCCGGGTGTTCTGTTCCGTTATTGCCGCCTTAGTTTCCGGCTACCGGTGTTTGATTCCATAACTGATCGCTCCTAACACGTTCGGGGTTGTTATGGGGACCCCCTTGATAAATCGAGTAGTGTTAAGACTTGTCCGGAGGACCCAACATTGGTTTTAATCTGCTAATTACTATATAATAATTTGCATAGGTAATAGCTACCCCGAGGAATTAATCAACAACCTGGGCCAGTGCTCCTCATGAGTGTTGGTCCAAACTAGAGCATCGTGCGGGGCCATCCCAGGGCAACCCGGGAGATTTCTCTCGCCACCGTACGCTTCGCTTATTCGGCGTGTTCTGAGACTGAGATACGGGCTCTTATCGGGGTCGTCGACATGTCGGAAGGTCCTGCTAGTCTTGTCTTACCTTAGTGATATATCTTGCGTATAGGAATCCCGGTGAAGCTTTGGTTCTCCCCAGAGTTGAGGTTTTCCTCTAAGGAATCCGAAGAGATCACGAGATTCGTGATAGAGGATTACTTTGTGGCCCGTGACCGTTTGTGATGAACTAGGTGGAGCACCTCTGCAGGGTTTAATTTTTCGGAAAGCCGTGCCCGCGGTTATGTGGCAACATGGATTACTTGTTAACATCCGGTTATAGATAACTTGAACTAATTCTAATAAAACTGCCAACCGTGTGCGTAACCGTGATTGTCCCCTTTGAAGACCTCTCTTCGATCGGGAACACGGTGGGGTTATGTTTGAGTAAGTAGGTGTTCAGGATCACTTAGTGATCAGCTAGTCTTCGACCGCTAGCATAGACCACCACATCTATAACTTGTTCTTCGTAAGTTAACCACCATAAATGCTTAGGATGCTACAACCTAAACACTGAACCTTCCTCACCTAATAACTTGACTAGTTTCGGTACCAAGGTCATAGATTGCTGAGTTCATGTGGCTCATAGATTACTTCAACACCCCAACAGGTACAGGTACGCCCGACATAGGTGATCCCGATGGCACGCAGCTGGCGTGGCAGTATGATGAGGAGAACGACCGCCTATACGTGAACTATCCTGAAGATTGAGGCGTGGTCGTGATCGTGGGCAAGCATGCGGGATAGCATAGCCTTTTCTTATGTTATGTAGTCCGTAGCGAAACTACCTTGTCTAAATAAATGTGTGGATGTAAACTCTGATATTATCTATGTGAGATGCCAAACGATTCCCTATTTGTCATTCTTAAATTATGTATGTGCTATGTGTATCTTGCTTGCGAAACGCATAGATGCACTTGTTTCCATTTTGGGGCCTTGTTCCCTAAATAGGAAAGGACCGCATCTTAGTCGTTACAGTTTTGTAGCTTCTCCTAGTGTGATTTCCATAAAAGTTCCACCAGAGGCGGAATCCAACATATTTCTAGAAGCAAAATTCAAACGAGCATAGAAAATTTGTATAATCATCCAAAGATTTGGCCATGAGCGGGACAATTTCTAATCATCAATTTCATTCTCTCCCAAGATTGTGCAACATGTTCATGATCTAGCTGCTTAAAATTCATGATATCATTATGGAGAGAGATATTCTTAGCAGGTGGAAAATACTTGGAAATAAAGGCATCTTTACACTTGTTCCATGAATCAATACTTTTTTTGGGTAAAGATGTGTAAGTGCATCTAGTGCCCCTTAGTGATTTTGGTGGTTTGAAGACTTATAGGTTAAGTATCTAATGTGTTTGTGAGTATACACAGGATCTATAAGTCATTGAGGAGTTTGAGATATTTGAAGAATATCGACCCCTAAAAATATATGTCTTCAGTTGAAGAAATTGGCCTGAAGCTGAAGAAATGAATCGCGAGGAATCTACGATGAAATTGATATTCCTCATGAAGATACTGATATTGAGAACTCTGGTGGTTCCTGAAGAAAATAATTCTGAAGAATTTGAAGCATGAAGATTTACACTTTCTGTTTTACTTTCTTCGCATTTGAGTAATAGGAACACTGTACTGTTAAAGGGGGTCAAAGTTACACTATGGAATGAATTTCCTCACGATGCTCAACCCAAGCCGAATCCTACCAAAAGCCTCAAGTGAGGAATATGAGTGACATGAGGACTCTCACAGCTGAGGGTTCTCACCGTTTCGATAACCACGCCAAGTCACTGGTCTTATCCACTCCAACGGTCATATTATTTAAGGGCATTAGCATCAAATCATGTCGGGATGCTCCGAGGCTATAAATAGCCACCCCCACAACCACTAGCTGGTTGGTTGCTCCGTTAGAAACTGACACTTGTCATGAGAGCAACCCAAATTCCTCAAAGTCTTCGAGAGTAATTCATCAGTGAGGAAATACACCACCCACCGAAACCACAAACCAAACCTAGTGATTGAGCATCACTGAAGAAGTTGTTCCTGTGTGGGACTGAAGCCTTTTACCTTTGAGGACTGTGCATGTCACAGCCCAAGTTTGCCTTGCTTGCCATTGCATTTCATGCATGCATTCAAATTGCATTGAATCTGGAAATGGAAGTGATCAAGCCAACTGAGTTGAAATTGACAAAAGGCAATAAAAATATTACCTTAAAAGGAACCAGCAAAATGTTCCAAATAATTGGGAAAATAGTGACAGGGAATAAATTTGTCAAACCAAATTTCTAAGTCACAGGAACATTTTGAAAAAATGATTTTTGATTTGATTAAATAATTGTTTGGAATGGAGTTATTTTGTTTTCTTTTAAATTAAAAGTTTCAAAAATGTTGAAACTATTTTTGTGGCATTGATTATTTTTATTACTGTCACATAATACTATTCTAGGATTTTATAAAATGATTAAATGTTTTATTAAAATATTAAATCAAAATGCCAGAAAGAAAATAAAACAAAAATAGAAAAAAAGGAGAGAGAGAACTAAGCTGTGCTACCTGGTCCAGCCCAGCCCACCAGGGGCACGACTGTCTTCTTCCTCCTGCCAGGAGGAGAAGCAGCTGCGTGTCGACGCGCCGGCGAGCGCGGCCAAGGTCCCTGGCCACCTACTGCTTTCCCGAGCCACGCAGACGGCGGGGATGAGTACCCCGTGCACGCCTCTCCCTTCTCCACCCGTCTCTGGCTTCCGTCCATCTCTCTCTCTCGCCCTCTCCCACCATGGCCGAGCCTGCTTGTCGCCGTCGATCATCGTAGCCGTGGCCACGAGCCCCCTCTAGCCCAGCTGCTGTGCCCCAAAGCCCTGTCGTGCTCCTCCTCATCCCCTGGAAGAAGGAATCAAGCCCGGAGGCCCCCTGTCATCGCCTCGCCGCCATCTTCTCCACCTCCGGCCGCCGGACCTCTTCCGTTGATTCATAGCATATGAAGCAACCCCAAGCTTGCCGTCGACGCCATAAGACTTGCGGTGAGCTCCGGATCCGTTTCCCCCTTGCCTTGCTGTCGTTCCCCTCTCCTAGCACCCCGTGCCACCGAATTCCGAAGATCGTTGCCGCCGGCCATGGCGTCGCCGTGGCCAGTGCCACCTAGGGCCGCTACCGAGCACCTTGCTTTGCTCCCCGCGCTCGCAGGAAACTGTAGCTGGCCTCAGATGCTTTCCCCACGTTCCCTAGCCTCAATCCCGACTAAGCAGAGCTCCAGCCGCCACGCATGCTCGTCGCCGGCACCTTTTCCGGCCACGTGAGCTCCTCCTGATGCCCCTGCCAGATCGGGCGCTTCGACAGCGTCCCGTAGCTGTAACCGCGCTTGATTTGGACCTCTGAAGCGCCATTTAGGTCGTCTCCGACGAGTCCTCCGCCGCGGCTATGGTCGGCGGAGACCACCCTCTGGTGGGGGCCGACGTGGCCACCTTAACCCGCCACTAATCAGGCCTTAGTGCCACTGCCAGAGGGCCCCACGCCTGGTCAAACCCCAATTAGGGGCTGGTCAGCGCGGGGTTTGCCCCTGGGTCACTGACAAGTGGACCCCACGAGTCAGGGTTTGACCTGGACCGGCTGGTTGACCTGCTGACGCAGGGATGACATCAGCCTGACGCAGCAATTAATTTCCTATTATAAAATAATCCAGGAAATTGCTAAAACTTGTAAAAATCATAGAAATTAAAATATAACTCGGATGAAAACAATTTATATATGAAAAAGTATCAGAAAAATCCAAGGAATCTGATTATGGCATTTTCATGCATGGTTGAAAAAGTTAACAACACCAAATAGGAAACATGATGAATAGGGTAAATTTAATAAATAGTTTGGAGTTGGAAATTGATACTTATTTGATTTCCATTTCAATTGTTATGACCAAACATTGGTCAATGCAAATCAGTACCTCGAAATACTAACTCCATACATGTTGGACCAATTTGTTATGAGCATCGGGTCGAATCAACTATACGGGTACTTGGAAAGATACCCGGCTTGACGTGATGTTTGAATCCTAATTGAAACCAACTTCAACTTAAGAAATGATAGCCACATTAGCCATGCCACCTTTCATTTCATGTCCTGAGCATGCATCATAGTGTCGCATTTCCGTGAAGTAATTGTTGTTCTTTCTTGTTTGTCGGTGTTGTTCCCCATCGGTAAACGATGTCTCTGATGATGTGATCGTTGACATTGATGAAGACTCATTGCTATCTTCAGACGTGTCAGGCAAGCAAACCCCCCTTGAGCATATTGAAATAAACCCACTCTCTCGCTCCTGCTCTCTTTTACTGCATTAGGACAAACTCGATTCAACTGTACATGTTATCGGCAGTTGAACCCCTTCCTCTGCATGACCTGATTTTGTCACAGTAAATAGTTGAAACCACTTAGCATGAGTAGCAACTGCTTGAGCCTTGTGGTGCTTACTCATCCATGATTGTTTACAATGCCTACTATGCTTAGAGTCGTGTCGGGTCTGATCCGTCTGGATGATGAATCGGAATGGTTGTGTTCATATCCAACAGTGTGAGAGTAAAGGTGTGAATCTGATTTGCTAAAGGTAGCGATGAGAGGCCATGTAGGAGTACATGGTGGGTTGTCTCATTGGGACCGTCCTTAAGAACTGTGTTCTGTGTGTGTTATCCAAGACAAGATACTACCACACAATGCGATACTTAATTGACCCTCTCATCTTATTAATCGCCTAGATCTCTGTCCAGGAGTTGCAATTAGTTTCTGGTGTTTGTAGGAAAACTGTTGGCGGCCGTGTTTAGCTCTGCCCGACGGGGTAGGCTTCTCTGCGGTAGATACACAGTGGCATGGTGTACCAAGTGGCACCCGGATGGTGGGCTTGGGAACCCTGCGCATCGTTTGGGGCCGTAGAGGAAACCTCGGCCGGACTTCCTTGCGGGTTTAGTCTCAAATAGGCGATAAACCTGGACTAGGGTCTTTTGTGGTTAACGGTCGTGGCCGACACCCATGCCAGTGCTTCCACTTGAAGTTTGCCGAGATGAATGACCTGCATATGGTACTAAGTGGTGGGAGCATGTGTGAAGAAGTATACCCCTGCAGGGTGATTCAATCTGTTCGAATAGTCGCGTCCTCGGATATGGACTACTTGGAAACATTACGTGGTACATAGACAACTTAAATGGATACTCTAAAACATGCAAGATAACTGTGAGTGCTATGGAAGGCCTTCTCGTAGGGAGACGAGAGTGGATCCATAGTGGTGTATTGAATTGGTGAATATGTGGACTCGTGTGCGTTATCCCACCTCAAAGAAAGAACTTGTAGTCGTAGTACAGGTTAGCCAAGAGTCAAAGCTGGCTTGCTGCAATCAAACCCCACAATCCTTTCATTGAAACTTGATGCATATGTAGATAGTTCTGATGTAAGACTTGCTGAGTACCTTTGTACTCACGGTTGCTTTATTTATGTTTTTGCAGACAATAATTAGACTCATTAAAAGGTTCTACGCGATGTGTTCAATGTTGACCGGAATAGCTTGGGAATCCCAAACAGAGGTCTGGCTCCTTTGGTAGGGTCGTAGTAGCTTTTCAGGCTCTTCCAGCCACTTTTAGTAGATGTCTGTACCCAGACATGATTTGCTTCCGCTTGTTGTTTGTATGACTTGAGTGCCGGGTGACGAGACCCCTGTTTGTAATATCACACTATGTTGATTCTTATTAGTCTTTAATAAATGCTTGAGTCATAGAGTTATGTTGTGATGCCATGTTGTATCTACACATATCGTGCATAATGTGTGTATGTTTGAAATGCATTATATGTGTGGGATTCGACACCTAGTTGTGTGCCTTTAGTAGTACTCTTTACAGGGAAATGCCTCTTTGTGCTTCTATCGAGCCCTGTTAGCTTGCTACTGCTCTAGACACATTGATTGACCGGCGTGTATCCTTCTTTGCTGTTGTGTCTGTCCCCTCGGGGAAATGTCCCGCGGTGTAATGGAGTCCTTGTAGCTTGCTACGACTCATCTACACACGCTGATGACCGACACCTGCTTTGCTGGGTAATGTATGCCTGTCCCTGTACGGATGTACCGCTTGGGTTTATAACTAGTCATGTCGACCCAGGTTCTTTGTTGTTTGAACGCTAGCAACATATTCATATAAGTGAGCCAAAATACGCAAACAGTCCAGGCCAAGGTAAGGTGGCAGTCGTGGTGTTTGTCGTGCGTGAGGCCGCAAAGTGATGTGATGTGTTACAGGCTGGGTTCTTATGACCTAGGATCGTGGTCCCGACAACTTTGGTATCAGAGCTTGACTGCCTGTAGGATAACGAAGCGAAACTGGTCGATGTTGAGTCTAGCAACTCTTTAGTTATATAAGGGAATTGTTTGTGGAAGGGAACGTAAGGCTCTTTTTACTCCTTTCCTTGTGTCATTTTTATTCTGAGTCACCCTCTTCTTTATTCTACGGGGTTTAAGAATTAAGCTTTCCCATCTATTCATTAGGATGACGAGTTACTATGTTGAAGACTTATAGAAAGATTGTTGTCTTTCTGGATTAGTGTCTCCATAAGAATTCAATTGTTATGTTGTTAGTTTTCTTGCAGGTTGCCTCATATTTCATGCCCGTACAGCCGTTATGCTGTCCGAGTTTTCCAAAGTTCCCAAATAGTCTGATGAAATTGCAAATTCCCTCATCCTGAGCTAATGTCTTTGGCCAGACAAAGCACAGTAATAATTGTGTTGAGGTACTTTATTACCTCGAAGTTTTGTTGAAGTACTAGGAAAACATGTTACCCCGAAAACTACCTAATAGTCTAGATGTGTGGTATGTCTTCCAGTGTGATAGTTCTGGCCATCATTTTCGAAAAACATCTCGTGATGTTAAATAGCTTGTAGGTACTTTATTTCTAGGTTCCTGAATCCAATGATCATTCTGCTCATCTCTGTTGATAGTGTTGCTAGTTCCTCTAGGATGATTAGTAACCTTGTTGTAGTCCTCAAGGTGCGTGGTATATCATTCTTCCAATACCATGGACCATCTCTATCAAAAGTCCTTCGTGAACTAAAGATCATAATAAGAGTGCTCGTGATGAGTTCTCCACTCCATATTGTGATTCTGCCTATTCCGCCCTTCTGCATGGGTTATCTGGAAGAATTATGTTGAACTCGTTCGACATGTTATTCTATGCATCTACAACTCCTAAAATCATGTGCCTTTGAGTTGCCCTCCTTCTTTGGATTCTGACCTTCATCTATGAGAGGATAGTTAAGAGTAGTTGTGCATCCATGTCATCGATGCCTATTATTCTTTTTGTCTATCAAGTTGTTCTATTCTCAAATGACTGGGAGAAGCAAACTCCAGTACCACATCCATTTCTTGGATTGGGTCAAAGTAGTTGTAATCCTCAGATGAAAGTGCCAATCTGGGTTTTGTTCTGTTCTATCTTGGAGTATTATCTTCTTTTGTCAAGAATGTCGTGAGAATTGCACCATCTCTTATGAGCTCTTGATGTAGTCATACTTTTCGCTATCATTGTTCATTCCTCAGTTTTCGTGTTGGTTGTAACCGGAATATCGACAAGTGAACCATGATGTGTGAAATGAATACTCCTAGCAATGCCATTGTTTAGTAGTTAATGGACAATAGTTTCACTCTTATGGTGATGGTGATTGAATCGTCATCCTAAGATTGAGTGTGCTACCTAGTCCATGTTTCATGGTGCACTTTTCGATCGATGAGTTAGGATTTTGTCAATCCCTCGTTCTATTGATCACATCATCTTGCCCTGAAAAGCGAGATTGTTCCTGAGCTTAATTGAATATCGGTGGTTCGTGATTTTCTGAATATCTTCTCGGAAGTATTACCAGGTTGTTTCCTGACTGTTATGATAGAGCTCGTGATCAAGTTGGTTTTTCTATAAACCAACCCCTTCTCCAAGAATCCGTATTGGATACCCCGAGCTAGTTGGTTAAGCTAAACAACAACTTGGAGAGTTGGAAGATAAAAGCTTCGCCTAAACTCAGCTCATTTAAAAGGGATATCTTTCTATTGTGTGAGTGTGAAGAAAGTTGATATTTTCATCGGTTGATTCGTGTGATCAATTGTTGCATATATTATTTTTCAATTTTGATTTGAGCATGGGCTATCGTCAAATCAAACTCAGAACCAAAGATTTTCGTAGCGGTGTTTTACTCATTGATTTCTCTGAGCATACACCATTATATTCTTTGATCTGACCAATGCTATTATCTTGCTCACATATTTTTGGAAATCCATTTATATGGGTATCGTGATGAATTGTTGTTGAGCCCATCGGCAACATTCTAATTTGTTCCATGATCTATGTTGGACATTAAGCTAGTGCTGGAAACTTTGTAGACATTGTCTTCGTGTCTCGTGCACGAGGTATATGTTAGGTGTAAGAAGTGAATTCCTCAAATTCATGTGCATCTGATGCAAGTTGCCGCCGTGAGTTCGAGAAAAGTTAATTTGTTTCTTCGGAATCATCCCAAGTCAATCATGCACGTGCGAAGTATTCTATGGTTTTATAGACTGATCATCTTCACTCCATATGTATCTTCTAGCACACCAAGCCACTGATTGATTTGTTCAAGGAAAAGAAGGTAAGTGCCATTCCTAAAGGTACCAGACGGACTTGCACATGGCTTCGTTATCCGCCATGATGGTTCCCATCCAGAACTCGGTAGTGTTTTGTTGTAAGACTTTTGATGTGTTCACAGTTGTCTTGGGCAGTGTGTCCACGTGGGTCTTGCGATGCAGCTCATGTTTTGGAGTTGTATTTCGTAGTTCATTTCCTGAGAATCTCGCAACGATATCTCGTCGATTTGTGTTGCAAAATTTCTTTTCGGACATGCTGAGTCTGAAGCATCGTGGCACCAACCGGAGCTGAATCTCAGGCAGTTATAATGGTTGGAACTTCCCCAAGAATTATAATATTGGTCTCTATGTAACCCGGTAAAGTGGTGAAATGGCTAACACACCTAGCCGGAAGACTTGATATTATAATATCTTGTATCAGCAATCTTAGCCATCTCCCCGTGAGGTTTTGTATGACCTATTTTATAAGTTGTTCCTCATGGATCCCCTTTGAGCCCGAAGTCCGATCTATATTTGATGTGCTAGATATAAAGCATGACTTATAATTGGGTTGTGCTAGTACATCAAGGAGAACATTAGAAGCGGAGTGCTAAATGTCTCTCGGTCGATCAACCAGATTTCGTTCCCTTGGCACAGCTAAGGTAAAATCTGAGGAAGTGTTGTCTTCCTTTGCATCTGCATCCTCCATCACTGTTCATCATGGTAGTATGTTTTGTCACCAGGATCCTTGGCAAGGATGTTGGTAAACCTTGATGAATATGGAAATGCTCAAGTTCTTGAGAGCACGCTCAGACACTAGGTTATATCCTCGGTAATATTTGGAATGTGCCATCCGATCGCCGAGTTGTTCTATAACCCTAGTTTCTTTCCAACCTGAGTATGCCATTCTTTCAAATTCCTTCAAATAATCATTTGTGAATTGCCTTACCCTGGTATGAAGAGTTTCAATGATCTTAGGATCAAAAGTAATTCTTTTTGCCACTTAAGGGGAATAACTCTAAGAGTCACCTTCCTAAGGTGCCCCGTTGTGGTATGAAGAGAAAACTAATCCTCGCTACTTTGAAACCTCGCCAGCATTTGTTTTAAGCCTAGATTTGTTGCCTACCCATTGAACCTCTGTCATATGTATCATTTCCTCGTCCGTGTTATGTGTGTTGTGTCTCAGCTCAAGGGACGTTCCTATGTCTCATTCTATGAGTTGATCTTGAGTTGCTCGATCTTCGAGGAGATTGAATCTTAGGTCATCTTCCTGTTCTTTTATTGTCAAGCTAGATGAAAACATCAAGGACAAAGATGTCAAGATCAACATGGTGCGATGAATCAACGTCCCCGGGACGAGCAAATGGATCTTGAAGATTGTGGTAGTTTAGTGCCCTATTTCTCTTCCTGACTACGCCCGAATCTCGGGACGAGATTCTTGTTTAGTGGGGGTGAGTTGTCATAGCCCAAGTTTGCCTTGCTTGCCATTGCATTTCATGCATGCATTCAAATTGCATTGAATCTGGAAATGGAAGTGATCAAGCCAAATGAGTTGAAATTGACAATAGGCAATAAAAATATTACCTTAAAAGGAACCAGCAAAATGTTCCAAATAATTGGGAAAATAGTGACAGGGAATAAATTTGTCAAACAAAATTTCTAAGTCACAGGAACATTTTGAAAATGATTTTTGATTTGATTAAATAACTATTTGGAATGGAGTTATTTTGTTTTCTTTTAAATTAAAAGTTTCAAAAATGTTGAAACTATTTTTGTGGCATTGATTATTTTTATTACTGTCACATAATACTATTCTAGGATTTTACAAAATGACTAAATGTTTTATTAAAATCCTAAATCTAAATGCCAGAAAGAAAATAAAACAAAAATAGAAAAAAAGGAGAGAGAGAACTAACCTGTGCTACCTGGTCCAGCGCAGCCCACCAGGGGCATGGCTGTCTTCTTCCTCCTGCCAGGAGGAGAAGCAGCTGCGTGCCGACGCGCCGGCGAGCGCGGCCACGTTCCCTGGCCACCTCCTGCTTGCCCGAGCCATGGAGACGGCGGGGATGAGTAACCCGTGCACGCCACTCCCTTCTCCACCCCTCTCTGGCTTCCGTCCATCTCTCTCTCGCCCTCTCCCACCAGGGCCGAGCCTGCTTGTCGCCGTCGATCATCGTAGCCGTGGCCACGAGCCCCCTCTAGCCCAGCTGCTATGCCCCAAAGCCCTGTCGTGCTCCTCCTCGTCCCCTGGAAGAAGGAATCAAGCCCGGAGGCCCCCTGTCATCGCCTCGCCGCCATCTTCTCCACCTCCGGCCACCGGACCTCTTCCGTCGATTCGCAGCATATGAAGCAACCCCAAGCTTGCCGTCGACGCCATAAGACTTGCAGTGAGCTCCGGATCCGTTTCCCCCTTGCCTTGCTGTCATTCCCCTCTCCTAGCACCCCATGCCACCGGAGTCCGAAGATCGTTGCCGCCGGCCATGGCCTCGCCGTGGCCAGTGCCACCTAGGGCCGCTACCGAGCACCTTGCTTTGCTCCCCGCGCTCGCAGGAAGCTGTAGCTGGCCTCAGAAGCTTTCCCCATGTTCCCTAGCCTCAATCCCGACTAAGCAGAGCTCCAGCCGCCGCGCACGCTCGTCGCCGGCACCTTTTCCGGCCACTTGAGCTCCTCCTGATGCCCCTGCCAGATCGGGCGCTTCGACAGCGTCCCGTAGCTGCAAACCGCGCTTGATTTGGACCTCTGTAGCGCCATTTAGGTCATCTCTGGTGAGTCCTCCGCCGCGGCTATGGTCGCCGGCGACCACCCTCCGGTGGGGGCCGACGTGGCCACCTTAACCCGTCACTAATCAGGCCTTAGTGCCACTGCCAGAGGGCCCCACGCCTGGTCAAACCCCAATTAGGGGCTGGTCAGCGCAGGGTTAGCCCCTGGGTCACTGACCAGTGGACCCCACTGGTCAGGGTTTGACCTGGACCGGCTGGTTGACCTGCTGACGCAGGGATGACATCAGCCTGACGCAGTAATTAATTTCCTATTATAAAACAATCCAGGAAATTGCTAAAACTTGTAAAAATCATAGAAATTAAAATATAACTCGGATGAAAATAATTTATATATGAAAAAGTATCAGAAAAATCCAAGGAATCTGATTATGGCATTTTCATGCATGTTTCAAAAAGTTAACAACACCAAATAGGCAAAATGATGAATAGGTTAAATTCAATAAATAGTTTGGAGTTGGAAATTGATACTTATTTGATTTCCACTTCAATTGTTATGACCAAACATTGGTCAGTGCAAATAAGTACCTCAAAATACTAACTCCATACATGTTGGAACAATTTGTTATGAGCATCAGGTCAAATCAATTATATGGGTACTTGGAAAGATACCCGGCTTGACGTGATGTTTGAATCCTACTTCAAACCAACTTCAACTTAAGAAATGATAGCCACATTAGCCATGCCACCTTTGATTTCATGTCCTGAGCATGCATCATAGTGTTGCATTTCTGTGAAGTAATTGTTGTTCTTTCTTGTTTGTCGGTGTTGTTCCCCCTCGGTAAACGATGTCTCCGACGATGTGATCGTTGACATTGATGAAGACTCATTGCTATCTTCAAACGTGTCAGGCAAGCAAACCCCCCTTGAGCATATTGAAATAAACCCACTCTCTCGCTCCTGCTCTCTTTTACTGCATTAGGACAAACTCGATTCAACTGTACATGTTATCGGTAGTTGAACCCACTCCTCTGCATGACTTGATTTTGTCACAGTAAATAGTTGAAACCACTTAGCATGAGTAGTAACTGCTTGAGCCTTGTGGTGCTTACTCATCCATGATTGTTTACAATGCCTGCTATGCTTAGAGTCGTGTCGGGTCTGATCCGTCTGGATGATGAATCGGAATGGTTGTGTCCATATCCTATAGTGTGAGAGTAAAGGTGTGAATCTGATTTGGTAAAGGTAGCGATGAGAGGCCATGTAGGAGTCTGATTGGGACCGTCCTTAAGAACTGAGTTCTGTGTGTGTTATCCAAGACAAGATACTACAACACATTGGGATACTTAATTGACCCTCTCGTCTTATTAATCTCCTAGATCTCTGTCCAGGAGTTGCAATTAGTTTCTGGTGTTTGTAGGAAAAGTGTTGGCGGCCGTGTTTAGCTGTGCCCGACGGGGTAGGCTTTTCTGCGGTAGATACACAGTGGCACGGTGTACCACGTGGCACCCGGATGGTGGGCTTGGGAACCCTGCGCGCATCGTTTGGGGCCGTAAAGGAAACATCGGTCGGACTTCCTTGCGGGTTCAGTCTCAAATAGGCCATAAACCTGGACTAGGGTCTTCTGTGGTTAACGGTTGTGGCCGACACCCACGCCAGTGCTTCCGCTTGAAGGTTGCCGAGATGCATGACGTGCATATGGTGCTAAGTGGTGGGAGCATGTGTGAAGAAGTATACCCCTGTAGGGTGATTCAATCTGTTCGAATAGCCGTGTCCTCGGATATGGACTACTTGGAAACATTACGTGGTACATAGACAACTTAAATGGATACTCTAAAACTTCCAAGATAAGTGTGAGTGCTATGGAAGGCCTTCTCGTAGGGAGACGAGAGTGGATCCATAGTGGTGTATTGGATTGGTGAATATGTGGACTCATGTGCGTTATCCCACCTCAAAGAAAGAACTTGTAGTCGTAGTACAGGTTAGCCAAGAGTCAAAGCTGGCTTGCTGCAATCAAACCACACAATCCTGTCATTGAAACTTGATGCATATGTAGATAGTTCTGATGTAAGACTTGCTGAGTACCTTTGTACTCATGGTTGCTTTATTTATGTTTTTGCAGAGAAGACTTAGACTCATTAAAAGGTTCTACGCGATGTGTTCAATGTTGACCGGAATAGCTTGGGAATCCCAGACAGAGGTCTGGCTCCTTTGGTAGGGTCGTAGTAGCTTTTCAGGCTCTTGCAGCCACTTTTAGTAGATGTCTGTTCCCAGACATGATTTGCTTCCGCTTGTTGTTTGTATGACTTGAGTGTCGGGTCACGAGACCCCTGTTTGTAATATCACACTATGTTGATTCTTATGAGTCTTTAATAAATGCTTGAGTCATAGAGTTATGTTGTGATGCCATGTTGTATCTACACATATCGTGCATAATGTGTGTATGTTTGAAATGCATTATATGTGTGGGATTCGACACCTAGTTGTGTGCCTTTAGTAGTACTCTTTACAGGGAAATGCCTCTTTGTGCTTCTATCGAGCCCTGGTAGCTTGCTACTGCTCTAGACACATTGATTGACCGGTGCGTATCCTTCTTTGCTGTTGTGTGTGTCCCCTCGGGGAAATATCGCGCGGTGTAATGAAGTCCTTGTAGCTTGCTACGACTCGTCTACACACGCTGATGAGCGACACCTACTTTGCTGGGTTATGTATTCCTGTCCATGTACGGAAGTACCGCTTGGGTTTATAACTAGTCATGTCGACCCGGGTTCTTTGTCGTTTGAACGCTAGCAACATATTCATATACGTGGGCCAAAAGACGCAAATGGTCCCGGCGAAGGTAAGGTGGTAGCCGTGGTGTTTACCGTGCGTGAGGCCGCAAAGTGATGTGATGTGTTACAGGCTGGGTTCTTATGACCTAGGATCAGGGTCCCGACAGTGCATCCTCCAGACAGTTAGGCGTCATGGTCTAGAGCAATCCAGCAGTCAATTGTGGATCGTCGGGTGACCAAATTTGTGAGGGTTTGGAAGTCTGCCCTGAAGACTTACCACGAGTGTTGGGCGAGGACTGTGTGTCCTTAGCTCAAGGAGAATACGGTAGGAACTATGTGTCCCGGGACTGGGTGTCCTTTGGTTTCAATAGCAAGCCGCTCCAAACCAGATGTACAACTGTCACAGCAGTTGGAACTGGGTCATCAACAACTGTCTTCACTGAGAAACGGGTTCTAATTCCTCAACTCTTTACTTTCCTTGTATTGTGTGTTGATGACTTTCACTGTGACTGTTTGAAGAATTTGCTGAAGACTTTCTCTGAATTTCCTCAACCCCAAATTCTTCACGATAGTTAATCATCATCTGTATTCCGCGTGCCTGCTTACTGTGCAATTTGTTTTCACATTCTTCACTCTGAAATACTGTTGTTGTGAACGTTTGCACGTCTGATCCTTTATTGTTTCCGCTGTAAGTTAGTCATCAGTGAGGAATTTCCTCAAAAGGAATTTCCTCAGTGATGAAATTCTAAAAATATCCTATTCACCCCTCCTCTAGTGGATATAACGCACTTTCAATTGGTATCAGAGCAAGGTACTCCCTTGTTCTGTGTGATTTTGGTTTAACCACCTGGAGTTTTAGTTTTGTCGACTGCACGCATGTTAAGGTGACTGCAGCATGTCCTACCTACGAAGGAAAGAACTTTCCCTTCTGGAAGAACAAAATGCAAATGCATCTACAAGCTATTGATAATGATCTCTGGTATATTGTGGAAAATGGCGTCCCCATCATCTCTGCCAGTGACACTGCCGCTGATGTGAAGCAATTCAAGAAACTGGATTCTCAAGCGAAGAACATCATCTGTGGCCATCTGAGCCCAGGCCAGTTTGGAAGAGTAAGTGCTTTGGGCTCTGCAACACTGATCTGGGAGAGACTGTGCAAGGTAAATGAAGGAGTATCAACCCAGCGTGACTCTCGTGTTGATATTCTTCGCAATCTCTTCAATCGCTTCAAGAGACATGACAATGAAAGCTGCCAAGACACCTTTGATCGCCTCACTGACATATCAAATGAACTGCAAGCACTGGGAGCTCGAGACATCACTGATCACGAAGTTGTGAAGAAACTGCTGAGATCTTTGGATTCTTCATTTGACACTTTAGTTCTGATGATTCAAGAAAGACCAGACTACAAGATGCTGGATCCAGCTGATATACTTGAAAGGCTAAATACTCATGAATTCCAGCTAGAAGAAAAGAGAGATCTATATGGACAAAGCTATTCCAGACCACGTGCACTGAAGGCTAGAGCAATTTCCTCATCGGAAGAAGAAGACACAGATGGCAGCATTTGTGACCCTGAAGAATTTGGACAGGAGCTTGCAATGCTCGTGAGGAAATTCCAGAGATTTACACGACGTGGTCAGTTCGGTAAATCTTCAAGAAGAGACATGAGGAAATCACAATCTTCATCTGAGGACTACAAGAAACGAACCTGTCACAAGTGCAAGAAATCAGGTCATTACATTGCTGATTGTCCCCGTTGGGGAAAGGAATCAAAGAAGAAGAAATACAAGGATGACAGTTCTGATGACTCGAAGAAGAAGAAGAAATCTTCAAAATCCTCATCTTCAAAGCCCTCATCACACAAGAAGACTAGTTTCAGAAAGGCTCGGGCACTTATTGGCAAGGAAATGGACTCCGAGGCAGAATCAGTGGAAGGTGATGAAGAAGAAGGTTCTGAAGAAGACTCAGAATCTGGACAGGCTGGTCTTGCACTAGCAACCACTTTCATCAGCAAGTCAATCTTCAATCTTGAAGAAAATGAATGCACCATCCATACTGATGACTATGTTGATGACTTCGCTCCAACCTATTGCTTCATGGCAAAGGGTTCGAAGGTACCAAATAATGCCTCCTCCTCTGATTCAAGTGACTGTGGACCTAATGATTATAAGAAACCCAGTTACAGTAAACTTGCTATCATTGCCACTAAACAACAAACTGCTCTGGAAAAGCTTCAGAAACTGCTAGACAAAAGTGATGATCTGTTGAATGACGAAATGAACCTTACCCAAATCCTCACTGATGACATGAAAAGTCTTCAGTCTAGATTTGATGATCTTCAGGATCGTTATGATACACTCCTCACTGATCATGAGAAGCTTTCCTATGAATTTCTTCAAAGGAAGCTTGATCTTGAGAAGCTGAGGATGTCTCATGATGATCTTCGTATGGAAAATGATTCATTACTAGCTCAACAGATCAGCGCTAGTCAAGTTGAATTTATTCCTCCATGTCTTAAATGCATTGAACGCGAAACTGCTAATTCCTCACAAGAATCATCAAATGCTACCATTGCTACAAATTCTTCAACTGCACCTGTTGTGTCTATTTCCTCACTTGAGGAACACACAAATGTTATTGATGAAAATGCATGGTTGAAGGAATTGTACGTGACAGGCATGTACAAAAGCCTCAAAGGACATCAAACCCTTTGTGATGTGCTTAAAAAGCAGATCTTGAATAGGAACCCGAGGAAAGAAGGAATTGCCTTTGAGAGGAAATTAAATGCTGATGGGTCTTATTGGAAACCTGAGCAGTATCCCAAAACCTCGTGGGTTGCTGCTACTGGGCCTCCTTTTGATCCCTCTAATCTAACTAGCTTTTCATGTGAATTATCCTATTCCTCGGATGAATCATTTGATTCCAACTATAAACTGTTCAAAATTCAATCTGGTGAAGTATTTGCTCGATATGTTGGAACAAACTGCAGGAATGGCCCTCCTCTAAGGAAAATCTGGGTTCCCAAAAGCTGTCTTGAAAATCTTCAGGTGAATGTCCTCATGACACCACCATTGAAGAATCTGAACCCGAGATCAAATTCCTCAGGAGGACCAAAATCTTCAAGAGGATCAAAATCCTCAACTGGTCAAAACTATGCTCGTACCCATGCTTATGCTTCTAACATGCAGGGAAACTACAAGGAATATGAATATGAGCGTTACTCCTCAAATCATTATGTTCATAAATCCTCAAACCAGTTCTCTGCATATTCATATGAGTACTTTAACCCCCCTACTGTTAAGAGAAGTGCATTGGCTTCAATGCCACCTTTCTCATATGGTGCTCGCAGGATGATGAACACTTTGCCACCCCTTCAGATGTGGGTGGTGAAGAAATTGAACTAATCACTTCTGCACGTCAGGTCTCCAGATGAAAATCATCATCTGAAGAATTTGCCGGAGACCTGAGGAAATGCTTGATAGGACACAAGCTAATGATTGATGAAATAGAAATATTTCACACGTCCTTACATTTCTGTTATGATGAAATTACTGATCTGATGAAATTAGTATCATATTCTTCAAATATGAAGCATATGAGATGGTAAGCTGTACTAATTCATCTGCAGGATGACAAACCCAAGAATGCTAAGTGGGTTCTTGATAGTGGCTGCACACATCACATGACTGGTTATAAAAGATTATTGATGAATATGCCACTAACTCCATCACCTCTGAAGCAAATCACATATGCTGACAAAGGTAAAAGCAAGGTATTGGGACTTGGCAAAGTTGTTATTTCCAAGGATAGGCACATGGACAAAGTGATGCTTGTTGAATCCCTTGATTTTAACCTCATGTCAGTCTCGATGCTTTGTGATCTTGATATGATTGTCATCTTTGGTAGATATAGATGTGTAGTCATCATGGAATCTGACAGATCCAAAGTCTTCGAAGGTGTAAGAAAAGGGGATTTGTACATTGCTGATTTTTCTACAGGTCCTCAACCAGCCACTTGCTTACTAGCAAAAACCTTAGAAGGATGGATGTGGCACCGAATACTAGGTCATGCAGGCATGAGGAATTTGCACACGCTCGCGAAGAAGAAGCATGTCATCGGCATCGAATCAGTAAAATTCCTCAAGGATCATCTCTGTGGTGCTTGTGAATCTGGGAAAATGACCAGATCCAAGCATCCCTCTAAAACCATCATGACCACTACACGTCCATTCGAATTGCTTCATATGGATTTATTTGGACCTACTCACTATGCCACACTAACCAATGCAGCATCTTTATATGGCTTCATCATAGTTGATGATTATTCGAGATATACTTGGGTGCATATCATAGTGTATAAAACTGAAGTGCAGGAAATCTTCAAACGATTTTCTTCAAGGGCCTCGACGAACTTTGGCATCAAGATCAAACATATCAGGAGTGATAATGGAACCGAGTTCAAAAACGCTGGTCTTGATGATTATCTTGATGAACTTGGTATTACTCACGAATTGTCTGCTCCTTATACTCCTCAGCAGAATGGTGTCGTCGAAAGGAAGAACAGGACTCTGGTTGAAATGGCTAGAAGTATGCTTGAAGAATATCAGACTCCTCGTCGTTTTTGGCCTGAAATAATCAACACTGCATGTCATATCATCAACAGGGTATATCTTCACCAATTCCTCAAGAAAACCTCATATGAACTCCTCACTGACAAGAAACCCAATGTAAGTTATTTCAAAGTCTTCGGTGCAAAATGCTGGATTAGAGATCCTCACCATAGCTCAAAATTTGCACCTAAGGCACATGAAGGTTTTATGCTCGGTTATGGAAAGGACTCGCACACTTACAGAGTCTTCAACAACTATCACAACAAAGTTGTTGAGACTGTAGATGTGAGGTTCGATGAAACTAATGGCTCGCAAAGAGAGAAATTGCCTTCTGATCCAGATAAGCTGTCTCCCGAGGAAGCAATAAAGCTTAAGCCTACTGAAGACATTGTTCCCACTCAGGAAATTGGTGAAGAAACGATCCCCATCGCTGACAAAAACCAAGAAGATGCTCCTGAGGAAATTGCACCAGCACCACCTCCTCAGCCCAGACAAAATCCTCAACCAGCTCATCCGAGGATTGCAAACGAAGTAGAACTTGACAAAATCCTCAATGACATCAACGCGCCAGGTCCTCTCACTCGCTCAAAAGCTTCACACTTAGTTAACTGTTGTGGGCACTTTTCTTTTGTATCCATCATAGAACCCTCAAAAGTTGCTGAGGCTTTTCTGGAACCGGAGTGGATCCAAGCTATGCAAGACGAACTTCTTCAATTCAAGTTGAATGACGTATGGGAGCTCGTCAAACGACCATATCCTCGCAAGCACAACATCATCGACACTAAGTGGATTTTTCGAAACAAGCAAGATGAGGACGGTCAAGTGGTGAGGAACAAGGCACGACTTGTAGCCCAAGGCTACACCCAGGTCGAAGGAGTAGATTTCGATGAAACTTTTGCACCTGTTGCTAGAGTTGAAGCTATTCGAATATTACTTGCTTATGCTAATCATCATAACATCACCTTATATCAAATGGATGTGAAAAGTGCATTCCTCAATGGTAAGCTTGAGGAATAAGTATATGTTGCTCAGCCTCCAGGTTTTGAGGATCCAAAGTATCCAGACAAAGTCTTCAGACTCAAAAAGGCTCTGTATGGCCTCAAGCAAGCCCCTCGGGCATGGTATGATACATTGAAGGAATTCCTCAAGAAGAAAGGCTTCAAACCTGGTTCACTCGATCCAACTCTTTTCACAAAATCCTATGATAATGAGTTGTTTGTATGTCAAATATATGTCGATGATATCATATTTGGCTGTACTGACAAAAGATACAGTGATGAATTTGCCTACATGATGAGTGAAGAATATCAGATGTCCATGATGGGGGAGCTGAAAATCTTCTTAGGTCTTCAAATTCGTCAACAAAGCAATGGAATCTTCATACCACAGGAGAAATACCTCAAGGATGTTCTGAGGAAATTCGACATGCACGAATGCAAAGGTGCCAAGACTCCGATGCCTACCAACGGCCACCTCGGCACTTATGAAAATGGTAAAGATTTCGATCAGCAGGTATACCGTTCTATGATTGGCTCTTTATTGTATCTATGTGCATCTAGGCCAGATATAATGCTTAGTGTTTGCATGTGTGCACGTTTTCAAGCAAAACCGAAGGAATCACACCATAAGGCTGTGAAACATATTCTTCGATACTTAGCTCACACACCAACACTAGGATTATGGTATCCCAAGGGCTCCAATCTTCATCTGGTAGGGTATTCTGATTCTGACTATGCTGGTGGCCGTGTGGATCGCAAGTCAACTTCTGGCACATGCCATTTCCTCGCAAGATCACTAGTTTTCTGGTCCTCAAAGAAGCAGAACTGCGTATCACTCTCCACTGCTGAAGCTGAGTACATTGCTGCTGGTTCTTGCTGTGCTGAATTGCTATGGATGAAGCAAACCCTCAAAGACTACGGCATCAACATGAAGAATGTGCCTCTCTACTGTGATAATGAGAGTGCTATCAAGATTGCATACAACCCAGTACAACACTCGAAGACCAAGCACATCCAGATTCGTCATCATTTTCTTCGGGACCATGTCCTCAAGGGCAATATCATCATCGACCATGTGAAGACTGATGATCAACTGGTAGATATCTTCACTAAGCCCTTGGATGAGAAAAGGTTTTGCAAGTTGCGGTGTGAGCTAAATATCTTAGAATCTTCAAATGTTTTGTAAAAACAAGCACACATCCTAACACTTATGCAAAGTTGATGACTTAGATGTGCAACACATGATGAATCGATTTTCTTCAACTGATGAAGAATGTCACTCTGAATGTGAAGAAATTAACGAAGAAATTGATTCTCAGGGCCCTACGACAATTGTACGCGGCGTCTGTAATCAACATTCTTATATGGTGGGTAACGCCATCGCCCAATGTGAAATTCCTCAAGTTGATTTTCTTCAAATGATTAATTTCCTCACAATGCGTTTTTCTTCAAAACAATTGTTCTTCATTATGATGATTTATTACAAAATCTTCAAAAACACTTGATGACTTTCATTTGACTAGATAGACTGTGATTTCTAGTCCTCAACAGCATTCACTTATTGCTATTTCTTCAAGTTGATGTTTCTGCTAAGTGAATGTGATCGGACCCTACTTTCCCTCTATGCTATACTTATCCAGTCTATTCAATTCTTCATATGCGTTCTACTTGGAACTTTGTTCAAAATCCTCACTGCGTCCTTGTCAGCTGATGATTTTGTAACGAAAATCCTCAAATCTTCAAAAATTGTTTCTTTAAAGACACAGTAACTGAACCCCCACTTCCCACGATCGGATAACCATGATCTCCACTATCTCCACCGCATCGTACGGGAGCTACACGTGTCTTGCGGAGACGTAGAGGCAGGGGCTATTTGGTCCGACATTCTCGCGCCAATAGTAACTTTTGGCTATAAATATGTCCTTATCCCCCTCGGCATCCTCTTCTTTGCCTCATCGCTCTCCTGCCACAGCACACTCCACCGAACCCTAGCGCCACCGCTGGTAGTCTCGTCGTCGGTGAGTTAGAGCTTCACTGCCTCGACTTCTCCGTCGCCGGAACCACGCCGGAGTCGGACCATCTTCGTCCGCCGCCGCCATAGACGTCCTCTGTCGCTGAGTTAGGGTGCATTGGACACTCGAACGAAGAGCCTCTCGAACACACAACTTTCTGTGTTCTTCGTGCGCACCTGCCAGGGTAAATACATCCCATTTTTACAGCAAGATTAGATCTAAAATTTTACATCTTCCATGTGAAATCTGTTTTTCCTCAAGATACAATGCACACTTGATTCCTCAAATACTACCTATCACCACAATCATTGATGAACTATGCTAAGCATCTAAGATTTCCACGAGATTCCTCAGTTGTGCGAATTTTCGGATCTGTACAACTCTAGAACCCAAGAACGGTATGCTTAGGCAAATTCCTCAACCACCTGGTTATATTCCTCAAACTGTCAAACTTTTTCATTTTCTTCCAATCTGAGAACGCATATGACTTCTCCAAATTCCTCGCAACTATACTCTGTTCACAGGTACACACATGTCAGCTGATGAATCTCTTGGTTCTCATCACATTAACTCATTTGCAGCGTTTCTGGAAGAAACTCTTCAAGGCTCATCAGAATCCTCTAGAGTTCAAAATCATCAGCAAAATCCTCAACTGAGGAAAATGGAGGAAGACAGAAAACAGAAGGGAGGAAAGAAACTTGAGCAAAACACAGCTGCTGATATCCCTGAGGACATTTACTTGGACTATTGTACGCCTGATGAAAATGAGACAATGTCCAAGAGAAAGATACGGCTGCAGAAGATTGAACGCCGATGGGCGAAGGAATGGAAGGAGTACAGTTTTGTGACTCCTAAATATGCGAAGAAATTCGCTTTGAAGCCTCCTGGCAGAAGGGACCCACTTGAGGATCATCAAGTAGCACATCCCTCAAGCCTCATGACAATTGATGACTATCCACATGAGAAAGAAAAGCATCTGGCCAAGCTCAAGAGGCAGGCAGAAGCTGCAGTGAGGAAATTTAATGAATCCTCAGCTGCAGAAACCTCAGGCTCAGAAATTCCTCAAATGCAGTCTGTGCCATCAAAGCCAAGGGCTCCAAAGCCTCAAGAGAAGTCTGCTCAGGCTTCTATCACAAAACCCTCAGCACCAAAACCCTCATTACCAAAACCTTCAACACCAAAACCATCAGCGCCAAAACCCTCAGTACCAATCTCCTCAGCATCAAAATCCTCAGCTCCACCTCCAAAGCCTCAAGAGAGACCAGTACAGAAGCATGTCGTGAAGCCTACGACCGCCAGCTCCAGCTCCTCACTCCCAGCTGCAACTAGCTCGGAGACAAAGTCTTCAACACCTCCTGTGAAGACTTTGGCAACTGCTGAACGTGCACCTCTGCCCAGCCCCAGCAAAATCATCGCAGTCCCGTCTGCATCAAAGGGAAGTGATGAATATGATGATGAAACACTGCAAGCCATCATCAGAAACAAGCAAGAAAGAGTAGCTCAATCATCAGGCAGTGCTATTCCTCTGGCCATGGACCCCAAGGTCCTCCTTGACTACATCAATATCTGCTATGAGGACCCAAACACTCCTATTGATGATTTGAAGCTTCCCACTGGCATCAGCCACATGGTGGCCACTTTCATAAATGAAGCCAAGTGGAAAGAACAGCAGGCCAGGAAGGCAAAGGTTTCAAAGATCAAAAAGGAAAAATTCCTCAGGCAGAATCTCCTCAAATTGACTCCTGATGCACTGGTGACAACACAGGCAGAGCTGCAGAAATTGACTCACAAGTACGCCGAGCTATCAGATCGCAAAAGCCTCAAGAGAAATTTCATCAAACTGGCCACTACTGTTGTTGATGACTACAACAAGAGAACTGCACCCCCAGCACCAACTCCTCGGCCCTTGGTTGAGGAGCCAGCAGATGCATCTCCTCATGAGGAGGAAACTCCTCAAGCTGAGGAAGAACACCAAGAGCGCCGTGTTGATGAACCGGCCATTGAAGAAATCATCACGGAAACTCCAACTGATGAAATTGTTGCCGCTGATGAGACTGCTCCTGATCCAGCTGCTTCATCAAAGCAGGCTGATGACTCTGTTCCAGCTGGTTCCTCACTATCAGCTGAAGAAGCTGAAGAGAGAACACCTTCACCAAAAGCTTCAAAGGTGAAGAAAATAATTCCGTCTGCATCAGACGTGAAGAAAACAAGGGCTGCTGAAAAGGAAGCCAAGAAGAGAAAAGCCGCCTCAGCAGTAGAAGAGACAGAGGCAAAGCGCCTCAAAGAAATTGAAGAAACTGCTCCTCTGGACCCGGTGCCTCTCAATGTCGCCCCTTCCTATGAAATGGTCGTCGTTGATGAACAAGCTACGAAGGAAGATGAGGAAATGAAGAATTTCGCCCGTGAAGAACACACTGATGAGGAAATTCAGATTGACGACAATCCTCAACCTCTTATTCCTCAGACAGAACCTGCTCAAGCATCAGCTGCACCAGCTGATGAAACTGCTTCTGCCACAAAGCCAACTGAAGAAAAGCAAGCTGAAAATCCTCATGCTGACGAAATTCAACATTCTGAGAAGACTCCTCAAGATGAGGAACAGGCTGACCCAACTCCTCCAACTGAGAAAGAAGCAGAGATTCCTCAGCCTGAAGCTCAGCCAGAGCAAGCATCATCTCCTCACCATGAAGTACCAGCTGATGAAATTCCTCACCCTGAGGAAAATGCTGAAGAAAATGTACCCGCCCAAGACAATGCATTCATTGTGCTCAACCCAGAGACTGCTACTGTTGTCTCCCCCCCCCGCCTATTCCTCAGCAAAATCTTCAGCCAGTTCAGCGTCAGCCATTCTCCAAGCGTCCAAAGTTTCAGAAAGAAAATTTCTTTGAAGAACGCATGTACTTCATCAGAGAGAACCCTTATGACAAGCCTCAAATGAGGCATCTGAAGTTTTGGACAAGGACTCAGATGAACTACTATGCCTCTATGCTCTGTGGACGCAACAAGATATTCCAGCACAGGCATATTCCTCATGTTGAGCTTGAAGCAATACCTTGCCTGGAGCCAGTCCTCAGTGTACTCCACGATGCAGGTTTGCTCCCAATGTACTCAGACATATCAGACTGGAACAACGATCTTATTGTTCAGTTCTATGCCACTCTTCACATATCTGGAAACCCTGAAGACATCAACACTTGGGTGTTTGACTGGATGTCACAAAACACTCACTACAAGGCTCCTGCTTCTGAACTCCTCAGAGAACTGCCGGTACCAATTCCCTCAGATGGGGCAGTGAAGCTTTATGGTGAGCGTGAGCTGCCAAACGGAATGATGGAAGTCCTCATGAAGCCTTTGACTGCAGGCAAATCTTCAAGAACAACCTTCCTCGTCCACGAGCTGAAGTACACACCCCAGTGTGTCTACAGAATCCTCTGCAGTGTGCTCGCACCGATCAAAGGCCATGACGATGAAGAAGATGTTGTAGGCCTCATGAAGAATATCCTCTTCAACATCATTCACGGTATTCCAATCAATATCCATGATTTCTTCTTGAGGACTTTGGCCGACAATGCCATGTGCCCCTTTGATCACAAGACATATGCCCCGTGGATCATGAGATTCATCAGGACAAGGACAGGCATCAACTTTCATGCTGACTGTCAAAACCATGTTGGTTATATGCCTCCTATGCGAGTCAACAAGAAGACTTTCGAGCCCATTGAAGGAAAAGGAAAATCTGTGATTGAAGAAGGCAGTAGGCCCCTTGATGGCCAGTTCACAGAGCCAGAAGCTTATTCTTCAAGGGACGATACTAAGACTCGTCCAGCAAGCCCAGTTCCTCCTCGCGTGCTGAATACCAGAGAGCTCCTCCTCAGTCTTCAGCAGAAGGTGGATCGCAACCACAAATGGGTCAAACGCCAGTTTGGTGCCATTGTGAAAACCCTCATTGAAACACAGAACTCTGTGAAGATTAACCATCACTATCTGCATGAGGTTTTCGATCGCACCTGGGCTACACTTGCACATCTGAAGACTCAGACTGATCTTGAAGAACTGGACTTTGAGCGAGACTTTGACTGGTCGTGGCCTCCCAAGAAGAAGTTCAGGCCCATTCCAGTGCCAGACCTTGAAGACATCTCCTTTTCTTCATTCCGCATTGCTGAATCTGATGAAGAATAGCTCGACAATGCAACCGGCCCAAGGAAGAAGACTACTCCCAAGAAGCATCACGGCTCTTCCTCAACCGCCAAGAAATGAAGTCTTCACGGGCGTTAGTCCTCAGTTTGTCCCTTTTTGTCACTTGACGACAAAGGGGGAGAAACTCGAGAGTTAGTCTTCAAGCGGGATATTTTTGGGGCTTATGAACTATATTTAAGTTACAAACTCTTGTCTCTTCTGAAGTTTTTATGTAATGAGTTGTAACTTAAGCCCTATGGTACTCTGACGCTTTTGAACGTTTTTCTTCGCATGCTTATTCTTCAAGTTTTAATGCACGCATGCTGAAATTCGTCAGATACCGTTTGTCATCATGCATCTTCATTTTATTCATATGATATGTTACATATATGCATGATTTACAAGACTCAGGGGGGATCTCCATGATATAAATCATCAATGTGCATTTGCTATAAATGCAAAATCCTCAAGGTATGCACATCTTCAGGGGGAGTCTCTCTGAATCCTGTTTTCAAATTCCTCAAATGAGTATTTACACTTCATATTTTTGATCCCTGTTGAAGACTTAACCTAATTGTCATCAACCACCAAAAAGGGGGAGATTGTAAGTGCATCTAGTGACCCTTAGTGATTTTGATGGTTTTAAGACTTATAGGTTAAGTATCTAATGTGTTTGTGAGTATACACAGGATCTATAAGTCATTGAGGAGTTTGAGATATTTGAAGAATATCGACCCCTAAAAATATATGTCTTTAGTTGAAGAAATTTGTCAGAAGCTGAAGAAATGAATCGCGAGGAATCAGCGATGAAATTGATATTCCTCATGAAGATAGTGATATTGAGAAGTCCGGTGGTTCCTGAAGAAAATCATTCTGAAGAATTTGAAGCATGAAGATTTACACTTTCTGTTTTACTTTATTCGCATTTGAGTAATAGGAACACCGTACTGTTAAAGGGGGTCGAAGTTACACTATGGAATGAATTTCCTCATGATGCTCAACCCAAGCCTAATCCAACCAAAAGCCTCAAGTAAGGAATATGAGTGACATGAGGACTCTCACAGTTGAGGGTTCTGACCGTTTCGATAACCACGCCAAGTCACTGGTCTTATCCACTCCAACGGTCATATTATTTAAGGGCATTAGTGTCAAATCATGTCGGGATGCTCCCAGGCTATAGATAGCCACCCCCCACAACCACTAGCTGGTTGGCTGCTCCATTAGAAACTGACACTTGTCATAAGACCAACCCAAATTCCTCAGAGTCTTCGAGAGTAATTCATCAGTGAGGAAATACACCACCCACCGAAACCACAAACCAAACCTAGTGATTGAGCATCACTGAAGAAGTTGTTCCTCTGTGGGACTGAAGCCTTTTACCTTTGAGGACTGTGCATTGTCCAGACGGTTAGGCGTCATGGTCTAGAGCAATCCAGCAGTCAATTGTGGACCGCCGGGTGACCAAGTTTGTGAGGGTTTGGAAGTCTGCCTTGAAGACTTACCACGAGTGTTGGGCGAGGACTGTGTGTCCTTAGCTCAAGGAGAATACGGTAGGGACTGTGTGTCCCGGGACTGGGTGTCCTTTGGTTTCAATACCAAGCCGCTCCAAACCAGATGTACAACTGTCACAGCAGTTGGAACTGGGTCATCAACAACTTTCTTCACTGAGAAACGGGTTCTAATTCCTCAACTCTTTACTTTCCTTGTATTGTGTGTTGATGACTTTCACTTCGACTGTTTGAAGAATTTGCTGAAGACTTTCTCTGAATTTCCTCAACCCCAAATTCTTCACGATAGTTAATCATCATTTGTATTCCGCGTGCCTGCTTACTGTGCAATCTGTTTTCATATTCTTCGCTCTGAAATACTGCTGTTGTGAACGATTGCACGTCTGATCCTTTACTGTTTCTTCTGTAAGTTAGTCATCAGTGAGGAATTTCCTCAAAAGGAATTTCCTCAGTGATGAAATTCTAAAAATCTCCTATTCACCCCCCTCTAGTCGATATAACGCGCTTTCAAGATGAAAACCAAGTTTTTGCTCGATCTCGTAATGAGAACGGAAATAGCTTCAATTTAATCATATCATTATCCACATCATTCTTCTTTTGCATATCGCATAACTCAATAAAGGTATTAAGATGGGATGCAACATATTCACTAGGAAGGCCGGAAAATTGCTCTTTCATAACAAGATTCAACAAGGCGGCATTAATTTCATATGAATCCGCACTAGTGGCGGGAGAAATTGGAGTACTAATAAAATCATTGTTATTAGTATTAGAGAAGTCACACAAATTAGTATTTTCAGACATGGTGACTTAACAAGCACACAAGCACACAAGCAAACAGAAAGCAAGCGCAAGAAAGGGCAAATGAAAAAGGCAAATAAAGGAAGGCAAATATTTTTGTAATTTTTGTTTTAGAAGTGGGGGAGAGGAAAACGAGAGGCAAATGGCAAATAATGTACATGCAAGAGATGAGTTTGCAATAGGTACTTGGTAGGTATGCTTGACTTGAATACTCCACGGCAACGGCGCTAGAAATTCTTCCTGCTAATTCTTGAGCTTGCATTGGTTTTTCCCTTGAAGAGGAAAGGGTGATGCAGCAAAGTAGAGATAAGTATTTCCCTCAGTTTGAGAACCAAGGTATCAATCTAGTAGGAGTATCAAGATGAGGCAGCAAGGCACCTGCGCAAAGACAAACAAACTTGCACCCAACGCGATAAAGGGGTTGTCAATTCCTTTACAATTACTTGCAAAGTGAGATCTGATAGTGATAATCGGTAAAAATAAATAAATAAATAAAAGTGCGGCAATGTATTTTTGGTATTTTTGTATGTATATCTGAATATATAATGTGTAAAATAGACCCCGGGACCATAGTGTTCACAAGAGGCTTCTATGATGATAGCAAGTATTACGATGGGTGAACGAATTACTGTCGAGCAATTGATAGAATCGCGCAAAGTCATGATGATATGTAAGGCAATGATCATACATATAGGCATCACGTCAGAGACAAGTAGACCGATACTTTCTACAACTACTACTATTACTCCACACATCGACCGCTATCCAGCATGCATCTAGTGTATTAAGTTCATAACAAACAGAGTAACGCCTTAAGCAACATGACATGATGTAGAGGGATAAATTCATGCAATATGATATAATACCCATATTTTTACCCTTGATGGCAACAACACGATGCGTGCCTCGCTACCCCTTCTATCACTAGGTGAGGACACCGCACGGTATGAACCCAAAACCAAGCACTTCTCCCATTGCAAGAATTATAGATCAAGTTGGCCTAACGAAACCCATAACTCGAAGAGAATTAAAAGGATACGAAATCATGCATATAAGAAATCAGAGGAGACTCAAATAATATTCATATATAATCTGATCATCAATCCAGAATTCATCGAATCTCGACAAACACACCGCAAAAGAAAGTTACATCGGATAGATCTCCATGAAGATCATGGAGAACATTGTATTGAAGATCCAAGAGAGAGAAGAAGCCATCTAGCTACTAGCTATGGACCCTAAGGTCTGTGGTGAACTACTCATGCATCATCGGAGAGGCAATGGTGTTGATGAAGAAGCCCTCCATGTCTGAATCCCCCTCCGGCAGGGCACTAGAACGGTCCCCAGATGGGATCTCGCGGAAACAAAAGCGTGCAGTGGCGGAAAAGTATTTCTGTGGCTCTCTCTGTTGGTTTGGGGATTTTATGGAATTTATAGGCGAAAGAGGTAGGGCAAAGGAGGCACAAGGGGCCCACGAGCCTGCTAGGCGCCCCCCCTTGGGGCGCGCCTAGGGGTCTCGTGATCTCCTCCGTGGCCCTCTGCCTTGGTTCTCAAGTCTTCTGGATCCCTTCTGTTATGGAAAAAATCATCCCGAAGGTTTTATTCCGTTTGGACTCCGTTTAATATTCTTATCTGAAAAAGGTCGAAAACACGGAAAAAACAGAAACTGGCACTAGGCACTGAGTTAATAGGTTAGTCCCAAAAATGATATAAAATAGCATATAAATGCATATAAAATATCCCAAGTTGATAATATAATAGCATGGAACAATCAAAAATTATAGATACGTTGGAGACGTATCACCTACCTATTAAGGCATTTCCATAGCCTTTCCGAGATACATTGCCATGCAACATCCACCATTTGATGACTTTATCTTCATGTCACACATGCTTTTGCTTGATCGAGGAGCCGCATGCTAGTTGAGCCTTGCCGCTACATGATGCACTAGTTTTATTGCATATCCTGCTACACTGGGAGAGGCATACATTTGCATACATCATGATAGTTTTCATTTGTCTTTATGTTGAGAACTTCTTATAAAATGTGATGATCTTCTTTTTATTCTTGTGGAACATAGAATGTTTCCCTTAAGTGAGGAAAAGATCCCAAAGAGGAAAAATTAAAGGATCCCAAAGAGGACAAATTAAAAGATCCCAAAGAGGACAAATGAGAGATAAAGAGAAAGAGCCAAAGAGGCCAAAAAAATAAAATAAAAGAGAGGAAAAAAAGAGAGAAGGTGGCAACACTACTATTCCCTTCTGAAAGATCCACACTCGTACTCCATTGTTATATTTTTACTACATAGAGATTATCATTTATGCATAACTATGTGGGGACCCTTACACTATAGAACTTGGCTTGCATATTCCAATGATGAGCCTCCTCAAATGAGCTCTAGCTATTCATGAGCAAGAAAGTTGGATGGACCTTAGCTCATATGTCCATCCGTTGCATGGCAATCCATACTCCTCACATCATATCTATCATTTGGCTTTCTCTCTCCTATGGTTGTCCTCATTGATGTGAGCCTTTCACACCTCTTTGTCTTCCTTCCCCATCATTATTCTCTTTGCCATCCTAAGTTCCAACATATCTTTCTTGCGCTCAGCCATTGCATGAGTGCTCAAATTCGAAAGGGAGAGGATCATTTTGACTTGTGCCTGACTAGTGGTGTGGGGATGAGTCAAAATAAGATTCCAAAGGAGACCAAGTGTGAAGTTTAGTAGATTGAGTTTCCAATTAAAAAATATTTTTATTCTCTAAACCCATCTCCCACTTCTTGCACACAAATACCATTTGGAGACATTCGTGTCACGGACAGCGAGAGCTCTTGCACCTTTATGTTCTTACTTTGCTATTTTCAATACTAAATATAGACTCTTGCTTGTTATTGTCTTGACTTGAATTGCTTATCTTACTCACTTTACTTTGAAGTTCTTATATGTGTGTTAGCATGTCACCACAGAAATTATTTGTGTTATCATTTACCTACTCGAGGACGAGGAAGAATTAAGCTTGGGGATGTTGATACTTCCCAAACGTATCTATAATTTCTGCTACTTCCATGAACTTTTGGGTGACATTGTTATATGTTTTTCTACACTCTCATATCTTTTTACACATATTTGGACTAACCTACTAACTTAGTGCACCTGGTGCCAGTTTCTGTCTGTTGATGTCTTTTTTGCAGGGACTTTTACCCAAATTTCCAGAGTCCCAAAAATCCCGAGAATTTTTTTATAAAAATCAGTGTGACAAAAGCATCCGAAGCACCAAAGGTGGGCCAGAGAGGAGCCAGGGACTGCCCAAGCAGCCTCCCTGCATGGCCAGGCCCCTGGTCGCGCCCACAGGTCGCCTGGGTGGGGCCCACCTCCTCCGATGCCCTCCTTTGGCCTATATTTACCCCTCCGATCGGAAACCCTTCCATCATATCTAGAATCGTGAATTTCTCCATCATTCCGCCGCCGCAGCACTTCCGAGATCGGGAGCGTCAGGAGACCTCTTCCCGACACCCTGTCGGAGGGAGGATTGAGCTCCGGAAGCTTCTCCACCGCCGTGGACGCTTCCCAGAGGTGCCGTGAGTAGTCCTCCTTGGACCATGAGTCCATGACCAGTATCTATGTGATGTATTCTCTCCAATCTTGTGCTTGAATGATTAGCCCTCGTGGGTTGCCCTACATGATCTAGGCATCTATGTAATTTTCCTGCTATTGCTATGCTCGCTTTGCTGGGGTCCGATGGATTATGAGATTATGTTCAGATTGTGATGAGTTATATATTTGATTATCCTTCTATATTATGTTCTTTAGTGATTCATGCATGTTCTCCATTGCTCTTTATTGCTTTGGCCGAGTAGTAGATTGTAACGCCAACAGGGACCGTTATGCATGATTGTGGGTTCGTTGCCCTTGATCTCTAGCTTGAGTGAAAAAAAACATGAGACTAGGGGATGTGTTGTTGCCACCAGGGAGAAAACAACTATTCTTGTGACCGTGGTTGCAAGGATTGTTTACCTTACGCAAAGTTCGTTAATGCAGTTGTCCGTTGCTTTGAGTTTACACTTTGGGTGGGGCTCGCAACTTAATACCAGCGAGATGTTCTGGATAAGTATCTCAAGGTGGATGATTAATAATTAGATGCTGATGAATAAATGGTCTACTTGTCTTGGCGTAGTGCCCATTACTATTGAGCCTCTAACTTTCAAGTAGCATAATTAGCATTGCGGTGCGTTTATAATTCTGTCAATTACCCAGCTGTAATTTGTTTACCCATGCATAGTTGTTTATCGTCTTTTGGGAGAGAGAAATCAGTAGTGAACATCATGTGACTCAGGTCCTTATCACCACCATTGTTTACACCTCCATCATTTACCGTTTTCATTTACTTTTCCGTTGCAGTCACTATCACTATTCCCTCTTGTGTTTTGATCCTTCGCAAACCACAAGGCCGGAGAGATTGACAACCTCTCAGTATTCTTTGGGAACCTAGTTATTTGTTTTGTGTGCATGTCCACGTCTTCTGCTAGCGCCAGAGCAGCGTACACCTACTTGTTGATCCCCAGAATCCTCCTGGTTCGATAAACCTTACCGTCCTCATGTAAGGGAAATATGTTGCTCACTACATCTCCACCTTCCACTTGGGGTAACCAATGAGGGGCGAGAAGTATATCCATCGACTTGTCAACACTTGGGCTGGCCCACCTAACCAACCAGCCAGCATGACCAGGCGCGCGCGCGGCCAGGTTCAAACTTGACGCGCGGGCCCCTGCCGTCAACAACAGAGAGGAGAGAGGGGAGAGAGAAGAGCCACCGATATGTGTGCCCCACCTATCGGGGTCGTCTTCCACCTCAGGACAAAGAGGATGGGAGACACGCTAGCGACACTACCGACGTCCTCGAGCCAACCAAAGGCAGAAATAGAACCAACTCACCATTGCCTACCTGCTGGAGGTCGAGGGGTTGACGGGGAGGCCCTGGTTCACTGGCGACGAGGTGGCTGCGGCGGAGCTATTTCGGGAGGCTAATGAACTAGGTGCTACGAGCGTGGATTAACTTCGGGAGGTGATGGGGAAGCTCCCTGAGGCTGCTAGGGTCATGGAAAACGTGAGAGGAGCGTTGGAGCTGACCCGTAGCCCGAGATCAACGGAGCTCAGAAGCGGTGGGGCCTTGGTCGATATCGAGCACTGGACCTCTCTATGCTCAAATGGAGTGGATATGGGTGGAATTTAGGCAATGGAGGAGTGGGATGGGGGTGCTGGAGTGAGGGGGCCTATTTATAGGCCCCCGACGATGCACCGAGCCGGTGGCGCCGGTGGTTTCAACGCTGCTCGCAGGAGGGGTATTGAGTGCTCGGGGCGAAACCACGGTGCGCAGAAGTGGTTTAGGACCTGTGTGACCCACTGAGAGGGAGAGAGAGCGAGGAGGAGCATGCACGCTTGGTCTTGGTCTTCTGGTTGGATCTGGCGCGCGTGGGCACGTGTCGCTCCAGTCAATAGAGAGAGGGAGGAAGGGCCCTAAGGCTGCCCTGATACAGAGAGGTGGTCGGGGACTCAAATGGGCATCAGGGGGAGGCTCGAACAGGCCGAGGCTAGCCACCTTTGCTTCTGGTGCGCCCAACAACGTGCCAAGAGCGCAGTTTTGGCATGCCACGGCATGCTGGCGCGCTCTAGGGCGCTTTGGCCATGTCTGGGTTGTCCTGGGGCTGGGTCTGGAGATGCCTAGCCGTTTGGGAGCTGAGGGACTCTCTGTTGGCCATGGGGTGTGATGAAAGAAGAGATGCCAGCTTTGAACCAGAACTTAGAATTGGTGTTTTTGGATCTTCAGCTTGGATTCAAGGAGGGGCCACTCTCCGGCAGTTGGGGAGTGGTGCTGGCTTCATGGTCAAAGAGTTTGGAGGAAAGAGCTTAGGTGTGGATTAGGGTAGGAGCTGATTTGCTAATATGACAGAAGGTGTTCGACGGGTTTTTGGGATAGCAACACATCACCACTGGCGATGAGAGTTAACAGGATTAAGTATGATGCAAAAATAAGATACTCCACCAAATTTCAAATCACCCCCACATGGGCATATATGTCCCTTCCAAAGGGAATGTGGGTAGATTACCTCCTGCAAATCCCATTTTTGGCACAGACTCCTCATTTGGGGTGTTGAACACTCATGCAAAGCTTCAACCCATTTGGATAAAATTTGCAATGTAGAGATGTTTCAACTTGGTTCTGGATAGAGAGGGTTTTAGGATTATTTAGGGAACCAAATCACCTTGGAATGAGGTGAAACTTGGTGTGGCCACCAAATATAGCTTGGAAAGGTTGCTGGAATTTTCCAGGATTTTATTGGAAAATTTTCCTTTGGAAATATTCCAAACGATCAAAACAGACAGAATAGGTTTTCAAGGTTTTTCTCAAATATTTTGAATATAAATAGATGTTGAAAATCTTATGTATGCAAAATATATGTCCTTTGAGTATCTCCAAATTTTCTCAGTTTTTTATAAGGCACAAAAGTAATTTTCCATATAGGATTATCATTTCTGACCTCAGAAATGGACATGCATATAAAATAGGAAAATAACACTACAGGAATCGGGGACTCTGCCGTCAGGATGCTACAGACGGAGAAGAGAGAATTACAGACGGAAATTTTTTTGCAGTGAGCCAATGACGGCAAAAAATGTCGCCAACTCATGTGCCCGCAAATGGTAATTTTGTCGTTGGCATTTGTTTGGGCAGACGGCAAAAAATTTGCCGTAAGTGAAAATGGTTTGCCGTCAGCTATTATGAGGCAGACGGCAAAAAACCTAACAGAACCACCCGGACGGCGTTAACTCTTTGCCGTCATCCGAACCGGAATGCAAGACAGAAAAGATTACGGGTTTGCCGTCAGTTGTTATCAATACCAGACGGCAAAGAAATTTTCTTTTAAAAAAAATATAAACAACACTGAGGTGCAGATCTGGTCAAAGGCATAGATAGAATCTTTTACGAGCGGATTTTATACGACATTCATAGTCCATCGTCGCTCATTGAACCAAAATGGCACAAAAGGGTGTGGAAATTACATCAGCCAACAAGTAGATATAAATTTACACAAAGGACCCTGACATTAGCACAACTCCTAAAGTAGTCCTCGCGTATTACATAAAGCACCATGGAACTAAATATAAAAAAGCAATCAGGTCCCTTGGCTTCTTCTCCACTGCAGGGACGCAGCACATCGTCGAACAAGGCCAGCAGGCGGCGGGTGAGGGGCCAGCAGGCGGCGGGTGCAGGGCCAGCACGCGGAGAGTAGCTCCTCGGGCACCCCATCCGACTCCTGCAGCTGCGCCGCACGGATCTCACCCGATCCGGGGCCGGCGACCCCAAGGCCGAGCTGATGGAGGCGCTGGAAGGAGGCGGGGTCGCATGAGAGGCAAGCTACGGTGGCGTCGGGGAGCTGCTGAGGTCGCTGGATCCGGGGCCGAATCGATGGATCTGACGCGCCGGGTGGTGGTGGGCATGGGGGGTGGGGGTGGCGCCGTCGGCGACCTGCTCCAGTGGGTGGTTGGTGGGATGCGGGAGGTAGGGGTGGGCGGTGAGGCGCCGGAGGGAGGGGTGGTTGGGCGTTGGAGGCAGGGGTGGGGGTGGTGGGCGCAGGGGGTAGGGGCACCGCCATTGGCGACCTAATCGGGAGGGTGGCTGGTGGTGCATTGGAGGTAGGGGTGGGTGGTCGGGCACCGGAGGGAGGGGGTGGTGGGCGTCGGTGTACGGGTGGGTGGTGGTGGGCGGGGGGTGGGGGCACGGGGGTGGCAGATCGTGGCTGCTCGGGGGAGAGAACGGATGGAGACGTGGGGTGGTGGGATGTGCATCGGTGGCGTGGGGACTGAGGGTGTGGTGGATGCCAGAAGATGTGTGGTGCTGATACTGCCACGTTAGCGATCCACGTGATCAATCCATGTGTTGTGCTTCTTCTTTGCCGTCATCAGTTATTTTTACAGACGGCAAAATATGTCTTTGCCGTCATCCAGTTATTTTTACAGACTGCAAAATACGTCTTTGCTGCCATCTAGTTATTTTTACAGATGGCAAAATATTTTTCCACCCACGTCCATGCGTGGTCGGATGGGGTAGGTTGGTGTGTCTCAGATCTTGCCATGTCAACGATCCACTTGATCGATCCATGTGATGTGCTTCTTCTTTGTGGTCATCAGTTTCTATTACACACGGCAAATTATGTCTTCGCTGTCATACGTTTATTTTTACAGTCGGCAAAATATGTTTACACCTGCAGTCATTCTTTTTCGTGAGTAGCTGACGGCAAAAGTGCTCTTTGCCATCATCCACGAAGAAAAGCTGACGGCAAAGATCTTAACAGACGGCAAATTACCTGATTCCCGTAGTGTAATTTATAAAATAATAATTTTATGGTTTTGGAGAGTTAAAATAGTTTTAGAACCATATCACCATCTTTGGGTAAGAGCACTCCCTTGCTATCAAGGACTTTTAGTGCAACCCAAAGCAAGGTTTTGAAATAGTCAAAAATAAGAAAAAGAATTTTGGGAATATTTATGTTATGAAAAATATGGTTTTTGATACTTCTCAATCAAGCATACAAGCATACAATGACAACCATGGCACCCACAACATTGGTTTTTAAAAAAATTGAATAAACTCATATTTTGAAACTATAGTGAAAGTCAGGTGAAAACAGGGTGTGATAGACCTATCCCCCTTACAAGAATCTCGTCCCCGAGATTCCTAAGCTAGGTGCTAAAAAAGGTACGGAAATTTGGATCGGAGATGGTCTTCACTCTCCCATGTTGATTCTGCTTCGGTGTGGTTGCTCCACTGGACCTTAAAGTACTTCATGGTGCGGCTTCTGGTGCAATGCTCTGCTTTATCCCAAATCGGCCTCTCACAATAAGTGAGGTCTCATTGGAGGTCGATGGCCTGATGGTCAATGTCCTTATAAAGATTAGGACGGTTTGGCGCTTGCAGACACTTTCGAAGTTGTGACACGTGGAAGACGTTGTGCACACCCGAAAGTTACGGAAGTAGGTCCAATTTGTAAGCAACTTCTCCCCGCCTTGCCGTGATCTTAAAAGTGTTGGGGAATGTCGCATGGGAAACAAAAAATTTCCTACGCGCACGAAGACCTATCATGGTGATTTCCATCTACGAGAGGGGATATTCGATCTACGTACCCTTGTAGATCGCATAGCAGAAGCGTTAGTGAACGTGGTTGATGTAGTGGAACGTCCTCACGTCCCTCGATCCGCCCCGCGAACCGTCCCGCGATCAATCCCACGATCTAGTGCCGAACGGACGGCACTTCCGCGTTTAGCACACGTACAGCTCGACGATGATCTCGGCCTTCTTGATCCAGCAAGAGAGACGGAGGGGTAGATGAGTTCTCCGACAGCGTGATAGCGCTCCGGAGGTTGGTGGTGATCTAATCTCAGCAGGGCTCCGCCCGAGCTCCGCAGAAACGCGATCTAGAGGTAAAACCGTGGAGATATGTGGTCGGGCTGCCATGGCAAAGTTGTCTCAAATCAGCCCTAAAACCTCCGTATATATAGGGGGAAGAGGGGGAGCCTTGCCTTGGGGTCCAAGGACCCCCAAGGGGGTCGGCCGAGCCAAGGGGGGGAGTCCTCCCCTTCCAAACCGAATCCAACTAGGTTTGGAAGGAGGAGTCCTTCCCCTTTTTCCCACCTCCTTTTTTTCCTTTTCTCTCTGATTTCTTCCTATGGCGCATAGGGCCTTCTTGGGCTGTCCCACCAGCCTACTAAGGGCTGGTGCGCCACCCCCAAGGCCTATGGGCTTCCCCGGGGTGGGTTACCCCCCCCCCCCCCGGTGAACACCCGGAACCCATTCGTCATTCCCGGTAACTCCGAAAACCTTCCGGTAATCAAATGAGGTCGTCTTATATGTCAATCTTCGTTTCCGGACCATTCCGGAAACCCTCGTGACGTCCGTGATCTCATCCGGGACAACCAACCATATAACTCAAATACGCATAAAACAGCGTCGAACCTTAAGTGTGCAGACCCTGCGGGTTCGAGAACTATGTAGACATGACCAGAGTGACTCCTCGGTCAATATCCAATAGCGGGACCTGGATGCCCATATTGTGTTGGGGAACGTCGCATGGGAAACAAAAAATTTCCGACGCGCACGAAGACCTATCATGGTGATGTCCATCTACGGGAGGGGATTTCCGATCTACGTACCCTTGTAGATCGCATAGCAGAAGCGTTAGTGAACGCGGTTGATGTAGTGGAACGTCCTCACGTCCCTCGATCCGCCCCGCGAACCGTCCCACGAACCGTCCCGCGATCCGTCCCACGATCTAGTGCCGAACGGACGGCACCTCCGCGTTCAGCACACGTACAGCTCGACGATGATCTCGGCCTTCTTGATCCAGCAAGAGAGACGGAGAGGTAGATGAGTTCTCCGGCAGCGTGACGACGCTCCGGAGGTTGGTGGTGATCTAATCTCAGCAGGGCTCCGCCCGAGCTCCGCAGAAACGCGATCTAGAGGTAAAACCGTGGAGGTATGTGGTCGGGCTGCCGTGGCAAGGTTGTCTCAAATCAGCCCTAAAACCTCCGTATATATAGGGGGAAGAGGGGGAGCCTTGCCTTGGGGTCCAAGGACCCCCAAGAGATTCGGCCGAGCCAAGGGGGGCAACCCTCCCCTTCCAAACCGAATCCAACTAGGTTTGGAAGGAGGAGTCCTTCCCCCTTTTCCCACCTCCTCTTTTTTTCCTTTTCTCTTTGATTTTCTTCCTATGGCGCATAGGGCCTTCTTGGTCTGTCCCACCAGCCCACCAAGGGCTGGTGCGCCACCCCCAAGGCCTATGGGCTTCCCGGGGTGGGTTGCCCCCCCCCCCCGGTGAACACCCGGAACCCATTCGTCATTCCCGGTACATTCCCGGTAACTCCGAAAACCTTCCGGTAATCAAATGAGGTCATCCTATATATCAATCTTCGTTTCCGGACCATTCCGGCAACCCTCGTGACGTCCGTGATCTCATCCGGGACTCCGAACAACATTCGGTAACCAACCATATAACTCAAATACGCATAAAACAACGTCGAACCTTAAGTGTGCAGACCCTGCGGGTTCGAGAACTATGTAGACATGACCCGAGTGACTCCTCGGTCAATATCTAATAGCAGGACCTGGATGCCCATATTGGATCCTACATATTCTACGAAGATCTTATTGTTTGAACCTCAGTGCCAAGGATTCATATAATCCCGTATGTCATTCCCTTTGTCCTTCGGTATGTTACTTGCCCGAGATTCGATCGTCAGTATCCGCATACCTATTTCAATCTCGTTTACCGGCAAGTCTCTTTACTCGTTCCTTAATACAAGATCCCGCAACTTACACTAAGTCACATTGCTTGCAAGGCTTGTGTGTGATGTTGTATTACCGAGTGGGCCCCGAGATACCTCTCCGTCACACGGAGTGAATAATCCCAGTCTCGATCCATACTAACTCAACGAACACCCTCGGAGATACCTGTAGAGCATCTTATAGTCACCTAGTTACGTTGCGACGTTTGATACACACAAAGCATTCCTCCGGTGTCGGTGTGTTATATGATCTCATGGTCATAGGAACAAATACTTGACACGCAGAAAACTGTAGCAACAAAATGACACGATCAACATGCTACGTCTATTAGTTTGGTTCTAGTCCATCACATGATTCTCCTAATGATGTGATCCCGTTATCAAGTGACAACACTTGCCTATGGTCAGGAAACCTTGACCATCTTTGATCAACGAGCTAGTCAACTAGAGGCTTACTAGGGACAGTGTTTTGTCTATGTATCCACACATGCACTGTGTTTCCAATCAATACAATTATAGCATGGATAATAAACGATTATCATGAACTAAGAAATATAATAATAACTAATTTATTATTGCCTCTAGGGCATATTTCCAACAGTCTCCCACTTGCACTAGAGTCAATAATCTAGTTCACATCACCATGTGATTCCAACGAATCCAACACCCATATATTTATGGGGTCTGATCACGTCTTGCTCGTGAGAGAGGTTTTAGTCAACGGTTCTGAAACTTTCAGGTACGTGTGTTCTTTACAAATCTTTATGTCATCTTATAGATGCTACTACTATGTGCTATTCGGAAATACTCCAAATATCTACTCTACTATACGAATCCGTTTCACTACTCAAAGTTATTCGGATTAGTGTCAAAGCTTGCATCGACGTAACCCTTTACGATGAACTCTTTAACCACCTCCTTGATCGAGAAAAATTCCTTAGTCTATCAGTTACTAAGGATAAATTTTGACCGTAGCTAGTGATTCAATCATGGATCACTCTCTGTACCTCTCAACAAAGTGCAAGGCACACATCAGGTGCGGTACTCAGCATGGCATACTTTAGAGTCTACGGCTAAGGCATAGAAGACGACCTTCGTCTATTCTCTTTATTCTGCCGTGGTCGGGTTTTGAGTCTTACTCAAATTCACACCTCACAACACAACCAAGAACTCCTTCTTTGTTGATCAATTTTGAAATCCTTCAAAACTTGTGAAGGCATGCATTTTGTTGAAACTTCTATTAAGCGTTTTGATCTATCTCCATAGATCTTGATGCTCAATGTTCAAGTGGCTCAATCCAGGTATTCCTTTGAAAACTCCTTTCAAACAACCTTGTATGCTTTACAGAAATTCTACATTACTTCTGATCGACAATATGTCAACCACATATACTTATCAGAAATTCTATAGTGCTCCCACTCACTTCTTTGGAAATACAAGTTTCTCATAAACCTTGTACAAACCCAAAATCTTTGATCACCTCATCAAAGTGTATATTCCAACTCCGAGATGCTTGCACCAGTCCATTGAAGGATCACTCGAGCTTGCATACTTGTTAGTATCTTTAGGATCGACAAAACCTTCTGGTTGTATCACATACAATGTTTGCTCAAGGAAACCGTTGAGGAAACAATGTTTTGACATCCTATGTGCAATATTTCATAAATAATGCAGCAACTACTAACATAATTCCAACAGTCTTTTAGCATCGCTACGAGTGAGAAAGTCTCATCATAGTCAACTGTTTGATCTTGTCAGAAACATCTTTGCGACAAATCGAGCTTTTCTTAATAGTGACTTATCACCATCGTCGTCTGTCTTCCTTACAAAGATCCATCTTTACTCAATAGTCTTACTACCATCAAGTAGTTCCTCTAAAGTCTACACTTTGTTTTATATATAGATCCTCTCTCAGATTTCATGGCCTCAAGCCATTTGTCGAAATCCGGGCCCACCATTGCTTCTCCATAACTCGTAGGTTCACTGTTGCCCAACAACATGACCTCCAAGACAGGGTTACCGTACCACTATGCAGTAGTACGCGACCTTGTCAACCTACAAGGTTTGTAGTAACTTGATCCGATGCTCGATGATCACCCTCGTCAGCTTTCACTTCAATTGGTGTAGGCGCCACAGGAACAACTTCCTGCGCCCTGCTACACACTGGTCAAAGTGACAGTTCAATAACCTCATCAAGTTCTACCACCCTCCCACTCAATTCTTCCGAGAGAAACCTTTCCTCGAGAAAGGATCCGTTTCTAGAAACAAACACTTTGCTTTCGGATCTGAGATAGGAGATGTACCCAACTGTTTTGGATATCCTATGAAGAAGCATTTATCCGCTTTGGGTTCGAGCTTATCAGACTGAAACTTTTTCACATAAGTGTCGAAGCCCCAAACTTTCAAGAAACAACAGTTTAGATTTCTCTAAACCTCAGTCTATACTGTGTCATCTCAACGGAAATATGCAGTGCCCTATTTTAAAGTGAATGCGGTTGTCTCTAATGCATAACCCATAAACGATAGTGGTATTCTGATAAGAGACATCATAGTATGCACCATACCAAATAGTGCGTGGCTATGACGTTCATACACATCATCACACTATGATGTTCCAGGTGGCATGAACTGCGAAACAATTTCCACATTGTCTTAACTGCATACCAAAACTCGTAACTCAGATATTCATTTCTACGATCATATCGTAGACAGTTTATCCTTTTGTTACGACGAACTTCACTCTAAAACAGAATTGAACTTTTCAATATTTCAGACTTGTGATTCATTAAGCAAATACTCTTGTATCTGCTCAAATCTTCATTGAAGTAAGAACATAATGATATCCACTGCGTGCCTCAGCACCCATTGGACTTCAGACAGCAAAATGTATCACTTCCAACAAGTTACTATCTTGTTTCATCTCAATGAAAACAAGGCCTTGCTCATGTGGTATGATCTGCATGTCACTAGTGATTCAAAATCAAGTGAGTATAAAGATCCATCAGCATGGAGCCTCTTCATGCAATTTACACCAACATGACTCAAGCGGCAGTGCCACAAGTAAGTGGTACTATCATCATTAGCTCGTATCTTTTGGCACCAATATTATGAAAATGTGTAAATATACGATCGAGATTCAATAAACCATTGAAGGTGATTTATTCAAGCAAATAGAGTAACCATTATTCTCTTTAAATGAATAATTGTATTGCAATAAACACGATCCAATCATGTTCATGCTTAACGCAAGTACCAAATAACAATTATTTAGGTTTAACACCAATCCCGATGGTAGATGGAGTGTGCGATGTTTGATCATATCAACCTTGGAATTACTTCCAACACGTATTGTCACCTCGCCTTTAGCTAGTCTCCGTTTATGCCGTAGCTTTTATTTCGTGTCACTAATCACTTAGCAACCGAACCGGTATCTAATACCCTTGTGCTACTAGGAGTACTAGTAAAGTACACATCAACATCATGTATATCAAATATACTTCTTTCGACTTTTGCCAGCCTTCTTATCTACCAAGTATCTAGAGTTGCTCCGCTTCAGTGACTGTTCCCCTCATTACAGAAGCACTTAGTCTCGGGTTTGGGTTTAATCTTGGGTCTCTTCATTAGTGCAGCAACTGTTTTGCCGTTTCACGAAGTATCCCTTCTAGCCCTTGCCTTTCTTGAAACTTGGTGGTTTTACTAACCATCAACTATTGATGCTCCTTCTTGATTTCTACTTTCACAGTGTCAAACATCGCGAATCACTCAAGGATCATTGTATCTATCCTTGATATGTTATAGTTCACCACGAAGCTCTCACAGCTTGGTGGCAGTGACTTTGGAGAACCATCACTATCTCATCTGGAAGATTAACTCCCACTTGATTCAAGCGATTGTCGTACTCAGACAATCTGAGCACATGCTCAACGATTGAGCTTTTCTCCTTTACTTTGTGGACAAAGAATCTTGTCAGAGGTCTCGTACGTCTTAACAAGGGCACAAGCATGAAATCACAATTTCATCTCTTTAGAACATCACTTATGTTCCGTGACGTTTCAAAACATCTTCGGCGCCTTGCTTCTAAGCCATTAAGTATTTTGCACTGAACTATCGTGTAGTCATCAGAAACGTGTATGTTGGATGTTCACAACATCCACAGACGACGCTTGAGGTGCAGCACACCGAGTGGTGCATTAAGGACATAAGCCTTCTGCGCAGCAACGAGGACAATCCTCTGCAAAGTTTGCTACTATCAACTTTCAACTAAATTTTCTCTAGGAACATATAAAAACAGTAGAGCTATAGCGCAAGCTACATCGTAATTCGCAAAGACCATTAGACTATGTTCATGATAATTAGTTCAATTAATCATATTACTTAAGAACTCCCACTCAAAAAGTACATCTCTCTAGTCATTTGAGTGGTACATGATCCAAATCCACTATCTCAAGTCCGATCATCACGTGAGTCGAGAATAGTTTTAGTGGTAAGCATCTCTATGCTAATCATATCAACTATACGATTCATGCTCGACCTTTCGGTCTCATGTGTTCCGAGGCCATGTCTGCACATGCTAGGCTCGTCAAGCTTAACCCGAGTGTTCTGCGTGTGCAACTGTTTTGCACCCGTTGTATGTGAACGTTGAGTCTATCACACCCGATCATCACGTGGTGTCTCGAAACGAAGAACTGTCGCAACGGTGCACAGTCGGGGAGAACACAATTTCGTCTTGAAATTTTAGTGAGAGATCACCTCATAATGCTAGTGTCGTTCTAAGCAAGATAAGGTGCATAAAAGGATTAACATCACATGCAATTCATAAGTGACATGATATGGCCATCATCATGCGCTTCTTGATCTCCATCACCAAAGCACCGGCACGATCTTCTTGTCACCGGCGTCACACCATGATCTCCATCAACGTGTCGCCATCGGGGTTGTCGTGCTACTCATGCTATTACTACTAAAGCTATGTCCTAGCAAAATAGTAAACGCATCTGCAAGCACAAACGTTAGTTTAAAGACAACCCTATGGCTCCTGCCGGTTGCTGTACCATCGACGTGCAAGTCGATATTATCTATTACAACATGATCATCTCATACATCCAATATATCACATCACATCGTTGGCCATGTCACATCACAAGCATACCCTGCAAAAACAAGTTAGATGTCCTCTAATTTTGTTGTTGCATGTTTTACGTGGTGACCATGGGTATCTAGTAGGATCGCATCTTACTTACGCAAACACCACAACGGAGATATATGAATTGCTATTTAACCTTATACAAGGACCTCCTCGGTCAAATCCGATTCAACTAAAGTTGGAGAAACTGACACTTGCCCGTCATCTTTGAGCAACGGGGTTACTCGTAGCGATGAAACAAGTTTCTGGTAAGCGTATGAGTAATGTCGGTCCCAGCTGCTTCGATCCAAAAATACCGCAGAATCAAGAAAAGACTAAGGAGGGCAGCAAAACGCACATCACCGCCCACAAAAACTTTTGTGTTGTACTCGAGAAGACATCTACGCATGAACCTAGCTCATGATGCCACTGTTGGGGAACGTCGCATGGGAAACAAAAATTTTCCTACGCGCGCGAAGACCTATCATGGTGATGTCCATCTACGAGAAGGGATATTCGATCTACGTACCCTTGTAGATCGCACAGCAGAAGCGTTAGTGAACGCGGTTGATGTAGTGGAACGTCCTCACGTCCCTCGATCCGCCCCGCGAACCGTCCCGCGATCAGTCCCACGATCTAGTGCCAAACGGACGGTACCTCCGCGTTCAGCACACGTACAGCTTGACGATGATCTCGGCCTTCTTGATCCAGCAAGAGAGATGGAGAGGTAGATGAGTTCTCCGACAGCGTGACGGCGCTCCCGAGGTTGGTGGTGATCTAATCTCAGCAGGGCTCCGCCCGAGCTCCGCAGAAACGTGATCTAGAGGTAAAACCGTGGAGATATGTGGTCGGGCTGCCGTGGCAAAGTTGTCTCAAATCAGCCCTAAAACCTCCGTATATATCGGGGGGAAGAGGGGGAGCCTTGCCTTGGGTCCAAGGACCCCCAAGGGGGTCGGCCGAGCCAAGGGGGTGTCCTCCCCTTCCAAACCGAATCCAACTAGGTTTGGAAGGAGGAGTCCTTCCCCTTTTTCCCACCTCCTCTTTTTTTCCTTTTCTCTTTGATTTTCTTCCTATGGCGCATAGGGCCTTCTTCGGCTGTCCCACAAGCCCACTAAGGGCTGGTGCGCCACCCCCAAGGCCTATGGGCTTCCCCGGGGTGGGTTACTCCCCCCCCCCTCGGTGAACACACGGAACCCATTCGTCATTCCCGGTACATTCCCAGTAACTCCGAAAACCTTCTGGTAATCAAATGAGGTCATCCTATATATCAATCTTCGTTTCCGGACCATTCCGGAAACCCTCGTGACGTCCGTGATCTCATCCGGGACTCTGAACAACCTTCGGTAACCAACCATATAATTCAAATACGCATAAAACAACATCGAACCTTAAGTGTGCAGACCCTGCGGGTTCGAGAACTATGTAGACATGACCCGAGTGACTCCTCGGTCAGTATCCAATGGCGGGACCTGGATGCCCATATTGGATCCCACATATTCTACGAAGATCTTATTGCTTGAACCTCAGTGCCAAGGATTCATATAATCCCGTATGTCATTCCCTTTGTCCTTCGGTATGTTACTTGCCCGAGATTCGATCGTCGGTATCCGCATACCTATTTCAATCTCGTTTACCGGCAAGTCTCTTTACTCGTTCCGTAATACAAGATTCCGCAACTTACACTAAGTCACATTGCTTGCAAGGCTTGTGTGTGATGTTGTATTACCGAGTGGGCCCCGAGATACCTCTCCCTCACACGGAGTGACAAATCCCAGTCTCGATCCATACTAACTCAACGAACACCTTCGGAGATACCTGTAGAGCATCTTTATAGTCACCCAGTTACGTTGCGACGTTTGATACACACAAAGCATTCCTCCGATGTCAGTGAGTTATATGATCTCATGGTCATAGGAACAAATACTTGACACGCAGAAAATAGTAGCAACAAGATGACACGATCAATATGCTACGTCTATTAGTTTGGGTCTAGTCCATCACGTGATTCTCCTAATGACGTGATCCAGTTATCAAGCAACAACACCTTGTTCATAATCAGAAGACCCTGACTATCTTTGATCAACTGGCTAGCCAACTAGAGGCTTGCTAGGGACAGTGTTTTGTCTATGTATCCACACATGTATATAAGTCTTCATTCAATACAATTATAGCATGGATAATAAACGATTATCTTGATACAGGAATTATAATAATAACTGTATTTATTATTGCCTCTAGGGCATAATTCCAACAAAAAGGACCAATGAACCTTGGAGCTAGTTTCCCTTTGACATGGAAATGCCTGGTTCCCCTGAGAGGTGTGACACGGAGGTACACCTGGTCTCCGGGAATGAACTCCACTTCTCTGCAGTTAGAGTCCACATAACTCTTTTGCCGCGAGTTGGCTGCTTTCAAGTTGTCTCGGACAAGTTGCACCTTGTCTTATGCTTCTTGCAAAACTTCCGGCCCGAAAATCAATCTTTCGCCGGTTTCGGACCAGTTGAGCAGGGTGCGGCACTACCTTTCGTATAGCACTTCAAATGGGCCATCTGGAGACTGGACTGGTAGTTGTTGTTGTATGAGAACTCAGCGAACGGCACACAGTCTTCCCATTTGGTCCCATGTGCCAAGACAGAAGCGCGGAGCATATCTTCGAGTATCTGATTCACTTTCTTCGTCTGTCCGCCCGTCTACGGGTGGAAGGCGGTGCTGAAAGAGAGCTTGGTTCCGAGAGCTTCTTGGAACTTCTTCCAGAATCTCGAGGTGAACTGCGTGCCTCGGTCAGATACAATCTCCTTGGGAACTCCGTGGAGACTCACTATACGATGGATATACAGGCTAGCCAACTCGCTACCATCATAAGTGGTGTTGACTAGAATGAAATGGGCCACCTTGGTTAGGTGCTCGACAATGACCCATATGGAATTGTGCCCCTTGCTTGATCTGGGCAGACCAGTGATGAAGTCCATGCCGACTTTGTCCCACTTCCATTCAGGCACTGGGAGATGTTGTAGTATCCCAGCAAGTCGTTGGTGCTCAGCCTTGACTTGCTGGCACACGTCGCACTTGGCAATATAGGACGCTATTTCCCTCTTCATGCCATGCCACCAGAATCTTTCCCGGTGGTCCTGATACATCTTGGTACCACCGGGGTGAATAGAGTAGGGTGTGTCATAGGCTTCCTGCAGGATCAACTCCTTGAGTTCTACCTTGTTGGGTATGCATAAACGTTTCCCAAACCACACTACTCCTTGCTCATCCACCGATAATTCTAGGGTCTTGCCTTCCTGGATCTTCTTCTTGATGCCTTTGATGGTCTTGTGCCCCTTCTGGTCCTCCTTGATGTCGTCTGCCAGCGTGGGTTTGACTTCAAGGTTAGCTAGGAATCATGGTTCAACTAGCTCCAACCCGAAGCTTTCCATCTCTTCATACAAGGCGGGTAGCCTTTCCTTGAGCATGACATTATGGTGCTGGCTTTTCGGCTTAAGGCATCGTCCACCACATTGGCCTTACCGGGGTGGTATTTAATGATGTGGTCGTAGTCTTTGATTAACTCGAACCATCTTTGCTGCCTCATATTCAATTACCTTTGAGTAAATATATACTTTAGACTTTTCTGGTCAGTTTATATTTCACATCGCTTCCCAGAAGGTAATGTAGCCATGTCTTCAGGGCATGCACTACTGCTGCCAACTCGAGATCATAGGTGGCGTAGTTTTCCTCATGAGGGCGCAGTTGCCGTGACAGGTATGCCACGACCCTGTCGTCTTGCATTAGGACTCCATCGAGCCTGGTTCTAGAGACATCACAATATATCACAAACTCCTTGCTGATATCTGGAGTAGCCAATACTAGGGCAGTAGTCAATCTCTTCTTCAACTCCTGGAAGCTTGCTTCACACTCCGACGTCCATTCGAACTTCTGGCCTTTCTTCAAGAGCTGAGTCATTGGTCGAGCGATGAAGGAGAATCCTTCTACGAACTTGTGGTAGTATCCAGCGAGTCCGAGGAAGCTTCTAACTTCCTTCACATCAATTGGCGATTCCCAGTTGGATACTGTGGTAATCTTGGAAGGATCGGCTGCCAATCCATTTGTCATCATGGTATGACCCAAGCATCCAACTTCGTGCTGCCAAAATTGGCATTTGCTGAATTTAGCATAAATTGGTGCTCTCGAAGCTTCTCCAACACTAACCTCAAGTGTTGCTCATGCTCTTCTTCGGATTTGGAGAAGATTAATATGTCACCGATGAAAACGACGACAAACTTGTCCACATATTCCATGAAGACCTTGTTCATGAGATACATGAAGTATGCTGGGGCATTTGTCAACCCAAATGACATCACGGTGCACTCGTATGGACCGTACCGGGTCAGGAATGCAGTCTTGGGTATGTCTTCAGGTCGGATCCTCAGTTGGTAATATCCAGATCGGAGATCAATCTTGGAAAATACATTGGCTCCATTTAGCTGGTCAATTAAGTCTTCAATCTTTGGGAGTGGGTACTTGTTCTTGATCGTGACTTCATTGAGGGAACGGTAATCGACACAGAGTCTGATAGTCCCATCCTTATTAGACACGAACAGAATAGGTGATCCCCAAGGTGATGCACTCGGACGAATGGATCCTTTCTTGAGTTGCTCATCCAGGTGCTTCTTCAACTCTGCTAGCTCTTCGGATGTCATCTATAAGGCTGATACGTCCATTTTGCATCATGTTTTCATGTTGATATTTATCGCCTCTTTGGCTGTTATTTCACTTCCCGGTACTATTCTTATGCCTTTTCTCTCTTATTTTGCAAGGTTTACATGAAGAGGGAGAATACCGGCAACTAGAATTCTAGCCTGAAAGTGGAGCAAAGTTGAGATACCTATTCTGCGCAACTCCAAACACCACGAAAATTAACGGGGGATTTTTTCCCGATTTATCAAAAATACTGGGCCGAAGAAGCGCCAGAGGGGCACCAGGGGGTGCCCACAAGCCTACACGGCGCGGCCACCCCCCAGGCTGTGCCATGGCGGCTTGTGGGCAGCCCACTGGCCCACTGGCCCCCTCTTTTGCTATATGGAGAGTTTCGTCCAGGAAAAAATCAGAGAGGAGCTTTTTCGTGGTTTTGCCGCCGCCACGAGGCGGAACTTGAGAATAACCAATCTAGAGCTCTGGTAGGACGATCCTGCCGGGGAAACTTCCTTCCCGGAGGGGGAAATCATCGCCATCGTCATCACCAACACTCCTCTCATCAGAGGGGACTCGTCACCATCAACATCTTCATCAGCACCATCTCATCTCCAAACCCTAGTTCATCACTTGTAACCAATCTTCATCTCGCGACTCCGATTGGTACTTGTAGTGTTGATTACTCTTTGTAGTTGATGCTAGTTGGATTATTTGGTGGAAGAGTTTATGTTCAGATCCTTGATGCTACTCATTACCTCTCTGGTCATGAATATGATTATGCTTTGTGAGTAGTTACTTTTGTTCCTGAGGACATGGGATAAGTGATGCTAATAGTAGTCATGTGAATTCGGTATTCGTTCGGTATTTTGATGTGTTGTATGTTGTTTTTCCTCTAGTAGTGTTATGTGAATGTCGACTACATAACACTTCACCATTATTTGGGCCTAGACGAAGGCATTGGGAACTAGTAAGTAGATGATGGGTTGCTAGAGTGACAGAAGTTTAAACCCTAGTTTATGCGTTGCTTCGTAAGGGGCTGATTTGGATCCACTAGTTTAATGATATGGTTGGACTTTGTCTTAATTCTTCTTTCGTAGTTGCGGATTCTTATGAGAGGGGTTAATCATAAGTGGGATGCTTGTCCAAGTAAGGGCAGTACCCAAGTGCCGGTCCACCCACATATCAAACTAGCAATGTAACGAACGTGAATCATATGAACATGATGAAACTAGCATGACAGAAATTCCAGTGTGTCCTCGGGAGAATTTTTCCTGCTATAAGACTTTGTCCAGGCTTGTCCCTTGCTACAAAAGGGATTGGGCCACTTTTCTGCACCGTTGCTACTTTTGTTACTTGTTGCTTGCTACGAATCATCTCACCACACCATCACTTGTTACCGACAATTTCAGTGCTTGCAGATATTTCCTTGCTGAAAACCACTTGTCAGATCCTTCTGCTCCTCATTGGGTTCGACACTCTTACTTATCGAAAGGACTAAAATTTATACCCTATACTTGTGGGTCATCAAGCATCTTTTCTGGCGCCGTTGCCGGGGAGTGAAGCGCCTCTGGTAAGTGGAACTTGGTCAGGAAACATTCATATAGTGTGCTGAAATTTTTTGTCACTTGTCACTATGGATACTAATCCTTTGAGGGGCTTGTTCGGGGTATCTTCACCTCGAACGGAAGCACAAAGAGTTTCTCCTCAAGTTTCTGCACCTACTGAAAATATTTGCTTTGAATTTCCTTCGGGTATGCTTGAGAAACTGCTGGCTAATCCTTTTACAAGAGATGGAACATCAGATCCAGACTTGCATATGATCTATGTAGATGAAGTTTGTGGTTTATTTAAGCTTGCAGGTGTGCCCGAGGATGCAGTCAAGAAGAAGGTATTTCCTTTATCTTTGAAGGATAAGGCGTTGACATGGTATAGGCTATGTGATGATATTGGATCATGGGACTACAATAGGTTGAAATTGGACTTTCATCAAAAGTTTTATCCTATGCATTTAGTACATCGTGATCAGAATTATATTTATAATTTTTGGCCTCGTGATAGAGAAAGCATCGCTCAAGCTTGGGGGAGGCTTAAATCAATGCTATTCAAGCCCCAATCATGAACTCTCGAGAGAAATTATCATTCAGAACTTCTATGCTCGACTTTCTCCTGATGACCGCACCATGCTTGATACTTCTTGTACCGGTTCTATTATAAAGAGAGATATTGACTTCAAATGGAATTTATTTGAGAGAATTAAACGCAACTCTGAAGATTGGGAGCTTGAAGAAGGCAAGGAGTCAGGTATGAATTTCACGTTTGATTGCGTTAAACCCTTTGTTGAGACAAATACTTTTTGTGACTTTAGCGCTAAGTATGGACTTGACTCTGAGATAGTAGCTTCATTGTGTGAATCCTTTGCTGCTCATATTGATCTCCCAAAAGAGAAGTGGTTTAAATATCATCCTCCTTTAAAAGTCAATGTAGTTAAACCCACTGCATTCGAAGAGAAAGTCATTGCCTATAATGATCATGTTGTTCCAAGTGCTTACATTGGGAAACCACCTTTCCATGTTAGGATAAAGGATCATATTGAAGCTTCAACTGTGATATGTAGAGGCTATATTAGAACACCTACACCCCCTGAGCAAATTAGAGTTGAACCTAGCATTGCTATTATCAAAGATCTTCTGTCTGAAGAAGTTCAGGGACATAATATTCACTTTTGTGAAGATGCTTCTAGAATTGCTAAATCTCACGCTAGAGACAAACATAGGCATGTTGTTGGCATGCCTGTGGTTTCTGTTAAGATAGGAGATCATTGTTATCATGGCTTATGTGACGTGGGTGCTAGTGTTAATGCAATACCTCAATCCTTATATGATGAAATCAAAGATGAGATTGCACCTGTTGAGATAGAACCTATAGATGTCACTATTCAGCTTGCCAATAGAGATACAATCTGCCCTGTGGGAATTGTTAGGGATATTGAAGTATTGTGTGGTAAAACGAGGTATCATGCTGATTTCCTCGTTCTTGCTACTACACAAGATAGCTTTTGTCCCATCATATTTGGCAGACCTTTTCTCAATACCGTCAATGCTCATATTGATTGTGAGAAACAAACTGTCACTGTTGGCTTTGGAAGTGTGTCACATGAGTTCAATTTGCTAAGTTTGGTAGACAGCCTCATGAAAAGGAGTTGCCTAGTAGGGATGAAACTATTACCTTAGACTCTATTGTTGTACCTCCTACTGATCCCTTAGAGCAATACTTGCTTGAGCATGAAAATGATATGCATATGGATGAAAGGGATGAGATAGATAGAGTTGTCTTAGAACAATATCCTATCCTTAAGAATAACTTGCCTGTTGAACTACTTGGGGATCCACCTCCACCAAAGGGTGATCCTGTGTTTGAGCTTAAACAGTTGCCTGATACTCTTAAGTATGCCTATCTTGATGAAAAGGAGATATATCCTGTTATAATTAATGCTAGCCTCTCGGAGCATGAAGAAAAGAAGTTACTAAAAACTCTGAGGAAGCACCGTGCTGCTATTGGATATACTCTTGATGATCTTAAGGGCATTAGTCCTACCCTATGCTAGCACAAGATTAAAACTGATCCTGATTTCAAACCAGTTGTTGAGCATCAAAGCAGATTAAATACTAAGATGAAAGAAGTAGTGAGAAAAGAAATACTAAAGCTCCTCGAAGCAGGTATTATCTATCCTGTTGCTCATAGCGATTGGGTGAGTCCGGTGCATTGCGTTCCTAAGAAGGGAGGCATTACCGTTGTCCCTAATGATAAGGATGAATTCATCCCACAGAGGATTATTACTGGCTATAGGATGGTGATTGATTTTAGGAAGTTGAATAAGGCCACTAGGAAAGATCATTACCCTCTGCCTTTTATCGACCAAATGCTAGAAAGACTATCCAAACACACACACTTCTGCTTTCTAGACGGTTATTCTGGTTTCTCCCAAATACCAGTTGCACAATCTGATCAGGAGAAAACCACTTTCACCTGCCATTTCGGTACCTTTGCTTATAGACGTATGCCTTTTGGCTTATGTAATGCACCTGCCACCTTTCAAAGATGTATGATGGCTATATTCTCTAACTTTTGTGAAAAGATTGTCGAGGTTTTCATGGAGGACTTTTCTGTTTACGGGTCTTCCTTTGATGATTGCCTCAGCAACCTTGATCGAGTCTTATAGAGATGTAAAGACACTAATCTTGTATTGAATTGGGAGAAGTGCCACTTTATGGTTAATGAAGGCATCTTCTTAGGACATAAAATTTCTGAAAAAGGTATTGAAGTCGATAAGGCTAAGGTTGATGCAATTGAGAAAATGCCATACCCCACAGATATCGAAGGTATAAGAAGTTTCCTTGGTCATGCTGGTTTCTATAGAAGGTTCATAAAAGACTTCTCTAAGATTTCTAGGCCTCTTACCAATCTCTTGCAAAAGGATATTCCTTTCGTCTTTGACGATGATTGTGAGGAATCCTTTGAAATACTTAAGAGGGCTTTGATAACTGCACCTATTGTTCAACCACCTGATTGGAACTTACCTTTTGAGATCATGTGTGATGCTAGTGATTATGCTGGTGGTGCTGTTCTAGGGCAAAGAGTTGATAAGAAGTTGAATGTCATTCACTACGCTAGTAAAACTCTAGACAGTGCCCAAAGAAACTATGCCACTACGGAGAAGGAATTTTAGCAGTCGTGTTTGCATGTGAAAATTTCAGGTCTTACATAGTTGATTCCAAAGTCACTATTCACACTGATCATGCTGCTATTAAGTACCTCATGGGGAAGAAAGACGCTAAACCTAGACTTATCAGATGGGTTGTCTTGCTACAAGAATTTCATTTGCACGTTGTCGATAGAAAGGGTGCTGATAACCGAGTATCATATAACTTGTCTAGGTTGGAGAACGTTCTTGATGACCCACAACCTATTGATGATAGCTTTACCGATGAGCAACTTAATGTCATCAATGCTTCACGTAGTGCACCATGGTATGTTGATTATGCAAACTATATCGTTGCCAAATAGATACCACCTAGTTTCACATACCAGCGAAAGAAGAAATTCTTCTTCGACTTGGGACATTACTTTTGGGATGATCCTCACCTTTATAAGGAAGGAGTAGATGGTGTTATTAGACATTGTGTGCCTGAACATGAACAGGGACACATCCTACAGAAGTGTCACTCCGAGGCCTACGGAGGACACCATGCGGGAGATAGAAGTGCACACAAGGTATTGCAATCAGGTTTCTATTGGCCCACTCTCTTCAAGGATGCCCGAAAGTTTGTCTTGTCTTGTGACGAATGTCAAAGAATAGGTAATATTAGCAAACGTCAGGAAATGCCTATGAACTATTCACTTGTCATTGAACCATTTGACGTCTGGGGCTTTGATTATATGGGACCTTTTCCAAAATCCAATGGGTATACTCACATCTTAGTTGCTGTTGATTACGTCACTAAGTGGGTAGAATCTATCCCCACTAGTAGTGCTGATCACAACACCTCTATCAAGATGCTGAAAGAAGTTATCTTCCCTAGATATGGAGTCCCTAGATATCTAATGACCGACGGTGGTTCACACTTCATTCATGGTGCTTTCCGTAAAACGCTTGCTAAGTACGATGTCAACCATAGAATTGCGTCTCCCTACCACCTTCAGCCAGTGGTCAAGTAGAGCTAAGCAACAGAGAGATTAAACTAATTCTACAAAAGACTGTTAACAGGTCTAGAAAGAATTGGTCTAAGAAGCTCGATGATGCAATGTGGGCTTATAGAACTGCCTATAAGAATCCCATGGGCATGTCTCCGTACAAAATGGTGTATGGTAAAGCATGTCATTTACCTCTTGAGCTAGAGCATAAAGCTTATTGGCAATCAAAGAGCTCAACTTTGATTTCAAACTTGCCTGTGAGAAGAGGTTATTTGACATTAGCTCGCTTGATGAGTTGAGAACTCAGGCATATGAGAATGCCAAGCTGTTCAAAGAGAGTGTTAAGAGGTGGCATGATAAGAGGATACAAAAGCGTGAGTTCAATGTAGGTGATTATGTCTTGCTATATAACTCTCCTTTAAGATTCTTTGCAGGCAAGCTTCTCTCTAAATGGGAAGGTCCCTATGTTGTTGAGGAAGTATATCGTTCCGGTGCTATCAACATCAACACATACGGAAGGTAATTGTCCGAGAGTTGTAAATGGGCAGAGAATCAAACATTATATCTCAGGTACTCCCATAAATATTGAAAGCCATCTCATCAATACCATAACTCCGGAAGAATACCTAAGGGATATTTATCAGCCTGTTTCAGACTCCAGAAATGAAGAGGTATGTGATTCGGTGAGAAAACAGAGTCCAAAACTTCTCCCGTAGGAAATTTTCTCTGTTTTGGAATATTTGAAAAAATACAAAAATTGGAAGTAGTCCGGAATGTGCGCGAGGAGGCGACAAGCCTGCACGGCACGGGCCCACCCCCTGGCCGCTCCGTGAGGGCTTGTGGCCGCCTCGTGCGCTTCCCGAACTCCGTTTTCGTGGAGGGGACTCCTTCTGGTTTGGAAAAAAACATTATATATACTTCCGTTTGGTCTAACCCCTGCATCACGCAGATTTCCTGTGCTTTTCGTTTCGAGCCTGTTTCTGTTGCAGATCTAGATCGCCATGACTTCCCCAAAAGCTCCTAAGGACAAGATCTTTGAGAAGGTCATCAATCCCTACCTCACGGAAGTGCTGCAACACCTTCAATCTATCGAGATGCGTGAGGAGATGTTGCACATCCATGATGTTGAGGGGCCTAAGAAGACCAGAAGCATGGTGACGAGGCTCGAAGCAATGGAGCAACAAGTCATCAAGTGCCAAGGGATGGTGGAGCATGGACTCAACGCCAACCACATGATGATCACGGAGTTCACCAACAAGCACAGGATTGATGCCAATGACATTGGAAAGCATCTCTCCAGGCTCTATGACAGGGTTGATCAACTCCAGGGCCAGATCTATGACCTGCAAAACCAAAACTGTGAGTATGAGTATAGATTTAAATCAATAAGGTTGGCTGTAGATTTGAGGATTCCGGAGACTCGTTCATCTTTCCATGAGGGAGCACCTATGCCTTGGAAGACGGAGGATCAAACTCATGTTGCAACAACACCACCTTCACCACCAAAGGAAGACAACTGAGCATTGGTATGGGAAATCCCCTTGGCTTGTGGCAAGCTTGGGGGAGTTGCCCCGGTATCGTATCACCATCACAACCTTTGCCTTTACCTTTGTTTTTAGTTTTCCTTTTCAGTTTTCTTTTTCTCTAGTAGTTTAAAGTCTTAGTGTTTCAGTCTTGAGTTTTGCTTTGTGTCACCCCCGATGTATTCTTGCTCATGAGCCATATAATAAAGAGTGTGTTAGTTGAAGGGCTTTGCCTCTTGCCATGATCAAAAGAGTGAGAATAGAACAAAAGCATGACAGATCATGTAATGATCTTATGGGAAGTGATGGCTTCACATATAAAAAGGATGATGATTGTAACTTTTAGACAAACGTAGACCTTGGTCATTGTTGCAATTAATAGGAAGTGATAAAGAAGGAGAGATTCACATATAAATATATCACCTCTGACGCCATCTATGATTGTGAACACTCACTAAACTATTGCATGCCTAGAAGTAGATGTTGGACAAGGAAGACAACTTAATGAATTGTGTTTGCTTGGCTCTGAACAATGTTATATGATTAGAGATCACTTAGCATGTGACGATTGCTTCCACCTCATATTAGCCAAAACTCCCGCACCAAGTAGAAATACTACTTGTGCATCCATAAACCTTCAAACCAGTTTTGCCATGAGTGTCCACCATACCTACCTATGGATTGAATAAGATCCCTCACGTAAGTTGTCATCGGTGCAAGCAATAAAAATTGCTCTCTAATATGTATGATCTATTGGTGTGGGGAAAGTAAGCTTTATACGAACCTGTGAGGAGGAAGACAAAAAAGCGACAGACTGCATAATTAAGTTCTTTATCACCGGGGGCAATATAAAGTGACGTTCCTCCGCACTAAGAGGACACGCATCCAAACCTCAAAAGTGCATGACAACCTCTGCTTCCCTCTGTGAAGGGCCTATCTTATACCTTTATTTTTTGTCCCTAAAAGAGTCATGGTGATCTTCACCAATTCCCTATTTTTCCCTTGTCTTGGCTACCGTCACATGCTTGGGAAAGATCTATATTCATATGTCAACTTGGGGGTAAGCATTCATGAATTATTATTGTTGACATTACCCTTGAGGTAAGCAGTTGGGAGGCAAAACTATAAGCCCCTATCTTTCTCTGTGCCCAGCTGAAACTTTGATCTCATGAGTACCACATGAGTTGTAGCAATTGTAGAGAATGAAAGAATGATTTAGTATGTGGATTTGCTTTACAAGCTCTTATTTGACTCTTTCTGATGTTGTGATAAATTGCAATTGTTTCAATGACTAAAGGCTATCGGTTGTTACTTCTTGGTAAGGTTCTTGATCCATGCTTTACTTTGTGAAGAAATAATCACTTTAGCATGAGAGATTATATGTTGGTATTGTTGTTCTGATCTTGATCATGATGCTTGCATGTTCGTATCTTGTTTTTTCGACACCTCTCTCCCTAAACATGTGGACATATTTAGTGAGCTAGGCTTTCACTTGAGGACAAGCGAGGTCTAAGCTTGGGGCAATTGATACGTCGATTTTGCATCATATTTTCATGTTGATATTTATCGCTTCTTTGGCTGTTATTTCACTACACGGTACTATTCTTATGCCTTTTCTCTCTTATTTTGCAAGGTTTACATGAAGAGGGAGAATACCGGCAACTGGAATTCTGGCCTGAAAGTGGAGCAAAGTTGAGATACCTATTCTGCGCAACTCCAAACGCCGTGAAAATCAATGGGGATTTTTTCCCGATTTATCAAAAATACCGGGTCGAAGAAGTTCCAGAGGGGCACCAGGGGGTGCCCACAAGCCTGCACGGCCCCCCTCTTTTGCTATATGGAGGGTTTCGTCCAGGAAAAAATCAGAGAGGAGCTTTTCGGTGGTTTCATAGCCGCCACGAGGCGGAACTTGAGCAGAAGCAATCTAGAGCTCCGGCAGGACGATCCTGGCGGGGAAACTTCCCTCTCGGAGGGGGAATCGTCGCCATCGTCATCACCAACACTCCTCTCATCAGAGGGGACTCATCACCATCAACATCTTCATCAACACCATCTCATCTCCAAACCCTAGTTCATCACTTGTAACCAATCTCCGTCTCGCGACTACAATTGGTAATTGTAAGGTTGCTAGTAGTGTTGATTACTCTTTGTAGTTGATGCTAGTTGGATTATTTGGTGGAAGAGTTTATGTTCAGATCCTTGATGCTACTCATTACGTCGCTGGTCATGAATATGATTATGCTTTGTGAGTAGTTACTTTTGTTCCTGAGGACATGGGATAAGTCATGCTAATAGTAGTCATGTGAATTTGGTATTCGTTTGGTATTTTGATGTGTTGTATGTTGTTTTTCCTCTAGTGGTGGTATGTGAACATCGACTACATAACACTTCACCATTATTTGGGCCTAGAGGAAGGCATTGGGAACTAGTAAGTAGATGATGGGTTGCTAGAGTGACAGAAGCTTAAATCCTAGTTTATGCGTTGCTTCGTAAGGGGCTGATTTGGATCCACTCGTTTAATGTTATGGTTAGACTTTTTCTTAATTCTTCTGTCGTAGTTGCGGTTGCTTGCGAGAGGGGTTAATCATAAGTGGGGTGCTTGTCCAAATAAGGGAAGTACCCAAGCGCTGGTCCACCCACATATCAAACTATCAAAGTAACGAACGCGAATCATATGAACATGATGAAACTAGCATGACAGAAATTCCCGTGTGTCCTCGGGAGCATTTTTCCTCCTATAAGACTTTGCCCAGGCTTGTCCCTTGCTACAAAAGGGATTGGACCACTTTGCTGCACCGTTGCTACTTTTGTTACTTGTTGCTTGCTACAAATCATCTCACCACACCATCACTTGTTACCGACAATTGCAGTGCTTGCAGATATTTCCTTGCTGAAAACCACTTGTCAGATCCTTCTGCTCCTCGTTGGGTTCGACACTCTTACTTATCGAAAGGACTACGATTGATCCCCTATACTTGTGGGTCATCAAAGGTTCTTATAGATAGGCCTTGACCCGGGCATGAGCTCAATGATGAACTCGATGTCTCGGTCAGGAGGCATCCCTGGTAGCTCATCAGGAAAGACGTCCGGGTATTCACAGACTATCGGCACTCGATCCAGGTCTTCTCCTGATAGACAATTTACCTGTGGGACTTGAGTGGATGTCGGCTCAGGGACATACTTGACCTTGACCCCTTGGTAGCTTGTCATGGTAATAGTCCTATTGGCACAATCCAAGATGCTCTGATGCTTGGCCAACCAATCCATCCCAAGGATCATTTCTAAGCCTTGCAACTTAATGATGATGAGATCCGCTGAGAAGCTTATCCCATTTATATTGATCCCGACTCCTCTACATCCTAGCTTGGTCCTTAGCACTGCTCCCGGGGTATGTACTACCATTTGCCCATTAAGTAGGGTAGGCTTCAAACCACATCTTTCCGCAAACTTTTGAGTAACAAAAGAATGCGAAGCACCACAATAAAACAATATTGTTGCTCGGGTGGAGTTGACGAGGCACGTACCCAGAATGCAGTCTGGGTCTTTGTGTGCTTGTTCTGCAGAGATGTGATTAATACGTCCCCTGTTGTGGTACTGCTGATTGCGGGGATCTTGGTTCCTGCCTCGCGCTCCTTGACCTTGTCCCTGATTTGGCGCATTGGGGAGCGGTGCATCGGGCTTCTTGTTGGGGCACTGTCTGGAATAGTGCCCAGCTTGTCCACATCCAAAACAGGTAACTTGTCCCGGGATGTTGGCCTTGACTCCACTATTATTTGGCGGGTTGATTTTTGGCTTGGTGTTGACTTGCTCTTGGGTCTCGTAGTTCTGGCGGAACGTTGGTGCATTGTACTGTTGTTGCTGATAACTGGGTCTTGCTGGGGTTGACTGCCATGGACGTGGTTTCGGGTTACTGGGTCCTCCACTACCCATCAGCTTGCACTTATGGGTGTCGTCCATTGCAGGATGCTTATCCTCCAACATGAGGGTCTTGTTAACCAGATCGCAGAATGTCCGGCATTCACAAACAACCAGTTGATACTTGAGTGACTGCTGCAGTCCTTCCATATAGCTTTCCACCTTTGCGGCCTCAGTGTTGACGTCTTCTGGTGCATATCTTGACAGGAGGTTAAACTTCTGCAGATACTCCTTGACGGTTCCACTGCCTTGCCTTAAAGCTCGGAATTCCCGCTTCTTAATGGTCATCATTCTAGGAGGAATGTGAGCAGCGCGGAATCCTTCCTTGAATACTACCCAAGTTATAGCTTGCCCTTCTCGCATGATCTAGAACCCGTCCCATCAACCTCTGGGCATGCCTCCGAGCCAGTGAGAAGCATAAAGGACTTTCTCCCGGTCATCGGTGCACTTGACCAGCGCGAGGAGGTCTTCGATAGTGCGGATCCAGTCACTGGCATCCAATGGTTCAGTTGTCTCCGTGAATATAGGAGGCGTAGTCCGCATAAACTCAGAAGAGTAGAGCCGTCGTTGCCATTTCTATTTTGCGGCGGATTGTTCATCAAGACTTGAGCCAGCTGTTGGATGGCGGCATTGTTGGCTGGGCGTTCCTCTCGGAGAGCTTGGAGGAACTGAGCCACAGTCAGGCTCTCCGGAGGAGGCGGCGGCGGAGGAATATCGCCTTGCTGTTGCCCGTGGTGATATCCAGCTTGAGCGTTCCCACCGGTTCCCTGCTGCTGGCCATAGGTGGCAGAGCCGGGTTTGTCGAAGGTGTTGGTGCGTGTTGAAATCACCATCCTGCCAGGGGAGTAGACAGGTCAACATGCCAAATTGGTCGGGAATCATAAGGGAAGATGCTCTAAATAAGGGGGTTTGGTACTATGCTAGCGTGAGAGTTTTAAAGAAATGTTTTTGAGGAATCTAATGCATTGAACTAAAACAAGTGATGTAGTCGCTTACAAGCTGCCTAAGGTAGAAATGCGGCTTGCATCATACATGTTCACACAACACTAATGGTTCACATGAACCGATACACATACTTAACTGTGCTTGGGGAAGACTCCTAATTGCCTAAGTCGTACTTCTAAGCGGCGGACTGCTCGGTCACATAGGCAGGCTCTCCAGGGTCTTCGTCTTCATCCTCATTGGTACCTTCCTCCTTCAGAGGTGTGGGAGAGGGAAGTGGTCCATCACGCCGTCTCTTCGTCGGTGAAGCGGTGACGAGCTCAGTGTATTCTTTCGCGATCAGACGGCGACTCTGAATGGGAGTGGCCTGGAGCGGTGGTAGTCCTCCTCGGAAGGCAATGGTTGACTGCCCTCCGGGTGCTCCTTCTTTCTTGACCTTGCAGGTCTTCATTTTTTCCAGGCGAAGCAGGTCCTTAACTTGCTGTAGCTCTTGGCGAAGCATCACCGACTCCTTGATGAGAAGGTGAGTCAAGGTATCGGCGGAGAGGTTGAAGTAGGTCTGAAACATGTGTGGTGTTCCGTCCTCTAAAGATAGGTTAAGCGTCCAACTCCCATCAAATCCGTCCTTAATAAAAGGCAGGTGACGAGTAGCTGGCTCGTTGGCCATCTCAGGAAGGATAGCGCGGAGACACACGAGTGCCTCTCATGCGGCTGTTTCCACTGCCAACATCAGATTCTACATCTGTGGTCCTTCAGAGAACCAACTAGTTGAGGAGTCGTTAGCCTTCACTATCACGTCCACGTGATATTCCTTTGTGTCGGCATTGACCCAGTGCTCGTGGTAGAGAAAAATGGGCGCGCGGCGTACTTGACACTTCCCGAGGCTATCTCCCAAAAGTAGGGGAAAGCCCGTCTCCAGAAGCATCTCAGGTACGGCGGCCATCTACAAGGTTGTAGGAGAGGGTTAGAAATTTTTGGTGGATGCAGAATATCTCGAGTGTAAGGGCTGAGTGCACTACTTGTCTCGGCTATCGTCCATGCTACCTAAGGCTTCCTACAGTCAGGATGGCTATGATACCAGCTCTGTGGGGACCCTGACTTACAAGTCGAGATCACCGAATGAACGTGCTCAGTGATCCCAGATATCAATGCTCACTAAACACGCAGATGCTGAATATTAAGAGTCTTACATCCATCATACCAAAATATTACAACACATGACCAGTAAGGCCAAGTTCACATAGGTAGGGCCTATAAGGCCAAAACACACGTATACATCTAATAGCGGAAATCTCAGGGCTAAGCGGGTGCCCGTGCCATCAGCCTACACCAACAAGCATTCTGACTGGGAAGCGTCCTAGTTCGCAGGTCCGTCTCTGATTATGTACTCTTCTCCAAACTCCGGTCCTTCCATGTATGGTCAATAATATAACTAGTAGCAAGCTAGTGAGTACTTTGAATGTACTCGCAAACAGCCCATGATATGGATAATGCATTTGGTAGGATAAGAAGTAATATGTAGTATTGGTGGATAGGAGCTTAAATGTAAATAAACCTGATCATGGATGTGCAACATAAGCTAGATGGTATTTAGAAGAACGGGTTACAGATATCAATATATTTGTTGAGGGCTGAACACTCCGGTTCACCCGATATGCCAAGTCACCGAACTTGGTCATATCAACTCTTTCACATAACTCCTCGAACACACACACACTCACACTTGGTTTATGCCGAAACGACTGGACGCAGTTTAAGCAGGAGCACCCAACTTTCCTTGACCATGGACACGACTATTCGAATAGTTTACACTCTGCCGAGGTTGTACGTTGTACCCACGAGATCCGGGAAACTTCCTTGTCATCCATGACTCAAGGTATATAACATACCCGAGGTAAGTACCCAATCAATGACTGTCCCCTGACGATACTAGACAAAGAGATCCACTCAATTGGTACCCAGCCCACACGATGTACGTCTTACGAGCAACGACTCTCGATAGTATAATCCATGCGGGGACTAACGGTGTGCCCGGAACACGTCAAAACGGCATAGTCGCCCACCTGGCACGACCCCGTCACGGGACTGACCACATATCACTCCCGCCACTAGTAATGTGGCTCTTTGCTACCACCGACCAGAGTAATCAACAAAGCCCCGTCCCATAAAGGGGTAACATGGTCACACATGTAAGGTTGGGACGGTCGAGACATCATAAATCTAAACCCATTTCTGAAACCACTCACACAAAAAAAAATCCCGGTGGACCACTTCTCCACCAGTGGCCACCTAACTCATCATCACCCTCGGGCATTAGTGGCACCCGACGGGGTTTTAATAAACCTTTCATATTTACCATCATCATGCTCATGCTTCTACTATGCTTAGCTCTACTTGTAAACATGATATTAGCATGACCCTCATAGGTGGTAGGATCATGCCCAAAATGCAAGTGCTCCGGGGATCCACCGGTATCATCATATCGATGATTTACCGAATATTCATGATCATGTGCAACGGGAATATTTGCTCTACTTAGCATGCAATAATATATTTGCTTAAACATGGTCAAAGGGATGCTTGCCTTGATCAGCTAAGTATCCGGGGTCTTCAGGGTCTTCAAGTCCAACTCCTTTGTGAAACGTGGTTTCTATCGTCGTAATAAATAAAGAAGCAATAAGTAGCTCACTCAAAAAAAGATCACAAACTCACTTCCAAAATGTTGCTTTATTCTGATAAATCCATATTGTTATTTTAAAAATATTTGTCTCTGGTTTTAGTGAAAGTATTATTTTAAAAATCATTTTAAGAGAAGCAAAAATATTCCAAATAGCCGTTTTAATTATTACTAAACAGAAAAGTTGTCTTACAAATTTGTGCAAAGGCTCTGTTAAATACTACTGAGTTTTAGAATAGTTATGGTGGAAAAATAATAAAAATATATTGGATAATCATTTTTATAAAAATCCTGTAAAACTATAATAAACAGAAAAAGAAAAGAGGTTTGGGCCGGCCCAGCTAGCCGACCAGCCAACCAGCCCAGGCGCGCGCGCGGCCACATTCAAACCTTACGCGCGGGCCCCTGCGGTCAGCAACACAGAGGAGAAACTGGAGAGAGAAGAGCCACCGACAGAGAGGAGGGGAGGCACGCCGGTGACGCTACCGACGTCCTCGAGCCCAATCGAAGGCAAAAATGGAACCGGCTCATCATCGCCTACCTGCTGGTGGTTAAGGGGTCGACAGGGAGGCCCTAGTTCACCGGCGACGAGGTGGCTGCGGCGGAGCTGTTTCGGGAGGCTGATGAACTAGGTGCTACGAGCATGGATTAGCTCGGGGAGGTGATAGGGAAGCTCCCTGAGGCTCCTAGGGTCACGGGAAAGGTGAGAGGAGCGTCGGAGTTGGCCCGTAGCCCGAGATCGACGGAGCTCCGAAGCGGCGCGGCCTCGGTCGATCTCGAGCACAGGAGCTCGCTGTGCTCAAATGGAGTGGCTAGGGGTGGAATTGAGGCACTGGAGGAGTTGTATGGGGGTGCCGGAGCAAGGGGAGCCCTATTTATAGGCCCCCGACGATGCACCAAGTCGGTGGCGCCAGTGGTTTCACCGCTAGTCGCATGAGGGGCACTGAGTGCTCGGGGTTGAAATCACGGTATGTGGACGTGGTTTAGGACCTCTGTGACCCACTGAGAGGGAGAGAGAGCGAGAAGGAGCGTGCACGCGTGGCCGTGGTCTTATGGTTGGATCTGGCACGCGTGGGCACGCGTCGCTCCGGTCAATAGAGCGAGGGAGGAGGGGCCTTGAGTTTTCCCTGATATAGAGAGGTGGTCGGGGACTCGAATGGGCATCAGGGGGAGGCTCGAAGAGGCCGAGACTGGCGACCTTTGCTTTGGGTGCACCCAGCAGCGTGCCGAGAGCGCAGTTTTGGCATACCATGGCATGTTGGCATGCTCTAGGGCGCTTTGGCCGTGTCTGGGGTGTCCTGGGGTAGGTTCTGGAGATGCATAGCCGTTTGGGAGCTGAGGGACTCTCTGTTGGCCATGGGGTGTGATGAAAGAAGAGATGCCAGCTTTGAACCAGAACTTAGAATTGGGGTTTTTGGATCTTCAGCTTGGATTCAAGGAGGGGCCATTCTCGTGTAGTTAGGGAGTGGTTCTGGCTACTTGGTCAAAGAGTTTGGAGGGAAGAGCTTAGTTGTGGAGTGGGGTAGGAGCTGATTTGCTAATATGACAAAAGGTGTTCTACAGGTGTTTGGGATAGCAACACCTCACCACTGGTGATGAGAGTTGACAGGATTAAGTTTGATGCAAAAATAAGATACTCCACCAAATTTGAGCTTCATTGGACAAGTTTGGCAATGCAAACTTGAAATCACCCCCAAATGGGCAGATATGTCCCTTCCAAAGGAAATCTGGGTAGATTACTTCCTTGAAATCCCATTTTTCACAGAGACTAATCATTTGGGGTGTTGAACACTCGTGCAAAGTTTCAACCCATTTGGATAAACTTTGCAATGTAGAGATGTTTCAACTTGGTTCTAGTCAGAGAGGGTTTTAGGATTATTTATTGAACCAAATCACCTTGGAATGAGGTGAAACTTGGTGTGGCCACCAAATATAGCTTGGAAAGGTTGCTGGAATTTTATAGGATTTATTGGAAATATTTCCTTTGGAAATATTCCAAAAGATCAAAACAGACAGAATAGGTTTTCAAGATTTTGCTCAAATATTTTGAATATAAATAGGGGTTGAAAATCTTATGTATGGAAAATATATGTCCTCTTAGTATCTCCAAATTTTCTCAGATTTTTCTAAGGTAGAAAAGTAATTTTCCACATAGGATTATCATTTCTAGCCTCAGAAATGGACATGCATATAAAATAGGAAAATGATTTATAAAATAATTATATTATGGTTTTGGAGAGTTAAAATAGTTTTAGAACCACATCACCATCTTTGGGTAAGAGCACTCCCTTGCAATCAAGGACTTGTAGTGCAACCCAAAGCAAGGTTTTGAAATAGTCAAAAATAAGAAAACGAATTTTGGGAATATTTATATTATGGAAAATATGGTTTTTGATACTACTCAATCAAGGATATAAACATACAATGACAACCATGGCACTCACAACATTGGTTTTTTATTTTTTTTAATAAACTCAGATTTTGAAATTACAGTGAAAGTGAGCTGAAAACAGGGTGCGACGGTTATATTGGTTGTTTCTTCCCCCTCTTCTTACTGGTAGACCCCGAGACTGACACTGCTGCCGGGTACAACTACCCTCCTGACGACCAGCCCTTTGCCACAGAGCAACAAGGCAAGCAAACCCCCTAGATCATTCCTATGTCGCCCATTTCTTTCTCCCTCATGCTTGCATTAGAATTTTGCTACTGTTGTAGTTAGTTCCTATATCTGATGCATAGCCTAATTTTGATGAACTTCTACTTTTAGTACCACACTTTAAACTGCTTAGTATAGGTGGCTCAGTCATCCCCTTTGACCCCTTAGTCCAGATGCCCCACTTTTTCATCAAGTCTCGATCCCTGATCGACGAGCCAAGAACCGACACATCACTTACACCCCCCTTATTTGAACAACGCTGCAGAGCTACTATCGGGTACCGAGGGTGACACCTCGCCAAGTATTCATGATGATACCTCCATAGTTTAGCTAGTCGGTCGTGCCTATCGAGGATGATTCCTCCTCCACCTCTCCCGATGATAACTCTGTCGTGGAACCCCTCAAGTGTGAGACCCTCGAGGGTGATTCCTCTAAGTCCACCTTGATGGTTACATCGTTCGAGGTCCAACGAGGGTGATACCTTGGATCCCCGTGATGTTACAACCACATAGTTACTTGGTCGTGTTAGTGGGAACATTGATGAATAATGTTTGGCGGGTGGGTTCCCGCGTGGTTGTGTAGTTTAGTTAATTAATATGTTAATTGATTTCGGTATTTGATATGGGTTGGTCGGAAGGCCTTATTACGCACTAATCGTCTATGTACGTGGGAAGAATTATGGGTACCCGGCGTCGTAGTATCAGTCGAACCTCTTCAGACGTCAGCAATGGAGCGGCGCGCGCCCGAGTGGTCCGGATATGCATCGTGCTTGTAATAAGGGGTGCTAGGACTCACATCGGTCGCCCTCACATCGTGCAGGAGTGCAAAGGGTGATGGGCCCATGACACCTGCGTGCTTAAGATTTAGACTGGCAGGCTGGCCTCTCTGTTGAGTCTAGGTGGGCTACGACGTGTCGATATTCCGAGGCCGGTTATGATCCAAAAAAGTATATCCGGCCCGAGTTTTATCGAGCTATGTTGTGCATCCCTACAGGGAAGAACTTATCTATTCGAATGGCCGTATCCACGGTTACATGACGACTTGGAGTTGTGCACCAATCTTATACAACTACAACGTTACTTAACTGGAATGTTGCTCCGGGATCGCTTCCTCGCAGGGATTCGAGGGAGAATTCATGGGCGTGACCTCATATTATTATTGCTGCAACAATATGAAATTTATTTGTGTTACATGTTCTACTCTCGTCTATTGCTGCAAGACCCCTGAAGATGCTAGTCTTCGATAGGACTAGCCTTTCCCTGTCTTTCTCGCATTGTTGCAGTCAGTCCACATATAAACCCCCTTCCTTTGATACTGACGCATTTTTATCATAGTTTTGATGTCAGTCTTGCGAGTACTTTGGATGAGTACTCATCGTTTCTTTGCTCCCCCTTTGTCCCCTTGATCCGTTGGTGCGACCAGATGATCGAGCCCAGGAGAAGGTGTATCCCGCTGATGGCGACTGCTACCCCCGACGGTGTCTGCTGCTACGTGGAGGCCGCTGAAGATCAGGAGTAGTTAGGAGGTTCCCAGGTAGGTGGCATCGCCTCATTCGATCATTGTATCTTTGTGCTAGCCTTCTCTAAGGCACCCCTTGTTTAATGTTTGTACTCAGATATTGTTGCTTCTGCTGACTCGTGTGTTTATCGAGCTTCTATATTCTAGCCCTCGAGGCCCCTGGCTTGTAATACGAAGCTTTTATGTGTCATTTGTGTATTCAGTTGTGTTGTGATATCTTCCCGTGAGTCCTTGAGCTTGGTTGTACGCATTTGCGTGTATGATTAGCGTATGATCAAATCGAGGGCGTCAGAATGTGCTATTGTAGGATCAAAAGTATGTCTAGAGTGGGGTGATTAGACTACTTGACAAGATAAAAACTTAGCATTTTCCCAATTTTAAGTGTGGGCCAGTTTTAGAAATTATGACTAGTCAAGTACACCCTACACATGCATATCTAAGAGTATAATAGCAGAAAGTAAAACATGCAAGTGTAAAGTAGAGGGTAAGGTAGGTAGATCAAATGCAAAGGTTGACACGGTGATTTTTGGCATGATTATAATAGGTAGCGCTATCGTACGTCCATGTTAGTGGAGACTTCAACCCATGGTGGGTAACGGGTGTGAGAGTCCATGGAGGTCTCCACCCACAAGGGGTCCATGAAGAAGCGTCCTTGTCTATTCTACCACGGCTTTCGTCCACACAGGACTAGCCTCACTCATGGTAGATCTTCACGAAGTAGGCGATCTCCTTGCCCTTACAAACATCTTGGTTCAACTCCACAACACGAATTAGGAGGCTCCCAAGTGACACCTAACCAATCTAAGAGGCACCACCCTCCAAAAGGTAATAGATGTGGTAGAACGACGAACTCCTTGCTCTTGTGCTTCAAAAGATAGTCTCCTCATCACTCAATTACTCTCTCTTAGATTTGGCAGGGGTAGGAGAGATTGATCTTGTGGAAAGAAACTTGGGGAGGCTAGAAATCAAGGTTCAAATGGTTGGAATGGAATCTCTTGATCTCAACACATGAGTAGGCGGCTCTCTCTCAGAAAAATGGATCTGGCAAGTGTAAGTGTGTTCTGAGTGCTTCCTCTACGAGTGAGAGGTAGGTGGAGGGGTATATATAGGCATCCCCCAAAATCCAACCATTACAACATTATTTCCCAACTCGGTGACACCGAAATGAATCTCGGTGGTACCGAGTTGCACTAAATGTGGCAACTTTTGAATTCTCAGTGAGACCGTTATAGGAATCTCGGTGGTACCGATACGATGACCTAGACCGATTTCCAAACTTAGAAATTCTGAAACTTCAAATCATCTCAACAGAATGTTGGTCACCCAATCTTGGTGGCACCGATAGGAATGTTGGCTGTACCGAGATGGTGGGTTTGGCATAGGATATGTCTAAGTGTAAAATCGGTAGGGCCGAGTTGGAAATGTTGGTGGCACCGATTTTTCCTATGTGGCTTGGGACATTTATATTTTGTGGGAAAGTGGCTGAGTATTTTTGGTAGCTATCTCTAAGCACTTGAGGAACCAATTCATCATAATACCTCATCCCCTTTTGATAGTATTGGCTTTCCTATGGACTCAAAGTGATTTCTCACAAAGTATAAAATGAAGAGTCTTCTTCCTTGAAGCTTGAGCCAATCATATTCCTTCCTTGCATCAAAGGGGCATCTCCACACAATCGTGTAGCCAAAGCATCTTTGAACTTTCCTGAATTGTACTTCAATAAACTCATAAGTCCAATGATGCATATGGTGTGATTAATTACCAAAACACTTTTCACCTATCCTTTTAACTTCTCCCATATTAGCATGTTAACATGTTCTTTAGTAATCTTATCAATTCCTACAATACACCCCTTGCTTTGCAACAGTAACTGTAGTGCTAAATATTGGCCTTTACATAATTGAAGACTTCAGGGATGTCATATTGAGCACAAACCATGGATTTACTATAGTTGTTACTGTAAGACTTGATGAAGACTATCACTCATGTTTTGAAGCGGTCCTTTGGGCAGAAATTTCTAAGTTCTATGTAACAAAAGTTGGCACTAAAATTACACTACACCTAAAAAAGCTTGGTCATATGATAAATGCAAAATTCCCCGATGACATGATCCGACCAGACTTTTCTAGAAGTAGGTGTTGTTTCTGGTATCTGCATGTTAACTTCCATATCAATATCAAAGTAATTGTGTAGTATTTCAGCAACCAATTGAGATTTCATATTCTGAATCTCTTAAATATGTTCCTACCTAGTAACTTCTAATTACCAATGCAATACTCTTCTCCCTTGATCTAACCACATAATCACTATCCTCCCACTTCTCTACTCTTGAATGAAAGTGTCGCCACCGCCGATACTCCGGAGGTGGAGGACGAGGTTTCCAACAAGCGGAGGCGGGCCAAACCAGAACCGCAAGCGCCTTTGGCAGGCCTACACTTCATTAGCAGCCTCCCTCATGATATGTTGATAGTCATCATCTCCCTCCTCCCAACCGAATATGGCGTGCGGACAACCGTCCTCTCATGATGGTGGCGCCCCCCTATGGTGTTGTGCCCTCTTAGTGTCATCAACGAGCACGTGCTTTGCAATGGACGTCGCAAACGCTTGGATGCATTGTCATAGATCCTCGGCACGCATTATGACCCAATTAGAGGCCTTACTATGGGAAAGTTTTGTTCCAACAGCAAGGACCGAGCCAAGCTTGATGAGTGGTTCTTATCGACTGCCCTAGATCAGCTCGAGGAGAAAACTTTTATTGATGGACATATGCACTCGCTGCCACCCTCTGCACTACGCTTCGCGCCAACGCTATGCAATGCGAGGTTCTTGAACTACCATTTCCCCCACATTAACACTGAGCCCAATCTTTTGCTACCTCGATTAAATCACCTCGAGATTGTCATCATTTGCTTCTTCGATGACGACATGGAGCTCCTGCCCCGCGACTATACTCCACCAGTACCTTCATCTTCACGCGATCAATGGGTTGAGTAGCCTCAACATCACTTCCATGAGTCTCCGTACAATTTGTATGTATTGATGGTGCTGCAACAGGAGATCACACATGGTGAATCACCAAATGGTCATTGGGGATATGCCTTTACTCGAGAGATTATTGTAGTTGATCAACAAGGTCCAACAAGAATAAGGGTCATTTCTGCACCGAAGTTGATAGTGTTTGGCTACTCGCCCGTCAACTTCTATTAACTTTTTATTGGATGCATAATCTTCGAGGTACAACAGTCGACTTCTTCTCCTTCTTGAAGTTACTTTTTTCTATTCAAGATGTATGTTCATCTGTCATCTAGAAAATGATTCAGACAAGCTCCAAGCAACTGCCGACAATGAGCGCCAGTTCACCATGCATGTCATAGTGGATACACGCAGAAGGTTCATGGAGCTCTCGGTGGTGTATACCAACCAACCGATCTAGGTGGAGAACTCGATCAAAGTTATGGTCATGTAGCTTGACACGGACACATACAAAGTGGTCAGGTTCGACCTTGCCTTCCTCTGGGTGCTCTACTCTCGCGTCCCTCCGCATGCTCCCCCCCATGTGCGCTCTCGCAGCGGTTCCCAAGATCATGTTTGGGGCTGCATGTGGTTCCTCCACGTGCGTCTCCCCATGTAGTTATGTGCTCCATGACTGAATCACGCACTGCACAAACTGTCATCTAGACGTGTCGGTTTTCCACGACGTTCGCCCCCAATTTATACATGCGGCCATTAACCATGGTCTCTTCATGCTTTCGATCGTGCCCCACAATAAGCACACCCTCAACAATGCATACAGAGAGGATATTCAGCAGCGCTCCAATAGAATTCGGCGTGCATCTTGTGGAGACCCACATGAAGAAGACGAACCTAACGGTGGTGTACACCAACGACCCGATCATGGTGGAGGACTCCATCAACACTATGGAGCAATTGCTTGCTCAGGATGACAAGTACAAAGTTGTCCACTTAGACCTTACTTACACCGGCGGTCATGCCTGACATGATAAGAAGGTTGTCGTCACCCGGTTGTGCATGCGCCATCACGTCCTCCTCTACTAATATTGCCTGGCCATAGTGCCTTGCGAGCATTTGCCTAGTTTTGTCAATAAGCCCGACTACAGGTTCACTATGGTGGACACCACCAGCAATCCAAAGGCGCTCAAGACTTCGGGCTTAGCCTTCTAGAAGATTTTCTACATCCACGACCACTACAAAGTCTGGGGCAGCAAGAAGGACATAGACTCCCATGTTGACCTGGTCTAGGCCATCATCGACCCCTACTATGGAGGCTTGAACGCTAAGTGCACAAGAACAAGCCTGCCTGGCATAGGGCATTGCTGAAGAGATTGGATGAACATCACCTCCAGAGAGCGGCCAAGGAAGCATACACGTGCAACGAGATGTTCAGGCGCATCTTTGACATGAGGAACTGCCTCCTACCTGAATATGTCGAGGGATCGAGCCACAACCAGAGCGGTGGCGGCAAGCGTCACATGAAGTAGATGATGTGTTGATCGTTTCCCATACTCACTTTGTGCCAAAAAATATTTAGATTTTAGTAGGCTAAGTTTATTATGCATGTAATAGTTTATTGAGGTGTGCGCCAATGATATGTGTGTAGTCACTTATGTATTTGAATGCTTAATTAGCTCATGCAATCATGTTCTTATGTGTGTAGTTGTTTATTGACGTGTGCCAATGTTATGTGTGCAGACACCTCTGTATTTGAATGTTTAATTTGGTTATGCAATCATGTTCTTATACACAAAGCATAGATGCTTGTGTGTAGATTGAGAAAATCACACCGCATACAGATTAAACTATCAAATCTGTAAGTGAGGGTTTCATCGGTCGCTGACACTTCTTTACCAGCAAGCGTTTGCCCACAATACGTCCGAGAGTGACTTGTACGTTGTACATCACACACATCTTGATCTGAGCAACCGTTTGTGTTCTATTGTCTCATCACAAACAGGTCACACGGGCTACATGTTTGTCGTCTATCTCACAAATCTTAATATGGGTAATCGTTTGTGTTTTTTTATGTCATCAAAACCGTTTATCGAGTTGACATGTATGTCATCTATCGCACACATAATCGTCTAGCCAATCATTTGTGTTTTGCTAGATCAACGGAGATAGTTTATCAGGTTCAACTATATGATGTACATCGCACACACTTTTATTTTGTTAACCGTTTGTGTTATTTTTTCTAATCTCAAATAGTGTATCTTTGTCGGCCCCTGGGACCGGGGGTACCCACGCTCGTCGGCCTGCGGCCTCAGGAGCGATGCAGCAGGATAAGCCTGGTTTGGCCCATCGGCGGGCGTGGCAAGGAGGACCCTCGCGAGGGCCCCTGCCTCGCAAAGCGAGCGCTTGAAGATCGTCGCCAAGGGCCTCAGGAGGGCGTCCACCGTGAGGTCTCCCCTGAGGCCCTCGTGGAGCACCGTCGAGGACGATTTGGTAGGGTCCCATGACCCGGATCCTTCACGTGGATGAGGCAGGCTGTGCATGCGGCATAGGAGCAGTGCTAGCGGGTGCGTACTGTGAGGTTTTCCCCTTTTGTGCTAAGTAAGCTGGGACCCGAAGCGACTCCCCAAAGTTTCCCGTTCGGTGCAAGGAGAATAAAGCAGGAGGGTCCGCGGGATGGAGGTCATCTCCGAGCCCACCGGTGAGTCACGAAGAGAAGCTTTTGTAGGCGAAGACCACCTTTGTGAGGGTGGAATGCAGTCATCTCCCCTTTCAAAAATGGCGGTTGTGGCAACCCTTCCCGCCAATGTTTTCGAGGAAGAGGACCGAGGATAATATATAGGAGAGGCCCGACGTCCGTAGAAGGGGATCCGATTTCATTCCCCGGGCTAGGGATATAACCCACCTTTGTACTTGTATTCCACCTCAATCAATCCCACCACAAGCAGGAGTAGGGTTTTACACCCGTTAGGTGGCCCAAACCTGGGTAAACTGCTGCGCGTTCCATCTGGTCGTCCTAGCTCGCGCCACCTGTAACGCCCAAGATGCGACCGTATCCTTATTGTGGCACGAGGGCCTCGATAGGGATAGAAGCGCATCTCGTCGTTTCACAAGAATGGATATTGTTAAAAGTACATGTACTGAAAAGAAGAGATATATATGGAATTGGCTTACACTCGCGACAGGCTACATCAGAGTCACATTAGTACAATAGATAAACATCATGCAGAAGAGGAGGGTCCGACTACGGACAAAAACAAACGATAAAAGAATGTTGTCCATCCTTGCTATCCCAGGCTGCCGGCCTGGAACTCATCCTAGATCGATGAACAAGAAGAAGAAACTCCAAATGAAGAACCATCACGCTCACGTCTTAATATCACTTTACATGTACCTGCAACTAGTGTTGTAGTAATCTGGGAGCCATAGGGGACTCAGCAATCTCATTTCCAAAGGTATCAAGACTAGCAAAGCTTAATGGGTGAGGCATGGTTAAGTCGTGAGGCTGCAGCAAGCAACTAAGCATTTATTTGAGGTGGCTAACTTACGCGTAGAAGAACAAGAGGGGGATGATATAAATACAATGGACGTGACTAATGGTGATAAAAAGAATTATCCTGAACACCTACCTACGTCAGACATAACCCCAAAATGTCCTCGATCGGAGAAGGAGCTCACGAAAGAGGCAGTCACGGTTACGCACTCCGTTGGCATATTTTAATTAAGCTTATTTCAAGTTATCTAGAACCAGATGTTAAACAAAGTTTCCATGTTGCCACATAACCGCGGGTACGGCTTTCCGAAAGATTTAACCCTGCAGGGGTGCTCCAACTAGTCCATCACAAATTACCACAAGCCGCATAGAAGGCCTCGATCACGAAACTCGTGACTTCGTCGGATTCCATAGTGGAAAACCTCAACTCTATGATTACCCAAAGTATCACCGGAATCCCAATGCACTAGATATTATGTCAAAGGTGAAACTAATCCAGCAAGGGCGCCCGACGTGTCGACGATCCAGATAGGAGCTGTGTATCACATTCACAGGACACGACGGATGGGTCACACTAGGAGTAAAACCAAACCTCGGGTTGGCCCGCGGTGGTCCCGTAGTCTGCCAGTTTGGACCAACACTCATACAGAGCACTCGCCCGGGGTTTGATTAAGTTTCCTCGGGTTAATTACTCCCTATGTGGTTCATTAGTTAATTAGGCAAATATAGTACCAAAGTTCGGCCTTGCTAGACCAGTTTTAATCTAAGACAAATTATCAACGGGGTCCCCATAACAACCCCGATCGTGGTAGGAGCACTCAAATATGTAATATAACACCGGTAGCCGAAACTAAAGGCGCAAAGGTGGAACAAAACACCAGGCTAGAAAGGTCGAGCCTTCCACATTTTACGAATTATATAGGTGCATTAAATTAAATAGCATTAATATGGTGATATAAAAAGAAACCCATGTTATCACATGAAGCAACTTCACGTGCAGCTAGCAACGCTAACAAATGGTTAAGCAAGCAGTAACATAGCCAATCAGTGGTTTGCTAGGTTGTGAAAAGGTTGAAGGTTTTGATGGCAATGTTGAGAGGCTGAATTTAATAGGTGGTAGGCAACGAGACATAGCGATAGAAACGAAACAACTAGCATGGCAATGATAGTGATGCTATCTAGGGAAATGGTCATCTTGCCTGAGATCCCGCTGAGAAGAAGAACGGCTCCGTGACGCAGACGAACCGACGTAGTCGAACGGGTCCTCACATTCCGACACGCTTGCGGAACTCTATCGAGATGAAGCAAACCGGAAACAAGAATCAACACACGATATTCACCACATGATGCACAACACATATGATGCATAAACGGTATCAATTATGCACGGTATGACATGGCAATTCACACAACCAAACACTACACATTAAATAAAGTTTAATATGCAACGAGTTGCATATCGACAAAACTCCACATTTAATTATTTAGTTCGCTCCCGTTTATTTTCATGGCCATATTAAATGTTGGTTAAACATGGCAAGCGGTGAATCGTAATTAAGCTACCTATCTAGGCATTTTAAATGAGGTCGGAAACGACTTATAGCATCTCTGAACTGAACCGATACGTTAATTTATAATTCTGACCAAATCTGAAGTAACACGTTTTAATATTTGTTAAACAGAAAAATAAAGTGGTTCACGTGATTCTACGCATAGTTCCAATCAATTTACACACAGAGATCATTGCCAACAGTCCTATGGTTCAAAAGATATGTTCAATAGGACAGGATCAAAACGGAGCAACGGTTCAACAAATGCAAGCTAAGCAAGAAATATCTACACTCTGCCCAAAACAGCAACAAGCCATTTTCTACACCCCAAAACAACAAGCTACATAATTCTCAAATGGTCAAACAAGACATGCGGCAGTAGTGGTCAAGATGCACATCAACACCCCACTAAATACAACTAGCTTGGAAGTATGGAACACTAGGAAAAGAACTCATAAAATGGAATCTCGCACACAGTTTCAGACATAGAGAAATTAACAGTTTTGACAGTGCAGTTTTCAACCAGAAGGCATATTAACAGCACTAAAACTATATGCTACGGGGCACCGAATGGTATGATTATTTACAGAATGCTAGAGAATCTTAAGGACTACAAATAACTCCATTGCACCAACCCCAAAGGAGATGTATATCACTAGAAAATCTCATGGCAAGACAACAATAAAATATAACAGATCTCATACTTAGAAATATTTCAGCATCTCCAAATCAGCACTATTTTCTAATATCTTGGCAACAAGAAAACAACACCTAAACCTAGATTTCTATAGCAACCAGAGATACCAGGGACTAGCCTACATATCCAAGGGCATATTTGTAGTTCACAACTCATGCATATCATCCACGTAATAAATCCCACAAAATAGACAAGAGGGCAACATTACAGAAATATCATGCAAGCTAACTTACTCAGAAGGCAAAAGTAAATGCACAGTTAAATTCTGTGGATTTTTGTACCACAGAAACATATATAATATGTTGGTTTGAGAAATAAACCTAACGCCACACATATGTGCGAGAATATGTCCTAAACATGACATAGAAAACTATTGACACCTCCTACATGCAAAAACGCAAGAAAGTGCTCTAAAATACATGGCGAAGGGTCACGAACATCATGACATTTTATCTATAGGATTGAACAAACCAGACGTGCACAAAAAAAATACGGAATATTAACCTATTAGGACAGCATGCAAATCTAGGCAAACGGCGGGTCAAACCACTCCAAACATGCATGCAAGTTATAAAATCATAATCTACGTGAAAATCTACACGAGTTACATATATAACTCGTCACGATTCAACTCAAAATTAATATTTACAAGCGTTTGAAATAACTACTATCCCTGAAATTAAAGAAATCCGAAATCCTAAAAAACTACCGGGCCGAAACTACTTAATGGCTAAATCTAGGCATGCGCAACATACTAAAACACGCACAGGCGCTGGACTGGGAGCTGGTGCTCACCTTGAGCCTTCGGGGGCCGGTCGGGCTGGTGGAGAGGGAACTGGCTGGGGAAGTTGGGCCGCTCGCACTGGCCTCGTCGGTGGAGACACACCAACCGAGGAGGCTGCGCTGGGCCGAGTGGGAGGAGGAGGCCGTCTCGGGCCTGGCTGGCTGGGTCGGTTGGTCAACGCGTTGCCCTCGGGATCCAGGTCCCATGTGGATCGAGCGAGCCGCTCGACCGACGGGAGGAGGCAGCGATGGGGCTCGGGATGCAGCGCTGGAGATGCTCGGGACATAGCCGTCGGAAGGCGGCGGCGGCTATGGGACCCGGTGAGCATGCGGGCATGGCTTCTCGGGGAGAGCTCGGGATCGAGCGTGGCATGCAACGGGAGCTGCTCGGGCAGGGGAGGAGAAGCTGCGATGCACGGCGGCTCCAGATGGGCTCGCGCAGGCCCCATCTGGAGAGAGGGAGGTTGCGGCGGCTAGGGATAGGTCTGCACGGGAAACAAGGTGTGAGAAGGGTTAGGGCCCAGATTATGCAGGGGTGGTTGTCTATTTATAGACAGGGGCTAGGATTAGCCGAGTTGACATCCGATTTCGACCACGGGATCGCGATCGGATGGCCCCGGACGTGGGGATGGTATAGATGGGCTAGGTGGGCTGTGTAAACCAAGACGGGTTAATAGAAGAGAGGAGTTTGCGCCCCGGCACGAGATTTCAAAACACCGAAAAACATCTGACGATAAACCAATGACGGTGCCGCTACGGTCGACCATTCGAGTATGAAATGGACTCCGATTACGACGAAAATTGGCAGGCAGTCTACCTACATTATAACAAGACCGCACACCAAGTTTCATCCCAATCCAAGAATGTTTTACACACACTTTTAAAAACAATATTTTTTCGATGCCGCGGGCGCGTGCATGTGTGGTCAGGCTCAAAACGCTCAACGACGAATAACGGAGAGGACCGGCAACTAATAACGGATGCAAGTTTTAAAAACTGGCAGCAACGGAGTGCCGATGCAATGTAGATGATGCGCATGATGCGATGATGAATGCGACAAACAATCTAATCACACGACGAGAACGAAATAAAAGGGGAATCTTCTGGAGCGTCGGTCTCGGGCTGTCACAACTCTCCTACACTACAAGAGGATCTCGACCCGAGATCCAAGAATGAAAGGGAAGAGGAAGGGAAGGAGCAAGAGGTAAAACTTAGTTGCTTCTGTGACAAGCGAGTGAAACCAATAAATCTTGAAGGTTGCAAGGAGATGGGGAATGATATGAGAAACAAGCAAGAATTCAAACAAACTTTCGGCAGCACCTCGATAGGAAAAGAGGACATAATTTCATAAGATAGAAAGAACTTGAAAATATTCACAAAAATCCAACTAAATTGATAAGCGAGGAAACAATATGATCTTGAAAAGACAAAATGATAGATTGAAGAGAGCAACATCACAAAGCCTCCGTTAGAAACAATAGAAACTAGATCTTGGCAAGAATAGAACGAAGAAGAAAATGAGAACTACTACCACAAGAATCTTGAAGAACACCTTGAGAATGAAGAGCTCTTGAGCCGCCTAATAGAAAACTGAACAAGGCACCGGAATAATAGAGAGACGAACGAAGAGACAACAATTGAGAAGAATCTGAGAACAAAAGCTGAAAGCTGAGACCAAAGAAATCTTCTGAAATGATGGCCTTCGGAGGATCAAGAATGAAAACAACTTAGAAATGCACCAGATAGCAAGAAAGGGATTCTCAAGATTGGGAACAATTCAAGATGATGCCACAAAGCTGAAATGATGAATCTTCAAGAGAATGGACCAAGATTTAAGAGAAACACTCCTTCAGTCTTCCAAGCTGAAATAATGAGGAGAACCCCACCAAGGACAACTGAGGCACTCCAGAATAATGAAGAATGAAAGGTTGATCCAAATATGAGAATTAATTCAAATTAATCTTGAAGAAGGAATATGACTGATGAAATTCATACTTACGTCATAGTTGAAAAGAATAGAGATCTCCGGGAAAAGATTAGAAGAGCCAGATAAGATCCTAGGAAAGAACATGTGTGTTATGGGCCCACTCAAAAGAAACCGCCGTTGAAACAAATGATTGGAAAAGTGAGATTGCACAGATGTAAGGAAAACTTGATGAGGTTAGCACCTCGAATTAATTGGAAGGATTGAAAACAAGAAACTCTAAGATATCTTGAACACTCCGGTTAGAATAAGGAGAGATGAAAAACAAGAAAGACTTGATAAGAATTTTCAACATGGGAAAGAATTTAAGGATCAAAAGGATATGATGAACACAGACAACTGAAATGAATCCACCGGAAAAAGAGCAAGAATGAAGAAATGATGAACACGAAGCTCGTGAGAATCTTCACAAAGAATGACCGGATAAGAGAAAAAAGAACAGATAGCGGAAGCAACAGTGAAATGAAATGCACTTGGATGAAATCCAATCACTGAATAAAAGGACTGGAGGGCGGGGAAAACAAAGAGAACTTGGGACAGATGAGATGATCTCTGGAAAGAAATGAGAGATTGATCTTGCAAAATTGGAGAGGATAGAATTTACTTGAAGAGAAGCACACCGGTTGAAAAAGAATTGACATGACGACTCCGGTTGAAAAGAATTGTAAAAACACAACTTGATTGAGCAAAACAATTAATAAGCATTCCCATAGAAATATGAGAACAACTCTTGGAAAGATATGAAATCACCATTTGACATCGAAGCAACTCGAATTACCATACTACAACAAAACGAAGGATGAGGCTTACAACACAAGACGGAAAAAAATCATGACAGAGATTTCATCCGATATTTTCGTGGATAGATTCGAACGGGCTCAATCCTACAGTAGCCATCATGTACAATGCAGTGCACACGACATACGAAGCATCCCCAAGTCATAGCAAGCTACAAGAACTCTTTAAGACACAATGAGAACTACTGTAAGACGACCATGAAAAAACGAATCCACTAGATGTCGAACCCCAACCTCACATCATGAATCTGTTGGAAGATTGTCCTATAAGTAACTACTTGAATTCCCACCTAAGAACCTCCTAAATTTCTGGTCATGCAATCTGGTCCACGGATACAAGGAGTAATATATCACTCAACTCCTATACTAACCCGTCCAGTGTATCACATCCGTCAACACATAACCAGAATCTCGGAACTTCATCTATCTCAGATCCTCGTAATCACAATGATACTAAGTATGGCGATACATCTGTACCTATCTGGACTAGTACTGGGGAAGCCGGACTCCTCTCGCCACTACTAGTATTGAAGCAATTTCGAACATCCTTCGTCCTGAGATACTAAGAAATATGAATGATAATGATGTGCTCAAGAATCCCCTGGAGCTCAACTCCCTGAAAGAAATCAAGTCAGACAGAGGCACCAAGACAGAACTCCATCACATCGACATCATATAGATTCCAAAAATAACCGCGTGATCCTAAAAAAATTTGAGTGAGAAGAGGAGTGGAATTAAAATTATTACACCCAGATTCCTCACTAGAGCATAGAAGAGGAGAAAAAAGAATCCTACTCTCCGTTATATAACTAGACTCAAAGCAGTTTTTACTAGACTCGCGCCAAGTTCGATCAATCAGGGGGGTTCCTAGGTCGGTATTGCTCTGATACCAACTTGTAATGCCTAAGATGCGACCCTATCCTTAATTGGAACGAGGGCCTCGATAGGGATAGAAGCGCATCTCATCTTTTCACAGGATGGATATCGTTACAGGTACATGTACTAAAAAGAAGAGATATATGGAATTGGCTTACACTCACCACGGGCTACATCAGAGTCACATCAATACAATACATAAACATCATGTAGAAGAGCAGGGTCCGACTACGGACAAAAACAAACGATAAAAGAACGACGTCCATCCTTGCTATCCCAGCCTGCTGGCCTGCAACGCATCGTAGATCGATGAAGAAGAAGAAGAAACTCCAAATGAACAACCATCGCGGTCACGTTTCAATATCACTTTACATGTACCTGCAACTGGTGTTGTAGTAATTGATACGTCCATTTGGCATCATGCTTTTATGTTGATATTTATCGCTTTATGGGCTGTTATTACACTTCACGGTACAATACTTATGCCTTTTCTCTCTTATTTTATAAGGTTCACATGAAGAGGGAGAATGCCGGCAGCTGGAATTCTGGTCTGAAAAAGGAGCAAGTTTGAGATACCTATTCTGCACACAACTCCAAAAGCCATGAAAATCAACGAGGAATTATTTTGGATTTTATAAAAAATACTGGGCGGAAGAAGTACCAGAGGGGAGCCACGAGGAGGCCGCAAGCCTTCCAGGCTCGGCCTACCCCCTGGTCACGCCTAGTTGGCTTGTGTGCCCCCTGTTGCCCCTCCGGATCCCATCTTTTTCTATAAGGAGGGTTTCTTCCAGAAAAAAATCGGGAGGAGGCTTTCGGGAGGAATCGCCGCCGCGACGAGGCGGAACTTGAGCAGAACCAATCTAGAGCTCCGGCAGGGCAGTCCTGCCGGGGAACTTCCCTCCCGGAGGGGGAAATCGTCGCCAACGTCATCACCAACACTCCTCTCATCGGAGGGGACTCATCACCAACAACATATTCATCAGCACCATCTCCTCCCAAACTCTAGTTCATCTCTTGTAACCAATCTCAATCTCGCGACTCCGATTGGTACTTGTAAGGTTGCTAGTAGTGTTAATTACTCTTTGTAGTTTGTGCTAGTTGGATTACTTGGTGGAAGATCATATGTTCATATCTCTAATGCTATTCAATACCTCTCTGGTCATGAACATAATTATGCTTTGTGAGTAGTCACTTTTGTTCCTGAGGACATGGGATAAGTCTTGCTATAAGTAGTCATGTGAATTTGGTATTCGTTCGATATTTTGATGTTTTGTATGTTGTTTTTCCTCTAGTGGTGTTATGTGAACGTCGACTACATAACACTTCACCATTATTTGAGCCTAGAGGAAGGCATTGGTAAGTAATAAGTAGATGATGGGTTGCTAGAGTGACAGAAGCTTAAAACCTAGTTTGTACGTTGCTTCGTAAGGGGCTGATTTGGATCCACTAGTTTAATGCTATGGTTAGACTTTGTCTTAATTCTTCTTTCATAGTTGCGGATGCTTGCGAGAGGGGTTAATCATAAGTGGGATGTTTGTCCAAGTAAGGGCAGCACCCAAGCACCGGTCCACCCACATATCAAACTATCAAAGTAGCGAACGCGAATCATATGAACATGATGAAAACTAGCTTGACAGAAATTCCCCTGTGTACTCGGGAGCGCTTTACCTCCTATAAGATTTTGTGCAGGCTTGTCCTTTCCTACAAAAGGGATTGGGCCACTTTTCTGCACCTTTGTTACTATTGTTACTTGCTACTCGCTACGAACTATCTTTTCAGACAACTATCAGTTACCGATAATTTGAGTGCTTGCACAGAATACCTTGCTGAAAACCACTTGTCTGATCCTTCTGCTCCTCGTTGGGTTCGACACTCTTACTTATCGAAAGGACTACGATAAATCCCCTACACTTGTGGGTCATCAGTAATCTGTGAGCCACAGGGGACTCAGCAATCTCAGTTCCAAAGGTATCAAGACTAGCAAAGCTTAATGGGTGAGGTATGGTTAAGTCGTGAGGCTGCAGGAAGCGACTAAGCATTTATTTAAGGTGGCTAACTTACGAGTACAAGAACAATAGGGGATGATATACGTATAATGGACGTGACCAATGGTGATCAAAATAATGATAATGAACACCTACCTATGTGAGACATAACACCACCGTGTCCTCGATCGGAGAAGGAGCTCACGAAAGAGACAGTCATGGTTACGCACTCCGTTGGCATATTTTCATTAAGCTTATTTCAAGTTAGCTAGAACCAGATGTTAAACAAAGTTTCCATGTTGCCACATAACCGCGGGTACGGCTTTCCGAAAGATTTAACCCTGCAGAGGTGCTCCAACTGGTCCATCACAAATTACCACAAGCCGCATAGAAAGCCTCGATCACGAAACTCATGACTTCGTCGGATTCCTTAGTGGAAAACCTCAACTCTGAGAATACCCAAAGTATCACCGGAATCCCGATGCACATGATATTTCGTCAAAGGTAAAACTAATCCAGCAAGGCCGCCCGACGTGTCAACGATCCCAATTGGAGCCGTGTATCTCGTTCTCACGACACGACAGATGGGTCACACTAGGAGTAAAACCAAACCTCGGGTTACCCCGCGGTGGCCCGGTAGTCTTCCAGTTTGGACCAACACTCATGCGGAGCACTGGTCCGGGGGTTGATTAAGTTTCCTCGGGTTAATTACTCCCTATGTGGTTCATTAGTTAATTAGGCAAATGTAGTACCAAAGTTGGGCCTTCCAAGACCAATTTTAATCTAAGACGAATTATCAAGGGGGTCCCCATAACAACCTCGATCGTGTTAGGAGCGCTCAAATATGGAATATAACACCTGTAGCCGAAACTAAGGGGGCAAAGGTGGAACAAAACACCATGCTAGAAAGGTCGAGCCTTCCACATTTTACCAAGTATATAGGTGCGTTAAATTGAATAGCATTAATATGGTGATATAACAAGAAACCCAGGTTATCACATGGAAGCAACTGCACCTGCAACTAGCAACGCTAACAAATGGTTAAGAAAGCAGTAACATAGCCAATCAGTGGTTTGCTAGGTTGTGAAAAGGTTGAAGGTTTTGATGGCAATGTTGAGAGGCTGAATTTAACAGGTGGTAGGCAACGATTCATAGCGATAGAAACGAAACAACTAGCATGGCAATGATAGTAATGGTATCTAGGAGATGGTCATCTTGCCTGAGATCCCGCTGAGAAGAAGAACGACTCCGTGACGCAGACGAATCGACGTAGTCGAACGGGTCCTCACATTCTGACATGCTTGCGTAACTCTATCGAGACGAAGCAAACCGCAAACAAGAATCAACACATGATATTCACCACACGATGCACAACACGTATGATGCATGAACGGTATCAATTATGCACGGTATGACATGGCAATTCACACAACCAAACACTACACATTAAATGAAGTTCAATATGCAACGAGTTGCATATCGACGAAACTCCACATATAATTATTTAGTTCACTCCCGTTTATTTTCATGGCCATATTAAATGTTGGTTAAACATGGCAAGAAGTGAAGCGTAATTAAGCTACCTATCTAGGCATTTTAAATGAGGTCAGAAATGACTTATAGCATCTCCGAACTAACCCCATGCGTTAATTTACAATTCTGTCCATATGTGAATCAACACGTTTTAATATTTGTTAAACAGCAAAATAAAGTGGTTCACATGATTCTACGCATCGTTCCAATCAATTTACACATAGAGATCATTGCAAATGGAGCTACAGTTCAAAAGATATGTTCACCGCAAGATATGATGCCATGAGTGCTATATGTATGCAATGACAGTCACAAGCATCGCAAACCATACAAGCCACGAGGTAATATGAACCTACATGAGATTCTAAGCAAGTTTCACATAGGACACGATCAAAATGGAGAAACGGTTCAACAAATACAACCTAAACAAGAAATGTCTACAATCTGCCCAAAACAGCAACATGGCATTTTCTACACCCCAAAACAACAAGCTACATAATTCTCAAATGCTCAAACAAGACATTAGGAAGTAGTGGTCAAGATGCACAAGAACACCCTACTAAATACAACTAGGATGGAAGCATGGAACACTAGGAAAAGAACTCACAAAATGGCATCTCGCACACTGTTTCACACTTAGAGAAAATAACAGTTTTGACACTGCAGTTTTCAACCAGAAGGCATATTGACAGCAGTAAAACTATATGCTACGGGGCACCGAATAGCATGCAAATTTAAATCATGCTAGACAATCTTAAGAACTACAAATAACTCCATTGCACCAACCCCAAAGGAGTTGTAGATCACTAGCAAATCTCATGGCAAGACAACAACAAAATATAACATATCTTAGACTTAGAAATATTTCAGCATCTCCAAATTAACACTATTCTTAAACATGTTGGGAACAAGCAAACAACACCTAAACATGGATTTCTATAGCAACCAAAAATACCAGGGACTAACCTACATATCCAAGGGCATATCTCTGGTTCACAACTCATGCATATCACGCTCGTAATAAATCCCACAAAATAGACAAGAGGGCAACATGGCACAAATATCATGCACGCTAACTTACTCGGAAGGCAGAACTAAATGCACAGTTAAATGCTTTGGATTTTTCTACCACGGAAACATATATAATATGTGGGGCTGAGAAATGAAACTAACGCCACACATATATACGAGAATATGTCCTAAACACAACATAGAAAACTATTGACACCTCCTACATGCAAAAATGCAAGAACTACTCTAAAATACATGGCAAAGGGTCACGAACATCGTGAACATTTTATCTACGGGACCAAACAAACCGGACACGCACAAAAAAAATATCTACAGAATATTAACCTATTAGGACAGCATGCAAATCTAGGCAAACGGCGGGTCAAACCACTCCAAACATGCATGCAAGTTATAAAATCACAATCTACGTGAAAATCTACATGAGTTACATATATAACTCGTCGCGATTCGACGCACGGAATAATATTTACAAGCATTTGAAATAACTAATATCGCTGAAATTAAATAAATCCAAAATTCTAAAAGAATAACTATCGGGCCGGAACTACTTAATGGCTGAATCTGGGCATGCGCAACATACTAAAACACGCACGGGCGCTAGACAGGGAGGTGGTGCTCACCTTGGGCCTTCCGGAGGCCCGTCGGGCTGGTGGAGAGGGAACCGGCTGGGGAAGCTGGGCCGCTCGCACTCGGCCTCGTCGATGGAGACGTGCCGACCAAGGAGGCTGCGTTGCGTCGAGCGGGAGGAGGAGTCCGGCTCGGGCCTGGCTGGCTAGGCCGGTCGGTCAATGCGTTGCGCTCGGGATCCAAATCCCATCTGGATCGAGCGAGCCGCTCGACCGACAGGAGGAGGCAGCGACGGGGATCGGGATGCGGCGCTCGAGATGCCCGAGATGCGACTAGCAGAAGGCGGCGACACTGCTAGCTCGCGGCGGGGCTGCTGGCCGACGGTGGCTGCTGCGGGACCCGGCGAGCATGCGGGCATGGATGCTCGGGGAGAGCTCGGGATCGAGCGGGGCATGCCATAGGGGCTTCTCGAGAAGGGGAGCAGAAGCTGCAATGCACGGCGGTGCCAGATGGGCTCGCCCGGGCCCGATCTGGGCTCGGCAGGACTGGTGCGCTGGAGAGAGAGATAGACTGCGGCGGCTAGGGTTAGGTCTGCATGGGAAATGAGGTGTGAGAAGGGTTAGGGTCCAGATTAGGCAGGGGTGGATGTCTATTTATAGACAGGGGCAAGGGTTAGCCGAATTGACATGCGATTTCGACCACGGGATCGCGATCGGACGACCCCGGACGTGGGGATGGAATAGATGGGCTAGGTGGGCTGTGTAAACCAAGACGGGTTAATAGAAGAGAGGAGTTTGCACCCCGGTATGAGATTTTAAAACACCAAAAAACGTCCGACGATAAACCAATGATGGTTCCACTAGGGTCGACCGTTCGAGTATCAAACGGACTCCGATTGCGAAGAAAATTGGAAGGCAGTCTACCTACATTATAACAAGACCGCGCGCCGTTTCAACCCAATCCGAGAAAAAGTTTTACACACACTGTCGTGGTTTTGTCACGGAAGATGTCGTCGTGAAAGGCTTAAAGATGGAGCCATCGCATCTTGGTGGCGACCCAAAGGGGGTGAGCGAAAGCGGGACTCAGATTTACCCAGGTTCATCCCCTCATGTGGAGGTAAAAGCCTACGTCCTGCTTTGTGTAGATTGATGATGGTTTCCATTACAAGGAGGGTGTAACTCGCCTGACCTAGCTCTTGATGATTTCTAACTTGCCTTTATATACAGGTCGAGGCCCTAGGATTTACAAGATTCCTAGCTATACTACCAATCGTAGCTTCCCTATCTCTAAGTCGTCGTGCTTTCCAAGACTGGAAACCTCCTCGGCGGTCTATCCTCTATATAGCTCCTGAACCGCCATCCGGCTCATGGGCCAAGGCCTGTATTACCAATGAATGAGTCGCCCCCTTAGTGAACCGGCCCAACTAGGGCGGGTTACACCGCAGGTAATATCCCCAACATTAGGCCCCAGATTGTCTTGAATGTATTCACGCCAATAAACCTCCACTCATTTTGGGGCGACTTGTATCACTCCAATCTTTTGACGGACGATAAATCGCCATCCATCATGAATTGTATGAGCCGCCATGCAGTTTCTGATGACATCACCCTATCCCATCAATTTTGTGATTTTAATGCCGTAACCACCCAACGGATCTTTTGCACCGCCATTTACTTATCCCGAAAATCTAGGCGTCATTATTGCAAATTTTTAGTTTGTCGCCTCTATTCCCGCGCCTGCCGCCTCGATTCCAGCTCCAGTCCTTGAAATAGCCACAATGGGGAGTGGGGGTTCCGTAACCTACCCCAACTTCGGCTTCCTCGTGCCAGCACCTCGGCCTCCTCACCAGTCCCCGAAGCTTCGTCGCCGGCCGCTACACCCTGGGCGTCTCCGAGCCAATCGAAGGCGCAAAGCTCTCTGTGTCCATCTCCGGCGTTGTCCTCCTCTCTCAGGTAAACTCCCTTCTCCGTTAGGGTTAGACTGAGGACTCCATTGTTCTTGTAAGTTAGCTCCAAAACACAACGAACATCTTTCTTTGCTCTGGACCCGCTTAATATTTTTGCAGAAGATCTTGTGTAGTAGCAAACCGTGGTAGTCTCATCGCATCTCTCGGCCATTTTGAGGTTTTACTTCGTAGATCCAAATGACAGCACCACCGCATTCTTGCGTTCATAGCCTTCGCAATTTTGCCAAGTATTATCTTGTTAATTCGATCCACTCGTAGATCCGTAATTTACTGCTCGCTTTTAGAAACATGTTTTATCCATCTCCCGGGAATATCCCTAAGGAAAAAATCCTTTGAGAGTCGCCGCTCACCTTCTTCCACCATGGCGAGTTAGATTATCACCATAGCTACACCTTTTGTCGGTCGAGGGGCGAGTTGTAACACCTTCATAGACATACCATAAATCACTCAGCTAGCGAGTCAGAATGCCTTCATATCCATACTTTTAGTCACCTAATGGCGAGTCATAAGGTCTTTTACAGACACATCGTAGAACTCCAACTGGCGAGTTACCATCTTTCATGGTCCTCACTGAGCCGCCTTGTTTCCTCCTTTTATAGTCATGGTCCCGTCTCGAAATGCGATTGGTTACCGACCAATATTGATGACGCTACTATTGAGAAGTTTATCAAGTCGGGTCATCTCGACAGTAAGGAAGTCATTGGTTGGTGAACCGCCCCAGGCGAAGTGATCCTCAATCCTGCCGAAGGGGAAATAGTCGTCTTTATTGACCATATGGAACAAGGCTTCAAACCACCCGGGTCAAAGTTCTTCAGAGACACTCTTCACTTCCTTAATGTTCATCCTCAAGACCTGGGACCCAACTCCATCAGTAATCTCTGTCAGTTTCAAGTATTTTGTGAGGTATACGTGCAAAGAGAGCCCACAGTTCCATTATTTTTGAACTTCTTCCATCTGAATCGCCAAACCAAATTTTCCAACGGGCCCAATCATGAACTCGGAGGAGTCAACATCCAGCAGCGCCGCGGACGTGGATTTCCATATGTCCTTCTTCCCAGCCATCCCAAAGGCTGGGCGAGTCTTGGTTTTACTGTCGGGACACTTCTCCTCCTGGTGAGAACCCACTTCCGGGTTATAGAGAAGATCGCCTGCCCATGGACTTCAAACTTCCCGAGAAGCTTACGGAAGAAGAAGAGTCGGAATTCATTCCTATCTACTCCGAGATGTGATCATTGACCAATAACGGGCTCATCGGGGTTGATCTATTCTGTTGCTGGGTGGAATGGAACATTCTCCCTCTGAGTCACCGGGATGGTCTGATGTGTGAATATGATTGTAGCGTGAACCATCCGCAATGCTTCCATCATAAAAAAACTCACAAAGAAGGACATTGTTGGGATAATCAAGAAGTTAACCGGCGAGTCTTTGGAAGACTGTGCCAAGATCGGGCTCAATCCCTTCTGTCGCTCCAACCCGGCTCCACCGGTAACTATCCAAGCCGACTTCCTTTTAAGTATACGTGTCAATGCTCCGGGTTTCAAATTTTATTCTATCCACCAGAAAGGTGATCCCTTTTGGCGAAGGGGACCAAAGGTGACTGCCAAAAAAACAACCAAGCCGGCACCGAAGAAGAAGAAGAAAACAAGCAAGGGCAAAGCCGCCGTCAAGGATTCATCCGTCGTCGGCGAATCACAAGCCGTTGAAGAACAGTCAGAGGTAAAAACTTCCCCTTTACTTATCATCCTTATGTTCCGACTCATGCTTATACCCTGTGCCTTTATACATAGGGTGATGACTATGAGAGCCAGGATGACGCGGTTGAGGTAATTTCTATTTCTTCCGACTCAACTTCCTCTTCACCTAGGCCACTCAGGCGGATTTGTGGGAAAGTTCCCATGTCTCACCCAAATGCTTATATGGACCCTGATTTCCTTTTGAAGAAGGCAAAATATACTCCCAAGCGCAAAACCCAGAGCTGCGCTAGCGACTTAATTTCCAGGTTGCCTGAAAAGACAACCGGTCGAAAGCGCACGAATGAGGTATGCTCTTGTTTAAACACACTCTCTTCCTTGTAGAAAATGTGATTCACAACTCCTTCACTTTTTGAACTTTATTCTTTCAGACTTCTCCTCCTTCATCTGGCGAATCAGCGATGTCGGCTCTTCCGCCAATAATTCATGTACAAGGGTGAGTTCTTTCATTAACCCTTTCTCTTCCCAATAATTACATTTGCCCTAATTTTGATGCCTTCATCTCAGAGCACAGGTAAAGAAGAGAAAGACTGGCGACTCGTCTTCCGCTCCTAAGACAACTGAGGTCTTAGGCACGAGCGCCTCTGTCCCAGAGCTTGACGAGGACCAAGTGGCGGCTCATGATGTTCCTGTGGATGACATCCTTGACGTCCGGGATGACTCACCAGGCATCTTAAAGGAAACCACTGACAATGTTAACCCGTCGAGCCCTTCCAAGGCGGATGAATATCCAGAGGCCGTCATTATCATTGGCACTGGCTGCTTCAAACCTAAGGCGGCGGTGTTATCCAGACACACCTCAAAAGAATCTCATCCTTCCGCAGATCAAGATGTCAGTAAGTTGAAGCTTCCTCATTATGAGAAGCTCGAATTTGACAAACTCTGCTCTGGCTTTGCAAGTCGCATGGATACGAGTTATGAAATGAATAAAAGCTTGATCCACATAATGAGAGTTAAACATGAGGCACGTTTATTATGTATTCTCTTCCACCCATTAGCCTTCCAATAGACTAGTATTGCTTGATGAAATAATTTTTGTTGCAATGTATGTTAGACATGTATCTGTCCATAACCCCCAAGGGTCGGGTTATCTTTTGAAAGATGAGTCGGGTCTTGTATATAGTTAAAATCTTGAACCTGTAGCTCCCAAGGGTCGGGTCATCTTTTGAGAGATGAGCAGGGTCTTGTAGTTAAAGAAAAACTTCAACCTGTAGCCCCCAAGGGTCGGGTCATCTTTTGAAAGATGAGCCGGGTCTCTGTAGTTAAAGAAAAAACTTCAACCTGTAGCCCCCAAGGGCCGGGTCATATTTTGAAAGATGAGCCGGGTCTTGTAGTTAAAGAAAAACTTCAACCTGTAGCCCCCAAGGGCCAGGTCATCTTTTGAAAGATGAGTCGGGTCTTTGCAGTTAAAGAAAAAACTTCAACATGTAGCCCCCAAGGGCCGGGTCATCTTTTGAAAGATGAGCCGGGTCTTGTAGTTAAAGAAAAACTTCAACCTACAGCCCCCAAGGGCCGGGTCATCTTTTGAAACTTGCCTCCCCAAGTGTCAGGAATATTGCTTGCAATAGTTTTGAGACTTGCCTCCCCAAATTTTGCTTTGCAGGAATCTGTGACCCAGGGCGAGTCATCCCTGGCTGATTTAAAGAAAAATTAAGCTGAACAGCAGAATACTCAGTCTGAGTATGAGAAGAAGTATCAGGTGGTCCTGGCTGAAATAGAAAAACTGAAGGCTGATCACCAGAAGCTTGAAAAGAAGGCCAAAGTTGACCAAGCCGCCCTCCTGAAGCGGGCTCAGCAAGCAGAGGAGAAACTAGAACCGCCTAGCAAGAACTCTCCGGCTTGAAAAACCACATCTCCAACATCACTCAAGCCATGTTTGGTAAGGATCAATTTCCTTCATTAAAAAAATCAGTCCGGTTTGCCAAGACTAACAACCACGGATTTATCCTTTGCAGGTCCATGAGCCGCCAATCTCCAAGACGACTGCATGCTGAAACTAAAGGCAATGTATACCTTCACCGAGCAGTTGTATACGGGGAGTGTGCTGACGATAGAAGCACTGATGGGCAACAAAGAGCTAGTTAAGTCCATCAAGAGCATGCTTGGCTACCTGTCTACGTTGCCTCCTCAAGTGGAGGAGCTGAAGAGATCAGCCGCCCGGAAGGGATCCCTGAATACCTTAAGCCGGTGCCTGGCCTATGCTCCCGAGTTGAAACCAGACGAGGTAGCTACTGGGTATCCTGAACTGAAAGACGACGGGTGGGAGTTCACCGAAGATGACTACCATCGAGTGATCAAAGAGTCCCGCTTTGCAGCGACTCAACTAGCAGACGGCTTGGATTTAAACAAATACCAAGTTGCATATGATGATAATAACAAGAAGTTGACTCCTCTGTCGTATGAAACCACCAGCCTGACTCCTCGCCGGCCCAAGACTCCCTTTGACTTCGAAGCAGATCTATCAACCTTCCTTGACAATGAAGATGAGTTCGTCGCCTTGGCCAAGTGTAACTCGAAGCTAGGCGACTTGCAAATTGAAGGTGGAGAAATCTCGAGGCAAGGTGACCCGGAGGCGGCTTGAGTCTTCTTAAGATGTAACCATTGCTTTTTAAAAACAATTTGATCTCTTCTTTGATCGGGAGACGACGCCCGACTTGGCCGTGTGAGCCGTGTAATAGTTTATTAGGTTGTAGGAAAACAGCCTTTAGCCCATGCCTTTTGCTCGACATTGCTGGTAATTTATCCTTTATGCAAATTGTGAATCGCCTTCTACACTCCTTCTGCTTGATAAGCGAGGAAGTGTCATAGTTTGACATATAAAATCTTCAACCTGTGTGTCAGGAAAAAACACCATAAGCCGACTCAGTGAGTTATGGAAAAAGATAAACTAGCCCCTGGGTTATGGCAAATAATAGTTAAAAACTGGCCCAATGAGTCGCGGCGAGTTATGAACAAAGGTTGGCTTAATGAGTCACGACGAGTTATGCAAGGGTGTTATGAAACCTTGTGGCCGTGTCACCAAGATATAAAATTCGTCGTCTCAATGAGTTGCGACAGGATAACACGAGTTTGCAAAACTCTATTGTTACCCGAAGAAGGCTTTTGCAACAACCCATATTGTTTAGACCGGTTGATCAGACGCGAGTCAAGCTTCGTTGAAGCAGGTTCAGTGAACCAATGGTTTCTCTATTTTCCATGTGTGGCTCCGGCCGGTACCTTTTATGTTTTAACCAAGGCGAGTTGAGGGTCCAAATAACGGATTGACTCGCCCAGATTACATAGGTCCATGTGGCGACTTGTCCAACACATAGTCCAGTATAACCATTTGTACAGCGGTAATTTTTCGCTAGCCAAGAGGGTATTCAGGCTGAACTCAGTGAGTGGAAGCCCCCAAGTGACCTATGATTAGGAAAAGTCGGACACAGGATTGCAGAAGTGTGTACGCTCTTACTGCAAAACGACTTGGGAACTTGTAGCCCCCAAGTAAGCCGGCTTAATTCTCAAAATCATATAAGGCGCCCATGTTTGAACTGTGCAACGTGGCGATTGGTCCTCTTTGGCTTATTAGTACCCAATTTTGAAATAAGTGCAGCATGGCGACTTATGCTCTTTGGCACTGATAGCGTCCATGTTTGGACGACTCATAGAACAATAAAGACTCATGCTTTCCAGAAGCTGAAACGGCAAAGGACCCCGAAGTTCGTGGGTGTTGGCTTTATTTCTTTATAAATAAAATATTACAAGTTCTAAGATTTGTAAAAATGAAAAGGATCACATGGCTCTAGGTGTAGTATGGCCGCATGTGGGCTATATTCTAGGGGAGAGTTGTCTCAACCTATGTAGTTGGCCGATCTGGGCGAAGATCCACCAAGTAGTATGAGCTGTTCTGAAGATTCTTGCTAATGACAAACGGCCCTTCCCATGGAGGTGATAACTTATGCATACCAGTGTGATCCTGAATCAACTGGAGCACTAAGTCGCCCTCTAGAAAAGTCCGACTCTTGACATGGCGGCTGTGGTACCGTCGCAAGTCTTGCTGACAGATCGCCGACCGTGACGCGGCCAAGTCACGCTCTTCCTCCAAAGCATCCAATGAATCTTGTCGTGCCAATTCGTTGTCCTGTTCCACATAGGCGGCGACTCGCGGTGAATCATGTCTGATGTCACTTGGCAACACCGCCGCTGCCCCATAAACCATAAAGAAAGGAGTAAAACCCATGGAGCGGTTGGGAGTGGTCGAGATGCTCCATAATACTGAGGGCAACTCTTCCGCCCAACATCCTGGAGTACGTTCCAAAGGCACCATAAGCCGGGGCTTGATTCCCCGCAGTACCTCTTGATTCGCCCTTTCTGCCTGCCCATTAGACTGGGGATGTGCAACTGCAGAAACATCAAGCCGGATATGCTATCAACCGCAAAAATCTTGCATTGCGCCCTATGATAGATTAGTACCATTGTTAGTAATGATACTATGAGGGTATCCAAACCGGAAAATCAATTTTTTCTAGAATTTGACAGCCGTATCTGCATCACAGCTACTAACAGGCTCTGCCTCAACCCACTTAGTAAACTTGTCAACCGCCACCAATAGGTGAGTCTTTTTATTGGACAACATCTTGAAAAGGCCAACCATGTCTAGCCCCCAGACTGCAAACGGCCAAGTGATTGGGATCATCCGCAACTCCTGAGCCGGCACGTGCATTTGACGTCCAAATTTCTGGCAACCATCACATCGGCGAACTATCTCTTCCGCGTCTGCATGAGCCGTCATCCAATAGAACCCATCTCTAAAGGCCTTAGAAATCAAAGATCATGACCCGGTATGATGACCAAAGTCGACTCCATGAATTTCATTGAGGATCATACATCCTTCCTCAGAAGAGACACGCCATTGAAATACCCCTGAGGTGCTTCGCTTGTGCAACTCGCCGTTGTGTATGACCATGGATTTGCACCGACGGACGGTTTGGCGAGCCAATAACTCATCTGTGGGTAATTCTCCTTGTGTGAGATACGCCATGTAGGCAATCACCCAATCTGGAGTGGCACGAAGAGACGCCACAACTTGAGACTCAGGGTCTGGCACCGCCAAATCTTCCTCTGAAGGTAACCTCACCGAAGGGTTATGTAATACATCCAAAAAGACATTGGGGGGGAACCGGCTTACGTTGTGAACCAAGATGGGAAAGAGCATCTGCTGCTTCATTGAGTCGCCGGTCGATGTGATCCACTTGATAACCTTGAAAGTGACCCGCTACGTCCGACACAGCTCGCCTGTAAGCCGCCATCAAGGGATCTCTAGAATCCCAGGTGCTAGAAACCTGCTGTGCCACCAAATCTAAGTCGCCTAAACATCTGACTCGTGTGAGGTTCATCTCTTTTGCGAGTCGCAATCCATGGAGAAGGGCTTCATACTCTGCTGCGTTGTTGGTACATGGAAACATGAGTCGGAGGACATAGCAAAATTTGTCACCCTGAGGCGAGGTTATCACCACACCAGCCCCCGAGCCTTCCAACTGCCTCGATCCGTCGAAATAGATGGTTCAATAGGTATGATCGGGCCTATCTTCTGGAATTTGCAACTCGGTCCAATCATTGATGGATTCCACTAGTTCTTGACACTTAATGGTCGTGCGGGGAGTATATCGCACGTGATGGGGCCCTAACTCAATGGCGCACTTAATAATCCGTCCAGTTGCTTCTCGATTTTGTATAATGTCACCAAGGGGGGCAGAACTCACTACTGTGATGGGATGCTCTTGGAAGTAGTGCTTCAGCTTCCGACTCGCCATAAACACCCCAAAGACCAGCTTCTGCCAATGCGGGTATCATTGTTCGGAGAGGGTGAGGATTTTGCTGATAAAATATACTAGTCGCCGAACCGGGTATTCCTTTCCTTCTTCCTTCCGCTCGACAACCAATGCCACACTCACTGCTTTGGAATTGGCCGCGATGTACAAAAGCATAGGCTCCTTGTCCGTCGTAGCCGCCAGTACTGGCGGCTTAACCAATTGTCGCTTCAAGGCTTCAAAAGCTTCGTTGGCTTCATCTGTCCATACGAATGGATCAGTTTTCTTGAGCAACTGATAAATAGGGATGGCCTTCTCCCCAAGGCGACTTATAAAACGACTTAGAGCCGCGATATGACCCGCCATGTGCTAGAATTGGTTAATATTAGTCGGCTTTCCTAGCAAAGTAATTGCTTCAATTTACACATTGTTAAATAGCAAAATAAAGTGGTTCACATGATCTAGTGATACCCTGAATAAGCATCCAAGAAACACAAACGCTCGCAACCCTCCGTCGAGTCAATGATTTGATCAATGCGGGGAAGGGAGAAGGGATCCTTCGGACAGGCTCTGTTGAGGTTAGTGTAGTCGATGCACATGCGGAAAGTGCCATTATTTTTTAGCACGAGGACCGGGTTAGCCAACCATTCAGGCTGGAAAACCTCGATGATGAACCTGGCGGCCAAAAGCCAAGTGAATTCCTCTCCAATCGCCTTACATCGCTCGTCATTAAACCTGCGAAGGTACTGGCAGACTGGCTTTACTTTGGGGTCAGTTTTAAGATGGTGCTCAGCTAATTCTCTTGGTACACCTGGCATGTCAGAAGGTTTCCACGCGAAGATGTCCCGATTCTCACGAATGAATTCGATGAGAGCACTTTCCTATTTGGGATCCAGACCCGTCCCAATAGTGAACTGCTTGGTTGAGTTGCCAGGCGTGAAGTCTATGACTTTGGTGTCGTCCGTTGGTTTAAACTTGAGGGGCGGCTCAGAGTCGATCGTTGGCTTCTTGAGCGGCGTCATGTCTGCCGCATCAACATTGGCTTGGTGAAACTTGAGCTCCTCGGCCGCGCAAGCCGTCTCGTCATAAGACGTGTTTCCCTCTTCGCACTCTTGGGCTATCTTCGTGTCTCCGCTGATCTTAATAGGTCCCTTAGGACCAAGCATCTTGATCTTGAGATAAACATAACATGGGCGAGCCATGAATCGGGCGTAAGCCGGCCTTCCAAACAACGCGTGGTAGGGGCTCTTGATTTTTACCACCTCAAACATGAGAGACTCGCTCATGTAATTGGACTCTGTGCCAAAAGCCGCATTAAGTTTAATCTGCCCAATTGGATATGCCGACTTACCCGGAACGATGCCGTGGAAGACCGTGGACGATGGCATCAACTCTTTCTCCAAGAGATTCATCCTTCGCAAGGTATCGAAGTATAGGATGTTAATGCTACTACCTCCATCCATGAGGACTTTGGAAAGGGTGTATCCTCCGACTTGGGGAGCTACGACCTAAGCCAAGTAGCCAGGGTTATCCACTCGGGGTGGGTGATCCTCCCTGCTCCAGGTTATGGGCTGTTCAGACCAGTGAAGGTACCTGGGGAGCGCCGGCTCAACCACACTGAAGGTTCTATGCTTCACCTTCTGATCCCGTTTGCTTGTGTTGGTGGTGAACACATAATGCTGCTCGTTGTTCAGTTGCTTAGGGTTATTGTGGAAACCGCTACGATCATCCTGTCGCTGGAGATCCCCTTGCAGGGGTGGTTGCTGAAACACTCCTGGCGGGTTATACTGTTGTTGGTTGTGAACTTGGTACTGTCCACTGTTGGGTTGTGACCCGCCCTGTGGATCCGGGTTAGGAAAACCGTTGAACGGGCTCTGGCATGACCCGGGCGCGCCAAACTATTCCTTTCGCTGGCCCTGATCACCACCCTGGCCTTTCTTGAGCGCCTCAGCTCGGAACTCCTGCATCACGTAGCAATCCTCCCAAGAGTGAGTTGTCGGCCCTCGGTTGTAGCATGCTGTGGGCAGGGGCCTTTGAACATCTCATGATAATTGCGTGGCTTCTTCCCAGTGAAGCCCCGCTTATTCTGGCACTGGTTTCCGTTGCCGGTATTGGTGTTAGCAATGAAATCTGTGGGACCTTCCTGTTGTCTCTTTTTTCCTTGCCCACCATGCTGGTGGTAGCCCCGGCCCTAAAACTGAGAATGACCCTTCGACGACTCGCCCCTCCTGGCGGTGCTAGCCTTGTGATCGTCCTCTCCAGGATCCTTGGTGTCATCTGACTCGGCATATCTGGTGAGGGTATCCATCAACTCGCCCATGTCCTGCACTTTACGCTTAAGTCGCCCCAGCTTCAGCACCAGAGGCAGTTTTTCTCCAAAATCAACACTGCCCGAGCCGCCCAGATGCCATCTGATGAATGAATAAATTCTGTGACTCGCTGAGTCCAGTGATGGGCCGACTCATCCGGCCGCTGGATGCAGTGTTGTAGGTCGACGATGGTCATCGGGCGTTTGCAAGTCCCTCTGAAATTCTTGATGAAGCGCTCCTTTAACTCTGCCCAAGTGTTCATGGAGTTAGGCGGCAAGTTTTTCAACCACGCACGTGCCATTCCTTGAAGAATCATAGTGAAATACTTGGCGCAAACCGCCTCGTTTACATCGAGCATGTCCATCGCAAGTTCGTAACTCCCGATCCATGATCCTGGTTCGAGAACTGGCGTGTAATTGGGCACCTTCCTTGGTCCTTTGAAGTCCTTCGGCATCCGCTCATTGCATAGAGCGGGCGTGAGACACGACACCCCAATGTGCTTGCCTCCGGCATCGAGAGGTGCGGGAGGTGTCTGGGTGTAAGCCGGATAACCCTGACCCGCCGCGGCTACCGTTTCCATCTGACGCGCGGCTCCCGCTGCATCCACAATGTCTTGGGCTCGCGTGTCGGGCATCCCAAGTGGGTTGGTCTGAGGAAGACGTCGTTGCCCGCTGGTCACTGTGGGTAGGTCCTTGTGGCGACTGCTGGTGTGACTCGCCTGGGCGTGGAGTGTAACCGGTCAAGGCTGTGTGAATATTGCGCGTGTTGGACCACTGCTATCTTCAGCATCTCGATGGCGTTTCTCGCTTCTATCTCGGTCGGGGAGTTTCCGTAAATCGGGAGGGACTCCAGGTGGCGGGTTGCCTCCAGCACATTATCCACGTGATTTGAGAAGTGGCCTCGTGGTGTTTGGAAGCGAGTTGCGTGGGCATCCATTGGTTGCGGCGGCGGCGGGTTAGGTGGTTGAACTGGACCTCCCCCGGAACAGCTTGCAAGGGACGATGAGGACCTGCCCCAGGGGTGCGCGGGGTGTCGAAGAGGGGAGTTGGATGTAAGTCGGTCGGGATGTGTCCGTGGTGTCTCCTTTGGTGAATGGCGTAGGACGCACAATGTTTTCTCTCGAGCCGCCAGCCTTCGGTGTTCAGTCGTTCTGTCTCTGCTGCGATCATGGCCTGCTGCGTCTCTACCCTGGCGGCTTCTGCTTCCACGTCACGCTGGGCTTTGGCCATCGCCTCGTGCAGCTTCGCCAGCTCGGCGTTGATCGATTCCTGATTCTCGGGCGTCACAACGGTTTCCATGAGCCTGGTGACCTCCGCCGTTAAATCCGCCATGGCTTGAGCCAGGGTTTTCGACGTCTCGCCGGTCTCATTGTTGCCGGCCGGGTTTTGTTGAGGCCGTGCCGCCCCTGCCATATAGATGGCGATTTGTCGATGGGATCACTCCAGGATCTCGGGGTCCATTGCTAGTGACAGCCCTCCGAGTTATCCTTCGTGACGAGGATGAATTTAATCTGTCTCGCCCATGGATGACTCGCCATCAGAAATGTCGGGGGTGACCTCCTGGATCACCGGTTCGTCTTGTACGCTGGCTCCTTGCATACAACCGACAAAAACATGGCCTCTCCTGTCCTATCGTGTGAGGGGGGGACGTACTTGGCCGGCTCGACGATGTCGGTGGAGATGTCCGGCTCAGGCACGGGTGTTCCAATCATGTCGATGAAGATGTTGATCTTGCCGAAGGGGACTCTGTAGCCAGATTTGACTGAATCGGCTTCTGGCCCCCACAGCGAGTTGTCTATGTAGTACCTTCCGCCGCGGCTCTTCATCATGATGCCGACCGCATAGCTTTCTGACCCTGGTAGGGCTCCCTTTGACAACTCAACTCCACCATGCGCTAGCCCCACGGTGGGCGCTGATACGTCCAATTTGCATCATGCTTTCATGTTGATATTTATTGCTTTTTGGGCTGTTATATTACTTGTGCTACCATATTTATGCCTTTTCTCTCTTATTTTGCAAGGTTTATTTGAAGAGGGAGAATTCAGGCAGCTGGAATTCTGGACTGGAAAAGAAGCAAATCCTAATCCACTATTCTACACATCTCCAAATGCCATGAAAAGTTACGTGGATTTTTTGGGATTATATAAAAAATACTAGGCGAAAGAACTACCAGAGGGGGGCTGCCAGGGCGCCAGAAGCCCTGACACCGCCACCCCCCTGGTGGCGGAGTGGGGGCTTGTGGGCTCCCTGACGGCCCACTAGCCCCCCTCTTTTTCTATATGAAGTGTCTTGGTCCAGAAAAAAATCAGACAGGAGCTTTTTCGTGGTTTCGCCGCCGCCACGAGGTGGAACTTGAGCAGATCCAATCTAGAGCTCCGGCAGGACGATCCTGCCTGGGAAACTTCCCTCCCGGAGGGAAAGATCGTCGCCATCGTCATCACCAACACTCCTCTCGTCGGAGGGGAGGCATGTTCATCAACATCTTCACCACCAACATCTCCTCTCCTATCGCTAGTTCATCTCTTGTAACCAATCTTCATCTCGCAACTCCGATTGGTACTTGTAAGGTTGCTAGTAGTGTTGATTACTCTTTGTAGTTGATGCTAGTTGGATTACTTGGTGGAAGAGTTTATGTTCAGATCCTTGATGCTATTCATTACACCTCTGATCATGATTATGATTATGTTTTGTGAGTAGTTACTTTTGTTCCTGAGGACATGGGATAAGTCATGTTAATAATAGTCATGTGAATTTGATATTCGTTCGGTATTTTGATATGTTGTATGTTGTCTTTTCCTCTAGTGGTGTTATGTGAACGTTGACTACATAACATTGCACCATATTTGTGGCTAGAGGAAGGCATTGGGAAGTAGTAAGTAGATGATGGGTTGCTGGAGTGACAGAAGCTTAAACCAGTCTGTGTGTTCCTTCGTGAGGGGCTGATTTGGATCCACTAGTTTAATGCTATGGTTAGACTTTGTCTTGATTCTTCTTTTGTAGTTGCGGATGCTTGCGAGAGAGGTTAATCATAAGTGGGATGCTTGTCCAAGTAAGGGCAGTACCCAAGCGCCGTCCACCCACGTATCAAACTATCAAAGTAACGAACGTGAATCATATGAACATGATTAAACTAGCATGACAGAAATTCCCGTGTGTCCTCGGGAGCGTTTTTCCTCCTATAAGACTTTGTTCAGGATTGTCCCTTGCTACAAAAGGGATTGGGCCACTTGCTGCACCATTTCTACTACTTGTTACTTGTTACTCTTTGCTTGCTACGTTTCACCTCGCTACACCATCACTTGTTACCGCTACTTTCAGTGCTTGCAGTTATTACCTTGCTGAAATCCGTTTATCAGAGCCTTCTGCTCCTCGTTGGGTTCGACACTCTTACTTATCGAAATTACTACGATTGATCCCCTATACTTGTGGGTCATAAAGACTCTTTTCTGGCGCCATTGTCGGGGAGTGAAGCGCCTTTGGTAAATGGAAATTGGTAAGGAAACATTTGTATACTGTGCCAAAATTTATTGTCACTTGTCACTATGGAAACTGTTCCTTTGAGGAGTTTGTTCGGGGTATCTTCACCACGAACGGAAGCACGAGGAGTTGTTCCTCAACCTGAGGTACCTACTGAAAATATCTTTTATGAAATTTCTTCGGGTATGCTTGAGAAACTGCTGGCTAATCCTTTCACACGAGATGGATCTTCACATCCATACTTGCATGTAATCTATGTAGGTGAAGTTTGTGGTTTATTTAAGCTTGCAGATTTGCCCGAGGATGAGGTAAATAAGAAAGTATTTCCTTTATCTTTGAAGGATAAGGCGTTGACATGGTATAGGCTATGTGATGATACCGGATCATGGGGCTACAATCGGTTGAAATTGGAATTTCATCAAAAGTTCTATCCTATACATTTAGTACATCGTGATCGGAACTTTATTTATAACTTTTGGCCTCGTGACAGGGAAAGCATGGCTCAAGCTTGGGGGAGGCTTAAATCAATGCGATATTCATGCCCCAATCATGAGCTCTCGAGAGAAATCGTCACTCAAAACTTTTATGCTCGGCTTTCTCATGAAGATCGTACCATGCTTGACACTTCTTGTACCAATTCTTTTATGAAGAAGGATATTGATCACAAGTGGAATTTATTGGAAAGAATCAAACGCAACTCTGAAGATTGGGAGTTGGAGGAAGTTAAGTAGTCAGGTATGAATTTCTAGTTTGATTGCGTTAAATCTTTTATTGCGACAAACACTTCTAGAGATTTTAGCGCTAAGTATGGACTTGACTCTGAGATAGTAGCTTCTCTATGTGATCTTCCCAAAGAGAAGTGGTTTAAATATCATCCTCCTGTAGAAAGCAACATAGCCAAAACCAATCTAGTTGAGGAGAAAGTCGTTGCTTTTAGTGATCCTGTTGTTCCTTGTGCTTACACTGAGAAACCACCATACCCTGCTAGGATAAAGGATTATTCTAAAGCTCCAACTGTGATACATAGGGGTTACATTAGACCACTTGCACCCCCTGAAGAGATTAGAGTGGAACCTAGTGTTGCTATTATCAAAGATCTCTTAGCCTAATACATAGATGGGCATGTTATCAAATTCTGTGAGGACTCCGCTAAAATTGCTAAACCTCACGCGAAAGACAAACACAAACCTGTAGCTGGCCTGCCCGTTGTTTCTGTTAAGTTAGGAGATCACTGTTACCATGGTTTATGTGATATGGGAGCTAGTGTTAGTGCAATACCCCGTTCTCTATATGATGAAATCAAAGATGAGATTGCACCTGCTGAGTTAGAACCCATTGATGTCACTATTACGTTAGCTAATAGAGACACTATCTGCCCTCTGGGAATTGTGAGAGACGTAGAAGTCTTGTGTGGTAAGACGAAGTATCCTACTGATTTCCTCGTCCTTGGTACTACACAAGATAGCTTTTGTCCCATCATATTTGGTAGACCCTTTCTCAACACTGTCAATGCTCATATTGATTGCATTAAGCAGACCGTCACTGTTAGTTTCGAGGGTGTGTCTCATGAATTTAACTTCTCCAAGTTTGGAAGACAACCCCATGAAAGTGAGTCGTCTGCTGGGGATGAAATCATTTCTCTTGCCTCTATTGTCGTACCTCCTACGGATCCTTTAAAGAAATATCTTCTTGAGCATGAAGATGATATGCATATGGAGGAGAGAGATGCGATAGATAAAATTGTCTTAGAACAATTTCCTATTCTCAAGAATAATCTGCCTGTTGAACTGCTTGGGGATCCTCCCCCACCAAAGGGTGATCCTGTGTTCGAGCTTAAATAGTTGCCTGATACTCTTAAGTATGCCTATCTTGATGAGAAGGAGATATATCCTGTCATTATTAGTGCTCTTCTCTCGAATCACGAAGAGAAGATGTTATTAAAAACTCTGAGGAAGCACGCGCTGCTATTGGATATACTCTTGATGATCTTAAGGATATTAGTCCTACTCTATGTCAGCACAAGATTAAAACCAATCCTGACTTTAAACCAGTTGTTGATCATCAAAGGAGATTAAATCCTAAGATGAAAGAGGTCGTTAGAAAAGAAATATTAAAGCTTCTAGAAGCAGGAATCATTTATCAAAACACACACACTTCTGCTTTCTAGACGGTTATTCAGGTTTCTCGCAAATACCTGTTAAACAATCTGATCAAGAGAAAACCACTTTCACCTGCCCTTTCGGTACCTTTGCCTATAGACGTATGCCTTTTGGTTTATGCAATGCACCTGCCACCTTTCAAAGATGTATGATGGCTAAATTCTCTGACTTTTGTGAAAAGATTGTCGAGGTTTTCATGGATGACTTCTCCGTTTACGAGTCTTCCTTTGATGATTGCCTCGGCAACCTTGATCGAGTCTTACAGAGATGCGAAGAAACCAACCTCGTCTTGAATTGGGAGAAGTGTCACTTTATGGTTAATGAAGGTATCGTCTTAGGACACAAAATCTCTGAAAGAGGCATTGAAGTTGATAAGGCTAAGGTTGATGCAATTGAGAAGATGCCTTGCCCCACAGGTATCAGAGGTATACGAAGTTTCCTAGGTCATGATGGTTTCTATAGAAGGTTCATTAAAGACTTCTCTAAGATTTCTAGGCCTCTTAACAACCTCTTGCAGAAGGATGTTCCTTTTTTTATGAGGATTGTGAGGAAGCCTTCGAAATACTTAAGAAGGCTTTGATAACCGCACCTATTGTTCAACCACCTGACTGGAACTTTCCCTTTGAAATCCTGTGTGACGCTAGTGATTATGCTATTGGTGCTGTTCTAGGACAAAGAGTTGACAAGAAGTTGAATGTCATTCACTACGCTAGTAAAACTCTAGACAGTGCCCAAAGAAACTGTGCCACTACGGAGAAGGAATTTTTAGGAGTCGTGTTTGCATGTGAAAAGTTCAGATCTTACATAGTTGACTCCAAGGTCACTATTCACTCTGATCATGCTGCTATTAAGTACCTCATGGAGAATAAGGACGCTAAGCCTAGGCTGATCAGATGGGTTCTCCTGCTACAGGAATTTGATTTGCACGTCGTTGACTGAAAGGGTGCTGATAACCCTGTAGCAGATAACTTGTCTAGGCTAGAGAATGTCCTTGATGACCCACTACCTATTGATGGTAGCTTTCCTGATGAGCAATTAAATGTCATCCGCACTTCACATAGTGCAGCGTGGTATGCAGATATGCAAATTATACGTAGCCACATACATACCACCCAGTTTCACCTAACAGCAAAAGAAGAAATTCTTCTTTGATTTGAGAGATTACTTTTGGGATGATCCTCACCTTTATAAGGAAGGAGTAGATGGTGTTATTAGACGTTGTGTGCGTGAACATGAACAGGGACAGATCTTGCAGAAGTGTCATTCCGAAGCCTACGGAGGACACCACGCTGGAGATAGAATTGCCCATAAGGTATTGCAATCAGGTTTCTATTGGCCCACTCTCTTCAAGGATGCCCGTAAGTTTGTCTTATCTTGTGACGAATGCCAAAGAATAGGGAACATCAGTAAGCGTCAGGAAATTCCTATGAACTATTCACTTGTCATTGAACCATTTGATGTCTGGGGCTTTGATTATATGGGACCCTTCCCAAGTTCCAATGGGTATACTCACATCTTAGTTGATGTGGATTACGTTACTAAGTGGGTAGAAGTTATCCCCACTAAAAATGATGATCACCACACCTCTATTAAGATGCTTAAAGAAGTCATATTCCCAAGATTTGGAGTCCCTAGATACTTGATGACTGATGGCGGTTCACACTTCATTCATGGTGTTTTCCGCAAGATGCTAGCTAAGTATGATGTCAACCATAGAATTGCATCTCCTTATCATCCTCAGTCTAGTGATCAAGTTGAGTTGAGTAATAGGGAGATCAAATTGATCCTACAAAACACCGTCTATTGATCTCGAACGAACTGGTCTAGCAAACTTGACGACGCACTATGGGCTTATAGGACTGCTTATAAGAATCCCATGGGCATGTCACCGTATAAAATGGTTTACGGTAAGGCCTGTCATTTACCTCTTGAGTTGGAACACAAAGCTTATTGGGCAATCAAAGAGCTCAACTTTGATTTCAAACTTGCCGGTGAGAAGCAGTTGTTTGATATCAGCTTGTTGGATGAATGGAGAACCCAGGCATACGAGAATGCCAAGTTGTTCAAGGAAAAGGTTAAGAGATGGCACGACAAACGAATACAGAAACGAGAGTTCAATGTAGGTGATTATGTCTTGCTATACAATTCTCGTTTGAGATTCTTTGCAGGCAAGCTTTTCTCTAAATGGGAAGGTCCCTATGTTATCGAGGAAGTATATCGTTCCGGTGCCATCAAAATCAATAACACGAAAGGAAATTTTCCTAGAGTGGTAAACGGGCAAAGAATCAAGCATTACATCTCTGGTACTCCCATAAATGTTGAGACCAATATCATCAATGTCATAACTCCAGAGGAGTACATAAGGGATGTTTATCAGCCTGTTTCAGACCTGGAAAACGAAGATGTATCTGTTTCGGTAAGAAATTGGACTCCGATGCTTTTCCAATAGGAAATTTCTTCTGTTTTGGAATTTTTGGAAACTTAGAAAAATAAAAGGCAGTCCGGAGAGCGAATGAGGCGGCTACAAGCCCTGTCACCGCCCCCTACCCCCCTGGTGGCAGAGGGCAAGCTTGTGGGCACCTCGTGTGCCTCTCGGACTCCGTTTTCTTGCGGAGGACTCCTTCTGGCCCAGAAAAAATCAATATATAGTCGCTTGAAGGTTTTGATCTCCGTATCGCGTAGTTTTCCTCTGTTTTCGTTTTGAGCTTGTTGTCTGTCGCAGATTTAGGTCAAGATGTCTTCTCAAGATTCAGAAGAAGAGATCTATGTGGCCGATGATCGTGCTAACTCTAGGATCAAGGGGGACTTGGAACCATATGGATGGACCACTGATGAGGAAGAGGACTATGAGCCCAAGGGGAAGGAACAAACGAGTTCCGATGAAGAGGAGGCTCCTCTACCTCAACCTGCAAACACCCATGTGGAGTTCAAGAATTCAAGCCTCCCCAACTCCAGGAAGAAGCCTAAGACCATATTTATACCCTCTCGTTTCTTGCAGGAGAGTAAGCAGGAGCTTTGCCATAGAGTTTTGAAACTTGAGGAGGAAAATGACGATCTAAGGGACCAGAGCTTTTTTCTCAAGTGGAAATTAGACAAGCTCAAGACTACTCCAACAACACCACCATCACCACCAAAGGAAGACAACTAAGCATTGGTATGGGCAATCCCCTTGGCTTCTGCCAAGCTTGCGGGAGTTGCCCTGGTATCGTATCACCTTTATATCTTTCGCTTTTACCTTTGTTTTAGTTATTTCTTTTTCAGTTTTTATTTGTTCTCTTAGAGGAATAAGTCTTTAGTGTTTAGTTTGAGTCTTTTGGTTTTTTCTCCCTCCCGATGTATTCAAGCTTACGAGCTATATAATAAAGAGTTTCTTAGTCAAGGGCTTTGCTTTGTGCCATGATCAATAGTATGAAAATAACGATAGCATGAAAGATCATGAGATGATTTTATGGAAAGTGATAGCTTCACATATGACAAGTATGATGATTGAAACTTGTTGAGAATAAATCAACATAGACCTCAGTCATTGCTGCAATTAATAAGAAGTAATAAGGAAAGAGAGGTTCACATATAAATATATCATCTGAGACACTTTTTACAATTGTGAGCACTCACCAAACTATTACATGCCTGGGAGTAGATGTTGGACAAGGAAGACAACATAATGAATTGTGTTTGCTTGGTTCCAAATAATGTTATATGATTAGAGATCCCTTAGCATGTGACGATTGCTTCCACCTCATATTAGCCAAAACTCCCGCACCAAGTAGAGATACTACTTGTGCATACATAAACCTACAACCAGTTTTGCCATGAGAGTCCACCATACCTACCTATGGATTGAATAAGATCCTTCAAGTAAGTTGTCATCGGTGCAAGCAACAAAAATTGCTCTCTAATATGTATGATCTATTAGTGTGTGGAAAATAAGCTTTGTACGAACCTATGATGAGGAAGACATAAAAGCGACAGACTGCATAATAAAGTTATTTATCACAGGAGGAAATATAAAGTGACATTCCTCCGCACTAAGAGGACACACATTCAAACCTCAAAAGCGCATGACAACCTCTGCTTCCCTCTGCGAAGGGCCTATCTTGTACCTTTACTTTTTGCCCTTGTAAGAGTCATGGTGATCATCACCAATTCCCTATTTTTGTCGTTGTCTTGGCTACCGTCACATGCTTGGGAAAGATCTATATTCATATATCAACTTAGAGTTGAGTACTTATGCTTTATTGTTGTTGACTTTACTTTGAGGTAAATGGTTGGGAGGCAAAACTATAAGCCCCTATCTTCCTCTGTGTCCAGCTGAAACTTTGACACCATGAGTACCACGTGAGTTGTAACAATTGTGGAAAACAAAAGAGATGATTGAGTATGTGGGTTTTCCTTACAAGCTCTTATTTGACTCTTTCTGATGTTCTGATAAATTGCAATTGCTTCAATGACTATGGTTTATTTTTGGTTACTTCTCGGTAAGGTTTTTGCTTCATGCTTTGCTTTGTGAAGGAATTGTTACTTTCCCATAAGAATCTTTATGATGTATTGTTGTTCTACGTGTGATCATGATGCCCTCATGTCCGTATTATGTTTTATCGACACCTTCGTCCCTCAACATGTGGACATGTTTATGGAACTTGGTTTTCGCTTGAGGACAAGCAAGGTCTCAGCTTGGGGCAGTTGATACGTCCATTTTGCATCATGCTTTCATGTTGATATTTATTGCTTTTTGGGCTATTATATTACTTGTGGTACCATATTTATGCCTTTTCTCTCTTATTTTGCAAGGTTTCTTTGAAGAGGGAGAATTCAGGCAGCTGGAATTTTGGACTGGAAAAGAAACAAATCCTAGTCCACTATTCTACACATCTCCAATTGCCCTGGAAAGTTACGTGGATTTTTTGGGATTATCTAACAAATACTGGGCGAAAGAACTACCAGAGGGGGGCTGCCAGGGCGCCACAAGCCCTGACACCGCCACCCCCCCTGGTGGTGGAGTGGGGGCTTGTGGGCTCCCTAACGGCCCACTAGCCCCCATCTTTTGCTATATGAAGCGTCTTGGTCCAGAAAAAATCAGACGGGAGCTTTTTCGTGGTTTCGCCGCCGCCACGAGGAGGAACTTGAGCAGATCCAATCTAGAGCTCCGGCAGGACGATCCTGTCGGGGAAACTTCCCTCCCATAGGGGGAGATCCTCGCCATCGTCATCACCAACACTCCTCTCGTCGGAGGGGGGGCATCTTCATCAACATCTTCATCAGCACCATCTCCTCTCCAGTCCGTAGTTCATCTCTTGTACCCAATCTTCGTCTCACAACTCCGATTGGTACTTGTAAGGTTGCTAGTAGTGTTGATTACTCTTTGTAGTTGATCCTAGTTGGATTACTTGGTGGAAGAGTTTATGTTCAGATCCTCGATGCTATTCATTACACCTCTGATCATCATTATGATTATGCTTTGTGAGTAGTTACTTTTGTTCCTGAGGACATGGAATAAGTCATGTTAACAATAGTCATGTGAATTTGATATTCGTTCGGTATTTTGATATGATGTATGTTGTCTTTTCCTCTAGTGGTGTTATGTGAACATCGACTACATAACACTTCACCATTATTTGGGCCTAGAGGAAGGCATTGGGAAGTAGTAAGTAGATGATGGGTTGCTGGAGTGACCGAAGCTTAAACCCGAGTCTATGTGTTGCTTCGTGAGGGGCTGATTTGGATCCACTAGTTTAATGCTATGGTTAGACTTTGTCTTAATTCTTATTTTGTAGTTGCGGATGCTTGCGAGAGAGGTTAATCATAAGTGGGATTCTTGTCCAAGTAAGGACAGTACCCAAGCGCCGGTCCACCCACATATCAAACTATCAAAGTAACGAACGCGAATCATATGAACATGAGTAAACTAGCATGACAGAAATTCCCGTGTGTCCTCGGGAGCGTTTTTCCTCCTATAATACTTTGTTCAGGCTTGTCCCTTGCTATAAAAGGGATTGGCCCACTTGCTGCACCATTGCTACTACTTGTTACTTGTTACTTTTTTCTTGCTATGTTTCACCTCCCTACACCATCACTTGTTGCCGCTACTTTCAGTGCTTGCAGTTATTACCTTGCTGACATCCGTTTATCACAGTCTTCTGATCCTTTTTGGGTTCGACACTCTTACTTATCGAAAGGACTACGATTGATCCCCTACACTTGTGGGTCATCAGGCGCCAACTGTCGTGGTTTTGTCAAGGCAGATGTCCTCGTGAAAGGACTTAAAGATGGAGCCATCGCACCTTGGTGGCGACTCAAAGGGGGTGAGCGAAAGCGAGACTCAGATTTACCCAGGTTCGGCCCCTCGTGTGGAGGTAAAAGCCTACGTCCTTCTTTGTGTAGATTGATGATGGTTTTGATTACAAGGAGGGCGTCACTCGCCTGACCTAGCTCTCGATGATTTCTAACTTGCCTCTATCTTCCCCAGGGACTCGCCCTTATATACAGGTCGAGGCCCTAGGATTTACAAGAGTCTTGGCAATACTACCAATCGTAGCTTTCCCCATCTCTAAGTCGCCGTGCTTTCCAAGACTGGAAACCTCCTCGGCGGTCAATCCTCTCTATAGCTCCTGAACCGCCATCCGGCTCCTTGGCCAAGGCTTGTATTACCAATGAATGAGTCGCCTCCTTAGTGACCCGGCCCAACTAGGGCGGGTTACACCGTAGGTAATATCCCCAACACACACTTTTAAAAACAATATTTTATCGATGTCGCAGGTGCGTGTGTGTGTGGTCGGGCTCAAAACGCTCAACGAAGAATAACGGAGAGGACCAGCAACTAATAACTGATGCAAGTTTTTAAAACTAGCGGCAATGGAGTGCCGATGCAATGCAGATGATGCGCATGATGCGATCATGAATGTGACAGACAATCTAATCACACGACGAGAACGGAATAAAAGGGGAATCTTCTGGAACGTTGTTCTCGGGCTATCACGCCACAGTAGACTCGCCGTGGGTTTGAGAGGTTGAACATGGTTAGAGAGCGAGCGCACCCCAGTATTTGAACCTTTATTTGGGTTTGGGAGCCCCGATTATGACATTCGGTGCGCCAGATAGCGGTGCGCTCCCGCTTCGGTTTTTCCCTAGCTTCATCGACCCCATGGCTGACGCTCACCGCATGCGCCCCGGGAGCTCGACGTTGGACGGCCGTTACCGGCCTGCGATCGTTTTGGCCACCAAGGTCTTCGCCCCCGCTGCACACGGGCGGCAGGGCTTCTTGTGGCCACCGGCGCATCAAGGAGGTCGCCCTGGTGCATACACCATGGCCTTTGCCTCAGCCTACGTTCATGTGAGGGACCTAAACACGCGAGACGCGTTGCTCATGGAGAGCAAACTGCTTTGCCACTGCCCAACGGATGGAGGATACGACGCGTGGGCGGACCATGTCGTCGAACTCGTCGCTGTCGCCAGGAGGGCCTTGGCGCCCTACGCCTTGCTTTGACCCCCACCGTCAGAGGTAAGGGGCTCGACTAGCGAGCCGCCCCCGAGTGGGGGCTCGCTCAACCCGCAGCCTGAGGGTCCCAAGCAGGCCCGCCTCATGTCGTGCTCCTGCTCCTGAGGGTCCCGGTGACCGGCCTCGGACCTCCGCCAGCCCCTTGTGGTGACGCACCTCATAATGCCGACGAAAGTTCTGCGCCCACCACAACAAGCACACCCATAGCACGTAAGATTGCCAAGAGGTCAAGATCCTCAACAGCAAACGCGCCACTCAGCACTGAGACTGTGTCATCCCTGAACTACAGAAAAGATGTCGGTCACCAGGCCCGCCGATCCCGCGGCGACAATGGAAGCAGACATATCCGAGACGATGGATGGTGAGGGTTCCCCCATGACGTGTGCTACCCAGACGACATCACCATACCGCCACTCCCACGACCCCACGGCGAGAGGGATGTCCCGCCGAGCTTGACACCACGGCATGCGTGTCCCAAGACAGCACATGTTTCCCCCGACATAAAGGGTACGTGAGGCGCCGCTATAGGGTCGGGCTCAAGGGCTCCACTGTGGGGGCCGTCGGGAATGGCCGAAGTGACAGGAAGGTGCTAGGGGCCCACGCGGACTAGAGGGTGGTGTCGAGCGCCAAGGTCGTGGGGGCTATGAGGGACACCGGGCATGTGCGCCTAATGAGGTGTCGGGATCCCTCGGGATACAGAAGCTTCAAGGGCCAGCGGCCTCAGGACCCGGCTGCCGCGAACCGACGGGGTGGACCCCCACGGTACATGACGCAAGGTAGATAAATGCACCCGTAACGATTGGGCCGTCAAGTGGTTTTTTGGACCAACCAGGTTAAAACGGTGTGTGGCATTCTGTACTGCCCCAAACGAGTGTTTCCTGAATATGTAACGAACTTGATTGACTTTCACTAGGAATGGTGTTGTTTGGATTGAATGCTAAGCTGTAGTGTTGAGTTGTCATCTTGTAGTTGGACTCTTCAGGTCGCGTGGAGCATGACGGTCTTTGCGCGGGAGTCAAGGGAACAATTAGCCAGCATACACACTTCCTTGCTGAGCGGCAGGAAGCGTTGGAGAATAATCCCTTGGGGAAGGCCCCCGGGGGCGCCCATGTCTCCAGGTTGGACGCCGCGCGCGTGGAGATGGAGGGTGGAGGGCCATCAGAATCGCCCATAACCCCAAGCCAGACGCCACGCGTCTCGGGAGTGAGGGTGGGGGGCAAGAAGCTCGTACGTATCCCAAGGCCCCGCACTGCTTTCCTGTGGACATGAGGTGGGAACTTGGAGCCGGGCACCCGGAGGCCAACCCGTGACACTCTCACATAATAGCGAGTGGGATGTAAACGCCCGGGGGACTCTCATGCATAACCCCACGACGAGCCATGTCGTGGCGGCGGTAGGGGGCCCTCTCACCTCTTAGTGGAAGTCCTCATGCTTTGTGCTAGGGAAGAAGCCCGTGACACTCTCACGTAATAACGAGTGGGTTGTATACGTCTGGGGGTCTCTTGTGCATAACCCCATGATGAGCCGTGTTGTGGCTGTGGTGGGGGCCCCCTCCCACGTCTTAGTGGCAGTCCTTATGCTCCGCGCTAGGGAAGAAAACGGAGGAAACACCCCGGGGCCGCATTTATTTTAGGTTAGCCCGTGTTAGGCACGGCGGCCGCTTTTATTAGTCGCTGCTTTTGACTTGTGAGCGAGCTCACCATGCTGGCTTGCGTTGAGAGAGATAGTCACGCCTATCCTTTTTGGGCTCACAAACAAGTTAGCTTTGGGTTTTCTAGTGGAGGTCTCGGTTTTTCTGGTTTTTATGGAGCTCCCTTGGTTTTTGTTCTCTTACCATGCCCGTATGCAAGCGGGGACGCCCAAATGCAAGCGGGTAAGTACGGGCCATCAAGGCTAGGTGTTTTTCTGTGCTTGACTTCCCACGAGGGGCCTCGGGGAGGCGGGTCTCGCGAGCAACCGCCACACGCGCGTGTCCCTGAGCATAGTGCTTCACGGGTCATCGCTCTCATGCTCGGGGGCTTGGCCCCAGCACAACAACGCAACAAAGTGGCCGCGAGAGGAGACGACATGAAGGAAGGGGGAACCAGATTCCTGAAGCGCCCCGGCCTGGCAGCCCAGGCAGGGCCCTAACGAGGGTACTAGCCTCATGAGATTCTTGTGAGCAACCATGATACGACTCTGTCGTATCTATAATTTTTTATTGTTTCATGCCAATATTCTACAACTTTCATATACTTTTGGCAACTTTTTATACTATTTTTGGGACTAACATATTGATCCAGTGCCCAGTGCCAGTTCCTGTTTGTTGCATGTTTTTTGTTTTGCAGAATATCCATGCCAAACAAAGTCCAAACGTAATAAAAACTTACGGGGATTTTTTTGGAATATTTAAGATTTTTTGGGAAGAAGAATCAACGCGAGGCGATACACGGAGGGCCCACAAGCCCTGTAGCCGCCACCAGGAGGTACGGCGGCGGCTGGCAGGCTTGTGGCCACTCCTTAAGGCGGTTGGCGCCCTTCTTTCACCGCGAGAAATATAATATCCGAAAGAAAATCGTGTTAAACTTTCAGCCCAATCGAAGTTACGAATCTCCGGGAATTTAAGAAACGATGAAACGCATAATCTGGGAGCGCAGAAACAGAAGGACACAGAGAGAGAGATCCAATCTCGGAGGGGCTCTCGCCCCTCCACCGCCATGGAGACCATGGACCAGAGGGGAAACCCTTCTCCCATCTAGGGATGAGTTCAAGGAAGAAGAAGAAGGAGGGGGGCTCTCTCCCCCTCTCTCCCGACGGCGCCAGAATGCCGCCCGGGACATCATCGTGTGACAGCGATCTACACCAACACCTCTGTCATCTTCACCAACATCTCCATCATCTTGCCCCATCTTTTTTCAGCGGTTCACTCTCCCGCAACCCGTTTTACCCTCTACTTGAACATGCTGCTTTATGCTACATATTATTATCCAATGATGTGTTGCTATCCTATGATGTTGGAGTAGATTATCGTTGTCCTATCGGTGATTGATGAATTACTATGATTGATTTAGTTTGCTTGTGGTTATGTTGCTGTCCTTTGGTGCCCATCATATGATAGCGTGCGTGGATCACACCATAGGGTTAGTTGTATGTTGATAGGACTATGTATTGGCAGGCTAGAGTGACAGAAGCTTCAAACCTAGCATAGAAATTGATGCATATGGGATTAAAGGGGGACCAATATATCTTATTGCTATGGTTGGGTTTTACCTTAATGAACGTTAGTAGTTGCGGACGCTTGCTAATAGTTCCAATCATAAGTGCATAGAATTCCAAGTAAGGGATGACATGCTAGCAGAGGCCTCTCCCACATAATACTTGCTATCGATCTAGTAACGTAGTCAATTGCTTAGGGACAATTCCGCAACTCCTACCACCACTTTTCCACACTCGTTAGACACTCGTAGTTGTTTCTTTTTCTAACCAGCCCCTAGTTTTATTTACGTGTTCTTTACTTTCTTGCTAGCCTTTCCTATCACTCCTACAAAGTACTTCTAGTTTCATACTTGTTCTAGGTAAAGCGAACGTAAAGTGTGCGTAGAGTTGTATCGGTGGTCGATAGAACTTGAGGCAATATTTGTCCTACCTTTAGCTCCTCGTTGGGTGCGACACTCTTACTTATCGAGAAAGGCTACAATTGATCCCCTATACTTGTGGGTTATCAAGACCTTTTTCTGGCACTGTTGCCGGGGAGCAATAGCGTGGGGTGAATATTCTCGTGTGTGCTTGTTTGCTTTATCACTAAGTAGATTTATTTGTTGTTCTATGTTGTTCTTTATCTTTAGTTATGGATATGGAACACGAAATACCAAAAAAAATTAGGTGTACTTGCTACTCATGGAGATGGGGAACCTCCTAAAACCCTTGATGCTTGTTACGTGGAAAATATTATATACTTCGTTAATAATCCTGAGAAAGCCCCATTCAATTATATAATGGGATACACGTTGGATCAGCGTGAATACTTTAGGGATTATTGCTTGACTCAAAAAGGGAAACTTTTATGGGATCAAATCCATTTGTTGAAATGGTATGCTTGGGAACTATGCAAGAGACATGGTGTTAGTTGTTGCTCTAGGATGAAGGCTCCACACCTTCCCTTTTCTTGTGAGTTTAATGATCATAGAACCTTGTCTTCTTATGCTAATGGTATATATGATTACTATGATGTGGATCAAATAGAAGAGTTTTTTGCTTTTATGGGTGCTTATGAAATTGAGGCTCTGTTTAAAAGGTATGATGATAATGATGATGCTCCTTACCGATATGAAAATTTGGCTATGCTTCGTTATTGTTATACTAATTATGAATATAATGCCCATATTGAACGATTTAAGGAGAAATCCTACGCTGCCCAAGAAAAGACTATTATTTTGCAGGAAACTATGGAAGAAGAAAATGTTGAAATTGTGAGCTCATTAGATGAAAAAGATGAAGAGGAGAGCGAAGAACAAAAGGAGGAAGAGCGAACTAGCTACCCGTGTCCACCTTCTAATGAGAGTAACTCTTCTACTCATACATTATTTAGTTTCCCTTCGTTCTTACCGAAGGATGAAAGCTATGATCCCTTGGATTCGTTTGAAATATCCCTTTTTGATGAACTTGATGCATGCTATGCTTGTGGCCATGTTGCCAATATGAATGATGCTGATGAAGATGAGCTAGATATAGTCCCTTATGTTACACATGATGATTTTGATGAATATAATATGCATGTGCTTGCTGCTCCTACTGGCAATTATTATGAGAGAGGAACTACATATCCACCTCTCTATGTTTCCAATACGATAAAATTGCAAGAAACTGCTTATGCTATGTATTGGCCTTTACTTGATGTGCATGAATTGTTCTTTTATGACATGCCAATGCATAGGAAGAGAGTTAGACTTCGTCATTGCTTGATATATGTTACCTTGTGCTCACTACTAAATTTCAAATCATTGCTATTTAAAATTGGCTTTGATATACCTTGGGATCCGGGTGGATCCATTACTTGAGCACTTTATGCCTAGCTTAATGGATTTAAAGGAAACGCTGCGTGGGAGAGAACCCGGAAGTTTTAGAGACTCATTTATTTCTGTTGAGTGCATTTATTTAGTTCAAAAACAAAAAAATATGGGAACTTAAAACTTTTTCAAAAAGAGAAGCGATAGAAAGGTGATGCATTGCGGAAGTGAGGGTCGACCTTGAACACTTGTGTTCATGCTCATGGAAACAATGTAGAATTTTTCATGGAAGTTTCTCACAAAAATAATTATCCCCTTGTACAATTCCTTTGTGTTTTCAAAAATAATGTGCCAAGCAAAGCCTTTACGATTAGTTTGGGTGATAGTTGTTTGATCACGCTGAGAAAAGACAGAAACTTTCTGCTCACAAAATTAATTTTCATTTTTATTCTGGAAGAGGTTTTGAGTTGATTCTTTTTTCTTCTGATTTATATGCAAATTTTCCAGACGTTCGTAAGTTTTCAGATTTTTTGAGATATCAAAAGTTTATGGAATATACAGAATTCTACAGACTGTTCTGTTTTGACAGATTCTGTTTTCTATGCATTGTTCTCTTATTTTGATGAATCTATGGGTAGTATCGGGGGGTATGAACCATGGTGAAGTTGGATTACAGTAGATATAATGCTTATATGAATTTAGAATGAGTTCACAACAGTACTTGAAGTGGTGATTTATTTTATTACACTAACGGATCTCACGAAGTTTTGTTGAGTTTTGTGTGATTGAAGTTTTCAAGTTTTGGGTGAGAGCACGATGGATGAAGGAATAAGGAGAGGCAAGAGCCTAAGCTTGGGGATGCCCGAGGAACCCCAAGGTAATATTCAAGGAAGACTCAAGCGTCTAACTTGGGGATGCCCCGGAAGGCATCCCCTCTTTCGTCTACAATCTATCGGTAATTTTACTCAGCGCTATATTTTAATTCGTCACATGATATGTGCAAATGCTTGGAGCGTCTTTTGTGTTTATTTTTCCTTTTTATTTTATGCACCATGCTGGTATGAGATAGTCCTTGGTTGGCTTTATAGAATGCTTCTTGTGCTTCACTTATATCTTTTGAAGTTTGGATAGCCTGTTTCCCTACACATAGAAAATCGCCATTTGTAGAATGCTCTTTTGCTTCACTTATATTTGTTAGAGCGGGGCATATCTTTTGTAGAAATAATTAAACTCTCATGCTTCACTTATACCTATTTAGAGAGTTAAGAGGAGTTGGCCATTCACATGGTTAGTCATAAAATCCAACATAAAACGTGTAGATCACTAAATATGATATGTTTGATTCCTTGCAATAGTTTTACGACATGATTATGTGATATTAGAGTCATGCTAGTGAGTAATTGTGTATTTTTAGAAATACTTGTGTTAAGGTTTGTGATTCCCATAGCATGCACGTATGGTGAACCGTTATACGATGAAGTCGGAGCATGATTTATTTATTGATTGTCATCCTTTGTGTGGAGGTCGGGATCGCGCGATGGTTAACTCCTACCAACCTTTCCCCTAGGAGCATGCATGTAGTACCTTGTTTTGATGACTAATAGACTTTTGCAATAAGTATGTGAGTTCTTTATGACTAATGTTGAGTCCATGGATTATACGCACTCTCACCCTTCCACCATTGCTAGCCTCTCTAGTACCAGGCAACTTTGGCCGGTGCATTACACGCACCATATAGCCTCCCTCAAAACAGCCACCATACCTACCTATTATGGCATTTTCATAGCCATTCCAAGATATATTGCCATGCAACTACCACCATTCCGTCTCATGACATGTGCCACCACTTCCATATTGCCATTGCGTGATCGTAAGATAGCTAGCATGATGTTTCCACGGCTTGTCCGTTTTTTGATGTCATTGCTATGCTAGATCATTGTCACGGTACACTACCGAAGGCATTTCATATAGAGTCATCATTGCTCTAAGTATTGAGTTGTAAGTGTGATGATCATTATTAATAGAGCATTGTCCCATGTGAGGAAATAAAAGAGGCCAGCGAAGCCCATTTACAAAAAAAGAGGCCAAAGATGCCCACCAAAATAAAAAATATATAAAAATAATAATTAAAAAAAAGAGGCCAAAGAGCCCACAAAAAAATGAGAGAAAAGAGAGAAGGGACAATTGCTACTATCCTCTTTCCACAGTTGTTCTTCAAATAGCACTATGATCATCATGACAGAGAGTCTCCTATGTTGTCACTTCCATATACTAGTGGGACATTTTCATTATATAACTTGGCTTGTATATTCCAATGATGGGCTTCCTCAAAATTGCCCTAGGTCTTCGTGAGCAAGCAAGTAGGGTGCACACCCACTAGTTTCTTTTGTGAGCTTTCATACACTTATAAGCTCTAGTGCATCCGTTGCGTGGCAATCCCTACTCACTCACATTGATATCTATTGATGGGCATCTCCATAGCCCGTTGATACGCCTAGTTGATGTGAGACTATATCTTCTTTTTTTTGTCTTCTCCACAACCACCATATTCTATTCCACCAATAGTGCTATGTCCATGGCTCACGCTCATGTATTGCGTGAAAGTTGAAAAAGTTTGAGAACACTAAAGTATGAAACAATTGCTTGGCTAAAACCGGGGTTATGCATGATTTAAATACGTTTTGTGGGGAAGATGGAGCATAGCGAGACTATATGATTTCGTAGGGATAACTTTCTTTGGCCATGATATTTTGAGAAGACATGATTGCTTTGTTAGTATGCTTGAAATATTACTGTCTTTATGTCAAATGATAGAATATTGCTTCGAATCACTCATGTTTTAGTATTCATGCCATGATTAGATTATATGATCAAGATTATGCTAGGTAGCATTGCACATCAAAAATTATCTTTTTTATCATTTACCTACTCGAGGACGAGCAGGAATTAAGCTTGGGGATGCTGATACGTCTCCGTCGTATCTATAATTTTTCATTGTTTCATGCAAATATTCTACAACTTTCATATACTGTTGGCAACTTTTTATACTATTTTTGGGACTAACATGTTGATCCAGTGCCCGGTGTCACTTCCTGTTTGTTGCATGTTTTTGTTTCGCAGAATATCCATACCAAACGAAGTCCAAACGTAATAAAAACTTACGGGGATTTTTTTTGGAATATTTATGATTTTTGGGAAGAAGAATCAACGCGAGGCGATACACAGAGGGCCCACAAGCCCTGTAGGCGCCACCACGAGGTACGGCGGCGGCTGGCAGGCTTGTGGCCACTCCTTAAGGGTGTTGGAGACCTTCTTTCTCCACAATAAATATAATATCCGGAAGAAAATCATGTTAAAATTTCAGCCCAATCGGAGTTACGTATCTCCGGGAATTTAAGAAACGGTGAAACGCAGAATCTGGGAGCATAGAAACAGAAGGACACAGAGAGAGAGAGATCCAATCTCGAAGGGGCTCTCGCCCCTCCGCCACCATGGAGACCATGGACCAGAGGGGAAACCCTTCTCCCATCTAGGGAGGAGGTCAAGGAAGAAGAAGAAAGAGGGGGGCTCTCTCTCCTCTCTCTCGGCGGCGCCGGAACGCCGCCTCGGACATCATCGTGTGACGGCGATCTACACCAACACCTCCGTCAACTTCACCAACATCTCCATCATCTTCCCCCATCTATATTCAGCGGTTAACTCTCCCGCAACCCGATGTACCCTCTACTTGAACATGGTGCTTTATGCTACATATTATTATCCAATGATGTGTTGCTATCCTATGATGTCTGAGTAGATTATCGTTGTCCTATTGGTGATTGATGAATTACTATGATTGGTTTAATTTGTTTGTGGTTATGTTGCTCTCCTTTGGTGCCCATCATATGATAGCGCGCGTGGATCACACCATAGGGTTAGTTGTATGTTGATAGGACTATGTATTGGCAGGCTAGAGTGACAGAAGCTTCAAACCTAGCATAGAAATTGATGCATATGGGATTGAAGGGGGGCCAATATATCTTATTGCTATGGTTGGGTTTTACCTTAATGAGCGTTAGTAATTGCGGACGCTTGCTAATAGTTCCAATCATAAGTGCATAGAATTCCAAGTAAGGGATGAAATGCTAGCAGAGGCCTCTCCCACATAATACTTGCTATCGATCTAGTAACGTAGTCAATTCCTTAGGGACAATTCCGCAACTCCTACCACCACTTTTCCACACTCGTTAGACACTCGTAGTTGTTTATTTTTCTAAACAGCCCCTAGTTTTATTTACGTGTTCTTTACTTTCTTGCTAGCCTTTCCTATCACTCCTACAAAGTACTTCTAGTTCCATAATTGTTCTAGGTAAAGCGAACATAAAGTGTGCGTAGAGTTGTATCGGTGCTCGATAGAACTTGAGGGATTATTTGTCCTACCTTTAGCTCCTCGTTGGGTTTGACACTCTTACTTATCGAGAAAGGCTACAATTGATCCCCTATACTTGTGGGTTATCAAACCACGATCGAGCGAACGCGAAGCTTGGTAGCACTCGGGGGTTGTCGGTCCATGCCCCGGGCGCGCGCCGAGAGTGAGGACTGAGGAGATGTGTGCAACAGGCTCTCGTCGGCCGGGATGCACGCAACACACAAGAAAAGGGGGGACGTTGCGGAAGATACAAAGACGTCCCAAGCACGATAGACAACTGTTACTCGGAACTAAAGTAAGTTACAAAATGTCTAACACCCTCACGGGGACAATGGTTCTTTGGTGCGGCTGGTAAAGGCTGAGGAAGCTCTAGCAGAGGAGGCGCCATCCTCGTCATGGTACTTGGGGGCTGCGGTGCTGAGGTCACCGCCTTCCTCGGCAGGCACCGCATGGGCAAGCCGCCCGACCAAGGACTCCATGTGCCCGTGCACCTTGTCCCTGAGGGTGCTCCGGAGCTCCACAAGCAATGGATACATCGCACGGGAGAGGTCGACCACGGGATTGGGGTGGCGTGGGTTGGAGAAGACACGCGTCAGACTCGAGGTTCTCCTCCACCTTGGAAGCGCCCTACTCTAGCGCCTCCACCACCGTGAGGAGAAAGTCGGGGTGGCCCCCCATCGCCATAGGCTCGCGGCATTGCGGGGGCCCCCTGATGAAGCGGTGAAACACGGCGCTGATGAACCACAAGTATAGGGGATCAAACGTAGTCCTTTCGATAAGTAAGAGTGTCGAACCCAACGAGGAGCAGAAGGATCTCACAAGTGGTTTTCAGCAAGGTAAAATCTGCAGGCACTGAAATTGTCGGTAACAAGTGATTGTGTGGTGAGATGATTCGTAGCAAGCAACAAGTAACAAAAGTAGCAACGGTGCAGAAAAGTGTCCCAATCCCTTTTGTAGCAAGGGACAAGCCTGGACAAAGTCTTATAGGAGGAAAAACGCTCCCGAGGACACACGGAAATTTCTGTCATGCTAGTTTTATCCTGATCATATGATTCGCGTTCGTTACTTTGATAGTTTGATATGTGGGTGGACCGGCGCTTGGGTACTTCCCTTACTTGGACAAGCATCCCACTTATGATTAACCCTTCTTGCAAGCATCCGCAACTATGAAAGAAGAATTAAGACAAAGTGTAACCATAGCATTAAACTAGTGGATCCAAATCAGCCCCTTACGAAGCAACGCATAAACTAGGGTTTAAGCTTCTGTCACTCTAGCAACCCATCATCTACTTACTACTTTCCAATACCTTCCTCTAGGCTCAAATAATGGTGAAGTGTTATGTAGTCGAGGTTCACATAACACCACTAGAGGAAAAACAACATACAACATATCGAACTACCTAACGAATACCAAATTCACATGACTACTATTAGCATGACTTATACCATGTCCTCAGGAACAAAAGTAACTACTCACAAAGCATAATCATATTCATGACCACAGAGGTAATGAGTAGCATCAAGGATCTGAACATAAACTCTTCCACCAAATAATCCAACTAGCATCAACTACAAAGAGTCATCAAAACTACTAGCATCCTTACAAGTACCAATCGGAGTCGCGAGATGGAGATTGGTTACAAGTGATGAACTAGGGTTTGGAGATGAGATGGTGTTGATGAAGATGTTGATGGTGATGAGACCCCTCCGATGAGAGGAGTGTTGGTGATGACGATGGTGACGATTTCCCCCTCCGGGAGGGAAGTTTCCCCGGCAGGATCGTCCTGCCGGAGCTCTACAATTGCTACAACTCACGTGGTACTCATCAGATCAAAGTTTCAGCTGGGCACAGAGAAAGATAGGGGCTTATAGTTTGGCCTCCCAACTTCTGACCTCAAGGGTAATGTCAACAATAATAATTCATGAATGCTTACCTCCAAGTTGACATATGAATATAGATCTTTCCCAAGCATGTGACGGTAGCCAAGATAAAGGGGAAACAAGGAATTGGTGAAGATCACCATGACTCTTTCAAGGGCAGAAAGTAAAGGTACAAGATAGGCCCTTCGCAGAGGGAAGCAGAGGTTGTCATGCGCTTTTGACATTTGGATGCGTGTCCTCTTAGTGCGGAGGAACATCACTTTATATTGCCCCCTGTGATAAAGAACTTTATTATGCACTCTCTCGTTTTTATGTATTCCTCATCACAGGTTCGTATAAAGCTTATTTTCCACACACTAATAGATCATACATATTAGAGAGAAATTTTTATTGCTTGCACTGATGACAACTTACTTGAGGGATCTTATTCAATCCATAGGTAGGTATGGTGGACACTCATGGAAAAACTGGTTTGAAGGTTTATGGATGCACAAGTAGTATCTCTACTTAGTGCGGCAGGTTTGGCTAATATGAGGTGGAAGCAATCGTCACATTCTAAGGGATCTCTAATCATATAACATTGTTCAGAGCCAAGCAAACACAATTCATTACGTTGTCTTCCTTGTCCAACATCTACTTCTAGGCATGCAATAGTTTAGTGAGTGTTCACAATCATAGATGGTGTCAGAGATGATATATTTGTATGTGAACCTCTCCTTCTTTATCACTTCCTAGTAATTGCAACAATGACCAAGGTCTACGTTTGCCTACCCTCAACAAGTTTCAATCCTCATTCTTTTTATATGTGAAGCCATCACTTCCCATAGGATCATTACATGATCTTTCATGCTTTTATTCTGTTCTCACTCTTTTGATCATGGCAAGAGGCAAAGCCCTTCAACTAAGACACTCTTTATTATATGGCTCACGAGCACGAATACATCGGGCGTGACACAAATCAAAACTCAAGACTAAAACACTAAGACTTTTAAACTACTTGAGAAAAAGAAAACTGAAAAGGAGAACTAAAAACAAAGGTAAAGGCAAAGGATGTGATGGTGATATGATACCAGGGCAACTCCCCCAAGCTTGGCACAAGCCATGGGGATTGCCCATACCAATGCTCAGTTGTCTTCCTTTGGTGGTGAAGGTGGTGTTGTTGCAACATGAGTTTGATCCTCCGTCTTCCAAGGCATAGGTGCTCCATCATGGAAAGATGAACGAGTCTCCGGAATCCTCAAATCTGCAGCCAACCTTATTGATTTAAATCTATACTCATACTCACAGTTTTGGTTCTGTAGGTCATAGATCTGGCCCTGGAGTTGATCAACCCTGTCATAGAGCCTGGAGAGATTCTTCCCAATGTCATTGGCATCAATCATGTTCTTGTTGGTGAACTCCGTGATGATCATGTGGTTGGCGTTGAGTCCACGCTCCACCATCCCTTGGCACTTGAAGACTTGTTGCTCCATTGCTTCGAGCCTCGTCTCCACGCTTCCGGTCTTCTTAGGCCCCTCAACATCACGGATGTGCAACATCCCCTCACGTATCTCGATAGATTGAGGGTGTTGCAGCACTCCCGTGAGGTAGGGATTGATGACATTCTGGAAGATCTTGTCCTTCGGAGCTTTTGGGGATGTCATGGCGATCTAGATCTGCAACAGAAACAGGCTCGAAACGAAAAACAGAGGAAATCTGCGTGATGCGGGGGTCAGACCAAACGGAAGTATATATAATGATTTTTTTCCAGACCAGAAGGAGTACCCTGCACGAAAACGGAGTCTGGGAGGCGCACGAGGTGGCCACAAGCCCTCGCGGCGCGGCCAGGGGGTGGGCCCGCGCCGTGCAGGCTTGTCGCCTCCTCGCGCACTTTCCAGACTACTTCCAATTTTTTGTATTTTTTCAAATATTCCAAAACGGAGAAAAATTCCTACTGGAAAAGTTTTGGACTCTCTTTTCTTACGGAATCACATACCTCTTCGTTTTCGGAGTCTGAAACAGGCTGATAAATGTCCCTTAGGTATTCTTCCGGAGTTATGGTATTGATGATATTTCTTTCAACATTTATGGGAGTACCTGAGATATAATGTTTGATTCTCTGCCCATTTACAACTCTCGGACAATTACCTTCCGTGTTGTTGATCTTGATACACCGGAACAATATACTTCCTCAACAACATAGGGACCTTCCGATTTAGAGAGAAGCTTGCCTGCAAAGAATCTTAAACGAGAGTTATATAGCAAGACATAATCACCTACATTGAACTCACGCTTTTGTATCCTCTTATCATGCCACCTCTTAACCTTCTCTTTGAACAGCTTGGCATTCTCATATGCCTGCGTTCTCCACTCATCAAGAGAGCTAATATCAAATAACCTCTTCTCACCGGCAAGTTTGAAATCAAAGTTGAGCTCTTTGATTGCCCAATAAGCTTTATGCTCTAGCTCAAGAGGTAAATGACATGCTTTCCCGTACACCATTTTGTACGGAGACATGCCCATGGGATTCTTATAGGCAGTTCTATAAGCCCACAGTGCATCATCGAGCTTCTTAGACCAATTCTTTCTAAACCTGTTGACAGTCTTTTGCAGAATTAGTTTAATCTCTCTATTACTTAGCTCTACTTGACCACTGGACTGAGGGTGATAGGGGGACGTAATTCTATGGTTGACATCGTACTTAGCAAGCGTTTTACGGAAAGCACCATGAATGAAGTGTGAACCACCGTCGGTCATTAGATATCTAGGGACTCCAAATCTAGGGAAGATAACTTCTTTCAGCATCTTGATAGAGGTGTTGTGATCAGCACTACTAGTGGGGATAGCTTCTACCCACTTAGTGACATAATCAACAGCAACTAAGATGTGAGTATACCCATTGGATATTGGAAAAGGTCCCATATAATCAAAGCCCCAGACGTCAAATGGTTCAATGACAAGTGAATAGTTCATAGGAATTTCCTGGCGTTTGCTAATATTACCTATTCTTTGACATTCGTCACAAGACAAGACAAACTTACGGGCATCCTTGAAGAGAGTGGGCCAATAGAAACCTGATTGCAATAACTTGTGTGGAGTTCTATCTCCCGCATGGTGTACTCCGTAGGCCTCGGAGTGACACTTCTGTAGGATCTATCCCTATTCATGTTCAGGTACACAACGTCTAATAACACCATCTACTCCTTCCTTATAAAGTTGAGGATCATCCCAAAAGTAATGTCTTAAGTCAAAGAAGAATTTATTCTTTTGTTGGTACGTGAAACTAGGTGGTATGTATTTGGCAGCGATATAGTTTGCATAATCCACATACCACGATGCACTACGTGAAGCATTGATGACATTCAGTTGCTCATCGGGAAAGCTATCATCAATAGGTTGTCGGTCATCAAGAACGTTCTCCAACCTAGACAAGTTATCTGCTATTGGGTTATAAGCACCCTTTGTGTCAACAAGGTGTAAATCACATTCTTGTAGCAGGAGAACCCATCAGATAAGTCTAGGTTTAGCTTCCTTCTGCTCCATGAGGTACTTAATAGCAGCATGATTAGTGTGAATAGTGACTTTGGAATCAACTATGTAAGACCTGAACTTTTCACATGCAAACACGACTGCTAAAAACTCCTTCTCCGTAGTAGCATAGTTTCTCTGGGCACTGTCTAGAGTTTTACTAGCGTAGTGAATAACATTCAACTTCTTATCGACTCTTTGCCCTAGGACAGCACCAACAGCATAATCACTAGCATCACACATGATCTCAAAAGGTAAGTTCCAATCAGGTGGTTGAACAATAGGTGCAGTTATCAAAACCCTCTTAAGTATTTCGAAGGCTTCCTTACAATCTTCGTCAAAGACAAAAGGAATATCCTTTTTCAAGAGATTGGTAAGAGGCCTAGAAATATTAGAGAAGTCTTTAATGATCCTTCTATAGAAACCAGCATGACCAAGGAAACTTCTTATACCTCTGATATCTATGGAGTATGGCATTTTCTCGATTGCATCAACCTTACCCTTATCGACTTCAATACCTCTTTCAGAAATTTTATGTCGTAAGACGATGCCTTCGTTAACCATAAAGTGGCACTTTTCCCAATTCAAGACAAGATTGGTGCCTTTACATCTCTGTAAGACTCGATCAAGGTTGCTAAGGCAATCATCAAAGGAAGACCCGTAAACGGAGAAGTCATCCATGAAAACCTCAACAATCTTTTCAGAAAAGTCAGAGAATATAGCCATCATACATCTTTGAAAGGTGGCAGGTGCATTACACAAGCCAAAAGGCATACGTCTATAAGCAAAGGTACCACAAGGGCAGGTGAAAGTGGTTTTCTCCTGTTCAGATTGTGCAACTGGTATTTGGGAGAAACCAGAATAACCGTCTAGAAAGCAGAAGTGTGTGTGTTTGGACAGCCTTTCTAGCATTTGGTCGATAAAAGGCTGAGGGTAATGATCTTTCCTAGTGGCCTTATTCAATTTCCTAAAATCAATCACCATGCTATAGCCAGTAATAATCCTCTGTGGGGTCAATTCATCCTTATCATTAGGGACAACTATAATGCCTCCCTTCTTAGGGACGCAATGCACCGGACTCACCCAATCGCTATGAGCAATAGGATAGGTAATACTCGCTTCCAGGAGCTTTAGTATTTCTTTTCTCACTACTTCTTTCATCTTAGGATTCAATCTCCTTTGATGATCAACAACTGGTTCGAAATCAGGATCAGTTTTAATCTTGTGCTGGCATAGGGTAGGACTAATGCCCTTAAGATCATCAAGAGTATATCCTATAGCAGCATGATGCTTCCTCAGAGTTTTTAGCAACTTCTTTTCTTCATTCTCCGAGAGGTTAGCACTAATAATAATAGGATATATCTCTTCTTCATCAAGATAGGCATACTTAAGAGTATCTGGCAACTGTTTAAGCTCGAACACATGATCACCCTTTGGTGGGTTGGATCCCCAAGCAGTTCAACACTCAAGTTATTCTTAAGGATAAGATATTGTTCTAAGACAACTCTATCTATATCATCCCTTTCATCCATATGCATATCATTTTCATGCTCAAGCAAGTATTGCTCTAAGGGATCAATAGGAGGCACGGCAATAGAAGCTAAGGCAATAGTTTCATCCCTACTAGGCAACTCCTTTTCATGATGTTGTCTACCAAACTTAGAGAAATTGAACTCATGTGACACACCTTCAAAGCCAACAATGATAGTTTGCTTCTCACAATCAATATGAGCATTGACGGTATTGAGAAAGGGTCTGCCAATTATGGTGGGACAAAAGCTATCTTGTGTGGTATCAAGAACAAGGAAATCAGCAAGATACTTTGTTTTACCACACAAGACTTCAACATCCCTAACAATTCCCACAAGGCAGATAGTATCTCTATTGGCAAGCTGAATAGTGACATCTATAGGTTCTATCTCAACCGGTGCAATCTCATCTTTGATTTCATCATATAAGGATTGAGATATTGCACTAACACTGGCACCCACGTCACATAAGCCATGATAACAATGATCTCCTATCTTAACAGAAACCACAGGCATGCCAACAACAGGCCTATGTTTGTCTCTAGTGTGAGGTTTAGCAATTCTAGCAGCATCTTTACAGAAGTGAATATTATATCCCTCAACATCGTCGGACAGAAGATTTTTGATAATAGCAATTCTAGGTTCAACTCTAATTTGCTCAGGGGGTGTAGGTGTTCTAATATAACCTCTATGTATCACAGTTGAAGCTTCAGAATGATCCTTTATCCTAACAGGGAAAGGTGGTTTCTCAATGTAAGCACTGGGTACCACAGGATCATTATAGGCAATGACTTTCTCTTCAACTGGAGTGGGTTTAACTACATTGACTTCTAACGGAGGATGATATTTAAACCACTTCTCTTTGGGGAGATCAATATGAGCAGCAAAGGATTCACACAGTGAAGCTACTATCTCACAGTCAAGTCCATACTTAGCGCTGAAGTCACAAAAAGTATTTGTCTCAACAAAGGATTTAACGCAATCAAAATTGAAATTCATACCTGACTCCTTACCTTCCTCAAGCTCGGAATCTTCAGAGTTGCGTTTAATTCTCTCCAATAAATTCCATTTGAACTCAATATCTCTCTTCATAAAAGAACTGGTACAAGAAGTGTCAAGCATGGTGCGATCATCATGAGAAAGCCGAGCATAGAATGTCTGGATGATAATTTCTCTCGAGAGCTCATGATCGGGGCATGAATATAGCATTGATTTAAGTCTCCCCAAGCTTGAGCGATGCTTTCTCTGTCACGAGGCCAAAAATTGCAAATATAATTTCGATCACGATGTACTAAATGCATAGCATAAAACTTTTCATGAAATTCCAATTTCAACCGATTGTAGTCCCATGATCCAGTATCATCACATAGCCTATACCATGTCAACGCCTTATCCTTCAAAGATAAAGGAAAGACCTTCTTTTTGACCTCATCCTCGGGCACACCTACAAGCTTAAATAAACCAGAAACTTCATCTACATAGATTAGATGCAAGTCTGGATGTGATGTTCCATCTCCTGTAAAAGGATTAGCCAGCAGTTTCTCAAGCATACCTGAAGGGAATTCAAAGAAAATATTTTTAGTAGGTGCAGCAGGTTGAGGAGCAACTATTAGTGCTTCCATTCGAGGTGAAGATACCCCGAACAAACCCCTCAAAGGATTAGTATCCATAGTGAGAAGTGACAATAAATTTCAGCACACTATATGAATGTTTCCTTAGCAAGTTCCACTTACCAAAGGCGCTTCACTCCCCGGAAACAGTGCCAGAAAAGAGTCTTGATGACCCACAAGTATAGGGGATCAATCGTAGTCCTTTCGATAAGTTAGAGTGTCGAACCTAACGAGGAGTAGAAGGATCTGACAAGTGGTTTTCAGCAAGGAAATATCTGCAAGCACTGAAATTGTCGGTAACAAGTGATTGTGTGGTGAGATGATTTGTAGCAAGCAACAAGTAACAAAAGTAGCAACGGTTCAGCAAAGTGGCCCAATCCCTTTTGTAGTAAGGGACAAGCCTGGACAAAGTCTTATAGGAGGAAAAACGCTCCCGAGGACACACGGGAATTTCTGTCATGCTAGTTTCATCATGTTCATATGATTCGCGTTCGTTACTTTGATAGTTTGATATGTGGGTGGACCGGCGCTTGGGTACTTCCCTTACTTGGACAAGCATCCCACTTATGATTAACCCCTCTCGCAAGCATCCGCAACTACGAAAGAAGAATTAAGACAAAGTCTAACCATAGCATTAAACTAGTGGATCCAAATCAGCCCCTTACGAAGCAACGAATAAACTAGGGTTTAAGGTTCTGTCACTCTAGCAACCCATCATCTACTTACTACTTCCCAATGCCTTCCTCTAGGCCCAAATAATGGTGAAGTGTTATGTAGTCGACGTTCACATAACACCACTAGAGAAAAAACAACATACAACATATCAAAATACCGAATGAATACCAAATTCGCATGACTACTATTAGCATGACTTATCCCATGTCCTCAGGAACAAAAGTAACTACTCACAAAGCATAATCATAATCATGATTAGAGAGGTAATGAGTAGCATCAAGGATCTGAACATAAACTCTTCCACCAAATAATCCAACTAGCATCAACTACAAAGAGTAATCAACACTACTAGCAACCTTACAAGTACCAATCGGAGTCGCGAGACGGAGATTGGCTACAAGTGATGAACTAGGGTTTAGAGATGAGATGGTGGTGATGAAGATATTGATGGTGACGAGTCCCCTCCGATGAGAGGAGTGTTGGTGATGACGATGGCGACGATTTCCCCCTCCAGGAGGGAAGTTTCCCCGGCAGGATCGTCCTGTCGGAGCTCTAGATTGGTTCTACTCAAGTTCCGCCTCGTGGCGGCGGCGAAACCACGAAAAAGCTCATCTCTGATTTTTTTTTTCCTGGACGAAACCCTCCATATAGAAAAAGAGGGGGGCCAGTGGGCCAGTGGGCTGCCCACAAGCCCCCATGACGCGGCCTGGGGGTGGCCGCGTCGTGCAGGCTTGTGGGCACCCCCTGGTGCCCCTCTGGCACTTCTTCGGCCCAGTATTTTTGATAAATTGGGAAAAACTCCCCGTGGATTTTCACGGCGTTCGGAGTTGCGCAGAATAGGTATCTCAACTTTGCTCCACTTTCCGGCCAGAATTCCACTTGCCGGTATTCTCCCTCTTCTTGTAAACCTTGGAAAATAAGAGAAAAAAGGCATAAGAATAGTACCGTGAAGTGATATAACACCCAAAGAAGCGATAAATATCAACATGAAAACATGATGCAAAATGGACGTATCAATGCATCATGATCAAGATCAGAACAACAATACCAACATATAATCTCTCATGCTAAAGTTATAATTACTTCAGAAAGTAAAGCATGGATCAAGAACCTTACCGAGAAGTAACAACCGATAGCCTTTAGTCATTGAAGCAATTGCAATTTATCACAACATCAGAAAGAGTCAAATAAGAGCTTGTAAAGCAAATCCACATACTCAATCATTCTTTCGTTCTCTACAATTGCTACAACTCACGTGGTACTCATGAGATCAAAGTTTCAGCTGGACACAGAGAAAGATAGGGGCTTATAGTTTTGCCTCCCAACTGCTTACCTCAAGGGTAATGTCAACAATAATAATTCATGAATACTTACCTCCAAGTTGACATATGAATATAGATCTTTCCCAAGCATATGACAGTAGCCAAGACAAAGGCGAAATAAGGAATTGGTGAAGATCACCATGACTCTTTCAAGGGAAAAAAGTAAAGGTACAAGATAGGCCTTTCGCAGAGGGAAGCAGAGGTTATCATGCGCTTTTGAGGTTTGGATGCGTGTCCTCTTAGTGTGGAGGAATGTCACTTTATATTGCCTCATGTGATAAAGAACTTTATTATGCAGTCTGGCGCTTTTATGTCTTCCTCATCACAGGTTCGTACAAAGCTTATTTTCCACACACTAATAGATCATACATATTATAGAGCAATTTTTATTGCTTGCACCGATGACAACTTACTTGAGGGATCTTATTCAATCCATAGGTAGGTATGGTGGACACTCATGGCAAAACTGGTTTGAAGGTGTATGGATGCACAAGTAGTATCTCTACTTGGTGTGGGAGTTTTGGCTAATATGAGGTGGAAGCAATCATCACATGCTAAGAGATCTCTAATCATATAACATTGATCAGAGCCAAGCAAACACAATTCATTACGTTGTCTTCCTTGTCCAACATCTACTTCTAGGCATGCAATAGTTTGGTGAGTGTTCATAATCATAGATGGTGTCAGAGATGATATATTTATATGTGAACCTCTCCTTCTTTATCACTTCCTATTAATTGCAACAATGACTAAGGTCTATGTTTGCCTACCCTCAACAAGTTTCAATCATCATTCTTTTTATATGTGAAGCCAGCACTTCCCAAAAGATCATTACATGATCTTTCATGCTTTTGTTCTATTCTCACTCTTTTGATCATGGCAAGAGGAAAAGCCCTTCAACTAAGACACTTTTTATTATATGGCTCACGAGCAAGAATACATCGGGGGTGACACAAAGCAAAACTAAATACTAAAACACTAAGACTTTTAAACTACTAGAGAAAAAGAAAACTGAAAAGGAACAAACTAAAACAAAGGTAAAGGCAAAAGATGTGATGGTAATACGATACCGAGGCAACTCCCCCAAGCTTGGCAAAAGCCAAGGGGATTGCCCATACCAATGCTAAGTTGTACTCCTTTGGTGGTGATGGTGGTGGAGTTGTTGAAGAGGTCTTGAGCTTGTTTAATTTCAGCATAAAATTTTGCTCTCTCAGATCATCATTTTCCTCTTCAAGCTTCAACACCCTTTGGCATAATTCGTGCTTACTCTCCTGCAAGAAACAAGAAGGGATAAACAAGGTCTTAGGCTTCTTCCTTGAGTCAGGGAGGCTTGACTTCTTGAACTCCACATGAGTGTGTCCAGGTTGAGGTAGAGGAGACTCCTCTTCATCGGAACTTGGTTGTTCCTTCCCTCAGATCATAATCTTCTTCCTCATCAGTTGTCCAGCCATAAGGATCCAAGTACCCATAGACCTTGGGGTTAGCGAGGTAATCAGCCATATAACTCTCCCCCTCTGAATCCTGAGAAGACATATTGACCTAGATCTGCGGCAGAAAACAGGCTTGAAACGAAAAACAGAGGAATCTGCTTGATGCAGGGGTCAGACCAAACGGGAGAGTATATATTGATTTTTTTCAGACTAGAAGGAGTACCCTACACGAAAACGGAGTCCTGGAGGCGCACGAGGTGGCCACAAGCCCTCACCACGTGGCCAGGGGCTGGGCCCGCGCCATGCAGGCTTGTCGCCTCCTCGCGCACTTTTCGGACAACTTCCAAATTTTGTATTTTTTCAAATATTCCAAAACGGAGAAAATTTCCTACTGGAAAAGTTTTGGACTCTGTTTTCTTACCGAATCACATACCTCTGCGTTTTCAGAGTCTGAAACAGGTTGATAAATGTCCCTTAGGTATCCTTCCGGAGTTATGGTATTGATGATATTGCTTTCAACATTTATGGGAGTACCTGAGATATAATGCTTGATTCTCTGCCCATTTACCACTCTCGGACAATTACCTTCCGTGTTGTTGATCTTGATAGCACCGGAATGATATACTTCCTCAACAACATAGGGACCTTCCCATTTAGAGAGAAGCTTGCCTGCAAAGAATCTTAAACGAGAGTTATATAGCAAGACATAATCACCTACATTGAACTCACGCTTTTGTATCCTCTTATCATGCCACCTCTTAACCTTCTCTTTGAACAGCTTGGCATTCTCATATGCTTGAGTTCTCCACTCATCAAGCGAGCTAATATCAAATAACCTCTTCTCACCGGCAAGTTTGAAATCAAAGTTGAGCTCTTTGATTGCCCAATAAGCTTTATGCTCTAGTTCAAGAGGTAAATGACATGCTTTACCGTACACCATTTTGTATGGAGACATGCCCATGGGATTCTTATAGGCAGTTCTATAAGACCACAGTGCATCATCGAGATTCTTAGACCAATTCTTTCTAGACCTGTTGACAGTCTTTTGCAGAATTAGTTTAATTTCTCTATTGCTTAGATCTACTTGACCACTGGACTAAGGGTGATAGGGAGACGCAATTCTATGGTTGACATCGTACTTAGCAAGCATTTTACGGAAAGCACCATGAATGAAGTGTGAACCACCGTCGGTCATTAGATATCTAGGGACTCCAAATCTAGGGAAGATAACTTCTTTCAGCATCTTGATAGAGGTGTTGTGATCAGCACTACTAGTGGGGATAGCTTCTACCCACTTAGTGACGTAATCAACAGCAACTAGGATATGAGTATACCCATTGGATTTTGGGAAAGGTCCCATACAATCAAAGCCCCAAACATCAAATGGTTCAATGACAAGTGAATAGTTCATAGGCATTTCGTGACGTTTGCTAAAATTACCTATTCTTTGACATTCGTCACATGACAAGACAAACTTACGGGCATCCTTGAAGAGAGTGGGCCAATAGAAACCTGATTGCAATACCTTGTGTGCAGTTCTATCTCCCGCATGGTGTCCTCCGTAGGCCTCGGAGTGACACTTCTTTAGGATTTGTCCCTATTCATGTTCAGGTACACAACATCTAATAACACCATATACTCCTTCCTTATAAAGGTGAGGATCATCCCAGAAGTAATGTCTCAAGTCAAAGAAGAATTTCTTCTTTTGCTGGTACGTGAAACTAGGTGGTATGTATTTGGCAATGATATAGTTCGCATAATCAGCATACCACGGTGCACTACGTGAAGCGTTGATGACATTCATTTTCTCATCGAGAAAGCTATCATCAATAGGTTGTGGGTCATCAAGAACGTTCTCCAACCTAGACAAGTTATCTGCTACTGGGTTATCAACACCCTTTCTGTCGACAACGTGCAAATCAAATTCTTGTAGCAATAGAAGCCATCAGATAAGTCTAGGTTTAGCTTCCTTCTGCTCCATGAAGTATTTAATAGCAGCATGATCAGTGTGAATAGTGACTTTGGAATCAATTATGTAAGACCTGAACTTTTCACATGCAAACACGAGTGCCAAAAATTCCTTTTCCGTAGTGGCATAGTTTCTCTAGGCACTGTTTGAGTTTTACTAGCGTAATGAATAACATTCAACTTCTTATCAACTCTTTGCCCTAGGACAGCACCAACAGCATAATCACTAGCATCACACATGATCTCAAAAGGTAAGTTCCAATCAGGTGGTTGAACAATAGGTGCGGTTATCAAAGCCCTCTTAAGTATTTCGAAAGCTTCCTCACAATCATCGTCAAAAACAAAAGGAATATCCTTTTGCAAGAGATTGGTAAGAGGCATAGAAATCTTAGAGAAGTCCTTAATGAACCTTCTATAGAAACCAGCATGACCAAGGAAACTTCTTATACCTTTGATATCTGTGGGGTATGGCATTTTCTCGATTGCATCAACCTTAGCCTTATCGACTATAATACCTCTTTCAGAAATTTTATGTCGTAAGACGAGGCCTTCATTAACCATAAAGTGGCACTTCTCCCAATTCAAGACAAGATTGGTGTCTTTACATCTTTGTAAGACTCGATCAAGGTTGCTGAGGCAATCATCAAAGGAAGACCCGTAAACGGAGAAGTCATCCATGAAAACCTCAACAATATTTTCAGAAAAGTCAGAGAATATAGCCAATATACATCTTTGAAAGGTGGAAGGTGCATTACATAAGCCAAAAGGCATACGTCTATAAGCAAAGGTACCGAAAGGGCAGGTGAAAGTGGTCTTCTCCAGATTAGATTGTGCAACTGGTATTTGGGAGAAACCAGAATAACCATCTAGAAAGCAGAAGTGTGTGTGTTTGGATAGCCTTTCTAGCATTTGGTTGATAAAAGGCAAAGGGTAATGATATTTCCTAGTGGCTTTATTTAATTTCCTAAAATCGATCACCATCCTATAGCCAGTAATAATCCTCTGTGGGATCAATTCATCATTATCATTAGGGAGAACGGTAATGCCTCCCTTCTTAGGGACGCAATGCACCGGACTCACCCAATCGCTATGAGCAACAGGATAGGTAATACTCGCTTCCAGGAGCTTTAGTATTTCTTTTCTCACTAGTTCTTTCATCTGAGGATTTAATCTCCTTTGATAATCAGCAACTGGTTTGAAGTCAGGATCAGTTTTAATCTTGTGCTGGCATAGGGTAGGACTAATGCCCTTAAGATCATCTATTGTATATCCAATAGCATTACGGTGCTTCCTCATAGGTTTTAGTAACTTCTTTTCTTCATGCTCTGAGAGGCTAGCTCTAATAATGACAGGATATATCTCCTTTTCATCAAGATAGGCATACGTAGGAGTATCAGGCAACTATTTAAGCTCGAACACAGGATCACCCTTTGGTGGGGGTGGATCCCCAAGCAGTTCAACAGGCAAGTTATTCTTAAGGATAGGATATTGTTCTAAGACAACTCTATCTATCTCATCCCTTTCATCCATATGCATATCATTTTCATGCTCAAGCAAGTATTGCTCTAAGGGATCAGTAGGAGGCACGGCAATAGATGCTAAGGCAATAGTTTCATCCTTACTAGGCAACTCCTTTTCATGAGGTTGTCTACCAAACTTGGAGAAATTGAACTCATGTGACACACCTTCAAAGCCAACAGTGACAGTTTGCTTCTCACAGTCAATATGAGCATTGACAGTATTGAGAAAAGGTCTACCAAATATGATGGGACAGAAGCTATCTTGTGCGGTAGCGAGGAAATCAGCAGGATACTTTGTTTTACCACATATGACTTCAACATCCCTAACAATTCCCACAGGGTAGATAGTATCTCTATTGGCAAGCTGAATAGTGACATCAATAGGCTCTATCTCAACTGGTACAATCTCATCTTTTATTTCATCGTATAAGGATTCAGGTATTGCACTAACACTAGCACCCACGTCACATAAGCCATGATAACAATGATCTTCTATCTTAACAGAAACAACAGGCATGCCAACAACAGGCCTATGTTTGTCTCTAGCATGAGGTTTAGCAATTCTAGCAGCATCTTCACAGAAGCGAATATTATATCCCTCAACATCGTCGGACAGAAGATTTTTGATAATAGCAATGCTAGGTTCAACTCTAATTTTCTCAGGGGTGTAGGTGTTCTAATATAGCCTCTATGTATCACAGTTGAAGCTTTAGAATGATCCTTTATCCTAACAGGGAAAGGTGGTTTCTCAATGTAAGCACTGGGAACAACAGGATCATTATAGGCAATGACTTTCTTTTCAACTGGAGTGGGTTTAACTACATTGACTTCTAAAGGAGGATGACATTTATACCACTTCTCTTTGGTGAGATCAATATGAGCAGCAAAGGATTCACACAATGAATCTACTATCTCAGAGTCAAGTCCATACTTAGCGCTAAAGTCACTAAAGGTATTTGTCTCAACAAAGGATTTAACGCAATCAAACATGAAATTCATACCTGACTCCTTACCTTATTCAAGCTCCCAATCTTCAGAGTTGCGTTTAATTTTCTCCAATAAATTCCACTTCAAGTCAATATCTCTCTTCATAAAAGAACCGGTACAAGAAGTGTCAAGCATGGTGCGATCATCATGAGAAAGCCGAGCATAGAAGTTCTGAATGATAATTTCTCTCGAGAGCTCATGATTGGGGCATGAATATAGCATTGATTTAAGCCTCCCCCAAGCTTGAGTGATGCTTTCTCAGTCACGAGGCAAAAAATTGTAAATATAATTCCGATCACGATGTACTAAATGCATAGGATAAAACTTCTGATGAAATTCCAATTTCAACCGATTGTAGTCCCATGATCCAGTATCATCACATAGCCTATGCCATGTCAACGCCTTATCCTTCAAAGATAAAGGAAAGACCTTCTTCTTGACCTCATCCTCGGGCACACCTGCAAGCTTAAATAAACCACAAACTTCATCTACATAGATTAGATGCAAGTCTTGATCTGATGTTCCATCTCCTGTAAAAGGATTAGCCAGCAGTTTCTCAACCATACCCGAAGGAAATTCAAAGAAAATATTTTCAGTAGGTGCAGCAGGTTGAGGATCAACTCTTGTGCTTCCGTTCGAGGTGAAGATACCCTGAACAAGCCCCTCAAAGGATTAGTATCCATAGTGACAAGTGACAATAAATTTCAGCATGCTATATGAATGTTTCCTTACCAAGTTCCACTTACCAAAGGCGCTTCACTACCCGGCAACGGCGCCAGACAAGATTCTTGATGACCAACAAGTATAGGGGATCTATCATAGTCCTTTCGATAAGTAAGAGTGTCGAACCCAACGAGGAGCAGAAGGATCTGACAAGTGGTTTTCAGCAAGGTAAAATCTGCAGGCACTGAAATTGTCGGTAACAAGTGATTGTGTGGTGAGATGATTCGTAGCAAGCAACAAGTAACAAAAGTAGCAACGGTGCAGCAAAGTAGCCCAATCCCTTTTGTAGCAAGGGACAAGCCTGGACAAAGTCTTATAGGAGGAAAAACGCTCCCGAGGACACACGGGAATTTCTGTCATGCTAGTTTCATCATGTTCATATGATTCGCGTTCATTACTTTGATAGTTTGATATGTGGGTGGACTGGCCCTTGGGTACTTCCCTTACTTGGAAAAGCATCCCACTTATGATTAACCCCTCTTGCAAGCATCCGCAACTACGAAGGAAGAATTAAGACAAAGTCTAACCATAGCATTAAACTAGTGGATCCAAATCAGCCCCTTACGAAGCAACGCATAAACTAGGGTTTAAGCTTCTATCACTCTAACAACCCATCATCTACTTACTACTTCCCAATGCCTTCCTCTAGGCCCAAATAATGGTGAAGTGTTATGTAGTCGACGTTCACATAACACCACTAGAGGAAAAACAACATACAACATATCAAATTACCGAACGAATACCAAATTCACATGACTACTATTAGCATGACTTATCCCATGTCCTCAGGAAAGTAACTACTCACAAAGCATAATCATATTCATGACCAGAGAGGTAATGAGTAGCATCAACGATCTAAACATAAACTCTTCCACCAAATAATCCAACTAGCATCAACTACAAAGAGTAATCAACAATACTAGCAACCTTACAAGTACCAATCGGAGTCACGAGACGGAGATTGGTTACAAGTGATGAACCAGGGTTTGTAGATGAGATGGTGCTGATGAAGATGTTGTTGGTGACGAGTCCCCTCCGATGAGAGGAGTGTTGGTGACGACGATGGCGACGATTTCCCCCTTCGGGGGGGGGGGGGGGAGTTTCCCCGGCAGGATCGTCCTTCGAAACCACGAAAAAGCTCCTCCCTGATTTTTTCCTAGACGAAACCCTCCATATAGCAAAAGAGGGGGCCAGTGGGCTAGTAGGCTGCCCACAAGCCCCCATGGCGCGGCCTGGGGGGTGGCCGTGCCGTGCAGGCTTGTGGGCACCCCCTGGTGCTCCTGTGGCACTTCTTCGGCCTAGTATTTTTGATAATCCGGGAAAAAATTCCTCGTTGATTTTTACAGCGTTTGGAGTTGCGCAGAATAAGTATCTCAACTTTGCTCCACTTTCAGGCCAGAATTCCAGTTGCCGGCATTCTCCCTCTTCATGTAAACCTTGCAAAATAAGAGTGAAAAGGCATAAGAGTTGTACCGTGATGTGAGATAACAGCCAAAGATGCGATAAATATCAACATGAAAACATGATGCAAAATGGATGTATCACGCGCCCACACGCAGGGCCAGCTCTCGGGACCGCTAGGCGCACTGATACGTCTCCAACGTATCTATAATTTTTGATGGTTCCATGCTATTATCTTGTCAAACTTTGGATGTTTTGTATGCCTTTTATATCTTTTTTGGGAGTAACTTATTAACTCAGTGCCAAGTGCCAGTTCCTGTTTTTTCCGTGTTTTTGACCCTTTTCAGAGGAGAATATTAAACGGAGTCCAAACGGAATAAAACCTCCAAAAATATTTTTTTTCCGAAACAGAAGATACGCAGAGAGTGTGAGAAACGAGGCAGAGGCCACCAGGGGAGGCCACAAGCCCCTTAGGCACGGCCAGGCGGGGCCCGCACCTAGCAGACTTGTGGGGCCCGTGTGGCTTGTTTGCCCTACTTCTTCCGCCTATAAATCCCCGAAAAATCCAAAACCACGAGAGAGATCCACGAAAATACTTTTTCGTCGCCGCAAGCTTCTGTCTCCACAAGATCCCATCCGGGGCACGTTCAGGTGCCCTATCGGAGGGGGGATTCGGATACGGAGGGCTTCTTCATCAACACCATTGCCTCTCCGATGATGCGTGAGTAGTTCACCATAGACCTTCGGGTCCATAGCTAGTATCTAGATGGCTTCTTCTCTCTCTTGGATCTTCAATACATAGTTCTCCATGATCTTCATGGAGATCTATCCAATGTAATCTTCTTTTGCGGTGTGTTTGTCGGGATCCGATGAATTGTGGATTTATGATCAGATTATCTATGAATCTTATTTGACTTTCTTCTGATCTCTTATATGCATGATTTCATATCCTTATAATTCTCTTTGAGTTGTGGGTTTTGTTTGGCCAACTTGATCTATGATTCTTGCAATGGGAGAAGTGCTTGGTTTTGGGTTCATACCGTGCGGTGACCTCACCCAGTGACAGAAGGGGTAGCGAGGCACGCCTCGTGTTGTTGCCATCAAGGGTAAAAAGATGGGGTTTATATCTATTGAATGAATTTATCCCTCTACATCATGCCATCTTGCTGAAGGTGTTACTCTGTTCGTCATGTACTCAATACACTAGATGCATGCTGGATAGCGGTCGATGTGTGGAGTAATAGTAGTAGATGCAGAAAGTATCGGTCTACTTGTCTCGGGCGTGATGCCTATATGTATGATCATTGCCTTAGATATCATCATGACTTTGTGCGGTTCTATCAATTGCTCGACAGTAATTCGTTCACCCATCGTAATATTTGGTATCTTGAGAGAAGCCTCTAGTGAACACTATGGCCCCCGGGTCTACTTCACATCATATTTTCAGCTCCACACTTTTACTTTGTTGCACTTTCCACCTTCAGATCCCACCTTACAATCAATCGTGAAGGGATTGACAACCCCTTTGTAGCGTTGGGTGCAAGTTTGCTGTTTTTGCGCAGGTACTTTGGAAACTTGGCTTGATACTCCTACTGGATTGATACCTTGGTTCTCAAAACTGAGGGAAATACTTACTGCTACTGTGCTGCATCACCCTTTCCTCTTCAAGGGAAAAAAACCAACGCAAGCTCAAGAGGTAGCAAGAAGAATTTTTGGTGCCGTTGCCGGGGAGGAGGATCAAGTCAAGAATAGTCTCCCGTCAACGTGCCAATTTCTGGCGCCGTTGCCGGGGAGTATCAAGTCAAGAATAGTCTCCCTTCAACGTGTCAAGTTTTGGCGCCGGGGATTATTCTAAGTGAAGCTTATCAAAGTAAGTGTCACAAACTCATCTCTTGCATTTACTTTTTTGCCTCTCGTTTTCCTCTCCCCCACTTCTGAAAAACAATAATTTACAAAAATATTTTCCTTTTTCGTTCGCCCTTTTCTTTCACTTGCTTTCTGTTCGCTTGTGCGCTTGTCTGCCTACTAAGACCTGTATGGCCCAACCAAAGGATTATGATGCTTACTACACAAGGTTGGAAGAGATTGAAACTAGTGTTAAAGGCTTCATGTCTACACAGTTTGAATATAATAGTTACTTCTGTAGAGAACGAAGGGAGCAAAATTATTTTTTGGCTTTTATTAATAAAGAAGTAGATGATATGGCCAAAGAATTCCTTGCACTAAATTCTCAGTTCGCTCGTCTTGAAAAATTGGTAGGCCAGATTTCTGATAAACATGCTACCTTAGTCAATAAAATGGCTGCTAAACCTTAAATATGTGATGAGAATCATGAAGATCTTAAAGTGCTTGGTGTGACTCCCATTGAATTCTTGTTTTCTAGTGTCAAACCTAATGATTATGGGGCTGGATATGAATCCACCTTGGTTGAGAAACACCCCAATGATTTGGAGTCTATCTATCTTGATGATAAAAGCATTGAAAGTGGAGTATAGGATAACAAAACTTTGAGTAGTAATGAAACTACTACTTTGGATTTCAAGGAATTCAATTATGATAGTTGCTCTTTGATTGAATGTATTTCCTTGATGCAATCCATGCTAAATTCTCCACACGCTTATAGCCAAAACAAGGCCTTTACCGATCATATCGTCGATGCTATGATAAAATCTCTTGAAGAGAAACTTGAATTGGAAGTTTCTATTCCTAGAAAACTTCATGATGAGTGGGAACCTACTATCAAAATCAAGATCTAAAACTATGAATGCAATGATTTGTGTGATTTGGGTGCTAGTGTTTTCGCGATTCCAAAGTCTTTATGTGATGTTCTAGGCTTTAATGAGATTGATGAGTGCTCTCTTAATTTGCATCTTGTGGTGTGGCACCCCGATAGAGGGCCGACACACGTCCATCCCCAGGATAAGACTGGACGCACGTCAAGAGCATGATACAGGAATTGTAGGCAAATATGGCTTTGTTAATATAATGGAGTATTACAATACTGTTGCTTACAACAATATTACATGACTCCAAGGCTAGCTAAATGGCAGCAGAGGTTTTGATACAGCGGCTTAAACGTCCCTGGCTGGGCTCCGTAACTCGCAGGACTGGGTTGGTTACGATCTAGCACGACGAGTCTTCTCCTGCAACTGGCCACGTGCAAGACCAGGTGAGTACTTTGAATGTACTCGCAAGACAATCAAATACAGGGCATCCAAACAAGCATGTAACAAAGCAAGCACTATGATTATATAATAACTATTCTAAGCATGGCATGGAATCAACAGGAAAAATATAAATCAAGCATAGCATGTCATGGACTAAACATGTAATCTACCTCACTAGCATGACAAAGATCACAACAAGTGCTTAACTAGTTTACTGTTACCGAATATCAACTTACTCTCTTCTGGGTTGTACCACAACCCTCGACATACTCGTGATCCAACCTGAATGGATCACATCACACGGTCATCTGACCACTCATCAAATAGCCCTCTCTTGGCTAACACATCATGTCATCAACATCCTCTGATGTTCACACGAGACGAGTTCTTCCATCATTACTATCTAGATACGGTTGGCCATCTACTGAGGTCTGGTCGGGCTATCCATTACCGTGGACACGGCTATTCGAATAGTTTTACACTCTGTAGAGGTTGCACACTTTACCCACACTCTGGAGCACTGACCTCGTGATCCCATTCGGGTGGACCAGCATTGCTCCAATGCAACTTGCCTGACCCGTGACTCTCTCATCATATCCCCGGCAACAACTCCCTTCCGGACTCCTGCCCTGGGTGGCCCTGTGTCCTCATGACACCTGTGTCCTCATGACACCTGCCACCGTCGTGGCCAGCCAAAACTGTCCCAAACGGGGATGGGTACCCAACTCAACTTAACTGGGCTCACAGGGTTATCACCGCCTACCTGATCAGGGTCAGCGCGCCTGCATAACCCTCCCTCTTTGGGGCATATCGGTGAGAGATCACGCGATCAGCTCAAGTCACGGTCGTCCCATATCGGCAAGAGGTGGTTGTGCGGATGGGCCCGGACAGGTGACTCTAATCAACCCATTAGGTATCTTATCCTGAATATGATCTGTCATAGCTCACACTCCAATGTCACCACAATCCGATAATAAGATCAAGCCACTACTGTAAAACTATATTCATAAACTGTCGGATGAAACACAAGGTAGTCATAGACAGTAATCTCAACAGTATAATATAAATAGCAAACTACTACTTTACCGGTTATACTGTAGGTGGGACCTTCAAAACCCTCGCATCAAATCAGCAAATAAATCGGTAGCCACCAGAACGGTCTTTACAACACAGTTCTAGGGCGTTACCGGAATAACTCAACCTCGGCTCAAGACGGCTGGAAAGCAGCTCAGAGCATGAGACGGTGTTGATAAGAAGAAAGTAGCAATTCCCTAAGACGGCCGAAGCACAGCTCAGAGCATAGGGTCACTACTACGGAAAGAAATTCAACAGTTTCCCGCTACGGCCGAAAAGCAGCTGAGAACACGGGACAATTGCTGACAAAATAAATATAAACTTGGCATCCGCCCCGGACGGCCGGAAACAGCACATACTCAGGCATGGTGCCATTATTACAGTAAATGCGAGCAAGGGTTCCTCAGCGTCACCCACAGCACTTCACTATACATTCTGACGCAAGCATTATAAATTAAATGTATAAGAGCAACATCTGGGGGCGTATGTTAGATGCGAAGTAAGACTAGTAACTATTACTAATATCATCACAGTTATATGCAACTGCATGCTAACAGGGGGTACAAATAAAAACACAAAGTGCAAGCAAAGTTATCACGTAGGTTCGGAGCTCATGGAAATAGGTTGGCTTGCCTGGGGGTCGATGAATACTCCGAGGAGAAGCGCAATAACACACCAGAAATCTTTGCCGGAGAGGGCTTCGCTCTCCAAAGGCTCAAACAAATGCAAGGGCAAAATGGTCAATTCTACTGCGCAAACATCGTATGAAAATAACACTATCAAAACGGGCTCGACGAGACGAAGACGTGGGCGCTGGTTTTACCTTAATCGGAGTTACGAGCGCAAAGATACGCTCGTTAGAGCACCAGGGACCAATTTGTAAAAAGAATATGTGCAAATAGGTCCCTGGGGCTGAAACCGAACGCGCCTTTCGTCGGAATACATTTTCCCCAACAGGAAAACGTATTCTGCGGGAATACTTCTCCACTTAAAACGCGCGGGCCTGGGGTTTGACCTCCTCCTCTCTCTTACACCCAGGGCCCACCCCTATTTCTCTCTCCTCTCTCCGCTCCTCTCCTCTCTGTCCGTCCCCTACCTTCAGCCGCGATAGGGCCAGGAGAGGAGGCGTCGGCCGGCGCTGCTGCTCCTACTCTCCTGCACGGGAGGTGCAGCATGCGGCTGGGGCAGGGGCCCCGTGCCCTACCGCGCCAAAGGGAGGCGGCTGGGTCGCCGGGGATAGCCGGGCTAAGCGCGACGGCGGCAGCCTTGCTGTGGCCATGGTGGCCGAGGAGCTCGAGGCTCGGGGGCGAGGAGACTAGGGGGAAAGCGGGAGGGGCTCTGCTGCTCCCTAGGAGGGACTCGGGGATGCCCTTTCTAGCCAAGGGAGGTGGAGTTCTCGCGACGTCGAAGAAGCTCCAAGATCCATGGAGAAGCTCCAATGGCACGCACCTCCAGGAGCAAGGGGACGAGGGGGAGAGGGTTCCAAAGCGTGCGGGAGAGCAGGGGGAATCTTGCCGACACCTCAAGACAAGCTATAACCCACTGTGATCAAGCTCACATCCACTCGAACGCACAGAGCTCTGTTTTGGAATGCTCTGCCCATGGTCACCACGTGGAAATGGCCTTTCCTTGCCCCTCAAGCTGTCACACCTTGTCAAAGCTTATCTACATACCGTTCTAAGGTGAAGTGACACCAGACACACCCCTGGGGAGCACTGAGCTAACCACACCAAGGTCAAACAGTCTCCAACAACAAGGTGTTTGTGTTGTGTTGTCACAACCACAGTGCAGCTCTTGGCATGATACTTGGATGAGGTTGACGACTCACTAAGGTCACTATACTGGCCAAAAGGCAGCTCAATCCAATAAGTCTATGGGGCACTTCCTTTGTAACTTGGCATACTGACCAGAAATGAAGAAGTTGTTGCTGGGGTCAACTGGCTAAATGGAAATGGCTGAAATTTGGAGGAGACTCATGATTTAGGCATATGAAGACACTGGCAAAGATTCATACCATTTGCACACATATAAATGGTACTTCTTTCACAATGCTTCATTCTGGACAGGATCTTAAATAATTTGCTGGGGAAGAATGGAATGATGAAATGGGCTACATTTTGGTGGACAAGGATGATTTAACATGATAAACAACTCTACAAAATTTCAACTCAAGGTGAACAAGGAATCAAGCACTTCCTTTGCAAACAGATGATCTGGACAGAATTTTCAAAGGGCATTGTGCTCAATTTTTGAATTGGGGAACTTGATCTTTTGATGGGAATGATGATTATATGGATATGAGAAGCTCCACAAATTATTTGGGATTTTTCCTAGCTACCAAAATGGTAGTTCCTTTGGAAAGGCGCCAAATTGCTATATTGGCATAAAATAGGATAATGAAATTTTCCTTTATTCTATGATGGCCAATATTTTATGAGAGCTTCATAGGATCACCACGAATACCTCTACAAGATTTCATGAGCATAGGAGATGGATAGCTATTTTCCAAGATTTAATTCCTCAGACAAGCAGAAACATGAATTAATTCCAAAGGGGAAATATTGCATATGACGTGTCAATATTTTTGCACATCTGGGGTCTATGATGGAATGAGGATCTTTGGGAAGACTTGGAGGAGCAACAGAGCAATGGAAATGATGGCTCCTTTGAAAACACAAAGACAGGATTCCCAGTTCCAATACTTCAGAGCTAGGGTTACAAAAGGGGGGGTCGGGGTTTTCTCAACAGTGACAACCTGGCACAAGGACATGGGAAAAGCACGGAGAGGTTGGAGATAGACCTGGTCATTTTGCCAAATTCCAGAGGAAAAATCCGGGAGAGAAAAGCTAGGAAGGAATAATAGCACAAAAATCAATAACCTGATTTTTGGGGTGTTACAAACCTTCCCCCTTAGAAGAATCTCGTCCTCAAGATTCCCAGGGTTAGCTTAGCACTACAACTATTACTACTACGCCTTCTAAAACGCTTCGGGGATCTTTCTTAACCCTTTGGATGAAAACAACCGGGCTAAGAGTACCAAAGCTGGTACACCCAGAGTGATACACAACTATCGCGGAGTCTACTCTATATGCGGGGTCACTGGGTAGCCTTATCATTTCTAGAAAAAGCAAACTTTCCTTTTTCCGAAAATGCTTGGGGTACCCTGATGAACAGTGGCCTCCTCTCACTAGCGAGTGGGACCAGGGTCCACTGGCAGCCTTCTCCTTCTTCTATCTTCGGCCAACGGCTCTCACTCTCTCTCGCTCCTGCGCCGCTCGGAGTGCGGCTAAGCACTACGCACTCCTAGCTCCTAAAGCACCCTACGCCGGTAGTGCGCAGCACGCACGAGGCCGACGCAGAGAGAACTCCCATCGCGGGCCAACGCTGGTCGGCACTGCTCTCAGATTCCCTCCTGGACGCCGGTGATCAAGCAGCGCGCGGCCTCCTGGACCTCGCTCACCGTACGCCGGACCGGGGCTATAAAAGTGACCTCGGTCTCTCTCTCTTCTACTTCGTATCATGCCTCACTTCTTCCTCCTCTTCTCCTACTCTCCTCCTAATTGCAGTAGCACGAGGCAAGGTGCTAATGGCGGGCGTGGGGTCAAAGCTGCTCACAATCCTCCTGGCTGGTCAACTGGCGGCGCTGGTCGGTGGCTCGGTGCTACTGTGCGCGATGATCCTCGATGATCGTCGCAATGCCGTGGCGAAAGCGATAGCTGAGGAACAACTACACCGTCTCAAGCAGGCGAAATAAACGCTAGCGGGGCGGCAAGGGCGGCTTGTCAACATCGCACCAGATGATGACAGAGGCGATGCTGGTCTGGGGAGCGGGTGCAGTCAGTGGAGCTCTGTCAGTGTGGAGACCACGCTGCTGGTAGCTCCTGGCTAAACAGCATCCACAACTAGTGGGCACTAGGGGGGTAGAACTATGGTCTAGGTCTTGGTTTGAAAGGTTGTAACAGTCTACGCTGCAATAAAATCTCTCAGAATCTTTCTGAGATTGCAACATTGCTCACACGATGCGCAGGCAATCCATTTAGACTAATATGCAAGCAGATGCAGAATGCACATGATGGCACAACGGAGGCAAAGAAAGAATCATAACAAGCCAATCACACTAAGGTGTTTTAATGCTAGTGGGTGTATGTACTCCTGGCATACATACACCTACACCAGCTCACATTTCATTAGGGACTCTGGGTGAGTCCAAGTTTATTAGGTGTAAGTGCTCTACCGATAAAAATCTTGTTAATAAATCTAATGTCAGCTCTGTTAAATGTTTCTGCTTAACAGGGTGCCAAATGATTCCAAGCACACAGAGCAAACACACATACATATCATTACAACAACACACAGGTACAAGCAATGCAAGCGGTATGACAACGCACTGCCCTACTGGGGGCGCACTCCAAACAACAGCGTCCTAATCCTAGGTGCGGGCGAAGAAACAGTCTTCGCAACACACCTACGCGCGGCATCTTCTGGCTTCGTTCACTGACGAAGCCACGCATGGGCTTACTCCTGCTGGGGCTCTCCTGGGGGACGAAGGCTGAGCCAACTCTTGTCTTGGTCTTTGGGCACTGCTATAGGCTGGGACTCAACTGCTGGAACTGCAAAGGGGGCTTGATGGAACACATCCCGATGACGAAGTCGCCTGATAGCTCCCAAAATGGAGTTACGGTGGATGTCTCCGGGCTGATATGGGTCCACAGGTTGCGAGGGCAGTACCAGCTGCGAAGGTGGCACTGAGCCTGGCAATAGGGACTGGGTTGACTGGGGCTCCACTTGACGGGCCGCACGGTATGCTTCCGCAACAACCCGCATGGCGTCCTGATCCACGGCCTTGAGCTCTTTAAGAATGCCGAAGAGCAATAATCCTTGGGCAACAGCAAACTGGGTCAGCCAAGCTATTGCTGGGTTTGCATCTTTGACTGTGCCGGAGGAATTGCAGCCTGTGTCCGATGCAGCGGGACAATAGCAAAGCTCCTGCATCTCCGCCACTTGTGGAAACTGCAGCCGGAGACGGGTGATAGCTTCCGTAGCGGCTATCTGGACAGCCAACTCAAGAGTGGGCATGGGATGGCCACGAATATTCGTGGGTTTCCCATCTGCCGCTGGCCGTGGGTTGATATGCACCTTTGCATAAAACTGACAAAGATGGGGGACGGGTTCCGACTGGAACACCAAATACACTGGGGGCTTACTAAGGCCAAAATCTCGGGAGAGCATCCTAGAAAGGATGGGCGGGAAGCCAGCATATCCTTTGGCTAGGGTTCGGCTGTGGAAAGTGGTTGTCTTGGAGGAACTGGCCATGGCTGCTGGTTTGGAGCTACTGGTATGGGTTCTCTTGCAAGGCTCTGGCTTACTGGGTGGGGAGAGCTACGGCTCAAAAGTGGGAAGGGCTTAAATAGGCAGTTGGGCTGGATAACACCAAGTGGCGTAGATCCTTCTCGTGCCGGGTAGGAGATACACTGGCATGGCCGACAACTGGGTAGGGTCACGTCTAATCTAGAGTGGCTGGGTGGGCGAACCACTGGGAAGCGATACGTCCATTCCGACTGCGCCATCCATTGGTCAATAGTGGCCATGTCGAATGCCAGAGACGGGTCAAATCTATTGGGCTCACTACTGGTCGATCCTAAGGCAGTCTGGGTGCTAGGGTAAGCTATAGCCAGCCTGGCTCTGATACCAACTCTTGTGGCACCCCGACAGAGGGCCGACACATGTCATTCCCCAGGATAAGACCGGACGCACGTCAAGAGCATGATACAGGAATTCTAGGCAAATATGGCTTTATTAATATAATGGAGTATTACAATACTGTTGCTTACAACAATATTACATGACTCCAAGGCTAGCTAAATGGCAGCAGAGGTCTTGATACAGCGGCTTCAACGTCCCTGGCTAGGCTCCATAACTCGCAGGACTCGCTTGGTTATGATATAGCACGACAAGTCTTCTCCTGCAACTGGCACGTGCAAGGCCAGGTGAGTACTTTGAATGTACTCGCAAGACAACCAAATACAGGGCATCCAAACAAGCATGTAACAAAGCAAGCACTATGATTATATAATAACTATTCTAAGCATGGCATGGAATCAACAGGAAAAATATAAATCAAGCATAACATGTCATGGACTAAACATGTAATCTACCTCACTAGCATGACAAACATCACAAGTGCTTAACTAGTTTACTGTTACCGAATATCAACTTACTCTCTTCTGGGTTGTACCACAACCCTCGACATACTCGTGATCCAACCTGAATGGATCACATCACACGGTCATCTGACCACTCATCAAATAGCCCTCTCTTGGCTAACACATCATGTCATCAACATCCTTTGATGTTCACACGAGACGAGTTCTTCCGTCATTACTATCATAGGTACGATTGACCATCTACTGAGGTCTGGTCGGGCTGTCCATTACCATGGACACGGCTATTCCAATAGTTTTACACTCTGTAGAGGTTGCACACTTTACCCACACTCTGGAGCACTGACCTCATGATCCCATTCGGGTGGACCAGCATTGCTCCAACGCAACTTGCCTGACCCGTGACTCTCTCATCATATCCTCGGCAACCACTCCCTTCCGGAGTCCTGCCCTGGGTGGCCCTGTGTCCTCATGACACTTGTGTCCTCATGACACTTGCCACCGTCGTGGCCAAACAAAACTGTCCCAAATGGGGACGGGTACCCAACTGAACTTAACTGGGCTCACAGGGTTATCACCGCCTACCTGATCAGGGTCAACGCGCGTGCATAACATTCCCTCTTTGGGGCATATCGGTGAGAGATCACGCGATCAGCTCAAGTCACGGCCGTCCCATATCGGCAAGAGGTGGTTGTGCTAATGGGCCCGGACAGGTGACTCTAATCAACCCACTAGGTATCTTATCCTGAATATGATCTGTCATAGCTGACACTCCGATGTCACCACAACTCGATAATCAGATCAAACCACTACTGTAAAACTATATTCATAAACTGTCGGATGAAACACAAGGTAATCATAGACAGTAATCTCAATAGTATAATATAAAATAGCAAACTATTACTTTACCGGTTATACTGTAGGTGGGACCTTCGGAACCCTCACATAAAATCAGCAAATAAATCGGTAGCCACCAGGACGGTCTTTACAACACAGATCTGGGGCGTTACCGGAATAACTCAACCTCGGCTCAAGACGGCTGGAAAGCAGCTCAGAGCATGAGACGGTGTTGATAAGAAGAAAGTAGCAGTTCCCTAAGACGGCCGAAGCATAGCTTAGAGCATAGGGTCACTGCTACGGAAAGAAATGCAACAGTTGCCCGCGACGGCCGAAAAGCAGCTTAGAACACGGGACAATTGCTGACAAAAGAAATATAAACTTGGCATCCACCCCGGACAGCCGGAAACAACACAGACTCAGGCATGGTGCCATTATTAAAGGAAATGCGAGAAAGGGTTCGTCAGCATCACCCACGGCACATCACTATACATTCTTACGCAAGCATTATAAATTAAATGTATAAGAGCAACATCTGGGGGCGTATGTTAGATGAGAAGTAAGACTATTACTAATATCATCACACTTATATGCAACTGCACGCTAACATGGGGTACAAATAAACACACAAAGTGCAAGCAAAGTTATCACGCAGGTCCGGAGCTCATGGTAAGAGGTTGGCGTGCCTAGGGGTTGATGAATACTCCGAGGAGAAGCGCAATAACAAACTGGAAATCTTTGCCGGAGAGGGCTTCCCTCTCGGAAGGCTCAAACAAAGGCAAGGGCAAAATAACACTATCAAAACGGGTTCGATGAGACGAAGACGTGGGCGCTGGTTTTACCTCAATCGGAGTTATGAGCGCAAAGATACGCTCGTTAGAGCACCAGGGACCAATCTGTAAAAAGAATATCTACAAATAGGTACCTGGGGCTGAAGCCGAACGCGCCTTTCGTCGGAATACGTTTTCCCCAACATGACAACGTATTCTGTGGGAATACATCTCCAGTTAAAACGCGCGGGCCCGGGGTTTGACCTCCTTCTCTCTCTTACACCCGGGGCCCACACCTCTTTCTCTCTCCTCTCTCCTCTCATCTCATCTCATCTCCTCTCTGCCCGTCCCCTACCTCCAGTCGCGACAGGGCCAGGGGAGGAGGCGCCGGCCGACGCTGCTGCTGCTGCTCTCCTACGCGGGAGGTGCAGCCGGCGGCTGGGGCAGGGGCCCCGTGCCGTATCGCGCCCAAGGGAGGCGGCTCGGTCGCCGGGGACAGCCGGGCTAGGCGCGGCGGCTGCAGCCGTGCTGCGGCCATGGCGGCCGAGGAGCTCGAGGCTCGGGGGGCGAGAATACTAGGGGGAAAGGGGTGAGGGGCTCTGCTGCTCCCTAGGAGGGACTCAGGGAAGCCCTTTATAGCCAAGGGAGGAGGAGTTCTCGCGACGTCGGAGAAGCTCCGAGATCCATGGAGAAGCTCCAATGGCAGGCACCTCCAGGAGCAAGGGGTCGAGGGGGAGAGGGTTCCAGAGCGTGCGGGACAGCAGGGGGAATCTTCCCGACACCTCAAGACAAGCTATGACCCACTGTGATCAAGCTCACTTCCACTCGAACGCACAGAGCTCTGTTTTGGCATGCTCTGCCCATGGTCACCACGTCGCCATGGCCTTGCCTTGCCCCTCAATCTCTCACACCTTGTCAAAGCTTATCTACATACTTTTCAAAGGTTAAGTGACACCACACACACCCCTGGGGAGCACTGAGCTGACCACACCAAGGTCAAACAGTCTCCAACAACAAGGTGTTTGTGATGTGTTGTCACCACCACAGTGCAGCTCTTGGCATGATACTTGGCTGAGGTTGACCACTCACTAAGGTCACTATACTGTCCAAAATGCAGCTCAATCCAATAAGTCTATCGGGCACTTCCTTTGTAACTTGGCATACTGACCAGAAATGAAGAAGTTGTTGTTGGGGTCAACTGGCTAAATGGAAATGGCTGAAATTTGGAGGAAACTCATGATTTAGGCATATGAAGAGAGTGGCAAAGATTCATACCAATTGCACACATATAAATGGTACTTCCTTCACAATGCTTCATTTTGTACAGGGTCTTAAATAATTTGTTGGGGAAGAATGGATTGATGAAATGGGCTACATTTTGGTGGACAAGGATGATTTAACATGATGAAACAACTCTGCAAAATTTCAACTTAGGGGGAACAAGGAATCAAGAACTTCCTTTGCAAAGAGACAATTTGCACAAAATTTTCAAAGAGGCGTTGTGCTCAATTTTTGAATTGGGGAACTTGATCTTTTGATGGAAATGATGATTATATGGATATGAGAAGCTCCACAAATTATTTGAAATTTTTTCCTAGCTACCAAAATGGTAGTTCCTTTGGAAAGGCCCCAAATTGCTATATTGGCATAAAATAGGAAAATGAAATTTTCCTTTATTCTATGATGGCCAATATTTTATGAGATCTTCATATGATCACAAAGAATACCTCTACAAGATTTCATGAGCACAGGAGGTGGATAGCTATTTTCCAAGATTTAATTCCTTAGACAAGCAGAAACAGGAATTAATTCCAAAGGGGAAATATTGCATATGACCTAGCAATATTTTTGCACATCTGGGGTCTATGAGGGAATGAGGATCTCTAGGAAGACTTGGAGGAGCAATAGAGCAATGGAAATGATGGCTCCTTTGAAAACACAAAGATAGGATTCCCAGTTCCAATACTTTGGAGCTAGGGTTTCAAAACGGGGGGTCGGGGTTTTCTCAGCAGGGACAACCTGGCACAAGGACATGGGAAAAGCACGGAGTGGTTGGGGATAGACCTGGTCATTTTGCCAAATCCAGAGGAAAAATCCGGGAGAGAAAAGCTAGGAAGGAATAACAACACAAAAATCAATAACCCGATTTTTGGGGTGTTACATGTGGATTCTATTGTTAAGAAACCCATGGGAAGGATCAATGATGTTCTTATTATTGCAAATAGGAACTATGTACCCGTGGATTTCATTGTGCTTGATATTGATTGCAATCCTACATGTCATATCATTCTTGGTAGACCTTTCCTAAGGACTATTTGTACTGTCATCGATATGAAGGAAGGGAATATTAGATTTCAATTTCCTTTAAAGAAGGGCATGAACATTTTCCTAGAAAGAAAATAAGATTGCCTTATGAATCCATGATGAGGGCTACGTATGGTTTGAGCACCAAAGACAACGATACGTGATTCTATCACCTTATGCCTAGCTAAGGGTGTTAAACAATAGCGCTTGTTGGGAGGCAACCCAATGAATTTATCTTTTCTTTTTACTTTCTGTTTTGTTGCGTCCACACCATCATAATTTTGTTATGATTGTGTCTTTTGTGTTTCTTTTTGTGTTTGAGCCAAGTCAAACCTGTATGACTAGTTTGGTGATGGTTGTTTGATCCTGCTAGAAAAAGACAGAAACTTTTCGCTCACGACATTATTTTCAATTTTTATCCATAAAGAGCTTTTGAGTTGATTCTTTTTGTTGCTGGTTGATATGCTAATTTCCCGAACTGTCGTAATTTTTTAGAACTTGTGAGATAACAAAAGTATACGAAGTATACAGATTGCTAGAGATTGGTCTGTTTTTGACAGATTCTGTTTTTGTTGTGTTGGTTGCTTATTTTGATGAAACTATGGATAGTATCGGGGGGTAGTAGCCATGGAAAAGTGAGAATACAGTAATCTAACACCAATATAAAGAGAAATCAAGTTTGCTACAGTACCTCAAGAGGTGGTAGTTTGTTTTCTTGTGCTAATGATATCACGAGTTTTTGTTTAAATTTTGTGTTGTGAAGTTTTCAAGTTTTGGGTGATGTTGTCATGGACAAAGGGATAAAGAGTGGAAAGAGCTCAAGCTTGGGGATTCCCAAGGCATCCCAAGCCAGATTCAAGGACACCAAAAAGCCTAAGCTGGGGGATGCCCCGGGAAGGCATCCCCTCTTTCGTCTTCAATCCTTCGGTAACATTACTTGGAGCTATATTTTTATTCACCACATGATATGTGTTTTGCTTGGAGCGTTGTGTATTGTAGGAGTCTTTTCTTTTTGTTTTGTCACAATCATCCTTGATGCACACCTTTTGATAGGGACATGCACTCATCGTGAATTTGCTAGAATACTCTTTGAGCTTCACTTATATCTTTTGAGTTAGGAAATTTAGCTCACATGTGCTTCACTTATATCTTTTGAGCTAGATAACTTTGCTCCAAGTGCTTCACTTAGATCTTTTAGAGCACGGCGGTGTTATATTTTGGAGAAATAAGAACTCTCGATCTTCACTTATATCTTTTTGAGAGTGATCTCTCTAAGTAACTTGGTAGTTGGCTTGTGCTATGAAAATAGTCCCAAAGGTGATAGGCACCCACACAGGATACAATAAAACTTCCATCTTCATGTGCATTGATTAGAAAGAGAAGTTTGATTCCTCTCAAATAGTTTTGAGACATGGATTTGGTAATATTAAGAGTTATGTTAGTAGGGTGTTGTGAATTTAGAAATACTTGTGTTGAAGTTAGTGTTTCCCGTAACATGCACGTATGGTGAACCGCTATGTTAGGAAGTCGGAGCATAATTGATCTATTGATTGTCATCCTTTGTGTTGCGGTCTGGATCGCGCGATGGTTAACACCTACTAACCCTTCCCCTAGGAGTATGCGTTTAGCACTTTGTTTCGATTACTAATAAAAACTTTCGCAATAAGTATGTGAGTTCTTCATGACTAATGTGAGTCCATGGTATAGATGCGCTTTCACCTTCCACCATTGCTAGCCTCTCTAGTGCCGCGCAACTTTCGCCGGTGCACAAACCCACCATATGCCTTCCTCAAAACAGCCACCATACCTACCTACTTTGGCATTTTCATAGTCATTCCGAGATATATTTCCATGCAACTACCACCGTTCCGTCTCATGACATGTGCCGTCACTTTCATATTGTCGTTGCATGATTGTAAGGTAGCTAGCAAGATGTTTCAACGTCATACGCCAAGCTAGATCATTGCACATCCCGGTACACGGCCAGAGGCATTGCCTATAGAGTCCTCATCGTTCTAAGCATCGAGCTGTGAGTAAATTAAAGTGTGATGATCATCATTATTAGAGCATTATCCCATGTGAGGAAATAAAAAAAGGCCAAAGTTGCCCACAAAAAAAGGGAGATATATGTAAAGAGGCCAAAGAGCCCAAACAAAAAAAATAAAGAGAGAAAAAGAGAGAAGGGACAATGCTACTATCTTTTCCACACTTGTGCTTCATAATAGCACCAGGTTCTTCATGATTGAGAGTCTCTTGTTTCGTCACCACCATATGCTAGTGGGAATCTTCATTATATAACTTGGCTTGTATATTCCAATGATGGGCTTCCTCAAAATTGCCCTAGGTCTTCGTGAGCAAGCAAGTTGGATGCACACCAACTAGTTCTCCTTTTGAGCTTTCACATAACTTTAACTCTAAGTGCATCCATTGCATGGTAATCCCTCCAAACGGAATAAAACCTCCAAAAAGATTTTTTCTAGAATAGAAGATATGGAGGGAGCGTGAGAACCAAGGCAGAAACCACCAGGGGAGGCCACAAGCCCCCTAGGCACGACCAGGGGGGCTGCGCCTAGCAGGCTTGTGGGCCCCCTGTGGCTCGTTTGCCCTACTTCTTCCGCCTATAAATCCCAGAAAAATCCAAAACCATGAGAGAGATCCACGAAAATACTTTTCCACCGCCACAAGCTTCTGTCTCCGCGAGATCCTATCTGGGGCATGTTCTGGTGCCCTGCTGGAGGGGGGATTCAGATATGGAGGGCTGCTTCATCAACACCATTGCCTCTCCGATGATGCGTGAGTAGTTCACCATAGACCTTCGGGTCCATAGCTAGTAGCTAGATGGCTTCTTCTCTCTCTTGGATCTTCAATCCAAAGTTCTCCATGATCTTCATGGAGATCTATCCGATGTAATCTTCTTTTGCGGTGTGTTTGTCGAGATCCGATGAATTGTGGATTTATGATCAGATTATCTATGAATCTTATTTGAGTTTCTTCTGATCTCTTATATGCATGATTTCATATCCTTGTAATTCTCTTCGAGTTGTGGGTTTTGTTTGGCCAACTTGATCTACGATTCTTGCAATGGGAGCAGTGCTTGGTTTTGGGTTCATACCGTGCGGTGACCTCACCCAGTGATAGAAGGGGTAGTGAGGCACGCATCGTGTTGTTGCCATCAAGGGTAAAAAGATGGGGTTTATATCTATTGCATGAATTTATCCCTCCACATCATGTCATCTTGCTTAAGGCGTTACTCTATTCGTCATGAACTCAATACACTAGATGCATGCTGGATAGCGGTCGATGTGTGGAGTAATAGTAGTAGATGCAGAAAGTATCGGTCTACTTGTCTCGGACGTGATGCCTATATGTATGATCATTGCCTTACATATAATCATGACTTTGCGCGGTTCTATCAATTGCTCGACAGTAATTCGTTCACCCACCGTAATATTTGCTATCTTGAGAGAAGCCTCTAGTGAACACTATGGCCCCGGGTCTACTTCACATCATATTTTCAGCTCCACACTTTTACTTTGTTGCACTTTCCACCTTCAGATCTCACCTTGCAATCAATCGTGCAGGGATTGACAACCCCTTTGTAGCGTTGCGTGCAACTTTGCTGTTTTTGCGCAGGTACTTTGGAAACTTGGCTTGATACTCCTACTGGATTGATACCTTGGTTCTCAAAACGGAGGGAAATACTTACTGCTACTCTGCTGCATCACCCTTTCCTCTTCAAGGGAAAAAACAATGCAAGCTCAAGAGGTAGCACGCACCACTCCTGCATGTGGTGCGCATGTGCCGCCATGCGCCGCGTATGCGCAGCGTCATCCTTGGCCGCATGCGCATCATCGGTGGCTTCATCGACCTGGGCCATGAGCGACTTCAGATCCTCCTTGCCTCCCCCTCGCTTCTGGAGGCGGCCTCTAGGCTGGCTTGGGCACCTTGCACATGGGCCCTAAGCACGGTTGACTCCTCTTGGTGCGCGTCGTATTTTAGCTGGAAGAAGGCCTCCCGTTGGGTGAGCTCGCCTGGTACTCTTCCAGGGAAGCCGCCCGCTCATGATCCATTCCTCACGTTTGTGTCGGCCAAGACCTACTCGCGCACCGCCACAAGGGTGGCCTCGCCAGCGAGGACGCGCCTCTCCAAGGCCTCGAGGCGCTCCCACTCCGCCTCCTGGTTACGTGCGATGTGGGTGGCCTCCCACTCGCGATGGGACACGATCGCCTCCCGCTGGATGATGGCGGTTTCAATGAGGGTCAGGTCCGCCCTGCACCCGAGGCCCTGAAGGGCGAGCCTGGCACTCGCGGTCGTGAGCTCCCGGGGTTCCGGCGCTGCCCGGCTAGGATCGAAGGCCCCTCGGGGCCCGCAAAGCCATGTGCCAAAGAAGAAGCTTCACCAACCGGAGGTGCGCTGAGGAGCACCCCCGGCATGGCGCTCCTCGGCCTCTTAGATGCAGGCGCCCTGAAAAATCTCGGCAATCGGGTTCGTTAGGTTAGGCAAGATATGCAAGGGCAGGCGATAACAACGACGCACTTAGTCATCGCCAGCGACCCCGCGCCCGTGCGCTAGGACCGACCTTGGGGGACGAACCTGGCCGGCCCTGGGGGACGACAACAATGGCAGGAGCCCTGCCCGTGCTCCAGCTCTCGTAGTATCTCTGTTGGGTGTCATGGAAGGAGTGAAGGCCAAGTTCACTCGAGGACGACGAGGGGGCAGAGGAAGAAGAAAGCCAATGAATGGTGCAGTGGTGGATCCAACCCTAGGGTGTAGTGGTTTTTATAAGTACAGCCATGGTCCCCAAGGCGCCGCTGGGGGTGGAGGCGTTGAATGCCCTGGTGGGCTCCATGCGCCAGGCCTGGCCCATGGGAAGTGGGGGCTCGCACCTCCCCATTATGCCAATGAGCTGCCTCGTGCATGCCATGGGCCCAGGGGAAGTCTTGCGCGAGATGGATGGCGCAAATGGGTATATACTCTCGAACGAGCAATAATGGCAGCATGTCAACTCACTTAGGGCGGTTCCCGAAGTGTTGCGGGGAAGAAGGGTCCCACGTTGTGACGTGTGCCATTTGCCGAGCCAAGCCCGCATGTGGTTGGGGCCTGCGTCGCTTCGTCCCCCCCCCCCCCACTAGTGGGGTCGTGCACAACACGGGCCCGTGGTCTACTATTGAGCCCCTCGGACCGGGGGTACCCAGGCCCGTTGACATGCGGCCCTAGGCGCGTCACGACAGGATAAGTATGGTTCGACCCATTAGTGACCTGGCAAGGAGGACCCTCGCAAGGGTCCTGCCTTGCGAGGCGAGCGCTTGAAGATTGCTGCCAAGGGCCTTGGGAGGGCGTTTGTTGCGATGTTTCTCATGAGGTCCTCATGGAGCGAACCGCCGAGGATGATTGGGTAGGGTCCCATGACCCGGCTCCTTCACGTGGATGAGGCAGGTCGTGCAGGTGGCGTAGGAGCGATGCCAGCAGGTGCGTATGGGGAGGTTTCCCCCTTCCGTGCTAAGTAAGTTGGGATAGCTGGCGTGCCCGCGAAGTAACTCCCAAAGGTTTCCCATTCGGTGAAAGGAGACTAAGGCGGGAGGCTCCAGAGGACGGAGGTCATCCCCGAGCCAATGGTGCATCACGAAGGGAAGCTTTTGCACGCGAAAACCACCTTTATCAGGGCAGACTGTAGTCATGCCCCCTTTCGAAAATGGTCGTTGTGGCAACCCTTCCCGCCAATTTTTCGTAGAAGAGGATCGAGGCTAGTATATAGGAGAGGCCCGGCCCCCGTAGAAGGGGAGCCGATTTCATTCCTCGGGCTAGGGTGAGAACCCACCTTTGTATTTGTCTTCCACCTCAAGCAATCCCACCACAAGCAGGAGTAGGGTTTTACACCGCAAGGTGGCCCAAACCTGGGTAAACTGTCATGCATTTCGGCTTGCGGTCCTAGCTCGCGCCACCGTAGAGTCGCCGTTGGTCTGAGAGGTTGAACGGGGTTGGAGAGCAAGTGCACCCGAGCGTTCGGACTTTCCTTTGGGTCTGCGGATCCCCGATTCGACAATCTTGGTGAAGTGTTTGCCACCGACCGCATAGGCAACTTTTTTCTAAATTGTATTTGATGGATCCGCCATCGCACACAATTTTCGTTATTGGCGACGGAGCAATAACTATACCATTTGTGATTCATGTAGCGCACACGGTTTAGTCAAAGGGTCTCTGATTGATGTGGCGTCTTTGGACCATCCTGCGATAGTGTTATCAAAGTAACAAACACAAATCAACTAAACATGATGAACGTGACTATATGACAATTCCCATGTGTCCTTGAGAACACTTTTCTTTATATAACAGAACTTTCTGTCTTGTCCTTTGCTATAAAAAAGGATTGGGCCACCTTGTTGCACCTTTGTTACTATTGTAACTAGTTAATTGGAAGGAATTATCTTGCTACAAAATTGTCAATCATTGTTACTCACATCATTTGTAGAATACTGATACGTCTCCAAGGTACCTATAACTTTTGATTGTTCCGTGCTATAATATTATCATTCTAAGATACTTTTTGGGCATTTATTTGCTGATGAATATTATTTTTGAGCACTAACCTATCAACCTAGTGCGAGTTCCTGTTTTCTGCATGTTTTTGGCTTTTCAGGTTTATAGTACCAAATGGAGTCTAAATACCATGAAATGTTTTGATGATTTTTGTTGGAAAAAAGAAGACTCGGAAGCTTCGGGAGAAGGCTGGGGGCCACACGAGGGCTCCATAAGCAAAGAGGGTGCACCCAGAGGGGGTGGTTGCATCGTGTTAGCTTGTGGGCCACCCCCTCATCTCACGGCCTTGTTCTTTGGCTTATAAATTCTCATATATTTTGAAAAACCTAGGGAAGCTCCCAAAACACGTTTTTCACCGTCGAAAGTCTCTCTTTCGCCATGTGCCCATGTGGAGCCATGTTCCGGTGCCCTGTTAGAGGGGGATTGATCATGGAGGGCCTCTACATCAACCTTGTTGCTCCCATGGTGATGTGTGAGTAGTCTACCAGAGACCTACACGTCCATATCTAGTATCTAGATGGGTCTCTCTCTCTATGTTCTTCAATACAAAGTTCATCGCATCTTCGCGATGATCTATTTGATATAATCACTTTGTGTGGTGCGTTTGTTGGGATTCGATGAATTGTGGGTTTATATTCGGATTATTTATGATAAATATTTGAGTCTTCTCTAGATGGTTCTCTCTCTCTATTTTCTTCAATACAAAGTTCATCGCATCTTCGCGATGATCTATTCGATGTAATCACTTTGTGTGGTGCGTTTGTTGGGATCCAATGAATTGTGGGTTTATTTTCGGATTATTCATAATAAATATTTGAGTCTTCTCTAAATTATATGATCCTTATTTGCATGATTATTATAGCTCCGTAAATCTCTCTGATCTATTGATTTGGTTTGGCCAACTAGATTGATCTACCTTTAGTGGGATGTGTGCACCGTAGTGGGTTCAATCTTGCGCTGCTCAATCCCATTGACAGAAAGGGACATGACATGTATTTGTATTGCTTCCACTAAGGATAAAATGATGGGTTTCACTCATATTAATTGAGTTTACTTTGTCTATATCATGTCATTGTTCTCCAATCATTACTCTATTTTACTTAATACTCTAGATGCATGCTGGATAGCGATCGATGGATGGAGTAATATTAGTAGATGCATGCAGGAGTTGGTCTACTTGCTTATGGACGTGATGCCCATATACACATGATCATTGTCATGAATAAATATTGCATAACTATGCGCTTTTCTATCAACTGCCCAACAGTAAATTGTTTACCCACTGTATGTCTTCTTCTAGAGAGATGCCACTAGAGAACACTATGGCTCTGGGTATTTTCAATTATAAATTTACGAACTCTATTATTTACTCACTTCATTTATTTACTCTTTATTTATTTTACACTTTTTATGTATCCAACTATCATCTACACTACTTATCTACTTCCAAGTGACGAGTTCAAGGGACTTGAAAACACTCTTGCCCGCGTTGAGTGTAAGTGTTTGCTCTTTTGTGTGTAGGCGATGAAGACGGGAGTTCCATGGCCCTCCTATTGGTTCGAAAACCTTGGTTCTCATTGAGGGAAATACTTATCTATACTATGTTGCATCATTCGCTCCTCTTCGCGGAAAACCCAACGCAGATCACAAGTATGAGGAAGGATTTCTAGCACGTTGCCGAGGAGCATCACCAACTTACTATCAAGTACCTTCTCACGAGTTATCATTCGCTCGCTCTACTTTTTTCTGCTATATTTAGCTTGCTATAAAAATCAAAAATATAAAACTATTTACCTTTGCTAGTTTGCTTGTTTGTTTGCTTGCTTTACTTGCTAGTTCAGTTGTCCTGCTTGTTACTTTGACTGCTTGGTCACCATGTCTCAAGACAACACTAAATTCTGTGACTTTTGAAATACTAATAATAATGATTTTGTTAGTACTCCTATACCACCCGCACTAGTGCAGAGTGTTATGATATAAATGCTGCTTTGCTGAATCTAGTGATGAAAGAACAATTTTTGGGAAGTCCTAATGAGGATCCCACTGCTCATCTCAATACCTTTGTTTAATTATGTGATATGCAAAAGAAAAAGGACATGGATAATTATGTGGTCAAATTAAAATTATTTCTTTTTTCTTTACGAGATAAAGCTAAATCTTGGTTCTCATCTTTACCATGCAATAGTATTGCAACATGGGATAATTGTAAAGATGCTTTTATTACAAAGTATTTTCCTCCTACTAAGATCATCTTCCTTAGAAATTAAATTATGAATTTTAAGCAACATGACCAAGAACATGTTGCACAAGCTTGGGAGAGGATGAAATTGATGATTAAAAATTGCCCTACTCATGGTCTGAACCTGTGGATGATTATCCAAAATTTCAATATTGGACTAAACTTTGTATCTAGAAATCTTCTAAGGATTACCAAAGCTCGTTGATGGAAGCCTGCATGGATGAAGAGAGGAACTTGAAAGAGCACTTTGATGGTCTGTAAGTGGAGCACATCCCCCGTACCTAGAACGATAGTTACGACAGCGTGCCAAAGCTTGCCGCTAAGAGATTCCCTGTGAAAACATGAACTTTTATGCTATAGCTAATCCAGCCATCACTAACGCATGTAATATTATTATTGAGGTAGTTGTCAGGCTGCAAGTGGGACTCTTCACTGGAGTCCCGTGTCCTCCCCACATCCGTCGCATCATATAAGTGGAAGGGTCGCATCTGCGCGCATATTTTTAGACGGGATAAGTAGGTTTCGCGGGTATCTCACATGTTACTAAACATAACATGACTCAAACTAGATGTCACTTTGCTAGTACCTAATGCATAGCACGTAACTGAATCGAAGGAAGAAAGCCCGACCAACACTCCAAGCTGAAGTTGTCTATCATACCTCGTCCAGTACTTGGCCGCTCGGGGAGGCTGGCGACACGGCCGGACCGGGATGCCCTCCGACACTTCCTTTTGCGTCATAGGCTTGGCATGTGACCTTGCCAGCAAGGTTCCCTTGATGGCGGCAGCGAGGTGGTACAGGTGTGACATCCTCAACTTTTTCTACAGTGATGATGTAATTCAGCCACAGTGATCAGACGCTAATGATGCACGTCACCGTGATTCTCTATCGTTGATCTCGCGTTAGTTCAAAACAATTCGAAAAATAAATCGAGCTTTTTAGAGTATGTTATAAACCCTATATATTTAAAACAGAATGATAAAAGAATAAAATAAATAAATAAAAGAAAGTATTTAAATAAATAGTAGTAAAAAGACAAAAAGAAAAAGAAAAAGGAAACCCCCCCCTTGCCAAACGGGCCAAGTGCCCAGCTGGCCACAACCACCCCTTCCTGGCCCAACCAGCGTGGGGTATAAAGCCCCCCACCGGGCTGAACCCTAGCGCCCCACTCCCCATCTCCCTCCCCGCCGCCACATCTCTACGATCGAAGACTCCCACCTCTCCAGATCGCTCTCCCCCACCCTCCCTAATGCTCGAACCCCCCTGGCCTCCCCACCTCGCTGCCCACCCCATCCCCACGACCCCCCCCCCCACGCCCCTGGTTCCTTTCCGACCGCTCCCTCCTTACCAGATCGCCAGGAACCACCTCCCCTTCGGCCTCAACCCCCCACCCCCACCCCCGCCGCAATCGATCTCGCTCGCACCAGAGCCCCCTCCTTCCTTCCTCTCCCGAGCGCGCCTGGAACCCCCCCCCCCCCCCCGTTTCCCCACCGAGGCCGTGCCTCCCCACCACCCTCCAGATCCAGCGCCGGCCGAACCCCCTACACCTCCTCCCGCCGGCGACCCCCCCCCCCATCGCCCCATGCCTCCACCTCTCCCTCCTCTTCCACCAGCGCACCACCGTGTCCCGCCGGCCGAACCTCCCAACGCGGCCGACCCCCACTTCCGGCGGGCCCACCTCCCGCCAGCCGGAACTCCCCACCGGTGCCCTCGGTCGGGGCCCCTCCAGCCACGGCGGCCCTCCGGTGTGGCGCCCCGTCGCCGGATTCACCACCGGCCCGGGATTGCCTCCCCGATGTCGTCACCATCACCGCGGGCTCCCCTCGTCAGAACCACGCCAACTTCCCGTGCACTCCGGCTTCACCAGGCCTTCCCGTCAACGCCGGTGAGCCCTTTTTCGGGCTCCTCCCACCATCTTCTTCCTTTCATCGTCACGGTTCTGTTCCGGCAATCGCCGTCGCGTTCCGACGTCGTTGTGCTCCGGAAGGAGATGGTGGAGTTGCCTCCTCTCTCTCTCTCTCTGTGTTGAGAGAGAGCCTGTTAACAAAGAGGTTGGACATGAGAAGTTAGAAAAGAAAAATAAGAATGTATTAATAGCATGAATGTATTATGTATTGTGTATGTATTATACGTATGTGTGTATCATGTATGTATGTGTGTATGTATTTGGGTATATATGCATGTATGTAAAAAGAATAAAATATGTGTATGTGTGTTTTGTGTCACTTACCTGTGGGGCCAAACCCCCACTCCCACTTACCGGGAGGCCCCACACGTTGTTAAATAAAAATGAAAATAAAAATATAAAAATAAAAATATGTTTTTATTAAATAAATAAATAAATAGATATATTATTTAATTAATTAGTTAATTAATTAAATAGGAATTCGAATAATTAGAGTATGACACGTGGGTCCCCCACTAAATTAATCTGATTAATTACTATTTAATCTTAATTAAAAACAGAGTCTATGATGCATGGGACCCACTGGTCAGTTGAGGAGTCAACTGCTGATGTCAGCATGACATCATGTTGATGTCATAATTGCTTTTAACCAATTTAACTAAATCTGTTTTTAATGCCTAATTATTAAATAAAACTTTAAAAATTAATATAAAATAATCCGTAAGTCAAATCAAAATATTTTCAACATGAAAGTTGATCAGCAGAACAAGACGAACCCGGATACACGGTCCATTCGTCTATCATGCGTCCCTAGCATAGCAAACATAGAAATTTTCCATCGTTTTCCGTCCGGCCGGTAGTAGCCATAGACCCGGAAAATATCGTCAGATATTCTTCCGACCCGTGTGTGACGGATGTTTCGTGCGTTAGCTCATGCCTAGCCTGCATATTGCCATGTCATGCATCGTGTCGCATCTGTTGCTATTATTTATTGTTTCTTTCCCCTCTTATTACCGGTAGACCCCGAGACTGCCGGTGCCGTCGGGTACTTCTACGACCGTGTCGACCAGCCCTTTTGCCGCAGAGCAACAAGGCAAGAAAACCCCCCCTTGATCATCCCTATATCGTCTATGTCTTTCTCCCTCATGCTTGCATTAGTATTTTGCTACTGTTGTAGTTAGCTCCTATATCTGATGCATGGCCTATTTTCGATAAACTGCTACCTTCAGTACTGTACCTTTAAACTGTTTAGTATAGGTGGAGCAGTCATCCCCTTCTGACCCCGTAGTCCAGTTGCCCCGCCTTGTTTTCAAATCTCGATCCCTAATCGACGAGCCAGTCCCGAACAGCACATGCACCCCCCTTAGTTGTACGATGCTAAAGATATACTATCGGGGACCGAGGGTGACACCTCGCTAAGTACTCCTGATGATATCTGTGTAGTACAGCTAGTCGGTGGTGGTTATCGAGGGTGATTCCTCTTTCACCATTCCCGACGATGCCTCTCTCGTGCAACCCCTCAAGTGTGGGACCCCTGAGGGTGATTCCTCTAAGCCCACCTTGACGGATACATCGTTCGTAATCCAATGAGGGTGATACCTCGGATTCCCCCCGATGTTACAACCACACAGTTACTCGACCATGTTACTGGGATCATTGGTGATTAGTTGTTAGACGGGTGGATTCCCGTGAGATTGTGTCGATGGCCTAATTAAAATGATAATGGATTTGGGTATTTGATCTGGGTTGGTCGGAAGGCCTTATTACGCACTAACCGTCTGAGTGGGAAGAATTATGGGTACTCGACGTCGCGGTATCAACCGAAGCTCTTCAGACATCAGCGATGTAGCGGCGCGCGCCCGAGTGATCCCGAGATGCATCACTCTTGTCTTAAGGGGTGCTAGGACTAACGTCGGCTGCCCTCGCATCGTGCAGGAGCATGGAGGGTAAGTGGGCCCACGACCCCTTTGTGCTTAGGACTTAGACCGGCGGACTGGCCTCTCTGCTGAGCTTAGGTGGGGCTGCGACGCGTCAATATTGCGAGGTTGGGCATGACCCAGAAAAGTGTGTCCGGCCAGAGTGTTATCGAGCGCGTCAGGGAATATGTTGTGCAACCCTGCAGGGAAGAACTTATCTATTCAAATAGCCGTGTCCACGGTTACAGGATGACTTGGAGTTGTGCCCTGATCTTATACAACTACAATTGTTACTTAACTCATTTTAGTTGCCCCGGAATTGCTTCCTAGCAGGGAGTCGAGGGAGGATCTCTAGGCGTGCCCTCATATTAATATTGCTGCAACAATATGACTATTAATTAAGTTACCTGTTCTACTCTCATCTATTGTTGCAAGACCCTGAAGATGCTAGACTTTGATAGGACTAGGCCTTCTCTCTCTATTCTCGCATTGCTGCAGTCAGTCCACATATAACCACCCCTTCTTTGATACTGATGCATACTTAGTATAGTTCAGATGTAAGTCTTGCGATTACTTTGGATGAGTACTCTTCGTTTCTTTGCTCCCCTTTTGTCCCCTTGATCCGTTGTTGCGACCAGATGTTGGAGCCCAGGAGTGGAGTTTCCTGCTGATGTCTGCCATCCCGACGGTGTCTTCTTCGTGGGGGCCGCTGAAGACCAGGAGTAGTTTAGGAGGTTCCCACGCAGGAGGCCTCGCCTCGTTGGATCGTGTTTCTTTTTGTGCTAGCCTTCTCTAAGGCACCCCATGTTTAATGTCTGTACTCAGATATTTGTTGCTTCCGCTGACTCGTGTGTTTATTGAGCTTCTGTATTCTAGCCCTCAAGGCCCCTGGCTTGTAATATGGAGCTTGTATTATTTTATTTGTGTCTAGAGTTGTGTTGCGATATCTTCCCGTGAGTCCTTGGGTTTGATCGTACGCATTTGCGTGTATGATTAGCGTACGATTAAATCGAGGGCGTCACAAGTTGGTATCAGAGCCGACTACCTGTAGGTAGCCCCTTTCCAACTCCTTGGCCGAAGTTGAGTCTAGTGTTTGAAAACTTACTAACTTTGATGTTGTGACTTACGGTCCCACATCTCAATTGGGTGGTATTAGTATCTTTTACTCCTTTCCTATACTCTGGGTCCTACTCTCTCTTCTCTTTTGGGTTAAAGATTTTGCTAACTCTAACTCTAGGTTCTCGTAAATACTTCCTCCCAGAGAGCCCCATATTGCAGACGATGGCTTGATCCGTTAGAAGACTCCGAGGATACTCTCTGATGTTTTCTCGAGAACTTGTGCCCATCGCTCTTGCGATTTCCCTTCCGCCTTCAACCACTATGGATGACTACATACAAATGTCATTCATATTTTATTTCCAATTGCTTTTGTTTTACGGGAGGCAATGAATTATCTTATCAGGGATTCGTTCATCCTCATGTGTCATGCGTTCAAAAGTTCTTCGAATTGCTATTTGATCTTTCGGAATCCCTAGTAGCCTATTGCTCTTGACCTTTCTCACCTGCTTATGTTATGGTTAAATCCATATGTCTAGCAGCATTCATTAAAATCCTTTGTGATTTTCCTGTGATCTTATTGATTCTACCGTTGTGTGAATGCGCACAATCATCTGTTGATACTCATAAATTATCTTTTCGGCTCAAGCGTCCCTCCAGACATAGCTGGTTCTCAACAAATCAACTTTGATTGATTGCCCATCTAATCCTAATCAGCTTATTCATCCTTCATCGGAGCCTCTGAATCTGATACACCAATCTGGAAATCATAAATTCCTTTGGTATTTAAGTATCGGTATTTTTCAGATGTTTTATTAACCTGATGCATTGCATCCAATCTCCCTCTGATTGAGTACCGATACTCCCATCAGATCTTTTGTGGACTGCCAGACTCATTCTGGGTTAGTATTCGATGGCATCCTTTGCATCCAAACAATTCTTGAGATATTGTTCCCCTCATACATAATGCCATTGGCAATTGTGTCTTCTCCCTCTGATAGAGTTGTACCCTACGCTTTTGTCAGCCATGCCCTTCAAGCATGTGTTAATTACTCTTGGAATGTATGGTATATGCTCCTAATGATGCCCCGATGGGTTGAACCTATGCCTTCCTAAAACAATATGATTCGATGAGTTTTCATGAGTCTTACTCTTCTGGTGTTTTGCCGAATGTTTTTCGAAGCTACAACCTGATCAAAGGCGAGGAGTAAATGGCAAGTGATGCATTGATGAAGTGGGAGTCGACCTTGAACTTTGTGTTCATGCCCATGGAAACGACGTTGATCCTATCATACAAACTTCTCGCATCAATGATCATTCATTCTGTGGTTTAAATCTGGTATCTGTGATCTTGTCCTTTGCAATCGTGGTTCCGACCATGTTGTCCTACCTTTATTTCATTCTTAGACGAGTTAAAGTACTTGTCTTCTTCAGATCAATACACCGGTCCAAGCTTTAATATTGATCTACCTCTGGGTATTATCCCTCGTATGCTGAGAATACCACAGAGCTATATAATTTCTTGTGAGCTCCTCATCAACTATGATATTTTCATTTAATTCCAGTTTTCCTCGTGATTTGAGTTGTTGGACACTCCAGTACGTTAATAACTAAATCGAGTATGCATTGCGATTCAACAACTCTTAGTAATATTATTTGCTTACGAGTTTGTACTTGATCATGTCATTCCAAGCTGTTAAGCTACATCATCATCGTCATGTTGGAGCTCGACCATGCTATCTATACCCTTCATCCCTGGAACACAATTCCAATTGTGCGTTAAGCTTGCATCGAGCTTTCCACATCATGTTGGTTGTCCTGAAAGGCAATCTCAATTCTGAGCTAGCAGTATTATCTGTGATTCCGACAACCTCTTGCTTCATCATTCCCTTGCTTGATGTCGTCGCTGATCGATTACATCTTCGTGAAGCTTCTCGACAAATGTGTCATGATCATCATCAGCATCCCGAGCTCTTAAAGGGTAACGACCGAATGCATGATGAGAGATACCATCCCTCTCCCTCGATGAATAGTATTATCATCGACATCCTTGTTTGCCTTCCCTCCAACACAAATGTATTCATGTTTTGTGCTGTTCCTTAAGTTCCTTTCTATTCAGCTTATGTTATCTTCTACCTTGGAGTATTACTATCTTCTATGTCAAGAATGTCGTGAGAATTGCACATGTCTTAAGAATTCTTGATATAGTCATACTTCTTGCCATCACCATTCATTTCTTGGTCCCGTGTTGTTTCAAACTGGAATACCAACAAGTGAACTTTGATGTGTGATGCCAATACTTCTGGCAACCCCATTGCCTTGAGATTAACAACTGATTGTTTCATTCTAAGTGTGTTGGGTGTTGACTCATCATTTTTGACATTGGTTGTGCTACTCCGTCCGTATTTCCGAGTGCATGCTTCGACCAATGTTTAATTGTTGTTGTTCCCTCGATCATACGACATTATACCATTTGACTTGCCAAATGCTATCTCCTTGATATTATAAATTTTGGAAATTCATTCCTGTCAAGATCTTGGGGGATTGTTGTTGAGCCCATCAGCCACACGCTCAACTTCTCCATATTCCACGATGAAGCTCTTGAAAGCATTATCCTTGTGCCTAGCTCATGAAGAATATGTTGGATATAAGAAGTGTATTTCCCAAAGTTCACGTGCACTCCTTCCGCCGTGAATATGTGAAAGTTTTGTTTCGCTTCCACTTGGGAAATACCAAATCATTCACACATGTGCAAAGTGTTATATGTTTTGAAGATTTGTTATCTTCACTTCATATAACTTCTCTTAGCACGCCAAGCCACTGACCGATTTGATCAAGGAAAGGAGGTTTATTCATAAGAGCTAATCGAGGCTTACGCAAGGGCCTTGAAATCCTCGATGATGGTTCTCAAATCACAACTCACTTGCATTTCGTCGTAAGAATTCTATGTGGGCACGAATGTCTTGACATTGTGTTCATATGTATTAAATCGAACTCTTGATTCAAGAATTGCTTGTGTAGCTCATCTCATGAGAATCTTGCGTCTTCATCTTTCTTCTCACGTATCTTGAGCCTGAGGTGTCCTGACACCAATCAGATCTGAATCTTTGGCAGATATGATGCTTGGAACATTTTCCAATAGTTATAACTTTGGTCTCATATAACCCGGTACGGTGATGTCTTGTCTAGCACATCGGGCCGAAGGACCTATTGTTATAAATTCTTCCATATGTAAGATTCGTCATCCTTTCATGCGGAAACTATATGACTTATTTCATAAGTTGATCCTCATGAATCCTCTTTGTATATCCATAAGTCCGGCCTTTACCTGATGACCTTGTCGATGCTACCTCGAAGAACGAATGTGGTACTTCAAATTTCAAAAGGAACATTGGAAGCGCAATGCTAAATTGTTCCTAATCAATTATCCAGACTGCATGGTATGGGTAAACATCTTGATTCTTCTTGCCTCTCTATCATTATGGTTAGGTACTGGATGACCTATCATGTATACCGTACTCTATGTTTTCCTCGGAAATGGTATACTCTAAAACTTATGTGTGTGAACACATTTTCCTTCCCATTGGTTTGTTTGACCTTTCTTGTGGCATAACTTACCTAAGCAGTGTTAATTCCCTGCTTAGGTAAAATTCTCGGCATACAACTCTATCAGTAAGACCCTGTTACTATTGTGGATAATATTCCGGTAGCCGTCGGTGGACGAGAGTCTTGCCTATTGGTCCGCCTCGTTACAACGAGCAGGAAAATGGTTCTATTCGTCCCCCGCCCTTGGTACCGATGTTGTTGCCAACATAACTGACAGGCTATCCTCTGACATGTCTTGCTACCAAGACCGTATAATACGTCACCCCTCTGTCTACTCTCGGCCCACATGGTGGACCCATAACCCAAAGTTCCACAGGATTGAAACCTGACTCTCATGTACATCTTTGACTCCAAGGTATCCCTTACACTTGGCTTCGTATGAAATTCTTGAGCCACCGTTCAATGTACCGATCACTCTTCGGTCCAGATGTTATCCAACATGCTGAACATCAAGTCCACATTATTCATGACAGTCTGAACGCTGCTTAGTCTCGTCAGAAGATTCAGTACGACCGTCATCATCAAGATGTGGTCTATCAACCTCGCGAAAGGGCTTATCTTCGTGTCACACCAATGAGAGGTGCACACCATTTGGGGATCAAGTGCAAGTTAGCTCCTCGCTATATTGGTCCTTTCACTGTTCTCGAAAGGCGTGGAAAAGTGGCTTATCAATTGGAACTTCTGGCGAACCTTTCTCAGGTTCACGATGTCTTCCATGTGTCTCAGCTCCGTCGCTCCTTCAAGGATCCTATTCGAACAGCGGATCATGATATGCTTGAGCTGCAACAAGACCTCTCTTATAAAGAGTATCCGGTTTGCATTCTCGACCAGGCTGAACGTCAGACTCGTCGCAAAGTCACCAAGTTCCTTAAAGTGCAGTGGTCAAATCATTCTGAAGCTGAAGCCACTTGGGAATGTGAGGATCATCTTCGTGATGAATACCCCGAGCTCTTTCCTTCTACCTCTTAATTCTCGGGACGAGAATTATTGTTAGTAGGGGAGAGTTGTAAGATCCTCAACTTTTTCTATAGTGATGATTGTAATTAAGCCACATTAATCACACGCTAATGATGCCACGTCACCATGATTCTCTATCGTTGATCTCGCGTTAGTTCAAAACAATTCGAAAAATAAATCGAGCTTTTTAGAGTTTGTTATAAACCCTATATATTTAAAACAGAAATAATAAAAGAATAAAATAAATAAATAAATAAAAGAAAGTATTTAAATAAATAAAAATAAAAAGGAAGCCCCCCCATGCCAACTGGGCCAAGTGGCCCAGCTGGCCACAACCACCCCTTCCCGGGCCAACCCGAGTGGGGTATAAAGCCCCCCACCGGGCTGAACCCTAGCGCCCCGCTCCCCATCTCCCTCCCCGCCGCCACATCTCTAAGACCGAAGCCTCCCACCTCTCCAGATCGCTCTCCCCCACCCTCCCTAGTGCTCGAACCCCCTGGCCTCCCCACCTTGCTGCCCACCCCATCCCCACGATCCCCCCACGCCCCTGGTTCCTTTCCGACCGCTCCCTCCTTACCAGATCACCAGGAACCACCTCCCCTTCGGCCTCAACCCCCCCCCCCCCGCAATCGATCTCGCTCGCACCGGAGCCCCCTCCTTCCTTCCTCTCCCGAGCGCGCCTGGAACGCCCTCGTTTCCCCATCGAGGCCCTCCCTCCCCACCACCCTCCAGATCCAGCACCGGCCGAACCCCCTGCACCTCCTCCCGCCGGCGACCCCCCCCCCCATCGCCCCACGCCTCCACCTCGCCCTCCTCTTCCACCGGCGCACCACCCTGTCCCGCCAGCCGGAGCTCCCCACGCGGCCGACCCTCACTTCCTGCGAGCCCACCTCCCGCTGGCCGGAACTCCCCACCGGTGCCCTCGACCGGGGCCCCTCCAGCCACGACGGCCCTCCGCCGCGCCGCCCCGTCGTCGGATTCACCACCTTGAAAAAAAAAGGGAAAAATCAAAGAAAAATAAAAAAAGGGGGGAAGTGGGAAAGTGGAGAAGGACTCCACCTTCCAATCCTAGTTGGACTAGGATTGGAGGGGGAGGACTCTCCCCCTTGCTTCGGCCAACACCTTGGGTCTCTCTTGAGCCTCAAGGAAGGTCCCTCCCCCTCCCTCCTATATATACTGAGGTATTAGGGCTGATTTGAGACACTTTGGCCACGGCAGCCCGACCACATCCCTCCACGGTTTTTTCCTCTAGATCGTATTTCTACGGAGATCGGGCGAAGCCCTGCTGAGATAGATCATCACCAACCTCCGGAGCGCCGTCACGCTGCCGGAGAACTCATCTACCCCTCCGTCTCTCTTGCTGGATCAAGAAGGCTGAGATCATCGTCGAGCTGTACGTGTGCTGAACACAGAGGTGCCGTCCGTTTGGCACTAGATCGGAGCGGATCGTGGGATTGATCGCACGACGGATTGCGGGACGGTTCGTGGGACAGTTCGTAGGGCGGATCGAGGGACGTGAGGACGTTCCACTACATCAACCGCGTTTCTTAACGCTTCCTGCTGTGCGATCTACAAGGGTACGTAGATCGGAAATCCCCTCTCATAGATGGACATCACCATGATAGGTCTTCGTGCACGTAGGAAATTTTTTGTTTCCCATGCGACGTTCTCCAACAGTGGCATCATGAGCTAGGTTCATGCATAGATGTTATCTCGAGTAGAACACAAAAAAATTTCTGGGCGGTGATGTGCGATTTGCTGCCCTCCTTAGTCTTTTCTTGACTCCGCGGTATTGTTGGATCGAAGCGGCTCGGACCGACATTACTCGTACGCTTACGAGAGACTGGTTTCATCGCTACGAGCAACCCCGTTGCTCAAAGATGACTGGCGAGTGTCGGTTACTCCAACTTTAGTTGAATCAGATTTGACCGAGGAAGTCCTTGGAGAGAGGTTAAATAGAAATTCATACATCTCCGTTGTGGTGTTTGCGTAAGTAAGATGCGATCCTACTAGATACCCATGGCAACCACGTAAAACATGCAACAACAATTAGAGGACGTTGATACGTCTCAAACGTATCTATAATTTTTTATGGTTTCACGTTGTTATCTTGTCTTCTTTGGTTGTTTTATGTACCTTTTATATCTTTTTTGGGACTAACTTATTAATTCGGTGCCAAGTGCCAGTTCCTGTTTTTTTCGTGTTTTTGACTCTTTTCAGATCTGATTTTGGAATGGAGTCCAAACGGAAGAAAAACCGCGAAATGATTTTTCCCCGAACGGAAGAAGATCAGGGGGGCTTTGGGCCAGGCCAGGTGGGCTCCAGGGAACCCACAAGCCCCCACTCCGCCACCAGGGGGGAGGCGGCGGTGGGCAGGCTTTTGGCCTCCCTGGCCGCCCCCTGACCTAGGTCTTTGGCCTATAAATTTCCAAATATTCTGCAAAAAAACAGGGGAGCCTCGAAAATACTTTTCCGCCACCGCAAGCTTCCGTTTCCGCGAGATCTCATCTGGAGACCCTTCCCGGCGCCCTGCCGGAGGGGACTTTGGAGTTGGAGGGCTTCTTCATCATCATCATCGCCCCTCCAATGACTCGTGAGTAGTTCACTTCAGACCTACGGGTCCGTAGTTAGTAGCTAGATGGCTTCTTCTCTCTCTTGGATTTTCAATATAAAATTCTCCATGATCTTCATGGAGATCTATCCAAGGTAATCTTCTTTGGCGGTGTGTTTGTCGAGATCCGATGAACTGTGGATTTGTGATCAGAATATCTATGATATATATTTGAGTCTTTGTTGATTTCTTATATGCATGATTTTATATCCTTGTAAGTCTCTCTGACTCTTGGGTCTTGTTTGGCCAACTAGATCTATGATTCTTGCAATGGGAGAAGTGCTTGGTTTTGGGTTCTGCCATGTGGTGACCTTTCCCAGTGACGGTAGGGGCAGCAAGGCACACATTAAGTAGTTGCCATCAAGGGTAAAAAGATGGGCTTTTTATCATTGGTTTGAGCTTATCCCTCTACTTCATGTCATCTTGCTTAAGGCGTTACTCTATTCTTATGGACTTAATACACTAGATGCATGTTGGATAGCAGTCGATGTGTGGAGTAATAGTAGTAGATGCAGACAGTATCGGTCTACTTGTTTTGGACGTGATGCCTATAGAAATAATCATTGCATAGATATCATCACGACTTTGCACGGTTCTATCAATTGCTCGACAGTAATTTGTTCACCCACCGTCAACTTGCTTTCATGAGAGAAGCCACTAGTAAACACTACGGCCCCCGGGTCTATTCACATCCATCGTTTACATCTCCGCTTTTACTTTGCTTTGTTACTTTGTTGCTTTCAGTTCTCACTTGGCAAACAATCTATAAGGGATTGACAACCCCTTCATAGCGTTGGGAGCAAGTTTTTGTGTTTGTGCAGGATCTTGAGATACTCCACCACCGGATTGATACCTTGGTTCTCAAACTGAGGGAAATACTACCACCACTGTGCTAGATCACCCTTTCCGCTTCGAGGGAACACCAACGCAAGGCTCCAAGGCCACGGGGAAAATCCTTTGCATACTTGCCAAGGAAGTCCCTTAAGGCATAGCCGCAGCTCAAGGATTCCTGGTGCCGTCGACGCGACTATTCTTGGCGCCATTGGACGGTCTTTTGTTGCAGTAGCAGAAGTATTTCTGGCACCGTTGCCAGGGATACACAGCCGACATCAGAAGTATTTCTGGCGCCGTTCCCGGGGAGGAGAAATCAAGATCTATCCAAGTAGGTCTCACAAACTCTTCTCTTGCATTTACTTTTGTTGCCAGATGCCTCTCGTTTTCCTCTCCCCCAGTTCACATTTGCCGTTTTCATTCGCCTTTCGCCTTTGCCATTTTCTTTTGCCTTTGCCGGTTTTCTTGCTTGCTTGTGTGCTTGTTTGTCTGTTGAAGTCATCATGTCTGAAACACCAAACTTTGCGACTTCTCGAGCACTAATAATAATGATTTTATTAGTACTCCGATTGCTCCCGCCACTAGTGCGGAATCGTATGAAATCAACGCAGCTTTGTTGAATCTTGTTATGAAAGAGCAATTCTCTGGCCTTCCTAGTGAAGATGCCGCATCCCATCTCAATACCTTCATTGAGCTTTGTGATATGCAAAAGAAAAGAGATGTGGATAATGACATGATCAAGTTGAAACTTTTTCCTTTCTCATTGCGAGATCGCGCAAAAACTTGGTTTTCTTCTTTGCCTAAAAATAGTATCGATTCTTGGGATAAGTGCAAACATGTTTACATATCCAAGTATTTTCCGCCGGCTAAGATCATCTCCTTACGTAACGATATCATGAATTTCAAGCAACTTGATCATGAACACGTTGCACAATCTTGGGAGAGGATGAAGCTTATGATTAGAGATTGTCCCGCTCATGGCTTGAGTTTGTGGATGATTATACAAATCTTTTACGCTGGCTTGAGTTTCGCTTCTCACAATATCTTGGACTCCGCCTCAAGTGGAACGTTCATGGAAATCACGTTAGGAGACGCTACAAAACTCCTAGACAATATCATGACCAACTACTCTCAGTGGCACACTGAAAGGTCGCCTGCTAGCAAAAAGGTGCACGCTATAGAAGAGATTAACTCGCTTAGTGCTAAGATGGACAAGTTGATGAATTTGGTTGCTAGTAGAAACGCTACCGTAGATCCTAATGACATGCCACTATCTTCTTTGATTGAGAGTAGCAACGCTAGTTTGGACGTGAATTTTGTTGGTAGGAACAATTTTGGCAACAACAATGCTTTTAGAGGAAACTATGTTCCTAGGCCTTTTCCTAGTAACTCCTCTAACAATTATGGCAATTCCTACGGCAACACTTATGGAAATCACAACAAATTACTCTCTGATTTAGAGAGTAATATCAAAGAGTTCATCAACTCTCAAAAGGTTTTCAATGCATCCATAGAGGAAAAACTACTCAAAATAGACGATTTGGCTAAGAGCGTTGATAGGATGTCTTGTGATATTGATGCTTTGAAAGTTAGATGCGCTCCTCCCAAGGTCAACTTGGATGAAACTTTGAAAGCTACGCGTATCTCCATGAATGAGAGCAAAGAAAGAACCGCCCAAATTCGCGCTAGACATGAATGGTTTAAAAGGGTGCGTTCTAGTGATGCAAATCACAAAGATCTTAAAGTTCTTGGTGTGTCTCCTCTTGAATCTTTGTTTTCGCGTGTCAAACCTACTTATGGAGGGGCTGGATATGAATCCACTTTGGTTGAAAAACGCCCCAATGATTCGGAGTCCACCTATCTTGATGATAAAGGTGTGCAGAGTGGAGTAGAAGAAGTCAAAATTTTGGGTAGTAATGAAACTCCCACTTTGTATTTCAAGGAATTCAATTATGATAATTGCTCCTTGTTTGAATGCATTTCTTTGATGCAATCCATTGCAAACTCTCCACATGCTTATAGCCAAAGCAAAGCCTTTACCGCGCATATCGTAGATGCTATGATGAAATCTCTTGAAGAGAAGCTCGAACTAGAAGTCTCTATACCTAGAAAACTTCATGATGAGTGGGAACCTACTATCAAAATCAAGATGAAAAACTATGAGTGCAATGCTTTGTGTGATTTGGGTGCTAGTGTTTCCGCGATTCCAAAGTCTTTATGTGATATTCTTGGTTTTCATGAGATTGAAGAGTGTTCTCTTAATTTGCATCTTGCGGATTCTACTGTCAAGAAATCCATGGGGAGGATCGATGATGTACTTATTGTTGCAAATAAGAACTATGTACCCGTGGATTTCATTGTACTTGACATAGATTGCAATCCTTCATGTCCCATTATTCTTGGTAGACCTTTCCTAAGGACTATTGGTGCTATCATCGATATGAAGGAAGGGAATATTAGATTTCAATTCCCTTTAAAGAAGGGCATGGAGCACTTTCCTAGAAAGAAAATAAGATTGCCTTATGAATCTATGATGAGGGCTACCTATGGCTTGAGCACCAAAGATGACTATACGTGATTCCATCACTTTCGCCTAGCTAAGGGCGTTAAACAAAAGCACTTGTTGGGAGGCAACCCAACGAATCTATCATTTTTCTTTCTGTTCTGTGTTTTCCACACTTTCATAATTATTTTATGATTGTGTTTTTTGTGTTTATTTTTGCGTTTGTGCCAAGCAAAACCGTTATGATTAGTCTTGGGGATGATCGTTTGGTCATGCTGGAAAAGACACAACCTTTCTACTCACGAAAAGAATTTTCATTTTCATTATGTAAGAGCTTTTGATTTGATTCTTTTTTATGTTGATTTCTATGAAAATTCTTCAAATTTTCGTAATTTTTCAGAAATTTTGAAGTACATAGGTATACGAAATATACAGATTGCTACAGATTGGTCTGTTGTTAACAGATTCTGTTTTTGTTGTGTTGGTTGCTTATTTTGATGAAACTATGGATAGTATCGGGGGTATTAGCCATGGAAGATTGAAAGTACAGTAACCCAACATCAGCACAAGTAGAATTTAAGTTTGTTACAGTACCTAAGGAAGTGGTGGTTTGCTTTCTTGTACTAATGTTATCACGAGTTTCAGTTTAAGTTTCGTGTTGTGAAGTTTTCAAGTTTTGGGTGAAGTTCTTATGGACAAAGAGATAAAGAGTGGCAAGAGCTCAAGCTTGGGGATTCCCAAGGCACCCCAAGAGATTCTAGGATGCCGTAAAATCCTAAGCTTGGGGATGCCCCGGGAAGGCATCCCCTCTCTCGTCTTCAATCCTTCGGTAACGTTACTTGGGGCTATATTTTTATTCACCATATGTTATGTGTTTTTTCTTGGAGCGTCTTGTATCGTAGGAGTCTTTTATTTTTGTTGTGTCACAATCATCCTTGCTGCACACCTAGAGAGAGAGACATGCACACACCGTGATTTTGTCGAGCTTCACTTATATCCTTTGGTAGACAATTCAGCTCACATGTGATTCACTTATATCTTTTGAGCTAGATACTTTTGCTCTGTGTGCTTCACTTATATCTTTTAGAGCACAGCAGTGCGTGGCTTGGTAGTTGATCTATGCTTTGAAAGTAGTCTCAAAAGGGGTATTTATCCAAAGGGATACGAAAACTTCCACCTTCATGTGCATTGAATAGTTAGAGAAGTTTGATTCATCTCAATTAGTTTTGAGTTGCCGTTATGGTAATATTGAAGTCATGCTAGTAAGGTGTTGTGGATCTAGAAATACTTGTGTTCAAGTTAGTGATTCCCGTAGCATGCACGTATGGTGAACCGCTATGTGATGAAATCTGAGCATGATTAGTATATTGATTGTCATCCTTTGCGTGGCGGTCGGGATCGCCCGATGGTTTATACCTACCAACCCTTCCCCTAGGAGTATGCGTTGAATGCTTTGTTTCGATTACTAATAAAACTTTTACAACAAGTATATGAGTTCTTCTTGACTAATGTTGAGTCCATGGTTTAGATGCACTTTCACCTTCCACCATCACTATCTTCTTAGTGCCGTGCAACTTTCGCCGGTGCACAAAACCCACCATTAGCCTCCCTCAAAACAGCCACCATACCTACCTATTATGGCTTTTTTCAAAGTCATTCCGAGATATATTTCCATGAAACTACCACCATGACATGTGCCACCACGTCTACTTTGCCATTTCATGATTGTAAGATAGCTAGCATGATGTTTCCATTGATGTCTATGCCATGCTAGATCATTGCCACGGTACACTACCGAAGGCATTCCATATAGAGTCATAGTTGCTCTAAGTTTTGAGTTGAAAGTGTGATGATCATCATTAATGGAGCATTGTCCCATGTGAGGAACTAAAAGAGGCCAAAGAAGCCCACCAAAATAAAAAAACAAAAAAAAGAGGCCAAAGAGCCCACCAAATAAAAAAATGAGAGAAAAAGAGAGAAGGGACAATGCTAGCACTTTTTCCACACTTGTGCATATTAAGCACTATGATTTTCATGATTGAGAGTATCTCGTTTTGTCACCACCATATAGCTAGTGGGAAACTTTCATTATATAACTTGGCTTGTATATTCCAATGATAGGCTTCCTCAAAATTGCCTTAGGTCTTCGTGAGCAAGCAAGTTGGATGCACACCCACTAGTTTTCTTTAAGAGCTTTCACATACTCGTAGCTCTAGTGCATCAATTGTATGGCAATCCCTACTCATTCACATTGATATCTATTGATGAGCATCTCCACAGCTCATTGATATGCCTAATTAGTGTGACTATCTTCTCCTTTTTGTCTTGCAACCTCCACTACATTCCACACCATCTATAGTGCTATAACCATGGCTCACGCACATGTATTGCGTGAGAGTTGAAAAGGTTTGAGAAAGTAAAGGTGTGAAACAATTACTTGGCCAATACCGGGGTTGTGCATGATTTAAATTCATTGCGCAATGATGATAGAGAAGAGCGAGACTATATGCTTTTGTAGGGATAACTTCCTTTTGGCCTTGTTATTTTAAAAGTTCATGATTACCTTGCTAGTTTGCTTGAATTATTATTGTTTCCACGTCAATAGCAAACTATTGTTTTGAATCTAATGGATCTGAACATTCACGTCACATAAGAGGAATTACAAAGGACACCTACACTAGGTACCATGAAAGCATCAAAAATTCATTCTTATCACTTCCCTACTCGAGGACGAGCAGGAGTTAAGCTTGGGGATGCTTGATACGTCTCAAACGTATCTATAATTTTTTATGGTTTCACGTTGTTATCTTGTCTTCTTTGGTTGTTTTATGTACCTTTTATATCTTTTTTGGGACTAACTTATTAATTCAGTGCCAAGTGTCAGTTCTTGTTTTTTCCGTGCTTTTGACTCTTTTCAGATCTGATTTTGGAACGGAGTCCAAACGGAAGAAAAACCCCGAACTGATTTTTTCCCGAACGGAAGAAGATCAGGGGGCCTTTGGGCCAGGCCAGGTGGGCTCCAGGGAGCCCACAAGCCCCCACTCCGCCACCAGGGGGAGGCGGCGGTGGGTAGGCTTGCGGCCTCCCTGGCCGCCCCCTGAGCTAGGTCTTTGGCCTATAAATTCCCAAATATTCCGCAAAAAATCAGGGGAGCCTCAAAAATACTTTTCCGCCGCCGCAAGCTTCCGTTTCCGCGAGATATCGTCTGGAGACCCTTCCCGGCGCCCTGCTGGAGGGGACTTTGGAGTTGGAGGGCTTCTTCATCATCATAATCGCCCCTCCAATGACTCGTGAGTAGTTCACTTCAGACCTACGGGTTCGTAGTTAGTAGCTAGATGGCTTCTTCTCTCTCTTAGATCTTCAATACAAAGTTCTCCATGATCTTCATGGAGATCTATCCGATGTAATCTTCTTTGGCGGTGTGTTTGTCGAGATCCGATGAATTGTGGATTTGTGATCAGATTATCTATGATATATATTTGAGTCTTTGTTGATTTCTTATATGCATGATTTGATATCCTTGTAAGTCTCTCCGAGTCTTGGGTTTTGTTTGGCCAACTAGATCTATGATTCTTGCAATGGGAGAAGTGCTTGGTTTTGGGTTCTGCCATGTGGTGACCTTTCCCAGTGACAGTAGGGGCAGCAAGGCACACATCAAGTAGTTGCCATCAAGGGTAAAAAGATGGGGTTTTTATCATTGGTTTGAGATTATCCCTCTACTTCATGTCATCTTGCTTAAGGCGTTACTCTGTTCTTATGGACTTAATACACTAGATGCATGCTAGATAGCGGTCGACGTGTGGAGTAATAGTAGTAGATGCAGACAGTATCGGTCTACTTGTTTTGGACGTGATGCCTATAGAAATAATCATTGCATAGATATCATCACGACTTTGCGCGGTTCTATCAATTGCTCGACAGTAATTTGTTCACCCACCGTCTACTTGCTTTCATGAGAGAAGCCACTAGTAAACACTACGGCCCCCGGGTCTATTCACATCCATCGTTTACATCTCCGCTTTTACTTTGCTTTGTTACTTTGTTGCTTTCAGTTCTCACTTGGCAAACAATCTATAAGGGATTGACAACCCCTTCATAGCGTTGGGAGCAAGTTTTTGTGTTTGTGCAGGATCTTGAGATACTCCTCCACCGGATTGATACCTTGGTTCTCAAACTGAGGGAAATACTTACCACCGCTGTGCTACATCACCCTTTCCGCTTCGAGGGAACACCAACGCAAGGCTCCAAGGCCACAGGGGAAATCCTTTGCATACTTGCCTAGGAAGTCCCTTAAGCCATAGCCGCAGCTGAAGGATCCCTGGTGCCGTTGACACGACTATTCTTGGCGCCATTGGACGGTCTTTTGTTGCAGTAGCAGAAGTATTTCTCGCGACGTTGCCAGGGATACACAGCCGACATCAGACGTATAACTTGTTTTTGCAGGGCATGCTTGTGATGTGATATGGCCAACGAAGTGATGTGATATATTGGATGTATGAGATGATCATGTTGTAATAGTTAATATCGACTTGCATGTAGATGCTACGGCAACCGGCAGGAGCAATATGGTTGTCTTTAAACTAACATTTGTGTTTGCAGATGCGTTTACTATTTTGCTAGGACGTAGCTTTAGTAGTAATAGCATAGCATACACGACAACCTCAATGGCGCAAGATGATGGAGATCATGATGATGGGGATCATGGTCTGGCGCCGGTGACAAGAAGATCATACCGGTGCTTTGGTGATGGAGATCAAGGAGCACTTGATGATGGCCATATCATGTCACTTATGAATTGCATGTGATGTTAATCCTTTATGCACCTTATCTTGCTTAGAACGACAGTAGCATTATGAGGTGATCTCTCACTAAAATTTCAAGATGAAATAGTGTTCTCCCCGACTGTGCACCGTTGCAACAGTTCGTCGTTTCGAGACACCACGTGATGATCGGGTGTGATAGAATCAACGTTCACATACAACGGGTGCAAAATAGTTGCGCACGCGGAACACTCGGGTTAAACTTGACGAGCCTAGCATGTGCATACATGGCCACGAAACACTAGATACCGAAAGGTCGAGCATGAATCGTATAGTTGATATGACTAGCATAGAGATGCTTACCACTGAAACTATTCTCGACTCACGTGATGATCGGACTTGAGATAGTGGATTTGGATCATGTACCACTCAAATGACTAGAGAGACGTACTTTTTGAGTGGGAGTTCTTAAGTAATATGATTAATTGAACTAATTATCATGAACATAGTCTAATGGTCTTTGCGAATTACGATGTAGCTTGCGCTATAGCTCTACTGTTTTTATATGTTCCGAGAGAAAATTTAGTTGAAAGTTGATAGTAGCAAACTTTGCGGACTGAGTCTGTAAAATTGAGGATTGTCCTCGTTGCTGTGCAGAAGGCTTATGTCCTTAATGCACCACTCGGTGTGCTGCACCTCGAGCGTCGTCTGTGGATGTTGTGAACATCTGACATACACGTTTCTAATGACTACGCGATAGTTCAGTGCAAAATACTTAATGGCTTAGAAGCAAGGCGCCGAAGACGTTTTGAAACGTCACAGAACATAAGAGATGTTCTAAAGAAATGAAATTGTGATTTCATGCTTGTGCCCTTGTTAAGAAATGGAAGTGTCAGACCTCCGACAAGATTCTTTGTCCACGAAGTAAAGAAGAAAAGCTCAGTCGTTGAGCGTGTGCTCAGATTGTCTGAGTACGACAATCGCTTGAATCAAGTGGGAGTTAATCTTCCAGATGAGATAGTGAGAGCTTCGTGATGAACTATAACATATCAAGGATAGATACAATGATCCTTGAGCGATTCGCGATGTTTGACACTATGAAAGTAGAAATCAAGAAGGAGCGTCAATAGTTGATGGTTAGTAAAACCACTAAGTTTCAAGAAAGGCAAGGGCTAGAAGGGATACTTCGTGAAACGGCAAAACAGTTGCTGCACTAATGAAGAGACCCAAGATTAAACCCAAACCCGAGACTAAGTGCTTCTGTTATGAGGGGAACAGTCACTCAGGCGGAGTTACCCTAGATACTTGGTAGATAAGAAGGCTGGCAAAGTCGACAGAAGTATATTTGATATACATGATATTGATGTGTACTTTACTAGTACTCCTAGTAGCACGAGGGTATTGGATGCCGGTTCGGTTGCTAAGTGATTAGTAACTCGAAATGAAAGCTGCGGTATACACGGAGACTAGCTAAAGGCGAGGTGACGATACGTGTTGGAAGTGCTTCCAAGGTTGATGTGATCAAACATCACATGCTCCCTCTATCATCGATATTGGTGGTAAAACCTAAATAATTGTTATTTGGTGTTTGCGTTGAGCATGAACATGATTGGATCGTGTTTATTGCAATACGATTATTCATTTAAAGAGAATAATAGTTATTCTATTTTCTTGAATAATTACCCTCAATGGTTTATTGAATCTGAATCGTAGTGTTACACATGTTCATAATATTGGTGCCAAAAGATACAAAGTAATAATGATAGTACCACTTAGTTGTGGCACTTCCACTTGAGTCATGTTGGTATAAAATGCATGAAGAAGCTCCATGTCGATGGATCTTTGTACTCACTCATTTTTGAAACGTTTGGGACATGCAAACCATACTTGTTGGTATAAAATGCATGAAGAAACTCCATAGAGATGGATCGTTTGGACTCACTTGATCTTGAATCACTTGAGACATGCAAAACATGCCACATGAAACAAGAGAGTAACTTGTTGGGAGTAATGCATTTTTTGATGTGTGCAGTCCAATGAGTGCTAAGGCACGCAGTAGATATCATTATGTTCTTACTTCACTGACAATTTGAGTAGATACATGAGTATTTACTTGATGAATCACAAGTCTGAAATATTGAAAAGTTCAAAGCAATTTCAGAGTGAAGATCGTCATGACAAGAGGATAAACTGTCTACGATATGATCATAGAGATGAATATCTGAGTTACGAGTTTTTGGTACGCAGTTAGGAAAAAGTGAAAATTGTTTCGTAGTTCATGCCACCTGGAACACCATAGTGTGATGATGTGTCTGAACGTCATAGCCACGCCATATTTGATATAGTGCATACTGTGATGTCTCTTATCGAATTACCACTATCGTTTATGGGTTATACATTAGAGAAAACCGCATTCACTTTAAATAGGGCACCGCGTATTTCCGTTGAGATGACACAGTATAGACTATGGTTTGGAGAAACCTAAGCTGTCGTTTCTTGAAAGTTTGGGGGCTGCGATGCTTATGTGAAAAGGTTTCAGTCAGATAAGCTCGAACCCAAAGCGGATAAATGCATCTTCATAGGATATCCAAAATAGTTGGATGCATCTCATATCTCAGATCCGGAAGCAAAGTGTTTGTTTTCTAGAAAAGAATCCTTTCTATAGGAAAGGTTTCTCTCAAAAGAATTGAGTGGGAGAGTGGTGGAACTTGATGAGGTTATTGAACCGTCACTTCAACCAGTGTGTAGCAGGGCGCAGGAAGTTGTTCCTGTGGCGCCTACACCAATTGAAGTGGAAGCTGATGATAGTGATCATTAGAGCTTCGGATCAAGTTACTACAAACCTCGTAGGTTGACAAAGGTCGCGTACTACTACAGAGTGGTACGGTAACCCTGTCTTGGAGGTCATTTTGTTGAGCAACAATGAACCTACGAGTTATGGAGAAGCAATGGTGGGCCCGGATTTCGACAAATGGCTGGAGACCATGAAATCCGAGAGAGGATCCATGTATAAAACAAAGTGTAGACTTTGGAAGAGCTACTCAATGGTCGTAGGACGATTGAGTAAAGATGGATCTTTAAAAGGAAGACAGACGATAATGGTGATAAGTCACTATTAAGAAAGGCTCGACTTGTCGCAAAAATGTTTTCGACAAGATCAAAGAGTTGACTATGATGTGACTTTCTCACTCGTAGCGATGCTAAAAGTCTGTTGGAATTATGTTAGTAGTTGCTGCATTATTTGTGAAATATTGCACATAGGAAGACAAAACATTGTTTCCTCGACGATTTCCTTGAGGAAAGATTGTATGTGATACAGTCAGAAGGTTTTGTCGATCCTAAGGATACTAACAAGTATGCAGGCTCCAGCGATCCTTCTATGGACTGGTGCAAGCATCTCGGTGTTGGAATATATGCATTGATGAGTTGATCGAAGTTTTTCGGTTTATACAAGGTTTGTGAGAAACTTGTATTTCCAAAGAAGTGAGTGGGAGCACTATAGAATTTATGATAAGTATATGTGGTTGACATAAAAGGTTGTTTGAAAGGAGTTTTTCAAAGGAATACCTGGATTGCGCTACTTGAACGTTGAGCATCAAGATTTATGAAGATAGGTCGAAACGCTTAATAGAAGTTTCAACAAGATGCATGCCTTGACAAGTTTTTGAAGGAGTTCAAAATAGATCAGCAAAGAAAGAGTTCTTGGTTGTGTTGTAAGGTGTGAATATGAGTAAGACTCAAAAGCCCAACCACGGCAGAAGAAAGAGAAACGACGAAGGTCGTCCCCTATGCCTTAGCCATAGACTCTACAGTGTGCCATGGTGTGTACCGCACTTGATGTGTGCCTTGCTACAAGTCTGTTAAGAGGTACAGAGAGTGATCCAAGATTGAATCACTGAACAACGGTCAAAGTTATCCTTAGTAACTAATGGACTAAGGAATTTTTCTCGATTATGGAGGTGGTTAAAGAGTTCATCGTAAAGGGTTACGTTGATGCAAGCTTTGACACTAATCCGAATAACTATGAGTAGTGAAACGGATTCGTATAGTAGAGTAGATCTTTGGAGTATTTCCGAATAGCACGTAGTAGCAGCATCCATAAGATGACATAAAGATTTGTAAAGAACACACGGATCTGAAAGTTTCAGAACCGTTGACTAAAAACCTCTCTCACGAGCAAGACGTGATCACACCCCAGAACTATATGGGTGTTGGATTCGTTGAAATCACATGGTGATCTGAACTAGATTATTGACTCTAGTGCAAGTGGGAGACTGTTGGAAATATGCCCTAGAGGCAATAATAAATTAGTTATTATTATATTTCTTTGTTCATGATAATCGTTTATTATCCATGCTATAATTGTATTGACTGGAAACACAATACTTGTGTGGATACATAGACAAAACACTGTCCCTAGTAAGCCTCTAGTTGACTAGCTCGTTGATCAAAGATGGTCAAGGTTTCCTAACCATAGGCAAATGTTGTCACTTGATAACGGGATCACATCATTAGGAGAATCATGTGATGGAATAGACCCAAACTAATGGACGTAGCATGTTAATCGTGTCATTTTGTTGCTACTGTTTTTCTACGTGTCATGTATTTATTCCTATGACCATGAGATCATATAACTCACTGGCACCGGAGGAATACCTTGTGTGTATCAAATGTGGCAACGTAACTGGGTGACTATAAGGATGCTCTACAGGTATCTCCAAAGGTGTCCGTTGAGTTAGTATGGATCAAGACTGGGATTTGTCACTCCGCGTGACGGAGAGGTATCTCGGGGCCCACTCGGTAATACAACATCACACACAAGCCTTGCAAGCAATGTGACTTAGTGTATGTCACGGGATCTTGTATTACGGAACGAGTAAAGAGACTTGCCGGTAAACGAGATTGAAATAGCTATGCGGATACCGACGATCGAATCTCGGGCAAGTAACATACCGAAGGACAAAGGGAATGACATACGGGATTGTATGAATCCTTGGCACTCAGGTTCAACCGATAAGATCTTCGGAGAATATGTAGGATCCAATATGGGCATCCAGGTCCCGCTATTGGATATTGACCGAGGAGTCTCTCGGGTCATGTCTACATAGTTCTCGAACCCGCAGGGTCTGCACACTTAAGGTTCGACGTTGTTTTATACGTATTTGAGTTATATGGTCGGTTACCGAATGTTGTTCGGAGTCCCGGATGAGATCACGGACGTCACGAGGGTTTCCAGAATGGTCCGGAAACAAAGATTGATATATAGGATGACCTCATTTGATTACCGGAAAGTTTTCGGCATTACCGGGAATGTACCGGGAGTGACGAATGGGTTCTGGATGTTCACCGGGGGGGCAGCCCACCCGGGGGAAACCCGTAGGACTTAGGGGTGCTGCACCAGCCCTTAGTGGGCTGGTGGGACAGCCCAAGAGGCCCTATGCGCAGGAGAAGGAAAAATCAAAGAGAAAGAAAAAAAAGGGGGGAAGTGGGAAAGTGGAGAAGGACTCCACCTTCCAATCCTAGTTTGACTAGGATTGGAGGGGGAGGACTCTCCCCCTTGCTTCGGCCGACCCCTTGGGGCTCTTTTGAGCCTCAAGGCAGGTCCCTCCCCCTTCGTCCTATATATACTGAGGTATTAGGGATGATTTGAGACAACTTTAGCCACGGCAGCCCGACCACATACCTCCACGGTTTTTCCTCTAGATCGTATTTCTGCGGAGCTCGGGCAGAGCCCTACTGAGATAGATCATCACCAACCTCCGAAGTGCCGTCACGCTGCCGGAGAACTCATCTACCCCTGCGTCTCTCTTGCTGGATCAAGAAGACCGAGATCATCGTCGAGCTGTACGTGTGCTGAACGCGGAGGTGCCGTCCGTTCGGCACTAGATCGGAGCGGATCGTGTTGGGGAACGTCGCATGGGAAACAAAAATTTTCCTACACGCACGAAGACCTATCATGGTGATGTACATCTACGAGAGGGGATGAGTGATCTACATACCCTTGTAGATCGTACAGCAGAAGCGTTAGTGAACGCGGTTGATGTAGTGGAACGTCCTCACGTCCCTCGATCCGCCCCGCGAACAATCCCGCGATCAGTCCCACGATCTAGTACCGAACGGACGGCACCTCCACGTTCAGCACACGTACAGCTCGACGATGATCTCGGCCTTCTTGATCCAGCAAGAGAGACGGAGAGGTAGAAGAGTTCTCCGGCAGTGTGACGGCGCTCCGGAGGTTCGTGATGACCTTGTCTCAGCAGGGCTTCGCCCGAGCTCCGCAGAAACGCGATCTAGAGGAAAAACCGTGGAGGTATGTGGTCGGGCTGCCGTGGAAAAGTCATCTCAAATCAGCCCTAAAACCTCCGTATATATAGGTGGGAGGGAGGGGACCTTGCCTTGGGGCTCAAGGAGCCCCAAGGGGGTCGGCCGAGTCCAAGGGGGGAGGACTCCCCCCCCAAACCGAGTTGGACTTGGTTTGGTGGGAGGGAGTCCCCCTTCCTTCCCACCTCCTCCCTTTTTTTTTCTTTTCTCTTGATTTTCTCTTCTTGGCGCATAGAGCCCTTTTGGGCTGTCCCACCAGCCCACTAAGGGCTGGTGTGTCACCCTCAAGGCCTAAGGGCTTCCCCGGGGTGGGTTGCCCCCCCCCCCCCGGTGAACTCCCGGAACCCATTCGTCATTCCCGGTACATTCCCGGTAACTCCGAAAACCTTCCGGTAATCAAATGAGGTCATCCTATATATCAATCTTCGTTTCCGGACTATTCCGGAAACCCTCGTGACGTCTGTGATCTCATCCGGGACTCCGAACAACATTCGGTAACCAACCATATAACTCAAATACGCATAAAACAACGTCGAACCTTAAGTGTGCAGACCCTGCGGGTTCAAGAACTATGTAGACATGACCCGAGAGACTCCTCGGTCAATATCCAATAGCGGGACCTGGATGCCCATATTGGATCCTACATATTCTACGAAGATCTTATCGTTTGAACCTCAGTGCCAAGGATTCATATAATCCCGTATGTCATTCCCTTTGTCCTTCGGTATGTTACTTGCCCGAGATTCGATCGTCAGTATCCGTATACCTATTTCAATCTCGTTTACCGGCAAGTCTCTTTACTCGTTCCGTAATACAAGATCCCGCAACTTACACTAAGTTACATTGCTTGCAAGGCTTGTGTGTGATGTTGTATTACCGAGTGGGCCCCGAGATACCTCTTCGTTCACACGGAGTGACAAATCCCAGTCTTGATCCATACTAACTCAACTAACACCTTCGGAGATACCTGTAGAGCATCTTTATAGTCACCCAGTTATGTTGCGACGTTTGATACACACAAAGCATTCCTCCGGTGTCAGTGAGTTATATGATCTCATGGTCATAGGAATAAATACTTGACACGCAGAAAACAGTAGCAACAAAATGACACGATCAACATGCTACATCTATTAGTTTGGGTCTAGTCCATCACATGATTCTCCTAATGATGTGATCCCGTTATCAAGTGACAACACTTGCCTATGGCCAGGAAACCTTGACCATCTTTGATCAACGAGCTAGTCAACTAGAGGCTTACTAGGGACAGTGTTTTGTCTATGTATCCACACAAGTATTGTGTTTCCAATCAATACAATTATAGCATGGATAATAAACGATTATCATGAACTAAGAAATATAATAATAACTAATTTATTATTGCCTCTAGGGCATATTTCCAACAGTCTCCCACTTGCACTAGAGTCAATAATCTAGTTCACATCACCATGTTTTTTCCAACGAATCCAATACCCATATGGTTATGGGGTCTGATCACGTCTTGCTCGTGAGAGAGGTTTTAGTCAACGGTTCTGAAACTTTCAAATCCGTGCGTTCTTTACAAATCTTTATGTCATCTTATAGATGCTGCTACTACGTGCTATTCGGAAATGCTCCAAATATCTACTCTACTATATGAATATGTTTCACTACTCATAGTTATTCGGATTAGTGTCAAAGCTTGCATCGACGTAACCCTTTACGACGAACTCTTTAACCACCTCCATAATCGAGAAAAATTCCTTAGTCCATTTGTTACTAAGGATAAATTTTGACCGCTGCTAGTGATTCAATCATGGATCACTCTGTGTACCTCTCAACAGACTTTGAGTCAAGGCACACATCAGGTGCGGTACACAGCATGGCATACTTTAGATTCTACGGCTAAGGCATAGAAGACGACCTTCGTCTATTCTCTTTATTCTGCCGTGGTCGGGTTTTGAGTCTTACTCAAATTCGCACCTTACAACGCAACCAAGAACTCCTTCTTTACTGATCTATTTTGAACTCCTTCAAAAACTTGTCAAGGCATGCATCTTGTTGAAACTTCTATTAAGCGCTTTCGATCTATCTCCATAGATCTTTGATGCTCAACGTTCAAGTAGCGCAATCTAGGTATTCCTTTGAAAAACTCCTTTCAAACAACCTTGTATGCTTTACAGAAATTCTACATTACTTCTGATCCACAATATGTCAACCACATATACTTATCAGAAATTCTATAGTGCTCCCACTCACTTCTTTGGAAATACAAGTTTCTCATAAACCTTGTACAAACCCAAAATCTTTGATCATCTCATCAAAGTATATATATTCCAACTCCGAGATGCTTGCACCAGTCCTTTGAAGGATCGCTGGAGCTTGCATACTTGCTAGTATCTTTAGGATCGACAAAACCTCCTGGTTGTATCACATACAATGTTTGCTCAAGGAAACCATCGAGGAAACAATGTTTTGACATCCTACATGCAATATTTCATAAATAATGCAACAACTACTAACATAATTCTAACAGACTTTTAGCATCGTTACGAGTGAGAAGGTCTCATCATAGTCAACTGTTTGATCTTGTCGGAAACATCTTTGCGACAAGTCGAGCTTTTCTTAATAGTGATTTATCACCATCATCGTCTGTTTTCCTTTAAAGATCCATCTTTACTCAATAGTCCTCTGACCATCAAGTAGTTCTTCCAAAGTCTACACTTTGTTTTCATACATGGATCCTCTCTCGGATTTCATGGCTTCCAGCCATTTGTCGGAATCCGGGCCCACCATCGCTTTCTCCATAACTCGTAGGTTCACTGTTTCTCAACAACATGACCTCCAAGACAGGGTTACCATACCATTCTGTAGTAGTACGCGACCTTGTCAACCTACGAGACTTGTAGTAACTTCATCCAATGCTCGATGATCACCATCATCAGCTTCCACTTCAATTGATGTAGGCGCCACAGGAACAACTTCTTGCGCCCTGCTACACACTGGTTGAAGTGATGGTTCAGTAACCTCATCAAGTTCTACTACCCTCCCACTCAATTCTTTCGAGAGAAACCTTTCCTCGAGAAAGGATCCGTTTCTAGAAACAAACACTTTGCTTTCAGATCTGAGATAGGAGATGTACCCAACTGTTTTGGATACCCTATGAAGAAGCATTTATCCGCTTTGGGTTCGAGCTTATCAGACTGAAACTTTTTCACATAAGTGTCGAAACCCCAAACTTTCAAGAAACGACAGTTTAGATTTCTCTAAACCTCAGTCTATACTGTGTCATCTCAACGGAAATACGCGGTGCCCTATTTAAAGTGAGTGCGGTTATCTCTAATGCATAACCCATAAGAGATAGTGGTTATTCGATAAGAGACATCATAGTATGCACCATACCAAATAGTGCGTGGCTATGACGTTCACACACATCATCACACTATGATGTTCCAGGTGGCATGAACTGCGAAACAATTTCCACATTGTCTTAACTGCGTACCAAAACTCGTAACTCAGATATTCATCTCTATGATCATATCGTAGACAGTTTATCCTCTTGTTACGACGAACTTCACTCTGAAACAGAATTGAACTTTTCAACATTTCAGACTTGTGATTCATTAAGTAAATACTCCTGTATCTACTCAAATCGTCAGTGAAGTAAGAACATAATGATATCCACTACGTGCCTCAGTACCCATTGGACTGCATACATCAAAATGTATCACTTCCAACAAGTTACTATCTTATTTCATCTCAACGAAAACAAGGCCTTGCTCATGTGGTATGATTTGCATGTCACTAGTGATTCGAAATCAGGTGAGTATAAAGATCCATCAGCATGGAGCCTCTTCATGCAATTTATACTAACATGACTCAAGCGGCAGTGCCACAAGTAAGTGGTACTATCATCATTAACTCATATCGTTTGGCACCAATATCATGAACATGTGTAACACTACGATCGAGATTCAATAAACCATTGAAGGTGATTATTCAAGAAAATAGAGTAACCATTATTCTCTTTAAATGAATAACTGTATTGCAATAAACACGATCCAATCATGTTCATGCTTAACGCAAGCACCAAATAACAATTATTTAGGTTTAACACCAATCCCGATGGTAGAGGGAGCGTGCGAACTTTGATCTTATCAACCTTGGAAACACTTCCAACACGTATCGTCACCTCGCCTTTAGCTAGTCTCCGTTTATGCCGTAGCTTTCATTTCGTGTTACTAATCACTTAGCAACCGAACCGGTATCCAATACCCTCATGCTACTAGGAGTACTAGTAAAGTACACATCAACATCATGTATATCAAATACACTTCTTTCGACTTTTGCCAGCCTTCTTATCTACCAAGTATCTAGAGTTGCTCCGCCTCAGTGACTGTTCCCCTCATTACAGAAGCACTTAGTCTCGGGTTTGGGTTTAATCTTGGGTCTCTTCATTAGTGCAGCAACTGTTTTCCCGTTTCACAAAGTATCCCTTCTAGCCCTTGCCTTTCTTGAAACTTAGTGGTTTTACAAACCATCAACTATCGACGCTCCTTCTTGATTTCTACTTTCGCAGTGTCAAACATCGCGAATCGCTCAAGGATCATTGTATCTATCCTTGATATGTTATAGTTCATCACTAAGCTCTCACAGCTTGGTGGCAGTGACTTTGGAGAACCATCACTATCTCATCTGGAAGATTAACTCCCACTTGATTCAAGTGATTGTCGTACTCAGACAATCTGAGCACACGCTCAATGATTGAGCTTTTCTCCTTTACTTTGTGGACAAAGAATCTTGTTGGAGGTCTCGTACCTCTTAACAAGGGCACAAGCATGAAATCACAATTTCATCTCTTTAGAACATCACTTATGTTCCGTGACGTTTTACAACGTTTTCGGCGCCTTGCTTCTAAGCCATTAAGTATTTTGCACTGAACTATCGTGTAGTCATCAGAAACGTGTATGTCGGATGTTCATAGCATCCACAAACGATGCTCGAGGTGCAGCACACCGAGTGGTGCATTAAGGACATAAGCCTTCTGCGTAGCAACGAGGACAATCCTCGGTTTTACAGACTCAGTCTGCAAAGTTTGCTACTATCAATTTTCAACTAAATTTTCTCTAGGAACATATAAAAACAGTAGAGCTATAGCGCAAGCTACATCGTAATTCGCAAAGACCATTAGACTATGTTCATGACAATTAGTTCAATTAATCATATTACTTAAGAACTCCCACTCAAAAAGTACATCTCTCTAGTCATTTGAGTGGTACATGATCCAAATCCGCTATCTCAAGTCCGATCATCACGTGAGTCGAGAATAGTTTCAGTGGTAAGCATCTCTATGCTAATCATATCAACTATACGATTCATGCTCTACCTTTCGGTCTCATGTGTTCCGAGGCCATGTCTTCACATGCTAGGCTTGTCAAGCTTAACCCGAGTGTTCCGCGTGCGCAACTGTTTTGCACCCGTTGTATGTGAACGTTGAGTCTATCACACCCGATCATCACGTGGTGTCTCGAAACGACGAACTGTAGCAACGGTGCACAGTCGGGCAGTGGGAATCGCTGAATAACGTCAAAAGTATCCCTTAAGTAAATAAGAACACAATTTCGTATTGAAATTTTAGTGAGAGATCACCTCATAATGCTACCGTCGTTCTAAGCAAAAAAAGGTGCATAAAAGGATTAACATCACATGCAATTCATAAGTGACATGATATGGCCATCATCACGTGCTTCTTGATCTCCATCACCAAAGCACCGGCACGATCTTCTTGTCACCGGCGTCACACCATGATCTCCATCATCATGATCTCCATCAACGTGTCGCCATCGGGGTTGTCGTGCTACTCATGCTATTACTACTAAAGCTACGTCCTAGCAAAATAGTAAACGCATCTGCAAGCACAAACGTTAGTTATAAAGACAACCCTATGGCTCCTGCCGGTTGCCGTACCATCGACGTGCAAGTCGATATTAACTATTACAACATGATCATCTCATACATCCAATATATCACATCACATCGTTGGCCATATCACATCACAAGCATACCCTGCAAAAACAAGTTAGACGTCCTCTAATTTTGTTGTTTGCATGTTTTACATGGTGACCATGGGTATCTAGTAGGATCGCATCTTACTTTGCAAACACCACAACGGAGATATATGAGTTGCTATTTAACCTCATCCAAGGACCTCCTCGGTCAAATCCGATTCAACTAAAGTTGGAGAAACCGACACTTGCCAGTCATCTTTGAGCAACGGAGTTACTCGTAACGATGAAACCAGTCTCTCGTAAGCGTACGAGTAATGTCGGTCCAAGCCGCTTCAATCCAACAATACCGCGGAATCAAGAAAAGACTAAGGAGGGCAGCAAAACGCACATCACCGCCCACAAAAACTTTTGTGTTCTACTCGAGAAGACATCTACGCATGAACCTAGCTCATGATGCCACTGTTGGGGAACGTCGCATGGGAAACAAAAATTTTCCTACGCGCACGAAGACCTATCATGGTGATGTCCATCTACGAGAGGGGATGAGTGATCTACGTACCCTTGTAGATCGTACAGCAGAAGCGTTAGTGAACGCGGTTGATGTAGTGGAACGTCCTCACGTCCCTCGATCCGCCCCGCGAACAATCCCGCGATCAGTCCCACGATCTAGTACCGAACGGACGGCACCTCCGCGTTCAGCACACGTACAGCTCGACGATGATCTCGGCCTTCTTGATCCAGCAAGAGAGACGGAGAGGTAGAAGAGTTCTCCGGCAGTGTGACGGCGCTCCGGAGGTTGGTGATGACCTTGTCTCAGCAGGGCTCCGCCCGAGCTCCGCAGAAACGCGATCTAGAGGAAAAATCGTGGAGGTATGTGGTCGGGCTGCCGTGGAAAAGTTGTCTCAAATCAGCCCTAAAACCTCCGTATATATAGGTGGGAAGGAGGGGACCTTGCCTTGGGGCTCAAGGGGCCCCAAGGGGGTCGACCGAGTCCAAGGGGGGAGGACTCCCCCCCCCCCAAACCGAGTTGGACTTGGTTTGGTGGGAGGGAGTCCCCCTTCCTTCCCACCTCCTCCCTTTTTTTTTCTTTTCTCTTGATTTTCTCTTCTTGGCGCATAGAGCCCTTTTGGGATGTCCCACCAGCCCACTAAGGGCTGGTGTGCCACCCTCAAGGCCTATGGGCTTCCCCGCGGTGGGTTGCCCCCCCCCCCCCCGGTGAACTCCCGGAACCCATTCGTCATTCCCGGTACATTCCCGGTAACTCCGAAAACCTTCCGGTAATCAAATGAGGTCATCCTATATATCAATCTTCGTTTCCGTACTATTCCGGAAACCCTCGTGACGTCCGTGATCTCATCTGGGACTCCTAACAACATTCGGTAACCAACCATATAACTCAAATACGCAGAAAACAACGTCGAACCTTAAGTGTGCAGACCCTGCGGGTTCGAGAACTATGTAGACATGACCCGAGAGACTCCTCGGTCAATATCCAATAGCGGGACCTGGATGCCCATATTGGATCCTACATATTCTACGAAGATCTTATCGTTTGAACCTCAGTGCCAAGGATTCATATAATCCCGTATGTCATTCCCTTTGTCCTTCGGTATGTTACTTGCCCGAGATTCGATCGTCAGTATCCGTATACCTATTTCAATCTCGTTTACCGGCAAGTCTCTTTACTCATTCCGTAATACAAGATCCCGCAACTTACACTAAGTTACATTGCTTGCAAGGCTTGTGTGTGATGTTGTATTACCGAGTGGGCCCCGAGATACCTCTCCGTTCACACGGAGTGACAAATCCCAGTCTTGATCCATACTAACTCAACTAACACCTTCGGAGATACCTGTAGAGCATCTTTATAGTCACCCAGTTACGTTGCGACGTTTGATACACATAAAGCATTCCTCCGGTGTCAGTGAGTTATATGATCTCATGGTCATAGGAATAAATACTTGACACGCAGAAAACAGTAGCAACAAAATTACACGATCAACATGCTACGTCTATTAGTTTGGGTCTAGTCCATCACATGATTCTCCTAATGATGTGATCCCGTTATCAAGTGACAACACTTGCCTATGGCCAGGAAACCTTGACCATCTTTGATCAACGAGCTAGTCAACTAGAGGCTTACTAGGGACAGTGTTTTGTCTATGTATCCACACAAGTATTGTGTTTCCAATCAATACAATTATAGCATGGATAATAAACGATTATCATGAACTAAGAAATATAATAATAACTAATTTATTATTGCCTCTAGGGCATATTTCCAACAGATCGTGGGACGGATCGCGGGACGGATCGTTGGACGGTTCGCGGGGCGGATCGAGGGACGTGAGGACGTTCCACTATATCAACCGCGTTTCTTAACGCTTCCTGCTGTGCGATCTACAAGGGTACGTAGATCGGAAATCCCTTCTCGTAGATGGACATCACCATGATAGGTCTTCGTGCGCGTAGGAAATTTTTTGTTTCCCATGCGACGTTCTCCAACAGGTGTTTCCTACGGTTCTCTTTGGTAGTGTTGAGTAGTAGGAAAGCCGTACTATTAAGAGGGGATCCGCATCGGAAAGGTTTGGGTGGAATCAACTCACACACGCGCACATTTTCTTTCCACCACCTTCTTTTCCAGCCATGGAGCACCTGCTTGGTCTTTCCTAGCATTTGCAAAGGGTCCAGCGGTAGTACCGCTCAAGCTGAGCGGTAGTACCGCTCGCTAGCGGTAGTACCACTCCAGATGAGCAGTAGTACCGCTAGCTGAGCGGTAGTACCGTTCCAGTCGAGCGGTAGTACCGCTTGGGGATGGTAGTACCTCCCTCTCTGAGCGGTTGTACTTCGTCGGACTTTTTGCGTATACTTTTCCAGCGGTGGTAGGCTCGATAGTAGTATTCCTGCTACCATGGCTTTGTGTCAGCCTAGCGGTAGTACCGCTCAGACCTGGCGGTAGTACCGCTGGGGCTTGCGGTAGTACCGCTCCCTCCAGGCGGTACTACCGCTAGGGGCGTGCTGACAGTGGGGGTAATGGTTGGACTTGTTCCCCCACTATATAAAGGGTTCACCTACCTCACGAACCCTACCTTTGACCCTCCAAGACTCCATTGTTGCTCCCTAAGCTCATATGTGTCTGATCTCTCTCCCTAGCCAATCCAACTTGTTGATTTCCTAGGGATTGGTTGAGAAGGCCAAGATCTACACTTCCACCAAGAGAAAATTGATTTCCCCCACTAATCCCTTGCGGAGCTTGTTACTCTTGGGTGTTTGAGCACCCTAGAAGGTTGAGGTCACCTCAGATCCATATTCCATTGTGGTGAAGCTCTGTGGTCTTGTTGGGAGCCTCCAAGCTTTGTCTGGAGATAGCCCCAACCTTGTTTGTAAAGGTTCAATCGTCGCCTTCAAGGGCACCTATAGTGTAATCACGACACCTTGCATTGTGTGAGGGAGTGTGGAGAATACGGTGGCCCTACTGGCTTATTGGGGAGCATTGTGCCTCCACACCGCTCCAACGGAGACGTACTTCCTGTCAAAGGGAAGGAACTTCGGTAACACATCCTCGTCTTCATCGGTTCCACTTGTGGTTATCTCTTACCTTTACATTGTGTATGTTATTGTTGTAGAGTATTTCTTACTTGCTTTAGTAGTCATAGTAGGTAGCATCATATAGGTTGCTCACCTAGTTATTATTTTATAGAACCTCTATGTTATTATTTTGAATTACAGTTTAAAATGTCATTTCGAAAAAAAATGTGAAGGATGACTAGCATGAATATATGACGTGACAACGTTACATGCATAAAATAGTGCAAAATAATTGTAATTTATAAGATAAATGCATGACTAGCTTATGTGGTAATTTTTGCATGGGTTATGAGAGAGAAGATTTAAATGAATTGCTTTTCTGAGACGTTGAGGTAGACACTTGCATGTTTAGAGCGCTTATGTGGTAGATTTTGCATGACTTAGTGGGATAGAAGATTTAAATGCATTGCTTAGTGAGACGTTGAGGTGGACACTATGCATGTTGAGAGCGCTTATGTGGCAGATTTTGCATGACTTCGTGGGATGTTGAGGTGGACACTATGCATGTTGAGAGCGCTTATGTGACAGATTTTGCATGGTTTAGTGGAAGAGAAAATTTAAATGGGAAACGTTTCCCTTCGGCGCGTCGGCGGAAGCAACGCGTCGGTCGCTCGCTGCCCAGGTGTCTCGCGCGCGACCCGCGCGTCTGGTCATGCAACATTTTTCCTTGTGGTGATCGTCTAAATTTGTACAACATGTGTTCAAATTTGCTACATTTGTCCACTAAAAAAGCCGCATATACGTTTGGTTGCAACCTCAGTTCGTCGGATTTTTTGCTACAATCGGTGTTTTTTTGCTACAACCGTGTTAATTTTTGCTACATCCGGTATCATTTTTTGCTGTAACCGTTTACTAAAAAAGTTACATACACGTTCGTGAGAGTTGCAACCCGAGCTCACCGGATTATTTTGCTACAATTCTTATTTTGTTTTCCTACCACGCATTATCAGCTTTGTTTTTTTGTTACGACCACATTGATACTTTTTTCCTACAACTATATTTTTGTTGCATCCGTGCATAAAAATTGTTGCATCATGAACGAAATTTGTTGCATCGAAATTTTTTGCTGTATGAAGATCTAACGGTGCGACCCTCGTGCAGAACACTGCCCAATTTAAATGCATCGCTTAATGAAATATTAAGGTGAACACTTTGCGTGTTAAAAGAATTGAGACCAACTTTTGAAAAACATAAGATTCCTGGCTAACAACAGTTGTTAAGCTTCGGTGTCTAAATTCGCAACGCGGGATATAAGAATTATAAGGTGCGGCAGATTTAACTAATTTTGGACATTTTGAATACAAGTGTTCTTAAACGTGAATGATTTTGGGAATGTGAACGTTTTAAAAATTAGTGAACAAACCTCTGAAAAGCTCAAGCAATTTTTGAAATTATGAACAAATTTTTGAAACACGACAATTTTTTAACTTCCAAAAATATTTACTGAATTGGCGTTGAAAATATGATTGTTTTAAAATAATGTGAACAAAATTTTAAGACTGGAACTTTTTTGAAATTCCCTAACCTTTTAAAAATTTTGTAGAAAAACTATTTTCTAAACATTTTTATTTTCTGAAAATAAAAATATCTCCTTTTATTGAAGAAAGTGGACAAATTTTAAAATCCAAACCTTTTTCGAATTTCTGAACATCTTCCGAAAAGCGAAGCCCTGACTACTTGACGCAGAGAGCGTCAAATAAAGTTTTCCAAAGTCGCGCCCTCAGATTCCCGAGGCCTCATCTTAGGTGGGCTCAGCTTGCATCTGATGTAAAGTAGGTAATGGGCCAGTCAGCCCAACTGCAGAAAGTATTAAGCGAACGCTCAGTCCTTCGTTCAGCGGCCGCTTCTTCAGCACAGCGATCTGTCCCACGGCGGCGATGGCGCTCTCCACCTCCAGGCCACACCACCTCCTCCGCCGCTTTCACGCTTCCGCGCGGGCTCTTGCGCGGGTGGAACCGCACGATTTCTCGCAGCCCAGCGACTACCTCGGGAGCTGGGGGGAGCGCCCCCCCGCCACTGTCGCCGCGGGTGGCGGGGACACACGGGAGGCTTGGGCACGGCTCGAGCGGCTGCGCAAGGGCTACGCACGCGAGGTCGGGGAGCTGCGGCGTCAGTACGCCTACGAGGCGCAACTGCTGGAGGCCGAGCGGCAGCGCAAGGCGGAGGCACGTGCCGAAGCCGCCCGCGTCGCCAACGAGGAGCGCAAGGCCGCGAAGGCCGCCGCCGCGCAGACCAGGGCCGCAGAGCGCCGCGCCTTCGAGCTTGATTTCCGCCAGGCCCTCGTAATCCGCCCTCTCCTTGCTTCATTCCCCTCCGCACATTGTTTCATCCTTGCATTGTACTTGTTCGACGAATTGCCTCATCCATTTCGGCTTTAACGGAGAGCGCGATTCTTACCGATTACCGTTTCCTTAGCTTGCCATATGAATCTCTAAAGACAAACAAGTGGGCATCTTACGTGCCATATGACGGCCAACCTTGTTTCTGCTCATCATTGTTTTTGTACCCAATAAAATGCATCCCTGGGCACCAATATGTCAGGCTTGTAAAGCTAAGTGAGTAGATGTGATCTATAATACGCCTATAACGCATGTGTGTTGATGCGCAGATGAAAGAAAGAGCTCAGAAGCTGGAGAGCTGGAGGAACAAAGAGAAGCTGAAAGCACAGAAGAAGACGGATCACAGGGAGCTCTTGCGCAGGCAGAGTTCTGTCTGGGTTTCTGAGGATAAAATGGAAAAGAAAATTCTTGAAGCTATCATGCATACCACCCCTCTCTGAGGTTCATGTGTGAGGTTAGTTCAGTTTTCATCTCTGGTACTCGGTGTATTTTCAAAACAAGGAACAATTTTAACTACTTCTAACTCAACATTTGGCATCAAAACACTACCTAACTTCCTATACTTTAGCTGTTTGATTTTGGTCCTATTGGAACAATAACTGTTTAAGTTATCAATTTAATATGTACTGAAAAAGTTGAAGGATTTTATGACTGTTTAAAGATTAGTGTTTGATTTTGGTCCTATTGAAACAATAACTTCCGCATCGACAATGTATTTATCCACGCATTGAGATCAGTGAAAAATTAGGCCTACACCTAGGCGCGGTAAGCGCGCCTAAGCTCTAAGCAGGAACCGGCCGCCTTGCTTTTGGCCATAAGCAGAGAATTAGGCGGCCGGCGATGTCCTACAGAATCCAGCGAGGTTGTCCGCCATCAGCGGCGGCGGCAGGAGGAGAGAGACGGAGGAGGAGAAGCAGCAATGTTGTTGTGTCGCTAGGAAGGAGAGAGAGGCCCAGCGAGAGAGAGGGCCCGGACTTAGATGAACGGTTCAGATCATCAGATGCAAACTAGAATTTCTTAGTGGGCCTTATTGGGCTGCGTTGTCAAAAAGAGGCCGAGTCAGAGGAACTCCTGACTTGGTGGCGCTGCCCTTTTTCCTCTTCTCCTTACCCTCCCAGGCCCACCTACTACCTCGTCCGGACAAACGGCTAGGCTCGCCTGAGTGCTGTTTAAGCGGTCATTGCACTAGGCGGGGACAGAACGCTTGCTCAGCTTTTAGAGCTTAAAGAAAACTTTGATTGCTCAGCTTTTAGAGCTTAAAGAAAACTTTGATTGAGATACGTAAGAACCATAACTAACAAATGAATGGCTGAAAGCTCAATATTGACCCCAGTCATGTTTGGCTGTATGATGTATACTACTCTCTCCATCACATAATATAAGAGCGTTTTTTATACTACAGTAGTGTCAAAAACGTTCTTATATTGTGGGACGGAGGGAGTAGCAATGAGGAATGAGATCCTTATGATGAGGTTGCGGAAGCAGTATGCATTTTTACCTTCTAGTCTCGGTTCAAACTAGTTTTGATATAACTTAAATCCTTTGTAATGTAGAACTATTGCAAACTTGCTAGGAAAGAATAGCAAACTTTTGGAACTCAAAAGATCCAAGTTTAATAAGGTTTACTAGTGTAGTGTTCATAGTGCAGTAAATGGGTGATTTACTTTTGAATGGAAGGATAACTCTTAATGTAAGCTTTGCTCCAAGTTCTGATTTCACAATTGCATGTTTCAGCTAGTGACAGACTACATTGCATACTGCAGTACAGTAAAATCTTATGTTATGTACTTGCTTCCAGGGCTATTGATGGCTGGTAACTCAGGAACTTAACTTTCAATTGTATGTATGAAGAAATAAATAAAACTACCGCATATCATAGTGTACCAGCAAATTCAGTATGCATAATATCCTTTGAGCTTCCTAAAAAGTTCAAGTGGCCGTAACTGCGGCAACAGCAAAATAAAGTATATTTTGTAGTATGATTCTACGCTAGGAAGTCCCAGAGTACAGGTGCTCTTGATCCAAGGTTTCTTAGCACAGCAGATGTAGAGTACCTCTGTGCAGTTAATAACAACTGTTTGTTGCCTAAGCTTGATGCATATTCTGTTCGTGTCAACTTAATGGTAAGTTTCTTAGGACACTGCTGCTGTGAACTTCTCCAACAGTACCCGCAATTGTAGAGTGCACAATACTGTGCTGATTTTGTTTTTCCTATTTTCTTTACTTGAGTTGGATGAATGCTGTCATAGTAAGTTTTCCGCACTTGGTAGTACAGGCATTAGCACAACTCGTTTTGACAAATGGGTCTTTCCCCATTTGCGTTCATTAACTCATTATCTTGGCAGGATGCTTCGATGCCTTTTGCTTTTTTGAGATTTTTCTTTTGAACTTAATAATGGCCAGCTTGTTCCACATGCTGATGGGCACAAAATGTTGTCGTTGGTGCAGGTCCGCAGGAAGGTAGATGATGTATCCTGGACAGTAGAATTGAAGCTTCTTTGCCATTCCCTCTTACAAACTGCCGTATCACAGTTGCCTAAGGAATAACAACTATTCTGCTAGCCTTAAGTTTCTATTTCTGAACTTGTGTTGTAATGTTCAGTTGGTAGACCGGACGAACATCGAGCTGGCATTTTGTTTCTGAATTCAATTTTCTTGATGGAAACTGCTCTCAACATTGGTACTACTATCTGCGAAAACGGTGGCCAGGGTTTGAAGGAATCACCAGACGTTTAGAGGTGCAGGTTCCCCACTGGCAAAATATATCTTATCATAAACGAGCAAACTGTTTCCTCGTACGAGCGCACGCAAACGTCACATTCACATGGTATAGCACGCTATACGTACATACCCACATGAGGCCAATTTTCATGTTTTGATCCTTTTGTTAAAGTTGCATGAGATCTGACCCTGGTTTGAAAGAATTTGAGATTTGACCCTTTTCCTATCACGGGGTTCATGGCAGTAGGGTATAGGTGTGCACACCCATACCATAAAAAAAAAGTATCGGATACCATGCGCGTTCACACCTCGACGGTAGGGTCGTACAAGTTATTGCTAGCTTATTTAACGGAAGAGATACATTGCGCTGGCATGGTTAAGTTTTCTTACCATGACCTTGACGATACATTGGTATATCCTATTATCATGGACCTTGGCGATAAAAAAAGGTCACGTACTTTTTCTAAAAAACTGGGTCAGATCTGGCTTAATTTCTTTTAGAAGTCAAAACACGAAAATTTGCATCCACATGAATGCGTTCAGTCAAACCAAAGCTAGAGATCTTAGAGCAACTCTAGCAGACCTCGCATCCGCCCTCAACCCATAAAATAACCGTCAAAATGCGGGTACGGGCCGGAAAGCCTGCCCGACCGGACCCCGCATCCCATCCCGGACCGCAAAATTTTTTGGGGCGCACGGCAAATTCCGGACCCCAACCCGGGAAAACGCGGGTTTCCCGCTCGCGGCTGTAGTGCCCTACATCACAGAGAAGCAGTTGATGGGAGGGACATTTCAGCCCGCGCTCTTTTCCCCCTCCTTCCGCCGCCGCCCCGCCCTTGCTTCCGCCCGCCCGCCGCCGGCGATTCCGGCCATATCTGCAGGCGAGCCGCTGCACCGCCCCTCCGGATCCAGCGAGAAGAGCCGCCCCCGCCGCCGTCGTCGCCGGGGATCGACCACCGTCGAGCGCACCCCCTCGTCGCCGGTTAGTCCCTTTTTTGTGATTTTTGTGAGCTGTGCGAGAAGATGGAGTTGACCCCGTGCGAGAAGTTCTTACTATCCGATTCGTTCGATTCAGATGGCTCGGATGTTGAGACTATGCTTGCAAACTTTCGACAGCAAACATTAGTCATGACGCTTGCCGTGAAGGTGCATGAAGACGAGAACCGGAAGAGGAGGCGAGGATCGACTGTCGGGCATTTGTGCATTCCTCGGAATCACCATCTTGGGAACGAGATGTTGATGCATTCCTCGGAATCACCATCTTGGGAATCCTACATATCCTCCGCACCTCTTCCGGAGAAGGTACCGAATGCGCCGATCCCTCTTTGTGAAACTTGTTCAAGCTTGCGAGGCAAATTGCCGGTATTTTACTCAAAGAAGGAATTCCCCGGGCTTAAAGGGATTTAGTGCATATCAAAAAATCTCCGCAGCTATGCGGGTGATTGCATATGGCGTTCCGGCTCACTATGCCGATGAGTATCTTTGCATTGGTGAAGATACCACAATTGAGTCTGTGCGTAGATTTGCGAAAGTGATCATCCGTGTCTTCGTCCTGAGTATCTTCGAGCACCCAATGAAGATGACACAGAGAAATTGATAGCATCTAATGAGAGGAGAGGTTGGCCTGGCGTGCTAGGTAGCATTGATTGTATGCATTGGAATTGAAAAAATTGCCCCAAGGTTTGGCAAGGAATGTATTGTGGCAAGTCTCGTGATGCAACAATTGTGCTAGAGGCCATAGCATCCGAGGATTTTGGCATTGCTTTTTTGGTATGCCGGGCACTCTCAATGATATCAATGTGTTGCAAAGGTCTCATTTGTTTGCTAGGCTTGCTAGTGGTGATGCTTCTGCTTGCAACTACACTATCAATGGGTATGAATACACCGAGGAGTACTATCTTGCAGATGGTATATACCCTCCTTGGTGCACATTTGTCAAGAGCATCAAAGAACCCAAAATAAAAAAACAATGTGAATTTGCAAGGGTGCAAGAGGCTGACCGCAAAGACATTGAAAGAGCATTCGGTGTTTTGCAATCTAGGTTTGCCATTGTCCGTGGTCCTGCTCGTTTTTGGGATAAGAAAACCTTGAAGAACATCATGACATGTTGTGTTATCCTGCACAATATGATTCTTGAAGATGAGAAAGGATTGAACTTAAAATTATTTTACGACAATGTGGGTAGCCGTGTCAAACCAGCTAGAGACCCAAACCGCATTAGAGCTTTTCTTCATACATACAAGGAGATTGAAAATGCAGACACCCACTTTCAACTTCACGAAGATCTCACTGAGCACCATTGGCAAAGGGCTGGAGAGTGATTTATTTTTGTACCCATTTGTATTCATGACAATTTTTGTATTGCACTATTTAAGTTTGCTTCGGTTATTTAAATAATTATTTGTAATGCGAATGATTATTGTATTATGTTTGATTCGAATAATTCAGTTTGTTTTTGATTGTTGAACTATGTTGTATTTGATATTTACGGGCTGATGATATGCGGGATGCAGCGGCGCAAAGAGCAGACCCCGCAAAGCCGACCCGTAAAAAAATATATTTCGTAAATATACTTTTTTACGGATCCGTTTGAGAGGTCTGCATCTGTGCCAGCCCGGGCCAGCCCGCAAAAGCTGTTTTATGTGAACTGCAAACGCGTTTTGCGGGCCGGCGGAATGCGGGGTCTTGCTAGAGTTGCTCTTAGACGCCTCTGATTTGAACAATCAACGGCAGTAGGAGAGGCTCTTACTGCTAGACGCCTCCTTCGTCTAAAAACCATAGTGGAAGATGTTTACGAGTATACGAAAAGAACCTTGAAGAAGAAGAGCTTGTTAGATAAGTAAGTCTGAGATGAAATGGGCAGTGTGTCTTGTATCGGTTGCCAATGATGGACTTGGTATTATACTCCTCAAGAGCGAACGCCTGAACGAGGTAATTCCACGTCGTGATTTTTACTGTATCAAAGAAGAAAAAAAACGCAAGCGATGTCAAAAAAGAAAATAGAACGCGAGCGACTCTCACTCCCAACTCGGAGCAATTTAAGAAAATGCCACATCTTTCGTGAGACTTTGATTCTATAACACATCTTTCTTTTTATTGGATTATTTAACACACCTTTGACCAATAGCTGGAACAAAACACCATAAAATTGATTTTTTTTCCTTCTATTCCACGTCCAACCCCACAGCTCATTTTGCTAGGACGAATTTGCCCTCACCTCATATCCTGGGATATGAAACGATCAACGTGACACAGAGAACAAAGCCTAGCGCCGCCGCCTCGTCGTTTCTCTTCTCAATGCCGCCGCCTTGCCATGCCTCCTTCTCAGGACTGACGCCTCACCATTTCTTCCTCCTAGGCGTGCTGCCACCTCGACGTGCTTCATCCCGCCGTTGCCTCATCGTGCTTCTTCTCCTTCCAGACAGTCCACACATATGTTCAACCGCCTCCCCGACAGGTTGCCTCTCCCTCCCTCCATCTCTCTCTCCCTGTCTCCACTAATAGAAAAAAGGACCTTTAGTCCCGGTTCGGTTGGATCATCAGTCTCGGTTCGTGAACCGGGACTAATCAACCGGGACTAATGCTGTCCTGGTTCGGCCCCGAACAGGGGCTAATAGCCTTCCACGTGGCGGGGCTGGGAGCGAGGGGGGAGGGGTATTAGTCCCGTTTTGTATTACGAACCGGGGCTATTTCTTCGCTGTTTTTTTAAGCAATTTTTGGGTTTAGGGTTTTACACTAAATTGAAGGGTTATTTTGCTGCCCCCTATTTTTCCATTTATTTGTTACATATATATTGCACATCGTCACGAATATATTACACCATCTCATCTGTCGTGCTTTGTCGAACATATTTACAAAATGTAGACACGAGTTACATGCACATATATGCATCTTTTTTACACTATATCATTTCATATCATTTCCGTTGAATGACAATAGTATTCTCCCTTGACATGTAGGACCTCTACATCTAAGAATCCGGTAATTTCCTCTTGAATTGCTCGTACACGTTCCTGTGGTAGAAGACCGTCCCGTAACCGTTCCATATGGGGTCAATATATATATATACTCATCTAACAACTCATCATCATTTTAATCATATACCAAGTTATCATACGATACACATAAAGTAAAACAGAGAAACATCATAATAGTCATCATATGCATGCATCCTAATCGATCATGTCAAGTTAATATAAAACAGAATAACTTGTCTCTCATAAGACCTAGTCCTCACTCTTAGGTATAATGTCATAAAACAGAATAACACCTATGGTTCCATGATGAAGCACAGAGATCCAACGATCTCCAACTTGTGGCTTGCGATCCTTCTTTAATTCTCTCCATGCTTCAATTTAGAGCCTTTTTTATTTTGATTTGAGGTTACTCGAGTATGGAGCATCGAACTCAGCCCTCAGCGGGCTTTGAATTTTCATATGACCTTCTGGATGCATCAACAGAGGCACTACATCATGTGGCAATTGTTGTTGAAGAACATAATAATAACCTAGTTAGCAATGTAATCAACACCATTTATGCAATAGTCGAGCGTACTTAACTAGGAAACTCTTACCAAGATATTTCGACGAATGTCATCCGGCCTCAACCTATGCACTAGTGGCATGTAAAATGTATAATTTTGGCCAATTTCAAAATTATACGGGAAGGTATCCCTAGAAACTAGGACACCAACAAGAAAGTAAAGAAGAACATCCTTCTCCTCCCAAGTTAGATGTGATCCATACGTGTAGTGTGTCGTGTCAATTAATTTTCGTAGTTCACTCGAAGAAACGAAATAAGTTGTAAATTATAATTTAATAAATTTAGTGTATGGATGAACACCAACTATTTCTAAATATAAATGCAAATTACTTGACAAATATGGTTGAGAAACTCACATGGAGGTAAAATAGTAAGCATATCGACAACCGCCCAAATGTCGATGTTGCGTGGCATATTATCTTCAGGACGAAGATCGAAGGTTATTTCCATACACTCCTGAAATCCATATGCCTTGCAAAGATCTTCCCACTTTGGGCACCCAAATTCTGTTTGAAAAACTGAATTAAATACTTTGATAACAAATGTATGACCATGTATAGTCCTCAGGTTAGCGCTCCTCGTCTCAATTCTCTCGCGGTCTTCGAAACCGAGCCTCTCCAACACATATCTTCTTGCATGGCAAGGGAGGAACATATCTTCATTCTCGTCAAGCTTCATGCTGAAGAACCTATCGTCTCGCAGGTGAGGCGTGTCGCACATACCCCGACAGTCGCCGCAATATTCACACTCCCAATATTCATCGTCACACATTTCCTGTTTTATGTGGTAAATGTGTAAACAACAATCGCGACACTATATCGAAAGAATTGAACATTTATATATAAACATAGCTAGGCCACTCGGACATTCCGGCAAAATTTAGCACAACTAATTAGCAAGCAAAAGTGAGTAACTCACTACTGTTTTATGCATTAATTAACACCAACAAAAGGATGATATTTGTAGGTTGGTGAAATATGTATGTGCCCTTTTTCCTCTCCAAAGTTTAAATCAGTTGCTTGAAACCATTGGTTGTCTAATTCAAACCTAATGTGCCTACTTCCATGAAATTTACAAACATGATTTTTTTCCTTCTTTCTAGTTAGCCCATCAAAAGATCTTCAATAGACATATCTTGATTTTCTTATTAACATGCATCTCAAGATGACATCTTGAACCGATCGATGGCCCTAAAATCAAAATGACAGCATCCTTGGGGTGCCTAGAGCGGGAGGGGAGGGGGCGGCGCCTGAAGGGGGCCGGGCTTACCGGAGTGGGATGGGGAGGGGGCTTACCGGAGCGGGTCGGAGAGGGGAAGGGGGCTTTCCGGGAGGGCAGGGGGTGACGGCGACGGCGAGGGAGGCGGCGGCGACGACGACGACAACGACGACGGCGAGGGAGGCGGCGGCGGGAAGGAGCGCGGAGACGGCGACAACATCGGGGAAGAGTTGCGCAGCCTCACGGCGTGAGGGTTCGTCCACATCGCAAGGAGAAAGAAGATCAAAACCGCGATTTGGACATCACAAAATTCCAACTCCTGCTTATATAGGCGGAGTTTTGGTCCCGGGTCGTGGCTCGAACCGGGACTAAAGACCCCCTTTAGTCCCGGGTTGAGCAACGACCAGGGACCAAAGACCCCTTTTCGGCAGGCGGAGTGGCGGGAAACGAGGGTCTTTAGTCCCGGGTCGTGGCTCGACCCGGGACAAAAGGGGGTCTTTAGTCCCGGTTCGAGCCACGACCCAGGACTAAAGACCTTAGAGCATCTCCAACAGGCACGCTTCGCGCCGCGCCCAAAAAATGCATTTGCAGCGCGCGCTTCGGCTGGTTTAGCGCGGGGATAGGCGCTGGCTCCAGCAGCCGCGCTATAATGCAGCGCGCGCGCGCCGCTCCAGCAGTGCCCAAAAATGAAGCGCGCGCAGCACGCATAAACGACATATACACCACATATACATTTCAAAAAATAGGCGCAAAAATGATCAAACAAACAAAATAAATCAACAATAAATAGTCTTACAACTCAAACAAATAGTTTATCCTTCAGTACAACAAATAATAATGCAATAAACACAACCAATAGTTCATGAACAATACAATACAAATACAAATACAATACAATACAAATAATGCAATAAACACAACCAAATCATGCTCTTTGTCGTCCATGCCATGCCCACCACTCTTCAATCAGATCCTTCTGAAGATCATTGTGCGTTGCGGGACGCCGAATGGCATGATAGGAGGCAACAAAACGGGCTACCCTTTCAGCCCTCCGTCGCACTCGCACGGGATGTCCCAAGAGCTCATACTGTGAGTAATCTAAATCTTGGCCACGCTCATTCTCGATGATCATGTTGTGCATGATCACACAAGCGTGCATGATGTACCAAAGCATTTTTTGATCCCAAAATCTAGTCGGTCCTCTAACAATAGCAAATTGGGCTTGCAAAATCCCAAATGCTCTCTCCACATCTTTTCTAGCAGCCGCCTGAGCATTGTGGAAATCAAGATTTTTCTTACCTTCCGGCTTTTTCAACGGCTTCACGAAGGTTTGCCACTTTGGATAGATGCCATCCGCTAGATAATAGCCATAGTTGTACGTACGACCATTTGCTACAAACTACACCGGTGGCAACTCACCATCTGCAATCTTATTCATCAGTGGTGACCGGTTGACAACATTGATATCATTCAAAGATCCAGGCACTCCAAAGAATGCATGCCAAATCCAAGTCTCCTGATCGGCCACCGCTTCAAGGATTATAGTGGAACCCTTTTTTTGGCCGTGGAATTGCCCATGCCATGCCTTTGGACAATTCTTCCAACTCCAATGCATGCAATCTATTGAGCCAAGCATGCCAGGAAAGCCGCGAGCCTTGTTCATCGCCAATAGCCTTGCGACGTCTTCAGCAGTGGGAGATCTCAAATACTCCTCGCCAAACACTTGCACAATTCCCACTGCAAAGCGCTTGACACACATGATGGCTTGGCTCTCACCCATAGCCAAGTGATCATCAACTAGATCAGCCGGGATACCGTATGCCAACATACGCAATGCGGCTGTCACCTTCAGAAAGGTGCTATGCCCAAGCTCTCCGGCGGCATTCCTCCTTTGCTGGAAAAACCGGTCATGGCTCGCTAGTTTCTCTGTAATGCGCTTGAACAAGTCTGTGCTCATCCTAAACCGGCGACGAAAATACGACTCCGGGTATGTGGGATTCTCCACGAAATAGTTCTTCATCAATCTGTTATGGGCATCAATCCTATCTCTCCAAATTTTCTCCCGACCCATAACCGAACCATCGTGCTTCGGTTTTTTATTGATATGCATAGCTATGATCATTGCAAGATCCTCCTCCTCTTCCATATCAAATTCTTCTTCGGAAGAATTATACGACGAACTCATCTACAATGTTCAATACTATACTGTAAAACTACCATTCAAAACATGCACCAAATTCATAAGTTTGGAGCAATACATACCTTGTAGGCGTTTTGTCGAACACCTTGCGGGCGCGGCGCGGCAGCGAGCTCTCGGGCGCTGTTCCTCGGACGTCCGAGGCGCGCGAGGGCCGGTCAGACTAGGAGGGGGTGGGGCGGAAGCGCGGCGGCGCGGGGAGGCCGGGGAAGCGCCTGGACGGTCGCCGGGGGGCGCGGGCGGCGCCCGCAGCAGAGACAGGCCGGGGAAGCGCCTGAGTGGTCGCCGGCGGGCGCGGGCAGTGACGGTGGGCGGGGATAGGCCGGGGAAGCGCTGAACGATCGCGGGGGCGCGAGCGACGGCGGCGGCGGCGCGACCGGATGAGGGAGGAGCGAGCGCGGGAGAGAGCAGGAGCGAGCGCGGGAGAGTCGCGCGCTCGGGAGCCGGCGCAGCAAATAAGGGGCGCGGGATTGCGTTTCGGCCAGCGCGCTGAAAAGGAAATGGCGCGCGCGCCGTTTTTGCACGCCCGCTGGAGCTGCCCGCCTCGTTGCGCGCGCGCTAAAATTGTAATATTTCGAGAGAGATTGTCCGTTTTGTACACGAAGTGCATCCAGTTTTTGTCATAACCATCTCAACGTTTTAGCACATGCTATGTGGGTGAAATGATGATACCATGCCAACTTTCAACATTTTTAGAGTTCATTTGTAGTGCTTTTCAATTTCAGGGTCAACTAGCTAAAAAAAATAAGTAAATGCACGAAAAATATCAAATGAAGTGAGAAATTGATGAAAATTTATGATGTGCCTTTGAATGGTGCTTTTTTAACACACAAAAAGTATGGAGTTCAAATAAGTTCAAAAAAATGAAATCCCTTTGTAAGAGATGAGTTTTCGTTCGAAACCCTGATATTTCGAGAGAGATTGTCCGTTTTGTACACGAAGTGCATCCAGTTTTTGTCGTAACCCTCTCAAATTTTTAGCACATGCTATGTGGGTGAAATGATGATACCATGCCAGCTTCCAACATTTTCAGAGTTTATTTGTAGTGCTTTTCAATTTCACGGTCAGAGCATGTGCAGGATTTCATTTTTTTTGAACTTATTTGAACTCCATACTTTTTGTGTGTTAAAAAAGCACCATTCAAAGGCACATCACAAATTTTCATCAATTTCTGACTTCATTTGATATTTTTCGTGTATTTACTTATTGTTTTTGAGCTAGTTGACCCTGAAATTGAAAAGCACTACAAATGAACTCTGAAAATGTTGAAAGTTGGCATGGTATCATCATTTCACCCACATAGCATGTGCTAAAACGTTGATATGGTTATGACAAAAACTGGATGCACTTCGTGTACAAAACGGACAATCTCTCTCGAAATATCACGGTTTCGAACGAGAACTCATGTGTGGTGGATACTCCCTCACCTGATTTTTCGACCGTCGATGATGGTCTCTCTCTCAAATATCTAGCACAAGGAGAAGAAGGAGAGGCAACCCCCACAACAACAGTCGACATTCTTCTTCTCTCATATATGGTGGACACTCCCTCACCGATTTTTCGACTGTCGATGATGGTCGCTACTCGTACTTCCCCTAGTGCATAAAAAATATCTAGCACAAGGAGAAGAAGGAGAAGGGACCCCCACAACAATAGTCGGCATTCTTCTTCTCTCATATATGGTGGACACTCCCCTCACCGATTTTTCGACCGTCGATGATGGTCGCTACTCCTACTTCCCCTAGTGCATAACAAATATCCAGCACAAGGAGAAGAAGGAGAAGAGACCCCCACAACAACAGTCAGCATTCTTCTTCTCTTATATACGGTGGACACTCCCCTCACCAATTTTCGACCATCGATGATGGTCGCTACTCCTACTTCCCCTAGTGCATAACAAATATCTAGCACAAGGAGAAGAAGGAGAAGCGACCCCCACAACAACAGTCGGCATTCTTCTTCTCTCATGTATGGTGGACACTCCCTCACCGATTTTTCGACCGTCGATGATGGTCTCTACTCCTACTTCCCCTAGTGCATAACAAATATCTAGCACAAGGAGAAAAAGGAGAAGCGACCCCCACAACAAGAGTCGACATTCTTCTTCTCTCATCTATGGTGGACACTCCCCTCACCGATTTTTCGACCGTCGATGATGGTCGCTACTCCTACTTCCCCTAGTGCATAACAAATATCTAGCACAAGGAGAAGAAGGAGAAGCGACCCCCACAACAACAATCGGCATTCTTCTTCTCTCATATATGATGGACACTGCCCTCACCGATTTTTCGACCGTCGATGATGGTCGCTACTCGTACTTCCCCTAGTGCATAACAAATATCTACCACAAGGAGAAAAAGGAGAAGCTACCCCCACAACAACAGTCAACATTCTTCTTCTCTCATATATGATGGACACTCCCCTCACTGATTTTTCGACCGTAGATGATGGTCGCTACTCCTACTTACTCTAGTGCATAACAAATATCTAGCACAAGGATTAGAAGTAGAAGCGACCCCACAACAACAGTCGGCATTATTCTTCTCTCATATATGGTGGACACTCCCCTCACCAATTTTTCGACCGTCAATGATGGTCATTACTCCTACTTCCCCTAGTGCTTAACAAATATCTAGCACAAGGAGAAGAAGGAGAAGCGACCTCCACAACAACACTCAGCATTCTTCTTCTCTCATATATGATGGAAACTCCCTTACCGATTTTTCGATCGTCGATGATGGTCGCTACTCCTACTTCCCCTAGTGCATAAGAAATATCTAGCACAAGGAGAAGAAGGAGAAGCGACCCCCACAACAACAGTCGACATTCTTCTTCTCTCATATATGGTGGACACTCCCTCACAAATCACTCTACTTCTAGAGCATTTGGAATGAGCTAAACTTGCAGTAACAGATGAAAGGATGAAGTAGCTAACCTTTTAAAACGCTTGTGTAGTTGGTCACACCTAGACAAATATTGAGAAAAATGGAGCTTGGAGGTCGAGCTTGGAGAGGAGAAAGCTTAAGTAGTGTGGCTCCGGCATTTCATTGAACACCTCATGTGCATGAACTAGAGTGGCAAGAGCATGGCATGGTCACACCTCAACACCCAAAAAACAGAGGAGAGGGTGGTCAGGGGCGAGGGTTTATATAGGCAACACTTTAGTTCCGGTTTTTTTCTAAAACCGGGACTAATAGCCTACGCTTTAGTCCCAGTTCGTGCCACAAACTAGGATTAATGCTCCGCGGCACGCCACGTGGCAGTCGCTGGATCTTTAGTCCCGGTTTTTGCCCCAAACCGGGACTAATGAGGTGAACCGAACCAGGACCAATACACCGGCAAACCAAACCGAGACCAATGCGTGGCATTGGTCCCGGTTTACATTTGAACCGGGACTAATGGTCTTTCGGCCCTCGGCCGAAAGACCCTTTTTCTACTAGTGCTCTCTCTCTCTTTGTGTATGTATATATATATAATATAATAATGATATGGTACTATATATACTACCACAAGGTAGTATATGAGACGTGGTTGTAACTATACCCGGTCGTAGGATGTATTTTCCCTATATATACATCCTACGACCAGGTGTAGTTACACCCAGTCTCATATACTACCTTGTGGTAGTATATATACTACCCTATCATTGTTATTATTTTATATACTATATTTATAATGATCCAAAATGAGTTATGTAAAAAAATGTAAGGGAATCCCTAGTGTTTATTAGATTTATGAAATAAGTATATATTTGTACGTAAAAAAGAGTATGCTCAAAATGTGGTACATACTACCTAAGAAGTAGTATATATATACTACCTAAACATTGTTATATACTACATACTACGCGTGCATATACTTTGATATGATAGATACTACCTAGAACATAAGAAAAAAAGTGGGAATAATTACACCCGATCGTATGAAACATTTGTTATATATATATATAGGGATTGACTATTTGTCACCCTGAATGAAGAATAACCTCTCTATTTTCGCATCAATCTGTCGTAATTTTATGTTTCATAATTTTTTTCTTATTTCATGCAGAAAAAGAGACCGTAAGAAAATATATAGTCACCATAAAAAATATTTTATGTCACGTAAAATTACAAACATAAAAACAAAGAGTAAAATATACATGAAATGCGATTTTTCTTGTCTTATGACCCATATTTTTTTTTACATAAAATTTTCCGTAATGAATCAATAGAAATATAACTATTGGTATTTCAAATGATTCACTACGTAAAGTTTGACATAAGAAAACAAAAATATAGGTCATAAGACCAGAAAAATCATATTTTATGTATATTTTAGACTATGTTTTTGTGTTTGTAATTTTACATGATATAAAATAGTTTTTATGGTGACTATATATTTTCTTACGGTCTCTTTTTACGTATGAAATAAGAAAAAAAATGAAACGTAAAATTACGGTGCATTGATATGAAAATAGAGGAGGGTGAAGAATAACTATTCCTCACCCAGGATGACGAATAGTCAATCCCTATATATATATCATTTGGTCTAACCTGTGTGTTGACGAACCCTAGGCCATAAAGATTATGGTGGAGGAGAAGTAGTGGGCAGATTTCACAAGTACAAGTAGAACATGTTGTTCGTGGAGATGGAGGCATAGGTACGCCCGACGACAACTGGGGGAGGAAGACCGACAAGGTGGTCGTGCGGGAGAGAAGGCACAGTAGACAGCGGCTCGCCGGTGTGCTCGTGCGGCGAGGCTGCGGCGCCGTGCTCCGTTCTGTGATCGTTTTGTTGGACCAGGAAACGAGCTGAGGGCAAAATCGTCCTAACAAATATGAAGTGTGTGCATGGACGTGGAATAGAAGGAAACATATTTTGTCCAGCTAATAGACAATGGTGTGGTATATAATTCAATAAAAAGAAAGGTATGCTATAGGAGCAAAGCCCCATGAAAGATGTGGCATTTTCTTAAATTACCCCCCCAACTAGCTAGGGCCACCACCGCCGCCGCCCTCACCCGTGCTCGTGTTGGAAATACGCCCTAGAGGCAATAATAAAGTAGTTATTATTATATTTCCTGTGTCAAGATAATCGTTTATTATCCATGCTATAATTGTATTGAATGGAAACATAACTGCACGTGTGGATATATAGACAAAACTATGTCCCTAGTGAGCCTCTAGTTCACTAGCCTGTTGGTCAAGGATGGTTAAGGTTTCCTGGCCATAGACAAGTGTTGTCACTTGATGACGGATCACATCATTAGGATAATGATGTGATCGACAAAGACCCAAACTATAAACGTAGCATATGATCGTGTCATTTTGTTGCTATTGTTTTCTGCATGTCAAGTATACATTCCTATGACCATGAGATCATGTAACTCACTTACACCGGAGGAATGCCTTGTGTGTATCAAACGTCGCAACGTTACTGGGTGACTATAAAGGTACTCTACATGCATCTTCGAAGGTGTCCGTTGAGTTAGCATGGATCAAGACTGGGATTTGTCACTCCGTGTGACCGAGAGGTATCCCGGGCCCACTCGATAATACAACATCACAAACAAGCCTTGCAAGCAATGTGACTAAAGAGTTAGGCACAAGATCTTGTATTACGAAATGAGTAAATAGACTTGCCGGTAATGACATTGAAATAGGTATGGCGATACCGACGATCAAATCTCAGGCAAGTAACATACCGAAGGACAAAGGGAATGATGTACGGGATTTCTGTGAATCCTTGACACAAAGGTTCAACCGATAAGATCTTCGTAGAATATGTAGGATCCAATATGGACGTCTAGGTCCCACTATTGGATATTGACTAGAGAGTGTCTCGGTCATGTCTACATAATTCTGGAACCCGCATGGTCTGCACACTTAAGGTTCGGTGACATTTTTGGTATAGTTGAATTATTGATGTTGGTAACCAAATGTTGTTCGCAGTCCCAGATGAGATTCCGGTCATCACTAGTGTCTTTGCAATAGTCCGGAAATGAAGATTGATATATAGGATTGTTTCATTTGGCTTCCGGAAATATTTCGGGCATTACCGGTAAAGTACCGGGAGTGACGAATGGGTTCCGGGGTTTAACCAGGAGGGGCCATCCACCCGGGAGAGAACCAAATATGCCCATGGGTGGCGCACCAGCCCTTAGTGGGCTGGTGAGGCCAGCCCAATAAGGCTATTTCAGCCAAGGCAATAATAAAGAAGGAAAAAATAAGAAGGAGGAGGTGGACAAGATAGGATGGAGTCCTTCACCAAACCGAATTGGAGGAGGACTCCTCCCTCCTTGCCTCGGCCGAAGGCTCCACCTTGGATTAGGAGGCAAGGCGCCCACCCCTTGGTTCCTCCTATATATAGTGGAGGGTTTTAGGGTTTTTGGACCTCAAGCCTTTGTGCAGCCCTCTCTCACTCCACTACTTCGTGACACCTCGTAGCTAGATCGGTACGGCATGACGAAGCCGTGCCGGAGTAGCTTCACCATCATCACCGCCACGCTGTCGTGTTGCCGGAGAATTTAACTACCTCTTCGTCTGTCTTGCTGGATCAAGAAGGCAGAGATTGTCATCGAGCTGTACGTGTGCTGAACGCGGAGGTACCGTCCGTTCGGCGCTAGATCGGGATGGATCGTGGGACGACGGCGATTTGGATCGCAAAGAAGTTCCACTACATCAACCGCGTTTCTTAATGCTTCCCGCTTAGAGATCTACAAGGGTATGTGGATCCAATCTCCCTCTCGTAGATGGTCATCACCTTGATAGGTCTTCATGTGCGTAGGATTTTTTTTTGTTTCCCATGCAATGTTCCCCATCAGTGGCATCATGAGCTAGGTCCATGCGTAGATGATATCTCGAGTAGAACACAAAAGAGTTTGTGGGCGTTGATGTTCAATTTTTTGCCCTCATTAGTCTTTTCTTGATTCAACGGCAGTTTTGGATTCAAGCGGCCCAGACCAACTTTACTCATACGCTTACGAGAGACTGGTTTCATCGACTGACATGCAACTTGTTGCATAAAGATGACTGGCAGGTGTCTGTTTCTTCAACTTTAGTTGAATCGGATTTGACCAAGGCGGTCCTTGGAGAAGGTTAAATAGCAATTTGCATATCGTCATTGTATCTTTGCATAAGTAAGATGCGATCATACTAGATACCCATAGCAGCCAGAGCAGCCACATAAAACATGCAACAAAAATTTAGAGGACATCTAACTTGTTTTTGCAGGGTATGCTTGTGATGTGATATGGACAAAGACAAGATATGATATATTGGATGTATGAGATGATCATGTTGTAATAGTTAAATATCGACTTGCACATCGATGCTATGGCAACTGGCAGGAGCCATAGGGTTGTCTTTAAATTTATTTTGCACTTGCAGATGCTCTTGCTATATCATCAGGAAGTAGATTTAGTAGTAAAAGCATAGATAGCACGACAACCTTGATGGCAGCACAATGATGGAGATCATGCTGGTGCTTTGGTGATGGAGATCAAGAAGCATAAATTCATGGCCATATCATGTCACTTATGATTTGCATCTGATGTTAATCCTTTTATGCACCTTATTTTGCTTAGAATGACGGTAGCATTATAAGGTGATCCCTCACTAAAATTTTCAAGATAAAGTTGTGTTCTCCCCGAATTTGCACTGTTGCGACAATTCTTCATTTCGAGACACCACGTGATGATCGAGTGTGATAGACTCAACGTTCACATACAACGGGTACAAAACAGTTGCCCACGCGGAACACTCAGGTTAAACTTGACGAGCCTAACATGTACATACATGGCCTCGGAACACAAGAGACTTAAAGGACGAGCATGAATCATATAGTTGATATGATCAACATGGAGATGTTCACCACTGAAACTATACTTAAGTCACGTGATGATCGGACTTGAGTTAGTGAATTTGGATCATGCGCCACTCGAATGACTAGAGGGATGTCTCTTTAAGTGTGAGTTTATTAGTAATATGATTAGCTAAACTAAAATTGTCTTGAACATAGTCTAAGTAATCTTTGCAAAATTTTATGATGTAGATCAATGGCTCGCGCAGTAGCAACCCTGAATTTTAATACATTCCTAGAGAAAGCTAAACTGAAAGATGATGGAAGCAACTTTGTTGACTGGGCTCGAAATCTGAGGCTTATTCTCCAAGCTGGCCAAAAGCAATATGTGCTTGATGCTGCGCTAGGTGATGCACCACCCGCTACGGCAAGCTAAGATGTTTTGAGCGCTTGGCAAACACGTACGTATGACTGCTCACTAGTTCAATGTGCAGTTTTGTATGGCTTAGAACCGGGACTTCAAAGACATTTTGAACGTCATGGAGCATATGAGATGTTCCATGAGTTGAAGTTTATCTTTGAGAAGAATGCCCGGATCAAGAGGTATGATACCTCCGATAAGTTCTATGCTTGCAAAATGGAGGAGAATTCGTCTATCAGTGAAGACGTGCTCAGAATGTCTGGGTACTCTAACCGTCTAACTGAGCTGGGGATTGAACTCCCGCAAGAAGCTATCACTGACAGAATTCTTCAGTCACTGCCACCTAGCTATAAGAGCTTCGTGTTGAAGTACAACATGCAAGGGATGAATAAGTCACCCAGCGAGTTATTTGCGATGATGAAAGTCACTGAGTCAGAAATCCAGAAAGAACATCAAGTGTTGATGGTCAATAAGAGCACTAGTTTCAAGAAAAACGGCCAAGGCAAGAAGGGTAACTCCAAGAAGAGTGGCAAAGCTGTTGCCCCTCTAACGGAGAAACCCAAGGCTGGACCAAAGCCAGAAACTAAGTTCTATTATTGCAAGGGGACTGGTCACTGGATCCGTAACTGCCCCAAGTATATGGCCGATAAGAAGGCGACCAACGCCAAACAAGGTATATTTGATATACATGTTATTGATGTGTACCTCACCAGCTCTCGTAGTAGTGCCTGGGTATTTGATACCGTTCTGTTGCTCACATTTGCAACTCAAAACAAGAACTGCGGAATAAACAAAGGCTGGCGAAGGATGAAGTGACGATGCGCGTGGGAAATGGTTCCAAGGTTGACGCGATCGCCGTTGGCACGGTCTCACTTCAGTTACCATCGGGATTAGTGATGAACTTAAATAATTGTTATTTAGTGCCTACGTTAAGCATGAACATTATATCTGGATCTTGTTTATTGCGAGACAGTTACTCATTTAAGTCAGAGAATAATGGTTGTTCTGTTTATATGAGTAATATCTTTTATGGTCATGCACCCAATGTGAGGGGTTTGTTCATATTGAATCTCGATTGTGATGACACTCATGTCCATAACATTGAGACCAAAAGATGTAGAGTTAACAATGATAGTGCCACTTTCTTGTGGCACTACCGCTTAGGTCATATTGGTGTTAAGCGCATGAAGAAACTCCATGCTGATGGACTTTTGGAGTCACTTGATTTTGAATCACTTGACACATGCGAACCATGTCTCATGCACAAGATGACTAAGACTCCGTTCTCTGGAACAATGGAGCGTGCAAGTGACTTGTTGGAGATCATACATACTTATGTGTGCGGACCGATGAGCATAGAGGCGCGCGGCGGATATCGTTATTTTCTCACCTTCACTCACGATATGAGTAGGTATGGCTATATCTACTTGATGAAGCACAAGTCTGAAACGCTTGAAAAGTTCAAACAATTTCAGAGTGAAGTTGAAAATCATCATAGCAAGAAGATCAAGTTCCTACGATATGATGGAGGAGGTGAATATCTGAGTTACGAGTTTGGTGCTCACTTAAGACAATGTGGAATTGTTTCACAGTTGACACCGTCTGGAACACCACAGCGTAATGATGTGTCCGAACGTCATAATCGTACTTTATTAGATATGGTGCATTCTATGACGTCTCTTATCGATTTTCCATTATCATTTTGGGGCTATGCATTGGAGACAGATGCATTCACTTTAAATAGGGCACCATCAAAATCCGTTGAGACGACACCATATGAGCTATGGTATGGCAAGAAGACGAAGTTGTCGTTTCTTAAAGTTTGGGGACGTGATGCTTATGTAAAAAAGCTTCAGCCTGAAAAGCTGGAACCCAAAGCGGGAAAGTGCGACTTCATAGGTTACCCAAAAGAGACAGTTGGGTATACCTTCTATCTCCGATCTGAGGGCAAAGTGTTTGGCGCTAAGAATAGAGCTTTTCTTGAGAAAGAGTTTCTCTTGAAAGAATTGTGTGGGAGGAAGATAGAACTTGATGAGGTTGCGGAACCTCTGCTTCAACAAGATGGTGGCGCAGGGTAGAAAGAAATTTATGTCGAGGCAACACCAGTTGAAGAGGAAGCTAATGATTGTGATCATGTAGCTTCAAATCGAGTTACCGTCGGACCTCGCAGGTCGACAAGAGCACGTACTGCTCCTGAGTGGTACGAGACTCCTGTCTTGTCAATCATGTTGTTGGACAACAATGAGCGTGCGAATTATGGAGAAGCAATGGTGGGCCCAGATTCCAACAAATGGTTAGAAGCCATGAAATCCGTGACAAGATCTATGTATGAAGACAAAGTATGGGCTTTCGAACTATTACCTGAAGGTCGAAAGGCTATTCAGAATAAATGGATCTTTAAGAAGAAGACGGACACAGACGGTAACGTGACCGTTTATAAAGCTCGACTTGTGGCAAAGGATTTTTCATAAGTTCAAGGAGTTGACTACGATGAGACATTCTCACCCGTAGCGATGCTTAAGTCCGTCCGAATCATGTTAGCAATAGCTGCATTTTTTGATTATGAAATCTGGCAGATGGTTGTCAAAACGGCGTTCCTTAACGGGTTTCTTAAGGAAGAGTTGTATATGATGCAACCTGAAGGTTTTGTCGATCCAGAGAATGCTGACAAAGTATGCAAGCTCCAGCGATGCATTTATGGACTGGTGGAAGCACCTCAAAGTTGGAATTAGAGCTTTGATGAGGTGATCAAGGCATTTGGGGTTTTACAAGTTTTTGGAGAAACTTGTATTTACAGGAAATTGAGTGGGAGATCTATAGCTTTTTTAATATTATATGCGGATGACATATTGCTGATTGGAAACAATGTATAGTTTTTGGAAAGCGTAAAGGATTACTTGAATAAAAGGTTTTCAATGAAGGGCCTAGGAGAAGCTGCTTACATATTGGGCACAAAGATCTATAGAGATAGGTCAAGGCGCCTAATAGATCTTTCACAAAGCACATACCTTGATAAAGTTTTGAATAAGTTCAAAATAGAACAATCCAAGAAGAGGTTCTTGCCTGTGATACAAGGTATAAAGTTGAGTAAGACTCAATGTCGAGTAACTGCAGAAGATAGAGAAAATATGAGTGTCATCCCCTATGCCCGAGCCATAGGGTCTATCATGTATGCAATACTGTGCACACGACCGGATGTCAGCCTGGCCATAAGTATGGCAGGCATGTTTCAAAGTGATCCACGAGTGGAACACTCGGCGTCGGTGAAGAATATTATGAAGTACCTGAAAAGGACTAAGGAAATATTTCTCGTTTATGGAGGTGACGAAGAGCTCATCGTAAAGGGTTACATCGATGCAAGCTTTGCCACTGATCCGGATGACTCTAAGTCTCAAATGGGATACATATTTATTCTTAACGAGGGTGCGGTAAGCTCGTGCAGCTCCAAGCAATGCGTCATAGCTGATTGTACATGCGAAGTAGAGTACATAGCTGCCTCAGAGGCGGCTAAGGAGGGTGTCTGGATGAAGAAGTTCATGTCATATCTTGGAGTAGTGCCAAGTGCACTTGACCCAATCAATCTGTTCTGTGACAACACTCGTGCCATTGCTCTAGCCAAGGAACCAAGGTTTCACAAGAGGACCAGACACATAAAGCGACGCTTCAATGCCATACTCGATTACATCAAGGAGGAGGACATAAAAATTTAGAAAGTGCACACGGATCTGAATGTTGCAGATCCGCTGACTAAAACTCTTCCACGAGCAAAGCATGATCAACACCAGAACTGTATGGGTGTTAGATTCATTTCATTGTAAATCACATAGAGATGTGAAGCTAGATTATTTACTCTAGTGCAAGTGGGAGACTGTTGGAAATATGCCAAGAGGCAGTAATAAAATAGTTATTATTATATTTCATGTTTGAATATAATTGTTTATTATCCATGCTATAATTGTATTGAATGGAAACATAAATGCATGTGTGGATATATAGACAAAACTATGTCCCTAGTGAGCCTCTAGTTGACTAGCCTGTTGGTCAATGATGGTTAAGGTTTCCTAGCCATAGACAAGTATTGTCACTTGATGACGGGATCACATCATTAGGAGAATGATGTGATGGATAAAGACCCAAACTATAAACGTAGCATATGATCGTCTCATTTTGTTGCTATTGTTTTCTGCATGTCAAGTATACATTCCTATGACCATGAGATCATGTAACTCACTGACACCGGAGGAATGCCTTGTGTGTATCAAATGTCGCAACGTTACTGGGTGGCTATAAAGGTACTCTAGAGGCATCTACGAAGGTGTCCGTTGAGTTAGCATGGATCAAGACTGGGATTTGTCACTCCGTGTGACGGAGAGGTATCTCGGGGCCCACACGGTAATACAACATCACAAACAAGCCTTGCAAACAATGTGACTAAAGAGTTAGCCATGGGATCTTGTATTATGAAACAAGTAAAGAGACTTGCCGGTAACAAGATTGAAATATGTATGGCGATACCGATGATCGAATCTCGGGCAAGTAACATACCGAAGGACAAAGGGCAAGATGTACGGGATTGTGTGAATCCTTGACATAGAGGCTCAACCAATAATATCTTCGTAGAATATGTAGGATCCAATATGGACGTCCATGTCCCGCTATTGGATCTTGAACCCGCGGGGTCTGCACACTTACGGTTCGGTGACGTTTTTGGTATGGTTGAATTATTGATGTTGGTAAGTGTCGTGGTTTTGTCACGACATATGTCCTCGTGCAAGGACTTAGGTGTGAGGCCATCGCAACCATGTGGCGACTTGAAAGGGGTTGGTCAGAATCGAGAGACGCGAGTTTACCCAGGTTTGGCCCCTCCGATGGAGGTAAAACCGTAAGTTCTGCTTGTGTTTCATTGATGAAGATGATGATCTCGATTACAAGGGTGCAGACTCACCACCTCTAATCTCGTGGGTGTCAAATCTGTCTATCTCATGATTTGTCTTGTCTAGACCAAAGTTGTGAATCTTGTCCCTCTTGGGGCGCCTTACCTCTCCTTATATAGGTGGAAGGGGTAGGTTTACATGTAGAGTCCTACTAGGAGTAGGAATAGGACTAGTCTCTCTTGAATCCTAATCCGGGTCTTGTTTCCTTCTTGGGGGAGTCTTTCCTCTTCTTGGGTCTTCTCTTGTGAGCTGGCCCTCGTGGCCTCTCTATGAGCCGCCTTATGCCAGGGTGCACGCCGGGCCTTGGGCCTTTATCGTTTGTGTGAGTCGCCTGCCGAGTCATGTATGAGCCGCCCGCCAGGTCTCTAATGAGTCGCCATTGAGTCGTCAAGTCCCAGCTGGGTCATGTTTCAAGCCGGGTTACACCGTAGGGTATATCCCTGACATTAGCCCCCAGGTTAGCTTGAATTTAGTCATGGTAAGCTCCTGAAATAAGAATAATAAATATGTTAAGGGACTGGCTTGCTCCACTGGCCGGCTTGATTTATTGAAGTGGCTCCTTGAAAAATCCGGATTTCTTCGAGTCGCTTTCAGTCATATCGTAGGTACGTGTCCTTTGCAATAAAAAAATATATATGACATTTACTCGGCCTCCAATGCTTTGGCTTGATGTAAATTTGGGGAATAAGAAATCCACATAATGGTGAACCGACTTCTCTTGCTTCGGCGGGTTATGATTGACAATGGCGGGTCATGATTGCTAATGGCGGGTCATGATTGCTAATGGCGGGTCATGATTATTCGTAATGCACCATCAAACAACTGATCTCCAATTGACTATATCGAATTATTGGGGATAAAGAAATCCGTGTGATGTTGAGCCGGTCTTTCAATGCTTCAACTAGATAAATATATGCTGAGCCGGTCTCCCAATAATTCACCTCCATGACAAAATGTAATGTGCTCTTCAATTTTTTGATATATCCATATTACCTGTAGCCCTCAAACTCCAAGTTTATCAGTTTATGGTGACTTGGTGTTTTGCAATAATAACTTTGACCATGTAGCCCCCAAGTGTCGGGTTGTCTTCCTTGCAGCAGCCTAGGACTTGTAATCATCTTACATTTATAAAGCTTCAGCTGGTGTAGCCCCCAAGGGCCGGGTCATCCGTGTGTGATGGTCCGAGTCTTCAATTTGAACCTCATGATTTGTGAAACAACTTAGTGGTGTAGCCCCCAAGTGCCGGGTTGTCTTGCCTGCAGCAACCTGGGACTTTAGAAATTATGATCTGAATAGTATAGCCCCCAAGTGACTAGTTGATTGCTTGCGGCGACTCGGGACTTCCACGTTCTTCTCCTTTGAAAATAAAACATCATATGATGTATTCCCCAAGGGCCGAGTCATTATGCAATACTGAGCAGGGACTTTGTAGATCCGACTATGTAAACTTGAGCGGCAATGTGTAGCCCCCAAGGGCCGGGTCATTATGAAAATGATGAGCAGGTTCTTCCTTGAATCCACACTTGAATAAAGAGCGACCCGTAGCCCCCCAGGGCCGGCTTATCTCCTTGAAATATCCGGGTCTATTGATGACGTGATGATTTGAAAGAGCAGTTTGAATTAGCCCCCAAGTGTCATGGTGCATGCTTGCAGCGACATGGGACTTTTATACTCTCATGTAATCTTGATTTGAATAATGTAGCCCCCAAGTGCTGGGTTGCGTGCCTGCAGCGACTTGGGACTATTCCTTCCATTGTAGAATCATATCCACTCTCATGATACCTTTGTGATGAAAGAAATCCTTCGCCGTGGTTGCAATGTGAGCCGTCAAATATATGGTTGAGAAATCCATAAGTGTTGTAGTTTACTACAGAGCACAAGTTGAAGAAATCCAAGAGCCGGTCAATTAGATGACTCGGCATTATATGTGATAGGGCGGCTATTCGACAATAGTCAATTCTTCCGAGCTGGCTATAAAACCCCCAATCATTTAACACCGGTTGTGATAAACCATTATGAAAATCCAGCCAAATTGGCTATTAAAGGTATATTTGCTCCTGCAAAAAATTATGCTTTGACCCGGTTTGTAGACCGGCATGATATGTATGTATGATGCATGATGCAATGCAAGATGATGCGTGATGCAATGCAAGACGATGCATGTATATGACAGAATAGTGATGGTTTATGAGACTTGAATCTTACTTCAATGAAACTAGCTTGATAGACATTGGTTTATCGTCGCTCTCTGTAAGCCGGCACTCACGACCAATCGATGTTTTAACCTGGAAGTCAGGGTCCACTTATCGAGAGTACACTTGGTTCGGAGTAGCATCATGCAGTCAGGCATGTTTAACCAAGTTTCCAAGAAGGCGGCTTAATAGCCCATGGAATATCCTTGCTTTTTGTAAGCCGACACTCACGACCAATCGATGTTTTAACCTGGACAGTTTAGGGTCCAACTGGATTGACATATCAAGAGTACACGGGGTTCGAGTAGCATCATGCAGACATGCAGGTTTGACCAAGAAGGCGGCTTAATAGCCCATGGAGTATCCTCGCTTTCTGTAAGCCGGCTCCCACATGACCCAATTGATGTTTTAACCTGGATAAGTTCAGGGTCCATATGGATTGACTTATCGTGAAACGGATTACACGGGGTTCGAAGTAGCATCACGCAGACAGGCAGGTTTAACCATGAATTTTGGCCATTAAGTCTGGCACCCATGTTTGAACTGCGCATCGTGGCGACTCGTCCTCTTGGGTGACTTTAAGATGCCTGCCAATGAAGCAGTGCACCCATGTTTGAACGACGCATCGTGGCGACTCGTCCTCTTGGGCGACTTTAAGATGCCTGCCAATGAAGCAGGGCACCCATGTTTGAACGGCGCATCATGGCGACTCGTCCTCTTGGGCGACTTTAAAATGCCTTCCAATGAGGCAATAGCCCTCGGGGCCGGGTTATCCTGCCTGCAATGACCCAGTGTTCTTGAATTATCCAACCCTGTTGGATCTGGCGAGCCATGTCTATGTAGCCCCCGAGTCTTAAGTCGACTCAAAGGAGGCGGCTTGAGAATCTTCATATTTTACTGTGGCATAAACCGACGGAGAAAAGATAATGGTACCCGCTCCATCTCTGATGTGTTGATGTAGATTGGACAGTGGGGACGACGGCTTGCGCATTTCTGTTCGGCGGCTTTGTAAGTGAGCACTGCACGATATGTTGATGTCATCCGGACCGCGAGGACGACGTCTTGCATCCGTTTGTTAGTCGGCTCGTACATGCGAGCACTGCTCCGGCGGGTTGATATAATCCAGACTGTGAGGGCGGCATATTGCGCCCGTCTTTTGGGTAGCTCGTACATGCGAGTACTGCACCAGCGGGTTGACATAATCTGGACCATGAGGGCGGCATCTTGCGTTCGTCTTTGTCTTGCGGACGTGAGAGTCGGCCGCGTTATTGTAAGCCGGGATGAACGGCGAGTCGCCCATATCATTGCGGATTGGCGAGGACGGCGAATCACCCATGGCTTTTGTAGGTCAGTGCGGATGGCGAGTTGATGTAGCCTGAACCAATGGGGGCATCGTCTTGCACGCGTGTCCGGTGAAGAGCGCGACATGAACGGATGCTGGCGCAAGCTCCATATCCACAATAATACATCATTTTTGTAGTGAGCAATTGTCGTGTGTACAAAAAATGTTGCAGGTAGATTAATTGTTCTAAAATAAATTGATATGCATTGAAAAAATAAACCGGATAAATATCACTAGATTTATTCGGACGAAGGGTGATCCGAAGATCTAGTGTCTTGACCAGTTTGACTGGATGACATGACCCTACTTTTTTTTCTAACTTCAGTGTCCAGGCGTAGATGAATCGTTGATCCATGGTAATTTATCTGGACAAATCTCATGGAAGTCCACAAGCTCCTTCAGGCCGTTGCCTCTAATTTAGTTTGTGGCATGGTAATCACGATAATCTTTCGCCTCGAGCTCGCGATTGTTTCCCTGCTTTCCTTGTGTCCACATCTCTCTCGGAGAGAGTCTACACTCCCCCTGAACTGCTACAATGCTGCTCGTATGCAGCATCAGTCGATGCAGCGGCCTACCACACATGGTGGCAGAGCCGACGCTCATGGAGCAGAAACATGTGGGGTGAGACGGAGGCAGGTGCGATGAGGCCGACGAGGTGATGCAACTGTGGCTGGGGAGCCGGCGCCATGGGTGGTGGAGCAACACGCGGCGGAAGCCTAGGCGAGCAAGGCGTTGCGCCAACAGCGGCAGGTGCGGCGGTCGAGCGATGGCGATGGTTGCAGAGCCGTGTTTGGTGAGACACAACACGATGGAGGAGGAGATGTGGTAAGACGAGCCAGCTCAACACGCGGCATTTGCAGGTGTGGAGGAGATGCCACAAGCTGGATCGACAAGATGAACCCGAAACGTGATCCTTTTCTGAATCATGGTGAGTCTAGCTCACAAGCTAGGCCGGCTCGGCAAGGTGTAGTGGTGTGCCAACGGCGGGTTGGCTCGACGATGTGGTGAGGTGCCGCCGGTGCAGTGCTGCGAGTCGGCACAGTGCGGTGATACGTCTGTGTCGTATCTACTTTTCCAAACTCTTTTGCCCTTGTTTTGGACTCTAATTTGCATGATTTGAATGGAACTAACCCGGACTAACGCTGTTTTCATCAGAATTACCATGGTGTTGTTTTTGCGCAAAAATAAAAGTTCTCGGAATGACCTGGAAATTTACAGGGATTTTTTGTGGAATATATAAAAATACCGGCGCAAGAATCAACCGGAGGGGTGGAGCGTGGAGCCCACAAGCCCACGAGGCGCGCCCCCCTGGCCGCGCCTGGCAGGCTTTTGGGGCCCATGTTGCTCCACCGCCTCCAAATCCATCTCTATTTAGTCCCTTTCGTCCAAAAAATAATCAAGGAGAAGAGTTCATCCCGTTTTATGATACGGAGGCGCCGCCACCTCCTGTTGTTCCTCTGGAGGGCAGATCTGGAGTCCGTTCTGGGCTCCGGAGAGGGGAGTTCATCGCCATCGTAATCACCAACCTTCTGTCACAGCCCTAGCTTTCTTTTGTCTGCCAAGCATTCATGCATGCATTATAAAAACTTTGATGATTAAATAGAAAGTGATCAAAACCCCAATGTTTTAAAAAATTGACAAGAAGGCAATAAAAATTAATACCTTAAAAGGAACCAGGAAAATGTTCCAAAAACTTGGCAAAATAGTGACATAAAGTAAATTTGTCAAAACAAAATTCTAGGTCACAGGAAATTTTTGAAAAGGATTTTTGAGTTGACTAAATAGCTATTTGGAATGGAATTATTTTGATTCCTTCTATTTTAAAGTTTCAAAAATGTTGAAACTTTTATGTGGCATTGGATATTATTGTCTGTGTGACATAATAACATTTTTGGGTTTTTTATTTGGTCAAACAATTTATTTTAAATCCTAAAAGTAAATACCAGAAAGAAATAAAAGAGAAATGAAAAAAAGCAGAGAGAAGCTTACCTGTCGCCACCTCCTGGCCCAGCCCACCAGGAGGGCCTCTCCATGTCGTCTTCCTCCTCCTGCCAGAAGTTAGGGGAGAAGGTGAGCACGGCGGCTCACCTCGCCACCTCCTGCTCGCGTGGAGCCCCCTCCTGCCTCCACCACGCCAGCACGAGGCCGTCTCTCCTTTATCTTCTCCTCCCCCTGCTCTCTTTCTCTCCTCTCGCTCTCTGTCTCTCTTTCGCGCCGCCATTGCCGATCTACTCAAGCTCGTCTCTAGCTCGTCTCCGGCCACCTCTCGCCACCCCGACCGTCTCGTTAGCTCCTCCTCGGCAAGAAGCTCCTCACCATCAACAAGCCCGAGCACCAGAGCCCCTGCAGCCTCGCATCAACGTCTTCTTCCTCCTCCGGCAACCGAAAGCCGCCGCCGTCGATTCGGTCGGACCGTCGCCCCTTCTTCGCCGCCGCTGCCAAAATCAGAATCACCGTGAGCCCTCAAGTCTTTCCCCTCTCTCTCGCGCACGAATGAACCTCCAGAGCTACCTCCCCGTCGAGCTCCACTTCTGGCCGCCGCTAGAGCTCGTCGCCGGCACTTTCTCCGGCGATTCCAGCCCCTCGTGCTACCCGTGCTCGACCGACCGTTTCACCAGCGTCCCGTAGCCGCAAACCGCATGCCAAATAGGGCCCTGTAGCCTCGGTTAGGCCATATCCGGCGAGCCTCCCCACGGGTCTGGTCGCCGGCGACCACCCTCCGGTGGGCGTCGACGTGGCCGACCATTAACACGCTAATTAACCCCCCACAGACGCTGAGAGTGGGCCCCACTAGTGAGTGAAACGTCACTTAGTGCGGGTCAGCGCGGGTTTAGTCTATGGGTCACTGACCAGTGGACCCCACTGGTCAGGTTTGACCTGGACCCGACTGGTTGACCTGCTGACGCAGGGATGACATCAGCCTGACGCAGTAATAGCTTTTATGATTTAATTTAATTCCAGAAAATTGCTAAAACTTGTAAAAATCATAGAAATAAAAATATAACTCTGATGAAAATAATTTATATATGAAAAATTATCAGAAAAATGCAAGGAATCCAATGGTGGCATTTATACACATGTTTGGACATTTTAACCTTGCTGAATATGACAAATTCACAATAGGCTTATAAAGGATATAATTGGATTTTGAAAATGAATTATATAGATCAAATAAACTTCTTTCAACTTGTGATCACTTGCATTAGATGAAATCAGCATCATGATAACTTGCCATGCTCATGCATCATTGTGAAGCATTTGCCGTGATTAATTTGTTTTGTTTGATCTGTCGATAGACCTTGCGAGATGTATTTATCACCCGCATCGAAGAATAGTTGAGTTCTTCCGATCAACAGGCAAGCAAAACCCCTTTGAACATTCCGAGAAAATCCTATTCTCTTGCTCCTGCTCTCATTTCTATGCATTAGGACAAAATGATTCAACTGATAGTTGTATTACGATAGCTGCACCTATTCCTTTGCATGACCTGATTTTGATCACAGTAAATAGCTAAACCAATGCAACCTAGCATACCTCGTAGATGCTTGAGTCATATGTGCTTTACCCTGTTATGCTTGATATGCTTAGGCTAAGTTTGGTCCGAGCATCGGAATGATGTATTGGAATGATCATGTCCTATTGATGAGAGTTAAAGATGTGAAACTGTTTTGGTAAAGGTAGCGATGAGAGGCCATGTAGGAGTACATGGTGGGTTGTCTCATTGTCGCCGCATTTAGGACCTGAGATCTTGTGTTGGTGTTCCAAGACTAGCTACTACCGCACATTGGGTTTCGGTAACTCGACCCCTCTCGGCCTATTAACTACTCTGTTCTCAGTCCAGAAGTCGCAGTAGTTCGAAACGTTCATAGGTTGTGGCACGACCTACTAAGTGGACGAACGGCCCAGTCGGGACCGACTTGGGCCCCTGCTCACATCGTTTGATGCCATGTTGGAAACCTTGGCCGGACTTCCATTATGGGTTCCAACTCAGATAGGCGACTGTCTTGGGCGTGAGTCTTAGTAGGTTAACGTCCGTGGCCAACTCCCTCGCTGGGCTTCCTCTTGAAGGTTGCCGAGGTGCTGGTTTTATGTGCACTTGGCGATAAGTGGCGGAAGCATGTGTGACGAAGTACACCCCTGCAGGGTAACTAACTATTCGAATAGCCGCGTCCTCGGATATGGACTGCTTGGATACTTACATGGTTCATAGATAACTTTAATGGTTACTCTAAAATGGTCCAGATAAGTGTGAGTGCTATGGATGGCCTTCTCGTAGGATGACGAGAGAGGATCCATGGTGGTGTATTGATGTGATGGTTATGTGGACTCGTGTGCGCTTTCTCGTAAGGAGACGAGGGAGATATTAAAACTTTGTTGTAGAATAGGTTAGCCAAAGGTCAAAGCTGGCTTCTCTGCAATAAACCCCACAATTCCGTTCATTGATACTTGATGCATATGTAGTTAGCACTGATGTAAGACTTGCTGAGTACCTTCATACTCACTGTTGCTTATTTACATTTTTGCAGAATAGACGCCGCTCTCTCTACGTTATCTCTTGACGTTAACATCGATGGATTTGCTTGGGAACCCAGACAGTGATCTGGCTCCTATGGTAGGGTCATTGTAGCTTTTAGGCTCTTCCAGCCGCTTTTAGTAGATGTCTGTACCCAGACATGTAACTTCCGCTTGATGCTTGTATGCTCTAAATGTTGGGTCATGTGACCCCTTTTGTTTGTAACATTAAACTATGTTGGCTCTTCGGAGTCTATTAAATAAATGATGTGTTGTAGAGTTATGTTCTGATGCCATGTTGTATCTACACATATCGTGCATATTGTGTGTATGCTTGCAATGCATTGATATGTGTGGGATTCGACACCTAGTTGTGTGCCTTGAGTAGTACTCCATAGCAGGAAATGCCTCTTTGTGCTTCCACCAAGCCTTGGTAGCTTGCTAGTGCTCCCGACACATTGATTGACCGGCATGTATCCTTCTTGGTTGCTGTGTCTGTCCCCCCGGGGAAATGTCACGCGGTGTAATGGAGTCCCTGTAGCTTGCTACGACTCGTCTACACTCGCTGATGACCGACACCTGCCTTGCTGGGTTATGTATGCCTGTCCCTGTACGGATGTGCCACTTGGGTTCATAACTAGCCATGTCGACCCAGGTTCTTTGACATATGATTGCTGGCAACATAGTCATATACGTGAGCCAAAAGACGCAAACGGTCCCGGACAAGGTAAGGTGGCAACCTGGGTGATTACCGTGCGTGAGGCCACAAAGTGATATGGTGTGTATATGCTGGAGTTGTATGGCTTAGGATCGGGGTCCTGACACCTTCCTTCATCGCAAATTCCATGACGCTCTTCACCATTCGTGAGTAATCTCATCATAGGCTTGCCGGACGGTGATGAGTTGGATGAGATCTATCATGTAATCGAATTAGTTTTGACAGGGATTGATCCCTAGTATCCACTATGTTCTGAGATTGATGTTGCTACTACTTTGCCATGCTTAATGCTTGTCACTAGGGCCCGGTGCCATGATTTAAGATCTGAACCTATTATGTTGTCGCCAATATATGTGTGTTCTTGATCCTATCTTGCAAGCTGTAGTCACCTACTATGTGTTATGACCCGGCAACCCCGGAGTGACCATAGCCGGAACCACTCCCGGAGATGACCATAGTATGAGGAGTTCATGTATTCACTAAGTGTTAATGCGTTGGTCCGGTTCTTTATCAAAAGGAGAACCTTAATATCCCGTAGTTTCCATTAGGACCCCGCTACCACGGGAGGGATGGACAATAGATGTGATGCAAGTTCTTTTCCCTAAGCACGTATGACTACATACGGAATACATGCCTACATTACATTGACGAACTGGAGCTAGTTACTTATCTCTCCATGTTATAACTGTTGCATGATGAATACCATCCGGCATAATCATCCATCACCGGTCCAATGCCTACGAGTCTTTTACTACTGGTCCTTGCTACGTTACTTTGCCGCTACCGTTGTTACTGCTGCTGCTGTTACTCCGTTGCTACTGTTGCTATCACACTACTCTGCTACTGATACTTTGGTCCAGATACTAAATCTTTCAGGTGTGGTTGAATTGACAACTCAACTGCTAATACTTGAGAATATTCTTTGGCTTCCCCTTGTGTCGAATCAATAAATTTGTGTTGAATACTCTACCCTCGAATACTGTTGCGATCCCCTATACTTGTGGGTTATCAAGACTATTTTTTGGCGCCATTGCCGGGGAAGCATAGCTCTATTCTCTGAGTCACTTTGGATTTACGTCTACTGATCACTATGAGGAATCCGAGAGATCCAAAAACTAAATTCTTGCCCTCAACTACGAGGACAGGTAAGGAACTGCCATCTAGCTCTGCACTTGATTCACCTTCAGTTATGAGTAAGTTTGCGACACCACCTCCTGCTAGAAATTTTGATATGTCGCCTGTGCTTGATGATGCTACTTCTGCTGTCCATGATGCTTCTGATGATGCTATGCTTGATACTGCTTTGCCACTAGGTGCATTTCTTGATGCACAAATTGCTAGAGTTGCTGCTAGATGTGATGATACTTCTGAAACTGCTGATACTATTGAAGTAGAACCTGCTATTTTGCCTGTTAGAACTAGCTCTCCTAGATATGAATTTCCTGATATGCCTGAAGGTTATGTTATGGAGGGAGAGATAGCTGAGGATTTTCTTGCGTGTAAGGATAGCTATGATGTTGAGAAATTACTGCACAAGTGGAAAGAAAAATCTTTGAACGCTAGGATGAAATACGACTCGAAGTTTGCTACTTCGCCTATCTTTGTGACCGATAAGGATTATGAATTCTTTGTCGACCCTGAGTTAATCACTCTGGTCGAATCTGATCCTTTTCACGGTTATCAGTTTGAAACGGTTGTAGCCCATCTTACCAAACTGCACGATATAGCCACCCTATTCACGAGTGAGGAAAAGATCCGCCACTACTATATCCTTAAGCTGTTTCCTTTCTCACTAAAGGTTGATGCTAAGACTTGGTTCACTTCTCTTGCTCCTGGTTGTGTGCGTAGCCCCCACGATATGATCTACTACTTCTCTGAGAAATATTTCCCTGCCCATAAGAAGCAAGCTGCCTTGCAGGAAATATATAAGTTTGCGCAAGTTGAAGAAGAGAGTCTCCTTGGCTGTGAGAATCAGATTCAGGTAACAGTTGTAATAGAAAATGTCTATGGTGGAGAGCGGAATGGGAGTCCTCTCTCCCTCCTCCTCCACTGCCCCCACGGCATCCGAAGCCCAGATCCCACCCACCAGCCCAAACCACCGTTCCCCCGTCGGCCCTGTCTCGCTCCTGCAGCTGATGGCTTCCTCGCCGGTCAGTCTCTCGTCTGCCTCGCCCTGCCCGCACGTGGAAGCAGCCGCAGCGAGATCCACCTTCCCGGATGGATCTTCTGGGATGATTCAATGCCGGATCCCGCCGACTGCAGATGTATCCTCCCTTTCCCAGCTTCCGGCAGCGCTGCCATCTTCAGCTGCCCATGCTCCCCCTCCCCCTCGGGCCAGACTGAGCTCTCTGCTCGTGGCTCCCGAGGGCTGGACGGCGCAGTCCCCCGACGCGCCTCCGCGCCCGAGGCTGCAGTCCATTATTGTCGCTCCATGTGGAGGCTCAGCGACAGACTCCACCCCTCGTGCTCCTGCCAAGTCCTTTAATGCCGAGGAAGCCCGTGCCGATCCAGCGCTGGAATGGAACCTGGTTCGCTCCAGGAAGTAGACGAGGGCGATGAAGGCTTCCTCTTCCGGAGATCTGCATCTGCATCTGCAACAACGACGCGCCCCTCCCTCTGGTCCAGTGGCTCTCCAGCAGCATCTTGCCTTCAAAGCGAGATTCAATGGCCGTTGCTTCAGATGCCTTTCAACACGCCATCGACTTGCTTCCTGCCGAGATCCCCTACGCTGCATCCGATGCAAAAGAGCAGGCCACCTCGCGCGCTCTTGTACTAGCAGGCTTTCCTCCCAGCCACCACTTCATGCCCGCAAGCAGCTACAGCCTCCCCAACCACCACAAGTGAGCCCGGCCGCCTGGCCTGCGCTTCATTTGGGTTCAGGCGAGATGGAGATCACCCCTGGCCTCACCTCCCGCCGGCCGGAGCGCTCCTCCTGCGTTGTGGTGAGCACTCCAGAGATGGAGGCGGGTGCCTACCACCTGCACCGCACTGCTCTGACGGCCACTGCCCCTGACGCCAGGGTCGACCTCAACACTGCCCTGGTCGCCAAGGCCCGCGAGCAGGCGCTCGACATCCCGCAGGAATCCATCCAGGTGGTCTCCGCACACCCTGAAGACTACCTGATCCGCTTCACAGAGCCATACCAGCGTGATTTTGCACTCGTGCGTGGACACATATGCGTTGAGGGTATCCGTCTCCAGCTCGAGCAATGGGAACCGGCGTCGGCGGGCACCATCCGCAGCCTCCGTTTCTATTGCCGGCTGGCCATCTCCGGGATCAAGTTTCACGCCTGGAGGCTGGATGTGATCAAGAAACTACTCGGCATCTCATGCATCGTCGACCGGATGGAGCGTCAAACCGAGCGCCTCCAAAATGTGTCTGCCTTCTTCGTCTGGGTCTGGACGGAGAACCCAGACCTCATCCCCAAGGCGACTGATCTCACCATTGTTGAGAGGGCCGGAGACGGCCGCAACCGGCATCAGCTGCCGGATGGTGTACCAGCGGAAGAATGCTGACAGGGGCCGATGACCGGAGTTCTCATCCACCTTGTTCTGGCAAAGGACTACTCCCACGTCGCCTCGGACTCCTCCTCCACAGCAGAATACCCGCGCATTTGCACTTACAATGTGCAGATCGACACCATGGATGGACGTGTTGTGCCGCCTAGGCATCCTCTCGATACTGGCTCCTCGCGCCTCCCTCGGCGCCGTGACGATGATGCCGATGATGAAGGGCAGGGCCGACAACGTCGTCGCCACGCTGGGAAGCGTCGCTCCCTGTGGTAGTCTGTTGTTGGCCAAGCCCAGTGTCGCGACACTGCCCGTTTCGACCCGACACCACGTCGGGGTGGACGGCATGCTGAGCATTGGGAGCGTGCGGCCAACCGTCACCGTGCACCGAGCCGCTCCTCTGACAGAGAAGGGCGATGGTGCACCTCCCAAAGCCCCCCTCCGGCTCCGCGTCAGGAAGCTTCTGCAAGCTCCTCTACTGCAATTCCCGCGGGCTCTGTGCACCACCCATTCTCTAGCCGCTCGAGACAGGGCATCGAAGCTGCTCCTGCAACCACGGCGACAATGGGGCGCAGCTCTTGTGGCCAGTCACCCACAATTGCAGACAACACGGCCAGATCCACTGCTGCTGACAACCTTGCTTCCTCTCGCTGGGGCGTCGCGTCTGACAGGCACAAGCTGGAGCTCCAGGCCTCCGGAAATGGCTGGCATGGTACCCAGGATGCTACACTGCTCTGTCGCCACTAGATGAGATCATTGCTGCAGCTTCCAACCCCAATGTTCAACACCTTTGCCTGACTACAAAGCCAACCACTAAAGATGACGGATTGCATGGCAGCTTGCTCAACTCCTTTGGTGAGATGGGAATCTCCTACCCGACCAACATTCAGCTACTGCATCAGCCTAGCGCAGAGCCAAGCGCAGCCGCACTGCCAGGACATCCATCGGCATACTTGACCCCTGCTGTTGATCAAGCTGGCAATGAATGGGTCACTAACAGGAACATCGCCGAGGCAATCTCCTGGGATCATCTTGGTGTCGCAGATTCCGCGCAAAGAACTTTCTTCAGCAACTGCGGCACCAATGCCCATACGCCCAACAGCTGGGATGCGTTTGTCGCAAGGACGCCGGCCATAGACTTCTCTGGCATGCAGGGACCGTCTCCTCACATGCACTCTGAGATTTGTTTCGCCCCTGGAGTGCAAATTGCACAGTCCGGCTCGGACAGAGATCAAATGGACAATGTTACAACTGGCAGAGAGATCGTCACGGCAATCATCTCACGTGTGGCCTCACTACCTTCGGAAAAGCAGCACTGGTTCATCAGAAGAGTGGCCGATCTGCTCTCCCCCTCCCTGTTGGGAGCCCCAATGTTGCCAGATTCAGAGCCAGGCAAAATCAAGAAAAAGCTGTTTGCCTCAATGACCAAAATGTCAAAGAAAACCAAAGCACACACTGCCAGCCACTCTTTCATGGCCTCAAGGAAGTCTCAGGCTAGGTTTTGCGTCCGCCTAGGTCTGATCAAAGATATCAGTGAGTTCAATGAAGAAACTCTAAAGATGTATCTCAGCTTTTTCAAGAACCCAATGCCAGAACCATTGCTGTCTAAGCTAGCGAAGGTTGCCGGAATTAACGCTCCACCATGCATCAACCTTCCAGACGATGACCTTCAGCTCATCCTCGACGAGCTGAATGCAGAAACAAACTGAAGATGCCGAGCAACTACAAGTGCTTCAAGTCCCTTATGGATTGTGCAGCCAACTTGTCAAGAGGATCGTTAGATGAAGGTAGGCCCGCGAAGGACGCAGCTATACCAAAATTTATCTGCTTAGCTCGCCGTAGTGCGCCAGCTCTGTTTATCTTTGCCTACTTCATGTTTTATTTCTATCTATCTCACGCGCCGGTGGCGTCTGAAGTTGAACTGTTAGATTCTCCTCGAGTCGCGCGGATTGCGCCTACTCCATGTAATCATGTGCCGAAGGCACCTGATGAACTCCTACTCTGAATCTGCATCACACTTTTTGGTGTGACCAGCTGTACTCACGCGCCGGCGGGGCCTGAAGCTTTCCTTTCTATTTCTAGTGTGTCATCAGCCTTGCTTTTGCCTCCCTTTAGGCAGTTTGTTCCTTCAGTTTTTATGGATGATACATTAGCTATTCTATGCTGGAATGTGCGAGGACTAAATGATCGGGCTAGGCGTCTCGTTGTCAGATCAATGGTGCAACAATGCAAATGTTCAATACTGTGCCTGCAAGAATCAAAGCTTCGTCTCCTCTCCGACGATGAAAGGCAAGAGATCGGAGGGCCAATGCTCCAGGGAGCAGTTTCGCTTCCTGCAAATGGAACTAGAGGTGGTCTGATTTTGCTTTGGGATACATCTAAATATGCCGTAACAGATGTCACAGTCCGAGAATTTTCAATCTCTGCTACGATGAAGCCGCTAAACGGCCACCCATGGGCAATCACAACGGTGTACGGACCACACGATGATGCTAGAAGGACACTTTTCCTAACCGAGCTACATGACGTCGCTACATCAGTCATCGTTCCTTGACTGGTGCTTGGGGATTTCAATCCCATCACCTCGGCGGCGGATAAAAACAACTTGAACTTGGATAGATGGTGGATGCTTAGGTTTCGGCAAGCACTAAACGCCTCCAATCTTAAGGAGATTCGTCTGATCGGCAGAAAATACACTTGGTCAAATGAACAATCTCCTCCAACGCTTGTAAGATTAGACCGTGCGTTCTGCACAGTGGACTGGGAACTTATGTTCCAAAACACAAAGCTGCTACCACAGTCCTCATCTATGTCGGACCATTGCCCACTTCTTTTGGTCAATGATGGGATGCTAAGAAAGCAAAGCAGATTTCAATTCGAGCACTACTTGCAGTTCGTTCATAGATTCGATGAAGTGGTCCTGGCAGCATGGAATAGTATACCTGCCATGACAGGCCCAATCCGATCTTTCAACATGTAGCTTCGAGCAGTTGCTCGGGCCCTATCGGTAGGGAGCAGGGCAAAGGTTGGGAACCTGTAGCTGCAACTTCTTGCGGCACAAGAACTCATCCTCCGGTTGGAATGTGCCCAGGACGAGCGAGCCCTCACAGCTCACGAAAGTGCAACAAGGCTAAACCTTAAATCAAGGTGTCTGGGAGTAGCAGTTCTGCTAAGAATCAAACAGCGACAGCGTGTGAAGGTATCATGGTTAAAAGACAATCTATCCAGCTCTAAAATGCTTTTCATCCTAGCAAATTCATGTGCAAGGAAGAGCATGATCCATTCACTGATAGGCCCTCTTGGAACGATTCTGAGCGACCAACATAGCATCCTCCATGCAATCGGCGAGCATTTTACCGCTGTTGTCGGAACACCGACTGAAACCTCAAAATCTTTTTGCTAGGACTTCCTCCAAATTACTCCAGAAAATCTGCAGGATCTTGAGCACGGCTTCTCTCTTGAAGAAATCAAAAATGCGATCTGGGACATGCCAACGGACAAAGCGCCGGGACCCGACGGTTTCCCAGGAGTGTTTTATCGCGCATGTTGGGAGATTATTAAAGAGGATCTGCTCGCTGTTTTCCAAAGGCTTTTTAATCTCAACTCCAGATCATTGCATAAGATCAACGATGCTCTGATTGTGCTCATCCCCAAAAAGAAAGACCCGACACAGATTGGAGACTACAGACCAATCAGCCTGATACACAGTCTTATGAAGCTAGTAACAAAAGTGCTCGCAAGAAGGCTAGCCCCGCGGCTACCCTCCCTTATTTCAAAATGCCATAGTGCATTCATGAGCGGAAGACGCATCCAGGAAAATTTCCTCTATGTTGAGAACGTGGCAAAACATTACCATCAGACACGGCTACCATCGGTCCTGCTAAAACTTGATCTGGCCAAAGCTTTTGACACCATTTCCTGGCCGTATATCTTGAGCTGCATGCACGCAATGGGTTTTGGACAACGATGGTGCTCCTGGATCGCCATGATCCTTTCCTCCTCTTCCTCAATGATCATGGTAAATGGTGTGCCGGCTGAGAGGATATGGCACAAGTGCGGAGTTCGACAGGGAGATCCAATATCGCCGTTCCTCTTCATCATCGCTATGGAGCCCCTACACAGGATCTTAGACAAGGCAACAAAACATGGGCTCCTTTCGCCGCTACGGGGCCGGGCAGCCACAATGAGAATGTCGCTGTACGCTGACGATCTGGCGCTATTCGTAAACCCAATTCAAGAGGACATGACAATGGTTGGATTGATACTGCAAACATTCCAACAGGTAACCGACCTTCGCACAAATTTCGCAAAGAGCGTTGCGTTACCGATACGTTGTGACGGCCTTGACCTCCAACAAGTGTTGTCTCCACTGGGAATACCAATTGCAACTTTCCCATCAACCTACATTGGGATGGCGCTCTCTGTCAAGAAACTACAAAAAATACACTACATCAACATCATGTCCAAGTTTGACAACAGAATGGCAGGATGGAAAGGAAAGCTAATGTCCAAAGGGGATAGGCTAACCCTCGCAAAAGCGGTCCTACAATCCCTGCTTGTCTACATGCTTTCAGCCCATAAACCACCAAAGTGGCTTCTAAAATGGTTTGACCAGCGAATTAGAGCCTGGTTTTGGTGAGCTGAAGACAAATGCAATGGAGGGCAATGCAGGGTAAGATGGGATGTCGTCTGCCGCCCAAAATGGCTCGGAGGTCTTGGGCTACATGACATGGATAAGTTTGCATGTGCACTCAGACTGAGATGGATATGGCTACGATGGACCAGCACCAATTTCCACATCTCTGGAATAGGAGGACCATGTGATGATAAAGATTTTGCCATATTTGCCAGGGCTACTAACGTATGCTTAGGTAATGGTAAAACAGATCTATTTTGGAAAGATGCATGGCTAAATGGGATGTCACCAAGAGACATTGCACCAAGCCTGTTTGCGGGCTCATCAAGGAAAGGTAGAACCGTCCATGATGCGCTATTGAGAGATAATTGGATCGACGACCTACAGCGGAACTGGCATGATGATATGATGTATGAGCTTATTAACCTCTCCAATCTGTTGGATCAAACTAATCTGCACACGACGATCAACAACTCAATCACATGGAAGCTAACCTCAGACGGTAAATACTCTGCCCGAACCGCCTACCTATTGCAGTTCGAGGGGATGATCCAATACAACCTGCACACATCAATATGGCGGGCATGGGCACCTCCGAAATGCAAGATTTTCCTCTGGACGGCCATGCAAAGGAAGATCCTCACAGCAGACATCTTACTATTGAGAGGTTGGGACAGTAACTATTTTTGCCCTCTATGCATGCGATCCTTAGAGACAGCCGCGCATCTCCTCTCTGAATGCCCATGGTCGAGGAAGGTCTGGAATGCAATAGCTGTATCTGCACAAACACCATCACTGCAGCGTGCCTCCTGGATGGATGACAAACCCCTCAGCGATTGGTTCCACGATCTTACCACCCCTGACTTGGAAACACGACGTAAAAAAGGGGTTCGAGCTCTTGCCATGTTGATCTGTTGGGAACTCTGGCTAGAACGCAACCGTAGGATTTTCAAGAAAACTGAGCTTCAGGTGTCGGCGTTGATCACGCGTATTCGAGATGAAGCGGCAGCCTGGAAGCTTGCCGGATGTCCTATTACCTTTGACCCGGGCTGAAACTTTCCTTTTCTCTTCTTCTTTCATTGCATGGCAAAGACGACAACAGTAGGAATCTTTGTTACTTGGCTGTGTGCCGCTGTTTATCGTTACTCTGTTACTGGCCGTCGGCCTATTCCTCCTTAATAGAATCACAGCAGATCTCCCGCTGTCTTACTAAAAAAAATAAGAGAGTCTCCCACAAGCTTGGGGGAGGCTCGTCGAGCTACTGAATGCTTTGCCTGATCACCCTCTTGAGAAGAATGAAATACTTGATATCTTCTATAATGGACTTACTGATGCTTCTAAGGACCAGCTAGATAGTTGTGCTGGTTGTGTTTTTCGGGAACGAACGGTAGAACAAGCTGAGATCCTATTGAATAATATCTTGTGCAATGAGAATGCTTGGACTATTCCCGAACCACCTCTGAAGCCAACTCCTAAGAAAAGAGGTATTCTATTCCTTAGTCCTGAAGATATGCAAGAAGCTAAGAAATCTATGAAAGAGAAAGGCATTAAATCTGAAGATGTCAAAAATCTACCACCTATCGAAGAGATCCATGGTCTTGATAACCTGATACAGGTAGTAGAGGTAAACTCTCTTCATAGATTCAATGAGAGTGATATTCCTTTTGATAAACCTGCTAGCTTATGCTTGGATGAATTTGATAACTTTGTTGCCAAACAACAAAGTTTCAATGATTATGTTAGCAGACAATTCGAACAGAATGCTCGTATGCTTAGTCATTTATGTGCTTGTGTGGACAGAAATGTCAATGATCTTAAGCTCTTGAGTAAACATGCCTCTATGGTTACTACTCAACTAGAACAAGTACTTAAAGCTCAGAATGACTTGCTCAATGAGTTGAATGACAATTCTATCAGAGTCGTCACTAGAGGCGGTAGAATGACCCAGGAACCTTTGTATCCCGAGGGTTATCCTAAGAGAATTGAACAAGATTCTCAAGGAGTTAGCACTGATGCACCTAGTCATCCTAGAAAGAAGAAGAAAGATGATAGGAACTTGCACGCTAGCAATCCTGTTGCTGTTACACCTGAGAGTCCAAACGATGTCTCCGTTTCTGATGCCGAAACACAATCTGGCGATGAACATGAGCCTAATGATAATATCGATAGTGATGTTCATGTTTATGCTCAACCGAGCAATGATAGGGATGTGGAGATTGAACCTGTTGATCTTGATAACCCACAACCTAAGACTAGGAGATATGATAAGAATGACTTCGCTGCTAGGAAGCATGGTAAAGAAAGGGTACCATGGGTTTAGAAACCCATGCTCTTTCCTCCTAAACCATCCAAGAAAAAGGATGATGAGGATTTTGAGCGATTTGTTGAAATGATTAGACCTATCTTTGTGCAAATGCGTTTGACAGATATGCTCAAAATGTCTCCTTATGCTAAGTACATGAAGGATATTGTGACTAATAAGAGGAGGATACCTGAGGTTGAGATTTCCACCATGCTTGCTAACTATACCTACAAGGGTGGAACTCCTAAGAAACTAGGTGATACCGGAGTGCCCACTATACCTTGCTCCATTAAAGGCAACTACGTTAGAACTTCTTTATGCAACCTTGGAGCTGGTGTTATTGTTTTGCCTCTCTCTCTTTATTGTAGACTTGAACTGGATAAGTTGACACCCACTAAAATCTCTCTGCAAATGGCTGACAAATCAATTGCTTTCCCTATCGGCATTTGCGAGGATGTGCCTGTTGTGGTTGCGAACAATACAATCTTAACAGACTTTGTTCTTCTGGATATTCCCGAGGATGATGCCATGGCGGTCATCCTCGGAAGACCCTTTATAAACACTGCAGGGGCTGTTATTGATTGCAACAAAGGCAATGTCACTTTCCATGTCAACGGTAATGAGCATACGGTGCACTTTCCAAAGAAACAATATCGAGTACATTGCATCAATGCTATCGAAAAAACTTCATCGATTCTTATTAGGAGCTTTGAATGCCCTATACCTACTTTCAAGATGAAGTATGATTTGCTTCTTGGGCATATGCACATCCCCATTGAGGTAACCTAGTGACTATTCGAAAATTCTCCGTTTCCTTTTGCGATTCGAAAAAGTTTGTCAAGGAGACTTGATCAACCTCATTGACGGAATTCTTTCGATGACCATGAGATGGATGAATCGAGGAGTCACAAACCTCTGCTCCAAGTTTTCACCTTCGGTTGCTTAGAAGAAAAATGATAGATTAGCTTTAGTTTTTCCTGTTTTCTGCTTTTTGCATCCCATGGAAAAGTACCCCGAAAATAAAAGTTCTCCGAATATCTTGAAAATCAAGTATGATTTTTTCTCGAATTTTTGAAAAATTCTAAGACGGAGAGCTAGTCACGGGGCTGCACCAATGGGCCACAAGCCCTGGAGGCGCGGGCACCCCCTGACCGCACCTACTAGGCTTGTGGGGCCCACGTGTACCCCCTCCACTTATTCTAGCTCCCATCTGCTTCTCCTACCTCCAGTAAAAATCGTTTCGCAGCTCAAACCCGTGTTCTTGCTCTTCTTGCTGCGATTTTCGATCTCCTTGTGCAAAGCCCCATTTACCAAATTGTTTTGGGGAAATTGCTCCTTGGTAAGTGACTCCTCCATTGGTCCAATTTGTTTTTTCTCTCGTGCCTTATACATCGCGTATTTTTGCTGCCTTGGTGACCCTATTCTTGAGCTTTGCATGCTAATTTTAGCTGGTCCCAAGTAGTTTTGATGCATGATATGGCCTCTAGGCACTTGTCGGAGTAGCTGCTACGAGTTTCGTTGAGCCTTGTTCACTTTTCCTTTGAGTCACTGAATATTTCAGAAAAGGAAGATGTTTAGGAGAAACTATCATGGTGGTTCCTCAAGCAAGAGGGGTCCCCGTCTCGCGATTCGGGAACCCGATCCTTATCAACTGAGGAACTCACAGGTACAACCATGTGAATGGCCTTCTGATGAATTCATGATTGAGGCAGGTTTCAAAGACGAGTTTGATACACTTGTTCACAACGTCGGACTCGAAGAATTCATCTCCGGTAAATGTGAACAGTATGTTACTCTCACTGCCTCTTTTGTTCGTAGATTCAAATTTTCAGTTGGCCGTGATACATCTGTACTGTTTGATCTCTATGACAAATCGTATACCCTGGATTTAGAGGATTTCAATAGAATTTGCAAGATACCTGTTTGGGGCAGTCTCAATGATCCTCCTAAATCTTCGGTTAGAGATTTTTTCTCTAGTTTAACTGTTGGAGAAACTAGAGATATTACGCAGGATACCATGGGGAGCATTCATTTTCCCGCCTTGCACTACTTTGCCCTCTTCATAGGTAGATGCATTAACGACAAGGTTGAGCATTATCACCTCTGCGCACCCGACCTTAGTATTCTTAAGAGCACAGTAACGGGTGATAGAAGTTTCAATATGGGAGCTATAATAGGAAGGAGGCTAAATAATAATGCTAATGAAGGGGATTTCTTTGGTGGGATCTATGCCACCCGCATAGCAAATTTTCTTTGAGTATCCATCCGCGAAGGAGATCCCCTGCTCCATACTGCTTTCCTTGACCGCGCCGCTATGACACGCTATCAGTTCGTTGAGAGGGATAATGAATCCCTCCTATACCGGTTAATATTTAACCGACAACGTGTTTTCCATATTACCCTTCCTGCGCCTACCTTCTTTGACTTTCATGTAAAACGGAGATATTACATAACCAAATAAGAGGCAGAGGAGTATGAGAGGGAGGCAAAGGCTGCTCGCCTCCGTGAGGCAGCAATTCACGCGGTAGCTGCAGCACTCCCGTACAACCCCCATTATGATTTTGGGTATCGCCCGGACCATTCATGGGAGTAGACCAACTTAGGCCAAAAGCCTAAGCTTGGGGGAGTACATGTTTCTCACCAACTTTATATTCTTGCTTACGCTTTCACTTTGTTATTCGATGTTCACACTTTGCCACTGTATCGTTTGCTACTGCAACAAAAGACCTTGCAACGGCGCCAGAAACAAGCGTGCTGACGGGAGACTATTCTTGTCTTGATACTCCTCAGCAACGACACCAGGAATCCTTCTGCTACGGCTACGCCTTTAGGGACTTCCTAGGCAAATATGCAAAGGATTCCCTCGTGGCCTTGGAGCCTTGCATTGGTGTTCCCTCGAAGCGGAAAGGGTGATGTAGCACAACGGCGGTAAGTATTTCCCTCAGTTTTGAGAACCAAGGTATTGATCCAGTGAAGGAATATCACAAGTACCTGCACAAACACAAAGAGCTTGCTCCCAACGCTATGAAGGGGTTGTCAATCCCTTATAAATTGTTTGCCAAGTAAGAACTGAAAGAAACAAAGTAACAAAGCAAAGTAAAAGCAAGAGTGGAAACAATAGGTGTGAATAGACCCGGGGGCCGTAGTGTTCACTAGTGGCTTCTCTCATGAAAGCAAGTAGACGGTGGGTGAACGAATTACTGTCGAGCAATTGATAGAACCGCGCAAAGTCGTGACATTATCTATGGCAATGATTATATCTATAGGCATCACGTCCAAAACAAGTAGACCGATACTTTCTGCATCTACTACTATTACTCCACACGTCGACCGCTATCCAGCATGCATCTAGTGTATTAAGTTCATGAAAATAGAGTAATGCCTTAAGCAAGATGACATGATGTGGATGGACAATCTCATATCTACGATAAAAGCCCATCTTGTTACCCTTGATGGCAACAACATGATGCATGCCTTGCTGCCCCATCTGTCACTGGGAAAGGTCACCACACGGTATGAACCCAAAACCAAGCACTTCTCCCATTGCAAGAATCATAGATCTAGTTGGCCAAACAAAACCCAAGACTTGGAGAGACTTACAAGGATATCAAATCATGCATATAAGAAATCAGCAAAGACTCAAATATATATCATAGATAATCTGATCACAAATCCACAATTCATCGGATCTCGACAAACACACCGCCAAAGAGGATTACATCGGATAGATCTCCATGAAGATCATGGAGAACTTTGTATTGAAGATCCAAGAGAGAGAAGAAGCCATCTAGCTACTAACTACGGACCCGTAGGTCTGAGGTGAACTAGTCACGAGTCATTGGAGAGGCGATGATGTTGATGAAGAAGCACTCCAACTCCAAAGTCCCCTCCGGCAAGGCACCGGGAAGGGTCTCCAGATGAGATCTCGCGGAAACGGAAGCTTGCGGCGGCGGAAAAGTGTTTTCGTGGACGCCCTGATTTTTTCTGGTTTTTTAGGGAATTTATAGGCCAAAGACCTAGGGCAGGGGAGCGCCAGGGGGGGCACAAGCTTGGTTGCCGCGGTCTCCCCCCTGGCCACGGCAACAGGGCGTGTGGGCCCCCTGTGGGCCCACTTGCTTGGCCCTCAAGCCTCCTGATCTTCTTCCGTTCTGGAAAAATTCATTTCGGGGATTTTATTCCGTTTGGACTCCGTTCCAAAATCAGATCTGAAAAGAGTCAAAAACACAGAAAAAACAGGAACTCACACTTGGCACTGAGTTAATAAGTTAGTCCCAAAAAAGATATAAAAGGTAAACAAAACATCCAAAGTTGACAAGATAACAGCGTGAAACCATTAAAAATTATAGATACGTTTGAGACGTATCAAGCATCCCCAAGCTTAACTCCTGCTCGTCCTTGAGTAGGGAAGTGATAAAGAATGAATTTTTTATGCTTTCATGCTACCTAGCATAGATGTCCTTTGTAACTCCTCTTATGTGACGTGAATGTTCAGATCCATTAAATTCAAAACAAAAGTTTGCTATTGACGTGGAAACAATAATACTTCCAAGCAAACTAGCAAGGTAATCATGAACTTTCAAAATAACAAGGCCAAAAGAAAGTTATCACTACAAAATCATATAGTGTGGCTATGCTCTATCATCATTGCACAACGAATTTAAATCATGCACAACCCCAGTATTGGCCAAGTAATTGTTTTCACACCTTTACTTTCTCAAACTTTTTCAACTCTCACGCAATACATGAGCGTGAGCCATGGTTTTAGCACTATAAGTGGTGTGAAGTGTGGTGGAGGTTGCAAGACAAACAAGGAGAAGATGGTCACATTAACTAGGCATATCAATGAGCTGTGGAGATGCTCATCAATAGATATCAATGTGAATGAGTAGGGATTGCCATACAAATGATGCACTAGAGCTAAGACTATGTGAAAGCTCTTTAAGAAAACTAGTGGGTGTGCATCCAACTTGCTTGCTCACGAAGACCTAAGGCAAATTTGAGGAAGCCTATCATTGGAATATACAAGCCAAGTTATATAATGAAAAATTCCCACTAGCTATATGGTGGTGATAAAATGAGAGACTCTCAATCATGAAGATCATGGTGCTTAATATGCACAAGTGTGGATAGGTGGTAGCATTGTCCCTTCTCTCTTTTTCTCTCATTTTTTTGGATGGGCTCTTTGGCCTCTTTTTTTTTGGTGGGCATCTTTGGCCTCTTTTATTTCCTCACATGGGACAATGATCCATCAATGATGATCATCACACTTACAACTCAAAACTTAGAGCAATGATGACTCTATATGGAATGCCTTCGGTAGTGTACCGTGACAATGATCTAGCATGGCATGGACATTAATGGAAACAACATGCTAGCTATCTTACGATCATGCAATGGCAATGTAGACGTGGTGGCACATGTCATGGTGGTAGTTGCATGGCAATATATCTTGGAATGACTTTGAAAAAGCCATAGTAGGTAGGTATGGTGGCTGTTTTGAGGGAGGCTAATGGTGGGTTTTGTGCACCGGCGAAAGTTGCACGGCACTAAAGAAGATAGTGATGGTGGAAGGTGAAAGTGCATCTAAACCATGGATTCAACATTAGTCATGAAGAACTCATATACTAGTTGCAAAAGTTTTATTAGTAATCGAAACGCATACTCCTAGGGGAAGGGTTGGTAGGTTTAAACCATCGCGCGATCCCGATCGCCACACAAAGGATGACAATCAATAGACTAATCATGCTCACACTTCATCACATAGCGGTTCACCATACGTGCATGCTACGGGAATCACTAACTTCAACACAAGTATTTCTAGATCCACAACACCTTACTAATATAACTTCAATATTACCATAACCACAACTCAAAACTAGTTGAGATGAATCAAACTTCTCTAACTATTCAATGCACATGAAGGTGGAAGTTTTCATATCCCTTTGGATAACTACCCCTTTTGAGACTAATTTCATAGCATAGATAAACTACCAAGCCACGCACCGCCGTGCTCTAAAAGATATAAGTGAAGCACATAGAGCAAAATCAACTAGCTCAAAAGATATAAGTGAAGCATAGGTGAGCTGAATTGTCTACCAAAGGATATAAGTGAAGCTCGACAAAATCACGGTGAGTGCATGTCTCTCTATCTAGGTGTGCAGAAAGGATGAGTGTTCCACAACAAAAATAAAAGACTCCTACGATACAAGACGCTCCAAGCAAAACACATAACATGTGGTGAATAAAAATATAGCCCCAAGTAACGTTACCGATGGATTGAAGACGAAAGAGGGGATGCCTTCCCGGGGCATCCCAAAGATTAGGCTTTTATGGCATCCTTGAATCATCTTGGGGTGCCTTGGGCATCCCCAAGCTTGAGCTCTTGCCACTCTTTATCTTTTTGTCCATAAGAACTTCACCCAAAACTTGAAAACTTCACAACACGAAACTTAAACAGAAACTCGTGATAACATTAGTATAAGAAAGCAAACCACCACTTCCTTCGGTACTGTAGCAAACTTAAATTCTACTTATGTTCATGTTGGGTTACTGTATTTTCAATCTTCCATGGCTAATACCCCCCGATACTGTCCATAGTTTCATCAAAATAAGCAACCAACACAACAAAAACAGAATCTGTTAACAGCAGACGAGTCTGTAGCAATCTGTATACTTCTGGTACTTCAAAAATAATGAAACATTACGAAAGTCTGAAGAATTTGTGTAGCAATAAGCAGAAAAAAGAATCAACTCAAAAGCTCTTACAGAAAACAAATGAAAATTCTTTTCGTGAGCAGAAAGTTTCTGTCTTTTCCAGCATGACCAAACGATCATCCCCAAGACTAATCATAACGGTTTTTCTTGGCACAAACGCAAAAAGAAAGACAAAAAACACAATCATAACAGAATTATGAAAGTGTGGAAAACACAAAACAGAAAGAAAAATGATAGATTCGTTGGGTTGCCTCCCAACAAGCGCTATTGTTTAATGCCCTTAGCTAGGCATAAGGTGATGGAATCACGTATAGTCATCCTTGGTGCTCAAACCATAAGTAGCCCTCATCATAGATTCATAAGGCAATCTTATTTTCTTTCTAGGAAAGTTCTCCATGCCCTTATTTATAGGAAATTGAAATCTAATATTCCCTTCCTTCATATCGATGATAGCACAGTAGTCCTTAGGAAATGTCTACCAAAAATAATGGGACATGAAGGATTGCAATCTATGTCAAGTACAATGAAATCCATGGGTACATAGTTCTTATGTGAAACAATAAGAACATCATCGATCCATCCCATGGGTTTCTTGACAGTAGAATCTACAAGATGCAAATTAAGAGAACACTCTTCAATCTCATGAAAACCAAGAATATCACATAAAGCCTTTGGAATCGCAGAAACACTAGCACCCAAATCACACAAAGCATTACACTCATAGTTTTTGATCTTAACTTTGATAGTAGGTTCCCACTCATCATGAAGTTTTCTAGGTATAGACACTTCTAGTTCGAGCTTCTCTTCAAGAGATTTCATCATAGCATCTACGATATGCGCGGTAAAGGCTTTGCTTTGCCTATAAGCATGTGGAGAGTTTGCAATGGATTGCATCAAAGAAATGCATTCAAACAAGGAGCAACTATCATAATTGAATTCCTTGAAATCCAAAGTGGGAGTTTCATTACTACCCAAAATTTTGATTTCTTCTACTACACTCTCCACACCTTTATCATCAAGATAGGTGGACTCCGAATTATTGGGGCGTTTTTCAACCAAAGTGGATTCATATCCAGCCCCTTCATAAATAGGTTTGACACGCGAAAACAAAGATTCAAGAGGAGTCACACCAAGCACTTTAAGATCTTCGTGATTTGCATCACTAGAACGCACCCTTGTAAACCATTCATGCCTAGCGCGAATTTGGGCGGTTCTTTATTTGCTCTCATTCATGGAGACACGCATAGCTTTCAAAGTTTCATACAAGTTGACCTTGGGAGGAGCACATCTAACTTTCAAAGCATCAATATCACAAGACATCCTATCAACGCTCTTAGCCAAATCGTGAATTTTGAGTAGTTTTTCCTCTATGGACGCATTGAAAATCTTTTGAGAGTTGATGAACTCTTTGATATTACTCTCTAAATCAGAGGGTAATTTGTTGTGATTTCCATAAGTGTTGTTGTAGGAATTGCCATAATTGTTAGAGGAGTTACTAGGAAAAGGCCTAGGAACATAGTTTCCTCTAAAAGCATTATTGTTGCCAAAATTGTTCCTACCAACAAAATTAACGTCCAAACTAGCGTTGCTACTCTCAATCAAGGAAGATAGTGGCATGTCATTATGATCTAAAGGAGCGTTTCTACTAGCAACCAAATTCATCAACTCGTCCATCTTAGCACTAAGCGAGTTAATTTCTTCTATAGCGTGTACCTTTTTGCTAGCAGGTGACCTTTCAGTGTGCCGCTGAGAGTAGTTGGTCATGATATTGTATAGGAGTTTGGTAGCATCTCCTAACGTGATTTCCATGAACGTTCCACCTGAGGCGGAGTCCAAGATATTGCGAGAGGCAAAATTCAAGCCAGCGTAAAAGATTTGTATAATCATCCACAAACTCAAGCCATGAGCGGGACAATTTCTAATCATTAACTTCATCCTCTCCCAAGATTGTGCAACGTGTTCATGATCAAGTTGCTTGAAATTCATGATATCATTACGTAAGGAGATAATCTTAGACGAGGGAAAATACTTGGATATGTAAGCATCTTTGCACTTATCCCAAGAATCGATACTATTTTTAGGCAAAGAAGAAAACCAAGTTTTTGCGCGATCTCTCAACAAGAAAGGAAAAAGCTTCAACTTAATCACGTCATTATCCACATCTCTTTTCTTTTGCATATCGCAAAGCTCAATGAAGGTATTGAGATGGGATGCGGCATCTTCACTAGGAAGGCTAGAGAATTGCTCTTTTATAACAAGATTCAGCAAAGCTGCGTTGATTTCATAGGATTCCGCACTAGTGGCGGGAGCAATCGAAGTACTAATAAAATCATTATTATTGGTACTTGAGAAGTTGCAAAGTTTGGTGTTTTCATCCATGATGACTTCAACAAACAAACAAGCACACAAGCAAGCACGAAAACCGGCAAAGGAAAACGATAAAAAGGCAAAAGGCAAAAGAAAACGACAAAGGAGAAAGGCAAATGAAAACGGCAAATGTGAAGTGGGGGAGAGGAAAATGAGAGGCAACTGGCAAAAAAAGTAAATGCAAGAGATGAGTTTCTGAGACTTACTTGGATAGATCTCTCCTTCCCCGGCAACAACGCCAGAAATACTTCTGCTACTGCAACAAAAGACCTTCCAACGGCGCCAGAAACAAGCGTGCTGACGGGAGACTATTCTTGTCTTGATACTCCTCAGCAACGGCACCAGGAATCCTTCTGCTACGGCTACGCCTTTAGGGACTTCCTAGGAAAATATGCAAAGGATTCCCTCGTGGCCTTGGAGCCTTGCATTAGTGTTCCCTCGAAGCAGAAAGGGTGATGTAGCACAACGGCGGTAAGTATTTCCCTCAGTTTTGAGAACCAAGGTATTGATCCAGTGAAGGAATATCACAAGTACCTGCACAAACACAAAGAGCTTGCTCCCAACGCTATGAAGGGGTTGTCAATCCCTTATAGATTATTTTCCAAGTGAGAACTGAAAGAAACAAAGTAACAAAGCAAAGTAAAAGCGATATTGGAAAGGATAGGTGTGAATAGACCCCGGGGCCGTAGTGTTCACTAGTGGCTTCTCTCATGAAAGCAAGTAGACGGTGGGTGAACGAATTACTGTCGAGCAATTGATATAACCGCGCAAAGTCGGGACTTTATCTATGGCAATGATTATATCTATAGGCATCACGTCCAAAACAAGTAGACCGATACTTTCTTCATCTACTACTATTACTCCACACGTCGACCGCTATCCAGCAGGCATCTAGTGTATTAAGTTCATGAGAACAGAGTAACACCTTAAGCAAGATGACATTATGTGGATGGACAATCTCATATCTAAGATAAAAGCCCATCTTGTTACCCTTGATGGAAACAACATGATGCGTGCCTTGCTGCCCCTTCTGCCACTGGGAAAGGTCATCACACGGTATGAACCCAAAACCAAGCACTTCTCCCATTGCAAGAATCAGAGATATAGTTGGCCAAACAAAACCCAAGACTCGGAGATACTTACAAGGATATCAAATCATGCATATAATAAATCAGCAAAGACTCAAATATATAACATAGATACTGTGATCACAAATCTACAATTCATCGGACCTCGACAAACACACCGCCAAAGAGGATTACATCGGATAGATCTCCATGAAGATCATAGAGAACTTTGTATTGAAGATCCAAGAGAGAGAAGAAGCCATCTAGCTACTAACTACGGACCCGTAGGTCTGAAGTAAACTACTCACGAGTCATTGGAGAGGCGACGATGTTGATGAAGAAGCTCTCCAACTTCAAAGTCCCATCCGACAGGGCACCGAGAAGGGTCTCCAGATGAGATCTCGCGGAAACGGAAGCTTGCGGCGACGGAAAAGTGTTTTCGTGGATGCCCTGATTTTTCTTGATTTTTAGGGAATTTATATGCCAAAGACCTAGGGAAGGGGAGCGGCAGTGGGGCCACGAGCTTGGTTGCCGCGGCCTCCCCCTTGCCGCGGCAACAGGGCTTGTGGGCCCCAAGTGGGCTGATGTCAGCTATGCTAATATTTCAAGACGAAATTGTGTTCTCCCCGACTGTGCACCGTTGCTACAGTTCGTCGTTTTGAGACACCACGTGATGATCGGGTGTGATAGACTCAACGTTCACATACAACGGGTGCAAAACAGTTGCACACGCGGAACACTCGGGTTAAGCTTGACGAGCCTAGCATGTGCAGACATGGCCTCGGAACACATGAGACCGAAAGGTTGATCATGAATCATATAGATGATGATTAGCATAGGTATGCTTACCACTGAAACTATACTCAACTCACGTGATGATCGGACTTGAGATAGTGTAAGTGGGTCATGAACCACTCAAATGACGAGAGAGATGTACTTTTTGAGTGGGACTTTAGCAAGCAATTTGATTAAGTTAAACTCTAATTATCTTGAACATAGTCTAAGTGCACTTTGAATATATTTGTGGTAGATCATGGCTCACGCGACAGTCACCCTGAATTTTAATACGTTCCTAGAGAAAGCTAAGTTGAAAGATGATGGAAGCAACTTTCTAGACTGGGCTCGTAATCTCAAGCTAATCTTACAAGCTGGGAAGAAGGATTATGTCCTTAATGCTGCACTAGGAGATGAACCACCCACTACGGCTGACCAGGATGTGAAGAACGCTTGGTTAACACGTAAGGAGGACTACTCAGTAGTTCAATGTGCAGTCTTGTATGGCTTAGAACCGGGACTTCAACATCGCTTTGAGCGTCATGGAGCATTTGAGATGTTCGAGGAGTTGAAGTTTATCTTTCAGAAGAACGCCCGGATAGAGAGGTATGAGACCTCCGATAAATTCTATGCTTGCAAGATGGAGGAGAATTCGTCTGTCAGTGAACATGTGCTCAAAATGTCTGGGTACTCAAACCGTCTAGCTGAGCTGTGGATTGAACTCCCGCAAGAGGCTATCACTGACAGAATCCTTCAATCACTGCCGCCAAGCTATAAGGGCTTTGTGTTGAACTACAACATGCAAGGGATGAACAAGTCACCCGGCGAGTTGTTTGCGATGCTGAAAGTCGCAGAGTCTAAACTCCGTAAAGAGCATCAAGTGTTGATGGTGAATAAGACCACTAGTTTCAAGAGAAACGGCAAAGGCAAGAAGGGTAATTCAAAGAAGAGCGGCAAGCCTGTTGCCAATCCGACGAAGAAACCCAAAGCTAGACCTAAGCCTGAAACAGAGTGCTACTATTGCAAGGGTATGGGTCACTGGAAGCGCAACTGCCCCAAGTATCTGGCTGATAAGAAGGCGGCCAAAGAAAAATCAGGTATATTTGATATACATGTTATTGATGTGTACTTAACCGGCTCTCGTAGTAGTGCCTGGGTATTCGATACCGGTTCTGTTGCTCATATTTGCAACTCGAAACAGGAACTGCGGAATAGACGAAGGATGGCGAAGGATGAAGTGACGATGCACGTAGGAAATGGTTCCAAGGTTGATGCAATCGCCCTCGGCACAGTTTCACTTCAGTTACCATCAGGATTAGTTGTGAAATTGAATAATTGTTATTTAGTGCCTGCGTTGAGCATGAACATTATATCTGGATCTTGTTTATTGCGAGACAGTTACTCTTTTAAGTCAGAGAATAATGGTTGTTCTATTTCTACGAGTAACATCTTTTATGGTCATGCACCCAATGTGAGAGGATTGTTCATATTGAATCTTGATAGTGATACACATATACATAACATTGAGACCAAAAGAGTTAGAGTTAACAATGATAGCGCCATATTTTTGTGGCACTGCCGCTTAGGTCATATTGGTGTAAAGCGCATGAAGAAACTCCATGCCGATGGACTTTTGGAGTCACTTGACTTTGATTCACTTGACACGTGCGAACCATGCCTCATGGGCAAGATGACTAAAACTCCGTTCTCCGGAACAATGGAGCGTGCTAGTGACTTGTTGGAAATCATACATACCGATGTGTGCGGTCTGATGAGCGTAGAGGCACGCGGCGGATATCGTTATTTTCTCACCTTCACTGACGATTTGAGTAGATATGGTTATGTCTACTTAATGAAGCACAAGTATGAAACATTTGAAAAGTTCAAGCAATTTCAGAGTGAAGTTGAAAATCATCGTAACAAGAAGATCAAGTTCCTACGGTCTGATCGTGGGGGTGAATATCTGAGTTTAGAGTTTGGTGCTCACTTAAGACAATGTGGAATTGTTTCACACTTGACACCGCCTGGAACACCACAGCGTAATGGTGTGTCCGAATGTCGTAATCGTACTTTATTAGAGATGGTGCGATCTATGATGTCTCTTACCGATTTGCCGTTATTGTTTTGGGGTTATGCATTAGACACAGCTGCATTCACTTTAAATAGGGCACCATCAAAATCCGTTGAGACGACACCATACGAAATGTGGTATGGCAAAAGGCCAAAGTTGTCGTTTCTTAAAGTTTGGGGATGTGATGCTTATGTCAAAAAGCTTCAGCCTGAAAAGCTGGAACCCAAAGCGGAAAGGTGCATCTTCATAGGTTAACCAAAAGAGACAGTTGGGTACACCTTCTATCTCAAATCCGAGGGCAAAGTGTTTGTTGCTAAAAACAGAGCTTTTCTCGAGAAGGAGTTTCTTTCGAGAGAATTGAGTGGGAGGAAGACAGAACTTGATGAGGTTGTCGAACCTCTCATCCCTCTAGATGGTGGCGCACGGCAAGGGGAAACCTCTGTCGTTGCGACGCCAGTTGAGTAGGAAGTTAATGATGATGATCATGAAACTCCGGTTCAAGTTCCTGTCGAACCACGCAGGTCGACGAGACCAAGTGCTGCTCCAGAGTGGTACGGTAATCCCGTTTTGTCAATCATGTTGTTAGACAACAATGAACCTGCAAATTATGAAGAAGCAATGGTGGGCCCAGATTCCAACAAATGGCTAGAAGCCATGAAGTCCGAGATAGGATCCATGTATGAGAACAAAGTGTGGACTTTGGAAGTACTACCTGAGGGCCGCAAGGCTATTCAGAACACATGGATCTTTAAGAAGAAGACGAACGCTGACGACAATGTGACCGTTTATAAAGCTCGACTTGTGGCAAAGGGTTTTTCACAAGTTCAAGGAGTTGACTACGATGAGACATTCTCACCCGTAGCGATGCTTAAGTCCGTCAGAATCATGTTAGCAATAGCTGCATTTTTCGATTATGAAATCTGGCAGATGGATGTCAAAACGGCGTTCCTTAACGGTTTCCTTAAGGAAGAGTTGTATATGATGCAACCCGAAGGTTTTGTCGATCCTAAGAATGCTGACAAGGTGTGCAAGCTCCAGCGATCCATTTATGGACTGGTGCAAGCATCTCGTAGTTGGAACAAACGCTTTGATGAGGTGATCAAAGCATTTGGGTTTATACAAGTGGTTGGAGAATCTTGTATTTACAAGAAAGTGAGTGGGAGCTCTGTGGCGTTTCTAATATTATATGTGGATGACATATTGCTGATTGGAAACAACGTAGAATTTTTGGAGAGCATAAAGGATTACTTGAATAAAAGTTTCTCTATGAAGGACCTAGGAGAAGCTGCTTACATTCTAGGCATTAAGATCTACAGGGATAGATCAAAACGCCTGATAGGACTTTCACAAAGCACATACCTTGATAAAGTTTTGAAGAGGTTCAAAATGGAACAGTCCAAGAAAGGGTTCTTGCCAGTTTTACAAGGTACGAGATTGAGTAAGACTCAGTGCCCAGCAACTGATAAGGATAGAGAGCATATGAGCACTGTCCCCTATGCTTCAGCCATAGGTTCTATCATGTATGCAATGCTGTGCACTAGACCGGACGTTAGCCTGGCCATAAGTATGGCAGGCAGGTTCCAGAGTAATCCAGGGGTGGATCACTGGACGGTGGTCAAGAATATCCTGAAGTACCTGAAAAGGACTAAGGAGATGTTTCTCGTGTATGGAGGTGACGAAGAGCTCGCCGTAAAGGGTTACGTCGATGCAAGCTTTGACACAGATCCGGACGACTCTAAGTCGCAGACCGGATACGTATTTATTCTTAACGGGGGTGCGGTAAGCTGGTGCAGTTCCAAGCAAAGCGTCGTAGCAGATTCTACATGTGAAGCAGAGTACATGACTGCCTCGGAGGCGGTAAGGAGGGTGTCTGGATGAAGCAGTTCATGACGGATCTTGGAGTGGTGCCGAGCGCACTGAATCCGATAACCTTGTTCTGTGACAATACGGGTGCCATTGCCTTAGCAAAGGAACCACGGTTTCACAAGAAGACCAGACACATCAAACGACGCTAATACCTCATCCGCGACTACGTCGAAGGGGAGGACATAAATATATGCAAAGTGCACACGGATCTGAATGTAGCAGACCCGCTGACTAAACCTCTTCCACGGGTAAAGCATGATCAACACCAGAACTGTATGGGTGTTAGCTTTATTACAATGTAATTCGCATGATGATGTGAGGGCTAGATTATTGACTCTAGTGCATGTGGGAGACTGTTGGAATTATGCCCTAGAGGAAATAATAAATATAGTTATTATTATAATTCCTGTATCAAGATAATCGTTTATTATCCATGCTATAATTGTATTGAATGAAGACTTATATACATGTGTGGATACATAGACAAAACACTGTCCCTAGCAAGCCTCTAGTTGGCTAGCCAGTTGATCAAAGATAGTCAGGGTCTTCTGATTATGAACAAGGTGTTATTGCTTGATAACTGGATCACGTCATTAGGAGAATCTCGTGATGGACTAGACCCAAACTAATAGGCGTAGCATGTTGATCGTGTCATTTTGTTGCTACTTTTTCTGCGTGTCAAGTATTTGTTCCTATTACCATGAGATCATATAACTCACTGACACCGGAGGAATGCTTTGTGTGTATCAAACATCACAACGTAACTGGGTGACTTTAAAGATGCTGTACAAGTATCTCCGAAGGTGTTCGTTGAGTTAGTATGGATCGAGACTGGGATTTGTCACTCCGTGTGACGGAGAGGTATCTCGGGGCCCACTCGGTAATACAACATCACACACAAGCCTTGCAAGCAATGTGACTTAGTGTAAGTTGCGGGATCTTGTATTACGGAACGAGTAAAGAGACTTGCCGGTAAACGAGATTGAAATAGGTATACGAATACTGACGATCGAATCTCGGGCAAGTAACATGCCGAAGGACAAAGGGAATGACATACGGGATTATATGAATCCTTGGCACTGAGGTTCAAACGATAAGATCTTCGTTGAATATGTGGGATTCAATATGGGCATCCAGGTCCCGCTATTGGATATTGACCGAGGAGTCACTCGGGTCATGTCTGCATAATTCTCGAACCCGCAGGGTCTGCACACTTAAGGTTCGACGTTGTTATATGCGTATTTGAGTTATATGGTTGGTTACCGAATGTTGTTTGGGGTCCTGGATGAGATCACGGATGTCACGAGGGTTTCCGGAATGGTCCGGAAACGAAGATTGATATATAGGATGACCTCATTTGATTACCGGAATGTTTTCGGAGTTACCGGGAATGTACCGGGAATGACGAATGGGTTCCGGGTGTTCACCGGGGGGGGGGGGGGCAACCCACCCCGGGGAAGCCCATAGGCCTTGGGGGTGGCGCACCAGCCCTTAGTGGGCTGGTGGGACAGCCCAAGAAGGCCCTATGCGCCATAGGAAGAAAATCAAAGAGGAAAGGAAAAAAAGGAGGAGGTGGGAAAAAGGGGAAGGACCCCACCTTCCAAACCTAGTTGGATTCGGTTTGGAAGGGGAGGACTCCCCCCCTTGGCTGGGCCGACCCCCTTGGGGCTCCTTGAGCCCCAAGGCAAGGCCCCCCCTCTCCCACCTATATATATGGAGGTTTTAGGGCTGATTTGAGACAACTTTGCCACGGCAGCCCGACCACATATCTCCACGGTTTTTCCTCTAGATCGCGTTTCTGCGGAGCTCGGGCGGAGCCCTGCCGAGATTAGATCACCACCAACCTCCGGAGCGCCGTCACGCTGCCGGAGAACTCATCTACCTCTCCGTCTCTCTTGCTGGATCAAGAAGGCCGAGATCATCGTCGAGCTGTACGTGTGCTGAACGCGGAGGTGCCGTCCGTTCGGCACTAGATCGTGGGACGGATCGCGGGACGGTTCACGGGGCGGATCGAGGGACGTGAGGACGTTCCACTACATCAACCGCGTTTCTTAACGCTTCTGCTGTGTGATCTACAAGGGTACGTAGATCAAATATCCACTCTCGTAGATGGACATCACCATGATAGGTCTTCGTGCGCGTAGGAAATTTTTTGTTTCCCATGCGACGTTCCCCAACAACCTACTATGTGTTATGACCCGGCAACCCCGGAGTGACAATAGCCGGAACCACTCCCGGAGATGACCATTGTATGAGGAGTTCGTGTATTCACTAAGTGTTAATGCGTTGGTCCTGTTCTCTATTAAAAGGAGAACCTTAATATCCCGTAGTTTCCATTAGGACCCCGCTGCCACGGGAGGGATGGACAATAGATGTCATGCAAGTTCTTTTCCCTAAGCACGTATGACTACATACGGAATACATGCCTACATTACATTGACGAACTGGAGTTAGTTACTTATCTCTCCGTGTTATAACTGTTGCATGATGAATACCATCCGGCATAATCATCCATCACCGATCCCATGCCTACGAGTCTTTTACTACTGGTCCTTGCTACGTTACTTTGCCGCTACTGCTGTTACTGCTCTGCTGTTACTCCGTTGCTACTGTTGCTATCACACTACTCTGCTACTAGTACTTTGCTACAGATACTAAATCTTTCAGGTGTGGTTGAATTGACAACTCAACTGCTAATACTTGAGAATATTCTTTGGCTTCCCCTTGTGTCGAATCAATAAATTTGGGTTGAATACTCTACCCTCGAAAACTGTTGCGATCCCCTATACTTGTGGGTTATCATGCGGTGAGTCGACGCTGCCCGACGCGGCGGCGGCGGTAGGTGCAGCGGTGCGAGGAGGCGGCTATAGTGGCGCTGGTGTACGGGATGCGAGGACTCGGTTCAGCGGGCGGGACCGAGGCGGAAACACAACGCGTGGTGGAAACGGTAGCGGGAGGAGAGTTGGAGTTGGAGGGTATGATGCGACGAGCCGACAGGCCCGGGTCCAGGTGAGGCGCAACCAAGGTAGAGCTGAAGCGGCTTGGATATTCAAAGGCGAGGCGACTTGAAGCGATGCGGCGGCTGGCTCGGGGCCACGATAACGGAGCGAGGCCGACTCGGAGCGATACGGCGGTGGAGCGAGGCCGACTGAGAGCGACGCGGTGGTTGGCTCGGACGAGCGGCAGCGGCTTCGAATCTGTCTTCGGTCTATTTTTGGGTCGTAGCCTTCTCCAATTTTCTTTCCGTAATCCTGAATTAGCTCCTGGTATTAGTAATACTTGAATCCATCAGGTTTGATGCTCGATGCGATGGACACAATATGACTTGATGCGTGGCCCTCGCCATTGTTGTTTCTATTTTTTGCGCCAAGGAGTAGCATCAATAGTATCGGCTGATATCCTTGGATATGACCACCTCAGACGGATCAACTGTCGGCTTTGAATTCGTAGATAGTGCAGCAGCGGAACTCAAATCACGATCGGATTCGACGAAACACCAAGACACGTGCGGCGGCGCACGTAACGCTACTATCTCTTATCCCAAATATCGAGCTGATAGTCGCAACTTTGATCACCAAAACAATTAATTTTCTGGTTTTTCTTCATCCAATCAATCTTGAGCTTCTCGATTCCTGAAGAATTCCCTCCAAGAACATAACTCCCCCGTGGGATCTGCCCCACGGTGGGCGCGAGATGTCGTGGTTTTGTCACGGCATATGTCCTCGTGCATGGACTTAGGTGTGAGGCCATTGCAACCATGTGGCGGCTTGAGAGGGGTTGGTCGGAATCGAGAGACGCGAGTTTATCCAGGTTCGGCCCCTCCGATGGAGGTAAAAGCATACGTCCTGCTTGTGTTTCATTGCCGAAGATGATGATCTCGATTACAAGGGTGCAGACTCGCCACTTCTAATCTCGTGGGTGTCTAATCTGTCTATCTCATGATTTGTCTTGTCTAGACCTAAGTTGTGAATCTTGTCCCTCTTGGGGCGCCTTACCCCTCCTTATATAGGTGGAAGGGGTAGGTTTACATGTAGAGTCCTACTAGGAGTAGGAATGGGACTAGTCTCTCTTGAATCCTAATCCGGGTCTTGTTTCCTTCTTGTGGGAGTCTTTCCTCTTCTTGGGCCTACTCTTGTGAGCCGACCCTCTTGGCCTCTCTATGAGCTGCCTTATGGAAGGGTGCATGCCGGGCCTTGGGCCTTTGTCGTTTGTGTGAGTCGCCTGCCGAGTCATGTATGAGCCGCCCGCCAGGTAACTAATGAGTCGCCAAGTCCAAGCCGGGTCATGTTTCAAGCCGAGTTACACCGCGGGGTATATCCCCGACAGTAACCGAATGTTGTTCGGAGTCCCGAATGAGATCCCGGACGTCACGAGTGTCTCTAGAATGGTCCGAAATGAAGATTGATATATAGGATTGTTGCATTTGGCTTCCGAAAAGATTTCGTGCATTACCAGTAAAGTACCGGGAGTGACGCATGGGTTCCGGGTTTAGCGGGAGGGGCCACCCACCCGGGAGAGAACCAAATAGGCCCATGGGTGCCGCACCAGCCCTTAGTGGGCTGGTGAGGCCATCCCAATAAGGCTATTTTGGCCAAGGCAATAATAAAGAAGGAAAAGAGAAAAAAGGAGGTGGACAAGATAGGAAGGAGTCCTCCACCAAACCGAATTGGACGAGGACTCCTCCCTTCTTGCCTCGGCCGAAGGCTCCTCCTTGGAGTAGGAGGCAAGCCACCAACCCCTTGGTTCCTCCTATATATAGTGGAGGGTTTTAGAGTTTTTGGACCTGAAGCCTTTGTGCAGCCCTCTCTCCCTCCACTACTTTGTGACACCTCGTAGATAGATCGGTACGGCACGACGAAGCCCTGTCGGAGTAGCTTCACCATCATCACCGACACATCGTCGTGCTGCCGAAGAATTCAGCTACCTCTTCGTCTCTCTTGCTGGATCAAGAAGGCGGAGAGCATCATCGAGCTGTATGTGTGCTGAATGCGGAGGTGCCGTCCGTTCGGCGCTAGATCGGGACGGATCGTGGGATGGCAGCGTTTTGGATCGTGAAGACGTTCCACTACATCAACCGCGTTTCTTAATGCTTCCCACTTAGCGATCTTCAAGGGTATGTGGATCCAATATCCCTCTCGTAGATGGTCATTAGCATGATAGGTCTTCGTGTGCGTAGGAAATTTTTTGTTTCCCATGAACGCTCCCCATCAGCTTGTGCCCTCTTTGTCCCCTGTCCCGAGCTCCACCTCCTCCAGCCTCATCTCCCTCAATATTTTTGATTTGGATCTCGAGAGCAGACATGGGAGGGAGGCGAGATGCCGACGAGGCCACTAGGACCACATGGCGGGCGTGAGCTCCTCCACCTCCCCACCCTTGTCCACGACGATGAGGACCGCTTCACGTTTTACCTCCAGTTCCGACTCATGGTCATGCTGGACATGCCCCATGACACCGTCTGCATCGATCTGAAGGTCAGGGAGGACAGGGACGAGGTGCGGGCACAGATGCAGGTCCTCTCTCTCTCAGTTGGATCAAAAACTTCTCAATCTTACACGCAGAATCAACATGATGGTTTCTTATAATTGTTTATTAGAACCTAAGAAGCTTTCTTTATTTTGTGGTAATCAGGTGTTGAATGATTTTCAATATCGATCTACAATCTAAGGTGGAACATATGGGTTCCTCGCCATGTTGGGGGCACGACGGCTCTACTGAAGCAATGAAGAGCCACGAGATACCATAGCCGGTGGCTCTCATCACGCACACCGATTGGTCCTGCTCCGACGAGCCGCCGCCACCATGCTTGTTTCGATCTCACTATTTAGTTTATAGGTGACCCGTGCCTCCTTTTATCTCCCTTGCATTATTGATGTCTGATACGTCCATTTTGCATCATGCTTTCATGTTGATATTTATCGCTTGTTGGGCTGTTATTTCACTTCACGGTACAATTCTTATGCCTTTTCTCTCTTATTTTGCAAGGTTTACATGAAGAGGGAGAATGCCGACAGCTGGAATTCTGGCCTGAAAAAGGAGCAAAGTTGAGATACCTATTGTGCGCAACTCCAAACACCGTAAAAATCAACGAGGATTTTTTTCCGGATTTATAAAAAATACCGGGCCGAAGAAGCGCCAGAGGGGTGCCAGCAGGTGGCCACAAGCCTGCTTGGCGCGGCCACCCCCTGGCCGCGCCAAGGGGGTTTGTGGGCAGCCTGCTGGCCCACTTGCCCCCCACTTTTGCTATATGAAGGGTTTCGTCCATAAAAAAATCAAGGAGGAACTTTTTCGTGGTTTCGCCGCCGCCACGAGGCAGAACTTGAGCTGAACCAATCTAGAGCCCCAGCAGGACGATCCTGCCAGCGAAACTTCCCTCCCGGAGGGGGAAATCGTCGCCATCGTCATCACCAACACTCCTCTCATTGGAGAGGACTCGTCACCATCAACATCTTCATCAGCACCATCTCATCTCCAAACCTTAGTTCTTGACTTGTAACCAATCTCCGTCTCGCGACTCTGATTGGTACTTGTAAGGTTGCTAGTATTGTTCATTACTCTTTGTAGTTGATGCTAGTTGTATTACTTGGTGGAAGAGTTTATGGTCAGATCCTTGATGCTACTCATTACCTCTCTGGTCATGAACATGATTATGCTTTGTGAGTAGTTACTTTTGTTCCTCAGGACATGGGATAAGTCATGCTAATAGTAGTCATGTGAATTTGGTATTCGTTCGGTAATTTGATATGTTGTATGTTGTTTTTCCTCTAGTGGTGTTATGTGAAAGTCGACTACATAACACTTCACCGTTATTTGGGCCTAGAGGAAGGCATTGGGAAGTAGTAAGTAGATGATGAGTTGCTAGAGTGACAGAAGCTTAAATCCTAGTTTACGCGTTACTTCTTAAGTGGCTGATTTGGATCCACTAGTTTAATGCTATGGTTAGACTTTGTCTTAATTCTTCTTTCATAGTTGCGGATGCTTGCGAGAGGGGTTAATTATAACTTATAAGTGGGATGCTTGTCCAAGTGAGGGCAGTACCCAAGCACCGGTCCACCCACATACCAAACTATCAAAGTAACAAACGCGAATCATATGAACATGATGAAAACTAGCATGACAGAAATTCCCGTGTGTCCTCGTGAGCGTTTTTCCTCCTATAAGACTTTGTCCAGGCTTGTCCCTTGCTACAAAAGGGATTGGTCCACTTTGCTGCACCGTTGCTACTTTTGTTACTTGTTGCTCGCTACGAATCATTTCACCACACAATCACTTGTTATCAATAATTTTAGTGCTTGCAGATTTTCCTTACTGAAAACCACTTGTCAGATCCTTCTGCTCGTCGTTGGGTTCGACATTCTTACTTATCGAAAGGACTACGATTGGTCCCCTATACTTGTGGGTCATCAAGACTATTTTTTGGCGCCGTTGCCGGGGAGTGAAGCACCTTTGGTAGGTGGAACTTGGTAAGGAAACATTTATATAGTGTGCTAAAATTTATTGTCACTTGTCACTATGGATACTAATCCTTTGAGGGGCTTGTTCGGGGTATCTTCACCTCGAACAGAAGCACAAAGAGTTGCTCCTCAACCTGCTGCACCTACTGAAAATATTTTCTTTGAATTTCCTTTGGGTATGCTTGAGAAACTGCTGGCTAATCCTTTTACAGGAGACGGAACATCACATCCAGACTTGCATCTAATCTGTGTAGATGAAGTTTGTGATTTATTTAAGCTTGCAGGTTTTCCCGAGGATGAGGTCAAGAAGAAGGTCTTTCCTTTATCTTTGAAGGATAAGGCGTTGACATGGTATAGGCTATGTGATGATACTGGATCATGGTACTACAATCAGTTGAAATTGGAATTTCATCAAAAGTTTTATCCTATGCATTTAGTACATCGTGATTGGAATTATATTTATAACTTTTGGCCTCGTGACAGAGAAAGCATCGCTCAAGCTTGGGGGAGGCTTAAAGCAATGTTATATTCATGCCCCAATCATGAGCTCTCTAGAGAAATTATCATTCGGAACTTCTATGCTTGGCTTTCTCATGATGATCGCACCATGCTTGACACTTCTTGTATCGGTTCTTTTATGAAGAGAGATATTGACTTCAAATGGAATTTATTGGAGAGAATTAAACGCAACTCTGAAGATTGGGAGCTTGAAGAAGGTAAGGACTCATGTATGAATTTCACGTTTGATTGCGTTAAATCCTTTATTGAGACAAATACTTTTTGTGACTTTAGCGCTAAGTATGGACTTGACTCTGAAATAGTAGCTTCATTGTGTGAATCCTTGCTGCCCATATGGATCTCCCAAAAGATAAGTGGTTTAAATATCATCCTCCTTTAGAACTCAATGTAGTTAAACCCAATCCAGTTGAAGAGAGAGTCATTGCCTATAATGATCATGTTGTTCCCAGTGCTTACATTGAGAAACCACCTTTCCCTGTTAGGATAAAGGATCATTCTAAAGCTTCAACTGTGATACGTAGAGGCTACATTAGAACATCTACACCGCCTGCGCAAATTAGAGTTGAACCTAGCATTGCTATTATCAAAGATCTTCTGTCCGACGATGTTGAGGGACATAATATTCACTTATGTGAAGATGCTGCTAGAATTGCTAAACCTCACGCTAGAGACAAACATAGGCCTGTTGTTGGCATGCCTGTGGTTTTTGTTAAGATAGAAGATCATTGCTACCATGGTTTATGTGACGTGGGTGCTAGTGTTAGTGCAATACCTCAATCCTTATACGATGAAATCAAAGACGAGATTGCACCTGTTGAGATAGAGCCTATTGATGTCACTATTCAGCTTGCCAATAGAGATACTATCTGCCTTGTGGGAATTGTTAGGGATGTTGAAGTCTTGTGTGGTAAAACGAAGTATCCTGCTAATTTCCTCGTTCTTGCTACCGCACAAGATAGCTTCTGTCCCATCATATTTGGCAGACCCTTCCTCAATACCGTCAATGCTCATATTGATTCTAAGAAGCAAACTGTCACTGTTGGCTTTGAAGGAGTGTCACATGAGTTCAATTTCTCCAAGTTTGGTAGAGAACCTCATGAAAAGGAGTTGCCTAGTAAGGATGAAACTATTTCCTTAGCTTCTATCGTCGTGCCTCCTACTAATCCCTTAGAGCAATACTTGCTTGAGCATGAAAATGATATGCATATGGATGAAAGGGATGAGATAGATAGAGTTGTCTTAGAACAATATCTTATCCTTAATAATAATCTGCCTGTTGAACTGCTTGGGGATCCACCCCCACCAAAGGGTGATCCTGTGTTCGAGCTTAAAGAGTTGCCTGATACTCTTAAGTATGCTTATCTGGATGAAAAAGAGATATATCATGTTATTATTAGTGCTAGCCTCTCAGAGCATGAAGAAAATAAGTTACTAAAAAATCTGAGGAAGCACCGTCCTGCTATTGGATATACTCTTGATGATCTTAAGGGCATTAGTCCCACTCTATGCCAGCACAAGATTAAAACTGATCCTGATTTCAAACCAGTTTGCTGATCATCAAAGGAGATTGAATCCTAAGATGGAAGAAGTAGTAAGAAAACAAATACTAAAGCTCCTGGAAGCGGGTATTATCTATCCTGTTGCTCATTGCGATTGGGTGAATCCGGTGCATTGCGTCCCTAAGAAGGGAGGCATTAACATTGTCCCTAATGATAAGGATGAATTGATCCCACAGACGATTATTACTGGCTATAGGATGGTGATCGATTTCAGGAAACTGAATAAAGCCACTAGGAAAGATCATTACCCTGTGCCTTTTATCGACCAAATGCTAGAAAGGCTATCTAAACACACACACTTCTGCTTTTAGACGGTTATTCTGGTTTCTCCCAAATGCCAGTTGCACAATCTGATCAGGAGAAAACCACTTTCACCTGTCCTTTCGGTACCTTTTCTTATAGATGTATGCCTTTTGGCTTATGTATTGCACCTGCCACCTTTCAAAGATGTATGATGGCTATATTCTCCGACTTTTGTGGAAAGATTGTTGAGGTTTTCATGGATGACTTTTCCGTTTATGGGTCTTCCTTTGATGATTGCCTCAGCAACCTTGATCGAGTCTTACAGAGATTAAAAGACAACAATCTTGTCTTGAATTGGGAGAAGTGCCACTTTATGGTTAATGAAGGCATCGTCTTAGGACATAAATTTTTTGAAAGAGGTATTGAGGTTGATAAGGCTAAGGTTTATGCAATCGAGAAAATGCCATATCCCGCAGATATCAAAGGTATAAGAAGTTTCCTTGGTCATGCTGGTTTCCATAGAAGGTTTATTAAAGACTTCTCTAAGATTTCTAGGCCTCTTACCAATCTCTTGCAAAAGTATATTCCTTTTGTCTTTGACGATGATTGTGAGGAAGCCTTCGAAATACTTAAGAGGGCTTTGATAACTGCACCTATTGTTCAACCACCTGATTGGAACTTACCTTTTGAAATCATGTGTGATGCTAGTGATTATGCTGTTGGTGCTCTTCTAGGGGAAACAGTCGATAATAAGTTGAATGTTATTCACTATGCTAGTAAAACTCTAGACAGTGCCTAGAGAAACTATGTTACTACGGAGAAGGAATTTTTAGCAGTCGTGTTTGCATGTGAAAAGTTCAGGTCTTACATAGTTGATTCCAAAGTCACTATTCACACTGATCATGCTGCTATTAAGTACCTCATGGAGAAAAAGGACGCTAAACCTAGACTTATCAGATGGGTTCTCTTGCTACAAGAATTTGATTTGCACGTTGTTGACAGAAAGGGTGCTCATAACCCAGTAGCAGATAACTTGTCTAGGTTGGAGAACATTCTCGATGACCAACAACCTATTGATGATAGCTTAATGTCATCAATGCTTCACGTAGTGCACCGTGGTATGCTGATTATGCAAACTATATCGTTGCCAAATACATACCACCTAGTTTCACGTACCAGCAAAAGAAGAAATTCTTCTTTGACTTGAGACATTACTTTTGGGATGATCCTCACCTTTATAAGGAAGGAGTAGATGGTGTTATTAGACGTTGTGTACCTGAACATGAATAGGGACAGATCCTACAGAAGTGTCACTCCGAGGCCTACGGAGGACACCATGCGGGAGATAGAACTGCACACAAGGTATTGCTATCAGGTTTCTATTGGCCCACTCTCTTCAAGGATAGCCGTAAGTTTGTCTTGTCTTGCGACGAACGTCGAAGAATAGGTAATATTACTAAACGTCAGGAAATGCCTATGAACTATTCACTTGTCATTGAACCATTTGATGTTTGGGGCTTTGATTATATGGGACCCTTTCCAAAATCCAACGAGTATACTCATATCCTAGTTGCTGTTGATTACGTCACTAAGTGGGTAGAAGCTATCCCCACTAGCAGTGCTGATCACAACACCTCTATCATGATGCTTAAAGAAGTTATTTTCCCTAGATTTGGAGTCCCTAGATATCTAATGACCGACGGTGGTTCACATTTCATTCATGGCACTTTCCGTAAAACGCTTGCTAAGTACGATGTCAACCATAGAATTGCGTCTCCCTACCACCCTCAGTCAAGTGGTCAAGTAGAGCTAAGCAACACAGAGATTAAACTAATTCTGCAAAAGACTGTCAGCAGGTCTAGAAAGAATTGGTCTAAGAAGCTCGATGATGCACTGTGGGCTTATAGAACTGCCTATAAGAATCCCATGGGCATGTATCTGTACAAAATGGTGTACGGTAAAGCATGTCATTTACCTCTTGAGCTAGAACATAAAGCTTATTGGGCAATCAAAGAGCTCAACTTTGATTTCAAAGTTGCTGGTGAGAAGAGGTTGTTTGATATTAGCTCGCTTGATGAATGGAGAACTCAGGCATATGAGAATGCCAAGTTGTTCAAAGAGAAGGTTAAGAGGTGGCATGATAAGAGGATACAAAAGCGTGAGTTCAATGTAGGTGATTATGTCTTGCTATATAACTCTCGTTTAAGATTCTTTGGAGGCAAGCTTCTCTCTAAATGGGTAGGTCCCTATGTTGTTGAGGAAGTATATATTTCCGATGCTATCAAGATCAACAACACGGAAGGTAATTGTCCGAGAGTTGTAAATGGGCAGAGAATCAGGCATTATATCTCAGGTACTCCCATAAATGTTGAGAGCAATATTATCAATACCATAACTCCAGAAGAATACCTAAGGGATATTTATCAGCCTGTTTCAGACTCCAAAAACGAAGAGGTATGTGATTTGGTAAGAAAATAGAGTCCAAAAGTTTTTCCAGTAGGAAATTTTCTCCGTTTTGGAATATTTGAAAAAATACAAAAATTGGAAGTAGTCCAGAAAGTGCGGGAGGAGGCGACAAGCCTGCACCGTGCGGGCCCACCCCTGCCGTGCCGTGAGGGCTTGTGGCCACCTCGTGCGTCCCCCGGACTCTATTTTCGTGCAGGGTACTCCTTCTGGTCTGGAAAAAAATCATTATATATACTCCCGTTTGGTTTGACCCCTGTATCACGCAGTTTCTTATGTTTTTCATTTCGAGCCTGTTTTCTGCCGCAGATTTAGAGCAAGATGTCGTCTCCGGAATCTGTGGGGGAGAACAATCTCCCTCAAGTCTATGGAGAAGTACATGTTGATCTGAAAAGGATGGAGGTCATGGAGGCTAAGGAAGGGCTACCTAAAGAAACCAAGGGCAAAGCTAAGGAGAAGAATCAGGCATGGAATGAAGTGCAATCTGTGATCAACAAGGAAGAAGTTGAAGAAGTGGATTTCCTCCAACCCTACCTCCACCTACTGTCTCCATCTTTGATTGAACTCTTGAGGTTTTGTGAAACAACTCGTGCTCGCAATACTTGTCTCACTCGTGAAGTTGTTTTGCTGGAAAAACATATTGCAGATCTCCAAGGTATAAATCAAAGATTAATGGCCCTCTTGGAGTCAAATATTGCAACAACTCCACCACCACCACCAAAGGAAGACAACTGAGCATTGGTATGGGCAATCCCCTTGGCTTGTGCCAAGCTTGGGGGAGTTGCCCTGGTATCGTATCACCATCACATCTTTTGCCTTTACCTTTGTTTTAGTTTTCCTTTTCAGTTTTCTCTTTCTCTAGTAGACTAAATGTCTTAGTGTTTTAGTCTTGAGTTTTGCTTTGTGTCACCCCCGATGTATTCGAGCTCGTGAGCCATATAATAAAGAGTGTCTTAGTTGAAGGGCTTTGCCTATTGCCATGATCAAAAGAGTGAGAATAGAACAAAAAGCATGAAAGATCATCTAATGAGCTTATGGGAAGTGATGGCTTCACATATAAAAAGAATGAGGATTGAAACTTGTTGAGGGTAGGCAAACGTAGACCTTGGTCATTGTAGCAATTAATAGGAAGTGATAAAGGAGAGGTTCACATATAAATATATCATCTCTGACACCATCTATGATTGTGAACACTCACTAAACTATTGCATGCCTAGAAGTAGATGCTCGACAAGGAAGACAACATAATGAATTGTGTTTGCTTGGCTCCGAACAATTATATATGATTAGAGATCCCTTAGCATGTGACGATTGCTTCCACCTCACATTAGCCAAACCTCCCGCACTAAGTAGAGATACTACTTGTGCATCCATAAACCATCAACCCAGTTTTGCCATGTGAGTCCACCATACCTACCTATGGATTGAATAAGATCCCTCAAGTAAGTTGTCATCGGTGCAAGCAATAAAAATTGGTCTCTAATATGTATGATATACTTGTTTGTGGAAAATAAGCTTTGTATGAACCTGTGATGAGGAAGACATAAAAGTGACAGACTGCATAATAAAGTTCTTTATCACAGGAGGCAATATAAAGTGACATTCATCTGCACTAAGAGGACACGCATCCAAACCTCGAAAGTGCATGGCAACCTCTGCTTCCCTCTGCGAAGGGCCTTTCTTGTACCTTTACCTTTTGTCCTTGAAAGAGTCATGGTGGTCTTCACCAATTCCTTATCTCGCCTTTATCTTGGCTAACGTCATATGCTTGGGAAAGATCTATATTCATATGTCAACTTGGAGGTAAGTATTCATGAATTATTATTGTTGGCATTACCCTTGAGGTAAGCAGTTGGGAGGCAAAACTATAGGCCCCTATCTTTCTCTGTGTCCAGCTGAAACTTTGATCTCATGAGTACCACGTGAGTTGTAGCAATTGTAGAGAACGAAAGAATGATTGAGTATGTGGGTTTGCTTTACAAGATCTTATTTGACTCTTTGTGATGTTGTGATAAATTGCAATTGCTTCAGTGACTAAAGGCTATCGGTTGTTACTTCTCTGTAAGGTTCTTGATCCATGCTTTACTTTGTGAAGGAATTATCACTTTAGCATGAGAGATTATATGTTGGTATTGATGTTCTAATCAAGATCATGATGCATGCATGTTCGTATCTTGTTTTGTTGACACCTCTCTCCCTAAACATGTGGACATATTTATTGAGTTAGGCTTTCGCTTGAGGACAAGCGAGGTCTAAGCTTGGGGGAGTTGATATGTCCATTTTGCATCTTGTTTTCATGTTGATATTTATCGCTTCTTGGGCTGTTATTTCACTTCACGGTACAATTCTTATGCCTTTTCTCTCTTACTTTGCAAGGTTTAGATGAAGAGGGAGAATGCCGGCAGCTGGAATTCTGGCCTGAAAAAGGAGTAAAGTTGAGATACGTATTCTGCGCAACTCCAAACGCCATAAAAATCAACGAGGATTTTTTTTCCGGATTTATAAAAAATACTGGGCCGAAGAAGCGCGAGAGGGGCGCCAGCAGGTGGCCACAAGCCTGCTTGGTGCGGCCACCCCTGGCCACGCCAAGGGGCTTGTGGGCAGCCTGTTGGCCCACTTGCCCCTCTCTTTTTCTATATGAAGGGTTTCATCCAGAAAAAAAATCAGGGAGGGGCTTTTTCGTGGTTTCGCCACCGCCACGAGGCGGAACTTGAGCAGAACCAATCTAGAGCTCCGACAGGACAATCCTGCCGGGGAAACTTCCCTCCCGGAGGGGGAAATCGTCGCCATCGTCATCACCAAAACTCCTCTCATCGGAGAGGACTCGTCACCATCAACATCTTCATCAGCACCATCTCATCTCCAAACCCTAGTTCATCACTTGTAACCAATCTCCGTCTCGCGACTCCGATTGATACTTGTAAGGTTGCTAGTAGTGTTGATTACTCTTTGTAGTTGATGCCAGTTGGTTTACTTGGTGGAAGAGTTTATGTTCAGATCCTTAATGCTACTCATTACCTCTCTGGTCATGAACATGAATATGCTTAGTGAGTAGTTACTTTTGTTCCTGAGGACATGGGATAAGTCATGCTAATAGTAGTCATGTGAATTTGGTATTCGTTCGGTAATTTGATATGTTGTATGTTGTTTTTCCTCTAGTGGTGTTATGTGAACGTCGACTACATAACACTTCACCATTATTTGGGCCTAGAGGAAGGTATTGGGAAGTAGTAAGTAGATGATGGGTTGCTAGAGTGAGAGAAGCTTAAACCCTAGTTTATGCTTTACTTCGTAAGGGGCTGATTTGGATCCACTAGTTTAATGCTATGGTTAGACTTTGTCTTAATTCTTCTTTCGTAGTTGCAGATGCTTGCGAGAGGGGTTAATCATAAGTGGGATGCTTGTCCGAGTAAGGGCAGTACCCAAGCGCCAGTCCACCCACATATCAAACTATCGAAGTAACGAACGCGAATCATATGAACATGATGAAAACTAGCATGACAGAAATTCCCGTGTGTCCTCGGGAGCGTTTTTCCTCCTATAAGACTTTCTCCAGGCTTGCCCCTTGCTACAAAAGGGATTGGGCCACTTTGCTGCACCGCTGCTACTTTTGTTACTTGTTGCTCGCTATGAATCATCTCACCACACAATCACTTGTTACCGATAATTTCAGTGCTTGCAGATTTTTCCTTGCTGAAAACCACTTGTTAGATCCTTCTGCTCCTCGTTGGGTTCGACACTCTTACTTATCGAAAGGACTACGATTGATCCTCTATAGTGGTGGGTCATCTATGTCGGTAACTTCCACTTTAGTCCTAGCCTTCTCTTTTGGTTTTCCCGTAGGTTCGTTGTCGGGTAGTGTAGAACTAAAATAGTTGAAGAGAACATCACGAGGCGATGCTAGAAGCTTGCTTGTGTGCTAGCTGTTGTTGTGATTTGAAGCAATTTACAAGTTCGCTGAATGGAAAAAAGAGGGACTATGGTGAGAGATGACTAAATCTATAGTTTTGAATCCGTTTACCATCAATAGTTTAAATACCAACCAAAATTTCTTTTCATGAGACGGTGATTAATCAGTCTACAATTGTTCTACATATTAGTAAAATTTTGTATTTGAACTAGAAAGTTTAATTTCTTTGCTAAACCATGGACCGATCAATGTTGAATTAACTGAGAATATTTTTGAAGTTCGATGAATCACTTGTGTGAATCTTTATACCAACTATGAGTGTTTCATAATCGTGGGAATTTCTTTACCATCTTTCAAGTACATCGAAATCTCCTAGGATGGCAAACAATAAGTCAACCAAAATATCCGGCAACGGTTGTGAGAGTAGCGGTGACATGTGATTTCCAAGCCTGTTTGTCGGCTCTACAAAATGCACATTTGATTTCTCCATATTCATTTGTTGATGTCTACTTTCATAAGAAGTTGAGAACTACTTGAGGCAGAGTATTTACATCCTAAATTTCATCCTTCACTCCTTGTAGGTGTACTTACCCTTCTCTTGCTAATGTTGCATCTAGATATGCAATCTATGCTTGCTTTGTGGAAGTGGAGATGGAAAGGAAGTTGTCATGAGTCAAGTCATGTGAGCGGGGAAGGGGCCAAAAAAGCAAACATAAAAATAGGTAATAGGTCCATGGGAAACAAAAATTTTCCTACGCGCACGAAGACCTATCATGGTGATGTCCATCTACGAGAGGGGATGTGTGATCTACATACCCTTGTAGACCATACAGCAGAAGCGTTAGTGAACGCGGTTGATGTAGTGGAACGTCCTCACGTCCCTCGATCCGCCCCGTGAACCGTCACGCGATCAGTCCCACGATCTAGTGCCGAACGGACGGTACCTCCGCGTTCAGCACACGTACAGCTCGACGATGATCTCGGCCTTCTTGATCTAGCAAGAGATACGAAGAGGTAGAAGAGTTCTCCGGCAGCGTGACGGCGCTCCGGAGGTTGGTGATGATCTCGTCTCAGCAGGGCTCCGCCCAAGCTCCGCAGAAACGCGATCTAGAGGTAAAACCGTGGAGATATGTGGTCGGGCTGCCGTGGCAAAGTTGTCTCAAATCAGCCCTAAAACCCCACTATATATAGGAGAGAGAGGGGGAACCTTGCCTTGGGGTCCAAGAACTCCCAAGGGGTTAGCCGAGCCAAGGGGGGAAGGATTCCCCTCCCAAACCGAGTCCTACTTGGTTTGCAAGGTGGAGTCCTTCTTCCCTTTCCCACCTCCTCCTTTTTTTTCTTTTCCTCTTTGATTTTCTTCCCAATGCGCATAGGCCCATTTTGGGCTGTCCCACCAGCCCAGTAAGGGCTGGTGCGGCACCCCCAACACCTATGGGCTTCCCCGGGGTGGGTAGCCCCCCCGGTGAACTCCCGGAACCCATTCGTCATTCCCGGTACATTCCCGGTAACTCCGAAAACCTTCCGGTAATCAAATGAGGTCATCCTATATATCAATCTTCGTTTCCGGACCATTCCGGAAACCCTCGTGACGCCAGTGGTCTCATCCGGGACTCCGAACAACATTCGGTAACCAACCATATAACTCAAATACGCATAAAACAACGTCGAACCTTAAGTGTGCAGACCCTGCGGGTTCGAGAACTATGTAGACATGACCCGAGAGACTCCTCGGTCAATATCCAATAGCGGGACCTGGATGCCAATATTGGATCCTACATATTCTATGAAGATCTTATCGTTTGAACCTCAGTGCCAAGGATTCATATAATCCCGTATGTCATTCCCTTTGTCCTTCGGTATGTTACTTGCCCGAGATTCGATCGTCAGTATCCGTATACCTATTTCAATCTTGTTTACCGGCAAGTATCTTTACTCGTTCCGTAATACAAGATCCCGCAACTTACACTAAGTCACATTGCTTGCAAGTCTTGTGTGTGATGTTGTATTACCGAGTGGGCCCCGAGATACCTCTCCGTCACACGGAGTGACAAATCCCAGTCTCGATCCATACTAACTTAACGAACACCTTCGGAGATACCTGTAGAGCATATTTATAGTCACCCAGTTACGTTGCAACGTTTGATACACACAAAGTATTCCTCCGGTGTTAGTAAGTTATATGATCTCATGGTCATAGGAATAAATACTTGACACGCAGAAAACAGTAGCAATAAAATGACACGATCAACATGCTACGTCTATTAGTTTGTGTCTAGTCCATCACGTGATTCTCCTAATGACGTGATCCAGTTATCAAGCAACAACACCTTGTTCATAATCAGAAGACACTGACTATCGTTGATCAACTGGCTAGCCAACTAGAGGCTTGCTAGGGACAGTGTTTTGTGTATGTATCCACACATGTAAATGAGTCTTCATTCAATACAATTATAGCATGGATAATAAACCATTATCTTGATACAGGAATTATAATAATAATTATATTTATTATTGCCTCTAGGGCATAATTCCAATAGAACCCTATGGCTGAAGCATAGGGGACGGAGCGCATATGCTCTCTATCTTCATCAGTTGCTGGGCACTGAGTCTTACTCAATCTCGTACCTTGTAAAACTGGCAATAACCCTTTCTTGGATTGTTCCATTTTGAACCTCTTCAAAATTTTATCATGGTATGTGCTTTGTGAAAGTCCTATCACGCGTTTTGATCTATACCTGTAGATCTTAATGCCTAGAATGTAAGCAGCTTCTGCTAGGTCCTTCATAGAGAAGCTTTTATTCAAGTAATCCTTTATGCTCTCCAAAAACTCTACGTTGTTTCCAATCAACAATATGTCATTCACATATAATATTAGAAACGCCACAGAGCTCCCACTTACTTTCTTGTAAATACAAGATTCTCCAACGACTTGTATAAACCCAAATGCTTTGATCACCTCATCAAAGCGTTTGTTCCAACTCCGAGATGCTTGCACCAGTCCATAAATGGATCGCTGGAGCTTGCACACCTTGTTAGCATTCTTAGGATCGACAAAACCTTCGGGTTGCATCATATACAACTCTTCCTTAAGGAAACCGTTAAGGAACGCCGTTTTGACATCCATCTGCCAGATTTCATAATCGAAAAATGCAGCTATTGCTAACGTGATTCTGACGGACTTAAGCATCGCTACGGGTGAGAATGTCTCATCGTAGTCAACTCCTTGAACTTGTGAAAAACCCTTTGCCACAAGTCGAGCTTTATAAACGGTCACATTGCCGTCAGCGTCCGTCTTCCTCTTAAAGATCCATTTGTTCTGAATAGCCTTGCGACCCTCAGGCAGTACTTCCAAAGTCCACACTTTGTTCTCATACATGGATCCTATCTCGGACTTCATGGCTTCTAGCCATTTGTTGGAATCTAGGCCCACCATTGCTTCTTCATAATTTGCAGGTTCATTGTTGTCTAACAACATGATCGATAAGACAGGATTACCGTACCACTCTGGAGCAGCACGTGGTCTCGTCGACCTGCGTGGTTTGACAAAAACTTGAACCGGAGTTTCATGATCATCATCATTAACTTCCTCCTCAACCTGCGTCGCAACGACAGAGGTTTCCCCTTGCCCTGCGCGACCATCCAGAGGGATGAGAGGTTCGACAACCTCGTCAAGTTCTATCTTCCTCCCACTCAATTCTCTCGAGAGAAACTCCTTCTCGAGAAAAGGTCCGTTTTTAGCAACAAACACTTTGCCCTCGGATTTGAGATAGAAGGTGTACCCAACTGTCTCTTTTGGGTAACCTATGAAGATGCACTTTTCCGCTTTGGGTTCCAGCTTTTCAGGCTGAAGCTTTTTGACATAAGCATCACATCCCCAAACTTTAAGAAACGACAACTTTGGCCTTTTGCCATACCACAGTTCGTATGGTGTCGTCTCAACGGATTTTGATGGTGCCCTATTTAAAGTGAATGCAGCTGTTTCTAATGCATAACCCCAAAATGATAATGGCAAATCGGTAAGAGACATCATAGATCGCACCATCTCTAATAAAGTACGATTACGACATTCGGATACACCATTACGCTGTGGCGTTCCAGGCGGTGTCAATTGTGAAACAATTCCACATTGTCTTAAGTGAGCACCAAACTCGAAACTCGGATATTCACCCCCACGATCAGACCGTAGGAACTTGATCTCCTTGTTACGATGGTTTTCAACTTTACTCTGAAATTGTTTGAACTTTTCAAATGTTTCAGACTTGTGCTTCATTAAGTAGACATAACCATATCTACTCAAATCGTCAGTGAAGGTGAGAAAATAACGATATCCGCCGCGTGCCTCTACGCTCATCGGACCACACACATCGGTATGTATGATTTCCAACAAGTCACATGCACGCTCCATTGTTCCGGAGAACGGAGTTTTAGTCATCTTTCCCATGAGGCATGGTTCGCACGTGTCAAGTGAATCAAAGTCAAGTGACTCCAAAAGTCCATCGGCATGGAGTTTCTTCATGCGCTTTACACCAATATGACCTAAGCGGCAGTGCCACAAAATATGGCGCTATCATTGTTAACTCTAACTCTTTTGGTCTCAATGTTATGTATGTGTGTATCACTATGAAGATTCAATATGAACAATCCTCTCACATTGGGTGCATGACCATAAAAGATATTACTCATAGAAATAGAACAATCATTATTCTCTGACTTAAAAGAGTAACCGTCTCGCAATAAACAAGATCCAGATATAATGTTCATGCTCAACACAGGCACTAAATAACAATGATTTAAGTTCATAACTAATCCTGATGGTAACTGAAGTGAGACTGTGCCGACGGCGATTGCATCAACCTTGGAACCATTTCCCACGCACATCGTCACTTCATCTTTCGCCAGCCTTAGTCTATTCCGCAGTTCCTGTTTCAAGTTGCAAATATGAGCAACAGAACCGGTATCGAATACCCAGGCACTACTACGAGAGCCGGTTAAGTACACATCAATAACATGTATATCAAATATACATGATTTTTCTTTGGCCGCCTTCTTACCAGCCAGATACTTGGGGCATTGCACTTCTAGTGACCCATACCCTTGCAATAGTAACACTTTGTTTCAGGCTTAGGTCCAGCTTTGGGTTTCTTCGTCGGATTGGCAACAGGCTTGCCGCTCTTCTTCGAATTACCCTTCTTGCCTTTGCCGTTTCTCTTGAAACTAGTGGTATTATTCACCATCAACACTTGATGCTCTTTATGGAGTTCAGACTCTGCGACTTTCAGCATCGCAAACAACTCGCCGGGAGACTTGTTCATCCCTTGCATGTTGTAGTTCAACACAAAGCCTTTATAGCTTGGCGGCAGTGATTGAAGGATTCTGTCGGTGATAGCTTCTTGCGGGAGTTCAATCCCCAGCTCAGCTAGACGGTTTGAGTACCCAGACATTTTGAGCACATGTTCACTGACAGACGAGTTCTCCTCCATCTTGCAAGCATAGAATTTATCGGAGGTCTCATACCTCTCGATTCGGGCGTTCTTCTGAAAGATAAACTTCAACTCCTGGAACATCTCAAATGCTCCATGACGCTCAAAGCGACGTTGAAGTCCCGGTTCTAAGCCATACAAGACTGCACATTGAACTATTGAGTAGTCCTCCTTACGTGCTAACCAAGCGTTCTTAACATCCTGATCAGCCGTAGCGGGTGGTTCATCTCCTAGCGCAGCATTAAGGACATAATCCTTCTGCCCAGCTTGTAAGATTAGCTTAAGATTACGAGCCCAGTCTACAAAGTTGCTTCCATCATCTTTCAACTTAGCTTTCTCTAGGAACGTATTAAAATTTAGGATGACTGTCGCGTGAGCCATGATCTACAACACAAATATATTCAAAGTGGACTTAGACTATGTTCAAGATAATTAGAGTTTAACTTAATCAAATTATTCGCTAAACTCCCACTCAAAAAGTACATCTCTCTAGTCATTTGAGTGGTTCATGATCCACTTACACTAGCTCAAGTCCGATCATCACGTGAGTTGAGTATAGTTTAAGTGGTAAGCATCCCTATGCTAATCATATCATCTATATGATTCATGATCGACCTTTCGGTCTCATGTGTTCCGAGGCCATGTCTGCACATGCTAGGCTCGTCAAGCTTAACCCGAGTGTTCCGCGTGCGCAACTGTTTTGCACCCGTTGTATGTGAACGTTGAGTCTATCACACCCGATCATCACGTGGTGTCTCGAAACGACGAACTGTAGCAACGGTGCACAGTCGGGGAGAACACAATTTTGTCTTGAAATTTTAGTGAGAGATCACCTCATAATGCTACCGTCGTTCTTAGCAAAATAAGGTGCATAAAAGGATTAACATCACATGCAATTCATAAGTGACATGATATGGCCATCATCACGTGCTTCTTGATCTCCATCACCAAAGCACCGGCACGATCTTCTTGTCACCGGCGCCACACCATGATCTCCATCAACGTGTCGCCATCGGGGTTGTCGTGCTACTCATGCTATTACTACTAAAGCTACATCCTAGCAAAATAGTAAACACATCTGCAAGCACAAACGTTAGTTATAAATACAACCCTATGGCTCCTGCCGGTTGCCGTACCATCGACGTGCAAGTCGATATTATCTATTACAACATGATCATCTCATACATCCAATATATCACATCACATCGTTTGGCCATATCACATCACAAGCATACCCTGCAAAAACAAGTTAGACGTCCTCTAATTTTGTTGTTGCATGTTTTACGTGGTGACCATGGGTATCTAGTAGGATCGCATCTTACTTACGCAAACACCACAACGGAGATATATGAGTTGCTATTTAACCTCATCCAAGGACCTCCTCGGTCAAATCCGATTCAACTAAAGTTGGAGAAACTGACACCCGCTAGTCATCTTTGAGCAACGGAGTTACTTGTAGCGATGAAACCAGTCTCTCGTGAGCGTACGAGTAATATCGGTCCGAGCCGCTTCGATCCAACAATACCGCGGAATCAAGAAAAGGCTAAGGAGGGCAGCAAAACGCACATCACCTCCCACAAAAACTTTTGTGTTCTACTCGAGAAGACATCTACGCATGAACCTAGCTCATGATTCCACTGTTGGGTAACGTCGCATGGGAAACAAAAATTTTCCTACGCGCACGAAGACCTATCATGGTGATGTCCATCTACGAGAGGGGATGTGTGATCTACATACCCTTGTAGACCGTACAGCAGAAGCGTTAGTGAACGCGGTTGATGTAGTGGAACGTCCTCACGTCCCTCGATCCGCCCCGCGAACCGTCACGCGATCAGTCCCACGATCTAGTGCCGAACGGACGGTACCTCCGCGTTCAGCACACGTACAGCTCAACGATGATCTCGGCCTTCTTGATCTAGCAAGAGATACGAAGAGGTAGAAGAGTTCTCCGGCAGCGTGACGGCGCTCCGGAGGTTGGTGATGATCTCGTCTCACCAGGGCTCCGCCCGAGCTCCGCAGAAACGCGATCTAGAGGTAAAACCGTGGAGATATGTGGTCGGGCTGCCGTGGCAAAGTTGTCTCAAATCAGCCCTAAAACCCCACTATATATAGGAGAGAGAGGGGGAACCTTGCCTTGGGGTCCAAGAACCCCCAAGGGGTCGGCCGAGCCAAGGGGGGAAGGATTCCCCTCCCAAACCGAGTCCTACTTGGTTTGGAAGGTGGAGTCCTTCTTCCCTTTCCCGCCTCCTCCTTTTTTTTCTTTTCCTCTTTGATTTTCTTCCCAATGCGCATAGGCCCCTTTTGGGCTGTCCCACCAGCCCACGAAGGGCTGGTGCGGCACCCCCAACACCTATGGGCTTCCCCGGGGTGGGTGGCCCCCCGCGGTGAACTCCCGGAACCCATTCGTCATTCCCGGTACATTCCTGGTAACTCCGAAAACCTTCCAGTAATCAAATGAGGTCATCCTATATATCAATCTTCGTTTCCGGACCATTCCGGAAACCCTCGTGACGTCCGTGATATCATCCGGGACTCCGAACAACATTCGGTAACCAACCATATAACTCAAATACGCATAAAACAACGTCGAACCTTAAGTGTGCAGATCCTGCGGGTTCGAGAACTATGTAGACATGACCCGAGAGACTCCTCGGTCAATATCCAATAGCGGGACCTGGATGCCCATATTGGATCCTACATATTCTACGAAGATCTTATCGTTTGAACCTCAGTGCCAAGGATTCATATAATCCCGTATGTCATTCCCTTTGTCCTTCGGTATGTTACTTGCCCGAGATTCGATCGTCAGTATCCGTATACCTATTTCAATCTCGTTTACCGGCAAGTCTCTTTACTCATTCTGTAATGCAAGATCCCGCAACTTACACTAAGTCACATTTCTTGCAAGGCTTGTGTGTGATGTTGTATTACCGAGTGGGCCCCGAGATACCTCTCCGTCACACGGAGTGACAAATCCCAGTCTCGATCCATACTAACTTAACGAACACCTTCGGAGATACCTGTAGAGCATCTTTATAGTCACCCAGTTACGTTGCGACGTTTGATACACATAAAGTATTCCTCCGGTGTTAATAAGTTATATGATCTCATGGTCATAGGAATAAATACTTGACACGCAGAAAACAGTAGCAATAAAATGACAGGATCAACATGCTACGTCTATTAGTTTGGGTCTAGTCCATCACGTGATTCTCCTAATGACGTGATCCAGTTATCAAGCAACAACACCTTGTTCATAATCAGAAGACACTGACTATCGTTGATCAACTGGCTAGCCAACTAGAGGCTTGCTAGGGACAGTGTTTTGTCTATGTATCCACACATGTAAATGAGTCTTCATTCAATACAATTATAGCATGGATAATAAACGATTATCTTGATACAGGAATTATAATAATAATTATATTTATTATTGCCTCTAGGGCATAATTCCAACAGAAGCACCGCCGCCACCACATCGCTCTCTGCAGCCCTCACCGTCGCCCCCCTGCCATGGCCACTGGGGCGAGCTCCTTGAGCCAGCGAGAAGGAAATCCCCATGGTAATCCCCATCTCCTCTCATCACTACCGGACATATCTAGCCTAGTCGATCTACAGGTTCTATCAATGGTAATCAGAGCCTCTAGGAGCTAGATGGTTTTAGGTAGAAAAGAATAAGAGAGAAAGACCCCTCCCCAAAGAACCCTAAAGAGGGTAGACAAAAAAGTCACTGGAATCCTCTTCGGCAAAGGGCGCCACGCATCACCCATGACTGTTCCCCTCGATCCCCACCTGCATCGGCAAGGCGAGGTGTGGGGAAGAAGAACACCACCCCCAACAAGGGGCAAATAGCATCACCACCGAGCCATTCGATGTCCGCACACTCTCCTTCAGGAGCTCGCACGACCGGCGATGGGGTCGGTAGGGGCGCAACCACTCTGTCCTAAAGGGCACCGTCGGGCCCAAGGGATTAGAGGAGGGCGCGTCCCTCTCTCTCTCGGTAACAAAAGGGTGGAGGGAGAGAAGGAGAAGGGGAGACAATCACGTGTGACGCGACAGTTTAGCGCCATCGCCGGCGGCCGGAATACCCGCCACTGAAAGAGAGAGAGAGAGAGAGAGAGAGCCGGCCAAGCTAAGCAGCCCATCTCCCTGCCGCTGCGGGAGAGGAGAGACAGAGCGACTGGGGGGAGAAAATGTTTCAGGATGCCCCCTTGGGCGGACTGAGCTGGGTTTTGCTCGGCCAATCCGATCGGGCAGCCATTGGATTCGGCTTGACCGCATCGGACGGTCGGGAGCGAAATCCTAGCCCCCACCAGGCTTTTGGGCCAAAGGGAGGGGGCCGACGTCCCAGGCCGAACCAGGCCCGGAGATGCCGCGGGAGCTGGCTGGGGCGCGATGTGGGTCGGCCGGTTTTGGCCCAGATAGCCACATGCCACATTTTTTGTTGTTTTTTGTATTTCTGTCCATTTTTTGGGAAACTTTCAAATAGTTTTTTCTATGCATATTTTTCCAATGAAAATTTGTTTAGTAAATAGAAAAGTAAAATATAAAAGTTTCTATAAAGTAGAAAAAGTTCATGAATTTTATATTCACGTTTTTCCGCTGCAAAGTAAATTATAGTGCTCTTTTACAAAGAAAATAATAGTTCAAAGAGCGTCAATTTAAAGAGCATATTAAAGTGATTATTAAAATAAATATGATTCTGTTATTTTTATGACCAACATTATTAATAACACGATCATGTTTTTATTGTTATGAAAAGTGCATTTATTTCTATTTTTTCCCAACGGTAATATAGATTTAATTGCATAGACAATTGTATGTTTAATTTGACCAACATTAGATTAATGCATATGATTGTTATAATGATCTCACTTAAATTGGAAATTCAGGAGGGTTTTACTTGATGAGTTGCATAAAAGATGTTCCAACACTCAGAGGTGATAACTACATTGAGTGGAGGAAGAATGTTGATTTAGCATTTGTCTGTACTGAGGTGGACTGGGTTGTGTACACCCCACAGTCGGCCAACCTCCAAAGCCAGTCAGAGATGCGAAAGATAATGATGATGCGTGGAATTAAAAGAAGAGGGATCATGCTCAAGTGGAGATGTCGTTTACCCTCAAAAATCAAAAGTGTCTCACCGCCAACAAGAAATGCATGTCATTTATGAAGAATACAATTGAGAACGCCATCATGGGCTCAATTGTAGAGTGCACTTCCGCCGGGGAGTTGCTTGCAAATATAAAGAGTCAGTTCACTATCTCTTCAAAGATATATGCCACCCAGTTGCCGAAGCAACTGGTGACAGAGAACTACGCTGGCGGTAGTCATGGAATAAGAGAGAACATCCTCAGGATGAGCAAGATGGCAGCCAAGCTAAAGCCCATGATTGCGGATTTGGAGCTCAAATCTGCGCTCCTGGTGCACCTGGTCATTGCCTCACTGCCGCAAAGAGTTCGACACCTTTATTGTCAACTACAATATGTCACCTGAAAAATGGGACATAGAAAATACCATAGCCATGTGTGTTCAAGAATAGGAGAGACTTAAAACCTCTCATGGTGGCTCTCTCAACTATGTGAAGGAAAAGAACAGGAACTTCAATCACAATAGCAATGGTTCCCCTTCAAAGCCACATGGAAAATCTTCCATGTCGTATCACCATCAGCAGAAGTCCTTTCCAATGGACAAAGACACTTGTCTCCGCTACAAGAAAACTGGGCATTACAAGAAAGATTGCCCCGACTGGTTAAAGTCCATAATGGCAAAGAAAGGTAACGACATTGTTTCCTTTTGAAATCTACTTGGTGGATTGACTCGGGTGCAAATGTTCATGTTGCAAATCGTTACAGTGATTCCATTCGACGAGAACTACCCAAAGAAAAGAAATAAGCATTGATGTCGCAAATGGTGTCGAAGCACAAGTTGAAGCTGTCGGCGACATCTCCTTGGAGTTAGCTGACGGATTCAAGCTTTCGCTTAGAGACATTTTATATATCCATTCATGTCACAGAAATTTAATTAGTGTTTCACATTTGGATAAAGCAATTATGAATGCTATTTTGGACATGGCAAATGTGCCATATGGTTTAATAATGCTTATGTGGGTGATGCTTTACTTCATAATGAGCTTTATTTATTATCACTTCGTGAAAAAGAGCATTATGTGTGTAATGTGAATAAACAAGTTTCCTCATCGAACAAAGAACAAAAGAAAAGAAAGAGAACTCATGACTCATCAAAATTATGACACTCTCGCTTGGGCCATATTTCGAAAGGGAGAATAGAAAGACTAATTAAAAGTGAGATTCTTCCTCCACTAGAGTTCTCAGAATTAGAACAATGCATTGGTTGCGTTAAGGGAAATGATGTAAAACAAATAAAAAAGGGTACAAACCGAAGCACGGGAACACTTGAAATAATTCACACTGACATTTGTGGACCGTTTCCTATGAAAAGTGTGGATGGCTATGACTCGTTCATAACATTCAGAGATGATTACTCCCGATTTGGTTATATTTATCCAATCAAAGAAAGAAGTGAAGCATTTGATAAATTTAAAATATTCAAATTGAAGTTGAAAATCAGCTTGAAAAGAATAAAGATAGTGAGATCTGACCTTGGGGGGAGTATTACAGTCGGCACGCTGCATATGGCCAAGTCCATGGACCTTTTGCAAAGTTCTTGCAGGAGACTGGCATAGTAGCCCAGTACTCAATGTCGGGTGAGCCTCAACAAAATGGAGTAGCTGAAAGGCGTAACCGTACACTTATGGATATGGTGCGCGACATGATGAGTTACTCCAACTTGCCATTGGGATTATGGATGGAGGCGCTTAAAACCGCCATTCACATTCTCAATAGAGTACCAAGCAAGTCGGTGCCCAAAACACCGTACGACCTATGGACTGGAAAAGTGCCATCCCTGCAACACTGCAGGGTGTGGGGGTGCCCAGCTGAGGTGAAAATGTTTAATCAAAACATTGCAAAGTTAGATCCCAAAATAGTAAGTTGCCATTTCATTGGCTATGCTGATATATCAAAGGGTTTTCGTTTCTACAGTCCACAAAGATACACAAAGTTTGTAGAAACAAGACATGCAATCTTCTTAGAGGACGAAATGATGAGAGGGAGAATGGTAGCTCAGAAAATTGATCTTGAGGACAAGATGGTGCATGCACCTTGATACGTCCATTTTGCATCATGCTTTCATGTTGATATTTATCGCTTTATGGACTGTTATTATACTTTCTGGAACCTTACTTATGCCTTTTCTCTCTTATTTTGCAAGGTTTATTTGAAGAGGGAGAATACCGGCAGCTGGAATTCTGGACTAGAAAAGGAGCAAGTCTGAGTCCTCTATTCTGCGCAACTCCAAATGCCCTGAAAATCAACGTGGATTTTTTGGGAATATATAAAAAATACTAGGCGAAAGAAGTGTCAAAGGGGAGCAACCAGGGGCCCACAAGCCTGGTTGCCGCGGCCTACCCCCTGGCTGCGACAACAGGGCTTGTGGGCACCCTGGCGGCCCACTGGCCCCCCTCTTTTTCTATATGAAGGGTTTCGTCCGAGAAAAAATCAGGGTGGATCTTTTTCGTGGATTCTACGCAGCCACGAGGCGGAACTTGAGCAGATCCAATCTAGAGCTCCGGCAGGCTGATCCTGCCAGGGAAACATCCCTCCCGGAGGGGGAAATCGTCGCCATCGTCATCACCAACACTCCTCTCGTCGGAGGGGAGTCATCTCCATCACATCTTCATCACCACCATCTCCTCTCCAAACCCTAGTTCATCTCTTGTAACCAATCTCCGTCTCGCGACTCCGATTGGTACTTGTAAGGTTGCTAGTAGTGTTGATTACTCTTTGTAGTTGATGCTAGTTGGATTACTTGGTGGAAGAGTTTATGTTCAGATCCCTGATGCTACTCATTACACCTCTGATCATGATTATGATTATGCTTTGTGAGTAGTTACTTCTGTTCCTGAGGACATGCGATAAGTCATGCTGATAATAGTCATGTGAATTTGGTATTCGTTCGGTATTTTGATATGCTGTATGTTGTTTTTCCTCTAGTGGTGTTATGTGAATGTCGACTACATAACACTTCACCATATTTGGGCCTAGAGGAAGGCATTGGGGAGTAGTGAGTAAATGATGGGTTGCTAGAGTGACAGAAGCTTAAACCCCAGTCTATGCGTTGCTTCGTAAGGGGCTGATTTGGATCCACTAGTTTAATGCTATGGTTAGACGTTGTCTTAATTCTTCTTTCGTAGTTGCGGATTCTTGCGAGAGGGGTTAATCATAAGTGGGATTCTTGTCCAAGCAAGGGCAGTACCCAAGCGCCGGTCCACCCACATATCAAACTATCAAAGTAACAAACGCGAATTATATGAACATGATGAAACTAGAATGACAGAAATTCCTGTGTGTCCTCGGGAGCGTTTTTCCTCTTTTAAGACTGTGCTCAGGCTTGTCCCTTGCTACAAAAGGGACTGGCCACTTTGCTGCACCGTTGCTACTACTTGTTACTTGTTACTTTTCGCTTGCTACCTTTCACCTCACTACATCATCACTTGTTACCGCTACTTTCAGTGCTTGCGCTTATTACCTTGCTGAAAACCGTTTATCAAAGCCTTCTTCTCCTCCTTGGGTTCGACACTCTTACTTATTGAAAGGACTATGATTGATCCCCTATACTTGTGGGTCATCAAGACTCTTTTTTGTCGCCATTGCCGGGGAGGGAAGCGCCTTTGGTAAGTGAAATTTGGTAATGAAACATCTATATACTGTGCTGAAATTTATTGTCACTTGTCACTATGGAAACTGTTCCTTTGAGGAGTTTGTTCGGGGTATCTTCACCATGAGTGGAAGCACGAGGAGTTGTTCCTCAACCTGAGGTACCTACTGAAAATATATTTTATGAAATTCCTTCGGGTATGCTTGAGAAACTGCTGGCTAATCCTTTTACAGGAGATGGATCATCACATCCATACTTGCATCTGATCTATGTAGATGAAGTTTGTGGTTTATTTAAGCTTGCAGGTTTGCCCGGGGATGAGGTACATAAGAAAGTCTTTCCTTTATCTTTGAAGGATAAGGCGTTGACATGGTATAGACTATGTGATGATACTGGATCATGGGACTACAATCGGTTGAAATTGGAATTTCATCAAAAGTTTTATCCTATGCATTTAGTACATCATGATCGGAATTACATTTATAACTTTTGGCCTCGTGACAGGGAAAGCATAGCTCAACCTTGGGGGAGGCTTAAATCAATGCTATATTCATGCCCCAATCATGAGCTCTCGAGAGAAATTATCACTCAAAACTTTTATGCTCGGCTTTCTCATGAAGATCGTACCATGCTTGACATTTCTTGTACCGGTTCTTTTATGAAGAAGGATATTGACCACAAGTGGAATTTTTTGGAAAGAATCAAACATAACTCTGAAGATTGGGAGCTTGAAGAAGGTAAGGAGTCAGGTATGAATTTCCAGTTTGATTGCGTTAAATCTTTTGTTGAAACAAACACTTCTAGAGATTTTAGCGCTAAGTATGGACTTGACTGTTAGATAGTAGCTTCTCTATGTGAATCTTTTGCTGCTCATGTTGATCTTCCCAAAGAGAAGTGGTTTAAGTATCATCTGCGTGTAGAAGTCAACATAGTTAAACCCAATCTAGTTGAAGAGAAAGTCATTGCCTTTAGTGATCCTATTGTTCCGTGTGCCTACACTGAGAAACCAGCTTACCCTGCTAGGAAAAAGGATTATTCTAAAGCTCCAACTTTGATACGTAGGGGTTACATTAGACCATTTGCACCCCCTAAGGAAATTAGATTTGAACCTAGTGTTGCTATTATCAAAGATCTCTTAACCGAAGACATAGACGAGCATGTTATCAAATTCTATGAGGACTCCGCTAAAATTGCTAAACCTCACACGAAAGACAAATACGGACCTATAGTTGGCCTGCCCGTTGTTTCTGTCAAGATAGGAGATCACTGTTATCATGGTTTATGTGATATGGGTGCTAGTGTTAGTGCAATACCCCGGTCCCTATATGTTGAAATCAAAGATGAGATTGCACCTGCTGAGTTAGAACCCATTGATGTCACAATTCCCAAATACTAGTTGCACAATCTGATCAGGAGAAAACCACTTTCACCTGTCCCTTCGGTACCTTTTCTTATAGACGGATGCCTTTTGGCTTGTGCAATGCACCTGCCACCTTTCAAAGATGTATGATGGCTATATTCTCTGACTTTTGTGAAAAGATTGTTGAGGTTTTCATGGATGATTTCTCCGTTTACGGTTCTTCCTTTGATGATTGCCTCAGCAACCTTTCTCGAGTCTTACAAATATGCAAAGATATCAACCTCATCTTGAACTAGGAGAAGTGCTAATTCATGGTTAATGAAGGCATCGTCTTAGGACACAAAATCTGTGAGAAAGGCATTGAAGTTGATAAGGCTAAGGTTGATGCAATTGAGAAAATGCCTTGCCCCACAGATATCAGAGGTATACGAAGTTTCCTAGGTCATGCTGCTTTCTTTAGAAGGTTCATTAAAGACTTCTCTAAGATTTCTAGGCCTCTTACCAACCTCTTGCAGAAGGATGTTCCTTTTGTTTTCGATGAGGATTGTGAGGAAGCTTTCGAAATACTTAAGAAAGCCTTGATAACCGCACCTATTGTTCAACCACCTGATTGGAACTTGCCCTTTGAAATCATGTGCGATGCTAGTGATTATGCTGTTGGTGCTATTCTAGGACAAAGAGTTGACAAGAAGTTGAATGTCATTCACTACGCTAGTAAAACTCTAGACAGTGCCCAAAGAAACTATGCCACTACGGAGAAGGAGTTTTTAGCAGTCATGTTTGCATGTGAAAAGTTCAGATCTTATATAGTTGACTCAAAAGTCACTATTCACTCTGATAATGCTGCTATTAAGTACCTTATGGAGAAGAAGGACGCTAAGCCTAGGCTAATCAGATGGGTTCTCCTGCTACAGGAATTTGATTTGCACGTTGTTGACCGAAAGGGTGCCGATAACCCTGTAGCACATAACTTGTCTAGGCTAGAGAATGACCTTGATGACCCACTCCTATTGATGACAGCTTTTCTAATGAGCAATTGAATGTCATCCGCACTTCACATAGTGCACCGTGGTATGCTGATTACGCAAACTATATCGTAGCCAAATACATACCACCCAGTTTCACCAACCAGCAAAAGAAGAAATTCTTCTTTGATTTGAGACACTACTTTTGGGATGATCCTCACCTTTATAAGGAAGGAGTAGATGGTGTTATTAGACGTTGTGTGCCTGAATATGAACAGGGACAGATCCTACAGAAGTGTCATTCCGAAGCCTATGGAGGACACCATGCTGGAGACAGAGCTGCTCATAAGGTATTGCAATCAGATTTCTATTGGCCCACTCTCTTGAAGGATGCCCGTAAGTTTGTCTTGTCTTGTGACAAATTCCAAAGAATAAGGTATATCAGTAAGCATCAGGAAATGCCTATGAACTATTCTCTTGTCATTGAACCATTTGATGTCTAGGGCTTTGATTATATGGGACGTTTTCCGAGTTCCAATGGGTATACTCACATCTTAGTTGCTGTGGATTACGTCACTAAGTGGGTAGAAGCTATCCCCACTAGAAATGCTGATCACCACACCTCTATTAAGATGCTTAAAGAAGTCATTTTCCCAAGATTTGGAGTCCCTAGATATGTGATGATTGATGGCGGTTCACACTTCATTCATGGTGTTTTCCGCAAGATGCTCGCTAAGTATGATGTCAACCATAGAGTTGCATTTCCTTATCATCCTCAGTCTAGTGGTCAAGTGGAGTTGAGTAATAGGGAGATCAAATTGATCTTACGAAAGACCGTCAATAGATCTCGAAAGAATTGGTCTAGCAAACTTGATGATGCACTATGGGCTTATAGGACTGCTTATAAGAATCCCATGGTCGATTTCAAACTTGCCGGTGAGAAGCGGTTGTTTGATATCAGCTCTTTAGATGAATGGAGGGCCCAGGCATATGAGAATGCCAAGTTGTTCAAGAAAAAGGTTAAGAGATGGCACGACAAAAGAATACAAAAACGAGAGTTCAATGTAGGTGATTATGTCCTGCTATACAATTATCGCTTAAGATTCTTCACAGGCAAGCTTCTCTCTAAATGGGAAGGTCCCTACATTGTCGAGGAAGTATATCGTTCCGGTGCCATCAAAATCAATAACACGGAAGCTAATTTTCCTAGAGTGGTAAATGGGCAAAGAATCAAGCATTATATCTCTGGTACTCCCATAAATGTTGAGACCAATATAATCAATATCATAACTCCAGAGGAGTACATAAGGGATGTTTATCAGCCTATTTCGGACCCCGAAAATGAAGACGTATGTGTTTCGGTAAGTAATTGGACTCCGAAACTTTTCCAATAGGAAATTTTCTCCGTTTTGGAATTTATGGAAAATTAGAAAAATAAAAAGCACTCCGGAGAGCGCACGAGGCGGCCACAAGCGTGGTTGCCTCGGCCTCCCCCCTGGCCACGACAACAGGGCTTGTGGGCACCTCGTGTGCCTCCCGGACTCTGTTTTCTTGCGGAGCACTCCTTCTGGTCCAGAGAAAATCATTATATATACGCCCGAGGGTTTTGATCTCCGTATCGTGCAGTTTTCCTCTGTTTTTGTTTCGAGCCTGTTTCTGTTGCAGATCTAGATCGTCATGACTTCCCCAAAAGTTCCTAAGGACAAGATCTTCGAGAAGGTCATCAATCCCTACCTCACGGAGGTATTGCAGCACCCCCAATCTATCATGATGAGCGAGGGGATGTTGCACATCCGTGATGTTGAGGGGCCTAAGAAGACCGGAAGTGTGGAGACAAGGCTCGAAGCAATGGAGCAACAAGTCTTCAAGTGCCAAGGGATGGTGGAGCATGGACTCAACGCCAACCACATGATGATCATGGAGTTCACCAGCAATCACAAGATGGATGCCATTGACATTGGGAAGCACCTCTCCATGCTCTATGACAGGGTTGATCAACTTCAGGGCCAGATCTATGACCTGCAAAACCAAAACTGTGAGTATGAGTATAGATTTAAATCAATACAGTTGGCTGCAGATTTGAGGATTCCGGCGACTCGTTCATCCTGCCATGATGGAGCACCTATGCCTTGGAAGACGGAGGATCAGACTACTTCAACAACACCACCACCATTACCACCAAAGGAAGACAACTAAGCGTTGGTATGGGCAATCCCCTTAGCTTTTGCCAAGCTTGGGGAGTTGCCCTGGTATCGTATCATCTTTATATCTTTTGCTTTTACCTTTGTTTTACTTCTATCCTTTTCAGTTTATTTCTTCTCTTAGTGGAATAAGTCTTTAGCGTTTTAGTTTGAGTCTTTTGCCTTGTGTCTCCCCCGATGTATCCGAGCTTGCGAGCTATATAATAAAGAGTATCTTAGTCAAGGGCTTTGGTTTGTGTCGTGATCAAAAGTATGAAAAGAACGATATCATGAAAGATCATGAGATGATCTTATGGAAAGTGATAGCTTCACATATAACAAGTATGATGATTGAAACTTGTTGAGAATAGACGAACATAGACCTCGGCCATTGTTGCAATTAATAAGAAGTAATAAGGAAAGAGAGGTTCACATATAAATATATCATCTTAGACACTTTCTATAATTGTGAGCACTCACCAAACTATTACATGCTTAGAAGTAGATGTTGGACAAGGAAGACAACATAATGAATTGTGTTGGCTTGTTTCGAAGCAATGTTATATGATTAGAGATCCCTTAGCATGTGACGATTGCTTCCACCTCATATTAGCCAAAACTCCCACACCAAGTAGAGATACTACTTGTGCATCCATAAACCTTCAAACCAGTTTTGCCATGAGTGTCCACCATACCTACCTATGGATTGAATAAGATCCCTCAAGTAAGTTGTCATCGGTGCAAGCAATAAAAATTGCTCTCTAATATGTATGATCTATTAGTGTGTGGAAAATAAGCTTTGTACGAACCTGTGATGAGGAAGACATAAAGGCGACAGACTGCATAATAAAGTTCTTTATCACAGGAGGCAATATAAAGTGACGTTCCTCCGCACTAAGAGGACAGGCATCCAAACCTCAAAAGTGCATGACAACCTCTCCTTCTCTCTGTGAAGGGCCTATCTTGTACCTTTACTTTTTGCCCTTGTAAGAGTCATGGTGATCTTCACCAATTCCTTATTTAGCCTTTTTCTTGGTGAACGTCATATGCTAGGGAAAGATCTATATTCATATATCAACTTGGAGCTGAGTACTTATGCTTTATTATTGTTGACTTTACCCTTGAGGTAATTGGTTGGGAGGAAAAACTATAAGCCCCTATCTTTCTCTGTGTCCAACTGAAACTTTGATATCATGAGTACCACGTGAGTTGTAGCAATTGTGGAAAACAAAAGAGATGATTGAGTATGTGGATTTGCCTTATAAGCTCTTATTTGACTCTTTCTGATGTTATGATAAATTGCAATTGCTTCAATGACTATGGACTGTTGTTGGTTACTTCTCAGTAAGGTTTTTGTTTCATACTTTGCTTTGTGAAGGAATTGTTACTTTCCCATAAGAATCTCTATGATGTATTGATGTTCTATGTGTGATCATGATGCCCTCATGTCCGTATTATGTCACTACTGGAAATCAGTATTTTGCCATCAGCCTAGTCTTTGCCGTCTGCTAGCTGCTGGCAAAGATTGTCTTTGCCGTCAGCTTCAGCAAAACAGACGGCAAAGCACATGCTGATGGCATACAGTCTTTTTGCCATCTGTCACCTCTTTGCCGTCTGCTAGCGGACGGCAAATAGTCCAGAGGCAGACGACAAAGATGTAGACATGCCCACCTGACCGCGGGGTGGCTAGGTCAAACAGGAGTCGGACCTTTGCCGCCTGCTAGCGGACGGCAAAGAATCCGGAGGCAGACGGCAAAGCGCTAACTCCGTTAACGGCTCCTTCCCGCCCACCCTGCCCCTCTCTCTCTCTATAACGGCTCATCCCCGCGCGCCCCTCGCTCTCTCTCCCCACCCCGCACGCTCCTCTCTCTGTAACGGCCGCCAGGACCACCGTCGCGCCGCCGCCCCCATCGCGTCGCCGCCCCTGCCGCCGCCCCTGTCGCGCCCCACTGCCGCCCCTGTCGGTCCTGTCGCCCCCGCCGCTGCCCCTCTCTCTCTCCCCACCACGCCCCCGCTGCCGCTGCCGCTGCCCCACCACCGTCGCGCCTCCGCACCTGGCGCCCCCAGCGCCGCCCCGCCACCCCCGCCACCCCGGCCCCTCCACAGCCGTCCCTCCCGGTGAGCCCCCACACCCCACCCCCACCCCACCCGCATTATTTTTTACTAGTTTTATTATTTTTTAGTAGTTTTAGTAGTTGTTATTGTTAGTAGTTTTAGTGGTATATTTAGTTAGGTTAGTAGTTTTAGTTAGGTTAGTAGATTTAGTTAGGTTAGTAGTTTTAGTTAGGTTAGTAGATTTAGTTAGGAGGAGAAGAGGAGAAGAGGAGGAGGAGGAGGACAAGAAGAGGAGAAGAAGAAGAGGAGGAGGAGGAGGAGGAGGAGGAGAAGAAAAATAAGAAGAAGAGGAGAAGAAAAAAATAAGAAGGAGAAGAAGAAGAAAAAGAAGAAGAAGAGAAGAAAAAAATAAGAAGGAGAAGAAGTAAAGAAGAAGAGATGAAGAAGAGAAGAAGAGAATAAGAAAAAATAAGAAGGAGAAGAAGAGAAAAAAGAAGAAGAAGTTGATTTTTTATTGTTTGGTATTTAGTGGTAGCTAGATTCTTTTTTAGTTACTTAGTGGTAGATTCTGTTTTTGTTATAGTGGTAGATTCTGTTTTTGTTATTTTTTTGCTGTTTAGTGCTATCTAGGTTTAGCGATAGGTTTAGTTAGCTTGGTTAGTTAGGTTAGTTAGTTAGTTAGCTTACTAGAAAGAATAGGAAGAAGAAGAAGAGGAGGAGGAGGAGAAGAGGAGAAGAGGAGGAGGAGGAGGAGAAGAAGAAGAAGAAGAATAGGAGGAGGAGAAGACAAAAAGAAGATCACATGTTTGGTATTTAGTTTTTTGGAATTAATTAGTAGTTTTAGTGGTAGATTCTGTTAGTTAATTAGTAGATTTAGTGGTAGATTCTGTTAGTTTATTCGCCCATCATTATTGCTTAGGTTCAAGACTACTTCAAAGAAGATCACATGTTCTTTTGTTGAAATCAAGTCTGTCAAAATAATGTATCGTCTATATTTATTGGTACCGGAGCAAAACAGGACAACTTAAATAATATTGCCATCCTCAAATGTAGAAAATATCGAAAAGTTTTATATAAACTGAAAAGTAGTATAGGTAACCTGGAAAGTCCTCTGGACCAAAAGGGCAACTTCTGGACCTGCGAACTTTGTGTGGTAGGTGCATGTCCATGCAGCAGGGTAATTTCCCCAACAATGACATAATTAGTCCATTTAGCTCCAAAATACCATAATAAGCTCAAAATGGCATAAGAACCTTGGTTAGCTCATTAATATTATATACTTAGCTTGTTTCCTCTAAAATGGGATAATTAGCCCATTTAGCTCAAAAAAGACATAATTAGGTAATTTAGCTCCAACAAGAGGAGAAGAAATAGGCAAAATGAAAAGAAAGAAGAAGAAGAAGAAGAAGAGAAGAAGGAGAAGGAGGAGGAGGAGGAGGAGAAGGCCAAGGACCTTCTATCCTTCTCCTCCTCCTCCTCCTTCTTCTTGATTTCTTCTTTTTCTCCTCCTCCTCCTCTTTCTTCTGCTCTTTCATATTATCCTTGCTTTAATTAACCCAACAATGACATAATTAGCCCATTTAGCTCCAAAATACCATAATAAGCTCAAAATGGCACAAGAACCTTGGTTAGCTCATGAATATTATATACTTAGCTTGTTTTCCTCTAAAATGACATAATTGGAATATTTGTGTTGATCGGGTGGATTTACATGTGATAGTTGTCTCGTCGCTGTGAGGTCTGCTGTGCGAAGACCTGCCCGTGCGTTCTACGAGCTCCGCCCCTGCATTCGTGGGTCAGTACAAATTTCATCTCCTCCCCGCCCCTTCATTTACTGTGGCTCGGTTTCCGGATGAAACTTTCTAGATTTAGGTAATTCAATTAATTTATCAGTATGCGTGATCAGTATGCGTCTCCTGTTCGAAAGGGCGACATCTATAAATATGCATGTCTTTGCATATTTGTAACCGCCATCCTTTCGAATTGTCCAACATTATCCATGGACAGCCCGAGTATGTGTAGATTGGGTTTGTTTTCCCGTATGTTGTGCTCTGGATCCGATGAGGAATTTCGTCAGTGCCTCCCTGTTGTTCTCCGGATGCACATCCTCTCTGTTTATTGCGGAGACGTGTATCAGGAGAACAGCAGGGAGGTGCTGCCGAAATTTTGCATTGGATACGGAGCAGAGCATGGGAAAACGAACCAAATCTACACATACTCGGGTGGGATTAGGAGCTATCTTTACCTATTAGCATGTAGGTTTCCTGGACGTAATAAAAATGGCGAACCTGATTAACCGATGAATATAAATGCTAAATCGTATATAAATATATTTCTTCTGTCTTTAGTAGCTACGCAAGATGAGTGATCGTGCGTGGATGTATACTGGTCACCCTTGTCAGAAAGAGATGACGAAAGAATGGTTTTTAAAAACAAAGGAATTTGTGAAAGCCGCATTCGCAAATGGCCAGGAAAGAAACTATTGCTCCTGTCCTGGATGCGACAACTATAAAAAGACGACAGAGGCTGTAATGATTAAACACCTGCAGAGGAGGGGTTTGAAGCCTAATTATATGGTGTGGACATTTCATGGTGAGTCTATACAACGCACAAGAGCTGAGGTGGTCCGTCGTCGCACGGACGAGCATGGTACTGGGATCGAAGACATGGTGCAAGACTTTGATGATGCTCGGGATTCGGAAGATGAGATGGAGGAATCTGGAAAGGCCTTTTATGAACTGTTGGAGTCTTCAAAACGTCCTCTCCATGAGCACACTGAGCTCTGTCAGCTGGATGCAATTGCACAAGTAATGGCTCTGAAGGCTCAGTTCAACTTGGGAAGAGAATGCTACGACGCGATGATGACACTATTTGGACGTTTCCTACCCAAAGGCCATGTCATGCCTGCAAACCTGTACCAGTCGGACAAAATACTTCGTGTACTTAAGATGACCTATGAGAAGATAGATGGATGTGAGAAAGGATGTGTCTTATTTAGGAAGGAGTATGCACACTTGGACTATTGTCCCAATTGCGAGTCTTGCAGGTATCTTCTGGTAGACAACGATATGGGTGAGAAGAGGAAGACCAAAATCGCAGTTAGTGTTCTTCGGTATATGCCAATCGTACCAAGACTTCAACGTCTTTTCATGGTCGAAGAGACAGCCAGACAAATGACATGGCACAAATTGGCAAAAGAACCGAACTAGATGCGGATGGGAATAAGATGATGGTACACACATCGGATGGGGAAGCGTGGAAACATTTCGATGGATTGCATCAGGATAAAGCGGCAGATCCAAGGAATCCTCGAGTCTGCGCCGCCATGGATGGTTTTAATCCCTTCGGCATGACGGCAACCCAATACAGTTGTTGGCCTGTATTGGTCATTCCACTCAATCTCCCCCCCCCGGGCAGATTATGCAAAGAAAGAACATATTTCTGACGTTGATAATTCCAGGGCCCAATTATCCGGGGAAGAATATGAATGTGTACCTGCAACCGCTTAAGGATGAATTGGAAGAAGCTTGGGAAAATGGGGTCAAGACATACGATGCCGCTAGAAAAGAAAACTTCAAAATGCATGTGTGGCACATGTACTCTTTGCATGACTTGCCAGCGTATGCGCTATTCTCTGGATGGTGTGTGCATGGAAGGTTCCCGTGCCCCCAATGCAAGGCAGCTCTTTAGTTTCATTGGTTGCAGGAGTTTCGGAAGTATTCTTGCTTTGACTTGCATAGACAGTTCCTGGATCCTGATCATCATTTCTGAAAAGACAAGAAGAACTTTACCAAAGGTAAAGTTGTCAAAAACATGGCACCACCTGCGTTCACAGGTCAACAGATCCTGGATCAGTTAAACGCCCTCGAGCCTGATCCAGAGCGTCCAGGGTATTTCAAGGGGTATAATTCAAAACATGCCTGGACTCACAAGCCATGCTTCTGGGATCTGCCTTACTTCAAAGACCTCCTTCTTCCACACAATATCGACATGATGCACACTGAAAAGAATATCAGAGAGGCTATTTTTGGTACATTGTTCGACATAGATGGGCAGACAAAGGATAATATTAAGGCTAGAGTCAATCAAGAGACACTATGTCATAGACCGTTACAAAACATGCGAGAAGGCAAAGGAAAGCAGAAGTGCTCGAAGCCAAAGGCCTGGTTCAATCTTGGAAGGCCAGCTATGAGGGAAATTATCTTGTGGGTCAAAATGCACTTGATGTTCCCCGATGGGTATGCAGCGAGTCTAAAGAGGGGAGCGAGTCTTGAAAAATTAAAAATCTTTGGTCTCAAGAGTCATGATTGGCACATATGGCTAGAGCGGGTAATGCTGGTGATGTTACGTGGCTTTATTCCTGAGGATGAATGGCTAGTACTGGCGGAGCTGAGCTATTTCTTCCGTGTTCTTAGTGCGAAAGAATTGTCACCTGGCGTGGTAGAAAACATGGAGGAGTTTGCACCGGAGTTGTTGTGCAAGTTAGAGAAGATCTTTCCACCGGGCTTCTTTAATCCAATGCAGCATTTGATTTTACATCTACCGACCGAGGCAAGATTGGGTGGGCCCGTGCAAGATCGTTGGTGCTATGCAACTGAGAGGATGCAGAAGACCCTTCGAGCTAAATGTAAAAATAAGCGTAGAATTGAAGCATCGATGGCTGAGGCATTCATTACTGAGGAGGTGGCAAACTTTGTGACAGCACACTACGAAGCCAAAAATCATCATTTGCATAATACGAAGCCTCGGCACAATGATGGAGACCCTAAAAAAGGTGGGTCCAACCTCAGCCTATTCAAAGGGAAGCTCGCACCAGCCGGTGCTTCAAAACCAAAAACGTTGGATATCGAAGAATGGAGGAACATTTCGTTGTATATCTTAAACAACCTAACAGAAGTGCGGCCGTACATCGAGTGAGTTCTCGGCACATTTTCCCGTAACTTCTAATTCATTTGAACTGCTCTTATTCCTGGATATTTCAAACAGCCGTTACGTCGTCAAATTCTCGGACGGAGCGGTGATCGAAAATGATTCCGTCGAAGAGTATGAGCTTCTGTCAAAGATAGGAGGCGGCTATCCCGGTTTCATCTCTTGGTTCAAACAAATGGTAATTATTAATAATGGACCATTTCATTCTTGGTCTAACTTGCGGCTAATGCAACAACCGTTTCGTATTAAACTTGTAGGCTAATTTAGAGTCTATGGACGCCGAATTGAGACAAGTCGCTAATGGTTTTGACTATAAGGTCCATTCATTTGAGAAATACAACATCAATGGGTATCTCTTTCGTACCTTTGGCAAAGAGCTATCTATGCCCGACCGGAAATCTACAAATTGTGGTGTCTCTGCTATCGGTGAAGGTGTTATCGAGTATTATGGAAGAGTTGAAGCAATTTATGAACTTCAATTCTATGGTGAAAACCCACCGAACATCGTAGTCTTCAAATGTTATTGGTTCCAGCCGAAAAAGACTAGAAGGACTCATGAACATATAGGACTAGTCGAAATCAATCCAAACACCCATTTAGATGTTCCCGATGTCTATATTACGGCTCAATAGGCGACCCAAGTTTTCTATCTACCGTGGGCATGCCAAACGGATAAGAATCTGGAAGGTTGGTATGTTGTTTATGAAGTGCCGCCACATGTTAGACCACCTCTCCCAAATGAACAGGATTATGAACCTCACATTAACCCAGACACATATGATGGAGAATTCTTCCAAGAAGAACGTCTTTCCAAGAAACGTTTCAAGAACCGCCGTGCTTCATCCAAGAACATGGAAGTAGACAGGGACAATGAATCCGACTCCAGCCCTGAGCCGGAACCAGAAGACCTGGAACTCGTAGAGGTTACTGATGCGGATGACCTGTCAATGCTTCAACGATTAAAGGAAGGCCTTTCACAACTTCACGCCGTTGAACCCGATGAGCACGTCATTCATGAAGACATGCGTGATAGTGATGATGATGATGCATTTATTGATGATTATTATTAGTTTGTAAGATTCACAACTTAAATTATATATATATTAATCTTTATTATTCATGTACATATTATTGGTCATGTCAGTCATTCAATTTTTTTATGTTGTACTAATTTCTTTTAATCTTTATCATGGCAGGTGTTGAAAGATGGTGGGCGCGGGTCCAGAGCGCTCGACGGGTTCTTCCCAGGCGCCCCGCACGAGGAGTGGTACTTCCCTTCCACCCCTATCTCTCCGTACAGCCTTGGCAGACAGTCTTTCGACACAAAGCCGGGGGTTCTTCTTCGTCGGTAGCATTGCCTACTGGGAGAGGTGCTGGTCGGGTAGGGAGGAAGGGGAAGGGTACAGGGAGAGGTGGTGGCCGCGGAAGATCCAGGAGGACTGTTGAGCCGTCCTCGCCACCACCACCAGCTCATTCACCCGAGCATGGGACTAGTATGGTCGACCCGTTTGCGGAGGAGGCTACGGGGACTCCGGTCCAGGAGCCTGGTGTTCACGGGCATTCGTCCCATGAGACTCTGGTCCAGGAGCAGCCTCGGGTCGAGGTGAATTCGGTCCAGGAGCAGCCGGAGGATACTACGGTTCCGGAGGCTTCACCCGACGTGGAGAAGCCCGGATGGGAGCCTTGGCTGGATCGTACCGAGTTGCCGGATTGGACCGAGGGTCTGGGTCGCTCAAGGGGCGGGGATGGCGGGGATGAGCTTACGGATAGTGAGGGCAATGTGCAGGTGGACGGGGCCACCGTGTACAAGCATGGTAGTACACGTCTCCCGGTTGCCCCGGCTACCCGCGAGCAGAGGCCGGTGATTAAACCTGAAGGAGATAGGTAAGTACATTTACCCTTTTTTTAGCTTTTGCCTTCAAGTTTGTTCAAATATCTAATGCGCTGACCTTATCATACTGCAGGGGATGGGTACACCCTCTTGGAGTCCGCAGGCCGAACTCTGTCCTTGGTGTGCTTTGCCGGATAAATTTCCCGGGATTTGTCACGTTGCCTGGTAAGGGTCAGGTTCCTACACTAGGATTTACCTAGGAGCACTACCAGGCTGCGCAGGCCCCGCCGGAGGAGATTATAGATGGTGTATTGTGCCACACGAGGGCCGAGATGGTGATCAGGAGCTTTTGGGTAAATTATATTTTTACAGAATCTAAAATTAACAATATAGCTAATTATTGTACTAATCGGTGTTTTCACGTTTGATTGCAGACCTTCTATAGGTGTGAGGATGGATATGAGGAGGAGGCGGCCAGGGTTCTCGAGGTCGAGTGTAGGCGGTTACTACAGAACTTGCGCCACGAGGCTCGGCCGCAGGCTATTCGAGATTACTACGCCACGTGTGGTATTAAGAAGGAGAAGAAGGATTGCTGCGGAAAGTTTCTGAAGAAGGAGCAATACATGAAGGTAATTACCTATTCTTAAGTCCTTCTACGTAGTTTTCTTGATTTCATTCATAGGCGTAGCGCTGAAAATTCTTTCTAATAACTTACAGGTGCCCCCGAGATGGTGTGCGGATAAGATGGATTGTTGGGAGGCGTTGGTTGATGAGTGGTGCACAGGCAGCTGGCGAGCCGTCCACGAGAATGCGAAGGATTGGCGTAGCCAAATGGTTGGTGTGCCACACCATCAAGGCAGCGCCAACTTACTTCAGTTTGGACGAAACTGGGTATGTGATTTGCTTCATGATTCATGCAATTCATTCTTGATGCTAATATTTTGTTCCTCTCTTTTAGGCGCATCACAATAAGACTGAGATGCCACACTTGTACGACCTTTATGGCATGGCCCATACTGCCTCGTACAAGAAGGTGAAGGCATTCTCTGAGTCTGACCTAGATGATCCCAGTAACTTCACCAACATATCATCCCACCAGAAGCTCGTGGCATACAGGGACGCGGGGAAGGCTACGAAAGGGGATGACTTTAACCCTAGCCAAGAACCTTTGGATCCAGAGCTGGTGATGATATCTGGTGGCGGGAGGCCCCATGGCTCGATAGCCATTGGAGATGGGATAATACGTTGTCCACTCACTCTTCCGGAGATGAAGGCGCGCCAGTCGAGCAGATGTCCTCAGATAACGCCTCGTCCACGGCCAGTCGAACTTGCCATCGAGGTTAGTTGTACAGACTAAGAACACTTTCATCCATTTCATTATGTGTGTCACCATAGATCATTACTGTGGTAACGAGGAATGGTTTTTCAGGCTGCTCTTCAGAAAGAGAGAGCAACAAACCAGGCTGCTCTTGAGAAAGAGAGATTGGCAAGCCAGGCTGCTCTTCAGGCTGCTCTTGATGAGAGGGACCAGACCATGACACGATTGCTTGAGGAGGAGAGGGCCCGGAATGAGGCGGGTCAACGGGCCCTGTACGAGCTTTTTGTGGTATTTTTTTTTCACATTAGCCAAATCATGTGTGTAATGCCTGTTTCAATACTAACTAATACGACCCACTCTTCAGGGTGTGTGCGAGAAGAGCGGTCAAGTCCCTCCGCCGATGCCCGTCTTCTCTTTGATTGGCACGGTGAGTTTCATTATAAATTAGTATTAATAATTGAGTGTCATCATGCTAACTGAGACATTGCAAAATATCTTTTCTGCAGAATAACTCCTGAGCGGCATCGCACGACCCTTCTCCAGGGCAACCGTCTCCACGAAGCCGGCGCGAGCAACCGTGGTGTTTCTCCTCCTTGATGACCACTACGGTAAGTTTCTCCTTCAAACTTAGCTTGTTTTCCTCTAAAATGAGATAATTAGCCCATTTAGCTCCAAGAAGACATAATTAGGTAATTTAGCTCCAACAAGAGGAGAAGAAATAGGAAAAATGAAAAGAAAGAAGAAGAAGAAGAAGAAGAGAAGAAGGGGAAGGAGGAGAAGGAGGAGGAGGAGGAGGAGGAGGAGGAGAACGAGGAGAAGGCCAAGGACCTTCTAGTCCTTCTCCTCCTCCTCCTTCTCCTCCTTCTCCTCCTTGATTTCTTCTTCTTCTCCTCCTCCTCCTCTTTCTTCTCCTCTCTCATATTATCCTTGCTTTAATTTCCCCAACAATGACATAATTAGTCCATTTAGCTCCAAAATACCATAATAAGCTCAAAATGGCAAAAGAACCTTGGTTAGCTCATTAATATTATATACTTAGCTTGTTTTCCTCTAAAATGGGATAATTAGCCCATTTAGCTCAAAAAAGACATAATTAGGTAATTTAGCTCCAACAAGAGGAGAAGAGGAGAAGAAATAGGCAAAATGAGAAGAAAGAAGAAGAAGAAGAAGAAGAAGAAGAGAAGAAGGACAAGGAGGAGGAGGAGGAGGAGAAGGCCAAGGACCTTCTATCCTTCTCCTCCTCCTCCTTCTCCTCCTCCTCCTCCTTCTTGATTTCTTCTTCTTCTCCTCCTCCTCCTCTTTCTTCTCCTCTTTCATATTATCCTTGCTTTAATTAACCCAACAATGACATAATTAGCCCATTTAGCTCTAAAATACCATAATAAGCTCAAAATGGCACAAGAACCTTGGTTAGCTCATGAATATTATATACTTAGCTTGTTTTCCTCTAAAATGACATAATTGGAACATTTAGCTCAAAAAAGACATAATTAGGTAATTTATCTACAACAAGAGGAGAAGACGAGAAGAAATAGGCAAAATGAAAAGATAGAAGAAGAAGAAGAAGAGAAGAAGAAGAAGAGAAGAAGGAGGAGGAGGAGGAGGAGGAGGAGAAGGAGGAGAAGGCCAAGGACCTTCGAGTCCTTCTCCTCCTCCTCCTTCTCCTCCTTCTCCTCCTTGATTTCTTCTTCTTCTCCTCCTCCTCCTCTTTCTTCTCCTCTTTCATATTATCCTTGCTTTAATTTCCCCAACAATGACATAATTAGTCCATTTAGCTCCAAAATACCATAATAAGCTCAAAATGGCATAAGAACCTTGGTTAGCTCATTAATATTATATACTTAGCTTGTTTTCCTCTAAAATGGGGTAATTAGCCCATTTAGGTCAAAAAAGACATAATTAGGTAATTTAGCTCCAACAAGAGGAGAAGAGGAGAAGAAATAGGCAAAATGAAAAGAAAGAAGAAGAAGAAGAAGAAGAAGAAGAAGAGAAGAAGGAGAAGGAGGAGGAGGAGGAGGAGGAGAAGGTGAAGGACCTTCTATCCTTCTCCTCCTCCTCCTCCTTCTTCTTGATTTCTTCTTCTTGTCCTCCTCCTCCTCTTTCGTCTCATCTTTCATATTATCCTTTCTTTAATTAACCCAACAATGACATAATTAGCCCATTTAGCTCCAAAATACCATAATAAGCTCAAAATGGCACAAGAACCTTGGTTAGCTCATGAATATTATATACTTAGCTTGTTTTCCTCTAAAATGACATAATTGGATATTTAGCTCAAAAAATACATAATTAGGTAATTTAGCTCCAACAAGAGGAGAAGAGGAGAAGAAATAGGCAAAATGAAAAGATAGAAGAAGAAGAAGAAGAGAAGAAGAAGAAGATAAGAAGGAGAAGGAGGAGGAGGAGGAGGAGGAGAAGGCCAAGGACCTTCTAGTCATTCTCCTCCTCCTCCTTCTCCTCCTCCTCCTCCTTCTTCTTGATTTCTTCTTCTCCTCCTCCTCCTCCTCTTTATTCTCCTCTTTCATATTATCCTTGCTTTAATTAACCCAACAGTGACATAATTAGCCCATTTAGCTCCAAAATACCATAATAAGCTCAAAATGGCATAAGAACCTTGGTTAGCTCATGAATATTATATACTTAGCTTGTTTTCCTCTAAAATGACATAATTAGCCCATTTAGCTCAAAAAGAAGAAGAAGAAGAGGAAGAGAAGAAGAAGAGAAGGAGAAGGAGAAGAAGAAGAAGGTGGAGGAGAAGAAGAGAAGAAGAAGGAGAAGGAGGAGAAGAAGGAGCAGGAGCCCTCCTTCTTCTTCTCTCCTTCTTCTCCTCCTTCTCCTTCTTCTTCTCTTCTTTTTCTTCTTCTCCTCCTTCTTCTCCTTCTTCTTCTCTTCTTTTTCTTCTTCTCCTCCTCCTTCTCCTTCTCCTTCCCCTTCCCCTCCTCCTCCTCCTCCTCCTTCTTGTTTCTCTTCTCCTTGTTCTCTTCTTGCTTCTTCTCTTTCTTCTTCAATTTAGCTTATTTGTCATATATATGTTGTTGTTCTTCTTCTTCTGACTTTCTTATTCCCATTTTGCAGATTGGATGTACTACATGCATGGAAGCTGGCATTGGAGTGCTTTAGTTTCCGTTTTTATTTGAGTTGATGAACAATGTGGAACTATATGTATATGTATATATGGATGAACAATATATGTGCAACTATATGTATGTATATATGGATGAAACTTTGTATGTGTTGGTTCTTTTGATATATGGGATGTACGTTGATGAACAAATGGCATTGATGAGCTTTATATGTATATCATATATGTGTTGTGACCTATTTATGATATATGTGCTATGAATTATATGTATATGTGCTGTGAAATAGAAAAAATAAATAAAAATGTGACAATATAGGCTCTTTGCCGTCTGCCAGCTGATGGCAAAGGCCTTTGCTGTCAGCTGACCGACGGCAAAGGTGCCACGTGGCGCCCAGCTGTGCAACCTAGGCAGTAGCAGCTGGACATATAGTCTCTTTTTCGTCTGCTTCCTAGGGGGCAGATGGCAAAGAAGAGGGCACATAGGAGGGGGGGAGGAGGAGGCAGACGACAAAGAGTGGAAAGAGGGGGGAGGGGAGGACCCGGCAGATGGCAAAGATGGATGGGGAGGCAGACGACAAAGATGGAGGGGGAGGGGAGGGGAGGAGAAGGGAGACGTCAAAGATGGGCAGGGAGGCAGACGACAAAGATGGAGGAGGAGGAGGACGGCAAAGCCTCCGTTAACCCCTAACGGAGGCAACGCCTGTCGGCTGCCGTCTCAAGCGCTTTGCCGACTGCTCCTAAGGAAAGCTGACGGCAAAGAGCTTTGCCGTCCGCTTTGGGGGGGCAGACGACAAAGAAGGTCCTATGCCGTCGTAGGCTGACGCAGAAATTTTTCCGGCCTTGAGAATCTTTGCCGTCTGTGGTATTGTCTTTGCCGTCCGGGATATTGTCTTTGCTGTCTGTGATGGCAGACGGCAAAGAAGGTGATTCCTGTAGTGTGTTTTATCTGCACCTTCATCCCTAAACATGTGGACATGTTCTTGGTCTTGGTTTTCGCTTGAGGACAAGCGAGGTCTAAGCTTGGGGGAGTTGATTCATCCATTTTGCATCATGCTTTCATGTTGATATTTATCGCTTTATGGACTGTTATTATACTTTGTGGAACCTTACTTATGCCTTTTCTATCTTATTTTGCAAGGTTTATTTGACGAGGGAGAATACCGGCAGCTGGAATTCTGGACTGGAAAAGGAGCAAGTCTGAGTCCTCTATTCTGCGCAACTCCAAAGGCCCTGCAAATCAACGTGGATTTTTTTGGGAATACATAAAAAATACTGGGCGAAAGAAGTGTCAAAGGGGAGCAACCAGGGGGCCACAAGCCTGGTTGCCGCGGCCTACCTCCCTGGCCGCGACAACAGGGCTTGTGGGCACCCTGGCGGCCCACTGGCCCCCCTCTTTTGATATATGAAGGGTTTCGTCTGAGAAAAAATCAGGGTGGATCTTTTTCGTGGATTCTCCGCCGCCACGAGGCGGAACTTGAGCAGATCCAATCTAGAGCTCCGGCAGGACGATCCTACCGGGGAAACTTCCCTCCCGGAGGGGGAATTCGTCGCCATCGTCATCACCAACACTCCTCTCGTCGAAGGGGAGTCATCTCCATCAACATCTTCATCAGAACCATCTCCTCTCCAAACCCTAGTTCATCTCTTGTAACCAATCTCCGTCTCGTGACTCCGATTGGTACTTGTAAGGTTGCTAGTAGTGTTGATTACTCTTTGTAGTTGATGCTAGTTGGATTAATTGGTGGAAGAGTTTATGTTCAGATCCTTGATGCTACTCATTACACCTCTGATCATGTTTATGATTATGCTTTGTGAGTGGGTTACTTTTGTTCCCGAGGACATGGGATAAGTCATGCTGATAATAGTCATGTGAATTTGGTATTCGTTCGGTATTTTGATATGCTGTATGTTGTTTTCCCTCTAGTGGTGTTATGTGATCGTCGACTACATAACACTTCACCATATTTGGGCCTAGAGGAAGGCATTGGGGAGTAGTAAGTAGATGATGGGTTGCTAGAGTGACAGAAGCTCAAACCCCAGTCGTTGCGTTGCTTCGTAAGGGGCTGATTTGGATCGACTAGTTTAATGCTATGGTTAGACGTTGTCTTAATTCTTCTTTCGTAGTTGCGGATGCTTGCGAGAGGGGTTAATCATAAGTGGGATGCTTGTCCAAGTAAGGGCAGTACCCAAGCGCTGGTCCACCCACATATCAAACTATCAAAGTAACGAACGCGAGTCCTATGAACATGATGAAACTAGCATGACAGAAATTCATGTGTGTCCTCGGGAGCGTTTTTCCTCTTTTAAGACTTTGCTCAGGCTTGTCCCTTGCTACAAAAGGGATTGGGCCACTTTGCTGCACCGTTGCTACTACTTGTTACTTGTTACTTTTCATTTGCTACATTTCACCTCACTACACCATCACTTGTTACCGCTACTTTCAGTGCTTGCAGTTATTACCTTGCTGAAAACTGTTTATCAGAGCCTTCTTCTCCTCGTTGGGTTCGACACTCTTACTTATTGAAAGGACTATGATTGATCCCCTATACTTGTGGGTCATCACACCTAATCCAATGATTCAAGAGCCATTTTTCTCACTACCCGTTGTGAGTCCAACCATGACAACTATGGGAGAAGAGCCGGAACCTGTCCTTTAGGATCTGATTGAACCTGTTGTTGACCATGAAAGGGAGGTGCAACAGCCATTTTTAGAAGATGTGCCAGAAGTTGAGGCACGGAATGTGCAAGAGAATGAGGCACTTAGATGGTCTAACAGAACTAGAAGATCATCTATTTCTACTGATTATAAAGTTTATAACATAGAATTGGTCCATATGGAAGGTCATCCCACTTCATACGAAGAAGCCATGAGAAGGCGTCACTCATCAAAGTGGCTGGAGGCAATGAAAGACAAATTGAGCTCGATGAGTTCCAATGATGTTTGACACTTAGAAGTTATTCCTAAAGGAGCCAAAACAGTAGACTGTAAATGGGTCTACAAAACTAAGTATGACTCTAATGGGAATATAGAAAAGTATAAAGCACGACTCGTGGCAAAAGGATTTACACAAAGAGAAGGGATAGACTACAATGAGACTTTTTCCCCAGTCTCATGTAAGGATTCCTCATAATCATAATGGCATTAGTTGCACATTTTGATTTAGAGTTGCATCAACTGGATGTAAAGACGACACTTCTAAACGGAGATTTATAAGAAAATGTCTACATGAAACAATCCAAGGGTTTTATCATGGAAGGCAAGGAAGATATGGGATGTCGCGTGAAGAAATCCATTTATGGACTAAGGCAAGCCTCTAGGCATTGGTATCTAAAGTTGAACAATACAATTAAAAGATTTGGGTTTAAAGAAAATGTTGATGATAACTGTGTTTATGCAAAGTTCAGAAATGGGAAATACATTTTCCTAATCTTGTACGTTGATGATATCTTGCTTGCTAGCAATGGTGTTAGTCTACTACAAGAAACAAAGAAGTTTATATCCTCAAACTTTGATATGAAAGATCTTGGTGATGCTTCATATGTTTTGGGCATTGAAATTCACTGAGATAGGAAAATGGAGTCTTAGGACTACCGCAGAAAGCATATTTAGAGAATGTTCTCAAAAAGTATAATATGCATGCGAGTAAGGCCACACGTGCACCTATAGTCAAGGGTGACAGTTTTGGGAAATTCTAATGCCCCAAGAACTAGTACGAGCTCGATCAAATGAAAGCAGTGCCATATACTTTGGCTGTTGGAAGTTTACAGTATGCACTAGTGTGCACTCACCCTGACTTAGCTTTTATCACCGGGGTACTCGGTAGATAGCAAGAGAATCCAGGCCTAGAGCATTGGAAGATGGTAAAGAAAGCATTGTGTTATGCGCAACGCACAAAGGACATCATGCTAACATACACAAGATCTAATTCCCTAGAGATAAAAGAGTATTCGGACGCAGATTTTGCAGGGGGCAGAGATGATAGAAAATCCACATCAGGATACATGTTCACTCTCGCTGGAGGGGCTATTTCGTGGAAAAGCTCCAAACAGTCCATAGTTGCATCGTCCATGATGCAAGCAGAGTTTATAACATGTTTTGAAGCCACCGGGCAGGTGATATGGTTAAAAAGAATTATACCCAACTTGAAAGTGGTAGATTGTATTCACAAACCACTAAAGATCTACTGCGAAAACCAGCCCGCAGTATTCTATGCTCAGAAAAACAAGTCAAGTAATGCTACCAAGACAATAGATATAAAGTATTATGCTGTGAAAGATAAAATACAGGATGACACTATAAGTCTCGAGCATATAAGGACAAAGGATATGCTTGCAGATCCGCTTACAAAAGGCTTACCACCCAATGTGTTCAAGGAACACTTAGCCGGCATGTGTTTAATGGAAAGCCTATGATTCCTGGATCATTTGAGGCCCAAAAGGAACGAAATTTGTTTTTAAACAAAACGTATGTTGTAGCTGTATGATTCTATCGACAATTAAGTTGTGACGATGAGACATGCTCTATGTACACATATGTGATGAAACGAATAAACTATAAAATATAAAGTTAAAAGTAAAAGTTGAGATCAAGGGGGAGAATGTTAGGCTGGTCTCTCCCGTGTGGGCCCAACGGCTCACCGGACCCCTTGGTCAACGCGTCCTGATTGAGGGCGCTCAACCCATCTATGGTTGATGGCCCCCTATGACCTGCGCTATATATAAATAGGTGGGAGCCGGGGCACACAGTACAAGTCTAACTGCACCGCCAGTTTGCCCACCGACATCCCCTTCCTACCTAGGGTTAGCATAGTGCTCACGGGAAGCACCGCCGCCACGACACCGCTCTCTGCAGCCCTCACCGTCGCCCCTCTGCCATGGCCACTCGGGCGAGCTCCTCGAGGGAGGGAGAAGGTAATCCCCATGGTAATCCTCATCTCCTCTCATCACCATCGGACATATCTAGCCTAGTCGATCTATAGGTTCTATCACTATGTACTCGTTATGATCTCATATACAGATTTCTGGGACATTTTTTGTTCCTTTTCTTTCTTCACGGGCCATCTTTAGTGCTTTTCCGGTTAATGGTATCTTTGGGCCGAAATATAATAGATGCTAATGCCTTTGGATTATTTACTTTGTTGGTTTATGATTCTTGGAGGATTCATCATAACTAAAGGTTGATTTGTCTGAAATATTTTCAACTACTTATGGTTACATTTTGAAACTATACATCTAACATGTTACAAACTTTTTTTGACTATTTGAAATAAAGCTCAGTCTATTGGATTTGGTGTTATTGGATCTCTCCTATTATATATGCACAAAATGCTCCGAGGAAGTTTGTAGGTTGATTTTGGTGTGTTCCATGGGCGTTCTTGCTGCAAGGTGAACTTGATTTTAATACTTCTCCGAGGAAGTTGTGCAGTTTCCTTTTTTCTCAACCAATGCTGCTTTCGTCTTAATCATAAACTTGTGAGCCTAATTTTTCTTGCATATTTCACTTGGTGCCTAACTCAAACTTATTTGTTGTCATTTTTGTATTCATCATCACGAACAATACCAGATCAGTGGAGTAGTCTCTGTCGAAACATATAACAAATAATAAGCCCTATCACTACCTTTGGAGAACTAAATGGGTGTGCAGGGCACGTTTGCAAGGTGGTTTGTGAACCCTTTCTTGTGTGAACAATATGGTCTGGTATTGTTGTTAGTTGTCAATCAATCCAGGATTCGACCTTGTTTGCAAATTCAAGTGTTCTATTAGAAGGATGATGCAAATCCCACACAAGGAACATGTTAATATGCATACTATTATTCTTCCCGAGTCATTTGTGCAACATATATTTTTCAGCATAGTAATTGAAAATTGACTCGTGTGTAGGTTGATTTTGGTGTGTTCTAAGTTCTACAACTATCAAAGGGCTACTCGTTCTGAAAATTATTCACAAACATGCACGCTCTGACCAACTTTTCTTCAGATATCTCCATTTTTCAGTGGTTTGTGCTAATTCACAAAGGTGCAACGAAACTATCTAAAATCATTTTATTTCGGCTTCCCACTGACTACTTTGAAGAGTGGGGCATCCTCATGTCTATCTTTGACATGCATAGTATCCCTCTGTTTTTGCACTACTATTTTTTCATTCTTTTTTAGTGCATATGATGCATTTCTTTTGTTAAGTTAACTCTTAATTCCTCTCCTATGCTCTTCCAGATGGATTACTCTTTAGACACTGAAGTAAATGTTTCACATTTTCTTGGATAATCATATATGTATGCTAGATTATGCTATTTAGTTCAAAATTGCGTATCCGCTTTTTTTACTGAATTTTACAATTTTTTTTGCTTGTTTAGTTTACCCAGCATTAGGGCTCTCTCACATTTTTGTCCTGATGTTTATAAGCGTCTGCTGGGGATTCATATTTTTGTTATTTCTTCCATTTGTTTTGGAAGAGAGTATCAATTTTGACATTATCTTTGACCATTATATAGTGAGTTGATACAATAGTTTCTCATTTCAGGTCTACTCCCTCCTCGAAGAATATCTGATTCATTATTCCTTTTGTGAATTCTTTATTCTAGCTCCTGCGGAGGAGGATTCTTCACCGTTATTATCCTTGCGAAAAAGGCAATAGAAGGCTATGGATTTTCTAGGGTGGACACATTTGCTGTCTGGTCTTCTGGTGCAACACTGTGATTCACCATTTCTCTCTGGTTGTTGAATTTTGGCTTCTGGCTGTTCGTGTAGTATCGTCGTAACTAAGTAGATGAGTTAGCTGCATTGTGTCCATTTGTGCTTTGGGTAAATAAATGAAGAGACCTACAAAAAATATATATTTTGTGCTCTCTGATTTATCTTGTAAGACTGTTACCTTTCTATTAAAACACATATTACCTTGCTTTGCTTGCTCTGCTTTCTCAGTGTATGCTCTGCTGCTGGTGGAGTTTAATTATGTCTATTTTTTGAGAATTGGCATTTACTTAGACTGTATACACATGTTTACAAATTCATCATCTAGATTAGTGCGCCCAGTCACCCAAAGGAGACGTGCCCAGGGCGCCTCCCTGCCACTAGTCTCTAGCAAGCTAGATCGAATTGGCATCAAAAGAAGTGGTGATCTTGACTTTGAAGAACCCCGGTCCTACAAACAGATTACAAGTTCTTGAAGGACCAAAAATTGTAGGTCCTACCTTAATAAGCACTCGCATTCTTGCTTTAGGTTTTCTTTTCTCTTTTTGAAGTGGTCAGCGTTCTAGGTTGCTTTTTCTGAAGGGATGGTTTTCCCGACTCCTTTTAATTTTAAATGACACTCTTGCTAGATTAGGATTTTTTTTATAAATACATGTCATTTTATTTATACTGACAAATATTAGAAGTACAATGCTTTAGATCCAAGATTCAAGAAACTACAAAGTAATTCTTACAACTATGGATTGCAATGACATGTTTTTTGAGATATCTTTTTCATGATATCAACCTTTACATGATGAAATATTGCCCAAGAGTTTAAGGAAGAGACTACAATTGGACTGGAGTTGCAATATTGCTACTCGTTCACCCTCAAGAACTTGATCATCAATAAGTAAAGGTTTCAGAAACCCCCTTGAGCGTCCCTCCAAAAAGATGCAAAGTCATGAGCGATGAGCATACTTGGGCTGGGATTATTTCCTATAAGTGTAGCTTGTTAACCCACCAAATCTTCAAACATTTCAGCTCCACAAAAAAGCAAACCGCAAAAGCAACATGACACACAGACATAAACTAATCAGATTCAAATAATCGACCTTGTGAGGACACAAAATCTCTCTAACTCCATGGCACCCCAAATAAAGAACGGGAGTAATTCTTTTCGCCACTAGATATTGATGAAGACCATTAAATTGTTTTCAATAGAAGGTACCGCTTAGTTGAGAGCATCTCTAGCAAATCCCCAAAGGTTTGAAACTGTAAAATAATCATTTTTACAATTTTTGGACAAAAAAATGACCATTCCATATACCGCAAAATGGTAGTCGTGTAAAAATTATACAACCCCCCTAAAAAAGTTGTCTCCAAGATATGGAGTTTTGGATGCAAATTTTATAGCCCCCCTACAACCCCCACCGCCGTTGCCGCCAACTCCCATTCCGACCATCCCCACCGCCGCCTAGCCCCCCTGAGGGATCGATAGAAGACGTGTCTAGAGGGGGGGGGGTGAATAGACTACTAGTCTAGATAAATTTCTAGCCTAACCCAATTTCAAGGAAGGCAGAAATTCACCAGTTGTAACAAGTCAAGTACAACCTACACATGCAGTTCTAGGAGTATAGTAGCGGAATGTAAAACATGCAAGTGTAATGTAGAGGAGTAAGGTAGGGAGATCAAAAACATGAGGTTGACACGGGGAGTTTTGGCATGGTTCCGATAGGTGGCGCTATCAAGCGTCCATGTTAGTGGAGACTTCAACCCACGAAGGGTAATGGCTGGGAGAGTCCACGGAGGGTCCACAAAGAAGTGGCCTTGTCTATTCCACCACAGCTTCCATCCACGGAGGACTATCCTTATTCACGGTAGATCTTCAGGAAGTACGCGATCTCCTTGCCCTTACAAACATCTTGGTTCAACTCCACAACACGAAGTAGGAGGCTCCCAAGCGACACCTAACCAATCTAGGAGGCACCAACCTCCAAAAGGTAATAGATGTGGTAGATCAGTGAACTCCTTGCTCTTGTGCTTCTAAAGATATTCTCCTCAACACAGATCACTCTTTCACAGAATATGCATTGGTAGGAGAGGTTGATTTGGTGGAAAGCGGTTTGGGGAGGCTAGTGATCAAGTTTCAATGATAGGGTTGGAATATCTTGGTCTCAACACATGAGTAGGTTGTTCTCTCTCAGAAAATTGATCTGGCAGTGATGTGTGTGTTCCGAGTGCTTCTCCCACGAATGAGAGGTGGGTGAAGGGATATATATGTAAGTGCATCTAGTGCCCCTTAGTGATTTTGGTGATTTGAAGACTTATATGGTAAGAGACTGATATGTCTGTGAGTGTAAACATGCTCTATAAGTTGCTGAGGAGTTTGAGTTATTCGATGAATATCGACCCCTAAAAATGTATGTCATTGGGTGAAGACTTTGGTCTTTCCTTGAAGACTTTGATCATGAAGAAATTGCAAAGAAATTGATATTCCCCATGAAGATATTGAAGATGAGGAATTTGGTGTCCTGAAGGAAACACTCTGAAGACTTTGGAGAGTGAAGATTTACTCTTTCTGTTTCATTTTCTTTATACTTGAGTCATAGGAACACCGTACTGTTGAAGGGGGTTGAGAGAAAACTACGGAATGATTTTCCTCATGATGCTCAACCCAAGCCTAAATCTACCAAAGCCTCAAAGTGAGGAATATGAGAGACATGAGGACTTCCACAGTTGAAAGTTCCGACCGTTGCCGCACCACGCACCACCTCACTGATCTTATCCACCCAACGGTCATATTATTAAAGGGCATGTATGTCAAATCATGTTGGGATGCTCTGAGACAATAAATAGCCGCCCCCACAACCACTTGCTAGTTGGCTGCTCTAAGAGAAACTGACACTTGTCATTTAGAGCAACCCAAATTCCTCCGAGTCTTCGAGAGAAAATCATCAAGTGAGGAAATAACCCAAACACCAAACCCAAACCAAAAAACCCAAGTGATTGAGCATCACTGAAGAAGTTGTTCTTGTGTGGAACCGACGCTTGTTACCTTTGAGGATTGTGTATCCTCTAGACGGTTAGGAGTCATGGTCTAGAGCATCCAACAGTCAATTGAGGATCGCAGGGTGACCGAGTTTGTGAGGGTTTGGAAGTCTGCCCTGAAGACTTACCACGAGTGTTGGGAGAGGACTGTGTTTCCTTAGCTCAAGGAGAATACGGTAGGGACTGTGTGTCCTTTGGTTTTAATACCAAGCCGCTCCGAACCAAACGTACAACTGTCACAACAGTTGGAACTGGGTCATCAACAACTGTCTTCATCAAGCTATGAGTTCTATTTCTTCAACCTTCTCATTTCATCAATTGTATGTTGAATACTTTCATCTGTGTTGTTTGAAGAATTTGTCTGAAGACTTCCGCTGAATTTCCTCAACCTCCAATTCTTCACTTGAGTTAATCTTTACTTTCTTACTCTGTGCTTGCGAACTGTGCAAACCGAATCTCTGATATCCTATCGAGTACTTTGTTGTAGACGTTTTTGCACACCTGATCCTGCACTATTTCCGTTGCACTCAGTTCATGACCGAGGACTTTCCTCACTAGGAATTTCCTCAGTGATGAAATTATAAAAATCCCCTATTCACCCCCTCTAGTCGATATAACACACTTTCAATTGGTATCAGAGCAAGGTACTCCCTTGTTCTATGTGATTTTGGTTTAACCGCCTAGAGTTTTAGTTATGTCGACCGCACGTATGATCAAGGTTACTGCAGGATGTCCTACATTTGCAGGAAAGGACTTTCCCTACTGGAAGACCAAGATGCAAATGCATCTTCAAGCTATTAACAATGATCTCTGGTATATTGTGGAAAATGGTATTCCCTCCATCACTGCTACTATCTCTGGCGTAGATGTGAAGAAGTTCAAGCAACCTGACTCGCAAGCGAAGAATATCATCTTTGGCAATCTGAGCAAAGGTCACTATGGCAGAGTGAGTGCTTTAGGCACAACTAAGCTTATCTGGGATATGCTGTCCAAAGTCATTGAGGGAGTCTCAACACAGCATGACTCTCGTGTCGATGTTCTTCGCAATCGCTTCAATCGCTTCAAGAGTCTTGACAATGAAAGCTGCCAAGATACCTTTGATCACCTCACTGACATCTCAAATCAACAGCAAGCACTCGGAGCTAGATACATCACTGACCATGAAGTTGTGAAGAAACTGCTATCTTGATCCATCATTTGACACACTAGTTCTGATGATTCAAGAACAAAGAGACTACAAGATGCTTGATCCTGCTGATATACTTGAGAGACTCAATACTCATGAATTCCAGCAAGAAGAAAAGAGAGATTTGTATGCACCATACTACTCAAGACCTCGTGCGCTGAAGGCTAAAGCTATTTCCTCATCTGAAGAAGAAGATTTGGATTGCAACATTGGTGACCCTGAAGAACTTGGATAGGAACTTGCAATGCTCGTGAGAAAGTTCCAGAAGTTCGCAAAGCGTGGCGGTTCGGAAAATCTTCAAGAAGAGATATGAGGAAATCAGAATCTTCACCTGAGGACTACAAGAAAAGAACCTGCCACAAATGCAAGAAATCTGGTCACTACATTGCTGATTGTCCTTGCTGGGTGAAAGAATCAAGGAAGAAGAAATACAAAGATGAAAGTTCTGATGACTTGCAGAAAAAGAAGAAATCTTCAAAATCCTCATCTTCAAAGTCTTCATCACACAAGAAGACCAGTTTCAGAAAGGCTCGGTCACTCATTGGCAAGTAAATGGATTCCGAAGAATAATCTGAGGAATGTGCTGAAGAGGAATGTTCTGAAGTGGAGTCAGAATCTGGTGTGGCAAGTCTTGCACTGGCTACCACATTCATCAGCAAGTCGATCTTCAACCTTGAAGAAAATGACAACGCTATCTACACTGGTGAATATGTTGATGACTTCGCTCCAACCTATTGCCTCATGACAAAAGGTTCAAAGGTACCAAACCATACTTCCTCGTCTGATTCTAGTGACTGTGAACCTGATGATTATCAAAAACCCAGTTACTATAAACATGCCAACATTGCCACTAAGCAACAAAGTGCAATGGAAAAGCTTTAGAAACCGCTAGACAGAAACGATGATCCATTGAACAATGAAATGAATCGTACTCAAGTCCTCACTGAAGATGTTAAAAGTCTTCAGTCTAGATTTGATAGTCTTCAAGATCGTTATGGCACACTCTTGGATGATCATGAGAAACTTTCCTATGCATTTATTCAAAGGAAGCTTGATCTTGAGAAGTTGAGAATGTCTCATGACAATCTTCGAATGGTAAATGATTCGTTGCTTGCTCAACAAATCACTACCGCTCAGGTTGAATTCATTCCACCATGTCTGAAATGCATCGAGCGTGAAACTGCTAATTCTTCACCAGAATCATCCAATGCTTCTATCGCTACAAATTCTTCAACAGTTCCTGTGGTATCAAATTCTTCACTTGAGGAAACCACAAATGCTACTGATGAAAATGCAAGGTTGAAGTAGTTGTATGTGACAGTCATATATAGAAGTCTCAAAGGGCATCAAACCCTTTGCGATGTGCTCAAAAAGCAGATTCTGAACAGGTGATGACCCACAAGTGTAGGGGATCTATCGTAGTCCTTTCTATAAGTAAGAGTGTCGAACCCAATGAGGACCAGAAGGAACTGACAAGTGGTTTTCAGCAAGGTATTCTGTGCACGCACTGAAATTATTGGTAACAGATAGTTGTGTGACAAGATAATTCGTAGCCAGTAGCAAGTAACAAAGGTGCAGCAAGATGGCCCAATCCCTTTTGTAGCGAGGGAAAAGCCTGGACAAACTCTTATATGAGGTAAAGCGCTCCCGAGGACACATGGGAATTTCTGTCAAGCTAGCTTTCATCAAGTTCATATGATTCGCGTTCGCTAGTTTGATAATTTGATATGTGGGTGGACCGGTGCTTGGGTGTTGTCCTTACTTGGATAAACATCCCACTTATGATTAACCCTCTCACAAGCATCCGCAACTATGGAAGAATACTTAAGACAAAGTCTAACCATAGCATTAAACTAGTGGATCCAAATCAGCCCCTTATGAAGCAACACATAAACTAGGGTTTAAGCTTCTGTCACTCTAGCAAACCCATCATCCACTTATTTCTTCCCAATGCCTTCCTATAGGCCCAAATAATGGTGAAGTGTCATGTAGTAGATGTTCACATAAAACCACTAGAGGAAAGACAACATACATCGCATCAAAATATCGAACGAATACCAAATTCACATGACTACTTATAGCAAGAATTATCCCATGTCCACAAGAACAAAAGTGACTACTCACAAAGCATAATTATGTTCATGACCAGAGAGGTATTGAATAGCATAAAGGATATGAACATATGATCTTCCACCGAGTAATCCAACTAGCATCAACTACAAAGAGTAATTAACACTACTAGCAACCTTACAAGTGCCAATCGGAGTCGCGAGACGGAGATTGGTTACAACAAATGAACTAGGGTTTGGAGATGAGATGGTGCTGATGAAGATGTTGATGGAGATGAGTCTGCTCCGATGAGAGGAGTGTTGGTGATGACAATGGCGACGATTTCCCCCTCCAGGTGGGAAGTTTCCCTGGCAGGACGGCCCTGCCGGAGCTCGAGATTGGTTCTGCTCAAGTTCCGCCTCGTGGCGGTGGCGTCTCTTCCCAAAAGCCTGCTCTTGATTTTTTCTGGGACGAAACCCTCCTTATAGCAAAATATGGGAGCCGAAGGGGCAACAGGGGGCCCACAAGCCACCTAGGCGCGGCCAGGGGGTAGGCCGCGTCTGGCAGGCTTGTGGCCTCCTGGTGGCTCCCCTCTGGTACTTCTTCCGTCTAGTATTTTTTATAAAATCCAAAATAATTCCTTGTTGATTTTCACGGCTTTTGGAGTTGTGCAGAATTGGTATCTAAAACTTTCTCCCTTTTCAGACCAGAATTCCAACTGCCGGCATTCTCCCTCTTCATGTAAACCTTATAAATAAGAGATAAAAGGCATAAGTATTGTACAGTAAAGTGTAATAACAACCCATAAAGCGATAAATATCAACATAAAAACATGATGCAAAATGGATGTATCAACAGGAACCCGAGGAAAGAAGGCATTGCCTTTGAGAGGAAATTGAATGCCGATGGATCATACTAGAAATCCGAGCGGTACCCCCAAAACCTGATGGGTTGCTGCTAAAGGCCCTCGCATTGATCCATCCACACTAACAAGCTTTGCATGTGAAATGGCCTATTCCTCTGATGAGTCATTTGACTCCAACTATAAACTATTCAAAAACCAATCTGGTGAAGTATTTGCTCGATATGTTGGAACTAACTACGGGAATGGACCACCCTTGAGGAAAATCTGGATCCCCAAAAGTTGCTTGGAAAATCTTCACGTGAATGTCCTCATGACACCACTAGTGAAGAACTAGAACCCCAGATCATATTCCTCAGGTGGACCAAAGTCTTCATGAGGATCAAATTCCTCAAGTGGTCAAAATTATGCTCATACTCGCACTAATGCTTCTGATATGCAGGGAAACTACAAGGATGAAAGTACTTGCACTAATGCGTTATTTCTCAAATCATTATGTTCATAAGTCCTCAAAGAATTTCTTTGCCTATTCATTTGAGTAGTCTAACCCCCCTACTGTGAAAACAATTGTATTAGCTTCAATGCCTCCATTCTCATATGGTGCTTGCAGGATGATGAACTCTTTCGCACCCCTTCAGATGTGGGTGGTGAAGAAATTGAACTAATCACTTTTGCATGTCAGGTCTCCAGATGAAAATCATCATCTGAAGAATTTTCTGGATACCTGAGGAAATTGCTTGATTGGACACAAGCTAAAAATGATGAAATGATAACATTTCACACGTCCTCAAATTTACTGTTTATAATGAAGTTCTTATCTGATGAAATTGATATCATATTCTTCAAGTCCGAAGCATATGAGATGGTAGGCTATACTAATTCATCTGCGGGATAACAAACCCAGGAATATAGAATGGGTTCTTGACAGTGGTTGCACAAACCACATGACTGGTGATAAAAGCTTGTTGATGAATATGCCACTGACTCCATCACCACTGAAGCAAATCACTTAAGATGATAAAGGTAAAAGCAAGGTATTGGGACTTGGTAAAGTGGCTATCTCCAAGGACCGGCACATGGACAAAGTCATGCTTGTAGAATCCCTTGGGTTTAACCTCATGTTAGTGTCAATGCTTTGTGATCTTGATATGATTGTCATCTTTGGAAAATATAGATGTGTAGTCATCATGGAATGTGACAAATCCAAAGTCTTCGAATGCTTTAGGAGAGGAGATTTGTATATTGTTGATTTTTCCACAGGTCCTCAACCAGCCACATGCCTACTAGCAAAAACCTCAGAAGGCTGGCTATGACATCGATGACTTGGTCATGCAGGCATGAGGAATTTGCACACTCTGGTGAAGAAGAAGCATGTCATTGGCATCGAATCCGTCAAATTCCTCAAGGACCATCTATGTGGTGCTTGTGAGTCTTGAAAAAGAACCAGATCCAATCATCCCTCGAAGACTATCATGACTACTACTCGTCCTTTTGTATTGCTTCACATGGATCTGTTTGGACCTACTCATTATGCTACTCTAACTAATGCAACATCTTTATATGGCTTTGTCATTGTTGATGACTATTCTCGCTATACTTGGGTACACATCATTCTGTATATAACCAAAGTGCAGAAAGTCTTCAAACGATTTTCATCAAGGGCCTCAACGAACTTCGGCATCAAGATCAAACACATCACGAGTGATAATGGGACATAATTCAAAAATACTGGTCCTCATGATTATCTTGATGAACTTGGTATTACTCATGAATTGTGTGCTTCTTATACTCCTCAACAGAATGGCATCGTTGAACGCAAGAACACGACTCTGGTTGAAATGGCATGGACTATGCTTGAAGAATATCGGACTCGTCGTCGCTTCTGGCCTGAAGCAATCGACACTGGTTGCCACATCATCAACCGGGTATATCTTCACAAATTCCACAAGAAAACCTCCTATGAACTCCTCACTGCCAAGAAACCCAATGTAAGTTATTTCAAGCTTTTCGGTGCAAGATGCTAGATTAGAGATCCTCACCATACCTCAAAGTTTGCACCTAAATCACATGAGGGCTTTATGCTTGGTTACGGAAAGGACTTGCACACCTAGAGAGTCTTCAACACCTATCACAACAAGGTTGTTGAAATTATAGATGTGCGGTTCTATGAAACTAATGGCTCGCATAGAGAGCAACTGCTGTGACATTTCGGGCTAATGGTGCCATGTCATCATGATTAACTAAGCCAAATTGCCCCTTGATAAAATAAAACCAAAACTAAATTAAAAATTAAAATAGAGTCAAATAAATTATTTCTTCAAACTATAAAATAAAAATCATGAATGGGTTGTAAATAATCCCTTGGTAAATATAAATTGTAACCAACCTTTTGTAAGTAACTAAAGGGTTTGAAACCATTAAAACAGAGGCCAAACAATAATTTGAATGCCCTTTCAAATCCTATAAATTTACAAACCACTTTAAATAAATGACAATCTTTTGGTGGCACTGTCTAAAAATGTAATACAGATAATGGACCCAATGCCGTATTTTTTAAAATATTGTTGTTACAAGAATAATTTGGAGTGTAACAGAAAAAAGGAAAATAAAAATGAAAAGAAAAAGAAATAATAAAACCCCCTGTCCCCACTAAACCCCCAGGCCGACCCATTCCCACCTTCCACCCAGCCGACCCAACTTCTCCCTGGGGTATTTAACCTCAGGAACCCTAGCCTCACCCCTCCCAAACACCCCACTCCCTCATCACCGTCGCCAGGCCCCCCTGCACCGGCCCCTCGTCCCTCTCCTTGCTCGCCCCTCGTCTCCCTACTCTCGTACCTCCCCTCGATCCCGAACTCCCAGCGCACCACCGAACCCCCCACCACAACGTCCCTCTGGTAGCGCCGCAATACACCACGCACAGAGTGAGGAGCAGAGCCCCCCACACCCTTCACATCGGCGCCTCGCCCCGACCCCGCGCCATCGTTCATCGTCACCGGCGCCGCCTCGCCGGACCCTCCTTCCTCGCCGCCTCCCAGATCCCCTAGCCCTCACGACCGCTGCCACCCGCTGCACCAGACTGTGAGCGCCCCACCTCCTCCTTCTCCCCCCCGATCTGGCGCCCCCTCCCCTTGCTCCGGCGCCCCTGTCGCCGACCACTTCTCCAGCCAACCGGCCCGCCCGTGTGGCCATGACCTCGCCCCGCCATGCGCCCTCGCCCTGCTCGCAGCACCGCGCGCTGTAGCTGCTGTCTCACGACACGCCGAACCAGTCTCCGACAAACATGACGCCAGCGACACCAGAGGTCACCTCAGCTCCACCAGATGTCCGAAACGGATCGGCGAGAGCACCATCTCGTGTACGCAGCAATATTCACGCGATTTGGTCCATCGTACACGATTTCGGAGCCCCGCCATGTTTCTTGGTGCTCGCCAGAGCTCCTCCAACGACCCAGCCACCACTACTGACGTGGCATGGCTGGGGCCACCCCCAGCGTCACTGCGAGTGGGCCACACCCCTGGGACTTTTCCCTATTAAGCCAGAGGGATTAACCCCCCCTGTGTGTAGTTGATTTGGGGGTTGTCGTGGTAACGATTCCGACAATAGAAAGGGGGTAGGATAAAGGAGCATGATCTATCAAGGTGCACATGGGTGACACGGTGGTTTTAGCAAGTTCAAGCCTCTCACAGTGGAGATAACAACCCTACGTCTCGTGCTCCGGAGAGGCTTTGTTTTATCTGTCATGGACATGAGTTACATGGTATAGAGAGAGCCAGAGCTCGAGGGAAAGAATGAGCCCGCCGGGGGAGAAGAACAACTATATGCTAAGCTATGTGGTGGGGGTGGCTTATATAGAGTGCGTCACCCCCTCACCTCCTATGTTACAAGATGGAGCATTAGTGCCATGATGACAACCCACTATGATACCTCCACTATGAGTATGATGCTTCGACTACCCTGTTGGTCTTCGCATATCCGAGTGAGACATATGGACGAGTGGTTTACCGTCGTCCAAGTGGATAGTGTGTACTTGTCCGAGTGGATCCATACTGAGTGGATTAGATGATGTCGCGATCCAGCCAGAATTTCCCTTGTAGTCCTAATAATGAGGTGCCCTTGGGTAGGTCATATAGGTCAGGCCTATGACCCTACCCTAGGGCTGTATCCCCGTCATTAGCCCCCGAATGGATCAGGGTCCGAGTGGTGAAGGAGCCAATGTAAATCTTGTAGCAGCAGACATAACTTGAACGTCCTTCAGGGCCTTACTGAACTGTGCATCGATTGAAGTATCCATCATTCGCCCTGATCGATTCTGCTGAGTAGTATGTTTGAGTGAACTTGAGAATTGAAGTAGATCCGAGTGACCAACATGACCTTGAGACTCTAACTGATTGTTGGTAGTCGGTTGGAGTCTGTTGAATCTGTTGAACTTCAATGTTGTTGCTGGACCTGACCAAGCAGAATGTTTTTTTTTTGTATTTCTCTTCCTGTGGGGGCACACTCAGTGCACCCACTTGGTGTAGTCCCCGAGCCTCTGTCGGACTAGATGAGTCTGGCAGAGGGTTTAAGATTTCCAGTGCTTGTCATGTTGAATGTTTGTTGAATCTGCATTATATGATTTCTGGATCAAAGTCAAGTCTCCGAGTGTATTTTTTAACTTAGGCGATACGGGGTCGCAGCTAAGTTCCTTAGTGTGGAGTGTATCTGTACCCGGAGTAGTTTTTAACTTAGGGGATACGGAGTCGCAGCTAAGTCCCCGAGTGTGGAGCATATCCGCACTCGGAGTAGTTTTTAACTTAAGCGATACAGAGTCGCAGCTAAGTCTCTGAGTGTGGAGCATGTCCGCACTCAGAGTTGTTATTAACTTAGGCGATACAGACTCGCAGCTAAGTTCTCGAGTATGGAGCGTGTCCGTACTTGGAGTAGTTTTCACTTGAGCGATACAGAGTCGTAGCTAAGCCCCCGAGTGTGGAGCGTGTCCGTACTCGGAGTAGTTTTTAACTTAAGCAATACGGAGTCGCAGCTAAGCCCCCGAGTGTGGAGCGTGTCCGTACTCGGAGTTGTTTTAACTAAGGCGATACGGAGTTGCAGCTAAGTTCCCGAGTGTGGACCGTGTCCGTACTCGGAGTAGTTTTTAACTTAGATGATACACAATCGCAGCTAAGTTCCCGAGTGTGGAGCGTGTCCGTAGTCGGAGTAATTTTAACTTAGGCGACACAGAGTCACAGCTAAGTTCCCGAGTGTGGAGCATGTCCGTACTCGTAGTAATTTTAACTTAGGCCACACGGAGTCACAACTAAGTTCCCGAGTGTGGAGCGTGTCCGTACTCGTAGTAGTTTTAACTTAGGAGATACGGAGTCGCAGCTAAGTTCCCGAGTGTGGAGTGTGTCCGTACTCGTAGTAGTTTTAACTTAGGCGATACAGAGTCGCAGCTGAGTGTGGAGCGTGTCTGTACTTGAAGTAGTTTTAACTTAGGCGATACTGAATCGCAGCTAAGCCCCCGAGTGTGGAGCGTGTCCGTACTCGGAGTTGTTTTAACTTAGGCGATACAGAGTCGCAGCTAAGTTCCCGAGTGTGGAGCGTGTCCGTACTCGGAGTAGTTTTTAACTTAGGCGATACGCAGTCGCAGCTAAGTTCTCGAGTATGGAGCGTGTCCGTACTCGGAGTAATTTTAACTTAGGCGACACGGAGTCACAGCTAAGTTCCCGAGTGTGGAGCGTGTCAGTACTCGTAGTAATTTTAACTTAGGCGACATGGAGTCACAACTAAGTTCCCGAGAGTGAAGCGTATCCGTACTCGTAGTAGTTTTAACTTAGGAGATACGGAGTCGCAGCTAAGTTCCCGAGTGTGGAGCGTGTCCGTACTCATAGTAGTTTTAACTTAGGCGATATAGAGTCGCAGCTAAGTTCCCGAGTGTGGAGCGTGGCCGTACTCGAAGTAGTTTTTACTTAGGCGATACTGAATCGCAGCTAAGCCGAGCGGTGGTGCGCGGGGCGTCCGAGTGATGAAGACGTGCCACACGGAGTGGCGACGCGTGGGGCATCCGAGTGAGGTAGAAGAGTCCGACTGAGTGGCAACGCACGGGGCGTCCAAGTGATGTATGTCTAGGAGGCGTCCGACCCACTGATGGCACGCGGGGCGGCCGTGTCCACTACGTCATCGAAGGGGCTTCCGTACACGTGAAAACGTACAAATGATTGTTGCGGCGACTGAGCCTTAGTAGCGACGAGGATGGCACAGAGATGCGTCGAGTGATCGCGTAACCTGTGTATGAAAAATAGCACAAGCCAGCATAAAAATTTATCAAAGTAATTTGGTCTTTTCTGAAATAGTTTGTGTAAATAACACCCATAGACACCCACTGGGTGTGTCAGGTGCTTGCTGGTTCGAAACAAGCAAGAGTTTAAAAGGGTGGAGGATCGGACTGAACTCGTTTGAGTTCTGGATCCAAATAAAGCGGAGTGAAGCGTTCCGACATGAAAATAACCAATCAAGTGCAGAGGTACACTCGGTGGTGCGGCCTCCGAGTAAACGTCATGTGTGACTTACTTACATTCGGTAATGCGGAAATAACTATTTAATTTAATGCAGTATGTGAAGAATGACTTAGCTGTCTGACGTCACGCGGGCGGTCGAGCGAAGTAGACAGGTCCGACTGAGTGGCGATGCATGGGGCGGCCAAGTGACGAAGACCTGTCTCGTCGAGTGGCGAAGTGCGGAGTTGCCGGGTGATGACGACGTGTCCAACAGAGTGACGATGACGTGTCTCGCCGAGCGGCGATGCGCGAAGCTGCCGAGTGATGACGACGCGTCCAGCAGAGTGAAGGCGCGCAGGAAGACCGAGCGATGATGGAGCGTTTAGCAGAGTGACGGCGCGCGGGACGGCCGTGTGACGATGGCGTGTATTGCTCAGTGGCGATGCGCGGAGCTGTCGAGTGATGACGACGCGTCCAGCAGAGTGACGACGCGCGGGGCGACTGAGTGACGATGGAGCGTTCAACCGAGTGACGGCGCGCGGGGCGGTCGAGTGACGAAGGAGGGTCCGGTCGAGTGACGGTGCGCGGAGCGACCGAGTGACGAAGGAGCGTCTAGTCGAGTGGCGATGCGTGGAGCTGCCGAGTGACGAAGGAGCGCCCAGTTGAGTGGCGACACGTGGAGCGACCGAGTGACGAAGGAGCGTCTCGCCGAGTGATGATGGAGCGTTCAGCAGAGTGACAGGGCGCGGAGCAACCGAGTGATGACGACGTGTCCGAATGGATTCCCGTGTGCTATGTCTTACCTGCTTTCCTGGAAAAGATCCATCCAATGACCCTGCCACTTTTTCATGTAAAGGCTCGATTAAATCTTGAGTGGTTATGCATGGTTAGCCATGCACACATGCATGCATGCAACCACTAATTGATGCAGAAATAGCGCAAGTAGTGAAAACGCACGCTTTGGCCGCCATTATTAGGAAACTGACGCTGGAAAACCCACTAATCGACCGCTTAATGAGGCGGTCAATTAATTCCTCGGAAGAGTTATGAGGCCCACGTCCTTCCTTCTGTTACTTTTCCTGCATGCGGTGAATCAATAAAATGGATGTTAGACAAAATTGACCAGCAACGTGGGAGCACCGGTGGGTTGTGCTCGCGTGCGTCCAATGCATAGCTCGAGCGACTGCGAGGTCATTTCCCTCGATCCTGAACAACATCGGGATTTGAGGAAGATGCCGGAGGAGGTGCCCTGCGTGGGAGTTACGGGCCGGCGCAGCCAACGGCGAGACCGCCACGAGCTCGGGTGGTCGTGTTTCTGTTCGGGGAGCCGGAGCTGCACGCAGGTCGGAGTCGTGCCTCGACGTCCGCGGAGGTGGGCCGAGGAACCAGCTCCTTTAACGGTCGCCCATGTGTGGGCGCTTGGCGACGACAGCGTATACGAGGCCGAAGATGACGACGGGTGCGCGTCGGCGCTTCTTCATCCGGCAACCAACTGGAACAAAGGAAGGAAATCCATTTTGTATGAACTCGTATGCATACAAAAGAAAAGCAAATCGTCATTAAATCATTGTTTGATTGTAAAAAACGACAAGATGAGAAGAGGAACTCCCTGATACTTAGCACTTTATTCATCCGTAGATTGGGTGATGGCCTGGACTCCCATAGTCTAATATTCGATGATCATTGTTTGATCTCCGGGAGATCACCCCAGAACAGCTTGGGTTAGTCAAGATTGAATAAAATACCATTTGCATAATGGCTCGATACGCGATGCCCCACGGTGGGCGCCAAATGTCGTGGTAAAGATTCCGACAATAGAAAGTGGGGAGGATAAGGAGCATGATCTATCAAGATGCACATGGGTGACACGGTGGTTTTATCAAGTTCAGGCCTCTCACAGTGGAGATAACAACCCTACGTCTCGTGCTCCGGACAAGCTTTGTTTTATCTGTCATGGAAATGAGTTACATGGTGTAGAGAGAGCCCGCTGGGGGAGAAGAAAAACTATATGCTAAGCTATGTGGTGGGGTGGCTTATATAGAGTGCGTCACCCTCTCACCTCCTATGTTACAAGATGGAGCATTAGTGCCATGATGACAACCCACTATGAAACCTCTACTATGAGTATGATACTTCCACTACCCTGTTGGTCTTCGCATATCCGAGTGAGACATATGGCCGAGTGGTTTACCGTCGTCCGAGTGGATAGTGTGTACTTGTCCGAGTGGATCCATACCGAGTGGATTAGATGTTGTCGCGATCCAACAAGAATTTCCCTTGTAGTCCTAATAATGAGGTGCCCTTGGGTAGGACATATAGGTGAGGCCTATGACCCTACCCTAGGGCTGTATCCCCGTCAGGGGTAATTCCCCCTTACGGTGGATGACAAGAGGGTCCCACGACCCTACTTATTAAAAAAAGAATATATAAAAATAAAATATGTAAATAAAATTATTATAACATTAATAATTAAAATGTTAATTAATTCATTCATTAATTAAGGACTTAATTAACTCTTGATTAGTCTTCTTAGTTAATTGGATTAATTAATTAGTTAGCCTAATAGTCTATGACGTGTGGACCCCATGCCTCATTTGACTTGTCAATCTTTGACCGGGTCAACCCAAGCCCATGGCTCACCGTCATACACACTAGCTAGTACAGCAGCATGTCAGAAAGATATTTCTGCATTTATTTTCGAATTAGAATAATTCCAGAATAATCCTAAAACTTTAAAATTTAATATAAAATAGTTCGTAACTCGGATGATAATATTTTATACATGAGAGTTGTTTAGAAAAATCCGACGAGTCCGATTATGCTATCCATTCACCTCTCACATGCCTCTAACATGTTGAATATGGAACTTTTCCATCGTTTTCTGTCTGACCGTTAGTAGCTTGAGACCCGAAAAATATCATCTGATATTTTTCCTGATCCGTCTATGATGGATGTTACTACGTTAGCTCATGCCTAGCACTGCCTTTAGTCTTGTCTTACTTTGTGATGCTTTTGATTGCTCTATTATTTATTGTGTTTTCCCCTACGTTACTTCCTTTCCGGTAGACCCCGAGACCGATGATGATTCAGTGATCGACTACTTCCCGGTCGAGGATCCGTTTTGTGTGTAGAGCAACGAGGCGAGCAAACCCCCCTTGATCATACCTATATCTCCCATTTCTTTCTCCCTCATGCTCACATTAGAATTTTGCTACTGTTGTAGTTAGTTCCTATATCTGATGCATAGCCTAATTTTGGATGAACTGCTACTTTCAGTACTGCACCTTAAAATTGCTTAGTATAGGTGGCTCAGTCGTCCCCTCTGACCCGTTAGTCCAATTGCCGCGCTTTATTGTCGAGTCTCGATCCCTGATCGACGAGCCAAGATCTCACACAACACTTACACCCCCCTTAGTTGTACGACGCTGCATAGCTATTATAGGGTACCGAGGGTGCCACCTTGCGAAGTACTCATGATGATATCTCTCTAGTGCAGCTAGTCGGTCGTGTTTATCGAGGGTGATTCCTCCTTCACCACTCCCGACAACGACTCTGTCGTGCAACCCCTCAAGTGTGAGACCCTCGAAGGTGATTCCTCTAAGTCCACCTTGACGGTTACATCGTTAGGAATCCAACGAGGGTGATGCCTTGGATCCCCCTGATGTTACAACCACAGAGTTACTTGACCTTGTTACTGGGAACATTGATGAATAAATGTTAGGCGGGTGGATTCCCGCGTGGATGTGTCGATGAGTTAATTAAAATGTAAATGGATTTGGGTATTTAATCTGGGTTGGTCGGAGACCTTTTTGCACTAACCGGCTACGTGGGAGAAGTTATGGGTACTCGACATTGTGGTATCAGCCGAACCTCTTCAGACGTCAGCAATGGAGCGGCGCGCGCTCGAGTGGTCCCAAGATGCATCGCGCTTGTATTAAGGGTTGCTAGGACTCACATTGGCCGCCCTTGCATCGTGCAGGAGTATAGAGGGCAAGTGGGCCCATGACCCCTTTGTGCTTAGGATTTAGACCGGCAGACTGGCCTCTCTGTTGAGCTTAGGTGGGGCTACGACGTGTCGATATTCCGAGGCCAGGCATGACCCAAAAAAGTGTGTCCGGCCAGAGTGTTATCGAGCGTGAACGGAAACTTGGTGCACCCCTACACGAATGAAAATTAACTATTCGGATAGCCGTGTCCACGGTTACAGGACGACTTGGAGTTGTGCCCTATTCTTATACAACTACAACTGTTACTTAAATGGAATAATTGCTTCGGGATTGCTTCCTCGCAGGGAGTTGAGGGAGAATCTCTGGGCGTGACCTCATTTTAATTATTGCTGCAACAATATGACTATTATTTGTGTTACCTTGTTCTACTCTCGTCTATTGCTGCAAGACCGTTGAAGATGCTAGTCTTTGATAGGACTAGGCCTTCTCCCTATTCTCGCATTGCTACAGTCAGTCCACATACAAAACCCCTTCCTTTGATACTGATGCATACTTAGCATAGTTCTGATGTAAGACTTGCAAGTACTTTGGATGAGTACTCACCGTTGCTGTGCTCCCCCTTGTCCCCTTGATCCGTTGATGTGACCAGATGATGGAGCCCAGGAGATGGAGTATCCCACCGACGACGTCTGCTCCCTCGATGGTGCCTACTACTACATGGAGGCCGCTAAAGACCAGGAGTAGTTAGGAGGCTCCCAGGCAGGAGGCCTCGCCTCGTTCGATCGTTGTATCTTTTGTGCTAGCCTTCTCTAAGGCACCCCATGTTTAATGTTTGTACTCAGATATTGTTGCTTCCGCTGACTCGTGTGTTTATCGAGCTTCTGTATTCTAGCCCTCGAGGCCCCTGGCTTGTAATATGAAGCTTGTATGTCTTATTTGTGTCTAGAGTTGTGTTGTGATATCTCCCCGTGAGTCCTTGAGCTTGGTCATATGCCATTTGCGTCTATGATTAGCATACAATCAAATTGAGGGCGTCACAACTGCCTCGTGTGCCAGATAAATTACCTCCTGAGAAAGCCATCAAGCTCAAAGCTACTAAAGATGTCATTCCTACTGAGGAACAACCCATTGTTGAAGAAGTCGTACCCAACATTGAGGAAATTCAAGCAAGTGCATCTGAGGAAAATGTTATAGATCAAATTCCTCAACCCAACCAAAGTCTTCAACCTTCTCATCCAAGGATTGCTAATGAAGTGGAACTTGACAAAATCCTTGATGACATCAATGCGCCAAGTCCTCTCACTCTCTCAAAATCTTCACATTTAGTTAACTTTTGTGGGCATTCCTCGTTTGTGTCTATCACAGAACCCTCAAAAGTTGTTGAAGCCTTCATGGAACCTAAGTGGATTCAAGCCATGCAAGATGAAATTCTTCAGTTCAAGCTAAGTGATGTATGTGAACTCATGAAAAGACCAGATCCTCGCAAGCACAATATCATCGGCACCAAGTGGATCTACCAAAACAAGCAAGATGAGGATGGTCAGGTTGTGAGGAACAAGGCACAGCTTGTAGCCCAAGGCTACACACAGGTTGAAGGAATTGACTTCGATGAAACTTTTGTACCTGTTGCTAGACTTGAAGCTATTCGAATATTACTTGCTTATGCTAACCATCACAATATTACTCTATATCAAATGGATGTGAAAAGTGAATTCCTCAATGGTAAGCTTGAGGAAGAAGTATATGTTGCTCAGCCCCCAGGTTTTGAAGACCCAAAGCATCCTAACAAAGTCTTCAGACTCAAAAAGGCACTCTATGGCTTCAAGCAAGCCCCTCGGGCACGGTATGATACATTGAAGGAATTCCTCATGAAGAAAGGCTTCAATCCCGATTCACTTGATCCTACTCTTTTCACAAAATCCTATGACAATGAACTATTTGTGTGCCAAATATATGTCAATGACATTATTTTTGGTTGTACTGACAAACATTACAGTGATGAATTTGCCTACATGATGGGTGAAGAATATCAAATGTCTATGATGGGGGAGCTGAAATTCTTCTTATGTCTACAAATTTGTCAACAAGGCAATGGCATCTTCATATCTCAGCAGAAATACCTCAAGGACGCTCTGAGAAATCCGGCATGCATGAATGCAAAGGCGTCAAGATTCCTATGCCTACCAATGACCACCTATGCACTGACGAAAATGGTGAAGATTTCGATCAGCACGTATATCATTCTATGATTGGCTCTTTATTGTAACTATGTACATCTATGGCAGATATTATGCTTAGTGTTTGCATGTGTGCTCGTTTTCGAGAAAAAATGAAGGAATCAAACGATAAGGCTGTGAAACATATTCTTCGATATCTAGCTCACACACCAACACTATGATTATGGTACCCCAAGGGCTCAAATCTTCACCTCATTGGATATTCTGACTCTGATTATGCTGGTGGCCGTGTGGATCGCAAGTCAACATCAGGCACATGCCATTTCCTAGAAAATCATTAGTCTGCTGGTCCTCAAAGAAGCAGAACTTTGTATCACTCTCCACTGCCGAAGCTGAATACATTGATGTTGGATCTTCCTGTGCTCAACTGCTATGGAAGAAGCAAACCCTCAGAGACTACGACATCAACATGAAGAATGTGCCCCTCTACTGTGACAATGATAGTATAATCAAGATCTCCTACAACCCAGCACAACACTCGAAGACCAAGCACATCCAGATTCGTCATCATTTTCTTCGAGACCATGTCCTCAAGGGCAATATCATCATCGACCATGTGAATGTTGGGGAACGTAGTAATAATTCAAAATTTTCCTACGTCACCAAGATCAAACTAGGACAAACCAGCAACGAGTGAGGGAGAGCATCTTCATACCGTTGAAGATCACTAAGCGGAAGCGTTCCTATGAACGCGGTCGATGGAGTCGTACTCGCGGCGATCCGATTCAAGCACCGAATGAACGGTGCCTCCACGTTCAATACAACTATAGCCTGGCGACATCTCCTCCTTCTTGATCCAACAAGGGTGAATGAGAAGTTGAGGGAGAGCTCCGGTAGCATGACAACATGGAGGCAGTGGAGTTTGTGGTTCTCCGGCAGGGCTTCGCCAAGCACCTCGGAGGAGGAGAAGTGGAGAGGTAGGGTTGCGCCAAGGGGAGATATTCAAGGTGTGTGCAGGCCTCCCAAAACCCCCACTATTTATAGGAGGTAGGGAGAGGGGGCTGGCCACCCTAGGGAAACCCTAGAAGGGGAGGCGGCCGCCTAAGAGGTGGGGCGGCGGCTGCCCTAGGGGTGGCTTGCCTCCCAAGTTGGAGGGAGGAAGCACCACGCCCTAGGGTTTTGCCCTAGACGCCTTGGGCCTCATTTGGTGGCTCGCACCAGCCCACCAGGGGCTAGTTCCCTTCCACTTTCGGCCCTTGCGGCCCTCCGAGATAGGTGGACCCCTGGTATCCTTTCGGTGGTCCCGGTAGAATACCAATAAACCCCGAAACCTTTCCGGTGACCGAAATTAGACTTCCCATATATAAATCTTCACCTCCGTACTATTTGTAACTCCTCGTGACGTCCAGGATCTCATCCGGGAGTCCAAACAACCTTTGATAACCACATATACAATTCCCATTACAAATCTAGCGTCACTGAACCTTAAGTGTCTAGACCCTATGGGTTCGGGAACCATGCAGACATGACCGAGACATCTCTTCGGCCAATAACCAATAGCAAGATCTGGATACCCATGTTGGCTCCCACATGTTACACGATGATTTCATCGGATGAACCACGATGTCAGGTATATAATTCCCTTTGTCAGCGGCATGATACTTGCCCGAGATTCGATCGTCGGCATCCCTATACCTTGTCCAATCTTGTTACCGGCAAGCCTCTTTACTCGTTCCGTAACACATAATCCTGTGGCTAACTCCTTAGTCACATTGAGCTCATTATGATGATGTATTACCGAGTGGGCCCAGAGATACCTCTCCGTCACACGGAGTGACAAATTCCTGTCTCGATTCATACCAACCCAACAGACACTTTTGGAATACCTGTAGTGCACTTTTATAATCACCTAGTTACGTTGTGACATTTGATACACCCAAATCATTCCTACGGTATCCGGGAGTTGCACAATCTCATGGTCTAAGGAAATGATACTTGACATTATAAAAGCTTTAGCACACGAACTACACAATCTAGTGCTATGCTTAGGATTGGGTCTTGTCCATCACATCATTCTCCTAATGATATGATCCCATTATCAATGACATCCAATGTCCACGGTCAGGAAACCATGACCATTTGTTAATCAATGAGCTAGCCAACTAGAGGCTCACTAGGGACATACTGTGGTCTATGTATTCTCACATGTATTATGGTTTATGATTAATACAATTATAGCATGAACAATAGACAATTATCATGAACAAGGAAATATAATAATAACCATTTTATTATTGCCTCTAGGGCATATTCTCAGCAGTCTCCCACTTGCACTAGAGTCAATAATATAGTTACATTGTCATGAATCGAACACCCATAGAGTTCTGGTGCTGATCATGTTTCGCTCGTGGAAGAGGTTTAGTCAATGGATCTGCGACATTCAGATCCGTATGTACTTTACAAATATCTATATCTCCATCCTGAATGTATCCATGAATGTAGTTGAAGCGGCGCTTGATGTGCTTGGTCTTCTTGTGAAACCTGGGCTCCTTGGCTATGGCAATAGCTTGAGTGTTGTCATAGAAGAGAGTCATCGGGCGCAACGCACTGGGAATCACTCCTAGGTCGGCGATGAACTCCTTCATCCAGACTCCTTCCTGTGCTGCTTCCGAAGCAACTATGTACTACGCTTCACATGTAGATGTTGCCACGACGCTTTGCTTCCAACTGCACCAGCTGACTGCCCCGCCATTCAAAATATACACGTATCCGGTTTGTAACTAACCCTTTACGATGAGCTGTTCGACACCTCCATAAACGAGAAACATATCTTTAGTCCTCTTCATGTACTTAAGGATATTCTTGACCGCTGTCCAGTGATCCATTCCGGGATTACTTTGGTACCTCCCTAGCAAACTTATGGCAAGGTTCACATCAGATCTGGTACACAGCATGGCATACATAATAGAGCCTATGGCTGAAGCATAGGGGACAGTACTCATCTTTTCTCTAAACTCTACCGTGGTCGCGCATTGAGTTGTGCTCAATCTCACACCTTGCAATACAGGCAAGAACCCCTTGTTGGACTTATCCATATTGAACTTCTTTAATATCTTTTTAAGGTATGTGCTTTGTGAAAGACCAATGAGGCGTCTCGATCTATCTCTGTAGATCTCGATGTCTAATATGTAAGCAGCTTCTCCAAGGTCCTTCATCGAGAAACACTTATTCCAATAGGCCTTTATGCTTTCCAAAAGTTCTATATCATTTCCCATCAACAATATTTCATCCACATATATTATGAGAAATTCTATAGAGCTCCCACTCACTTTCTTGTAAATACATGCTTCTCCATAAGTCTGTATAAACCCAAACGCTTTGATCACCTCATCAAAGTGAATGTTCCAACTCCGAGATGCTTGCACGAGACCATAGATGGAGCGCTGGAGCTTGCTTACCTTGTGAGCATTTTTAGGATCGACAAAACCTTCCGGCTGTATCATATACAATTTTTCCTAAAGAAAGATGTTAAGGAATGCCGTTTTGACGTCCATTTGCCAGATCTCATAATCATAAAATGCGTCATCTCCTAACAGGATTCGGACGGACTTCAACATTGCTACGGGTGAGAAAATCTCATCGTAGTCAACTCCTTGAACTTGTCGATAACTCTTACCGACAAGTCGAGCTTATAGATGGTCACATTACCATCCGCGTCAGTCTTCTTCTTAAAGATCCATTTATTTTCTATGGCTCGCCGATCATCGGGCAAGTCCACCAAAGTCCATACTTTGTTCTCATGCATGGATCCTATCTCGGATTTCATGGCTTCAAGGCATTTGTTGGAATCTGGGCCCACCATTGCTTCTTCATAGTTTGAAGGTTCAACGTTGTCTAACAATATGATTTCCAGGACAGGGTTGCCGCACCACTCTCGTCTGGAACTTGTCCTCGTGGACCTATGAAGTTCAGTAGTAACTTGATCCGAAGTTTCATGATCATCATCATTAACTTCCCCTCTAGCCGGTGCAGGCACCGGAGAAACATTTTCCAGTGCTGCGCTACTCTCCGGTTCGAGAGCGGTACAATTACCTCATCAAGTTCTACTTTCCCCCCAGTCACTTCTTTTGAGAGAAACTCTTTCTCTAGAAAGGATCCATTCTTTGCAACATAGATCTTGCCTTCGGATCTGAGATAGAAGGTATACCCAATAGTTTCCTTAGGGTATCCTACGAAGACGCACTTTTCCGATTTGGGTTCGAGGTTTTCAGGATGAAGTTTGTTGGCATAAGCATCGCATACCCAAACTTTCAGAAACGATAGCTTAAGTTTCTTCCCAAACCATAATTCATACGGTGTCGTCTCAACGGATTTAGACAGTGCCCTATTTAAAGTGAATGCGACAGTCTCCAATGCGTATCCCCAAAATGATAGCGGTATATCAGTAAGAGACATCATAGATCGCACCATATCCAATAGAGTGCGATTACGATGTTCAGACACACTGTTACGCTGAGGTTTGCCAGGAGGCATGAGTTGCGCAACAATTCCACATTTCCTTAAGTGCTTGCCAAACTCGTAACTCACATATTCTCTTCCATGATCAGATCGTAAAAACTTTATTTTTTTGTCACGTTCATTCTCTACCTCACTCTGAAATTCCGTGAACCTTTCAAAGGTTTCAGACTTGTGTTTCATCAAGTAGACGTACCTGATACGTCTCCGTCGTATCAACTTTTCCGAACACTTTGCCCTTGTTTTGGACTCTAATTTGCATGATTTGAATGGAACTAACCCGGGCTAACGCTAGTTTCAGCAGAATTGCCATGGTGTTGTTTTTGCGCAGAAATAAAAGTTCTCGGCATGACCTGAAAATTTACGGAGAATTTTTGTGGAATATATAAAAAATACTGGTGCAAGAATCAGCGGAGGAAGTGGAGCGTGGAGCCCACAAGCCCACCAGGCGCGGCCCCCCTGGCCGCGCCTGACAGGCTTGTGGGCCCCACAAAACTCCACCACCTCCAATCTCAGGTCTATTTAGTCCCTTTCGTCCGGAAAAAACTGAAGGAGAAGAGTTCATCGTGTTTTATGATATGGAGGCGCTGCCACCTCCTGTTCTTCTTCTGGAGGGCAGATCTGGAGTCCGTTCTGGGCTCCAGAGAGGGGAAATCGTCGCCATCGTCATCATCAACCTTTCTTCATCGCCAATTCCATGATGCTCTTCACCGTTCGTGAGTAATCTCATCGTGGGCTTGCTGGACGGTGATGGGTTGGATGAGATCTATCATGCAATCGAGTTAGTTTTGACGGGGATTGATCCCTAGTATCCACTATGTTCTGAGATTGATGTTGCTACTACTTTACCATGTTTAATGCTTCTCACTAGGGCCCGAGTGCCATGATTTCAGATCTGAACCTATTATGTTGTCGCCAATATATGTGTGTTCTTGATCCTATCTTGCAAGTTGTAGTCACCTACTATGTGTTATGACCCGGCAACCCCGGAGTGACAATAGCCGGAACCACTGATATGTCCATTTTGCATCATGTTTTCATGTTGATATTTATCGCTTCTTGGGCTGTTATTTCACTTCACGGTACAATTCTTATGCCTTTTCTCTCTTATTTTACAAGGTTTACATGAAGAGGGAGAATGTCGGCAGCTGGAATTCTGGCCTGAAAGTGGAGCAAAGATGAGATACCTATTCTCTGCAACTCCAAACGCCGTAAAAATCAACGAGGATTTTTTTCCGGATTTATAAAAATACTGGGCCGAAGAAGCGCCAGAGGGGCGCGTGCAGGTGGCCACAAGCCTGCGCGGCCACCCCCCCCCCCCCCCCCCCCGAGGCCGCGCAATGAGGGCTTGTGGGCAGCCTGCTAGCCCACTGGCCCCCCTCTTGTGCTATACGAAGGGTTTCGTCCAGGAAAAAAATCAAGGAGGAGCTTTTTCGTGGATTCACCGCCGCCACGAGGAGGAACTTGAGCAGAACCAATCTAGAGCTCCGGCAGGATGATCCTGCCGGGGAAACTTCCCTCCTGAAGGGGGAAACCGTCGCCATCGTCATCACTAACACTCCTCTCATCGGAGGGGACTCGTCACCATCAACATCTTCATCAGCACCATCTCATCTCCAAGCCCTAGTTCATCTCTTGTAACCATTCTCCATCTCGCGACTCCGATTGGTACTTGTAAGGTTGCTAGTAGTGTTGATTACTCTTTGTAGTTGATGCTAGTAGGATTACTTGGTGGAAGAGTTTATGTTCAGATCCTTGATGCTACTCATTACCTCTATGGTCATGAATATGATTCTGCTTTGTGAGTAGTTACTTTTGTTCCTGAGGACATGGGATAAGTCATGCTAATAGTAGTCATGTGAATTTGGTATTCGATCGGTAATTCGATATGTTGTATGTTGATTTTCCTCTAGTGGTGTTATGTGAACGTCGACTACATAACACTTCACCATTATTTGGGCCTAGAGGAAGGCATTGGGAAGTAGTAAGTAGATGATGGGTTGCTAGAGTGACAGAAGTTTAAACCCTAGTTTATGCGTTGCTTCGTAAGGGCCTAATTTGGATCCACTAGTTTAATGCTATGGTTAGACTTTCTCTTAATTTTTCTTTCGTAGTTGCGGATGCTTGCGAGAGGGGTTAATCATAAGTGGAATGCTTGTCCAAGTAAGGGTAGTACCCAAGCGGCGGTCCACCCACATATCAAACTATCAAAGTAACGAACGCGAATCATATGAACATAATGAAAACTTGCATGACAGACATTCCCGTGTGTCCTCGGGAGCGTTTTTCCTCCTATAAGACTTTGTCCAGGCTTGTCCCTTGCTACAAAAGGGATTGGGCCACTTTGCTGCACCGTTTCTACTTTTGTTACTTGTTGCTTGCTACTAATCATCTCACAACACAATCACTTGTTACCCACAATTTGAGTGCGTGCAGATTTTACCTTGCTACAAACCACTTGTCAGATCCTTCTGCTCCTTGTTGGGTTCGACACTCTTACTTATCGGAAGGACTACGATTGATCCCCTATACTTGTGGGTGATACGTCTCCATCGTATCTACTTTTTCAAACTCTTTTTCCCTTGTTTTGGACTCTAATTTGCATGATTTGAATGGAACTAACCAGGACTGACGCTGTTTTCAGGAGAATTGACTTGGTGTTATTTTTGTGCAGAAATCAAAGTTCTCCAAACGTCGTGAAAATTTACGGGGAGCAGTTTTGGAAAATAAGAAAAATATCTGCGCCATGTTCCACCTCAGGGGGTGGGCCAGTGGGCCACAAGCCCTGGCTCCACCACCACCCCCCTGGTGGCGGTGGGCAGGCTTGTGGGGCCCACATGGCTATGCCCCCCCAATTCCAGTTGTATAAGATCCCTTGCATCCCAGAAAAAATAAAAAGAGAAGTTTTTCGTCGCGTTTTCGATACGGAGGTGCCGCCACCAACTGTTCTTCATCTGGAGGGCTGATCTGGAGTTCGTCTTGGGCTCCGTAGAGGGGAAATCGTCGCCATCGTCATCATCAACCTTCTTCCCTCTCCAATTCCATGAAGCTCTTCGTCATTCGTGAGTAATCTATTCGTAGGCTCGCTGGGTGGTGATGAGTAGGATGAGATCTATCATGTAATCGAGTTAGTTTGGATGGGGATTGATCCTTAGTATCCACTATGTTCTGAGATTGATGTTGCTACTACTTTGCCATGCTTAATGCTTGTCACTAGGGCCCGAGTGCCATGATTTCAGATCTGAAATTATTCTGTTGTCACCAATATATGTGTGTTTTAGATCCGATTTTGCAAGTTGTAGTTACCTACTATGTGTTATGATCCGGCAACCCCGTAGTGACAATAACCGGAACCACTCCCGGTGATGACCATAGTTTGAGGAGTTCATGTGTTCACCAAGTGCTAATGTGTTGGTCCGATTCTTTATTAAAAGGAGAACCTTAATATCCCGTAGTTTCCTTTTGGACCCCGCTGCCACGGGAGGGATGGACAATAGATGTCATGCAAGTTCTTTTCCCTAAGCACGTATGACGACACACGGAATGCATGCCTACATCACATTGACGAACGGGAGCTAGCCACATATCTCTCCGTGTTATAACTGTTGCATGATGAATACCATCCAAACAAATCACCGACCCATTGCCTATGAGTTTGTCCTACTGCTGCTTCTACTACTATTGCTACTGCTGTTACTTGTCTTGCTCTGCTGCTGCTACTACTGTTGCTACTGCTGTTACTTGTGTTGCTCTGCTGATGCTACTACTGTTTGTACTGCTGTTACTTGTCTTGCTCTACTACTGCTACTGCTACTACTGTTGCTACTGCTGTTACTTGTCTTGCTGTGCTACTTTGCTGTTACTACTATGCTTGCAGATACTAATCTTTCGGGTGTGGCTGAATCTGACATATTCAGCTGCTAATACTCGAGAGTATTCTCTCACCTCCTATAGGCGTACCAACAAATTTGGGTTGAATACTCTACCCTCGAAAACTGCTACAATCCCATGCGCTTGTGGGCCGTCAACAACATTCTTCTAGTTTCGATTGCCGGAGAGTGCTAGCAGCATTCTTCTGGTGCCGTTGCAAGGGGAAGAACAGTTGGCATCTAGCATTTTTCTGGCACCGTTGCCGGCGAGGTATTGCTATATTCTCTGAGTTACTTGGGAATTGTATTTGCTGATCACTATGAAGAATCTGAAGGATCCGAAGACCAAAGTCTTGCCCTCAACTACGAGGGGAGGTAAGGAATTGCCATCTAGCTCTGCACTTGATTCACCTTCAGAAATCTTGATATGTCGCCTGTGCTTGATGATGCTTGTGATGCTACTGCTAGAGATGCTATCCTTGATACTATGTCTGATGATACTATCCTTGATACTGCTAGAGATGCTATTCCTGATGATGCTATGCTTGATACTACTAGAGATACTCCTTTGCGTGATGTTCCACTAGGGGTATTCCTTGATGCTCATATTGCTAGAGTTACTGCCAATGCTCGTGATGCTTCTGATACTGCCGATACTATTGAGATAGAACCTGCTTTTGCTCCTGCTAGATCTAGCTCTCCTAGATATGAATTTCCTGATATACCTGAGGGTTAAGTTATGGAGGGAGAGATAGCTGAGGATTTTCTTCCGTGTAAGGATGCCTATGACACTGAGAAATTACTTCTCAAGTGGAAGGAAAAATCTCGGGAAGCTAGGATGAAATATGACCCGAAGTTTGCCACTTCACCTATCTTTATCACCGATAAGGATTGTCGACCCTGAGATAATATCTCTAGTCGAATCTGATCCTTTTCACGGTTATGAGTCTGAGACAGTCATAGCCCATCTTGCCAAACTACAGGATATAGCCAACCTTTTCACTAATGAGGAGAAGATCCGCCACTACTATATCCTTAAGTTGTTTCCTTTCTCTCTAAAGGATGATGCTAAAGCCTGGTTCACCTCTCTTGCTCCTGGATGTGTGCGTAGTCCCCAGGAGATGGTCTATTACTTCTGTGAGAAATATTTCCCTGCCCATAAGAAGCAAGCTGCCTTGCAGGAAATATACAACTTTGCTCAACTCCAAGAATAGAGTCTTCCACAAGCTTGGGGGAGGCTCGTCCAGCTACAGAATGCTTTGCCTGATCACCCTCTTAAGAAGAACGAGATACTTGATATCATCTATAACGGACTTACCGATGCCTCTAGAGACTACCTAGATAGTTGTGCCGGTTGTGTTTTTTGGGAACGAACTCTAGAACAAGCTGAGACCCTACTGAATAACATCTTGATCAACGATAATGCTTGGACTATTCCCGAACCACCTCCTAAGCCAACTCCGAAGAAAAGAGGTATTCTATTCCTCAGTCCAGAAGATATGCAAGAAGCCAAGAAATCTATGCAAGAGAAAGGCATTAGATCTGAAGATGTCAAAAATCTACCACCTATCGAAGAGATCCATGGTCTCGATAACCCAATACATGTAGTAGAAGTGAATTCTCTGCGTAGGTTTGATGAGAGTGCTATTCCTTTTGATAAACCTGCTAGCCTATGCGTTGATGAATTTGACAACTTTGTTGCCAAACAACAGAGTTTCAATGATTATGTTAGCAGACATTTGGAACAAAGTACTCATATGCTTAGCCATTTAAGTGCTTGTGTAGACAAAAATGTCAATGATCTGAAGCTTCTGAGTAAACATGCCTCTATGATTACTACTCAGGTAGAACAAGTACTTAAAGCTCAGAATGACCTGCTCAATGAATTAAATGACAACTCTGTTAGAGTCATTACTAGAGGAGGAAAAATGACCCAGGAACCTTTGTATCCTGAAGGTCACCCTAAGAGAATTGATCAAGATTCTTAAGGAATCAATGCTGATCCACCTAGTCATCCTAAGGAGAAGAAGAAGAATGATAGAAACCTACATTCCAGTTCACCAAATACTGTCACACCTTAAGAACCTAATGATATTTCTGCGTCTGATGCGGAAACACTATCTGGTGATGAACATGAACCTGGAGACAATATGGACAGTGATGTTCATAATAATGCTCAACCTAGCAATGATGACGATGTGGAGATTGAACCTACGATTAATCCTGATAACCCACAACCTAAGAAGTACGATAAAAATGACTTCACTGCTAGGAAGCATGGTAAAGAAAGGGAGCCATGGGTTCAGAGACCTATGCCCTTTCCTCCTAAGCCATCCAAGAAAAAGGATGATGAGGATTTTGAGCGCTTCATTGGGATGATAAGACCCGTCTTTCTGCAGATGCGGTTAACTGATATGCTCAAGATATCTCCATATGCCAAGTACATGAAAGATATCGTGACTAATAAACGGAAGACCCCAGATCCTAAGATCTCCACCATGCTTGCCAACTACACTTTCAAAGGTGGAACTCCTGAGAAACTTAGTGATCCCGGAGTGCCCACTATACCTTGCTCTATTAAAGAAAACTACGTAAGAACTGCCTTATGTGACCTTGGAGCCGGTGTTAGTGTTATGCCGCTTTCTCTTTATCGTAGACTTGAGTTGGATAAGTTGACACCCACTGAAATTTCTCTGCAAATGGCCCACAAATCAACTGCTTTCCCTATCGGCATTTGCGAGGATGTGCCTGTTGTGTTTGCTAATACCACTATCTTAACAGACTTTGTTATCTTGGATATTCCCGAGGACGATGCCATGGCTGTCATCCTCGGAAGACCCTTTTTAAACAATGCAGGGTCTGTTATAGATTGCAACAAAGGCAATGTCACTTTCCATGTCAACGCTAATGAGCACACCGTGCACTTTCCGAAGAAATGATATCAAGTACATTGCATCAATGCTATCCAAAAGACTTCATCGGTTCTCATTGGGAGCTTTGAATGCCCAATTCCTTGTGTCAAGATGAAGTATGATTTGCTTGTTGGGGAGATACATATCCCCATTGAGGTGACTTAGTGGCTATTAGAAAATTCTCCGTTCTCTCTTGAGATTTGAGAAGGTTTTGTCATGAGGACTTGATCAATCCTATTGACGGATTTCTTTCGATGACCATGAAACGGATGAATCAAAGAGTCACATACCTCTGTTTTGAGCTTTCATTTTCTATTGCTTAGAAGAAAAATGATAGAATTAGTTTAGTTTTTCCTGTTTTCTGTTTTAGCGTCCCGGAGAAAAATACCTCGAAAATAAAAGTTCTCCGATGGACCTGAAAATTTAGTATGATTTTTTCTGGAATTTTTGAAAATTTCTGGGCCTGAGAGCTAGCCTGGGGCCCAGACCAATGGGCCACAAGCCCTGCCACCGCCACCTACCCCTTGGTGGCGGAGTGCAAGCTTGTGGGGCCCACAGGCACCCCCTCCACTCATTCCAGCTCTCAGCCTCTTCTTCCACCTCTAGAAAAAATTGTTTCGCAGCTCAGACCCGTGTTCTTGCTCATTTGGTTGTGATTTTCGATCTCCTTGCTCAAAGCACCATTCTCCGAACCGTTTTCGGGAAATTCCTCCTTGGTAAGTGACTCCTCCATTGGTCCCATTAGTTTTTGCTCTAGTGCTTTACCCTTTGCGAATTCTTGCTACCTTGGTCACCCTGTTCTTGAGCTAGAAATGTTGATTTTAGCTGGTCCCAAGTAGTTTTAGCGCGTGATACGGTCTCTAGGCACTAGTAGGAGTAGTTTCTACAAGTTGGGTTAATCCTTATTCCCTTTTCTTTTGAAGTCTCTAAAAATTTCAGAATTTTTCAGAGCTAGAAAAAGGAAAAGATGAGGAGGTTCTTGAGAGGCTCTTCAAGCCGCAACCCCAAGGAGGATGAGAAGAACCACCCCAAGTACGTAGTCCCTCGAGTCAAAGAAGTTCGAGCGTGCGAGTGGCCAAGTGATGAATTTTTGCACGCCGCTGGACTTTATGAAGACTTTTATTACTTGGTGGACAACGCAGGTCTTACTGCGTTCGTTGAAGATAAGTGCCCACAATACCTCCTCCTCACCAATATTTTCGTTCAGAGCTTCAACTTTTATCCGAGGAAGAATCCTCCCATGGTTGAGTTCATGATATACGATGTCCCCCAGTGCATGACGCTGCAGGATTTTTGCAATGTATGCAAATTACCTTATGTTGGAGATATCCGTGACCCTCGTCCACGGGACTTGGAGGATTTCATTGGTACTATTGTTGTTGGAGAGGAGAGAGGAGTGTCTCGCACCAGAATTGCTAGCATACATTTTCCTGTGCTTCGGTACTTCTCACTATTTGTGGGAAAATGTTTGAATGGCCGTGGGGAGGCTGGATCACTTAGTTCTCCAGACCATGCGGTTTTGCGCGAAAGCCTTTATAACGATAAGACTTATAGCTTGGGCGCTATAGTAGCTCAACGGTTGAACTTGAACCATTCTAAAGGTGTCGTCTATGGAGGTATCTATGCTACCCGTCTTGCGAGACACTTTGAGATACCCATTAGACTGGGAGAGGAAGCAGAGATGCTTCTCCCTGAGAAATATCTGGATCATGACAGCATGGTTCGCCATGATTTTCTGGATAGAGATGCTAGTAGACGGATGATTTATAACCTAGTATTTAGTCAGGGTACTCGAGAGACTATTACTTTGCCTGCTCCTTCTTTGTTCGATCTTCATGCAGGCAGGTACACTATTATGCCCGCGGACATCTACGCATATTGGGGCATGGCCCGACCACAGGCGCCCGTGCCCGAGCCGCCATTCGAGTACCAGACGCCAGTTTATCAGTGGGAGCCAGAGGAGCTCACACAGAAGTGGCATCCACAGTCTTCTCCGGAGTATCCCGGAGCTGGTTATTTCCCACCTTGGGAGTAGACCAAGCTAGGCCAAAATCCTAAGCTTGGGGGAGTACGTGTTCTCACCGACTTTACATTCATGCTTATGCTTTCACTTTGTTAGCCGGTGCTCACACTTTGCCACTGTATTATCCATGCTAATTTATTTTTGTTTTCTTGTTTTCTTGTTTTGTGTCCTTTTGAGAAAACCCAAAAATATGTTCTTTCTTCTTTTTCTTGTTGGGAGGTTTCCCATGTAAATAGTTTTCTTTTTCTTTCGGTCAAGGTAGAAGATATTGGTTACAATGCTTATTGGTTCTTGCATGCTTACCTGTTTAGCTTTCAAAGAGCCATATTACTTTGTCTTCTCCTTTGTGTTTGCCTGCGGATTCAGCTTAGTCCAATGCGCTTATTATTGTTCACATCGTTCGATCGTGCAAATGAAAAGCAGCAATGATGATATATGATGAAGTGACTGAGACTGAAAAGCTGGTATGAACTTTATCTATTTTGTTTTTGTAAATATGACTAGCTTGTCGACCCAGATTTAGCTTTGTTGTGAGAGAACCATGTTTGCAATGACAACTTAGAGATCATAGTTTCTGATGCCATGCTTATTTAGCTGAGAGCTTATAATGGTTTGTCTTGATTGCCAACATAGATTTTGAGATGACTATGATGTAGTATGATAGGATGGTATTCTCCTTTGAATATTTCAAGTGGCTTGACTGGGCGCATGTTCATGCATGTAGTTGAAACAAAATCAACATAGCCTCTATGATGTTCGTGTTCATGGTGATTTATATCCTGTTCATGCTTGCATTCAATGTTAGTCAAACTCATTGCATCTTGATGACTGTTGTCGCTCTCTAGTTGGTCACTTTCCAGTCTTTTGCTAGCCTTCACTTGTACTAAGCGGAATAGTGCTTGTGCATCCACTTCCATAAACCCAAAAGTTTTTCCATTAGAGTCCACCATACCTACCTATTTGCGGTATCTACCTGCCGTTCCAAGTAAATTTGGATGTGCCATTCTCTAAACCTTCAAGAAATAATCTGTTTTGCATGCCTGAACCGCTCATGTGGTGACAGAGGGCTATTGGTATCTTCCATGCTAGGAGTGTTATCCTCAACATGTGTTTATTCACTGTCATTCACGAGAAAGGGGCCGGTATTTGGAATGCCCAGTTCCACGCTTAAATTGAAAACATAATTGTGAAACAAGACTCCCCCTAGATTGACGTTAGTATGGACGGTGCCCGAGGATTCGGCTAGCCGTGGAGTGTGATTGATTGGTGGTGGGGGAGTTAAAACTTTACTTTTCTGTTTGGGAACCGCCTATAGCATGAGTAGCATGGAAGATATTGAGAACTCTTGGTCATTGCGTTGACAATGAAAGCATGCCACCCAAAATTATTATCTCTGTTTTCAAAAGCTTGAGCTCTGGCACCTCTGCAAATCAATGCTTCCCTCTGCGAAGGGCGTGTCTATTTATTTTCCTGTCAAGTCATCCTCCTCTTATATAAGCACAAATTAGAGAGCATCTCTGTCATTTTTATGCTTTGCTTTTGATTGATATTGAGTATGACTATGACTGGATCTTCGTTGCTATGAATTACAATGTTTAGTCAGCCCTTGATCTTTGGAAGTGCTCTGCATTTACGTTTTGCGGTCTCAGAAAGAGCTAGCGAGATACCACCTATTCATATTGCTTCATGCTTGTTTTGATTGAAGTGTTGGTATTTGAAGCTCATTATTATTTTCTCGTTAGCTGATTATGCCATTGATATTAGTTTACCGTGAGACCTTTGTTTCATTTGCTTATGTGGTTAACTTGTGATCTTGCTGAAATTCTGGTTATGAGTTAGACATAGTTGCAACAACAAGATCAAACAGAGTTTGTCAAAGTTTTTCTTTCTCTCTCAGTTTGTCAATTGAGTTGCTTGAGGACAAGCAAGGTTTTAAGCTTGGGGGAGTTGATACGTCTCCATCGTATCTACTTTTCCAAACTCTTTTGCCCTTGTTTTGGACTCTAATTTGCATGATATGAATGGCACAAACGTGGATTGACACTGTTTTCAGCAGAATTGCCTTGTGTTATTTTTGTGCAGAAATCAAAGTTCTCCGAACGTCCTGAAAATTTACGGGGAGCAGTTTTGGAAAATAAGAAAAATATCTGCGCCAAGTTCCACCTCAGGGGGTGGGCCAGTGGGCCACAAGCCCTGGCTCCGCCACCACCCCCGATGGCGGTGGGCAGGCTTGTGGGGCCCACACGGCTACCCCGCCCCCAATTCCAGCTCTATAAGATCCCTTTCGTCCCAGAAAAAATAAAAAGAGAAGTTTTTCGTCGCATTTTCGATACGGAGGCGCCGCCACCACCTGTTCTTCATCTGGAGGGCAGATCTGGAGTCCGTCTTGGGCTCCGGAGAGGGGAAATCGTCGCCATCGTCATCATCAACCTTCTTCCCTCTCCAATTCCATGAAGCTCTTCGATGTTTGTGAGTAATCTATTCGTAGGCTCTCTGGGCGGTGATGAGTATGATGAGATCTATCATGTAATCGAGTTAGTTTTGATGGGGATTGCCTAGTATCCACTATGTTCTAAGATTGATGTTGCTACTACTTTGCCATGCTTAATGCTTGTCACTAAGGCCCGAGTGCCATGATTTCAGATCTGAAATTATTATGTTGTCACCAATCTATGTGTGTTTTAGATCCGATCTTGCAAGTTGTAGTTACCTACTATGTGTTATGATCCGGAAACCCCGGAGTGACAATAACCGGAACCACTCCCGGTGATAACCATAGTTTGAGGAGTTCATTTCTTCACCAAGTGCTAATGTGTTGGTCCGGTTGTTTATTAAAAGGAGAACCTTAACATCCCGTAGTTTCCTTTTGGACCCCGCTGCCACGGGAGGGATGGACAATAGATGTCATGCAAGTTCTTTTCCCTAAGCACGTATGACGACACACGGAATGCATGCCTACATCACATTGACGAGCGGGAGCTAGCCACATATCTCTCCATGTTATAACTGTTGCATGATGAATACCATCCAAACAAATCACTGACCCATTGCCTACGAGTTTGTCCTACTGCTGCTGCTACTACTGTTGCTACTGCTGTTACTTGTCTTGCTCTACTGCTGCTACTACTGTTGCTACTGCTGTTACTTGTCTTGCTCTGCTGCTGCTACTACTGTTGCTACTACTGTTACTTGTCTTACTCTGCTACTGCTACTACTGTTGCTACTGTTGTTACATGTCTTGCTCTGCTACTTTGCTGTTACTACTGTGCTTGCAGATACTAATCTTTCAGGTGAGGCTGAATCTGACATATTCAGTTGCTAATACTCAAGAGTATTCTCTCACCTCCTATAGGCGTACCAACAAATTTGTGTGAATACTCTACCATCGAAAACTGCTACGATCCCATGCGCTTGTGGGCCGTCAACAACATTCTTCTAGTTTTGATTGCCGAAGAGTGCTAGCAGCATTCTTCTGGTGCCGTTCCAAGGGGAAGAATAGTTGGCATCAGTGGGTCATCAAGACTCTTTTCTGGCACCGTTGCCGGGGAGTGAAGCGCCTTTGGTAAGTTCAACTTGGTAAGGAAACGTTCATATAGCGTGCTGAAATTTATTGTCACTTGTCACTATGGATACTAATCCTTTGAGGGGCTTGTTCGGGGTATCTTCACCTCGAACGGAAGCACAAAGAGTTGCTCCTCAACCTGCTGCGCCTACTGAAAATATTTTCTTTGAATTTCCTTCGGGTATGCTTGAGAAACTGCTGGCTAATCCTTTTACTCGAGGTGGAAAATCACATCGAGACTTGCATCTAATCTATGTAGATGAAGTTTGTGGTTTATTTAAGCTTGCAGGTTTGCCCGAGGATGAGGTCAAGAAGAAGGTCTTTCCTTTATCTTTGAAGGATAAGGCGTTGACATGGTATAGGCTATGTGATGATACTGGATCATGGGACTCCAATCGGTTGAAATTGGAATTTCATCAAAAGTTTTATCCTATGCATTTAGTACATCGTGATCGGAATTATATTTATAATTTTTGGCCTCGTGACATAGAAAGCATCGCTCAAGCTTGGGGGAGGCTTAAATCAATGTTATATTCATGCCCCAATCATGAGCTCTCGAGAGAAATTATCATTCAGAACTTCTATGCTCGGCTTTCTCATGATGATCGCACCATGCTTGACACTTCTTGTACCGGTTCTTTTATGAAGAGAGATATTGACTTCAAATGGAATTTATTGGAGAGAATTAAACACAAGTCTGAAGATTGGGAGCTTGAAGAAGGTAAGGAGTCAGGCATGAATTTCACTTTTGATTGCGTTCAATCCTTTGTTGAGACAAATACTTTTTGTGACTTTAGCGCTAAGTATGGACTTGACTCTGAGATAGTAGCTTCACTATGTGAAGCTTTTGCTGCTCATATTGATCTCCCCAAAGAGAAGTGGTTTAAATATCCTCCTCCTTTAGAAGTCAATGTAGTTAAACCCACTCTAGTTGAAGAGAAAATCATTGCCTATAATGATCCTGTGGTTCCCAGTGCTTACATTGAGAAAGCACCTTTCCGTGTTAGGATAAAGGATCATTCTAAAGCTTCAACTGTGATACGTAGAGGCTACATTAGAACACCTACACCCCCTGAGCAAATTAGAGTTGAACCTAGCACCGCTATTATCAAAGATCTTCTGTCCGACGATGTTGAGGGACATAATATTCACTTCTGTGAAGATGCTGCTAGAATTGCTAAACCTCACGCTAGAGACAAACATAGGCATGTTGTTGGCATGCATGTGGTTTCTGTTAAGATAGGAGATCATTGCTACCATGGTTTATGTGACATGGGTGCTAGTGTCAGTGCAATACCTCAATCCTTATATGATGAAATTAAAGACGAGATTGCACGTGTTGAGATAGAGCCTATTGATGTCACTATTCAGCTTGCCAATAGAGATATTATCTGCCCTGTGGGAATTGTTAGGGATGTTGAAGTCTTGTGTGGTAAAACGAAGTATCCTACTGATTTCCTCGTTCTTGCTACCGCACAGGATAGCTTTTGTCCAATCATATTTGGTAGCCTTTTCTCAATACTGTCAATGCTCATATTGATTGTGAGAAGCAAACTGTCACTGTTGGCTTTGAAGGTGTGTCACATGAGTTCAATTTCTCCAAGTTCGGTAGACAACCTCATGAAAAGGAGTTGCCTAGTAGGGATGCAACTATTGCCTTAGCCTCTATTGCCATGCCTCCTACTGATCCCTTAGAGCAATACTTGCTTGAGCATGAAAATGATATCCATATGGATGAAAGGGATGAAGTAGATAGAGTTGTCTTAGAACAATATCATATCCTTAAGAATAACTTGCCTGTTGAACTGCTTGGGGATCCACCCCCACCAAAGGGTGATCCTGTGTTCGAGCTTAAACAGTTGCCAGATACTCTTAAGTATGCTTATCTGGATGAAAAAGAGATATATCCTGTCATAATTAGTGCTAGCCTCTTAGAGCATGAAGAAAAGAAGTTACTAAAAACTCTGAGGAAGCACCGTGATGCTATTAGATATACTCTTGATGATCTTAAGAGCATTAGTCCCACTCTATGCCAGCACAAGATTAAAACTGATCCTGGTTTCAAACCAGTTGCTGATCATCAAAGGAGATTGAATCTAAGATGAAATAAGTAGTGAGAAAAGAAATACTAAAGCCTCTAGAAGCGGGTATTATCTATACTGTTGCTCATAGCGATTGGGTGAGTCCGGTGCATTGCGTCCCTAAGAAGGGAGGCATTATCGTTGTCCCTAATGATTAGGATGAATTAATCCCACAGAGGATTATTACTGGCTATAGGATGGTGATCGATTTTAGGAAATTAAATAAGGTCACTGGGAAAGATCATTACCCTTTGCTTTTTATCGACCAAATGCTAGAAAGACTGTCAAAACACACACACTTCTGCTTTCTAGACGGTTATGCTGGTTTCTCCCAAATACCAGTTGCACAATCTCATCAGGAGAAAACCACTTTCACCTGCCCTTTCGGTACCTTTGCTTATAGACGCTTGCCTTTTGGCTTATGTAATGCACCTGCCACCTTTCAAAGATGTATGATGGCTATATTCTCTGACTTTTGTGAAAAGATTGTCGAGGTTTTCATGGATGACTTTTCCGTTTACGGGTCTTCTTTTGATGATTTCCTCAGCAACCTTGATCGAGTCTTACAGAGATGTAAAGACACCAATCTTGTCTTGAATTGGGAGAAGTGCCACTTTATGGTTAATGAAGGCATCGTCTTAGGACATAAAATTTCTGAAAGAGGTATTGAAGTCGATAAGGCTAAGGTTGATGCAATCGAGAAAATGCCATACCCCACAGATATCAAAGGTATAAGAAGTTTCCTCGATCATGCTGGTTTCTATAGAAGGTTCATCAAAGACTTCTCTAAGATTTCTAGGCCTCTTACCAATCTCTTACAAAAGGATATTCCTTTTGTTTTTGACGATGATTGTGAGGAAGCCTTCTAAATACTTAAGAGGGTTTGATAACTGGACCTATTGTTCAACCACCTGATTGGAACTTGCCTTTTGAGATCATGTGTGATGCTAGTGATTATGCCGTTGGTGCTGTTCTAGGGCAAAGAGTCGATAAGAAATTGAATTTTATTCACTATGCTAATAAAACTCTAGACAGTGTCCAGAGAAACTATGCTACTACAGAGAAGGAGTTTTTAGCAGTCGTGTTTGCATGTGAAAAGTTCAGGTCTTACATAGTTGATTCCAAAGTCACTATTCACACAGATCATGCTGCTATTAAGTACCTCATGGAGAAGAAAGACGCTAAACCTAGACTTATCAGATGGGTTCTCATGCTACAAGAATTTGATTTGCACGTAGTCGACACAAAGGGTGCTGGTAACCCAGTAGCAGATAACTTGTCTAGATTGGAGAACGTTCTTGATGACCCAGAACCTATTGATGATAGCTTCCCGATGAGCAATTGAATGTCATCAATGCTTCACGTAGTGCACCGTGGTATGCTAATTATGCAAACTATATGGTTGCAAAATATATACCACCTAGTTTCACGTACCAGCAAAAGAAGAAGTTCTTCTTTGACTTGAGAAACTACTTCTGGGATGATCCTCACCTTTATAAGGAAGGAGTAGATGGTGTTATTAGACGTTGTCTACCTAAACATGAACAACGACAGATCCTACAGAAGTGTCACTCCGAGCCTTATGGAGGACACCATGCGGGAGATAGAACTGCACACAAGGTATTGCAATCAGGTTTCTATTGGCCCACTCTCTTAAAGGATGCCCGTAAGTTTGTCTTGTCTTGTGACGAATGTCAAAGAATAGGTAATATTAGCAAACGTAAGGAAATTCCTATGAACTATTCACTTGTCATTGAACCATTTGATGTCTGGGGCTTTGATTATATGGGACCTTTTCCAAAATCCAACGGGTATACTCATATCCTAGTTGTTGTTGATTACGTCACTAAGTGGGTAGAAGCTATCCCCACTAGTAGTGCTGATCACATCACCTCTATCAGGATGCTGAAAGAAGTTATCTTCCCTGGATTTGGAGTCCCTAGATATCTAATGACCGGCGGTGGTTCACATTTCATTCATGGTGCTTTCCGTAAAACGCTTGCTAAGTACGATGTCAACCATAGAATTGCGTCTCCCTATCACCCCGAGTCCAGTGGTCAAGTAGAGCTAAGTAATAGAGAGATTAAAGTGATTCTGCAAAAGACTGTCAACAGGCCTAGAAAGAATTGGTCTAAGAAGCTCGATGATGCACTGTGGGCTTATAGAACTGCCTATAAGAACCCCATGGGAATGTCTCCATACAAAATGGTGTACGGTAAAGCATGTCATTTACCTCTTGAGCTAGAGCATAAAGCTTATTGGGCAATCAAAGAGCTCAACTTTGATTTCAAACTTGCTGGTGAGAAGAGGCTATTTGACATTAGCTCGCTTGATGAATGGAGAACTCAGGCATATGAAAATGCCAAGTTGTTCAAAGAAAAGGTTAAGAGGTGGCATGATAAGAGGATACAAAAGCGTGAGTTCAATGTAGGTGGTTATGTCTTGCTATATAACTCTCGTTTAAGATTCTTTGCAGGCAAGCTTCTCTCTAAATGAGAAGGTCCCTATGTTGTTGAGGAAGTATATCGTTCCGGTGCTATCAAGATCGAGAACACGGAAGGTAATTGTCCGAGAGTGGTAAATGGGAAGAGAATCAAGCATTATATCTCACGTACTCCCATAAATGTTGAAAGCAATATTATCAATACCATAACTCAGGATGAATACCTAAGGGACATTTATCAGCGTGTTTCGGACTCCGAAATGAAGAGGTATGTGATTCGGTAAGAAAATAGAGTCCAAAACTTTTCCAGTAGGAAATTTTCTTCGTTTTGGAATATTTGCAAAAATACAAAATTTGGAAGTAGTCTGGAAAGTGTACGAGGAGGCGACAAGCCTGCACGGCGCGGGCCCACCCCCTGGCCGCATCGTGAAGGCTTGTGGCCACCTCGTGCGCCTCCCAGATTCCGTTTTCATGCAGGGTATTCCTTCTGGTCTGAAAAAAATCATTATATATACTCCTGTCTCGTCTGACCCCTCCATCACATAGATTTCCTCTGTTTTTCGTTTCGAGCCTGTTTTCTGCTGCAGATCTAGGTCAAGAAGTCTTCTCAGGATTCAGAGGGGGAGAGCTATGTGGATGATTATCTTGCTAACCCCAAGGTCTATGCGGACTTTGATCCTTATGGCTGGACCTCTGAGGAGGAAGAAGATTATGATCCCAAGGGGAAGGAACAAACGAGTTCCGATGAAGAGGAGGCTCTTCTACCTCAACATGGACGCACGCATGTGGAGTTCAAGAAGTCGAGCCTCACTGACTCAAGGAAGAAGCCTAGGGCTTTGTTTATCCCTTCTCGTTTCTTGCAGGAGAGTAAGCAGGAATTATATCTGAAAGGGTGTTGAAGCTTGAAGAGGAAAATGATGATCTGAGGGAGCAGAATTTTATGCTCATGTGGAAATTAAACAAGCTCAAGACCTCTTCAACAACTCCTCCACCTTCACCACCAAAGGAAGACAACTGAGCATTGGTATGGGCAATCCCCTTGGTTTGAGCCAAGCTTGGGCGAGTTGCCCTGGTATCGTATCACCATCACATCTTTTGTCTTTACCTTTGTTTTAGTTTTCCTTTTCAGTTTTCTCTTTCTCTAGTAGATTAAAAGTCTTAGTGTTTTAGTCTTGAGTTTTGCTTTGTGTCACCCACGATGTATTCGAGCTCGTGAGCCATATAATAAAGAGTGTCTTAGTTGAAGGGCTTTGCCTCTTGCCATGATCAAAAGAGTGAGAATAGAACAAAAGCATGAAAGATCATGTAATGTTCTTCTGAGAAGTGATGGCTTCACATATAAAAAGACTGATGATTGAAACTTGTTGAGGGTAGGCAAACGTAGACCTTGGTCATGGTTGCAATTAATAGGAAGTGATAAGGATGGAGAGGTTCACATATAAATATATCATCTCTGACACCATCTATGATTGTGAACACTCACTAGACTATTGCATGCCTAGAAGTAGATGTTGGCCAAGGAAGACAACCTAATGAATTGTGTTTGCTTGGTTCTGAACAATGTTATATGACTAGAGATCCCTTATCATGTGACGACTGCTTCCACCTCATATTAGCCAAAACTCCCGCACCAAGTAGAGATACTACTTGTGCATCCATAAACCTTCAAACCAGTTTTGCCATGAGTGTCCACCATACCTACCTATGGATTGAATAAGATCCCTCAAGTAAGTTGTCATCGGTGCAAGCAATAAAAATTGCTCTCTAATATGTATGATCTATTAGTGTGTGGAAAATAAGCTTTATACGAACCTGTGATGAGGAAGACATAAAAGCGGCAGACTGCATAATAAAGTTCTTTATCAAACGAGGCAATATGAAGTGACGTTCCTCCGAACTAAGAGGACACGCATCCAAACCTCAAAAGCGCATGACAACCTCTGCTTTCCTTTGCGAAGGGCCTATCTTGTACCTTTACTTTTTGCCCTTGAAAGAGTCATGGTGATCTTCACCAATTCCTTATCTCGCATTTATCTTGGCTAATGGCATATGCTTGGGAAAGATCTATATTCATATGTCAACTTTGAGGTAAGTATTCATGAATTACTATTGTTGACATTACCCTTGAGGTAAGCAGTTGGGAGGCAAAACTATAAGCCCCTATCTTTCTGTGTCCAGCTGAAACTTTGATCTCATGAGTACCACGTGAGTTGTAGCAATTGTAGAGAACGAAAGAATGATTGAGTATGTGGTTTGCTTTACAAGCTCTTGTTTGACTCTTTCTGATGTTGTGATAAATTTCAATTGCTTCTATGACTAAAGGCTATTGGTTGTCACTTCTCGGTAAGTTTCTTGATCCATGCTTTACTTTGTGAAGGAATTATCACTTTAGCATGAGAGATTACATGTTCGTATGGCTGTTCTGATCATGATCATGATGCATGCATGTTCGTATCTTGTTTTGTCGACACCTCTCTCCCTAAACATGTGGACATATTTATTGAGCTAGGTTTTCGCTTGAGGACAAGAGAGTTCTAAGCTTGGGGGAGTTGATACGTCCATTTTGAATCATGTTTTCATGTCATGTTGATATTTATCGCTTCTTGGGCTGTTATTTCACTTTACGGTACAATTCTTATGCCTTTTCTCTCTTATTTTACAAGGTTTACATGAAGAGGGAGAATGCCGGCAGCTGGAATTCTGGCCTGAAAGTGGAGCAAAGTTGAGATACGTATTCTGCGCAACTCCAAACGCCGTAAAAATCAACAAGGATTTTTTTTCCGGATTTATAAAAAATATTGGGCCGAAGAAGCACCAGAGGGGTGCGTGCAGGTGGCCACAAGCCTGCACGGTGCGACTACCCCCCAGGTCGCACCGTGAGGGCTTGTGGGAAGCCTGCTGGCCCACTGGCCCCCCTCTTCTGCTATATGAAGGCTTTCGTCCAGTAAAATATCAAGGAGGAGATTTTTCGTGGATTCGTCGCCGCCACGAGGCGGAACTTGAGCAGAACCAATCTAGAGCTCTGGCAGGACGATCCTGCTCGGGAAACTTCCATCCCGAAGGTGGAAATCGTCGCCATCGTCATCACCAACACTCCTCTCATCGTAGGGGACTCGTCACCATGAACATATTCATCAGCACCATCTCATCTCCAAACCCTAGTTCATCTCTTGTAGCCAATCTCCATCTCGCGACTCCGACTGGTACTTGTAAGGTTGCTAGTAGTGGTGATTACTCTTTGTAGTTGATGCTAGTTGGATTACTTGGTGGAAGAGTTTATGTTCAGATACTTGATGCTACTCATTATCTCTCTGGTCATGAATATGATTATGCTTTTTGAGTAGTTACTTTTGTTCCTGACGACATGGGATAAGTCATGCTAATAGTAGTCATGTGAATTTGGTATTCATTCGTTAATTTGATATGTTGTATGTTGTTTTTCCTCTAGTGGTGTTATGTGAACGTCGACTACATAACACTTCACCATTATTTGGGCCTAGAGGAAGGCATTGGGAAGTAGTAAGTAGATGATGGGTTGCTAGAGTGACAGAAGCTTAAACCCTTGTTTATGCGTTGCTTCGTAAGGGGCTGATTTTGATCCACTAGTTTAATGCTATGGTTAGACTTTGTCTTAATTCTTCTTTTGTAGTTGCGGATGCTTGCGAGAGGGTTAATCATAAGTGGGATGCTTGTTCAAGTAAGGGAAGTACCCAAGCGCCGGTCCACCCACATATCAAACTATCAAAGTAACGAACGTGAATCATATGAATATGATGAAAACTAGCATGAAAAAAATTCCTGTGTGTCCTCGGGAGCATTTTTCCTCCTATAAGACTTTGTCCAGGCTTGTCCCTTGCTACAAAAGGGATTGGGCCACTTTGCTGCACTATTGCTACTTTTGTTACTTGTTGCTTGGTACGAATCATCTCACCACACAATCACTTGTTACCGACAATTTCAGTGCGTGCAGATTTTACCTTGCTGAAAACCACTTGTCAGATCCTTCTGCTCCTCGTTGGGTTCGACACTATTACTTATCAAAAGGACTACGATTGATCCCCTATACTTGCGGGTCGTCAACCACTCCCGGAGATGAGCATAGTATGAGGAGTTCATGTATTCACCAAGTGTTAATGCGTTCGTCCGGTTCTTTATTAAAAGGAGAAGATTAATATCCCGTAGTTTCCATTAGGACCCCGCTGCCACGGGAGGGATGGACAATAGATGTCATGCAAGTTCTTTTCCCTAAGCACGTATGACTACATACGGAATACATGCCTACATTAGATTGACGAACTTGAGCTAGTTACATATCTCACCGTGTTATAACTGTTGCATGATGAATAACATCCGGCATAACATCCATCACCGATCCAATGCCTACGAGTCTTTTCCTACTGGTCCTTGCTACGTTACTCTGTTGCTACTGCTGTCACTTCTACTCTTGTTACTTTGCTGCTACTGATGTCACTTTGCTGCTACTGGTTACTGTTGCTACTGCTGCTATCACACTACCTTGCTACTGATACTTTGCTGCAGATACTAAATCTTTCAGGTGTGGTTGAATTGACAACTCAACTGCTAGTACTTGAGAATATTCTTTGGCTTCCCCTTGAGTCGAATCAATAAATTTGGGTTGAATACTCTACGCTCGAAAACTGTTGTGATCCCCTATACTTCTGGGTTATCAAGACATTTTTCTCGCGCCGTTGCCGGGGAAGGACAGCTACATTCTCTGAGTCACTAGGGATTTACGTCTGCTGGTCCCTATAAGGAATCCGATAGATCCAAGAACTAAAGTCTTGCCCTCCACTACGAGGATAGGTAAGGAACTGCCATCTAGCTCTGCACTTGATTCACCTTCAGTTATGAGTAAGTTTGCGACACCACCTCCTGCTAGAAATCTTGATATGTCATCTGTGCTTGATGATGCTACTTCTGCTGCCCATGATGCTTATGATGATGCTATGCTTGATACTGCTTTTCTACTAGGTGCATTCCTTGATGCACAAATTGCTAGAGTTGCTGTTAGATGTGATGATACTTGTGAAACTACTGATACTATTGAAGTAGAACCTGCTATTTTGCCTGCTAGAACTAGCTCTCCTAGATATGAATTGCCTGATATGCCTGAGTGTTATATTATGGAGGGAGAGATAGCTGAGGACTTTCTTGCTTGTAAGGATAGCTATGATGTTGAGAAATTACTGCTCAAGTGGAAAGAAAAATCTTTGAACTCTAGGATGAAATACGACCCGAAGCTTGCTACTTCGCCTATCTTTGTGACCGATAAGGAGTATGAATTCTTTGTCGACCCTGAGTTAATCACTCTGGTCGAATCTGATCCTTTTCATGGTTATTAGTCTGAAACGGTTGTAGCCTATCTTACCAAACTGCACGATATAGCCACCCTATTCACAAGTGAGGAAAAGATCTGCCACTACTATATCCTCAAACTATTTCCTTTCTCGCTATAGGATGATGCTAAGACCTGGGTCACTTCTCTTGCTCCTGGTTGTGTGCGTAGCCCCCAGGATATGGTCTACTACTTCTCTGAAAAATATTTCCCTGCCCATAAGAAGCAAGCTGCCTTGCAGGAAATATACAACTTTGTGCAAGTTGAAGAAGAGAGTCTCCCACAAGCTTTGGGGAGGCACGTCGAGCTACTGAATGCTTTGCCTGATCACCCTCTTGAGAAGAATGAAATACTTGATATCTTCTATAATGGACTTACCGATGCTTCTAGAGACCACCTAGATAGTTGTGCTGGTTGTGTTTTTAGGGAACGAACCGTAGAACTAGCTAATATCCTATTGAATAATATCTTGTGCAATGAGAATGCTTGGACTATTCCCGAACCACCTCCTAAGCCAACTCCAAAGAAAAGAGGTATTCTATTCCTCATTCCCGAAGATATGCAAGAAGCTAAGAAATCTATGAAAGAGAAAGGCATTAAATCTGAAGATGTCAAAAATCTACCACCTATTGAAGAAATCCATGGTCTTGATAACCCGATACAGGTAGTAGAAGTAAATTCTCTCCGTAGGTTTGATGAGAGTGATATTCCTTTTGATAAACCTACTAGCTTATGCGTGGATGAATTTGATAACTTTGCTGCCAAACAACAAAGTTTCAATGATTATGTTCGAAGACAATTGGAACAGAATGCTCGTATGCTTAGTCATTTAAGTGCTTGTGTGGACAGAAACGTCAATGATCTTAAGCTTCTAAGTAAACATTCCTCTATGGTTACTACTCAGGTAGAACAAGTACATAAAGCTCAAAATGACTTGCTCAATGAGTTGAATGACAATTCCGTTAGAGTCGTCACTAGAGGTGGTAGAATGACCCAGGAACCTTTGTATCCTGAGGGCCATCCTAAGAGAATTGAACAAGATTATCAAGGAGTTAGCACTGATGCACCTAGTCATCGTAGAAAGAAGAAGAAAGATGATAGGAACTTGCACGCTAGCAACCCTGATGTTGTTACCCCCGAGAGTCCAAACGATGTCTCTGTCTCTGATGCTGAAACGCAATCTGGTGATGAACATGAGCCTAATGATAATATCGATAGTGATGTTCATGATGATGCTCAACCTAGCAATGATAAGGATGTGGAGATTGAACCTGTTGATCTTGATAACCCACAGCCTAAGAATAAGAGTTATGGTAAGAACGACTTCACTGCTAGGAAGAATGGTAAAGAAAGGGAACCATGGCTTCAGAAACCCATGCCCTTTCCTCCCAAACAATCCAAGAAAAAGGATGATGAGGATTATGAGCGCTTTGTTGAAAGAATTAGACCTGTCTTTCTGCAAATGCGTTTGACAGATATGCTCAAAATGTCTCAGTATGCTAAGTACATGAAGGATATTGTGACTAATAAGAGGAGGACACCTAAGGTTGAGATTTCCACCATGCTCGCTAATTATACCTTCAAGGGTGGAACTCCTAAGAAACTAGGTGATCCCGGTGTGCCCACTATACCTTGCTCCATTAAAGGCAACTATGTTAGAACTGTGTTATGCGACCTTGGAGCCGGTGTTAGTGTTATGCCTCTTTCTCTTTATCGTAGATTTGAACTAGATAAGTTGATACCCATTGAAATCTCTCTGCAAATGACCGACAAATCAACAGCTTCTCCTATCGGCATTTGCGAGGATGTGCCTGTTGTGGTTGCTAACGTTACTATCTTAACAGACTTTGTTATTCTGGATATCCCCAAGGATGATGCCATAGCGGTCATCCTTGGAAGACCCTTTTTAAACACTGGAGAGGCTGTTATAGATTGCAACAAAGGCAATGTCACTTTCCATGTCAACGGTAATGATCATATGGTGCACTTTCCGAAGAAACAATATTGAGTACATTGCATCAATGCTATCGAAAAAACTTCATCGATTCTTATTGGGAGCTTTGAATGCCCTATACCTCCTGTTAAGATGAAGTATGATTTGCTTGTTGGGGAGATACAAATCCCCATTGAGGTAACCTAGTGACTATTCGAAAATGCTCCGTCTTCTTTTGCGATTCGAAAAGGTTTGTCGAGGAGATTTGATCAACCTCATTGACGGATTTCTTTCGATGACCTTGAGATGGATGAATCGAGGAGTCACGAACCTCTGTTCCAAGCTTTCACCTTCGGTTGCTTAGAAGAAAAATGATAGATTTAGTTTAGTTTTCCCTGTTTTCTACTTTTAGCGTCCCGCGGAAAAGTACCTTGGAAATAAAAGTTCTCCAAACGTCCCGAAAATCAGGTATGATTTTTTCTGGATTTTTTGAAAAATACTGAGACGAAGAGCTAGTCTGGGGGCTGCACCAGTGGGCCACAAGCCCTGGAGGCGCGAGCACCCCCCTGGTCGCGCCTACCAGGCTTGTGGGCCCATGTGCACCCCCTCCACTCATTCTAGCTCCCATCTGCTTCTCCTACCTCCAGAAAAAAAAATCGTTTCGCAGCTCAAACCCGTGTTCTTGCTCTTCTTACTCGGATTTTCGATCTCCTTGTGCAAAGCACCATTCACCAAACTGTTTTGGGGAAATTGCTCCGTGGTAAGTGACTCCTCCATTGGTCCAATTAGTTTTTGCTCTAGTGCCTTATACTTCGCGTATTTTTGCTGCCTTGGTGACCCTGTTCTTGAGCTTTGCATGCTAATTTTAGCTGGTCCCAAGTAGTTTTGATGCGTAATATGGCCTCTAAGCACTCGTGGGAGTAGTTGCTACGAGTTTCGTGGAGCCTTGTTTACTTTTCCTTAGAGGCACTAAAATTTCAGAAATTTTCAGAGATAGAAATGGGAAAAGATGAGGAGGTTCTTAAGAGGCTCTTCAAGCCGTGACCCCATGGATGATGGGAATGAGAAGAAGAAACCCAACTATCCAGTCCCTCGAGTTGCAGAAGTTCGAGCGTGCGAGTGGCCAAGCGATGTGTTCTTCCGCGCCGCCGGACTTTGTGAGGACTTCTATTACTTGGTGGAGAACGCAGGACTTACCGCCTTCGTTGAAGATAAGTGTCTGCAATACCTCCTCCTCGCTAATATTTTCGTGCAAAGCTTTAATTTCTATCCAAGGAAGAATCCTCCTATGGTTGAGTTCAAATTATATGATATCCCCCAGCGCATGTCACTCCAGGATTTTTGCAATGTTTGCAAATTGCCTTTTGTTGGGGATATTCATGAACCTCATCCACGGGACTTGGAGGCTTTCACAGATACTATTGATGTAGGAGAGGTGGGAGGAGTGTCTTCCGCTAGAGCTGCTAGCATACATTTTCCCGTGCTCCAGTACTTCTCATTATTTGTGGGAAAATGGTTGATTGGCCGTGGAAAGCTGGGTCCCTTAGCTCCCCGGATCTTGCGGTCTTGCTGCTACTGCTGTCACTTTGCTGCTACTCGTTTCTGTTGCTACTGCTGCTATCACACTACCTTGCTACTGATACTTTGCTGCACATACTAAATCTTTCAGGTGTGGTTGAATTGACAACTCAACTGCTAATACTTGAGAATATTCTTTGGCTTCCCCTTGAGTCGAATCAATAAATTTTGGTTGAATACTCTACCCACGAGAACTGTTGCGATCCCCTATACTTGTGGGTTATCAGTACCCATATCTTCTTAAGTCATCAGTGAGGGTGAGAACATAACGATAGCCACCACGAGCCTCAACGCTCATTGGATCGCATAGATCGGTATGTATTATTTCCAACAAGTTGGTTGCTTGCTCCATTGTTTCGGAGAACAGAGTCTTAGTCATCTTCCCCCATGAGGCACAGTTCGCACGTGTCAAATGATTCAAAATCAAGATACTCCAACGGTCCATCTGTATGGAGTTTCTTCATGCGTTTGACACCGATATGACCAAGGCGGTAGTGCCACAAGTATGTGGTACTATCATTATCAACCTTACATCTTTTGGTACTCACGCTATGAATATGTGTAACATCACGTTCGAGATTCATTAAGAATAAACCATTGACCAGCGGGGCATGACCATAAAACATATCTCTCATATAAATAGAACAACCATTATTCTCAGATTTAAATGAGTAGCCATCTCGCATCAAACGAGATCCCGATATAATGTTCATGCTCAAAGCTTGTACTAAATAACAATTATATAGGTTTAATACTAATCTCGAAGGTAGATGTAGAGGCAGCATGTCGACGGTGATCACATCGACCTTGGAACCATTCCCGACGCGCATCGTCACCTTGTCCTTTGCCAGTCTCCGCTTATTCCGCAGCTCTTGTTTTGAGTTACAAATGTGAGCAAATGCACCAGTATCAAATACCCAGGAGCTACTACAAGCGTTGTTAAGGTACACAGCAATAACATGTATATCATATATGCCTTTGACTTTGCCATCCTTCTTATCGGCTAAGTACTTGGGGCTATTCCGCTTCCAGTGACCGTTTCCCCTGCAATAATAGAACTCCGTCTCATGCTTGGATCCATTCTTGGACTTCTTCCCAACAACTGGTTTACCGGGCACGGAAACTGCTTTGCCGTCCTTGTTGAAGTTCTTCTTACCCTTTCCTTTCTTGAAACTAGTGGTCTTATTCACCATCAACACTTGATGTTCCTTTTTGATTTCTACCTCCGCTTATTTTAGCATTGAATACAACTCGGGAATGGTCTTTGTCGGATTTCGGGTTCCGCAAAACCCTAAGGATTCGAACTCAAGGGCGCGCGCAAAGACCACTTAGCAGCTTCGGTTCACCTGACTCGCTACTCGATGAACAAGGCAAAGAACTCACTCGATGGTGAGGAAGACAAGGGACATGACAGTTTACCCAAGTTCGGGCCACTGGGAAGCGTAATATCCTACTCTTGCTTTGGTGGATTGCCTCACCGGGAGGTTAGTGGATGAACTAGTTGTTGGAAATATGCCCTAGAGGCAATAATAAAATGGTTATTATCATATTTCCTTGTTCATGATAATCGTCTATCGTTCATGCTATAATTGTATTAACAGGAAACACTAATACATGTGTGAATGAATAGATCACAAGGTGTCCCTAGCAAGCCTCTAGTTAGCTAGCTCGTTAATCAATAGATGATCATGGTTTCCTGATCATGGACATTGGATGTCATTGATAACGGGATCACATCATTAGGAGAATGATGTGGTGGACAAGACCCAATCCTAAGCCTAGCACTAGATCGTATTGTTCGTATGCTAATGCTTTTCTAATGTCAAGTATCTTTTCCTTCAACCGTGAGATCGTGCAACTCCCGGATACCGTAGGAGTGCTTTGGGTGTATCAAACGTCACAACGTAACTGGGTGACTATAAAGGTGCACTACGGGTACCTCCGAAAGTGTCTGTTGGGTTGGCACGAATCGAGATCGGGATTTGTCACTCCGTGTGACGGAGAGGTATCTCTGGGCCCACTCGGTAGAACATCATCATGAGCTCAATGTGACTAAGGAGTTAGTCACACGATGACGTGCTACGGAACGAGTAAAGAGACTTACCAGTAACGAGATTGAACAAGGTATAGGTATACCGACGATCGAATCTCGGGCAAGTTCTATACCGGCAGACAAAGGGAATCGTATACGGGATTGATTGAATCCTTGACATCGTGGTTCATCCGATGAGATCACCGTGGAGCTAGTGGGAGCCACCATGGGTATCCAGACCCCGCTGATGGTTATTGGCCAGAGAGGTGTCTCGGTCATGTCTGCCTGTCTCCCGAACCCGTAGGGTCTACACACTTAAGGTTCGATGACGCTAGGGTTATAGGGAATGGTTATACGAGATTACCGAAAGTTGTTCGGAGTCCCGGATGAGATCCAGGACGTCACGAGGAGCTCCGGAATGGTCCGGAGGTAAAGATTGATATATAGGACGGATGGTTTCGGAGACGGGAAGTGTTTCGGGCATCACCGGTGACGTACCGGGACCACTGGGACCACCGGAGGTGGTCCCGGGGGACCACCGAAGGGGGGCTGCGACCCCAAGAGGTAAGATGGGCTAAGTGGGGGTGGGAACCAGCCCCTAGTTGGGCTGGTGCGCCTCCCCACTCAGCCCATGGCGCAAGGGAAAGGAAAAGAGGGGGGAACCCTAACTCAGGTGGGCCTTAGGCCCACCAGAGGGGTGCGCCACCCCTCCCCCTTGCCCTGGCCGCCACCCCTTCCCCATCTGAGGGCTGCCGCACCCCTTAGGGGTGGGAACCCTAAGGGCTGCGCCCCCTCCCTCTCCCCCTATATATAGATGAGGTTCGGGGCTGTTTGAGACACGGTTTAATCTCTCTCTCGGCGCAGCCCTGCACTTCTTCCTCCTCCTCTCTGCCGGCGCTTGGCGAAGCCCTGCCGGGAGACCTCGTCTCTCCACCAACACCACGCCGTCGTGTTGCTGGTCTTCTTCCCCAACCTCTCCCTCCTCCTGGCTGGATCAAGGTGCGGGAGACGTCACCGGGCTGCACGTGTGTTGAACGCGGAGGTGCCGTTGTTCGGCACTAGATCGGAATCGCTGCGAGTACGACTCCATCAACCGCGTTCTAGCAACGCTTCCGCTTAGCGATCTTCAAAGGTACGAAGATGCTCTTACCCCTCTCTCGTTGCTGGTCTCTCCATAGGAAGATCTGAACATGCGTAGGAAATTTTTTGAATTTATGCTACGTTACCCAACAGTGGCATCCGAGCCAGGTTTTCTATGCGTAGATTCTATGCACGAGTAGAACACAAAAGTTGTGGGCGATGGTTTGTCAATTTGCTTGCCGTTACTAGTCTTATTCTTTTCCGGCGGTATTGTGGGATGAAGCGGCCCGGACCGACCTTACACGTACGCTTACGTGAGACTGGTTCCACCGACAAACATGCACATCGTGCATAAAGGTGGCTAGCGGGTGTCTGTCTCTCCTACTCTAGTCGGATTGGATTTGATGAAAAGGGTCCTTATGAAGGGTAAATAGCTTTGGCATATCAATGTTGTGGCTGTCACGTAGGTAAGAAGGCGTTCTTGCTAGAAACCCAAATCAGCCACGTAAAACTTGCAACAACAATTAGAGGACGTCTAACTTGTTTTTGCAGGGTTTGACATGTGATGTGATATGGCCAAAGTTGTGATGTTGCATGTATGATGTATGAGATGATCATGTTATTGTAATAGGTTTCACGACTTGCATGTCGATGAGTATGACAACCGGCAGGAGCCATAGGAGTTGTCTTAATTTATTGTATGAGATGCAACGCCATGTGCTTGCTACTTTTACTTCATTGCTAACGGTTAGCCATAGTAGTAGTGATAGTAGTAGTTGGCGTGACGACTTCACGAAGACACGATGATGGAGATCATGATGATGGAGATCATGGTGTCACGCCGGTGACGATGATGATCATGCGATGGCTGAAGATGGAGATCGAATGAGCAAAGATGATAATGGCCATATCATGTCACTATATGATTGCATTGTGATGTTTATCATGTTTTACATCTTATTGCTTAAAACGACGGTAGCATAATAAGATGATCCCTCCTAAAATTTCGAGAACGTATTCCCCTAAGTGTGCACCGTTGCGAAGGTTCGTTGTCTCGAAGCACCACGTGATGATCGGGTGTGATAGATTCTAACGTTCGCATACAACGGGTGTAAGCGAGATTTACACACGCAAAACACTTAGGTTGACTCGACGAGCTTAGCATGTACAGACATGACCTCGAATACAAGAGACCGAAAGGTCGAACATGAGTCGTATGGTTGAATACGATCAGCATGAAGTTGCTCACCATGGTGACTAGTCCGTCTCACGTGATGATCGGACACGGGTTAGTCAACATGGATCATGTATCACTTAGATGACTAGAGGGATGTCGATTTAAGTGGGAGTTCATACTTAATTTGATTAAATGAACTTAGTTGTCATGAACTTAGTCTAAAAGTTGTCTTTATAAATATTGTAGATGTCCAACGTCAACCTCAACTTCAACGCATTCCTAGAGAAAAACAAGCTGAAAGATGATGGTAGCAACTATGCGGACTGGGTTCGCAACCTGAAGCTCATCCTTGAAGCAGCTAAAAAGGCTTATGTCCTTAATGCGCCGCTAGGTGACCCTCCCGCTCCCGCAGCAGCGCAGGACGTTCTAACCGTCTGGCAAGCGCGAAGTGATGACTACTCTCTGGTCAGGTGTGGCATGTTATACAGTTTAGAAACGGGGCTCCAAAGACGTTTTGAGCAACACGGGGCATATGAGATGTTCCAAGAGCTGAAGCTAGTATTTCAAGCTCATGCCCGTGTCGAGAGATATGAAGTCTCCGACAAGTTCTTCAGCTGTAAGATGGAGGAGAACAGTTCTGTCAGTGAGCACATACTCAAAATGTCTGGGTTACACGGTCGTCTGACTTCACTTGGAGTCGAACTTCCGGATGATGCTATCATTGACAGAATCCTCTAGTCTCTCCCACCAAGCTACAAAGGCTTTGTTCTTAACTACAACATGCAAGGGATGGAGAAAACCATTCCCGAGTTGTACTCGATGCTCAAGTCTGCAGAAGTAGAAATCAAGAAGGAGCATCAAGTGTTGATGGTCAACAAGACCACCAGTTTCAAGAAAGGCAAGGGTAAGAAGAACTTCAAGAAAGACGGCAAAGCTGTTGCCGCGCCCGGTAAACCAGATGCCGGGAAGAAGAAAAAGAACGGACCCAAGCCTGAGACTGAGTGCTTCTACTGCAAGGGAAAAGGTCACTGGAAGCGGAACTGCCCCAAATACTTAGCGGACAAGAAGGCCGGCAACGTTAAAGGTATATATGATATACATGTTATTGATGTGTACCTTACCAGCGCTCGTAGTAGCTCCTGGGTATTTGATACCGGTGCTGTTGCTCACATTTGCAACTCAAAGCACGAACTGCGGAATAAGCGGAGACTGGCCAAGGACGAGGTGACGATGCGCGTCGGGAATGGTTCAAAGGTCGATGTGATCGCCGTCGGCACGCTACCTCTACATCTACCGTCGGGATTAGTTTTAAACCTTAATAATTGTTATTTAGTACCAGCTTTAAGCATGAACATTGTATCAGGGTCTTGCTTAATGCGAGACAGCTACTCATTTAAGTCAGAGAATAATGGTTGTTCTATTTATATGAGTGATATGTTTTATGGTCATGCTCCGCTGGTGAATGGTCTATTCTTGATGAATCTCGATCGTGATGTTACACATATTCATAGTGTGAGTACCAAAAGATGCAAAGTTGATAATGATAGTCCCACATACTTGTGGCACTGCCGCCTTGGTCATATCGGCGTTAAGCGCATGAAGAAGCTCCATACTGATGGACTGCTAGAGTCTCGTGACTTTGAATCATTTGACACATGCGAACCGTGCCTCATGGGCAAGATGACTAAGACTCCATTCTCAGGAATAATGGAGAGAGCCACCGACTTATTGGAAATAATACATACTGATGTGTGTGGTCCAATGAACGTTGAAGCTCGCGGTGGTTATCGTTATGTTCTCACTCTCACCGATGATTTGAGTAGGTATGGGTATATCTACTTGATGAAGCACAAATCTGAGACGTTTGAAAAGTTCAAGGAATTTCAGAGTGAGGTTGAGAATCAACGTGACAGAAAGATTAAATGTCTACGATCTGATCGTGGAGGAGAATATTTGAGTCACGAGTTTGGCACACACCTAACGAAGTGTGGAATCGTTTCACAACTGACGCCGCCTGGCACACCGCAGCGCAACGGAGTGTCTGAACGTCGTAATCACACTTTACTAGATATGGTACGATCTATGATGTCTCTCACCGACTTACCGCTATCATTTTGGGGTTACGCATTAGAAACTGCAGCATTCACTTTAAATAGGGCACCGTCTAAATCCGTTGAGACGACACCGTATGAACTGTGGTTTGGCAAGAAACCTAAGTTGTCATTTCTTAAAGTTTGGGGTTGCGATGCTTATGTGAAGAAACTTCAACCATAAAAGCTCGAACCCAAAGCGGAGAAATGCGTATTCATAGGATACCCTAAGGAAACTATTGGGTATACCTTCTATCTTAGATCCGAAGGTAAAATCTTTGTTGCCAAGAACGGATCCTTTCTAGAGAAAGAGTTTCTCTCGAAAGAAGTAAGTGAGAGGAAGGTAGAACTTGATGAGGTAATTACACCCCCTCTCGAACAGGAAAGTAGCGCAGCGCAAGAAGTTGTTCCTGTGGTGCCTACACCGACTGAAGAGGAAGTTAATGATGATGATCATGAAGCTTCGGATCAAGTTACTACTGAACCGCGAAGGTCCACAAGGGTACGCTCCGCACCAGAATGGTACGGCAACCCTGTGATGGAAATCATGTTGTTAGACAACGGTGAACCTTCGAACTATGAAGAAGCGATGGCGGGCCCGGATTCCAACAAATGGCTTGAGGCCATGAAATCCGAGATAGGATCCATGTATGAGAACAAAGTATGGACTTTGGTGGACTTGCCAGATGAACGGCGAGCCATAGAAAATAAATGGATCTTCAAGAAGAAGACTGATGCAAACGGTAATGTAACCGTTTACAAAGCTCGACTTGTCGCAAAGTGTTTTCGACAAATTCAAGGAGTTGACTACGAAGAGACTTTCTCTCCCGTAGCGAAGCTGAAATCAGTCCGAATCATGTTAGCAATTGCCGCCTTTTATGATTATGAAATTTGGCAAATGGACGTCAAAACAGCGTTCCTTAACGGGAATCTTAAGGAAGAGTTGTATATGATGCAACCAGAAGGTTTTGTCGATCCTAAAGGTGCTAAAAAAGTATGCAAGCTCCAGCGCTCCATCTATGGGCTGGTGCAAGCATCTCGGAGTTGGAACATTCGCTTTAATGAGGTGATTAAGGCGTTTGGGTTCATACAGGTTTACGGAGAAGCCTGTCTGTACAAGAAAGTGAGTGGGAGCTCTGTAGCTTTCCTCGTACTATATGTGGATGACATATTATTGATGGGGAATGATATAGAGATATTGGAGAGCATAAAGGCCTATTTGAACAAGAGTTTTTCAATGAAGGACCTTGGAGAAGCTGCATACATATTAGGCATCAAGATCTATAGAGATAGATCGAGACGCCTCATAGGTCTTTCGCAAAGTACATACCTTGACAAGATATTGAAGAAATTCAATATGGAAAACTCAAAGAAAGGGTTCTTGCCAGTTTTGCAACGTATGAGATTGAGTAAGACTCAATCGCCGACCACGGCAGCAGATAGAGAGAAGATGAGTTCTGTCCCCTACGCTTCAGCCGTGGGCTCTCTAATGTATGCCATGCTGTGTACCAGACCTGATATAAACCTTGCGATAACCTTGGTAGGGAGGTACCAAAGTAATCCCGGTGCGGAACACTGGACAGCGGTCAAGAATATCCTTAAGTACCTGAAAAGGACTAAGGAAATGTTTCTCGTTTATGGAGGTGACCAAGAGCTCGTCGTAAAGGGTTACGTCGATGCTAGCTTCGACACAGATCCGGATGACTCTAAGTCACAAACCGGATACGTCTATGTGTTGAATGGTGGGGCAGTGAGCTGGTGCAGCAGCAAGCAAGAAGTCGTGGCAGCATCTACATGTGAAGCGGAGTACATAGCTGCTTCAGAAGCGGCTCATGAAGGAATTTGGATGAAGGAGCTCATCACCGACCTTGGAGTGGTTCCAAGCGCGTCGGGTCCTATGACACTCTTCTGTGATAACACTGGAGCCATTGCCATAGCCAAAGAGCCCAGGTTTCACCGGAAGACGAAGCACATCAAGCGCCGCTACAACTCCATCCAGGACCATGTCCAAACTGGAGTGATAGATATTTGTAAAGTACACACGGATCTGAATATTGCAGACCCGTTGACTAAACCTCTTCCACGAGCGAAACATGATCAGCACCATAATGCTATGGGTGTTCGCTACATCACAATGTAACTAGATTATTGACTCTAGTGCAAGTGGGAGACTGTTGGAAATATGCCCTAGAGGCAATAATAAAATGGTTATTATCATATTTCCTTGTTCATGATAATCGTCTATCGTTCATGCTATAATTGTATTAACAGGAAACACTAATACATGTGTGAATGAATAGATCACAAGGTGTCCCTAGCAAGCCTCTAGTTAGCTAGCTCGTTAATCAATAGATGATCATGGTTTCCTGATCATGGACATTGGATGTCATTGATAATGGGATCACATCATTAGGAGAATGATGTGGTGGACAAGACCCAATCCTAAGCCTAGCACTAGATCGTATTGTTCGTATGCTAATGCTTTTCTAATGTCAAGTATCTTTTCCTTCGACCGTGAGATCGTGCAACTCCCGGATACCGTAGGAGTGCTTTGGGTGTATCAAACGTCACAACGTAACTGGGTGACTATAAAGGTGCACTACGGGTACCTCCGAAAGTGTCTGTTGGGTTGGCACGAATCGAGATCGGGATTTGTCACTCCGTGTGACGGAGAGGTATCTCTGGGCCCACTCGGTAGAACATCATCATGAGCTCAATGTGACTAAGGAGTTAGTCACACGATGACGTGCTACGGAACGAGTAAAGAGACTTACCAGTAACGAGATTGAACAAGGTATAGGTATACCGACGATCGAATCTCGGGAAAGTTCTATACCGGCAGACAAAGGGAATCGTATACGGGATTGATTGAATCCTTGACATCGTGGTTCATCCAATGAGATCATCGTGGAGCTAGTGGGAGCCACCATGGGTATCCAGACCCCGCTGATGGTTATTGGCCAGAGAGGTGTCTCGGTCATGTCTGCCTGTCTCCCGAACCCGTAGGGTCTACACACTTAAGGTTCGATGACGCTAGGGTTATAGGGAATGGTTATACGAGATTACCGAAAGTTGTTCGGAGTCCCGGATGAGATCCAGGACGTCACGAGGAGCTCCGGAATGGTCCGGAGGTAAAGATTGATATATAGGACGGATGGTTTCGGAGACCGGAAGTGTTTCGGGCATCACCGGTAACGTACCGGGACCACCGGGACCACCGGAGGTGGTCCCGGGGGACCACCGAAGGGGGGCTGCGACCCCAAGAGGTAAGATGGGCTAAGTGGGGGTGGGAACCAGCCCCTAGTTGGGCTGGTGCGCCTCCCCACTCAGCCCATGGCGCAGGGGAAAGGAAAAGAGGGGGGGAACCCTAACTCAGGTGGGCCTTAGGCCCACCAGAGGGGTGCGCCACCCCTCCCCCTTGCCCTGGCCGCCACCCCTTCCCCATCTGAGGGCTGCCGCACCCCTTAGGGGTGGGAACCCTAAGGGCTGCGCCCCTCCCTCTCCCCCTATATATAGATGAGGTTCGGGGCTGTTTGAGACACGGTTTAATCTCTCTCTCGGCGCAGCCCTGCACTTCTTCCTCCTCCTCTCTGCCGGCGCTTGGCGAAGCCCTGCCGGGAGACCTCGTCTCTCCACCAACACCATGCCGTCGTGTTGCTGGTCTTCTTCCCCAACCTCTCCCTCCTCCTTGCTGGATCAAGGTGCGGGAGACGTCACCGGGCTGCACGTGTGTTGAACGCGGAGGTGCCGTTGTTCGGCACTAGATCGGAATCGCTGCGAGTACGACTCCATCAACCGCGTTCTAGCAACGCTTCCGCTTAGCGATCTTCAAAGGTACGAAGATGCTCTTACCCCTCTCTCGTTGCTGGTCTCTCCATAGGAAGATCTGAACATGCGTAGGAAATTTTTTGAATTTATGCTACGTTACCCAACACTAGTACAGTGCTTGGGAGCCTCCGGAGGCTGGGTGGTTTTGCGTGGAGCTGGTGGGAGAATGAATGGTTCGCCCCCTCTACGAAGCAACCTATCCTCTATTTATAGTGGCGGTCCTGGTCCTCTTGCCTTATAGTTTCGGCGGGAACGGATCCCAAAGCGGCCAATTTCGAAGGGGCAGTGGAACATGCTCCCTTGCCCAAAGGTGGTCTTCGCGTGCAAAGTAGCTGCCCGCGCTGCAGGGACGGTCCCGGGGGTGACGTGTACCCTACTGGCAGGCGGCGACTGCCTTGTTGCACCAGAAAGGAAATCTTTGGAAGATGCCTTGGGAACCCTGGTACGTCCTTGCCCCTTTGCACAAAAGGGGGAACTGCGTCGTCCTAATGTGTGATGCTCGCATGTCCTTCCCAGATGTCATCCTTGACACCCGAGGCCGAGCTTTGCCTCGGAATATCCGCTGCTCCGGAGGGGTCCTGAGGAGGCCTCCTGCGGGTCTTGATGTTGTTCCTCCTCGCAAGGCTTGGCCCCTTACGAGGGCCTTGCCTTGAGTGACGCCGAGCCTGTGGGTGTCTGGATGATGAGTGGGCCAGCCCTGGGACGCAGGCAGTCAGGTCTGGGAACCCCCATTCCCAGAACACCGACAGTAGCCCCCGGGCCTAAGGCGCACCCGGGCTGGCTTCCTGGCGAAGCCTTGGGGGCAGCCTCAAGCATCGTGGGCCCTAAATGCCTACAAACCAGGTTTCTTGCGCGCCGCGTAGCCAAGTGGCATCACCCCTAGTTCCCGAGGCGCCCGGAGACGTGCCGGGTCAAACTGATGCGATGCCTGGATGCTGCGCCAGCTATCATTACTCATTGGGGGCGACGCGTGTGCACACGCCACGCGGGTGCCCCCCCCTCACGAACTGCGTCGGCCCGAGAACGCGAGGGGACGCCAGCCCGCTCTTTGGCGGCCTATTTAATCCGGCGGAGGCGATAAGGCTCACATCACCTCGGTCTTCTTCGACTTCCACCTTGAGCCCTCCATTTCCGCAGAATGGCTCCGGTGAGGAGATACTCTGCCGCCGAGTAGGGGAAGGCTTCCGGTGAAGGTCTTGCTGCCCCTCCTACCAAGAGGAGCTGAGGCCGCCCTCGGAAGTACACGACGGTGCTGACAGTGGCCTCTGGCGGGCGTGGCCATGGTTTTGCCCGCCAAGGAATCACCATCGGTGGTGACGACGGAGCATCGATTAGCGCGGGCGCCCGCAGCGGCCGAGGTGGGAGGTCGGCGATGGCCACCGGGCTGCCACACTCGCGGCTTCACTCGGCTGACTCAGCGATGGAGTTCATGATATAGGCGGAGAGGTCGGAAGCTGCTTGGTTGCAGCTTCCGAACTTCTTCATGAAGGTACTGCCGTCTGGCGGGCCCCCAGGCGTGTGGTTGCAAGCCAACGGCTACTGCGGCGGGGCGTCCTGGGTGGAAGTTGAAGTCACCCCCTGTGGCTACGTGTACCTGAACCGCGGGTGGCACGCATTCGACCGCGCTCGGGACCTGAAGGGGAGGCGCTACCTCCACCTCAAGTACGACGGGGAGGGTGTTGGGTAACGTAGTAAATTTAAAATTTTCCTACGCCGTACAAGGATCTATCTATGGAGAGACCAGAAACGAGCAAGAGGAAAGAGCATCTTCATACCTTTGAAGATCGCTAAGCGGAAGCGTTACTATGAACGCGGTTGATGGAGTCGTACTCGTAGCGATTCAGATCGCGGTGGATTCCGATCTATGTGCTGAACCACGACACCTCCGCGTTCAACACACGTGCAGCCCGGTGACGTCTCCAACACCTTGAACCAGCAAGGAGGAAGGAGAGGCTGAGGGAGAGAGCTCCGACAGCAAGATGGCGTAGTGGCGATGGAGCTACGTGGAACTTCGACAGGGCTTCGCCAAGCACCGCGGAGGACGAGGAAGGAGAGAGGTAGGGATGTGCCGAGAGAGAGAGAGAGTTTGTATCTCAAATCAACCCCAATACCCAGGGTATTTATAGGAGGGAGGGAGGAGGGTGCGCCACCTCTAGGGTCTCCACCCTAGGGGTGGTGGCATCCCATCTGGGTCCAAGGGGAGTGGCGGCCATGGTGGATAGGGGAAGGCGGCGCCCTAGGTGGGCCTTGGGCCCCCTCCCATGCCTAGGGTTTGCCCCCTCCACCTCCTTGTTGCGCCTTAAGTTGGGTGGGAGGCGCACCAGCCCACCAAGGGACTGGTCCCCTCCCGCACTTGGCCCATGTAGCCTCCCAGGGCCGGTGGCCCCTCTCGTGGTCCCCTGGAACCCTTCCGGTGGTCCCGCCTTATTGCCGGTGATGCCCGAAACGCTTTCGGTGTCCAAAACCTTTCATCCTATATACCGTTCTTTACCTCTGGATAATTTCGGAGCTCCTCGTGACGTCCAGGATCTCATCCGGGACTCCGAACAACCTTCGATAACCATGTACACTATTTCCCTATAACCCTAACATCATCGAACCTTAAGTGTGTAGACCCTACGGGTTCGGGAAGCATGCAGACATGACCGAGACACCTCTCCGGCCAATAACCAACAGCAGGGTCTGGATATCCATGTTAGCTTGCACACATTACACGATGATCTCATTGGATGAACCAGGATGCCAAGGATTCAATCAATCCCGTATGCAATTCCCTTTGTCTATCGGTATGATACTTTCCCGAGATACGATCGTCGGTATCCCTATACCTTGTTCAATCCCGTCATCGGCAAGTCTCTTTACTCGTTCCGTAACACATAATCCCATGACTAACTCCTTAGTCACATTGAACTCATTATGATGATGTTCTACCGAGTGGGCCCAGAGATATCTCTCCGTCACACGGAGTGACAAATACCGGTCTCGATTCGTACCAACTCAACAGACACTTTTGGAGATACCCGTAGTGCATCTTTATAATCACCCAGTTACATTGTGATGTTTGATACACCCAAAGCACTTCTACGGTATCCGGGAGTTGCACAATCTCACGGTCTAAGGAAATGATACTTGACATTAGAAAAGCTTCAGGAGACGAACAACACGATCTAGTGCTATGCTTAGGATGGGGTCTTGTCCATCACATCATTCTCCTAATTATGTGATCCCGTTATCAACGACATCCAATGTACATGATCAGGAAACCATGATCATCTGTTGATCAACGAGCTAGACAACTAGAGGCTTACTAGGGACATATTGTGATCTATATATTCACACATGTATTATTGTTTCCGGTTAATACCATTATATCATGAACAATAGACAATTGTCATGAATAAGGAAATATAATAATAACCACTTTATTATTGCCTCTAGGGCATATTTCCAATAGTCTCCCACTTGCACTAGAGTCAATAATCTAGTTACATTGTGATGAATCGAACACCCAAAGCATTCTGGTGTTGATCATGTTTTGCTCGTGGAAGAGGTTTAGTCAACAGGTCTGCAATATTCAGATCTGTATGTACTTTACAAATATCTATGTCTCCTTTTTGGACGTAGTCCTGGATGGAGTTGTAGCGGCGTTTCATGTGCTTGGTCTTCCGTTGAAATCTAGGCTCCTTGGCTATGGCAATAGCACCAGTGTTGTCATAGAAGAGTGTCATCGGGCCTGATGCACTTGGAATCACTCCAAGGTCGATGATGAACTCCTTCATCCAGATCCCTTCTTGAGCTGCTTTCGAAGCAGCTATGTACTCCGCTTCACATGTAGATGCTGCCACGATGTCTTGCTTACAACTGCACAAGCTAACTGCCCCACCATTCAAAACATACACGTATCCGGTTTGTGACTTGGAGTCGTCCGGATCTGTGTCGAAGCTAGCATCGGCGTAACCCTTTACGACTAGCTCTTTGTCACCTCCATAAACGAGAAACATCTCCTTAGTCCTCTTTAGGTACTTAAGGAAATTCTTGACCGCTGTCCAGTGGTCCATACCGGGATCACTTTGGTACCTCCCTACCAAACTTATGGCAAGGTTCACATTAGGTCTGGTACACAACATGGCATACATGAGAGAACCTACGGCTGTAGGGGATGGTACTCATCTTCTCTCTATCTTCTGCCGTGGTCGGGCATTGAGTCTTACTCAATCTCATACCTTGCAATACAGGAAAGAACCCCTTCTTTGACTTATCCATATTGAACTTCTTCAATATCTTGTCAAGGTATGTACTTTGTGAAAGACCTATGAGGCGTCTCGATCTATCTCTATAGATCTTGATGCCTAATATGTATGCAGCTTCTCCAAGGTCCTTCATTGAAAAACTTTTGTGCAAGTAGGCCTTTATGCTCTCCAATAACTCTATATCATTTCCCATCAACAATATGTCATCCACATATAGTACGAGGTATGCTACAGAGCTCCCACTCACTTTCTGGAAAATATAGGCTTCTCCATAAATCTGTATAAACCCAAACGCTTTAATCACCTCATTAAAGCGAATGTTCCAACTCCGAGATGCTTGCACCAGCCCATAGATGGAGCGCTGGAGCTTGCATACTTTCTCAACATTCTTAGGATTGACATAACCTTCTGGTTGCATCATATACAACTCTTCCTTAAGATAGCTATTTAGGAATGTTGTTTTGACGTCCATTTGCCAAATTTCATAATCGTGAAATGCGGCAATTGCTAACATGATTCGGACTGACTTCAGTTTCGCTACGGGAGAGAAGGTCCCATCGTAGTCAATTCCTTGAATTTGTCGGAAACCCATTGCGACAAGTCGAGCTTTATAGACGGTCACATTTCCATCCACGTCAGTCTTCTTCTTAAAGATCCATTTATTTTCTATGGCTCGCCAATCATCGGGCAAGTCGACCAAAGTCCATACTTTGTTCTCATACATGGATCCTATCTCGGATTTCATGGCCTCAAGCCATTTGTTGGAATCTGGGCCCGCCATCCCTTCGTCATAGTTCGAAGGTTCACCGTTTTCTAACAACATGATCTCCATCACAGGGTTGATGTACCACTCTCGTGCGGAACGTACCCTCATGGACCTTCGAGGTTCAATAGCACCTTGATTCAAAGTTTCATGATCACCATCATCAACTTCCTCTCCAATTGGTGTAGGCGCCACGGGAACCTTTTCCCGTGCTGTGCTACTCTCCTGTTCGAGAGGAGGTACAATTACCTCATCAAGTTCTACTTTCCTCCCACTTACTTCTTTCGAGAGAAACTCTTTCCCTAGAAAGGATCTGTTCTTTGCAACAAATACTTTGCCTTCGGATCTAAGGTAGAAGGTATACCCAATAGTTTCCTTAGGGTATCCTATGAAGACGCATTTCTGCGCTTTGGGTTCGAGCTTTTCTGGTTGAAGTTTCTTCACATAAGCATCACAGCCCCAAACTTTCAGATATGACAGCTTAGGTTTCTTGCCAAACCTTAATTCATACGCTGTCGTCTCAACGGATTTAGATGGTGCCCTATTTAAATTGAATGTTGCGGTTTCCAATGCATATCCCCAAAATGATAGCGTAAGTCGGTAAGAGACATCATAGATTGCACCATATCTAATAATGTGCGATTACGACGTTCAGGCACTCTGTTACGCTGTGGTGTGCCAGGCGGCGTAAGTTGTGAAACAATTCCACATTTCCTTAGGTGTGTGCCAAACTCGTGACTCATATATTCTCCTCCACGATCAGACTGTAGACACTTTATTTTCTTGTCATGTTGATTCTCAACCTCACTCTGAAATTCTTTGAACTTTTCAAATGTTACAGACTAGTGCTTCGTCAAGTAGACATATCCATATCTACTTAAATCATCGGTGAGAGTGAGAACATAACGATAGACACCGCGAGCTTCAACGTTCATTGGACCGCATACATCGGTATGTATTATTTCCAATAAGTTGGTTGCTCACTCCATTATTCCAGAGAACGGAGTCTTGGTCATCTTGACCATGAGGCATAGTTCGCATGTGTCAAATGATTCAAAATCAAGAGACTCCAAAAGTCCATTAGTATGGAGTTTCTTCATGCGCTTGACACCGATATGACCAAGGCGGCAGTGCCACAAGTATGTGGGACTATCATTATCAACCTTACATCTTTTGGTACTCACACTATGAATATGTGTAACATCACAATCAGGATTCATCAAGAATAAACCATTGACCAGTGGGGCATGACCATAGAACATATCACTCATATAAATGGAATAACCATTATTCTCTGATTTAAATGAGTAGCCATCTCGCATTAAGCAAGATCACGATACAATGTTCATGCTCAAAGCTGGTAATAATTAACAATTATTAAGGTTTAAAACTAATCCCGAAGGTAGATGTAGAGGTAGCGTGTCGACGGCGATCACATCGACCTTGGAACCATTCCCGACGTGCATCGTCACCTCGTCCTTAGCCAGCCTTCGTTTATTCCGCAGTTCTTGCTTCGAGTTGCAAATGTGAGCAACATCACCGATATCAAATACCCAGGAGCTACTACGAGTGCTGGTAAGGTACATATCAATAACATGTATATCATATCTACCTTTGACGTTGCCGGCCTTCTCGTCTGCTAAGTATTTGGGGCAGTTCCACTTCCAGTGACCGGTTCCCTTGCAATAGTAGCACTCAGTCTCAGTCTTGGGTCCGTTCTTTTTATTCTTCCCGGCAACTGTCTTACCGGGCACGACAACAACTTTGCCATCTTTCTTGAAGTTATTCTTACCCTTGCCTTTCTTGAAACTGGTGGTCTTATTGACCATCAACACTTGACGCTCTTTCTTGATTTCCACCTGTGCAGATTTCAGCATCGAGTACAACTCGACAATGGCCTTTTCCATCCCTTGCATGTTGTATTTCAGCACAAAACCCTTGTAGCTTGGTGGAAGAGACTGGAGGATTCTTTCAATGACAACATCATTCGGAATTTCGACTCCAAGCTGAGTCAGACGACCATGCAACCGAGACATTCTGAGTATATGCTCACTAACAGAATTGTTGTCCTCCATCTTACAGCTAAAGAACTTGTCGGAGACTTCATATCTCTCGACCCAGACATGGTGCTGAAAAACCAGTTTCAGCTCCTGGAACATCTCATATGCTCTGTGTTGCTCAAAACGCCTTTGGAGCCCCCATTCTAAACTATATGGCATGCCACACTTAACCAGAGAGTAGTCATCACTCCGCGTTTTCCTCACGTTCAGAACATCCTGTGTTGTTGCGGGAACGGGTGGATCACCTAGCGGTTCATCAAGGACATAAGCCTTCTTGGATGCAATTAGGATGAGCTTCAGGTTACGGACCCAGTCCGCTTAGTTGCTGCCATCATCTTTCAGCTTAGTTTTCTCTAGGAACGCGTTGAAATTGAGGTTGACAGGTGCGTTGTCCATTGGATCTACAATATTTGTAAAGATAACTATCTGACTAAGTTCATGACAATCAAGTTCATCTAATGAAATTATGTAATGAACTCCCACTTAAATTGACATCCCTCTAGTCATCTATGTGTTACATGATCCATGACGACTAGCCCGTGTCCGATCATTACGTGAGACGGACTAGTCCTCAATGGTGAGCATCTCCATGCTGATCGTATCAACTATACGACTCATGTTCGACCTTTCAATCTCGTGTATTCGAGGCCATGTATGTACATGCTAGGCTTGTCGAGTCAACCTAAGTGTTCTACGTGTGTAAATATAGCTTACACCCGTTGTATGCGAATGTTAGAACCTATCACACCTGATCATCACGTGGTGCTTGGAGACAACGATCCTTCACAATGGTGCACACTTAGGGGAATACCTTTCTCGAAATTTTATGAGGGATCATCTTATTAAGCTACCGTCGTTCTAAGCAATAAGATGAAAAGCATGATAAACATCACATGCAATCATATAGTGGCATGATATGGCCATTATCATCTTTGCTCCTTTGATCTCCATCTTCGGGGCATCACATGATCATCATCGTCACCGACATGACACTATGATCTCCATCATCGTGTCTCCGTGAAGTTGTCACGCAAACTATTACTTCTACTACTATAGCTAACCGTTAGCAATGAAGTAAAGTAATAAACACATGGCGTTGCATCTCATACAATAAATTAAGACAACTCCTATGGCTCCTGCCGCCTGTCATACTCATCGACATGCAAGTCGTGAATCCTATTACAAGAACATGATCAATCTCATACATCACACATGTAACATCACATCCTTTGGCCATATCACATCACATAGCAAACCCTGCGAAACCAAGTTAGACGTCCTCTAATTGTTGTTGCAATTATTACGTGGCTGATTTGGGTTTCTAGAAAGAACGCCTTCTTACCTACGTGACAGCCACAACGTTGATATGCCAAAGCTATTTACCCTTCATAAGGACCCTTTTCATCGAATCTAATCCGACTAGAGTGGGAGAGAGAGACACTCGCTAACGACCTTAGGCACCATGTGCATGTCAGGCGGTGGAACCAGTCTCACGTAAGCGTACGTGGAAAGTTGGTCCGGGCCGCTTCATCCCATAATACCACCAGAAAAGGATAAGACTAGTAACGGCAAGCAGTTGACAAAATCAGCACCCACAACTTTTGTGTTATACTCGTGCATAGAATCTACGCATAGAAAACCTTGGCTCGGATGCCACTGTTGGGTAACGTAGTAAATTCAAAATTTTCCTACGCCATACAAGGATATATCTATGGAGAGACCAGCAACGAGCAAGAGGGAAGACCATACAAGATCGCTAAATGGAAGCGTTACTATGAAATCCTAGTTATTGAGGAGCTAGAGGAGGATGGGAGAGGTTACATGCCAAAAAATTGGGCCTTTTTGCCCCACGAGTTTGTAGGCCAACTAAGATTAATCGGCCTGACAACCTATTAGTCGGTCTAACATGCCATTTAATCGGCCTGACAAGCCATTTAATCGGTCTCACAAGTTAACGCGATGAATAAGTGTTATTCGAATCGGCCACCCAATGAGTAGCGATTAACTGGCCTATTAACTGATTAATCGGATGAATTATTTAACATTGAGTGTGCAGACCCTGCGGGTTCGAGAACTATGTAGACATGCCCAGAGGCACTCCTCGGTCAATATCCAATAGCGGGACCTGGATGCCCATATTGGATCCTACATATTCTCCGAAGATCTTCTCGGTTGAACCTGAGTGTCAAGGATTCATATAATCCCGTATGGCATTCCCAATGTCCTTCGGTATGTTCCTTGCCCGAGATTTGATCGTCGGTATCCGCATACCTATTTTAATCTCATTACCGGCAAGTCTCTTTACTCGTTCTGTAATACAAGATCCTGTGACTTATACTTAGCCACATTGCTTGCAAGGCTTGTGTATGATGTTGTATTACCGAGTGGGCCCCGAGATACCTCTTCGTCACACGAAGTGACAAATCCCAGTCTTGATCCATACTAACTCAACGGACACCTTCGGAGATACCTGTAGAGCACCTTTATAGTCACACAGTTACGTTGTGACGTTTAATGCACACAAGGTATTCCTCCGGTGCCAGTGAGTTATATGATCTCATGGTCATAGGAAGAAATACTTGACACGCGGAAAACAATAGCAATAAAGAGACACAATCAATATGCTACGTTCATAGTTTGGGTCTAGTCCATCACATGATTCTCCAAATGACGTGATCCAGTTATCAAGTAACAACACTTGCATATAGCCAGAAAACCTTGACTATCATTGATCAACTGGCTAGCCAACTAGAGGCTTGCTAGGAACATTGTTTTGTCTATGTATCCACACATGTATCTATGTTTTCATTCAATATAATTATAGCATGGATAATAACCGATTATCTTTAAACGGGAAATATGATAATAACTATTCATTGCCTCTAGGACATATTTCCAACAGTCTCCCACTTGCACTAGAGTCAATAATCTAGTCCTCACATCGCCAAGCGATTTACATTCTAAAAAATCGAACACCCATACAGTTCTGGTGTTGATCATGTTTTGCCCGTGGAAGAGGTTTAGTTAGTGGGTCTGCTACATTCAGATCTGTGTGCACTTTGCAACTATTCACGTCCTCTCCTTCGACGTAGTCGCGGATGAGGTTGAAGCGGCATTTGATGTGTCTGGTCTTCTTGTGAAACCTTGGTTCCTTTGCCAAGGCAATGGCACCAGTGTTGTCGAATAACAGAGTTATTGGATTCAGTGCGCTCGGCACAACTCCAAGATCTGTCATGAACTGCTTCATCCAGACACCCTCCTTTGCTGCCTCCGAGGCAGCCATCTACTCCGCTTCACATGTAGAATCTGCTACGACGCTCTGCTTGGAAGTGCACCACCTTACTTCACCCCCATTAAGAATAAATACGTATCCGGTTTTTGACTTAGAGTCATCCGGATCGGTGTCAAAACTTGCGTCGATGTTACCTTTTACAACGAGCTCTTTGTCACCTCCATAAACGAGAAACATTTCCTTAGTCCTTTTCAGGTACTTCAGAATATTCTTGACCGCCGTCCAGTGATCCACTCCTGGATTACTGTGAAACCTGCCTGCCATAGTTATGGCCAAGCTGACTTCTGGTCTAGTGCACAACATTGCATACATGACAGAACCTACGGCTGAAGCGTAGGGGATGGAACTCATTTGTTCTCTATCTTCCGCAGTTGCTGGGCACTGAGTCTTACTCAATTTTATACCTTGTAATACTGAAAAGAACCCTTTCTTGGACTGATCCATTTTGAACTTCTTCAAATATTTATCAAGGTATGTGCTTTGTGAAAGTCCTAACACGCGTCTTGATTTATCCCTATAGATCTTAATGCCTAGAATGTAAGCAGCTTCTCCTAGGTCCTTCATAGAGAAACTTTTATTCAAGTAATCCTTTATGGTCTCCAAAAGCTCCATGTTTTTCCAATCAACAATATGTCATCCACGTATAATATTAGAAACGCCATAGAGCTCCCACTCCCTTCTTGTAAATACAAGATTCTCCAACACTTGTATAAACCCAAATGCTTTGATCACCTCGTCAAAGTGCTTATTCCAACTCCGAGATGCTTGCACCATTTCATAAATGGATCGCTGAGCTTGCACACTTTGTTAGCATTCTTTGGATCGACAAAACCTTCGGGTTGCATCATATACAACTCTTCCTTAAGAAAACCGTTAAGGAACGCTGTTTTGACATTCATCTGCCAGATTTCATAATCGAAAAATGCAGCTATTGCTAACATGATTCGGACGGACTTAAGCAATGGTACCGGTGAGAACGTATCATCGTAGTCAACTCCTTGAACTAGTGATAAACCCTTTGCCGCAAGTCAAGCTTTATAAACGGTGACATTACCGTCTGCGTCCATCTTCTTCTTAAATATACATTTGTTCTGAATAGCCTTGCGGCCTTCAAGTAGTACTTCCAAAGTCCACACTTTGTTCTCGTACATGGATCCTATCTCGGACTTCATGGCCTCCAGCCATTTGTTGGAATCCGGGCCCACCAATGCTTCTTCATAATTCGCAGGTTCATTGTTGTCTAACAACTTAATTGATAAGATAGGATTACCATACCACTCACGAGCAGTACGTGATCTTGTCGACGTGCGAGGTCCAATAGGAACTTGATCTGAAGTTTCATGATCATGATCATCAACTTCCTCCTCAACCGGCATCGCAACGACAGGGGTTTCCCCTTGCCCTATGACACCATCTAGAGGGATTAGAGGTTCGACAACCTCATCAAGTTCTATCTTCCTCCCACTCAATTCTTTCGAGCGAAACTCGTTCTCAAGAAAAGTTCCATTTTTAGCAAGAAACACTTTGCCCTTGGATTTGAGATAGAAGGTATACCCAACTATCTCTTTTGGGTAACCTATGAAGACGCACATTTCCGCTTTGGGTTCCAGCTTTTCAGGTTGAAGCTTTTGACATAAGCATCACATCCCCAAACTTTAAGAAACGACAACTTTGGTCTTTTTCCATACCACAGTTCGTATGGTGTCATCTCAACGGATTTTGATGGTGCCCTATTTAAAGTGAATGCAGCTGTCTCTAAAGCATAACCCCAAAACAATAACATTAAATCGGTAAGAGACATCATAGATCGCACCATCTCTAATAAAGTACGATTACAACGTTCGGACACACCATTACGTTGTGGTGTTCCAGGCGGTGTCAATTGTGAAACAATTCCACACCGTCTCAAGTGAGCCCCAAACTCGAAACTCGGATATTCACCCCCATGATCAGACCGTAGGAACTTGATCTTCTTGTTATGATGTTTTTCAACTTCACTCTGAAATTGCTTGAACTTCTCAAACGTTTCAGACTTGTGCTTCATGAAGTAGACATAACCATATCTACTCAAATCGTCAGTGAAGGTGAGAAAATAACGATATCCACCGCGCGCCTCCACACTCATCGGACCGCACACATCGGTATGTATGATTTCCAACAAGTCACTTGCACGCTCCATTGTTTCGGAGAACAGAGTCTTAGTCATCTTGCCCATGAGGCATGGTTTGCACGTGTCAAGTGAATCAAAGTCAAGTGACTCCAAAACTCCATCAGAATCGAGTTTCTTCATGCAATTGACACCAATATGACCAAAGCGGGAGTGCCACAAAAACATGGCGCTATCATTGTTAACTCTAACTCTTTTGTTCTCAATGTTATGTATAAGTGTATCATCGCTATCAAGATTCAATATGAACAATCCTCTCACATTGGGTGCATGACCCTAAAAGATATTACTCATACAAATAGAACAACCATTATTCTCTAACTTAAATGAGTAACCGTCTCGCAATAAACAAGATATATATATAATGTTCATGCTTAACGGAGGCACTAAATAAAAATTATTTAAGTTCGTAACTAATCCTGATGGTAACTGAAGTGAAACTATGCCGATGGCGATTGCGTCAACCTTGGAACCATTTCCCACGCGCATCGTCACTTCATCTTTCGCCAGCTTTCGTTTATTCCACAGTTTCTGTTTCGAGTTGCAAATATGAGCAACAGAACCTGTATCGAATACCCACGCACTACTACGAGAGTTAGATAAGTACACATCAATAACATGTATATCGAATATACCGGATTTTTCCTTGGCCGCCTTCTTATCAGCCAGATACTTGGGGCAGTTGCACTTCAAGTGACCCAGTCCCTTGCAATAATAACACTCCGTTTCAGGCTTAGGTCCACCGTTGGGTTTCTTCGCCGGATTGGGAACAGGCTTGCCGCTCTTCTTGGAATTACCCATCTTGCCTTTGTCGTTTCTCTTGAAACTAGTGGTCTTATTCACCATCAACACTTGATGCTCTTCACGGAGTTCTCACTCTGCGACTTTCAGCATCGCGAATAACTCACTAGATGACTTGTTCATCCCTTGCATGTTATAGTTCAACACAAAGCTCTTGTAGCTTGGTGGCAGTGATTTAAGAATTATGTTAGTGATAGCCTCTTGCGGGAGTCCAATCCCCAGCTCAGCTAGACGGTTTGAGTATCCACACATTTTGAGCACATGTTCACTAACACACGGATTCTTCTCCATCTTGCAAGCATAGAATTTATCGAAGATCTCATACCTCTCGATCCGGGCATTCTTCTAAAAGATAAACTTCAACTCCTGGAACATCTCAACTGCTCCATGACGCTCAAAGCGACGTTGAAGTCCCGGCTATATGCCATACAATACTGCACATTGAACTACTGAGTAGTCCTCCTTATGTGTTAACCAAGCGTTCTTAACATCTTGGTCAACCGTAGCGGGTGGTTCATCTCCTAGTGCACCATTAAGGACATAATCCTTCTTCCCAGCTTGCAGGAGCAACTTAAGATTACGAGCCCAATCTGCAAAGTTGCTTCCATCATCTTTCAACTTAACTTCCTCTAGGAACGTATTAAAATTCAGGGTGACTATCGCGTGAGCCATTGATCTACAACACAAATATTTCAAAGTGGACTTAGACTATGTTCAAGATAATTAGAGATTAACTAATCAAATTACTTGCTAAACTTCCACTCAAAAAGTACATCTCTCTAGTCATTTGAGTGGTTCATGATCCAAATTCACTAACTCAAGTCCGATCATCACGTGAGTTCAGAGTAGTTTCAGTGGTAAGCATCTCTATGCTAATCATATCAACTATACGATTCATGCTCGACCTTTCGGTCTCATGTGTTCCGAGGCCATGTCCGCACATGCTAGGCTCGTCAAGCTTAACCCGAGCGTTCCGCGTGTGCAACTGTTTTGCACCCGTTGTATGTGAACACTGAGTCTATCACACCCGATCATGACGTGGTGTCTCGAAACGACGAACTGTAGCAACGGTGCACAGTCAGGGAGAACACAATTTCGTCTTGAAATTTTAGTGAGAGATCACCTCATAATGCTACCGTCGTTCTAAGAAAAATAAGGTGCATACAAGGATTAACATCTCATGCAATTCATAAGTGACATGATATGGCCATCATCTTGTGCTTCTTGATCTCCATCACCAAAGCACTGACACGATCTTCTTGTCACCAGCGCCACACCATGATCTCCATCATCATGATCTCCATCAACGTGTCGCCATCGAGGTTGTCGTGCTACTTATGCTAGTACTACCAAAGCTACATCCTAGCAATATAGTAAACGCATCTGCAAACACAAACGTTAGTTTAAAGACAACCATATGGCTCTTGCCGGTTGCCGTAGCATCGATGTGCAAGTCGATATTATCTATTACAACATGATCATCTCATACATCCAATATATCACATCACGTAATTGGCCATATCATATCATAAGCATACCCTGCAAAAACAAGTTAGACGTCCTCTAATTTGTTGTTGCATGTTTTACGTGGCTGCTATGGGTATCTAGTATGATCGCATCTTACGCCCGTAAAAACCACAACGGAGATGTGGAAATTGCTATTTAACATATCCAAGGACCACCTCGGACAAAACCAATTCAACTAAAGTTGAAGAAACCGACACCCACCAGTCATCTTTATGCAACGAGGTTGCATGTCAATCGATGAAACCAGTCTCTCGTAAGAGTACGAGTTATGTCGGTCCGGGCCGCTTCAATCCAACAATACCACCGAATCGATAAAAGTCTAAGGAGGGCAGCAAATCGAACATCACCGTCCACAAAACATTTTGTGTTCTACTCGAGATAACATCTATGCATGAACCTAGCTCATGATGCCACTATTGGGGAACGTTGCATGGGAAGCTAATAAATCCTACGCACACGAACACCTATCATGGTGATGTCCATCTACGAGAGGAGATTTGGATCTATGTACCCTTGTAGATCGCACAGTAGGAAGCGTTAAGAAACGCGGTTGATATAGTGGAACGTCTTCACGTCCCACGAACCGTCCCGCGATCCTTCCCACGATCCGTTCCGATCTAGCGCCGAACGGACGACACCTCCGCGTCCCGCACACGTACAACTCGACGATGATCTCGACCTTCTTGATACAGCAAGCAAGGCGGAGAACTAGATGAGTTCTCCGGCAGCGTGACGACGCTCCGGTGGTGGTGACGATCTACTCCTGCACGGCTCCGCCCAAGCTCCGCAGAAAACCAATCTAGAGGTAAAACTATGTGGTCTAGGGTTGAGTTGCACATGGCAAAAGTTGTCTCAAATCAGCCCTAAAACACCACTATATATAGCAGGGAGGGGGAGGGCTAGCCTTGAGGGACAAGGCCCTCGAGGGGGCGTCGGCTCTAGGAGGAGGAGGACTCCTCCTCCAGTTTGGTTTGGGGAAGGAGGAGTCTTTCTCTTCCTTCCCACCTCCCTCTTTCCCTTTTTCTTTTATTTTCCTTTGGTATTTTCTTATGTGTCACCATGGGCCCCTTGTGCTGACTCCACCAGCCCACTAAAGACTTGTGGCGCCACCCTTGTGCCTTGGGCTCACTCCCGGGTGGGTGGGCCCCTCCTGGTAAACTCTCGGAACCCATTCGTCACTCCCGGTACACTATCGGAATTTCCTGAAACTTTTCGGTGACCAAATGAAACGATCCTATATATCAATCTTTGTTTAAGCACCATTCCGAAAACCCTCGTGACGTCCGTGATCTCATCCGGGACTCCGAACAACATTCGGTAATCACACATATAACTCAACTATGCTAAAACATCATCAAACCTTAAGTGTGCAGACCATGCGGGTTCGAGAACTATGTAGACATGCCCCGAGGCACTCCTCGGTCAATATCCAATAGCGGGACCTGGATGCCCATATTGGATCCTACATATTCTCCGAAGATCTTATCGGTCGAACCTCAGTGTCAAGGATTCTTATAATCTCGTATGTCATTCCCTTTGTCCTTCGGTATGTATACTTGCCCGAGATTTGATTGTCGGTATCTGCATACCCATTTCAATCTCGTTACCGGCAAGTCTCTTTACTCATTCTGTAATACATGATCTTGTGACTTATACTTAGCCACATTGCTTGCAAGGCTTGTGGGTGATGTTGTATTACCGAGTGGGCCCCGAGATACCTCTCCATCACACGGAGCGACCAATCCTAGTCTTGGTCCATACTAACTCAACAGACACCTTTGGAGATACCTGTAAAGAACCTTTATAGTCACCTAGTTACGTTGTGACGTTTGATGCACACAAGGTATTCCTCCGGTGCCAGTGAGTTATATGATCTCATGGTCATAGGAACAAATACTTGACACGCAGAAAACAATAGTAATAAAGCGACACGATCAATATGCTACATTCATAGTTTGGGTCAAGTCCATCACATGATTCTCCTAATGACGTGATCCAGTTATCAAGTGACAACACTTGCATATAGCTAGAAAACCTTGACTATCATCGATCAACTGGCTATCCAACTAGAAGTTTGCTAGGGACATTGTTTTGTCTATGTATCCACACATGTATCTATGTTTTCATTCAATACAATTATAGCATGGATAATAAACGATTACTTTAAACAAGAAATATAAAAATAACTATTTATCATTGCCTCTAGGGCATATTTCTAACACAAGCTCCCGTGTTGGCCGGCTCCTGCGCTGGCTGGCTGTCGAATCCGCGCCGGCTTTAGCGCTCGCTCCGTGCTGCCTACACTCCCCGGCTCGCCTTCCCCACACACACCGGCTGCGCTCCGCGCTCCCCCAGCCAGCATGGCACAAGAAAAGGGACCGGCTTCCTGAGGAAAATCCTGCTGACAAAAAAAAGGCCACTCGCGCGTGCTCACGTACATCACCGCTCGGTCGGCTAGCCCGCCCGCGTCGCGGTCTGGCCAGTTTGTCGCCTACTTCGACACCAGGCCGACCCGATCGCCCATCCGCTTCGACGTTCGGCCATCGGGCCAGACCGGCTAACACAACCATCGACCGCCGAAGGCTCGGCGGCCACACCCAGTAGGCGGGCCGGCACGCTCCGCTCGCAGAAAGTCGCGTCAGCTGTCATCGACAAGAACCACCTCGTCTACATGAAAAGCATTGTGAGCTCCCGTCTATGCATCCTCGCACGACGCGCAAAAGCAAATACCCCGAGCAACACTCGGGGGCCATCACCGCATTCATTTCAGCTACTTTGTTGCTCACCCGACGTCGGCTAGTCTCGGCCCTGGTGCTGGCCGTTTGGCCCGATTCGTTCCTCCCCGCAAACGAAGCTAGTAGCGTATATGGTACCAAAGGCCCACTCTTCGTCTTAGCTACAGACCGTATTGCGGCTGTCTGGCTAGAAAGAGTAAAAGATGGAGGTCACCTCGCGAACAACGTCCGGGAAGAAAACTGTTTGGGAGAACCAGCCGTTCCCTTCATCAAATTTATACCCGGTCGATCCTGCTCCCTGAGTGAGAGCACTGTGCGCTCCTCTGTGTGGCCCACTCTTCGTCTCAGCTACAGACCGTATGGCGGCTGTCCAGCTAGCAAGAGCAAAAGCCAAAGAGCCGAGGGGACAAGAAATGACCCAAAGGGCTCAGACGACACCGAGTCGGCATTCCACCCGTAGAAAACTTGCGCAGCCAAAGTTAAGTATTTGATAAATCTGCACTAACTAACTTTCTCTCTTGCACGATCATCTTCGCGGCAAACCACAATTGCATGCCTGCTGCCGGCTGCTCGTTGCAGGGTGCAGACTTCTGGCTGCATACTGCCAACTGCACCCTAGCCGGCTGGACACTGTCCGGCTGGAGACTGTCCGGCTGGAATCTGGCTGGCTGGAGCCCAGGATGGCTGGAACCTAGGATGAACCCGTCCAGCTGGAACCTGTCCGGCTGCACACTTCAGGGTGGACCCGTCCGGCTAGAACCTCTCCGGCTACACACTGCCGACTGGACACGTCTGGCTGCAACCTGTTCGGCTGCAGACTTCCGGCTGGAGCTGTCCGGCTAGAACCTGTCCGGCTGCCGGCTGCCGGCTGAAAATCCGTCCGGCTAGATTCTGTCCGACTAGAGCACGCTCACTGAGAGACAGCTATGCCGGCTGCAGCATGCAGCCAGTCGCCATCGGCAACACCTTTGCTATTTCGACAGCAATAAACCTGTACACAACTCTTCGAGTCGTCCAGAGGCTCGGAGGCTACACCCAGTGGGTGCTCTGGCGCGCCCCCATTGGAAGAAAGCTACGCCGGCTGCAACCCGCAGCCGGTCGCCATCGATAACCTTTTTGGTACAACAACATCAAGAAGCCTTCGCACGACTCTTCGAGTCGCCCGGAGGCTCGGAGGATACACCCAGTGGGTGCGCTGGCATGCCCCCCACTGGAAGAAAGCCATGTCAGCCCGAGAAGGCGTCACAAGAAAAAAAATCAAAAGATAAAGATTTGACCCGACTGCCACGTAGCCGCACATCCGGCCCGAATCTCAGAGGCTACACCGAGTGGGTGCGCTGGCGCGCCCCCACTTGAAGAAAGCCGCGGCAAACGGCAAACTGCAGCCGGCTGCCATCAACGACCTCGGCCACGACAACGGCAACGCTTCGTGCGTAAGAGCCACCCGACTCCACGTCCGTGCATGGTGGTGCCCCGCGCACAAGAGAAGGTGGACTCCACGTCCACACAACAGCAGCGCTTCGCGCGCAAGAGCCACCGGACTCCGCGTCCGCACATGGCAGTGCCCCGTACACAAGAGCCGGTGGACTCCGTGTCCACACAACGGCAGCGCTTCGCGCGCAAGAGCCATCGGACACCACATCCGCGCATGGCAGTGCCCCGCGCACAAGAGCTGGTGGACTCCGCGTCCACATACGGCAGCGCTTCGTGTGCAAGAGCCACTGGACTCCGCGTCCGCGCATGGCAGTGCCCCGCGCACAAGAAATCACCGGACTCCTCGTCCGTGCCTCATCGTGTTTCGACACTACCCTTTTCTACAACAAGTACTAAAAGCCTTCGCCCAACTCTTCGAGTCCCGCGGAAGCTCGGAGGCTACTGTCGGGGGGATGACCCCGGGTTGGCTGCAGAAGACGATACAACATTTCAAAAGACAATCAAAGAAGTAAAGACACAAGACCATCCGGCTGGAACCCAGGCCGGCTAGAACCTGGTCGGCTGGACACTGTGCGGCTGGAACTTGGCCGGCTGGACATTGTCCGGCTGGAGACTTTCCGGGTGGAACCTGGCCGGCTGGAACCCAGGCTGGCTGGAATCAGGATGCCTGGAACACTGGCCGGATGGAGACCATCCGGCTGGAGACTTGCCGGCTGGAACACTGGCCGGCTTGAGACCATCTCGCTGGAACCCTTGCCGGCTGGAGCCCGACGAGGACAGCTGCAACGTCCCGTCACATGGCACGGGAGGACGCTGCAGCCTGCATCATTGCGCCCCAACAACCTAGTCTGCCTCACTACGCACCGGTCACCTCCAACAACGAAGTTAGGCCAAGAGGGCCCCTCACGGGTCACCTCCAACAGTAAAGTTAGGCTAGGCGGGCCGCTCACCCGTCACCTCGAACAGTAGAAGTTAGGCCCCGTGGGCCCCCTCTGTCCCATGGGCACCCCTTTATAAGGTGACCCAGGGAACCAGCCCACGGGCACGCGAGGCCCGCACGAAGGTTGGCCAGACACACACACACACACAAGGGAGAGGAAGAGAGCTCCCAGCCTCCCTCTTCTTCCTCCACACAGCTCAAGGAGCACCATGTACAACTGTATGTTCTCCATATATACACACATGTAGGGGTAGTGGTGTTACCTCCATGCGAGGGCCCCGAACCTGGATAAACCACCGCGTGCTATTGCCCAACCCGCTCCGGATCTCTACAACGGCCTTCTCTCACCTCTCTAAGCCACCCCTCGTATTTGTTCCGGAAATACCACGACAATGTTTCTCTTTCCCTTTTTTCTAAAAGGATTTGTGTTTTTTTTGAATTTCTGAAACTTAATCTGCTTTTGTATTTAGAAACAAGAATTATAAATGCAAAACTTTTTGAATCTCTGAAGAATTTCTAAAAGCACAAAAATTTAAACAGGAGCATTTTAAAGCATATAACATTTTTTCTTAAGTACATTTATTGAAATTTGTAAACAATTTATGAAGCGGGAACATTTTTTAACTTATGTACACTTTTTGAAACATGAACATATTTTAAACTTACGTACATTTTTTGAAAAGATAAACTTATTTTAGAAAATGAAGAACATTAATTACAACTCGCAAACATTTTCAGTATATGAACATTTTTAGAATTTGTGAGAAAAATTGAATAACTTTTCAATTTGTGAACAAATTTTTAAAAAAGAGAAACCTTTTATGTAAAACAGGATTTTTCTTACAAAAGTTTGAAAACAAGAATATTTTTTAATAATGTGACCAATTTGTAAGAAAAAAAAAATTAAATTTGTAAACATTTTTTGTAGTGGGAACATTTTTTCAACTTATGTATACTTTTTGAGACACAGACATTTTTTGAAGTTATCTACACTTTTTGAAAAGACAAACATTTTAAAAAAAACAAGAATAATTTTTATAATTCCCAAAAATTTTCAAATCATGATTTTTTTTTGAATTAGTTAACAAAATTGGAACAAGTTTTCAATTTGCAACAAATTTTAGAAAAGAGACATTTTTTGTAAAACAGTAAAAGTTTTTATAAAAATGTGTTTACAAGAAATGTTTTGAAAATTCTGACGAATTTATGAAAAAGGGAACATTTTTTGAAATTTGTAAAAAAAATTGTGGTTGGAACATTTATTCAACTTCTGTACACTTTTTGAAACACGTATATTTTTATGACTTATGCACATTTTTGAAAAGGCAAACACATTTAGAAAATGAAGAACGTTTCTAAACTTCCCGAACATTTTCAAATCATAAACATTTTTAGAATTGGTGAACAAAATTGGAACAAGTTTTCAATTTCTGAACACAAATTAAAAAAAGGGAAACATTTTTCGTAAAACAGGAACATTTTTTTAATAAAAATGTGAAAACAAGAATATTTTTGGAAAATTGTGACCAATTTATGAAAAGAACAACATTTGTTGAAAAATACATCAGTTTTCTGAATATGAGAACAATTTTTGAAACACAAACATTTTTGAGAAAAAAACACATTTCGAAAGCAAGATTTTTTTTTCTAATTCCTGATTATTTTCTGAAGCATGAACATTTAAATATAGATTGTGAACAAAATTTTGAACACGAGAAATTTTTTTGAAATCAAAAACAAAAAATTTCAATGAAAATGGCAACCCAAAAAGAACTTTTTAAAATGCTGAACATTTTCTAAAAATATTAAACATTTTTTAAATCCAGCCGTGCTTGCTTCAACTTCAACTTTTGCTTGCTGAAACAGTTACCTTGCTAAAAATGAAGAACGTTTCTAAACTGTTGCTTGCTAAAAATGCTGAACTTTTGCTTGCAAGCAAATTTTACCTTGCTGAAAACCACTTGTCAGATCCGTCTGCTCCTCGTTGGGTTCGACACTCTTACTTATCGAAAGGACTACGATAGATCCCCTATACTTGTGGGTCATCAAGACTCTTTTCTGGCGCCGTTGCCGGGGAGTGAAGCGCCTTTGGTAAGTGGAATTTGGTAAGGAAACATTTATATAGTGTGCTGAAATTTATTGTCACTTGTCACTATGGAAACTAATCCTTTGAGGGGCTTGTTCAGGGTATCTTCACCTCAGACGGAAGCACAAAGAGTTGCTCCTCAACCTTCTACAACTACTGAAAATATTTGCTTTGAATTTCCTTCGGGTATGGTTGAGAAACTGCTTGCTAATCCTTTTACAGGAGATGGAACATCACATACAGACTTGCATCTAATCTATGTAGATGAAGTTTGTGGTTTATTTAAGCTTGCAGGTTTGCCTGAGGATGAGGTCAAGAAGAAGGTCTTTCCCTTATCTTTGAGGGATAAGGTGTTGACATGGTATATGCTATGCGATGATACTGGATCATGGAACTACAATCGGTTGAAATTGGAATTTCATCAAAAGTTTTATCCTATGCATTTAGTACATCGTGATCAGAATTATATTTATAATTTTTGGCCTCGTCACAGAGAAAGAATCTCTCAAGCTTGGGGGAGGCTTAAATCACTGTTATATTCAAGCCCCAACCATGAGCTCTCAAGAGAAATTATCATTCAGAACTTCTATGCTCGGCTTTCTCATGAGGATCGCACCATGCTTCACACTTCTTGTACCGGTTCTTTTATGAAGAGATATATTGACTTCAAATGGAATTTATTGGAGAGAATTAAACGCAATTCTCAAGATTGGGAGCTTGATGAAGGTAAGGAGTTAGGTATGAATTTCAAGTTTGATTGCGTTAAATCCTTTGTTGAAACAAATACCTTTTGTGATTTTAGCGCTAAGTATGGACTTGACTCTGAGATAGTAGCTTCATTGTGTGAATCATTTGCTGCTCATACTGATCTCCCCAAAGAGAAGTGGTTTGAATATCATCCTCGCTTAGAAGTCAATGTAGTTAAACCCAATCCAGTTGAAGAGAAAGTTATTGCCTATAATGATCCTGTTGTTCCCAGTGCTTACATTGAGAAACCACCTTTCCCTGTTAGGATAAAGGATCATTCTAAAGCTTCAACTGTGATACGTAGAGGCCACATTAGAACACCTACACCCCGTGAGCAAATTAGAGTTGAACCTAGCATTGCTATTATCAAAGATCTTCTGTCCGACAATGTTGAGGGACATGATATTCACTTCCGTGAAGATGCTGCTAGAATTGCTAAACCACATGCTAGAGACAAACATAGGCCTGTTGTTGGCACGCCTGTTGTTTCTGTTAAGATAGGAGATCATTGTTATCATGGTTTATGTGACGTGGGTGCTAGTGTTAGTGCAATACCCCAATCCTTATATGATGAAATCAAAGACGAGATTGCACCTCTTGAGATAGAGCCTATTGATGTCACTATTCAGCTTGCCAATACATATACTATGTGCCCTGTGGGAATTGTTAGGGATGTTGAAGTCTTGTGTGGTAAAACGAAGTATCCTGCTGATTTCGTCGTTCTTGCTACCACACAAGATAGCTTTTGTCCCATCATATTTGGTAGACCTTTTCTCAATACTGTCAATGCTCATATTGATTGTGTGAAGCAAATTATCACTGTTGGCTTTGAAGGTGTGTCACACGAGTTCAATTTCTCCAAGTTTGGTAGACAACCACATGAAAAAGAGTTGCCTAGTAGGGATGAAACTATTGCCCTAGCTTCTATTACTGTGCCTCCTACTGATCCTTTAGAGCAATACTTGCTTGAGCATGAAAATGATATGGATATGGATGAAAGGGATGAGATAGATAGAGTTGTCTTTGAACAATATCCTATCCTTAAGAATTATTTGCCTGTTGAACTACTTGGGGATCCACCCCCACCAAAAGGTGATCCGGTGTTCGAGCTTAAACAGTTGCCTGATAACCTTAAGTATGCTTATCTTGATGAAAAAGAGATATATCCTGTTATTATTAGTGCTAGCCTCTCAGAGCATGAAGAAAATAAGTTACTAAAAACTCTGAGGAAGCACCGTGCTGCTATTGGATATACTCTTGATGATCTTAAGGGCATTAGTCCCACTCTATGCTAGCACAAGATTAAAACTGATCCTGATTCCAAGCCAGTTGCTGATCATCAACGGAGATTAAATCCTAAGATGAAAGAGGTAGTAAGAAAAGAAATACTAAAGCTCTTGGAAGCGGGTATTATCTATCCTGTTGCTCATAGTGATTGGGTGAGTCTGGTGCATTGCGTCCCTAAGAAGGGAGGAATTATTGTTGTCCCTAATGATAAGGATGAATTGATCCCACAGAGGATTACTACTGGCTATAGGATGGTCATCGACTTTAGGAAATTGAATAAGTCCACTAGGAAAGATCATTACCCTTTGCCTTTTCTCGACCAAACGCTAGAAACACTGTCTAAACACACACACTTCTGCTTTCTAGACGGTTATTCTAGTTTCTCCCAAATACCTGTTGCAGAATCTGATCAGGAGAAAACCACTTTCACCTGCCTTTTCGGTACCTTTGCTTATAGACGTATGCCTTTTGGCTTATGTAATGCACCTGCCACCTTTCAAAGATGTATGATGGCTATATTCTCTGACTTTTGTGAAAGGATTGTTGAGGTTTTCATGGATGACATCTCCGTTTACAAGTCTTCCTTTGATGATTGCCTTAGCAACCTTGATCGAGTCTTGCAGAGATGTAAGGACACCAATCTTGTCTTGAATTGGGAGAAGTGCCACTTTATGGTTAATGAAGGCATCGTGTTAGGACATAAAATTTCTGAAAGAGGTATTGAAGTCGATAAGGCTAAGGTTGATGCAATCGAGAAAATGCCATACCCCACAGATATCAAAGGTATAAGAAGTTTCCTAGGTCATGTTGGTTTTTATAGAAGGTTCGTTGAAGACTTCTCTAAGATTTCTAGGCCTCTTACCAATCTCTTGCAAAAGGATATTCCTTTTGTTTTTGACGATGATTGTGAGGAAGCCTTCGAAATACTTAAGAAGGCCTTGATAACTGCGCCTATTGTTCAACCACCTGATTGGAATTTATCTTTTGAAATCATGTGTGATGCTAGTGATTATGTTGTTGGTGCTGTCCTAGGACAAAGAGTTGATAAGAAGTTGAATGTTATTCACTATGCTAGTAAAACTATAGACAGTTCCCAAAGAAACTATGCCACTACGGAAAAGGAATTTTTAGCAGTCGTGTTTGCATGTGAAAAGTTCAGGTCTTACATAGTTGATTCGAAAGTCACTATTCACACTGATCACGCTACTATTAAGTACCTCATGGAGAAGAAATATGCTAAACCTAGACTTATCAGATGGGTTCTCTTGCTACAAGAGTCTGATTTGCACGTTGTCGACAGGAAGGGTGCTGATAATCCCGTAGCAGATAACTTTTCTAGGTTGGAGAATGTTCTTGATGACCCACAACCTATTGATGATAGCTTTCCCGATGAGCAACTGAATGTCATCAATACTTCACGTAGTGCACCGTGGTATGCTGATTATGCAAACTATATTGTTGCCAAATATATACCACCTAGTTTCACATACCAGCAAAAGAAGAAATTCTTCTTTGACTTGAGACATTACTTTTGGGATGATCCTCACCTTTATAAGGAAGGAGTAGATGGTGTTATTAGACATTGTGTACCTGAACATGCACAGGGACAGATCCTACAGAAGTGTCACTCCGAGGCCTACGGAGGACACCATGCGGGAGATAGAACTGCACACAAGGTATTGCAATCAGGTTTCTATTGGCCCACTCTCTTCAAGGATGCCCGTAAGTTTGTCTTGTATTGTGACGAATATCAAAGAATAGGTAATACCGGTAAACGTCAGGAAATGCCTATGAACTATTCACTTGTCATTGAACCATTTGATGTTTGGGGCTTTGATTATATGGGACCTTTTCCAAAATCCAACGGGTATACTCACATCCTAGTTGCTGTTGATTACGTCACTAAGTGGGTAGAAGCTATCCCCACTAGTAGTGCTGATCACAACACCTCTATCAGGATGCTTAAAGAACTTATTTTCCCTAGATTTGGAGTCCCTAGATATATAATGACCGACGGTGGTTCACATTTCATTCATGGTGCTTTCCGTAAAACGCTTGCTAAGTATGATGTCAACCATAGAATTGCGTCTCCCTATCAGCCTTAGTCCAGTGGTCAGGGAGAGCTAAGCAATAGAGAGATTAAACTAATTTTGCAAAAGACTGTCAACAGGTCTAGAAAGAATTGGTCTAAGAAGCTCGATGATGCACTGTGGGCTTCTAGAACTGCCTATAAGAATCCCATGGGCATATCTCCGTACAAAATGGTGTACGGTAAAGCATGTCATTTACCTCTTGAGCTAGAGCATAAAGCTTATTGGGAAATCAAAGAGCTCAACTTTGATTTCAAAGTTGCTGGTGAGAAGAGGTTATTTGATATTAGCTCGCTTGATGAATGGAGAACTCAGGCATATGAAAATGCCAAGTTATTCAAAGAAAAGGTTAAGAGGTGGCATGATAAAAGGATACAGAAGCGTGAGTTCAATGTAGGTGATTATGTCTTGCTATATAATTCTCGTTTAAGATTTTTTGCAAGCAAGCTTCCCTTTAAGTGGGAAGGTCCTTACATTGTTGAGGAAGTATATCATTCCGGTGCTATCAAGATCAACAACACGGAAGGTAATTGTCCGAGAGTGGTAAATGGGCAGAGAATCAAGCATTATATCTCACGTACTCCCATAAATCTTAAAAGCAATATTATCAATACCATAACTCCGGAGGAATACCTAAGGGATATTTATCAGCCTGTTTCAGACTCCGAAAACGAAGAGGTATGTGATTCGGTAAGTAAACAGACTCCAAAACTTTTCCAGTAGGAATTTTTCTCCGTTTTGGAATATTTATAAAAATAGAAAAATTTGAAGTAGTCCGGAAAGCGCACGAGGAGGCGACAAGTCTGCCAGGCGTGGGCCCACCCCTGTCCACGCCTGGGGGGCTTGTGGCCACCTCGTGTGCCTCCCGGACTCCGTTTTCTTGCGGAGTACTCCTTATGGTCGGAAAAAAAATCATTATATATTCTCCCGAAAGGTCTGACCCTCGTATCACGCAAGTTTCCTCCAAAGGAAGACAACTGAGCATGGGTATGGACAATCCCCTTGGCTTGTGCCAAGCTTGGTGGAGTTTCCCCGGTATCGTATCACCATCACATCTTTTGCCTTTACCTTTGTTTTAGTTTGTTCCTTTTTAGTTTTCTCTTTCTCTAGTAGAATATAGGTCTTAGTGTTTTAGGCTTGAGTTTTGCTTTGTGTCACCCCCGATGTATTCGAGCTCGTGAGCCATATAATAAAGAGTGTCTTAGTTGAGGGCTTTGCCTCTTGCCATACTCAAAAGAATGAGAAAAGAACAAAAGCATGAAAGATCATGTAATGATCTCACGGGAAGTGATGGCTTCACATATAAAAAGAATGTTGATTGAAACTTGTTGAGGGTAGACAAACGTAGACCTTGGTCATTGTTGCAATTAATAGGAAGTGATAAAGAAGGAGAGGTTCACATATAAATATATCATCTTTAACACCATCTATGATTGTGAACACTCACTAAACTATTGCATGCTTAGAAGTAGATGTTGGACAAGGAAGACAACATAATGAATTGTGTTTGCTTGGTTCCGAACAATGTTATATGATTAGAGATCTCTTAGCATGTGACGATTGCTTCCACCTCATATTAGCCAAACCTCCCGCACCAAGTAGAGATACTACTAGTGCATCCACAAACCTTCAACCCAGCTTTGCCATGAGAGTTAACCATACCTACCTATGGATTGAATAAGATCCCTCAAGTAAGTTGTCATCGGGGCAAGCAATAAAAATTGCTCCCTAATATGTATGATCTATTAGTGTGTAGAAAATAAGCTTTGTACGAACTTGTGATGAGGAAGACATAAAAGCGACAGACTCCATAATAAAGTTCTTTATCACAGGAGGCAATATATAGTGACGTTCCTCCACACTAAGGGGACACGCATCCAAACCTCAAAAGCGCATGACAACCTCTGCTTTCCTCTGCGAAGGGCTGACTAGCACTCTCTCGCAATAGCTAGACGAATGTTGTTCTCGATTGCTCAACAATTAGAAATTATCTTGCAATAACCCATCAGCGCGTGGGATCGAGGCAGTTTTGGAGGGTAGAGTATTCAACCCAGTTTGTTGATTCGCTGATAGGAGGTAAGAGGATACTCTCAAGTATTAGCATCTGAATGTTTCAGATTCAACCACACCTGAAAGATTAGTATCTGCAAGCAAAGTGTCAGCAGCAAAGTAGTATGATAACAACGGTGTCAGAAACGATCTGTTGACGGCAAACTATTCCTAACGATTGTATCAATAGCGCCCTAAGTTGCCCGTTGACGAAAATTGTCTTTTCCCGTCAACGACCAGCGAACCAAAATTGTAGCAGGTAGAAGAAGTGTAACGAGTAGCAGCGGTGGCAAGGAACAGCAGTAGTGACAACAGTAGCAAGTAGCAACAGTAGCAAGTAACAACAGTAGCAACAGTAGTAAGTAACAGTAGCAGCAACAGTAGTAACAGCAGTAGAGCAAAACAAGTAACAACAGCAGTGGGACAAACTCGTAGGCAATGGGTCGGTGGTTTGCTTGGATGATATTCATCATGCAACAGTTATAACACTGAGAGATATGTGGCTAGCTCCCGTTCGTCAATGTGATTTAGGCATGCATTCCGTGTGTCGTCATACGTGCTTAGGGAAAAGAACTTGCATGACATCTATTGTCCATCCCTCCCGTGGCAGCGGGGTACAAAAGGAAACTACGGGATATTAAGGTTCTCCTTTTAATAAAGAACCAGACCAATGCATTAGCACTTGGTGAACACATGAACTCCTCAAACTGTGGTCATCACCGGGAGTGGTTCCGATTATTTTCACTCCGGGGTTGCCGGGTCATAACAGATAGTAGGTAACTATAACTTGCAAGATCGGATCTAAAACACACATATATTGGTGACAACATAATAATTTCAGATCTGAAATCATGGCACTCGGCCCCTAGTGACAAGCATTAAGAATGGCAAAGTAGTAGCAACATCAATCTCAGAACATAGTGGATACTAGGGATCGATCCCCGTCAAAACTAACTCGATTACATAATAGATCTCATCCTACTCATCACCGCCCAGCGAGCCTACGAATAGATTACTCACGAATGATAAAGACCTTAATGGAATTGGAGAGGGAAGAAGGTTGATGATGATGATGGCGATGATTTCCCCTCTCCGGAGCCCAAAACGGACTCCAGATCTGCCCTCTAGATGAAGAACAGGATGTGGCGGCGCCTCCGTATTGCAAACGCGAAGAAATCTTCTCTCTTGATATTTTCTGAGACGGCAGTGAATTTATAGAGCTGAGATTGGGGGCGGCAGAGCCATGTGGGCCCCACAAGCTTGCTATCCGCCACCAGGGGGGTGGCGGCTACATGGCTTGTGGCCCACTGGCCCATCCCCTCCAGTGGATCTTTGCGCAGGTATTTTTCATATTTTCCATAAATACTCTCCGTAAATTTTCTGGACGTTCTGAGAACTTTCATTTCTGCACAAAAAACAACACCAAGGCAATTCAGCTGAAAACAGCGTCAGTCCAGGTTAGTTCCATTCAAATCATGCAAATTAGAGTCCAAAACAAGGGCAAAAGAGTTTGGAAAAGTAGATACGATGGAGACGTATCAACTCCCCCAAGCTTAAAACCTTGCTTGTCCTCAAGCAACTCAATTGACAAACTGAGAGAGAAAGAAGAACTTTGACAAACTCTATTTGATCTTGTTGTTGCAACTATGTCTAACTCATAACCATAATTTCAGGAAGATCACAAGTTTACCACATAAGCATAATCAGCTAACGAGCAAATAATAATGAGTTTCAAATACCAACACTTCAATCAAAACAAGCATGAAGCAATATGAATAGGTGGTATCTCGCTAGCTCTTTTTGAGACCGCAAAACATAAAAGTAGAGCACTTTCAAAGATCAAGGGCTGACTAAACATTGTAATTCATAGCAACGAAGATCCAGTCATAGTCATACTCAGTATCAATCAAAAGCAAAGCATAAAAATGACAGAGGTGCTCTCTAATTCGTGCTTATATAAGAGGAGGATGACTCAACAGGAAAATAAATAGACAGGCCCTTCGCAGAGGGAAGCATTGACTTGCAGAGGTGCCAGAGCTCAAGCTTTGAAAACAGAGATAATAATTTTGAGTGGCATGCTTTCATTGTCAACGCAATGACCAAGAGTTCTCAATATCTTCCATGCTACTCATGCTATAGGCGGTTCCCAAACACAAAACGTAAAGTTTTAACTCCCCCACCACCAATAAATCACACTCCACAGCTAGCCGAATCCTCGGGTACCGTCCATACTAACATCAATCCGCGGGAGTCTTGTTTTACAGTTATGTTTTCGATTTAAGCGTGGAACTGGGCATTCCAATTACCGGCCCCTTTCTCGTGAATGACAGTGAATAAACACATGTCGAGGATAACACTACTAGCATGGAAGATACCAATAGCCCCCTGTCACCACATGAGCGGTTCGAGCATGCAGAACAGATTATTTCTTGAAGGTTTAGAGAGTGGCACATGCAAATTTACTTGGAACGGCAGGTAGATACCGCAAATAGGTAGGTATGGTGGACTCTCATGGAAAAACTTTTGGGTTTATGGAAGTGGATGCACAAGCAGTATTCCTCTTAGTACAAGTGAAGGCTAGCAAAAGACTTGGAAGCGACCAACTAGAGAGCGACAACAGTCATCAAGATGCAATGAGTTTGACTAACATTGAATGCAAGCATGAACAAGATATAAATCACCATGAACACGAACATCATAGAGGCTATGTTGACTTTATTTCAACTGCATTCATGAACATGCGCCAAGTCAAGCCACTTGAATCATTCAAAGGAGAATACCATCCTATCATACTACATCATAGTCATCTCAAAATCTATGTTGGCATTCATGACAAACCATTATACGCTCTCAACTAGTTAAGCATGTCATCAGAAACTATGATCTCTAAGTTGTCATTGCAAACATGGTTCTTGTTCATGAATCTGGGTCGACAAGCTAGTCATATTTACAAAAACAAAATAGATAGAGTTCATACCAGCTTTTCCGGTCTCAGTTACTTCATCATATATTATCATTATTGCCTTTCACTTGCACGATCGAACGACGTGAACAATAATAAGACTACTCGTGCATTGGACTAAGCTGAATCTGCAGGCAAACACAAAGGAGAAGACAAAGTAATATGACTCTTTGAAAGCTAAACAGGTATGCATGCTAGAACCACTAAACATTATAACCAATATCTTCTACCTTGACCCAAAGAAAAAAAAGAAAACTATTTACATGGGAAAGCTCCCAACAAGCAAAAGAAGAAAGGAAAATCTATTTGGGTTTTCTCAAAAGGACACAAAACAAGAAAACAAAAATAAACTAGCATGGATAATACAGTGGCAAAGTGTGAACACCGAGTAACAAAGTGAAAGCTTAAGCATGAATGTAAGGTCGGTGAGAACACGTACTCCCCCAAGCTTAGGCTTTTGGCCTAGCTTGGTCTACTCCCATGGTGGGAAATAACCAGCTCCGGGATACTTTGGAGAAGACTGTGGATGCCACTTTTGTGTGAGCTCCTATGGTTCCCACTGATAAACTGGCGTCTGGTACTCGACTGGCGGCTCGGGCACGGGCTCCTGTGGTTGGGCCAAGCCCCAATATGCGTAGATGTCCGAGGGCATAATAGTGTACCTGCCTGCATGAAGATCGAACAAAGAAGGGGCAGGCAAAGTAATAGTCTCTCGAGTACCTTGACTAAATACGAGGTTATAAATCATCCGTCTACTAGCATCTCTATCCAGAAAATCATGGCGAACCATGCTGTCATAATCCAGATATTTCTCAGGGAGAAGCATCTCTCCTTCCTCTCCCAGTCTAATGGGTATCTCAAAGTGTCTGGCAAGACGGGTAGCATAGATACCTCCATAGACGACACCCTTGGAACGGTTGGTGTTCAACCACTATAGCACCTAGGCTATAAGTCTTATCGTTATAAAGGCCTTCGTGCAAAACCGCAAGGTCTGGAGAACTAAGTGATCCAGCCTCCCCACGACCAATCAAACATTTTCCCACAAATAGTGAGAAATACCGAAGCACAGGAAAATGTATGCTAGCAATTCTAGCGCGAGACACTCCTCTCTCCTCTCCAACAACAATAGTACCAATGAAATCCTCCAAGTCCCGTGGATGAGGGTCACGGATATCCCCAACATAACGTAATTTGTATACATTGCAAAAATCCTGTAGTGTCATGCACTAGGGAACATCGTATATCATGAACTCAACCATGGGAGGATTCTTCCTCGGATAGAAGTTGAAGCTCTGAACGAAAATATTGGTGAAGAGGAGGTATTGCGAGCACTTATCTTCAACGAACATAGTAAGACGTGCGTTCTCCACCAAGTAATAAAAGTCTTCATAAAGCCCAGCGGCGCGCAAAAATTCATCACTTGTTCATTCGCACGCTCGAACTTCTCTGACTCAAGGAACTACGTACTTGGGGTGGTTCTTCTCATCCTCCTTGGGGTTTCGGCTTGAGGAGCCTCTCAAGAAACTCCTCATCTTTTCCTTTTTCTAGCTCTGAAAAATTCCGAAATTTTTAGAGACTTCGAAATAAAAGTGAATAAAGATTAACCCAACTCGTAGCAACTACTCCTACTAGTGCCTAGAGACCGTATCACGCGCTAAAACTACTTGGGACCAGCCAAAATCAACATTTCTAGCTCAAGAACAGGGTCACCAAGGTAGCAAGAATACGCGAAGGATAAAGCACTAGAGCAAAAACTAATTGGACCAATGGGGGAGTCACTTACCAAGGAGTAATTTCCCCAAAACGATTCGGAGAATGGTGCTTTGAGCAAGGAGATAAAAAAATCACAGCCAAATGAGCAAGAACACGGGTTTGAGCTGCAAAACAATTTTTTCTGGAGGTGGAAGAAGACGATGGGAGCTGAAATAATTGGAGGGGGTCCCTGTGGGCCCCACAAGCTTGCTAGCCGCCACCAGGGGGAGGGGCGGCGGCTGCAGGGCTTGTGGCCCACTGGTCTGGCCCCCAGGCCAGCTCTCAGGCCCAGTATTTTTCAAATATTCCAGAAAAAATCATACTAAATTTTCAGGACCATCAGAGAACTTTTATTTTTGGGGTATTTTTCTCCGGGACGCTAAAACAGAAAACAGGAAAAGCTAAACTAATTCTATCATTTTTCTTCTAAGAAACAGAAAATGAAAGCTTGGAACAGAGGTATGTGACTCTTTGATTCATCCATTTCATGGTCATTGAAAGAAATCCGTCAATGGGGTTGGTCAAACCCTCATGACAAAACCTTCTCGAATCGCAAGAGAGAACGGAGAATTTTCGAATAGCCACTAAGTCACGTCAATGGGGATATGTATCTCCCCAACAAGCAAATCATACTTCATCTTGACATGAGGAATAGGGCATTCATAGCTCCCAATAAGAATCGATGAAGTTTTTTCGATAGCATTGATGCAATGTACTTGATATCGTTTCTTCGGAAAGTGCACTGTGTGCTCATTACCGTTGACATGGAAAGGGACATTGCCTTTGTTGCAATCTATAACAGCCCCTGCAGTGTTCAAAAAGGGTCTTCCGAGGATGACAGCCATGGCATCGTCCTCGGGTAAATCCAAGATAACAAAGTCTGTTAAGATAGTGGTGTTAGCACCCACAACAGGCACATCCTCGCAAATGCCGATAGGGAAAGCAGTTGATTTGTCGGCCATTTGCATTGAAATATTAGTGGGTGTCAACTTATCCAAATCAAGTCTGCGATAAAGAGAGAGTGGCATAACACTAACACCGGCTCCAAGGTCACATAAGGCAGTTCTTACATAGTTTCCTTTAATGGAGCAAGGTATAGTGGGCACTCCAGGATCACCAAGTTTCTTAGGAGTTCCACCTTTGAAAGTGTAATTGGCAAGCATGGTGGAGATCTCAAGATCTGGTATCATCTGTTTATTAGTCACGATATCTTTCATGTACTTGGCATACGGAGACATTTTGAGCATATCAGTTAACCGCATCTGCAGAAAGATGGGTCTTATCATCTGAGCGAAGCGCACAAAGTCCTCATCATCCTTTTTCTTGGATGGCTTAGGAGGAAAGGGCATAGATCTCTGAAACCATGGCTCCCTTGCTTTACCATGCTTCCTAGCAGTGATGTCATTCTTATCGTATCTCTTAGGTTGTGGGTTATCAGGATTAACCATAGGTTCAATCTCCACATCCTCATCATTTCTAGGTTGAGCATTATTATGAACATCACTGTCCATATTGTCACCAAGTTCATGTTCATCACCAGATTGTGTTTCTGCATCAAACGCAAAAATATCATTAGGTTCTTCAGGTGTAACAGTATTTGGTGAACTGGCATGTAGGTTTCTATCATCCTTCTTCTTCTCCTTAGGATGACTGGGTGTATCAGCATTAATTCCTTGAGAATCTTGATCAATTCTCTTAGGATGACTTTCAGGATACAAAGGTTCCTGAGTCATTTTCCCTCCTCTAGTAATGACTCTGACAGAGTTGTCATTTAATTCATTGAGCAAGTCATTCTGGGCTTTAAGTAGTTGTTCTAGCTGAGTAGTAATCATAGAGGTATGTTTACTCAGAAGCTTCAGATCATTGACATTTCTGTCTACACAAGAACTTAAATGGCTAAGCATACGAGTACTTTGTTCAAAATGTCTACTAACATAATCATTGATAGTCTGTTGTTTGGCAACAAAGTTGTCAAATTCATCAAAGCATAGGCTAGCAGGTTTGTCAAAAGGAATATCATTCTCATCAAACCTACGCAGAGAATTCACTTCTACTACTTGTATCGGGTTATCGAGACCATGGATCTCTTTGATAGGTGGTAGATTTTTGACATCTTCAGATCTAACGCCTTTCTCTTGCATAGATTTCTTGGCTTCTTGCATATCTTTGGGACTGAGGAATAGAATACCTCTTTCCTTAGGAGTTGGCTTAGGAGGTGGTTCGGGAATAGTCCAAGCATTATCGTTGATCAAGATGTTATTCAGTAGGGTCTCAGCTTGTTCTACAGTTCGTTCCCTAAAAACACAACCGGCACAACTATCTAGGTGGTCTCTAGAGGCATCGGTAAGTCCGTTATAGAAGCAAAGCATTCTGTAGCTCGTTCTTCTTAAGAGGGTGATCAGGCAAAGCATTCTGTAGCTGGACGAGCCTCCCCCAAGCTTGTGGGAGACTCTCTTCTTGGAGTTGAGCAAAGTTGTATATTTCCTGCAAGGCAGCTTGCTTCTTATGGGCAGGGAAATATTTCTCATAGAAGTAATAGACCATATCGTGGGGACTACTCACACATCCAGAAGCAAGAGAGGTGAACCAGGCTTTAGCGTCATCCTTTAAAGAGAAAGGAAACATCTTAAGGATGTAGTAGTGGTGGATCTTCTCCTCACTAGTGAAAAGGGTGGTTATATCGTGCAGTTTGGTAAGATGGGCTACGACCGTCTCAGACTCATAACCGTGAAAAGAATCAGATTCGACTAGAGAGATTATCTCAGGATCGACAAAGAATCATAATCCTTATTGGTGATAAAGATAGGTGAAGTGGCAAACTCCGGGTCGTATTTCATCCTAGCTTTTAGAGATTTTTCCCTCCACTTGAGAAATAATTTCTCAGCGTCATAGGCATCCTTACATGCAAGAAAATCCTCAGCTATCTCTCCCTCCATAACGTAACCCTCAGGTATATCAGGCAATTCATATCTAGGAGAGCTAGATCTAGCAGGAGCAAAAGCAGGTTCTATCTCAATAGTATCGGCAGTTTCAGAAGCATCACGAGCATTGGCAGTAACTCTAGCAATATGAGCATCAAGGAATACCCCTAGTGGAACATCAGGCAAAGTATTATCTCTAGCAGTATCAAGCATAGCAGTATCAGGCATAGCATCTCTAGCAGTATCAGGCAAAGTAGTATCAGGCATAGCATCTCTAGCAGTATCAGGCAAAGCAGTATTAGGCATAGCATCTCTAGCATCATCACGCATAGCATCTCTAGCAGTATCAGGCAAAGCATCTCTAGCAGTAGGTGATGTCGCAAACTTACTCATAACTGAAGGTGAATCAAGTGCAGAGCTAGATGGCAGTTCCTTACCTCCCCTCGTAGTTGAGAGCAAGACTTTGGTTTTCGGATCCTTCAGATTCTTCATAGTGATCAGCAGATATAAATCCCAAGTAACTCAGAGAATATAGCAATACCTCCCCGGCAACGGCGCCAGAAAAATGTTGACTAGCACTCTGTGGCAATAGCTAGACGAATGTTGTTCTCGATTGCTCAACAATAATAAATTGTCTTGCAATAACCCACCAGCGCGTGATAACGAGGCAGTTTTCGAGGGTAGAGTATTCAACCCAATTTGTTGATTCGCCGATAGGAGGTGAGAGGATACTCTCAAGTATTAGCAGCTGAATGTGTCAGATTCAACCACACCTGAAAGATTAGTATCTGCAAGCAAAGTGTCAGCAGCAAAGTAGTATGATAACAACGGTGTTAGAAACGATCTGTTGACAGCAGACTATTCCTAACGATTGTATCAATGGTGCGAGAAGTTGCCCGTTGAGGGAAATTGTCTTTTCCCGTCAACGGACAACGAACCAAAATTGTTGCAGGTAGCAGGAGTGTAACGAGTAGCAGCGGTGGCAAGGAACAATAGTAGTGACAGCAATAGCAAGTAGCAACAGTAGCAGGTAATAGCAGTAGCACCAGTAGTAAGTAACAGCAGCAGCAACAGTAGTAACAGTAGTAGAGCAAAACAACTAACAACAGCAGTGGGACAAACTCGTAGGCAATGGGTAGGTGATTGGTTTGGATGATATACATCATGCAACAGTTATAACACGGAGAGATATGTGGCTAGCTCTCGTTCATCAATGTGATGTAGGCATGCATTCCGTGTGTCGTCATACGTGCTTAGGGCAAAGAACTTGCCTGACATCTATTGTCCATCCCTCCCGTGGCAGCAGGAGTGACAGCCCGATGCCGACGTTCCAGAAGATTCCCTTTCCTTTTCATTTTCGTCGTGTGTCTATTTTATTTCATCGCATCATCATCGCATCATGCGCATCATCAGCATTGCATTTGGCATCTCCGTTGCCGCCAGTTTTCAAAACTTACATCCGTTGTTAGTTGCCGGTTCGCGTCGTCGTCCATTCTGAGCCCGACCGCACTCGCACGCGCCCACGGCACCGTCGAAACCCTATTTTTAAAGTGCGTTTGAAACTTTCTCTGATCAAGGTGAACTTGGCACGCGGTCGCGATTAGATGTAGCTAGGTCGCCTATCGAATTTTGTCGCGATCGGAGTTCGTCTGGTACCCGAACGATCGACCGTAGTGGCACCGTATTCGCTCTACCGTCGGACGTCTGTCGGTGTTTTAAAAATTTGTGCCACGAAACCCGTTCTGCCTCTTGTCTTCGGATATCCCCTCTACACAGCCACCTAACCATTCCCACATCCGTGGCCGTTTGATCGCGATCGCGTGGTCAAAAACTGATCTGAATTCGGATAGCCTTAGCCCGTTTTCTATATATAGACAGCAAACCCTCTCTCTCCGTGGATTTCCGCGCCCTCCTAACCCTAGCTGCCACTCCCACCTACCTCCCTCTCTCCTCCCTCCTGCCAGCCGCCGGGGGCCCGCTCGAGCCCGTAGCCGGCCTTCCCGGCGCGGATCCTCCGCCAGCCGGCAGCTCGAGGGGAGGAGCCCCTGAGCCATCCCCTGCTCGAGCTCCTGTCGGGTCCTAGCCCTCCTCACCTGCGGATCTGGAGGGATCCCCACGCAGTGCCGCCCCACTGGCCACCGGCCGCCGCCGGCATCGCCGCCCGCTGCCAGGCAACGTCGGCCTCGACCACGTCTCCTCCCGCGCCGCCCGCTGCCCCGACCTGCAGCCGCCGCCGGCCCGTCTCTCCCCTCGAAGCTCGGTGCCGCCGCCGGGAATGGATCGCCCCGACCTTGATCTACCTTGCGAGGCCTCCTCAGCTCCTCCGGCGACCCCATGACGGCCCCCCTTGCCGGAGCCCTCGAAGTCAACTCGTCGCTACCGCCGCCTCTGGCTCCCGCTCGGGAGGAGCCCGACGGGGAACTGCCTTGCCTCCACGCGCTCGCTTGGGCCGCTCCCCACGCTGGCGTCGTGGGCCGGCCTCCCCAGAGCCACTCCGCCGGCCCAGTCGCCCCTTCGCCCAGGCCGGAAAGCTCCTGCGCCAGGCGAGGCCCGGGTCACCCCAGGCCGGCCTACTTTGGCCCGAAGGTGAGCCCCTTTCACCAGCGCCCTGCGCGCCTGTTAGCTATATTGCACCCAGCTTTTTTTTCGGTCTGGTAGAATATTAGGCCCGGTAGTATTTATTTATTTTAGGATTTTCGGTATTATAATTTCAGGAAATATAGATATATTAAAACGACCGTAGCTTTTATTCCGTTAGTCGTATCGGAACGTGTAGTATATGGTTTTCGTGTAGTTTTACGCGTAGATTATGTTGGTGCAACTTGCGTATTTGTCTGACGTAGTTTGAGCCGCCATATGCCTAGGTTTAAGTGCTGTCTAGATAGGATGGTGCCCGTATTTATTTTCCGCGCGAGTTTGAATTGTTCGAGTGCCGTATTAGAAATGCCTATGTTTTAGGAACTATTTTTCCGTGTATTTTAGAGCGGTCACTCATATTTTTGCGTGTAGGAATTGCCGGTAGTTTATTTTCCCGTGTATAGGTTATTTTCCCGCATTAATGTGTGGCATTATTTTGTGTTGCAAACCCCACATATTTTATATGTATTCGGGGTAGAAAAATCCCATGGATTTTTCTGTGCAATTAGTTTTAGCTTTTGAGAAAGTTAGTTCGCGTGATATTTGGTCGTGATGCCCTTTTGTTTAATTCGTAGGATTTATTACGTGTCTCGTTTGAATTAGTTGTCAACTAGGGAGTTCTTCTTAGATGTTTTGTTTAGCCCCTGGTATTTTTAGTTGCAATAGAAATGCATGTTTAGGTGTGTTTTGATTGCCCTCAAGTTGCTAGAAATAGTGCTGATTTGGAGGAGCTGAAATATTTCTATGTCTGGAATCTGTTATATTTCGTTGCTGTCTTGTCTTGCTTCTATCTTGAGTTCTGTAGCTTTTTTGAGGTTGATCCAATGGAGTAAGTTGTAGCCCTTGTGTTTCTCTAGCATGCTGTGATGTTTCATGCCATTTGGAGTTCTATAGCTATAGGTTTTGCTGCTGTCAATATAGCTTCAGATCGAAAACTGCACTTTCGTGAGGTGTAATTTTCACCAAGTCTGAAATAGTGTGTGGGAAGCCATTTTGTGACTTCTTTCCCTAGTGTTCCTTGCTGCCATGCTAGTTGTTGTTAGTTGTTCGTAGTAGTGCTTCTTGCCCTCTTCCGTGCCATGCCTTGCTTGTGCATATCAGAGTTGTGTAGCCGTAGTTGTGGAGCGTAGAAAATGCTATGTGCCTAATTTTGGCAGATTGTAGTCATTTCTTGTTTTGCTCGTAGTTTTTGAACCATAGCTCCGATTTGATCGTGTCCTACATGAAACTTGCTTAGAATCTCGTGTTGTTTCATTTTCTCTTGCTGTTTGTATGTTTTGAAGTGCTTGTGACCGTCGTTGCACACATTTTGCGTTCATGCCATCATATCTTGCGGTGCTTGTATCTTTTGAACCGTAGCTCCGTTGGAGATGTTCTTTATGTGTAGGTTGCTTGAAATGATGCGTAGAATCACGAGAACCTATTTTTTTGCTGTTTAACAACCAATTAAATGTGTAAACTCAGATCTGGACAGAATTATAAATTAACATGTGAGGTCGTCTCGGAGGTGCTATATGTCATTTCCGAGCTCACTTAAAATGTCTAGATAGGTAGTTTAATTTCCGCTTCACCTCTTGCATGATTGACAACATTAATATTGCCGTGTATGTAATCGGGATAGAACTAAATAATTAAACCAGGAGTTTCGTCAATATACAACTCGTTGCATATCGAGCTTCACTTAATGTGTAGCGTTTGATTGTTGTGATTGGCATGCCTTGCATTAGTCCGTTCATGCATCATATGTGTTGTGCATCGTGTGGTGAATTCCGTGTGTTGATTGCTGTTTTCGGTTTGCTCCGTCTCGATAGAGTTCCGCAAGCGTGTCGGAATGTGAGGACCCGTTCGACTACGTTGGTTCGTCTGCTTCACGTAGGCATTCTTGTTCCAAGCGGGATCTCAGGCAAGATGACCATTTCCCCAGATACCATTACTATCATTGCCATGCTAGTATTATCGCTTCTATCATTTATGTCTCGTTGCCTACCAGATGTTAAATATCAGCCTCTCAATCATGCCATGATAACCTTCAACATGTTCGACCTAGCAAACCACTGATTGGCTATGTTACCGCTTGCTTAACCATGTTGTTAGCGTTGCTAGTTGCAGGTGCAGTTGCTTCCATGTGATAACATGGGTTCCTTGTCATATCACCATATTTAATGCTATTTAATTTAATGCACCTATATACTTGGTAAAAGGTGGAAGGCTCGGCCTTTCTAGCTTGGTGTTTTGTTCCACCTTTGCCCCCCTTAGTTTCGGCTACCGGTGTTATGTTCCATAAATGAGTGCTCCTAACACGATCGGGGTTGTTATGGGGACCCCCTTGATAATTCGTTTTAGATTAAAGCTGGTCTGGCAAGGCCCAACATTGGTTCTACATTTGCCCAACATAATAATTTGTTAACACTGAAATGCATAGGGCGTCATGAACCCGAGGAGTAATTTTACATAAACAGGGGGGGCCAGTGCTGATGGTGTTGGTCCCAAACGGTCTGCCTGCGGGACCACCACGGGGAAACTCGAGGTTTGGCACCCGTAGCTAGTTCCATCCGTCGTGTCCTGAGAACGAGATACGCGGCTCCTATCGGGATCGTCGACACGCCGGCCGGCCTTGCTAGATTAGTTTTACCTTTGACGAGATATCTTGTGCATCGGGATTCCGATGATGCTTTGGGTAATCTCAGAGTTGAGGTTTTCCACTAGGGAATCCGACAAGATCGCGAGCTTCGTGATTGAGGATTTCTATGCGGCTTGTGGTAATTTGTGATGGACTAGTTGGAGCACCCCTGCAGGGTTAAATCTTTTCGGAAAGCCGTGCCCGCGGTTATGTGGCAACGTGGAAGCTTTGTTTAACACTGGTTCTAGATAACTTGAAGTTAACTTAATTAAAACATGTCAACCATGTGCGTAACCGTGACTGTCTCTTTCGTGAGTTCCTTCTCCGACCGAGGACACGGTGGGGTTATGTCTCACGTAGGTAGGTGTTCAGGATTATTCATTTGATCATGAGTAGTTCACGTCCGTTATGCGTAGATCTTCCCCCTCTTGTTTCTTGTACTCGTATGTTAGCCACCAAATATATGCTAAGCCGCTGCTGCAACCTCACCACTTAACCATGCCTCATCCATTAAGCTTTGCTAGTCTTGATACCTTTGGAAATGAGATTGCTGAGTCCCCTGTGGCTCACAGATTACTACAACACCAGTTGCAGGTACAGGTAAAGGTTACTTGACGCGAGCGCATTGATTGTTCATTTGGAGTTGCTTCTTCTTCTTCGTCGTCGTCGATCTAGGATGGGTTCCAGGCCGGCAGCCTGGGATAGCAAGGATGGACGTCGTTCTTCTTTTGTCGTTTGTTTTCGTCCATAGTCGGACCCTTCTCTTACTCTTGATGTTTATGTAATGTACTGATGTGACTCTGATGTAGCTTGTGGCGAGTGTAAGCCAATTCTATATATATCTCATCTTTTCTGTACATGTACTTGCAACGATATCCATTCTTGCGACACGACGAGATGCGCTTCTATCCCTGACGAGGCCCTCGTGCCAAATTGAGGATAGGGTCGCATCTTGGGCGTGACAACGGGGTCCAAAAGAAAACTATGGGATATTAAGGTTCTCCTTTGAATAAAGAACCGGACCAACGCATTAGCACTTGGTGAACACATGAACTCCTCAAACTATGGTCATCACCGGGAGTGGTTCCGGTTATTGTCACTCCGGGGTTGCCGGGTCATAACACATAGTAGGTAACTACAACTTGCAAGATCAGATCTAAAACACACATATATTGGTGACAACATAATAATTTCAGATCTGAAATCATGGCACTCGGGCCCTAGTGACAAGCATTAAGCATGGCGAAGTAGTAGCAACATCAATCTCAGAACATAGTGGATACTAGGGATCAATCCCCGTCAAAACTAACTCGATTACATGATAGATCTCATCCTACTCATCACCGCCCAGCGAGCCTACGAATAGATTACTCGCGAATGATGAAGAGCTTCATGGAATTGGAGAGGGAAGAAGTTTGATGATGACGATGGCGACGATTTCCCCTCTCCGGAGCCCAAAACGGACTCCAGATCTGCCCTCCACATGAAGAAGAGGATGTGGCGGCGCCTCCGTATCGCAAACGCGTCGAAATCTTCTCTCTTGATTTTTTCTGGGACGAAAGTGAATTTATAGAGCTGAGATTGGGGGCGGCAGAGCCACGTGGGCCTCACAAGCTTGCTAGCCGCCACCAGGGGAGTGGTGGCTATAGGGCTTGTGGCCCACTGGCCCATCCCCTCTGTTGGATCTTTGCGTAGGTATTTTTAATATCTTCTAGAAATATTCTCCGTAAATTTTTAGGACGTTCTGAGAACTTTCATTTCTGCAAAAAAACAACACCAAGGCAATTCAGCTGAAAACAGCGTCAGTCCAGGTTAGTTCCATTCAAATCATGCAAATTAGAGTCCAAAACAAGGGCAAAAGAGTTTGGAAAAGTAGATACGATGGAGACGTATCAAGGGCCTATCTTGTACCTTTACTTTTTGCCCCTGAAATAGTCATGGTGATCATCACCAATTCCTTATCTCGCCTTTATCTTGGCTAACGTCATATGCTAGGGAAAGATCTATATTCATATGTCAACTTGGAGGTAAGTATTCATGAATTATTATTGCTGACATTACCCTTGAGGTAAATGGTTGGGAGGCGAAACTATAAGCCCCTACCTTTCTCTGTGCCCAGCTGAAACTTTGATCTCATGAGTACCACGTGAGTTCTAGCAATTGTAGAGAATGAAAAGATGATTGAGTATGTGGATTTTCTTTACAAGCTCTTATTTGACTCTTTCTGATGTTGGGATAAATTGCAATTGCTTCAATGAGTAAAGGCTATTTGTGACAACCCGAGACCGACGTTCCGGAAGATTCCCCTTCTATTCTGTTTTCGTCGTGTGTCTATTTTCTTTTGTCGCATCATCATCGCATCATCTGCATTGCATCGGCATTCCATTGCTGCCAGTTTTCATAACTTGCATCCGTTGTTAGTGGCCGGTTATCGTCGTTGTTTGTTCCGAGTCCGACCGCACTCGCACGCATCCGCGACATCGTTTAAATCTTGTTTTTAAAAGTGTGATGAAAACTTTCTTTGATTGTTGTGATATTTGACGTGCGGTGGTATTTTTTATTTAGGTAGGCCGCCTGTCAAATTTCGTCGCGATCAGACTCCGTCTGGTACCCGAACATTCGACCGTAGCGGCACCGTATTCGGTCTACCGTCGGACGGTTATCGGTGTTTTAAAAATCATTGCCGCATCGCCTGTTTTCCCTCTCGTCTCCGGTAAACCACTCTTCACAGCCACATACCCGTTCCCGCGTGCGGAATCGTTCGAATCCGCCCCCACGGTTGGATCTGGAACGAAATTCCGGTTAACCTAGCCCCTCTTCTCTATATATAGACCCTCCTACTATTATTTTAGGCAGCCAACCCCCCTCTGCCTCGAAAACCGTGCCCTGAAACCCTAGCCCCCCACTCTCTCTCTCTCTCCTCCCACCACCCACCAGCCGTCGCGGCCCGCCGAGCCCAGATCGGCCCCAGGCAGGCCCATCCACCGCCGCCGCCTTGCCCGACGCCTCCCCTCGCGCCTCCCTGGCTCCCTCACGCCACCGCCAGCCGCCATAAGCGCCTGCCCGCGTTGCCCCAAGCTCCCCCGTGTCCCACCTCCCACCTCGCCTTCCGCCGCCATCGGCATCAGCTCCCGCCGCCGCTGCCGCTGTCGTTCTCGGGAACGAGCAGACCGATCGCGGCGCCTCCCTGCCCCCTCGCTCCGTGGGCCGGCCTGGCCAGGCGAGGCCCACCACAGGTCGGCAGCCCCAGGCAAGGTCTCCTCCTCGCAGCCGGGCCACGGCCCGCCAAGGTGAGCTATCCCTCCCTCGCCCCGGCGCTCCTTAGCTATTTGGCGCCCACCTGTTCGGCCCATTAGGATTTAGGTTGATCTAGGAATTAAATAAATTTCAGGAAAATAGGTATATATTTAGATGTCCGTATCTTTTTAACCGTGTGTCAGAACGAAGCGTGTAGCATATGTATTTGGTGTAGTTTTGCGCGTAGAATCCGATTATAAACTTGCATATTTGTTTGATGTGGTTTGCCGTGCCAAATGCATAGATTAATGTGTTGTTCCAATAGGATAGACGCCCGTATTTATTTTCCATGCAAGAACGGAATGCTCGAATGCCGTAGTAGAAATGTCCATGATTTAGGAACCCTCTTGCCATGTATTTTAGAGCGGTCATTGCTATTTTTGCGTGTAGGGATTTGCCGCTAGTTTATTTCCCGTGTATAGGTTATTATCTCGCATTTACGTGTGGTATTATTTTTGTTGTGCAACCCCACATATTTTATATGTTTTCGGGGTAGAAAAATCCATGGGATTTTTCTGTGCAATTAGTTTTAGCTTTTGAGCAAGTTAGTTCGCGCGATATTTTGCCGTGTTGCCCTCTTGTCTATTTTGTAGCATTTATTTCGTGCTTCGTTTGATTAAGTTGTCAACTAGGGAGTTGTTCTTTGATGTTTAGTCTAGCCCCTGGTATTTTTATTTGCGATAGAAATGCATGTTTACGTGTGGTTTTATTGCTCTGAAGTTGTTAGAAATAGTGAAGTTTTAGAGATGCTGAAATATTTCTAAGTCTGGAATCTGTTATATTTTGTTGTTGTCTTGTCATGCTTCTAGCTTTTGATCTGTAGCTCTTTTGAGGTTGGTGCAATGGAGTTAGTTGTAGACCTTGTGATTCTCTAGGATGATGTGAATTTTCATGCCATTTGGAGACCTGTAGCTTATGATTTTGTTGCTGTCAATATGCCTTCAGATCAAAAACTGCACTTTCGTGAAGTGTAATTTTCACTAAGTGTGAAATAGTGTGTGAGATGCCATTTTGTGACTTCTTTCCCTAGTGTTCCATGATGCCATGCTAGTTGTTGTTAGTTGTTTCTTGTAGTGCTTCTTGCCCTCTGTCGTGTCATGCCTTGGTTGAGTAGATTAGAGTTGTGTAGCTCGTAGTTGTGGGATGTAGAAAATGCTATGTGGCTGATTTTGGCAGATTGTAGTCAGTTCTTGTTTTGCTCGTAGTTTTTGATCCGTAGCTCCGATTTGTTCGTGTCCTATATGAAACTTGCTTAGAATCTCGTGTAGTTTCATTTTGTCTTGCTGGTTGTATGTTTTGAAGTGCTCATGACCGCGTTGCACACATATTGCATTCATGCCATCCTATCTTGCGGTGCTTGTATGTTTTGAACCATAGCTCCGTTGGAGATGATCTCTAAGTGTAAATTGCCTGTAGCGACGCGTAGAAACACGTGAACCTATTTGTTTTGCTGTTTAACAACCCATTAGATGTGTTAGTTCAGATCTGGACAGAATTGTTAATTAACTCGTGAGGTCGTCTCGGAGGTTCTATATGTCATTTCCGACCTCATTTAAAATGCCTAGATAGGTAGATTAAATTATGCTTCACCTCTTGCCATGTTTAACCATATTTAATATTGCCGTGTATCTAATCGAGATAGAACTAAATAATTCGTATGTGGATTTTCGTCAATATGCAACTCGTTGCATATTGAACTTCACTTAATGTGTAGTGTTTGTTTGTGTGATTTGCCATGCCGTGACTTGCATGTATTCAAATTCTCATGCAACATTTTTGTTGTGCATCGTGTGGTGAATATCGTGTGTTGATGCTTGTTTCCGGTTTGCTTCGTCTCGATAGAGTTCCGCAAGCCTGTCGGATTGTGAGGACCCGTTCAACTACATCGGTTCGTCTGCTTCACGAAGTCATTCTTCTTCCAAGTGGGATCTCAGGCAAGATGACCATTTCCCCAGATACCATTACTATAATTGCCATGCTACTTTACCGTTTCTATCGATTATGTCTCGTTGCCTACCACATGTTAAATATCAGCCTCTCAACAATGCCATGAAAACCTTCAACCTGTTCGACCTAGCAAACCACTGATTGGCTATGTTACCGCTTGCTTAACCTTGTGTTAGCATTGCTAGTTGCAGGTGCAGTTGCTTCCATGTGATAACATGGGTTCCTTTTTATATCACCCTATTAAATGTTATTTAACTTAATGCACCTATATACTTGGTAAAAGGTGGAAGGCTCGGACTTTCTAGCCTCGTGTTTTGTTCCACCTTTGCCCCCTTTGTTTCGGCTACCGGTGTTATGTTCCATAATTGAGCGCTTCTAACACGATCGGGGTTGTTATGGGGACCCCCTTGATAATTTGTTTTAGATTAAAGCTGGTCTGGCAAGGCCCAACTTTGGTTCTACATTTTCTCAACATAATAACTTTGATAACACTGAAATGCATAGGGAGTCAGCGCTACCCGAGGAGTAATTCTACATAATACAGGAGGGGCCAGTGCTGATGGTGTTGGTCCCAAAAGGGCAGACTACGGGGCCACCACGGGGCAACTCGAGGTTTGGTACTGGTACGCTTTTCCATCCGTCGTGTCCTGAGAACGAGATACGCGGCTCCTATCTGGATCGTCGACACGTCGGGCGGCCTTGCTGGATTAGTTTTACCTTTGACGAGATATCTTGTGCATCGGGATTCCGGTGATGCTTTGGGTAATCTCAGAGTTGAGGTTTTCCACTAGGGAATCCGACGAGATCGCGAGCTTCGTGATTGAGGATTTCTAAGCGGCTTGTGGTAATTTGTGATGGACTAGTTGGAGCATCCCTGCAGGGTTAAATCTTTCGGAAAGCCGTGCCCGCGGTTATGTGGCAACGTGGAAACTTTGTTTAACATAGGTTCTAGATAACCTAAAGTTAACTTAATTAAAATTTGCCAACTATGTGCGTAACCGTGACTGTCTCTTTCGTGAGTTCCTTCTCCGATCGAGGACATGGTGGGGTTATGTCTGACGTAGGTAGGTGTTCAGGATCATTCATTTGATCATCAGTAGTTCACGTCCACTATGCGTAGATCTTCCCCCTCTTATTTCTTGTACTCGTAAGTTTAGCCACCAAATATATGCTTAGCCGCTGCTGCAACCTCACCACTTAACCATGCCTCACCCAATTAAGCTTTGCTAGTCTTGATACCTTTGGAAATGAGATTGCTGAGTCCCCTGTGGCTCACATATTACTATAACACCATTTGCAGGTACAGGTAAAGGTTACTTGACGCGAGCGAGTTGATTGTTCATTTGGAGTTGCCTCTTCTTCTTCTTCTTCATCGATCTAGGATGGGTTCTAGGCCGGCAGCCTGGGATAACAAGGATGGACGTCATTCTTCTTTCTCGTTTGTTTTCGTCCGTAGTCGGACCCTGCTCTTCATGATGATTATGTATTGTACTGCTGTGACTCTGATGTAGCTTGTGGCGAGTGTAAGGCAATTCTATATATATATATATATCTTCTTTTCAGTACATGTACTTGTAATGATTCCCATTCTTGCGACACGACGAGATGCGCTTCTATCCCTGACGAGGCCCTCGTGACAAATTGAGGATAGGATCGCAACTTGGGTGTGACACTATCGGTTGTTGATTCTTGGTAAGGTTCTTGATCCATGCTTTACTTTGTGAAGTAATTGTCACTTTAGCATAAGAGCTGATATGATGATATTGTTGTTCTGATCATGATCATGATGCCTGCATGTTCGTATCTTGTTTTGTCGACACCTCTCTCCCTAAACATGTGGGCATGTTTATTGATCTTGGCTTTCGCTTGAGGACAAGCGAGGTCTAAGCTTGGGGGAGTTGATACGTCCATTTTGCATCATGCTTTCATGCTGATATTTATCGCTACTTCGGCCGTTATTTCACTTCATGGTACAATACTTATGCCTTTTCTCTCTTATTTTGCAAGGTTTACATGAAGAGGGAGAATGCCGGTAGAAGGAATTCTGGCCTGAAAGTGGAGCAAAATTTGAGATACCTATTCTGCGAACTCCCAACGCCGTAAAAATCAACGAGGATTTTTTTTCCAGATTTATAAAAAATACTGGGCCGAAGAAGCGCCAGAGGGGCGCGTGCAGGTGGCCACAAGCTTGCACGACGCGACCACCCCCCCAGGCCGCGCCATGAGGGCTTGTGGGCAGCCTGCTGGCCCACTGGCCCAAAGTGGAGCAAGTTTGAGATGCCAATTATGCGCAACTCCAAAAGCCGTGAAAATCAACGTGGATTTTTTTGGGATTTATAAAAAATACTGGGCCAAAGAAGTACCGGAGGGGCGCCAGCACGGGGCCACAAGCCTGCTAGGCGCGACCACCCCCCTGGCCGTGCCTAGGGAGCTTGTGGGCTCCCAGCTGGCCCTCTGGCTCCCCCCTTTTGCCACAAGAAGGGTTTTGGTCTGAAAAAAATTAGGAGGAGGCTTTTCGGAGGATGCGCCGCCACCACGAAGCAGAACTTGAGGAGAACCAATCTAGAGCTCCGGCAGGACGATCCTGCCGGGGAAACTTCCCTCCCGGAGGGGGAAATAGTCGCCATCGTCATCACCAACACTCCTCTCATCGGAGGGGACTCATCACCATCAACATCTTCATCAGCACCATCTCATCTCCAAATCCTAGTTCATCTCTTGTAACCAATCTCCGTCTCGCGACTCTGATTGGTACTTGTAAGGTTGCTAGTAGTGTTAATTACTCTTTGTAGTTGATGCAAGTTGGATTACTTGGTGGAAGAGTTTATGTTCAGATCTTTGATGCTACTCATTACCTCTCTGGTCAAGAATATGATTATGCTTTGTGAGTAGTTACTTTTGTTCCCGAGGACATGGGATAAGTCTTGCTATAAGTAGTCATGTGAATTTGGTATTCTATCGATATTTTGAAGTGTTGTATGTTGTTTTTCCTCTAGTGGTGTTATGTGAACGTTGACTACATAACACTTCACCATTGTTTGGGCCTAGAGGAAGGCATTGGGAAGTAGTAAGTAGATGATGGGTTGCTAGAGTGATAGAAGCTTAAACCCTAGTTTATGCGTTGCTTTGTAAGGGGCTGATTTGGATCCACTAGTTTAATGCTATGGTTAGACTTTGTCTTAATTCTTCTTTCGTAGTTGCAGATGCTTCTAAGAGGGGTTAATCATAAGTGGGATGCTTGTCCAAGTAAGGGCAGTACCCAAGCGCCGGTCCACCCACATATCAAACTAACAAATTAACGAACGCGAATTATATGAACATGATGAAAACTAGCTTGACAGAAATTCCCATGTGTCCTCGGGAGCGTTTACCTCCTATAAGACTTTGTCCAGGCTTGTCCCTTCCTAAAAAAGGGATTGGGACACTTTGCTGCACCGTTGCTACTCTTTTTACTTGCTACTTGCTACGAATCATCTGGCCACACAACTACTTGTTACCGATAATTTCACTTCTTGCAGATTTTACCTTGCTGAAAACCACTTGTCAGATCCTTCTGCTCCTCGTTGGGTTCGACACTCTTACTTATCGAAAGGACTAAGATAGATCCCCTATACTTGTGGGTCATTAGGCTACTGTCACTGTAAAATTTCTCCATGCTAGTTTTTGGTCACATGAGAAAGTCTCCTTAAAATTGTAATGAGCTTATTTTTGGAGTAGCAAAAACATGGTTACATTTGTGTGCTGCATAAGTGAAGGTGTCTATTTAGTATAAATTTACAGTTGTTACATTTGTGCTTATTTCTTCAAAATATATGATTTTCAGTGTCACTATAAATTTCTCCATATTTGCTTAGGCTTTGAGAATAAAAAAGACATGAAGAGCATATTCGCTTGCTTCATACAAAATTCAATGGAGGGCTACTATCACTGTAAATTTCTCCATGCTAGTTTTTTGTCACACGAGAAAGTCTCCTTAAACATGTAATGAGCTTATTTTTGCAGCAGCAAAAACGTGGTTACATTTGTGAGCTGGACAAATGAAGGTGTCTATTTAGTATAAATTTACAGTTGTTACATTTGTGCTTATTTCTTCAAAATATATGATTTTCAATGTCTACATGTGTGTTGGACAAATCTGGTGATGTTTAATTCTGTTTGAAAGCTTCCTTACATTTATGCTCCATTTTGAGACAAAAGACAACTATAAAAACAGATACATGGTAAAAACTAGCCTATGGCTTTTGAGCATAAAATTTTAAAAAATACTGGGTAAAAACATCTATGCAGCACATTGCATTTTTATTATATAAAAAGCTTGTGGTGATAAGCATCGAGCAAAAGAAGCTAAAAATGTGGGATGTCTCGTGAGAGCATTTTAAGAAAAAACATGCAAAATGGGGAGAGTGTATTGATACATCCCAAACGTATCTATTATTTTTGCTTGTTCCATGATCTTTTGGGTGACATTGTTATATGTTTTGCTACACTTTTATATCTTTTTACACATATTTGGACTAACCTACTAACTCAGTGCACCCAATGTCAGTTTCTATCTCCTGATGTCTTTTTTGCAGGGGCTTTTACCCAAATATCAAGAGTCCTTAAAATCCCAAGAAATTATATAAAAATCCGCATGACGGAAACTTCACGAAGCACGAAGATGGGCCAGAGGGGAGCCAGGGGCTGCCCAGACGGCCTCCCTACATGGCCCGGCCCCTGGTCACGCCCACAGGTTGCCTGGGTGGGCCCCACCACCTCTAGTCCCCTCCTTCGGCCTATATTTACCCCTCCCATCGAAAACCCTTGCATCATATCCAGAACCCAAATTTCTCCATCGTTTCGCCGCCGCAGCGCTTCCGAGATAGGGAGCATTAGGAGACCTCTTCCCGTTACCCTCCCAGAGGGAGGATTGACCTCCGGGAGGTTCTCCACCGCCATGGACGCTTCCCGGACGTGTCGTGAGTAGTCCTCATTGGACCACGAGTCCATGACCAGTAGCTATGTGATGTCTTCTATCCAATCTTGTGCTTCCATGATTAGCCCTTGTGAGCTGCCCTACATGATCAAGGCATCTATGTAACTTTCCTGCTATTGCTATGCACGGTTTGATGGGATCCGATGGATTATGAGATTATGTTCAAATTGTGATGAGTTATATATTTGATTATCCTTTTATATTATGTTCTTAGGTAATTCATGCATGTTCTCAATTGCTTTGTATTGCTTTGGCCGAGTAGTAGATTGTAACTCCAAGAGGGAGCGTTATGCATGATTGTGGGTTCATGCCCCTTGATGTCTAGCTTGAGCGACAGAAACATGAGACTAGGGGATGTGATGTTGCCACCAGGGAGAAAACAACGGTTCTTGTTACCACGGTTGCAAGGATTGTTTACCTTACGCAAAGTTCGTTAATGTGGTTGTCCGTTGCTTTGAGTTTACACTTTGGGTGGGGCTCGCAACGTAATACCAACGAGATGTTCTGGATGGATATCTCAAGGTGGATGATTAGTAAGTAGATGCTGATGAATAAACGGTCTACTTGTCTTGGCGTACCGCCCATTACTTTTGAGCCTCTAACTTTCTAGTAGCATGATTAGCATTGCGGTGCCTTTATAATTGTGTCAATTGCCCAACTATAGTTTGTTTACCCAAGCATAGTTGTTTATCGTCTTTTGGGAGAGAGACATCACTAGTGAACATCATGTGACCGAGGTCCATATTACCACCATTGCTTACACCTCCACCATTTACTGCTTTATTTACTTTTGCGTTGCAATCACTATCACTATTCCCCCTTGTGTTTTGATCCTTTGCAAACTACAAGGCCAGAGATCTTGACAACCTATGTGTACTCGTTCGGAGCAAAGTTATTTGTTGTGTGTGCAGGTCTACGTCTTGTGCTAGAAGTGAGCCTATCTCACTTGGCTAGTGGAGTGGATGTACAACCCAGCCACCCAGGTTCAAGTCCCCACGGGCGCGAATTAGGGTTCTTATTATTTAAAAAAACTCGTTGTGGGGGGTTTCCCTTACAGTTTTCCTTCAAAAAAAAAGAGCAGCGGACACCTACTTGTTGATCCTCAGAGTCCTCCTGGTTCGATAAACCTTACAGTCCTCGTGTAAGGGAAATCTGTTGCTGACTACATCTCCACCTTCCCCTTGGGGTATCCAACGAGGGGCGAGAAGTATATCTATCAACTCGTCATCAAGTAAATTTCTCGCACCGTTGCCGGGGACTCCAGCCTTCAAGATAGGGCAGTTGCACGCTATCTTTTACCTTTGCTTTTTAGTCTTGTTAGTTTGCTTTCTAGTTTTTGCTTTAGAGTCTTATACCAAAAATCACAAAAAAATTAGTTGATTTGCTTTTAGTTGTCCTTTCTGCTTAGTCCAGCATGTTAGCGTTTGATGCTTTGAGGGAATCTGAGGTCCTGGATTTCCATCAAAAGAATGGAGAAAATATTAAGGAGGCTTGGGATAGAGTTTCTGAAGCACATAAAAGAATTATGCCTTGGATACCTATCAAAATTGTGCTTAGAAACTTTTATCATGGTCTATTTATTTTGTGTAAACACTCTCTTGATATTATAGCTAAAGGAGATTTTTTAGAGTGTGATGAGGCTAGAATTCTTGATATTATACATGGTCTATCTAAATACCTTGATTATGGTGGTGGATTTGACACTATCATAGATAGACTTGCTGCCATTGAAAGAAGAATAGATGCTCTAGACTTAAGAGAAAGAGAGAAACCCATGGTTGATAAGAAAAAGATTTTGAAAATAGATGATGACTGGGAGCCTTTTGTTAGAATTAGCATCTCTAACCAAGACTTCCTTGCTTATTGTGATATTGGATCCATGGTTTCTACAATGCCAAAAGTTGTTTATGATTCTCTAAACTTTTTAAACATAGAAAATTTTTCATCTTATCATGAACATGCTAATGGGGATATTTTTGAAATCCACGGAAGTTAAAAGATGTGCAGGTTACATTCTTTAAAAGGAATGCAACGGTTGATTTCTTTATCTTAAAGCCAAACCAAGGAAACATAGTGCTTGGAAGGGACTTCCTCCGAGCCATGAAAGGCTTCATTGATATAGGTGAAGGACACATACACTTACGTGGGAAAGCGAAAGGTACGAACCCTTTCCCTAGAAAAATAATGATGAACTTGTTGAGGATCCGTTTGAAGGATTTGATGATTCCAATGACTTTGGTGAATTTCGATCCTCCTTTTTGCATCATGCCTAGCTCAAAGGCATAAAAGAAAGCACTTCTTGGGAGGCAACCCAATTTTTTTAGTTTCAGATTTAGTGGTATTGATGCTTGTTACTACTGTAGCAACATCATTGTATCTTTATTTTCAAGCGTTGTGCCAACTTTTAGCCTCTCATTGCAAGAAGTTCAAAAGTTGTGACAGGTTGTCGAGAAATAGATTATGTCTGCTTGATGGAAGAATTCGCCAAAAATCATCAGATCATCTTTTTTTATCTGAATTGTTTTGACAGCATGCTCTATAATTGTCTTTGTGCCGTCTGTTCTAAGTTTTCTGATTTGAGTTGCAGAAGTGCCCCGAAAAAATTATTTACTACCTGCTGATCTGTTTTTCACAGATTCTGCCACGTTTTGCGTTTTCATTGTTTTGCAAATCTTAATCTTGATTTTCCTTTGCAAAAACCTTTTGGCAATCATGAGAAACAATAGCTTTTCATGAAAATCTTTATTTTCAGTAGGGAATAAATTATTTTATTATGGGTTCTAACCACTCTAATCAGCTTATGATGAGTTTCGTATGAAGGGGGTTTTCAAGTATGTGATGGAAGATGATGAAAGAAGTTCCAGGAGTGTCAAGCGCTCAAGATTGGGGATGCCCCCATGCACCCCCAAGAAATATTCAAGGAGACTCAAGAGTCTAAGCTTGGGGATGCCCCCGTGCATCGCCTTCTCTATCAACAATCATCAGTGCGTCCATCTCCATGCTATATTTTTATCACTTCATATGTTATGTGCTATACTTGGAGCGCCCCGCTCTTTACTTTTTAGTTTGTTTTAGTTGTTGCTTGCTGTTCATAACAATTCGGAACCTAGCCTTCCTTGTTTGGGAGAGAAACACGCTCCACTCCACCCTAGAACACAACATAGGTTTTCATGTTTTCATGTTTATTTTTTGTGTGTGTTCTGTATCTTTACATAGCTGATGTCATGCTTAGCTCTTAGTTTTCATGCTATATATTTTTCAGAGCTATTATTTAGGTTGCTTCTGGATCTCTCTTGAGTTATCATGCTTATCGTGTTTACAGAGTTGGCTTGTTGCACTGAGTTGTGTGTCTTGCATGAGTAGGTAATTGAGGTTGCTATTTAAGTATAGTAGTAACTTGCAATGGTTTTGAGGTATAGATTTGAGTAATGTTTGGACTATTGGTGACAAGAGCTTGAGGTAATTAGTAATAGGTGTCGTATTTTGGGAAATCCGTGTTTTTTAAAACTAAAAAGGTTAGTTGAGAACTCTAGATACTAGATTGATCGCTAACCTCTAGAGGGGTTGGAATATATAGGGTACCCTCACGTTACCATGGATCGAGGATGCGCAAGGATAACCAAACCCCCAAACACTCCTCCTAGGGGTACTTGTCTCTTTGTGAATTTCTTGACTAGACAGAGAGTTACCGACAATAAGTGCATGAGTTCTTCAGACTAATGTGAGTATTCGATTGTTGGCACTTCCACCATCCATATTTTGCTAGCCTCTTCGGTACCGTGCATTGCCCTTTATCATCTTGATAGTTGGTGCAAACTTCGCTGGTGCATCCAAACCCTTGGCATGATACACTCTGTCATCATAAGCCTCATTATATATTTCTTGAAAACAGCCACCATACCTACCCATTAAGGCATTTCCATAGCCTTTCCGAGATACATTGCCATGCGACATCCACCATCTCATGACTTGATCTTCATGTCATACATGCTTTTGCTTGATCGAGGAGCCGCATGCTAGTTGGGCCTTGCCCTTATTATTGCTACATGACGCGCTAGTTTCATTGCATATCATGCTACACTGGTAGAGGCATACATTTGCATACATCATAATAGTTTTCTTTTGTCTTTATGTGAGTACTTCTTATAAAGTGTGATGATCTTCTTTTTATTCTTGTAAAACATAGAGTGTTGCCCTTAAGTGAGGAAAAGATCCCAAAGAGGAGATATGAGAGATAAATAGAAAGAGCCAAAGAGGCCACAAAAAAATTAAAAATAAAATAAAAATAAAAATAAATAAAGAAATAAAAAGAGAGAAGGGGGCAACACTACTATTCCTTTTGAATGATCCATGCTACTGCAACAAAAGACCTTCCAACAGCGCTAGAAATAGGAGTGTTGCTTGATACTCCTAAGCAACATCATCAGTAATCCTTCAGCTGCGGATACGCCTTAAGGGAGTTCCTAGGAAAGTATGCAAAGGATTTCCCCCGTGGCCTTGGAGCCTTGCGTTGGTGTTCCCTTGAAGCAGAAAGGGTGATGTAGCGTAGCGGTGGTAAGTACTTCCCTCTGTTTGAGAACCAAGGTATCAATCCGGTGGAGGAGTATCTCAAGATCCTGCACAAACACAAAAACTTGCTCCCAACTCTATGAACGGGTTGTCAATCCCTTATAGATTGTTTGCCAAGTGAGAACTGAAAGCAACAAACTAACAAAGCAAAGTAAAAGCGGAGGTGTAAACGATGGATGTGAATAGACCCCGGAGTCGTAGTGTTTACTAGTGGCTTCTCTCATGAAAGCAAGTAGACGGTGGGTGAACAAATTACTGTTGAGCAATTGATAGAACCGCGCAAAGTCGTGACGATATCTATGCAATGATTGTTTCTATAGGCATCACGTCCGGAACAAGTAGACCGATACTTTCTGCATCTACTACTATTACTCCACACGTCGACCGCTATCCAGCATGCATCTAGTGTATTAAGTCCATAAGAACAAAGTAACGCCTTAAGCAAGATGACATGATGTAGAGGGATAATCTCAAACCAATGATAAAAACCCCATATTTTTACCCTTGATGGCAACTACTTGATGTGTGCCTTGTTGCCCCTACTGTCACCGGGAAAGTTCACCACATGGCAGAACCCAAAACAAAGCACTTCTCCCATTGCAAGAATCATAGATCTATTTGGCCAAACAAAACCTAAGACTCGGAGAGACTTACAAGGATATCAAATCACGCATATAAGAAATCAATAAAGACTCAAATATATATATCATAGATAATCTGATCACAAATCCACAATTCATCGGATCTCGACAAACACACTGCCAAAGAAGATTACATCGGATAGATCTCCATGAAGATCATGGAGAACTTTGTATTGAAGATCCTAGAGAGAGAAGAAGCCATCTAGCTACTAACTACGGACCCGTAGGTCTGAAGTGAACTACTCACGAGTCATTGGAGGGGCGATGATGATGATGAAGAAGCCCGCCAACTCCAAAGTCCCCTCCGGCAGGGTGCCGGGAAGGGTCTCTAGATGAGATCTCGCGGAAACGGAAGCTTGCGGCGGCGGAAAAGTATTTTCGAGGCTCCCCTGATTTTTTGCGGAATATTTGGGAATTTATAGGCCAAAAACCTAGGTCAGGGGGCGGCCAGGGAGGCCACAAGCCTGCCCACCGCCGCCTCCCCCTAGTGGCGGAGTGGGGGCTTGTGGGCTCCCTGGAGCCCACCTGGCTTGGCCCAAAAGCCCTGTGGTCTTCTTCCGTTCGCGAAAAAATCATTTCGGGGTTTTTCTTCCGTTTGGACTCCGTTCCAAAATAAGATCCGAAAAGAGTCAAAAACACGAAAAAAACAGGAACTGGCACTTGGCACTGAATTAATAAGTTAGTCCCAAAGAAGATATAAAAGGTACATAAAACAACCAAAGAAGACAAGATAACAGCGTGAAACCATCAAAAATTATAGATACGTTTGAGACGTATCAAGCATCCCCAAGCTTAACTCCTGCTCGTCCTCGAGTAGGGAAGTGATAAGAGTGAATTTTTGATGCTTTCATGCTACCTAGCATAGATGTCCTTTGTAATTCCTCTTATGTGACATGAATGTTCAGATCCATTAGATTCAAAACAATAGTTTGCTATTGACGTGGAAACAATAATAATTCAAGCAAACTAGCAAAGTAATCATGAACTTTCAAAATAACAAGGCTAAAAGAAACTTATCCCTACAAAAGCATATAGTCTGACTATGCTCTATCATCATTGCACAACAAATTTAAATCATGCACAACCCCGGTATTGGCCAAGTAATTGTTTCACACCTTTACTTTCTCAAACATTTTCAACTGTCACGCAATACATGAGCGTGAGCCTAGTTTATAGCACTATAGATGGTGTGGAATGTAGTGGAGGTTGCAAGACAAAAAAGGAGAAGATAGTCACATTAACTAGGCATATCAATGAGCTGTGGAGATGCTCATCAATAGATATCAATGTGAATGAGTAGGGATTCCCATACAAATGATGCACTATAGCTACGAGTATGTGAAAGCTCTTAAGGAGAACTAGTGGGTGTGCATCCAACTTGCTTGCTCACGAAGACCTAAGGCAATTTTGAGGAAGCCTATCTTTGGAATATACAAGCCAAGTTGTATAACAAAAATTTCCCACTAGCTATATGGTGGTGACAAAACGAGAGACTCTCAATCATGAAGATCATGGTGCTTAATGTGCACAAGTGCGGAAAGAGTGGTAGCATTGTCCATTCTCTCTTTTTCTCTCTTTTTTTATTTGGTGGCCTCTATTGACTCTTTTTTTCTTTTTTTTGTGGGATTCTTTGGCCACTTTTATTTCGTCACATGGGACAATGTTCCATTAATGATGATCACAACACTTTCAGCTCAAAACTTACAGTAACGATGACTCTATATGGAATTCCTTCGGTAGTGTACCGTGCCAATGATCTAGCATGGCATAGACATCAATGGAAACATCATGCTAGCTATCTTACGATCATGCAATGGTAATGTAGACGTGGTGGCACATGTCATGGTGGTAGTTGCATGGCAATATATCTCAGGATGACTTTGAAAAAGCCATAGTAGGTAGGTATGGTGGCTGTTTTGAGGGAGGCTAATGGTGGGTTTTGTGCACCGGCGAAAGTTGCACGGCACTAAGAAGATAGTGATGGTGGAAGGTGAAAGTGCATATAAACCATGGACTCAACATTGGTCATGAAGAACTCATATAATTGTTGCAAAAGTTTTATTATTAATCGAAACAAAGCATTCAACACATACTCCTAGGGGAAGGGTTGGTAGGTATAAACCATCGCGCAATCCCGACAGCCACGCAAAGGATGACAATCAATATACTAATCATGCCCAGATTTCATCACATAGCGGTTCACCATACGTGCATGCTACGGGAATCACTAACTTAAAAACAAGTATTTCTAGATCCACAACACCTTACTAGCATGACTTTCAATATTACCATAACCACAACTCAAAACTAATTGAGATGAATCAAACTTCTCTAACTATTCAATGCACATGAAGGTGGAAGTTTTCGTATCCCTTTGGATAACTACCCCTTTTGAGATTAATTTCAAATCATAGATCAACTACCAAGCCACGCACCGCTGTGCTCCAAAAGATATAAGTGAAGCACATAGAGCAAAAGCATCTAGCTCAAAAGATATAAGTGAAGCACATGTGAGCTGAATTGTCTACCAAAAGATATAAGTGAAGCTCGACAAAATCACGGTGTGTGCATGTCTCTCTCTCTAGGTGTGCAGAAAGGATGATTGTGACACAAAAAAAATAAAAGACTCCTACGATACAAGACGCCCCAAGCAAAAGCACATAACATGTGGTGAATAAAAATATAGCCCCAAGTAACGTTACCGATGGATTGAAGACGTGAGAGGGGATGCCTTCCCGGGGCATCCCCAAGCTTAGGCTTTTACGGCATCCTTGAATCATCTTGGGGTGCCTTGGGCATCCCCAATCTTGTGCTCTTGCCACTCTTTATCTCTTTGTCCATAAGAACTTCATCCAAAACTTGAAAACTTCACAACACGAAACTTAAACAGAAACTCGTGATAACATTAGTACAAGAAAGCAAACCACCACTTCCTTAGGTACTGTAAAAAACTTAAATTCTACTTGTGCTGATGTTGGGTTACTGTACTTTCAATCGTCCATGGCTAATACCCCCCGATACTATCCATAGTTTCATCAAAATAAGCAATCAACACAACAAAAACAGAAACTGTTAACAGTAGACCAGTCTGTAGAAATCTGTATGTTTCTTATACCTCTGCTACTTCTAAAATTCTGCAAAATTACGAAATTCTGAAGAACTTGTGTAGCAATCGGCAGCAAAAAGAATCAACGCAGAAGCTCTTACAGAAAAAAACTGAAAATTCTTTTCGTGATCAGAAAGTTTCTGTCTTTTCCAGCATGACCAAACGATCATCTCCAAGACTAATCATAACGGTTTTGCTTGCACAAACGCAAAAGGAAACACAAAAAACACAGTAATAACAGAATTATGAAAGTGTGGATAACACAAAACAGAAAGAAAAAGGATAGATTCGTTGGGTTGCCTCCCAACAAGCGCTTTTGTTTAACGCCCTTAGCTAGGAATTCAATGATGCTCACACAAAAGACAAGAATTGAAGCACAATGAGAGCATCCTAAAGCATGTGAAAATCACACCTAAGTCTAACATACTTCCTATGCATAGGCATATTGTAGGAAAACAAATTGTCAAGACAACTAATAGTTGCCATATGCAAGGAAGAAGAAAGAGATAATAGCAATCTCAACGTAACGAGACGTAATTTGGTAACATGAAAGTTTCTACCAAAATATTTTCCTCTCTCGTAGTAATTACATGTGGGATCATATTCAAATTGAACAACATAGCTATCCCATAGGATATTATTTTCATGATCCACATGCATGCAAAGTTCACGCTCTTCAAAAATAGTGGGATTATCATCAAATAAAGTCATGACTTCTCCAATCCCACTTTCAATATTGTTGCAAATATCATATTCATCATGAGGTTTGAACAAATTTTCAAGATCATAAGAAAGATCATCACACCAATCATGATTATTGCAACAAGTAGTGGACAAAGCAAAACTAGCACCCCCAAGCTTAAGGTTTTGCATATTTTTAGCATGATTGTCACTAATAGGATTTACAGTGAAATCATTGGAATCGTGTTTTTCATCCAAGGAGCCCTCGTGAATCACTTCATGAATTTCTTTCTCACAATTTTCAGATTCACGCATCTTACGCAAAACTCCAAAGAAATAGTCAATTGCCCTCAACTCAATAGCAATTTCTTCCACACGAGTGGGTCTCTTAAAGAGACTAGCAAATGGATGAGGATCCATATCACTAGATTTTCAGCAAGCGAAGATGCAAGCATATTGAGGGCACAAGGCACACAAGCGAACAGAAAGCAAGCAAGGGAAAAGGGCGAATGGAAAAAGGCAAATGAAAATGGTAAACGTGAAGTGGGGGAGACGAAAACGAGTGGAAACTGGCAACAAAAGTAAATGCAAGAGAAGAGTTTGTGAGACCTACTTGGATAGATCTTGATTCCTCCTCCCCGGCAACGGCGCCAGAAATACTTGTGCTACTGCAACAAAAGACCTTCCAACGGCCTGAAATAGGAGTGTTGCTTGATACTCCTCAGCAACGGCACCAGGAATCCTTCAGCTGTGGCTACGCCTTAAGGAACTTCCTAGGCAAGTATGCAAAGGATTTCCCCCATGGCCTTGGAGCCTTGCGTTGGTGTTCCCTCTAAGTGGAAAGGGTGATGTAGCATAGCGGTGGTAAGTACTTCCCTCAGTTTGAGAACCAAGGTATCAATCCAGTGGAGGAGTATCTCAAGATCCTGCACAAACACAAAAACTTGCTCCCAACGCTATGAAGGGGTTGTAAATCCCTTATAGATTGTTTGCCAAGTGAGAACTGAAAGCAACAAACTAAGAAAGCAAAGTAAAAACGGAGGTGTAAACGATAGATGTGAATAGACCCGGGGGGCCGTAGTGTTTACTAGTGGTTTCTCTCAGTAAAGCAAGTAGACGATGGGTGAACAAATTATTGTCGAGCAATTGATAGAACCGTGCAAAGTCGTGACGATATCTATGTAATGATTGTTTCTATAGGCATCACATCCGAAACAAGTAGACCGATACTTTCTGCATCTACTACTATTACGCCACACGTCGACCGCTATCCAGCATGCATCTAGTGTATTAAGTCCATAAGAACAGAGTAACTCCTTAAGCAAGATGACATGATGTAGAGGGATAATCTCAAACCAATGATAAAAACCCCATCTTTTTACCCTTGATGGCAACTACTTGATGTGTGCCTTGCTGCCCCTACTGTCACTGGGAAAGGTCACCACATGGCAGAACCCAAAACCAAGCACTTCTCCCGTTGCAAGAATCATAGATCTAGTTGGCCAAACAAAACCCAAGACTCGGAGAGACTTACAAGGATATCAAATCATGCATATAAGAAATCAGCAAAGACTCAAATATATATCACAAATAATCTGATCACAAATCCACAATTCATCGGATCTCGACAAACACACCACCAAAGAAGATTACATCGGATAGATTTCCATGAAGATCATGGAGAACTTTGTATTGAAGATCCAAGAGAGAGAAGAAGCCATCTAGGTACTAACTAAGGACCCGTAGATCTGAAGTGAACTACTCACGAGTCATTGGAGGGGCGATGATGATGATGAAGAAGCCCTCCAACTCCAAAGTCCCCTCCGGCAGGGTGCCGGGAAGGGTCTCCAGATGAGATCTCGCGGAAACGGAAGCTTGCGGCGGCGGAAAAGTATTTTCGAGGCTCTCTTGATTTTTTGCGGAATATTTGGGAATTTATAGGCCAAAGACCTAGGTCAGGGGGCGGCCAGGGAGGCCACAACCCTGCCCACCGCCGCCTCCGCCCTGGTGGCGGAGTGGGGGCTTGTGGGCTCCCTGGATCCCACCTGGCTTGGCCCAAAAGCCCCTGGTCTTCTTCCGTTCGGGAAAAATCGTTTCGGGGTTTTTCTTCCGTTTGGACTCCGTTCCAAAATCAGATCTGAAAAGAGTCAAAAACACGGAAAAAACAGGAACTCGCACTTGGCACTGAATTAATAAGTTCGTCCCAGAAAAGATATAAAAGGTACATAAAACAACCAAAGAAGACAAGATAACAGCGTGAAACCATAAAAAATTATAGATACATTTGAGACGTATCAATCCACACTCGTACTCCATTGTTATATTTGTACTCCATAGAGTATCATTCATGCATAACTATGTGGGGACCCTTACACTATAGAACTTGGCTTGCATATTCCAATGATGAGCCTCCTCAAATGAGCTCTAGGTCTTCATGAGAAAGCAAGTTTGATGCAACCCTACTAGTTCCATTGGAGAGCTTACCTTAGCTGATATGTGCATCCGTTGCATCGCAATCCCTACTCCTCACATCATATCTATTCATTTGGCTTTCTCTCGCCTATGGTTGTCCTCATTGATGTGAGCCTTTCACACACTTTTTGTCTTCCTTCCCCGTCATTATTCTATTTTCCATCCTAAGTGCCAACATATGTTGCTGGCGCTCATCCATTGCATGAGTGCTCAAAGTCGAAAGGGAGAGGGTCATTTTGACATGTGCCTGACTAGTGGTCCGGGGATGAGTCAAAATAAGATTCCAAAGGAGACCAAGTGTGAAGTTTAGTAGATTGAGTTCTCAATTGAAAAATTATTTTATGCTCTACACCCATCTCCCGTTTCTTGCACGCAAACACCATTTGGATACATTCGAGTCACGGACAGCGAGAGATCTTGCACCTTTATGTTCTTACTTTGCTATTTTCTATACTAAATATAGACTCTTGCTTGTTATTGTCTTGACTTGAATTGCATATCTTACTTGCTTTACTTTGAAGTTCTTATATGTGTGTTAGCATGTCACCACATAAATTATTGTGTTATCATTTACCTACTCGGGGACGAGCAGGAATTAAGCTTGGGGATGTTGATACGTCCCAAACGTATCTATAATTTCTGCTTGTTCCATGATCTTTTGGGTGACATTGTTATATGTTTTGCTACACTTTTATATCTTTTTACACATATTTGCAATAACCTACTAACTAAGTGCACCCAGTGCCAGTTTCTATCTGCCGGTGTCTTTTTTGCAGGGACTTTTGCCCAAATTTCCAGAGTCCCAAAAATCCGGAGAAAAATATATAAAAATCAGCGTGACGGAAGCTTCACGAAGCATGAAGATGGGCCATAGGGGAGCAGTGGATGCCTAGGCGGCCTCCCTGCGCGGCCTGGCCCCTCGCCGCGCCCATAGGTTGCTTGGGTGGGTCCCACCTCCTCTGGTGCCCTCCTTCGGCCTATATTTACCACTCTGATCGAAAACCCTTGCATCATATCTAGAACCGCGAATTTCTCCATCGTTCTGCCGCCGCAGCGCTTCCAAGATCGGGAGTGTTAGGTGACCTCTTCATGGCACCCTACCGGAGGGAGGATTGACCTCCGGGAGCTTCTCCACCGCCATGGACGCTTACCGGACGTGCCGTGAATAGTCCTCCTTGGACCATGAGTCCAGGACCAGTAGCTATGTGATGTCTTCTCTCCAATCTTGTGCTTCCATCATTAGCCCTTGTGAGCTGCCCTACATGATCAAGGCATATATGTAATTTTACTTCTATTTCTATGCTCGGTTTGCTGGGATCCGATGGATTATGAGATTATGTTCAGATTGTGATGAGTTATATAATTGATTATCCTTTTATATTATGTTCTTAGGTAATTCATGCATGTTCTCCGTTGCTTTGTATTGGTTTGGACGAGTAGTAGATTGTAACTCCAAGAGGGAGCGTTATGCATGATTGTGGGTTCAGGCCCCTTGATGTCTAACTTGAGTGACAGAAACATGAGACTAGGGGATGTGATGTTGCCACCAGGGAGAAAACAACGATGCTGGTGACCACAGTTGCAAGGATTGTTTACCTTACGCAAAGTTCATTAATGCAGTTGTCGGTTGCTTTGAGTTTACACTTTGGGTGGGGATCGCAACTTAATACCAGCAAGACGTTCTAGATCGATATCTCAAGGTGGATGATTAGTAAGTAGATGCTGATGAATAAATGGTCTACTTGTCTTGGCGTACTGCACATTACTTTTGAGCCTTTAACTTTCTAGTAGCATGATTAGCATTGCGGTGCGTTTATAATTCTGTCAATTGCCCAGCTGTAATTTGTTAACCAAGCATAGTTGTTTATCGTCTTTTGGGAGAGAGACATCACTAGTGAAGATCATGTGACTCAGGTCCATATTACCACCATTGCTTAAACCTTCACCATTTACTGCTTTATTTAATTTTGCGTTGCAATCACTATCACTATTCCCCCTTGTGTTTTGATCCTTTGCAAACTACAAGGCCGGAGAGATTGACAACCTCTTTGTACTCGTTGGGAGCAAAGTTATTTTTTGTGTCTGCAGGTCCACGTCTTCTGCTAGCGCCAGAGCAGCGGGCACCTACTTGTTGATCCTCGGAGTCCTCCTGGTTCGATAAACCTTACAGTCCCCGTGTAAGAGAAATCTGCTGCTGACTACATCTCCACCTTACACTTGGGGTAACCAACGAGGGGCGAGAAGTGTATCCATCAACTCGTCATCATGTATGGAGACCCTCGGGAGAACCTGAAAATAATTTTCAAACAACCACAACTATATAAAATGGCACACCCAATTATCGTATATTCATCATAGAGAATATGAGTTGCATTCATCTTCAACAAAGAAGGGAAAAAGGGACCAAAAAAGATACATATGAGGGGACTCATAACAATTTTATTTGAACACATTGTATTAACATCCCAACAAAGTACCTCCACAATTTCATTGAACAAAAAAAACATTATTGAAGCGCGGAAGTACCCCCAACACGGAGTTGAAACATTCCCAAACATTTACAAAACAAGAAAGGTTACATCTTGGTTACATAAAAACGTAAACCAAAAAATCCATCACAAAATAACGCATGATTTAGCCGCCACTAAGAAAACAAGTTCCACCTCCACCATTTGTATTTAACCAAAGTTTCAGCAGCTTCCTCAGCTACTGTGCAGGGTCTAAATTGTTGTTCGGATTTTTCAAAAGATTTTCTGCAATTCGTTTCCGGAGGTTGGGGATGTAAATGTGACAACAAAAAATAACAAGAACACAAAGGTGTTTAATGGATAGAAAAGGGCCATATAGAAAATGTATGCAGCTAGTGCAAACATGTAAAACAAGTGTTGGTTACATCGTCAAAAATTGAAAGAATGGACCAAACCACACCAGAATAAAGGACCAAAAAAAGGTTCTTTCATTAACTGAACCGTATCATGCACCTACGTGACAAAAGGTTCTTACACCAGTTAGGCAAATAACTGAATCATGAAGGTCAATAAAAAAACAACTAAATATGCTGCTTTCATTTGTGCAACATATTAAAATTTGGTACCTCATCGAAATGAATCATGACAACACCATTGTAGTTTTCCAAGTATAGAATTGCATACAAGCCACAATTATAATTGAAAACATTAAAAAATATAAGTATTTTCAAATAAGATTGCTTTCGATGAAATTTTATTTTCAAGAGTAGTTCTTGATGGGATAAAAATGCTTAATGTGTTCCTTGTGTTGGATAAACTGGGGTGACAATCTCAAAGCAACTCAGATCAAATTTGAACGCAGATTGCAGTTTGCAACATTCTTTATTTTGGTGATCTGATAGGATGCAACACAAAACAATAGTTTCAAATGCTATTCTGTGTGTGTATAATATTGTTTTTAAAGGAAAGTGATCAAACAAATAAATATACTACGTTGATCACTCTTGGAAAATAAATGTAAAAAACTTCATTACCACATTGTTGGTTGCAATGTCGAGCAATGTAACATCCTCGGAATTCTTGATAGAGTCGAAGACATTGAATTGTTTGTGCATCAAGTTAACAACAGCTATGGCCCAATGCCTGTTGTGGACGGCAACAATGAAAAGATGCGATGGAACAAAAACAAACTACATGTAAAAAAACAGGCTTGAGAGAAAATAAGATAAAAACGACATGTGGCGCAAGATGAAACTTACTAGATCAGCTTTTGAAATCTGGTTATTTTTGCAAGCCCTTTGGAACTCTCTTTTGCAACTTTTGGGATTGAACAAGCGAGGATCCACTGCCAATTGAATCTGAGAACAAGAAAGAAATGGATACTCATTACCACTATGTAACGGCTAAGATGCGGCCCTTTCCGATCTGGGGATCGAGGCCCCGAATAGGAAATAAGCGCATCTAAGCGTTTCACAAACAGGTAACACCTCACAAATAATAATAAAGGTCGACAATCCGGGATTCAATTGTCTTCTCATAAATATCTCAGAGTACATCACACATACAACTAAGGTAGTTCCGCTACGGACTACGAAACAAAGAAATGCTATGCTACCTTGCCTGTAGGCCCACAATCACGACCACGCCTCAATCTTCTGGATAGTTCACGTAAAGGCGGTCTGTCTCCTCGTCGTACTGCCACGCCAGCTGAGTGCCGTCGTGATCATCTTTCTCTGGGGTACCTGTACCTGTTGGGATTTTGGAGGAATCCGTGAGCCATGGGGACTCAGCAATCCAAGACCTTGGTGCCAGAACTAGTCAAGTTATTAGTAGGATAAGGTGAAGTGTTTAAGGCTGCAGCATCCTAAGCTTGATTTGGTGGCTATCTTACGTAGCATTTATGAAGGTGGTCTGCGCTAGCGGTCGTGAATACTTGATCACTAAGTGATCCTGAACACCTACCTACGGCATTCATAACCCCACCATGTTCCCGATCGAAGAGAGATCTTCGAGAGGATAGTCACGGTTACACACACAGTTGGCAATTTTATTAGCTTATGTTTTAGTTATCCAATACCGGATGTTAGCAAAATATTCCAAGTTGCCACATAACCGCGGGCACGGCTTTCCGAAAGATTAAACCCTGCAGGGGTGATCCAACTAGTCCATCACAAACGTACACAGGCCACAAAGTCATCCTCTATCATGAATCTCGTGATCTCGTCGGATTCCTTAGAGGAAAACCTCAACTCTGGGGGAAACCAAAGCTTCACTGGGATTCCTATACGCAAGATATACCGCGAAGGTAAGACAAGGCTAGCAGGACCTCCCGGTGTGTCGACGACCCGATAAGAGCCGTGTATCTCAGTCTCAGGACAACACCGTCTATGCAAAGTGGACAAGGACCAAACCTCAAGTTTCCCTTGGGTAGTCTTGCCGACTTCTAGGTGATTGGACCAACACTCATGAGGAGCACTGGCCCGGGTTGTTGATTAAATTCCTCGGGGTAGCTATTCCCTATGTAGGTTATTAGGTGATTAGCAAATAAAACCAATGTTGGGTCCTGCCGGACAAGCCTTAGCACTACGCGATTTATCGAGGGGGTCCCCACAACAACCCCGAACATGTTAGGAGCGATCAATATGGAATCAAACACCGGTAGCCGGTAACTAAGGCGGCAATAACGGAACAAAGCACCCGGCAAGAGGCTAGGCCTCCCGTCATTTACCAAGTATATAGATGCATTAATTAAATAACAGAATTTAAGATAATAATATCAAGCTCATGTTATCACATGAGTCAAAGCACCTGCATCTAGCAACGCTAACATTAGTAGCTGAACAAAGCCTACTTAGCCATACAAGTTTTGCTAGGAAGGGATCAGTGTTTGGGTTCATGGCATATTAGGAGGCAATTTAATTCAGTGGTAGGCAGCAAGCAATATGACATGGATACGCAAAACTAGCATAACAAGTCTAGAGATGGAATCAAGGTCATATCATCTTGCGTGTGATATCCTCAACTTGGAATGGTTCTTGTTCGTCCTGCACGTACTCTCCCGAATCCACGTACTCGTTCTATGATCCCGGTTCTACCCAAAATTAGAATAACATCCAATGAACAACAGCACCACAAGATGCAACAAGCACATGATGCATGAGATGAAAAATGAGCATGCATCACTATTTCTATCACTAGCACAAGCAAGAGAAGCTACTACAAGTTTATGGACAGAACTGTACACTAAGCTATTTTTACATGCATGAGAATGACATGATCAGATGCGTCTCGTGAAAATGATGCAAAACCATATAAAGAACATTACAATCGGAGCTACGGATCAACGGGAATCAACGAAACAAGATATGAAGCCTTACGTGTCAAAACCAACACCACACACTTAAATGGCACAAATATGGTATTGCCAGGTTTCCAAGACATATAACAACCCAACATGAATGTATTGGAGCAAGGAAGAACACCACAACAGCAACTAAGCACCCACAAACATCAAAATGACAATTCTACACAATCTGCCATAATCTGCATCTTAGCACTTTGTGAGCTACATGCAACATAGTTACAACCCTCCAAATATGACAAATAATATATGTGGCTGTAGCTAGACAAGAATACTACCAGCACAAGTAAGTAAAACACAAAAAGGAATTAAACATAGGAAGATACAAGGCTACAAACTTTCCCAAAACCATCAGGTCTCAGGGACTTTCTGTCTTTGTTCTGAAGCTTTTTAACAGCAACCAAAACATAACTTACAAGATTACAAATGGGATGAAATTTGACAGGGAGCTTCACAAACATATCAGGTCCAAATTCCTAGCACTGAACTAAGGCTAGATCACAACACAATGACTAGCACAACCTCATCTACAGGAGAAGAAAATATTTCCAGATTCTCAGACTTGGTGAAATTCCAGGTTTTCACTAAGCTGGAATTTTCAGCCACATGCCCACTTTGTCTAGGCATAGCTTGCACAGAAGTAACACCAAGTGATAAGTGACACCACCATGGTGTAAAGAAAAACCCCTACTACTACCACACAAAAGCTCATGCCCTTGGGCTCAACCTATTCCATGGAAACAAAGAGCAAACTTGCAGCACATTTGAATATGTCAACTCCAGAAAGTATCCTAATGGCAAAACTAACTCCACCACTGGATTCCTTGGGAGATTCTACCCCAAAGTCATATATAATATGTGGTCACTTACTTGGAACAAGTGACCACAAATTAAGGAAGAGGAAACTACTCCAAATCATGCCTAGTGAATAGGGCATCATTTCATGCAGTTTCACTATGTCATCTACTACATGGTTGAGCTCATGTGCACAATGACAAAGTGACATGGGGGTTTGAACCCCATGTTTGTGTCATGACATAAACTTCACAACCACTTCTACCAAGCTAACCACACATACAAATCACCATGCCCTCTCACATATGGACATGTGAAGGTGCATGGCTTTGCTTGCCAAGGTGGATTGCTTCTCACACACACATCTACTCCACATCACCCACAAGCACATCTTGCTCAAGATAAAATCACATACCAACACATGCTGATCATATCTTGCATCACTTGGCCACCATACACACATCATAACCCCCATAAGATGCACTTACATATGAAACTCTAGTGCATCACACACAACAAAATGATATGCTTACAAGCCCAAGATTACACTAGCATATGCACCTACATGCACTCCCTCTAGAGCACACACACACATCTACTTACACACACACATATATGCTCTCAAATATATGCATGCTTACCTTCACAAGTTATGTCTACCATGCACATAACTATAACAAGGGGTAAAACCTACTGGTGTTCACATTTTTGGCAACACAACCTTGCTGCCCAAGCATCACAATTAACTAGCAAGGCAAAACAGCAAAAGGCAAACACATTAGCAATAAAAATAAAAGAGGATGCCCTGGGAATCGAACCCAGGACCTACTGGTCTACCACACCACCACACAACCACTGGGCTAACACCTGCCTCTCAATAGAACAGAGGGCTTATACAGGATAAGCCAACCCCTGATGCATCACCCCCTGACCTGGTGGGTCGAAGAGGGGATCGAACCCATGACCTGGTGCATCACCCCCTCACTACTGACCACTGTGCTACCGTTCAATATCTGACAGCGAAGGGGTCGCGAACGAGTTAATCTAGTAGTGCTACTCTATTCTGCCTACATGGTAACACCAGCGACAGAGAGATCGCCGGGGTTGCTGCTGCCGCTGCGCCACTGACGGAACCATCCACTGCTGCTGCTCGACGGCTACGCAGGGAGGGAGCCCCTACTACTCTGCAATGCCGAGTCACCCACAACATCACACACACGAACTGCTGCTGCAGCTCGGCAGAGGACTCGCGACAGGGAGGTCGCCGTGCCTTACTGCTGCAGCTCCTACCGGAGGACTCTACCACCACGTCGTCGCAACATGACGGAGGAGAGCTCCTGCTACTCTGCAACCTACACATCGCCCTCATAGAAGGAGAAACACACGTATGCATACATCCGCTACTACTGCTACTGCTTGAGGCAGAGGGTGCACACGCACTCATAAGATCCCGGCTGAACTATGGAGGAGGAAGGAAGGGGAAGGTGCGGCCTCACCTTGGGAAGGAAGAAGGGGCCGATCTGTGGAGGAAGGAGCGCCGGTGGTGTAGAAGAACGACGGCGAGGTAGATCTTTTGCTGCTGAAGTAGAGGAAGGAGGGCACCGTGGCCGTGACGAAGACGTGGTCGAGGCCGTCGGTGCAGTTGTTCCCCGGGGCTCCTAGCACCGGGAATGGGGCGCGGGCACCTTGCCCGAGCCCTCGGACATGGCGGACGGTGCCGGAGAGGACGATGACGATGGGGTAGACGCGGCGAGCAGCTACTCTTCTCGGGATCCCTAACCTACAGAACCTTACCGTGGGGGAAGAAGAGAAGGGGATGGGGAGAAGATGGTGGCGGCAGCAGGAGGGACGGAGAGGAACCCTAGGCGATGGGGGGGCACGGACGCCCAAGTTATATGGGCCCCTCGACGTCTGTGCCAGACAGCGCTACTCTCTCTCTCTCATAGGTACTGACGAAAAGACGGTGCGCGCGGGGGGGGGGGGGGGACGGTGTCATGAAGAAGGAGGGAGGCGTCGGTGGGACTGTGCTCCTGGCACGAGGGAGGGGTACTGGGCCGCCAGGGGGGAGGAGGCCCATCCTGAGCGCCACATAAGAGAGAAGAAAAACCCTGGGGTTTTCCTTTTAACAGAAAAAACAGAGATCAAAGAAATGCACAGGGAAAACTACTGGGGATAAAAATACAACAAAAATGCCCGTGTGCTTGGAAAAAGCTAAACTATTTAAATAAAATGCAAAAGAATATTAGGGGCAAATGAATATTTACAAAACAGCAATATGTGGGCTGTTTTGTAATTATTTTGCACCTTTTAAAACCCCCTTTAAAACAGCAACTTCCCATCTTCATATCCACCACAACACATTCCAAAACATGGGCATTTTTAAAAGAGGGAAGGGAGAAGAGAACTTTGACATAGGAGAAATAGAGAGGAGGGGTGGAGATGTTTTTTTTAAAACCTAAGCATATACTATCTCATGCACACCCCACACAAACTATACATCACATGCACAACAACACAAGGACAAGACATGAAATCACAAGAACACAATGCAACAAGAAGAACACATGGCATGATATGGAATGCATGCATGCAAAGGAAGAGAAAGTAATAAGGAGACATCACATGAAATAATGAGCATGGGCTCTCTCATAGCATGACAAGGTGGACCCACATGAGATAGGTTCCAAATATGGAAGGATTACATCTGGGGCACTACACACTAACTGCATTTATTGTATGCAAACAAGTGAAACAAAATAAGAGAAGTAATATGTGGGAAACACTACCCCCCATAAATACATAGAATGCAAACTTCTTTGGCTTCTTCCTATTGTACATTTGGTCTAGGTTGAATGTTTTTACATAGAGTGTTATTATCTCGTAGTCAATCTCATCTCGTGGCTTTAAGGAAGCATGGAAGTTCTCATGGCTTTAAGGAATCATCTTTTGGATCGATCTTGATCTTTTTCATCTTTTGAGCACCAACAGGGGGCTGGGTCGTTCTCTTCTTTATTGCCTTATTCACATGGCTACTTCGCGCGCTGCTGTCATTGACAATCTTCACAAGGCGATCATGCAACTCTGCATCTACCTGACCTTGTTGCACTGGCACAAGGACTAAAACATAGGAAGAGAGAAAAACATATGTAACTCTGAATCAACTACATGGTACATGGTAGTCAAATAAAAATCTTCAAACAGAGTATGTGGCCAAATAAAGGGACAAACCTGGAGATACAAGTGGATCTGCAAATGCAATTGGAGATGATTGTCTCGGTATGTTAGTGGGCCTTTGAAGCTTTGGTTCAGTGTGAAAGCAAGGACCATGTGCATCATTTTGCGCTAGAAGCTTTGGGTTGTTTCCCTGCATTGCATGCTTTGGGGTGTTGTCATAGGTAGGTCCTGCATGGGTGGGAGTTTCCATACCCTTATTTGCTTCCTAATACTTCCTTGTCGTGTCAGTATCCATATTGAACCATTCGAAATCTTCAGTTCCCTCTTTGAACAAGCTAATTGATGGACCATCATCGAATTCCATGGCAAGTCCTTGCAATTTAACCATTGTGCCCTATGATAGAATAAGACTCTGGCCCTCATCAACTACATCTGGATCTTTCAAATCTCCAACCACAACTTCAGCACCTACCGACTTCTCCCGTTCTCCAATATCAGGTCCTTGCTGCACATCTTCCATCTCTGGATAACCACAATACTGCATTTTCTCCAAACCAATGTCCTGTTCTGCTTCATTGTGGTTGGTGTTGCTACAACCTGCAACTTCCCTGTCAACCTCCACTTCTTGTGCTGGAGGACTCTTGTGCGCTTCAGGGCTAGTGTGGATGGGAGCCTTGGTGTGATCTACATCTCCTGCATTGCCGACTGGAGTAAGAAATGTAACATCTTCGGACATATGATCATTGGTGCTTGTTGCAGTGGCTTTAGCTTCGACTAAAATAGATGCCACACGCTTATAGAACATTGCTAGCAGAACCTGGCCAAATGATTTCAAAACATTCTTAACTTCTATTGCATGCAGCTTCCTGTGCTTATTGTATATTGGTATCATGTGGCTTGGGATCCGCTTCAAGGAAAAGACAAACGGAAAGAGAGACAAATATTTTAGTTTCCCCTTAACAATGAAAGCAGGCACACACAACAAAAAGAATTAAAAACATAAAGCATCACAACAACTATTTGCTGGAAAATAAAATGATGAGAAGCTCATGAAAAAAGTGCTTATCTCCAATTATTCATTTGAAGACAGTGGATGCAGCCACGCATCTAGAGAGCCACAGACATCACCGCCAACCTCACATCCATCCATGGTTGGGTTGCTTGGTATATCAAGGATGTGTTCATAAAGGGTTAAAACCGCAACCAAACAAAAAAAGAATGAAAATCTGAAAAATAGGAGGAGAATGAGCTCTTCCATTCCATTTTCCAAAATCAATCTTATCAAGGCTTAGCTTATTCCTATCAATTCCTTCTATCAACTTAAAGTCGTCATTGCAAACGTAGCAAGACCTTGGGAGAGAGTAATAAATTATATGTTCAAAAGTCAGCAAACAAGGCACTGATGACCCACAAGTGTAGGGGATCTATCATAGTCCTTTTGATAAGTAAGAGTTTTGAACCCAACGAGGAGCAGAAGGAAGTGACAAGCGGTATTCGGTAAGGTATTCTCTGCAAGCACTGAAATTATCGGTAACAGATAGTTTTGTGGTAAGGTAATTTGTAACGTGTAGCAAGTAACAAAGGTAAAAAAGGTTCAACAAGGTGTAAAAATCCTTTTTGTAGCAAAGGACAAGCCTAGACAAACTCTTATATAAAGCAAACTGCTCCCGATGACACATGGGAATTTCTGTCAAGCTAGTTTTCATCATGCTCATATGATTCACGTTCGTTACTTTGATAATTTGGTATTTGCGTGGACCGGTGCTTGGGTGCTGCCCTTACTTGGACAAACATCCCACTTGTGATTAACCCCTCTTGCAAGCATCCGCAACTATGAAAGAATAATTAAGATAAATCTAACCATAGCATGAAACATATGGATCCAAATCAACCCCTTACGAAGCAACGCATAAACTAGGGTTTAAGCTTCTGTCACTCTAGCAACCCATCATCTACTTATTACTTCCCAATACCTTCCCCTAGGCCCAAATAATGGTGAAGTGTCATGTAGTCGACATTCACATGACAACACTAGAGGAGAGACAACATACATATCATCAAAATATCGAAAGAATACCAAATTCACATGATTACTTCTAAGAAGACTTATCCCATATCCTCAGGAACAAATGTAATTACTCACAAAGCATATTCATGTTCATAATCAGAGGAGTATTAATAATCATAAAGGATCAGAACATATAATCTTCCACCAAGTAAACCAACTAGGATCTACTACAAGGAGTAATCAACACTACTTGCAACCGACAGGTACCAATCTGAGGTTTTGAGACAAAGATAGGATACAAGAGATGAAGTAGGGTTTGGAGAGGAGATGGTGCTGATGAAGATGTTGATGGATATTGACCCCCTCTTGATGAGAGGATCGTTGGTGATGACAATGGCTTTGATTTCCCCCTCCGGGAGGGAAGTTTCCCCCGCGAAATAGCTCCACGAGAGCTCTAGATTGGTTCTATCGAAGTTCCGCCTCGAGACGGCGGCGCCTCGTCCGGAAAGCTCTGATATTATTTTTTCCAGGTCAAAACCCTTCATATAGCAGAAGATGGGCACCGGAGGCCTGCCAGGGGGGCCACAAGCCTGCAGGGCGCGGCTAGGGGGTAGGTCGCGCCTCCCTCGCTTGTGACCTCCTGGTGGGTCCCGTGTGCTATTTCTTCCGCCCAATATTTTTATATATTCCAAAACAATTCTTCGTAACTTTTCAGGACTTTTGGAGTTCTGCAGAGTAGGTCTCTCTGATTTGCTCCTTTTCTAGTCCAACATTCCAGCTCCCGACATTCTCCCTCTTCATGTGAACCTTGTAAAATAAGAGAGAAGGCATAAGTATTATATCATAATAAGTAATAACAGCCCATAATGTAATAAACATCCATATAAAAGCATGATGCAAAATGGACGTATCAACTCCGCGAATCTTAGACCTCGCTTGTCCTCAAGCAAAAAACAGAGATTGATAAATATGCCCACATGTTTAGAGATAGAGGTGTCTATAAAAAATAAAATACGTACATGAAGGCATCATGGTTATCTTTAGAACAGCAACACATATTGACATATAATTTCTTATGATAGAGTAACAATTCATTCACAAGGTAAAATATGAATCAAGAATTCTATTGAGAACTAACAAACTATGATTTCAGTCATTGAAGCAATTCCAATTTATCACAACGTAGGAAAGAGTTAATATAAGAGCTTGTAAAGCAAATCCACATACTCAATCATCTTATAGTCTTTCATAATTTCTAACACTCACACAGTACCTATGAGGCCAAAGCTTCAATCGAAGAGGCTCTGCTTCAGAAAGCAAGAATGATCCTGGCTCAGAGATTGATCTTACTTGAAGGCTGTTGGGATCAACTACCCTAGAAAGCAACAACTCTGGAATTAGATGCGTCGGTAGAGGGCTTGCTCGCGGCTCCTCCATGGCCGCCGGGGCTGGGCTCTGGGATGGCCGCTGGTGAGGCACCGGAGTTGGCCGCTGCAGGGGTCCGCGGGCCATCTCTCTGCTTCTCGCGCTTGTTGATGTAGGGGAACATTGCATGGGAAACAAAAAAATTCCTACTCACACGAAGACCTATCATGGTGATGTTCATCTACGAGAGGAGATTTGGATCTACGTACCCTTGTAGATCGCACAGCAGGAAGCGTTAAGAAACGCGGTTGATGTAGTGGAACGTCTTCACGTCCCTCGATCCACCCACGAACCGTCCCACGATATGTCCCACGATCCGTTCCGATCTAGTGCCGAACGGACGGCACCTCCGTGTTCCGCACACGTACAGCTCGACGATGATCGCGACCTTCTTGATCTAGCAAGCAAGACGGAGCAATAGATGAGTTCTCCGGCAGCGTGATGGTGCTCTGGTGGTGGTGATGATCTACTCGTGTAGGGCTCCGCCCGAGCTCCGCAGAAATCCGATCTAGAGGTGGAACTATGTGGTTTAGGGTTGCATTGCACGTGGCAAAAGTTGTCTCAAATCAGCCCCAAATCACCACTATACATAGGAGGGAGGGGGAGCAGTCTTGCCTTGAGGGCCAAGCCCTCAAGGGTGCGCCGGCCAGGAGGAGAGGAGGAATCCTACTCCAATTAGGATTGGAAAGTGAAGTCCTTCTGTTCATTCCCACCTCCCTTTTTTTTCTTTCTCTTTGTTTTTTCTTCTCTTGGCGCCAAGGAATTCTTGGGCTGTCCCACCAACCCACTAAGGGCTGGTGCGCCACCCTAAAGCCATTGTGCTCCCCCCCGGGTGGGTTGCCCCCCTCCCGGTGAACTTCCGGAACCAATTCGTCACTCCCGGTACAATGCTGGTAATGCCCGAAAACTTTCCGGTAACCAAATGAAACCATCATATATATCAATCTTCATTTCCTGACCATTCTGGAAACACTCGTGATGTCCGTGATCTCATACGGGACTCCGAACAACATTCGGTAACCACACATATAACTCAACTATACTAAAACATCATCGAACCTTAAGTGTGCAAACCCTGCGGGTTCGAGAACTATGTAGACATGCCCCGAGGCACTCCGCAGTCAATATCCTCGGTCAAACATCATTGAACCTCATTGTGAAGGATTCATATAATCCCATATGTCATTACCTTTGTCCTTCGGTATGTTACTTGCCCGAGATTTGATCGTCGGTATCCGCATACCTATTTCAATCTCGTTACCGACAAGTCTCTTTACTAGTTGTGTAATACAAGATCCCGTGACTTACACTTAGTCACATTACTTGCAAGGCTTGTGTGTGATGTTGTATTACCGAGCGGGCCCCGAGATACCTTTCCGTCACACGGAGTGACAAATCCCAGTCTTGATCCATACTAACTCAACGGACACCTCCGGAGATACCTGTAGAGCACCTTTATAGTCACCCAGTTACGTTGTGACGTTTGATGCACACAAGGTATTCCTCTGGTGCTAGTGAGTTATATGATCTCATGGTCATAGGAACAAATATTTGACACGTAGAAAACAATAGCAATAAAATGACACTATCAATATGTGTGACAGCCCGATGCCGACGTTCCAGAAGATTCCCCTTTATTTCCGTTTTCGTCGTGTGGTTATTTTAATTTGTCGCACCATCATCGCATCATTCGCCTCATCTGCATTGCGTCGGCGTCTTCGTTGCCGCCAGTTTTCAAACATGCATCCGTTGTTAGTTGCCGGTTCACGTCGTTGTTCGTTCTGGGCCTGACCGCACACGCACGCGCCCGCAACAATGTTTTTACCTTGTTTTCAAAGTGTGCGTAAAACTTTCTCTGATCAGGGTGAAACTTGGCATGCGGTCGTAATTAGGTATAGCTAGGCCGCCTATCGAATTTCGTCGCGATCGGAGTCCGTCTGGTACCCGAACGGTCGACCGTAGCGGCACCGTATTCGGTCTACCCTCGGACGTTTATCGGTGTTTTAAAATTCGTTGCCGCGCCGCCCGTTTTCCCTCTCATCTCTGGATAATTAGTCTACACGGCCATTTAGTCTGTCCCGAATACGGAATTAGTCGAATCCGACCGCGCGGTTGAAACCGGGGCGGAATTTCGCTAAACCTAGCCCCCTCATTTGTCTATAAATAGACCCCGGGTATTTTTAGACAGCTTACCACCATCTACCTCAGGATTCGCACCTAACCCTAGCTCTCTCTCCCGCAGCCTCTCTCTCCCTAGCCGCCGTGGGCCCGCCGAGCCCATCCGAGGCCCGCCCGGGCCCGAGCCGCCGCCGCCCCCGTTCTGTCTCCCGTGCCCAGCGCCTCCTGCCTAGCGCCGCCGGCCAACCCCTCGAGTCGCAGCTCCCGAGCCCCGCAGCAGTCGTGCCTCGCCGGAGACAACCACAGGCTGGCGCCCCTCCTGTCGCCGAGCTCCACCGCGCGCTCCAGTTGCCGTGCTACCCTGTCGCCGGTGCAGGTCGCCGCCGCCGGCGGGTGTGCTGCCATAGGTGGACATGCCTGCGCAGCCTCATTCCCATCGCCAACGGGTCTGTCGTTGCCAGATCCGGCCCCGCCCGACGAGCCCCGCCAGTCCCTCGTCCCCGCCGGTCCAGGGTCCCCGTCGAGCCGCCGCGGGTGCAGCAGCCGCCGGCGATCGTCGCGGAGGCCAGCTCCTGCCTCCCGCGCCCAGATCCGATCGGGGTGGTCTGGCTCGCCCCCATTGACCCATGTGTGGGCCCCGACGGCCCAGATCCATTCCCCAGGCCCAGTGCCTTCCTCGGCCTTCTCTAGCCGCCGGCCCAGCTCCACACCGCCTTGGCCCACCACCAGCAGCTGCCCGAGGCCTCGCCTGCCTCCTGGCCAGGCCGGCCCAAGAAGCCCTACGGTGAGATCCCCCGCCTGTGCACCTTTTAGCTATCTTGCGCTGCCCTTTTGGTCCATTTAGATTTTAGGAATTTTAGGAATTAATGAATTCCAGTAAATAGACGTATATTTAAAACGCGTGTATCTTTTAAACCGTTAGTCGGTTTGCAACGTGTTTTATATAGTTTTGGGTAGTTTTGCGAGTAGAACATGATTTCACAACTTGCATAATTGTTTAACGTCGTTTGAGCCGCCATATGCCTAGATTAACGTGTTGTTTCAATAGGATACGCCCCGTATTTAATTTTCGCGCAAGTCCGGATTGCTCGTATGCCCTGGTAGAAATGCCCATGTTTTAGGAACCATTTTTCCATGTATTTTAGAGCGGTCATTGGTATTTTTGTGTGTAGGGTTGGCCGCTAGTTTATTTTTCCGTGTATAGGTTATTACCTCGCATTTATGTGTGGCAATATTTTTGTTGCGCAACCCCGCATATTTTATATGTTTTCGGGGTAGAAAAATCCATGTGATTTTTCTGTGAAATTAGTTTTAGCTTTAGAGCAAGTTAGTTCGCGTGATATTTTGCTATGTTGCCCTCTTGTCTATTTCGTAGGATTTATTCCGTGCGTCGTTTGATTAAGTTGTCAACTAGGGAGTTGTTCTTGGGTGTTTAGACTAGCCATGGTATTTTGATTGCAATAGAAATGCATGTTTAGGTGTGGTTTGCTTGCTCTCAAGTTGCTAGAAATAGTGTTGATTTGGAGGTGCTGAAATATTTCTAAGTCTGGAATCTGTAATATTTTGTTGCTGTTTTGTCTTGCTTGTATCTTGTGATCTATAGCTCTTTTGAGGTTGGTCCAATGGAGTTAGTTGTAGCCCTTGTGTTTCTCTAGAATGCTTTTAATTTTCATGCCATTTGGAGTCATGTAGCTTATGGTTTTGCTGCTGTCAATATGGCTTCATATCGAAAACTGCACTTTCATGAAGTGTAATTTTCACTAAGTCTGAAATAGTGTGTGAGATGCCATTTTGTGTCTTCTTTTAGTAGTGTTACTTGATTCCATGCTAGTTGTTGTTAGTTGTTTGTGGTAGTGCTTCTTGCCCTCTTTCGTGACATGCCTTGGTTGAGTATATTGGAGTTGAGTAGCTCGTAGTTGTGGGGTGTAGGAAATGCTATGTGGCTGATTTTGGCAGATTGTAGTGTTTTCTTGTTTTGCTCGTAGACGTTGAACCGTAGCTCCGATTTGATCGTGTCCTATATGAAAAAATTTTAGAATCTCGTGTAGTTTCATTTTCTTTTGCTGGTTTTATGTTTTGAAGTGCCCGTGACCGTCGTTGCACACATATTGCATTCATGCCATCATATCTTGCGGTGCTTATATCTTTTGAACCGTAGCTCCGTTGGAGATTATCTCTATGTCTAAATTGCTTGAAATGACGCGTAGAATCACGTGAACCTATTTGTTTTGCTGTTTAACAACTAATTAAATGCATTTGTTCAGATCTGGACATAATTGTAAATTAACATCTGAGGTCGTTTCGGAGGTGCTATATGACATTTCCGACCTCACTTAAATTGCCTAGATAGGTAGATTAATTACGCTTCACCTCTTGCCATGTTTAACCAATTTTAATATTGCCGAGTACCTAATCGGGATAGAACTAAATAATTAACGTGGAGGTTCGTCACTATGCAACTCGTTGCATATTGAACTTCACTTAATGTGTAGTGTTTGTTTGTGTGAATTGTCATGTCGTGACTTGCATGTATTCAGCTGCTCATGCATCATTTGTGTTGTGCATCGTGTGGTGAATATCGTGTGTTGATGCTTGTTCCGGTTATCCCCGTCTTGATAGAGTTCCGCAAGCATGTCGGATGTGAGGACCCGTTCGACTATGTCGGTTCGTCTGCTTCACGGAGTCGTTCTTCTTCCAAGCGGGATCTCACGCAAGATGACCATTTCCCCACATACCATTACTATCATTGCCATGCTAGTTTTATCGCTTCTAACGATTATGTATCGTTGCCTACCACATGTTAAATATCAGCCTCTCAACAATGCCATGAAAACCTTCAACCTGTTCAACCTAGCTAACCACTGATTGGCTATGTTACTGCTTGCTTAACCCTGTTGATAGCGTTGCTAGTTCCAGGTGCATATGCTTCCATGTGAAAGAATGGGTTCCTTGTTACATCACCCTATTAAATGCTATTTAATTTAATGCACCTATATACTTGGTAAAAGGTGGAAGGCTCGGCCTTTCTAGCCTGGTGTTTTGTTCCACCTTTGCCCCCTTAGTTTCCGGCTACCGGTGTTATGTTCCATAAATGAGCGCTCCTAACACGATCGGGGTTGTTATGGGGACCCCTTGATAATTCGTTTTAGATTAAAGCTGGTCTGGCAAGGCCCAACATTGGTACTACATTTGCCTAAACACTAATAAAATTGCATAGGGACTTTTCGAACTCCGATGATAATTTAATCAACCCCCGGGCCAGTGCTCCTCATGAGTGTTGGTCCAAAACAGAGCAGCTTATTAACGCTACTCGAGGCAACTCGGCGTTTGGCGTGGTAACCATCGCCCATCCGTCGTGTCCTGAGAACGAGGTACGCGACTCCTATCGGGATCGTCGACACGTCGGGCGGCCTTGCTGGATTAGTTTTACCTTTGACGAGATATCTTGTGCATCGGGATTCCGGTGATGCTTTGGGTAATCTCAGAGTTGAGGTTTTCCACTAGGGAATCCGACGAGATCGCGAGCTTCGTGATTGAGGATTTCTATGCGGCTTGTGGTAATTTGTGATGGACTAGTTGGAGCACCCCTGCAGGGTTAAATCTTTTCGGAAAGCCGTGCCCGCGGTTATGTGGCAACGTGGAAACTTTGTTTAACACTGGTTCTAGATAACTTGAAGTCTACTTAATTAAAACTTGCCAACTGTGTGCACAACCGTGACTGTCTCTTTCGTGAGATCCTTCTCCAATCGAGGACACGGTGGGGTTACGTCTGACGTAGGTAGGTGTTCAGGATCATTTACTTGATCAACAGTAGTTCACGTCCGCTATGCGTAGATCTTCCCCCTATTATTTCTTGTACTCGTAGGTTAGCCACCATATATATATATATGCTTAGCCGCAACTGCAACCTCACCACTTAACCATACCTCACCCATTAAGCTTTGCTAGTCTTGATACCTTTGGAAATGAGATTGTTGAGTCCCCTGTGGATCACAGATTACAACAACACCAGTTGCAGGTACAGGTAAAGGTAACTTGATGTGAGCGCATTGATTGTTCATTTGGAGTTGCTTCTTCTTCTTCTTCTTCATCGATCTTGGATGGGTTCCAGGCCGGCAGCCTGGGATAGCAAGGATGGACATCGTTCTTCTATTGTCGTTTGTTTTCCTCCATAGTCGGACCCTTCTCTTACTCTTGATGATTATCTAATCTACTGATGTGACTCTGATGTAGCTTGTGGTGTGTGTAAGCCAATTCTATTATATATCTCTTCTTTTCAGTACATGTACTTGTAACGATATCCATTCTTGCGACATGACGAGATGCGCTTCTATCCCTGACGAGGCCTTCGTGCCAAATTGAGGATAGGGTCGCATCTTGGGCATGACAATATGCTACGTTCATAGTTTGGGTCTAGTCCATCACATGATTCTCCTAATGATGTGTTCCAGTTATCAAGTGACAACACTTGCACATAGCCAGAAAACCTTGACTATCATTGATCAACTAGAAAGACAACTAGAGGCTTGCTGGGGACATTGTTTTGTCTATGTATCCACACATGTATCTATGTTTTCATTCAATACAATTATAGCATGGATAATAAAGGATTATCTTTAAACAGGAAATATAATAATAACTATTTATCATTGCCTCTAGGGCATATTTCAAATAGTCTCCCACTTGCACTAGAGTCAATAATCTAGTCCTCACATCGCCATGTGTTTTACATTGTTATAAATCGAATACCCATACAGTTCTGGTGTTGATCATGTTTTGCCCGTGGACGAGGTTTAGTCAGCGGGTCTGCTACATTTAGATCCGTGTGCACTTTGCAAATATTCACGTCCTCTCCTTCGACGTCGTCGCGGATGAGGTTGAAGCATTGTTTGTTGTGTCTGGTCTTCTTGTGAAACCTTGGTTCCTTTGCTAAGGCAATGGCGCCAGTGTTGTCACATAACAGAGTTAATGGATTTAGTGCGATCGACAAAACTCCAAGATCTGTCATGAATTGCTTCATCCAGACACCCTCCTTTGCTGCCTCCGAGGCAGCCATGTACTCCACTTCACATGTAGAATCTGCTACGACGCTCTGCTTGGAACTGCGCCAGCTTAGTGCACCCCCATTAAGAATAAATACGTATCCGGTTTGCGACTTAGAGTCACCCGGATTAGTGTCAAAACTTGCGTTGGTGTAACCTTTTAAGACGAGCTCTTTGTCACCTCCATAAACGAGAAACATTTCCTTAGTCCTTTTCAGGTACTTCAGAATATTCTTGACCGTCGTCCAGTGATTCACTCCTGGATTACTCTGAAACCTACCTGCCATACTTATGGCCATGCTGACGTCTGGTCTAGTGCACATAATTGCATACATGATAGAACCTACGGCTGAAGCATAGGGGACGGAACTCATTTGTTCTCTATCTTCCGCAAATGTTGGGCACTGAGTCTTACTCAATTTTATACCTTGTAATACTGGCAAGAACCCTTTCTTGGAGTGATCCATTTTGAACTTCTTCAAAACTTTATCAAGGTACGTGCTTTGTGAAAGTCCTATCATGCGTTTCGATCTATCCCTATAGATCTTAATGCCTGGAATGTAAGCAGCTTCTCCTAGGTTCTTCATAGAGAAACTTTTATTCAAGTAATCCTTTATGCTCTCCAAAATCTCCACGTTGTTTCCAATCAGCAATATGTCATCCACATATAATATTAGAAACGCCACAGAGCTCCCACACACTTTCTTGTAAATACAAGATTCTCCAACCACTTGTATAAACCCAAATGCTTTGATCACCTCATCAAAGCGCTTATTCCAACTCCGAGATGCTTGCACCAGTCCATAAATGGATCGCTGGAGCTTGCATACTTTGTTAGCATTCTTTGGATCGACAAAACCTTCGAGTTGCATCATATACAACTCTTCCTTAAGAAAATCGTTAAGGAACACCGTTTTGACACCCATCTGCCAGATTTCATAATCGTAAAAGGCAGCTATCGCCAACATGATTCGAACGGACTTAAGCATCACTACCGGTGAGAATGTCTCATCGTAGTCAACTCCTTGAACTTGTGAAAAACCATTTGCCACAAGTAGAGCTTTATAAATGGTCACATTACCGTCTGCATCCGTCTTCTTCTTAAAGATCCATTTGATCTGAATAGCCTTGCGGCCTTCAGGTAGTACTTCCAAAGTCCACACTTTGTTCTCGTACATGGATCCTATCTCGTACTTCATGGCTTCCAGCCATTTGTCGGAATCTGGGCCCACCATTGCTTCTTCATAATTTGCAGGTTCATTGTTGTCTAACAACATAATTGATAACATAGGATTACCGTACCACTCAGGAGCAGTACGTGATCTTGTCGACCTGCGAGGTCCGATAGGAACTTGATTCGAAGTTTCATGACCATCATCATTGAAAGGATCGATATGGTTGACTAGAGGGTGGGTGAATAGGCAACGACCACTTTTTAATTAATCTTAGCAAGTTAGGGTAAACAACATACGGGTTCACAAATATAACAACAATGGGGTGAACCGTAATGAAGCTGACAACGAGAGCTTCTAAGACAAGTAAGAGATAGACACCAACATAAGCATTCACAAAGTAAAGGTTAGAGATAACCACAAGTTGAACCAATGAAGAGAGGATGTGTTACCGAAGTTCCTTCACTTTGACAGGAAGTACGTCTCCGTTGGAGCGGTGTGGAGGCACAATGCTCCCCAATAAGCCAGTAAGGCCACCGTATTCTCCTCACGCCCTCACACGATGCAAGGTACCGTGATTCCACTATAGGTGCCCTTGAAGGCGGCGACCAAACCTTTACAAACGAGGTTGGGGCAAACTCCACACAAATCTTGGAGGCTCCCAACAAGACCACAAAGCTTCACCACAATGGAATGTGGCTTCGAGGTGACCTCAACCATCTAGGATGCTCAAACACCCAAGAGTAACAAGATCTGCAAGGGATTGGTGGGGGAATCAACTTTTCTCTTGGTGGAAGTGTAGATCTAGGCCTTCTCAACCAATCCCTAAAGAACCAACAAGTTTGATTGGCTAGGGAGAGAGATCGGGGACTTTTGAGCTTAGGATGCTCAACAATGGAGCTTGGGAGGGTAAGAGATAAGGTTCCACAGCTAGAAGAACCCCTTATATAGTGGGGGGGAAACCAACCGTTTTCCCACTCACAGTCCGTGCCTAGCGGTACTACCACTGGATGCAGCGGTACTACCGCTGGCACTCCAGCGGTACTACCGCTGGCTGCAGCGGTACTACAGCTGGGCCCATGGTAGTGCATAAGCACTACCACCACCAAGAAAGTATTCGCAAAAAGGTCTGTCCAAGTACAACCGCTAGGAAGGCGGTACTAAGCTCCTGGAGCGGTACTACCGCTGACCAGGGGCGGTACTACCACTAGCACTCCAGCGGTACTACCGCTAGGGCTAGCGGTACTACCGCTAGGGCTAGCGGTACTACAGCTGAGGGACCATTTGCAAAGAAGAGAGAAACACAAAGGCGGGAGCCACTCCAAAGTTGCCGGCAAGGGGGAAAAGAGGTGAAGTGTGCGCGTGCAAGATTGATTCCACCCAAACCTTTCCACTACGGTTCCCCTCTTAATAGTACGTCTTTCCTATGACTCAAATAAAGAGAATCACAGAGTACACCGTGCTTCTGTTCCATGAAAGAGAGGGGCGAGTCGTCTTGTGCCGTTGACGTGTGTTATCTGAAATCTTAACACACACGGTTAGTCCTTTGCGGTACTGTCATCAATCACCAAAATTACTTAGGCATAAACTATGCCCTAACAATCTCCCCCTTTTTGGTGGATTGATGACAATACCGGATTTGCACAGTGAATAACATGTGAACAAAAAGATAGAGATATATGAAAATAAGGAGCATATGACTCACAGCATATGATGGAAATAAATCACACACTAGTTCATGTCTCACGTCACACAAAGCAAAGATAGCAAAATAGAAGCAAACCAAGTTCGAAGCAAACACGAAAGATAAGCCAAGCTGAGCAAAGTTCAACTCTCAAATCAAATCCAGCTCCTAGACTCTCTCCCCCTTTGGCACAAGACACCAAAAAGGGGCACACCTAACGCCACAGGTGGTCACTCCTCAACCTCATCACCCCCAGACTCGTCTGTAGTCTCCGAATCATCCTCCTCCTCTTCATTTTCCTCCTCCTCTGCGTCAGACCAGTGGTAACCTTGAGCCCGCATCCAAGCAAACTCTAGAGTGATGTCGTCCTCTGATCCGCTGGAGATCTCAACATAAAGTGTCCTCAGGACACGCTTGTGCCTCTGACGGTTCTCCTTCTAGGCCACGTGCGTCTGATACTGTCCCTTAGCCTGCATACAGAAGAGAGTCTTCATCTTATCCTGCAGTTTGACGGCCCAAGATGGCATGGCAGAAGAGCGGGACTGAGAAGCGGTTCCTCTGTCAGCAGCAGTCTCTGTGTCAGTGTCCATGTGCTGAGATGAAGTTGATGGGTTGGCCCATTTATCCTTGATGCGGAGCTTGATAGGATCTTGCACAAAGTAATCAGCTTGAAGGTGGAACTCCTCAAGCGGATAGGTGTCTTGCCACTTCTGACGAATATAGGCAAACAAGTAGGGCCCGTAGATGGGAACCTTGCGCATCATGATGCAGTTCCAGAGCTCAGTGAACATCACATCAGAAATATCAAGAGGGGCAGACTCCTTAGTCATATCCTCCTCACAAAGAAGAAGCATCTCAGCCAGAGAGCCGTGTACCTCGTCGAAGTTGCCAATGCGAGGAAAGAGGGTGTTGCAGAAGATCCTATGCATGATATCCAGATGCCTGGGGAGCACACCTTTCTTCACATAGAGTTGCTGCAACCTGTCCTTGGCGGGGGCCCTATCAGTGGGAGCTGTAGCATGAGGACGCGACCCAAGTGGAGTGTCAGCTCCCTAAAAATCAATCTTGCGAAATGCCATGAATTCATGCCGGGAACCTGTCATCTTCTGAGTCCTAGTCATCCAAACCACGGAGCGGTTGTCATCACGCAAGAAGTGAACCGTGACATAGAACTGGGCAACAACATATGGATCAAAGTCTTTCTTGAAGGAGATGATATCCTTAATGCCCAGCTTGTCAATCAGAGAGAGAGTGTCACCAAAGTAATCCAGGTTCCGTTGAAGGTGAGCCAAGTCAATCCACTGAACGGGAACAAAACTCTTCTTGAAATGCTTGATGATGTCACGATAGATCCTGCAATGATCCGTTGCCCAAACATGCTCGACATTCCTGATCACAGCCCTCTCTTGGAGATAGTGATTTTGGTTGCGGAACCACAGAAAATCCTTAGGAGGCATAGTGCGAACGTTGACCCCCTTGTCCTTGTGAGCGGCCTTTTTGAAGGCCTTCTTTTTGGGTTGTAGACCTGAAGTGGCGGAGCCCTCTGGAGCCTCTGGATTGTGATAATGCTTTGACTGTGTGTCCCGTGGGGGGTTTGAGCGGCGAGCACCATCTGTGACACAAAACACACACCGAAAAAGAGCGACAGAAGGAGTCAAGGCACTGAACAACAAGAGGCATAAAAGTAAACACTCATTGCCAAGCAAATGAAAAGAAGAAACAGAGTATCCTCCTGGCGGTAGTACCGCTACCCCTGGCGGTAGTACCGCTGGGGTCCTGGCGGTAGTACCGCTACCCCTGGCAGTAGTACCGCTGGGGTTTGATTTTCAGATCTGAATATGAAAAGAACCCATAGAGATGGCTACATGGAATTTACGAGGGCCATGGGCTGTGTATAATCACTAAGAACTCCACCACAGCCTTAACCACATGAGGATCACAAGTACCATCTAAATAAGGACATGCCTAGTCAAGAGAATGCAAGTTTTAGATCTAATCCAAAAATAGAAGAAGTGCTTGATCTAAAACATGAAAATCCTAGGGCATGGCAATATAAAAGCAAAGATTCATCGGACCTACACTCCCCTCGAATATCTCCTTCATGCCATCCAAGATCAAAGCACAATATCAAAGACATGGATCCAAACCACCAATGATCCTAACCCTATAACAAGAAAACATCAACCAAGAGAAGAAAGGGAGGAGCTTTACCGGGGTCCATGGCACTTGGAGGAGGAAGGAGAAGTGGAGCAAACCCTCCAACTCAACAGAGAGAAGGGGCTCCACGGATAGAGATCCAAATAGGGGGAGTTCGGGGTTGGGGAGGGAGGAGCCACGAGGAAGAAGAAAGAGGCAGGAAAAACGGGCTCCCCCTCCTTTATATAGCCCAAGGGGTACGGGCCAGCGGTAGTACTGTTGTGGTCCTGGCGGTAGTACCGCTACCTGGCGGTAGTACCGCTGGGGTCCTGGCGGTAGTACCGCTCCCCCTTGAGACGGACCTAAAAATGTCCTAGTTAGGTCGTGGTAGATTGGGGTCCGGGCGGTAGTACCGCTATCCCTAGCGGTAGTACCGCTGGGGTCCCGGCGGTAGTACCGCTACCCCTGGCGGTAGTACCGCTGGGGTCCCCCTGGCGGTAGTACCGCTGCGAATGTCACAACGGGACCTAGGAGATGAGAAGAACGTGGGCAATTGACAAGTTAGTGAAAATAAGAAGATAGCACCAGCAAGATATACTGACTTGTCATTTTGTATCCTTTCTTCCATATGATAGAAAGGTGGGGGGCAGTGGCCGAGGCCACCTATGTTTGAGACAAAGGTATGACACGGCGAAGAATTATCCTTGGGTTCATGACCAACGCTCGTCTTTGAAGCACAAGTGCCATTTGGCAATAGCTAAAGTGAAAGACTAGATCGATTTATGCATAATGGGGGGAGGAAGAGTTCATTGAGAGAACAACACTCCCCCTATGTCCATGCCTACATCTAGAACAAGATAGAATGCATAGTAAGGTGCAACGTGCCTAGCTTCAATCCACATTACTGGAATCAATGATATTTAGCTCATGCCTTAACTCCCGGAACCTTGCTTCATCTAGGGGCTTAGTGAAAGTATCTGCAAGTTGCTCTTCAGTGTGGATGAAGTGAACCTCAATATCACCTAGCTTGATATGTTCACGAATGAAGTGATGGCGAATATCAATATGCTTGGTTTTGCTATGTTGCACTGGGTTGAGGGAAATCTTGATAGCACTTTGATTGTCACATAGAAGAGGCACTTTGTCACAAGTGACACCGTAATCCTTTAAAGTTTGCCTCATCCATAGCAATTGTGCACAACAACTTGCAGCTGCCACATACTCAGCTTCGGTGGATGATAGAGAGACACAATTCTGCTTCTTTGAAGACCAACTTACCAGTGAGCGACCAAGGAATTGGCATCCTCCAGAAGTTGACTTCCTCTCCACACAATCTCCCGCCCAATCTGAGTCAGAATAGCCTACTGGGTTGAAGTTTGCTCCTTTGGGATACCATAGGCCAAAGTTTGGGGTATGAGCCAAATATCGAAAGTTTCGCTTAACAGCCATATAATGACTTTCTTTTGGTGCGGATTGAAACCGTGCACATATCCCTACACTCAACATAATATCTGGTCTAGATGCACAAAGGTAAAGGAGGGATCCAATCATGGAGCGATATACCTTTTGATCCACTGCTTTACCATTGGGATCACTGTCAAGCTTGCATCTTGTTGGCATGGGGAACTTGACCGGTTTGACATCTTCAAGCTCGAACCGTTTGAGCATGTCTTGAGTGTACTTGGCTTATTTGATAAAGGTCCCTTCTACGCCTTGTTTAATCTCGAACCCGAGGAAGAACTTCAACTCTCCCATCATGGACATCTCAAATTTCTCACTCATTAGTGCAACAAATTCTTCATTGAAGGAAATGTTAGGAGAGCCAAAGATAATGTCATCAACATATAGTTGGCATATGAACAAATCCCCTTTAACCCTCTTAGTAAAAAGAGTGGGATCTATCTTCCCAATTTCAAACCCACGATCTTGTAACAACTCAGTAAGATACTCATACCACGCACGTGGGCTTGTTTAAGGCTATAGAGTGCCTTAGTAAGTTTGTACACATGATTGGGGAGCTTGGGATGTTCAAATCCCGAGGGTTTTTTGACATAGACCAACTCATTTAAAGGACCATTAAGAAAGGCACTTTTCACATCCATTTGTTGTAATTTCAAGTTATGATGAGAACCAAATGCAAGCAACATGCGAATAGATTCTAGACGAGCAATAGGGGCAAAGGTTTCACCGTAGTCGATACCCTCGACTTGGGAGTATCCTTGAGCCACCAATCTTGCCTTGTTCCGAATCACAATCCCATTGGCATCTTGCTTGTTCTTGAATATCCATTTGGTCTCGATGACATTATGTTCCTCCGTTGGCCTTGGCACTAAATCCCAGACTTGGTTACGCTCGAAGTTGTTAAGTTCTTCATGCATGGCCATAAGCCAATCCTCATCATCGAGCGCTTCCTGTACCTGTTGAGGTTCACAATACGAAACAAACGCGCGATGCTCACAATAATTCCAAATCTGTTGACGGGTGGATACTCCCCTTTTAAAACTGCCAAGTACATTCTTCATAAGATGTGACTTGACTCTCAGCTTTTTCGCAATCTTGGCTGCTCGACGCTCCAAGATTTCTTCATTGGATAACTGGGGAGCATCGACTTGATTACTTTGCTTGCCCTTGCGTCTTGAGCCTCCCTTGGCACCGGCTGTTGGTGCTGCAGAAGGGAATCGTGAGACAGTATCCTGATCATCTTGACTTTCCACTTGAGCGGGTTCACTTGTTTGTCCTTGTACTTGTGGTTGCTCTTGATCTTCATCTTGTGCTTCTACTTGGTCTGGATCTCATGGTTGCACTTGATCTTGATCATGAGCAGGTTCGTAGCCTTGGGTGAGTGCTTGAATATCATGGGACACATCATCATTGTTGGGCAATTTATCTTGACCTTGAGCTTGTTCATTTTGTTGAGAGTCTTCTCTTTGTTCATCGGAAGCGTGTGGGGCTTGTGGGGGTGATGGCTCCATTTGAGTAGAGCATTGTCCTTCTCCTTCGGCCACAAGGGGTTCCTCAATGGGGAGTATTTGACCAATACCCATTCTACTTATGGCTTGGGGAGGAATTTCATCACCTACAGCACAAAGACCACTTTGCTCCACTTGGGAGCCATTATTTTCATCAAACTCCATGTTACACGTCTCCTCAATGAGTCCGTTGGACTTGTTGAGGACACTGTAAGCATGAGAGTTTGTAGCATAACCAACAAAGATGCCCTCATGTGCCCTAGAATCAAATTTAGCTAAACGTGCACCTTTCTTGAGAATGGAACACTTACAACCGAATACCCGGAAGTACTTGAGATTGGGTTTGTTTCCAGTTAGAATCTCATATGGTGTCTTGTTCAAGCCTTTGCGGATATAGAGCCGATTGGACGCATGACATGCTGTGTTGATGGCCTCTGCCCAAAAGTTATATGGAGATTTGAATTCCACCATCATTGTTCTTGCAGCGTCTATCAAGGTCCGGTTCTTCCTTTCTGCCATGCCGTTTTGTTGAGAGGTATATGGTGCTGAATATTGATGTTTTATTCCCTCATCACCTAGAAACTCATCCAAGGTGTAGTTCTTGAACTCGGTGTCGTTGTCACTTCTAATCATCAAGATATTTCCTTCATGTTGACGTTGAGCTTCATTAGCAAAGTTGATGACAATTTGTTGAGTTTCACTCTTCCTTTTGAAGAAATATACCCAGGTGTATCTTGAGTAGTCGTCAACAATCACCAAGCAATACTTTCTGCCTCCAAGACTATCAAAGGATGGAGGGCCGAAAAGATCCATATGGAGGAGCTCCAATGGCCTCTTAGTGTAGATGAGAGTCGTTGGACGATGAGCAGTTTCATGAATCTTTCCGTCAATGCAGGCACTACAAGCACGATCTTTAGCAAAACTCACATTTGTTAGTCCACGAATATGGTCCCCTGTTAGAAGACTTTGCAAAGATCTCATATTGACATGAGCTAATCGGCGATGCCAAAGCCAGCCGACATCAACTTTAGCCATTAAACACGTCGCGGTCTTAGTGGGTCGCTTTGAGAAGTTCACCACACAAAGACCATTTTCGACATATCCAACATAGGCTACTTTAAGAGTCTTGCTCCACAGGAGGACCACAGTATCAAGATTAAAGAATGTGGAACAACCCATAATTGAAAGTTGACGAACCGAAAGTAAATTGTAGGCAAGTGACTCAACAAGCATGACCTTCTCAATAGTTAACTCTTGAGAGACGACCACCTTACCAAATCCCAATACCTTTGACGAGGATGCATCGGCGAATTAGACATGGGTGGGCATAGATGGAGAAGGATGCACATCCACCACTAAGTCCTTGCTTCCGGTCATATGATTTGTTGCTCCACTATCGAGCAACCATGACACCCCACCGGAAGCAAACTCCTGCAATAGATCAAGGCTTGGTTTTAGGTACCCATTTTTTAATGTTAGAGACAAGGGTCTTAGGAACCCAGATAGCCCATTCAATGTACTCATAGTAGGAACCAACAAATCTTGCATAAACATGCCCATCACTAGCACGACATAATACATAAGAAGAATTGAGTTTGTCGGTTGTGTTAGTAGGAATGGTATTGCCCTTCTTGACGTTTCCATCGTTGTGACAGCCCGAGACCGACGTTCCAGAAGATTCCCCTCTCTTTCCGTTTTCGTCGTGTGTCTATTTTTATTTGTCACATCATCATCGCATCATGCGCATCATCTGCATTGCATTGGCATCTCCGTTGCCGCCCGTTTTCAAAACTTGAATCCCCTGTTGGTTGTCGGTTCACGTCGTTGTCCGTTCTGAGTCCGACTGCACTCGCACGCGCCCGCGACATCGTCAAACCCTGTTTTAAAAATGTGCGTAAAACTTTCTCTGATCACGTTGAGATTTGACGTGCGGTCTTTTTTTAATATAGGTAGGCCGCCTGTCAAATTTCATCGCGATCGGAGTCCGTCTGGTACCCGAACGATCGACCGTAGCGGCACCGTATTCGGTCTACCGTCAGACGTCTTTCGGTGTGTTATAACTCGTGGCCGCGCTGCCTGTTTTCCCTCTCATCTCCGCCTAGCCTCTCTACACAGTACACCGACCTGCACGCAACCTAGTCCGAAAACCTCCCGGGACCCGAACCGGGCGGACGTGACCGTTGGGTCCGGATCAACCCCGTTTTACCGCAAACTGTCACCGGTTTGTCAACTGGACTCCCTAACCTAGTCTTTTCCGACCGTCCGATTTTATCGGAGGGTCCAAATGCCCATTAGACCGACCCAAGTGCTATATGTAGTAAACCTAGACCTAACCATAGCCTCTACCTTGATCCACTCCCCAATCCCGATTCAGCCGCCGCCACCCACTACAAAATTCCCCTCGGGATCCATCTCAGGCAAACCTCCACCTCTCCCTCGATCTGATCCAGCCAACCCCCCAAAGCCAGCCCGTTGACCATCTGTGTTCGTTGGATCTAGAGACCCATGGCCACCAGCAGCCGCGGGACGGAGCACCTCGTTCCCGCTCCCGTGCCTCGATCCAGAGAGAATCGGGAGCAACGTCAGGCCGCCGCCGTGCGTATCCACCAACGTCGACCAGTTCCGGAGCCGGCCGCCAGACGTAGGCCAGAGATCGCCTCCCTTGCCCCCTCTCCCTATTCCCCCATCTCTTTTCTCATCTCTCCCTCTCGCTCAGGCAGGAACAGCCCCGTCTGGAGCCGGGCGTTGGAGCCGCCGCCGCCGCACCGAGCTCGAGGCTGCCTCGTGCCGCTGCCTTCGGGAATGGATGCCCCAGCACTGGATCAGCCCGTGCTTGCTCTCGGACTGGTTCGCCTCGCCCTAGAGACGCCATACGACGCTCTGTTCTTCGCTTCGCGCACCTGCAACTGCGTCTCCAGCGACAGCAGCTTGCAGTTTCTTCAGTCAGCGTATGCGTATGGTACTTCTAGCGCCGTTCTCGTTTGTGTAACACAGTCGGCCGTAGCCCATCTGGTCAGCGCGCTCGGTAGCAAACGTGAGGTCCTGGGATCAGTCCCTAGCGCCTCCAAATTTATTTTTTGTGCTCTATCTATTTTAGCTCACAAGCGACTCTGTGGGTTGGCTTAGTTTCGTTTAGATCAGCTCGAAGGGATGTGCCATAGGGCGCCAAACCCATCCAGTATCACTTGTCAATTGTAGCCCAGCTGGTCGGAGTGTTATACTACAACCAGGAGGTGCATGGTTCAATCCCCCTCACCTGCACCTTTTTCTTTTATTTTTTTGTGTGTGTGGGTGTGTGCGTGTGTTGTGGGTTCTAGGCCCACTTGCTTACACCCACTAGGGGCCCTGGTGAGTATGGCCAGTGGGACCCCTTATGATTATATGATTTCTTTTTGTAGTATTTGTGATGTATTTCCAAATCTGGAATATTTCAGAGGAGGAATATGCAAATCTGGCATATCAAGAACAACCCCCTGTTCTTGTTATTAGCGGAGTTTGATCTTGAGTAGTTTTCCCTTTGTTGTTTGTGGTGTTTTTTTCTTCATGCATATGGGCAGTATGATATATGGATTTGGGGTAGAAAAACCTCACGAATCCAATGGAGGCACTAGTTTCCAGCTTTGAGCAGTTCTGCAGAAGTGTCACTTTGTGATGAGGTGGCACTTGTTTACCTTTGTAGGTTGGTGTAAGTGCATAGTTAGGGGTTGAGCATCCATGCATCATATTAGTTAGTGCATCATATGTGTTGTGCATCGTGTGCTGTCTATCGTGTGTTGATGCTTGTTTCCGTTTCCCTCCGTCTCGATAGAGTTCCGCAAGCGTGTCAGAATGTGAGGACCCGTTCGTCCAAGTTGGTTTGTCTGCTTCACCGAGTTGTTCTTCTTCCAAGCGGGATCTCAGGCAAGATGATCATTTCCCCAGATACCATTACTATCAATGCCATGCTAGCTTTATCGCTTCTATCAATTATGTCTAGTTTCCTACCACATGTTAAATATCAGCCTCTCAACAATGCCATGAAAACCTTCAACGTGTTCAACCTAGCAAACCACAGATTGGCTATGTTACTGCTTGATTAACCCTGTGTAGCGTTGCTAGTTGCAGGTGCAGATGCTTCCATGCGAAAGCATGGGTTCCTTATTATATCACCATATTAAATGCTATTTAATCTAATGCACCTATATACTTGGTAAAAGGTGGAAGGCTCGGCCTTTCTAGCCTGGTGTTTTGTTCCACCTTTGCCTCCTTAGTTTCCGTCTACCGGTGTTATGTTCCATAATTGAGCGCTCCTAACACGATCGGGGTTGTTATGGGGACCCCCTTGATAATTCGTTTTAGATTAAAGCTGGTCTGGCAAGGCCCAACATTGGTACTACATTTGCCTAATCACCTAATCAAATTGCATAGGGACCCGCCGGTACCCACGGACTATTTTAATCAACCCCCGGTCCAGTGCTCCTCATGAGTGTTGGTCCAAAACAGAGCAGCTTATTAACGCTACCCGGGGCAACTCGGCGTTTGGCGTGGTAACCATCGCTCATCCGTCGTGTCCTGAGAACGAGGTACGCGACTCCTATCGGGATCGTCGTCACGTCGGGCGGCCTTGCTGGATTAGTTTTACCTTTGACGAGATATCTTGTGCATCGGGATTCCGGTGATGCTTTAGGTAATCTCAGAGTTGAGGTTTTCCACTAGGGAATCCAACGAGATCGCGAGCTTCGTGATTGAGGATTTCTATGCGGCCTGTGGTAATTTGTGATGGACTAGTTCGAGCACCCCTGCAGGGTTAAATATTTTCGGAAAGCCGTGCCCGCGGTTATGTGGCAACGTGAAAACTTTGATTAACACTGGTTCTAGATAACTTGAAGTTAACTTAATTAAAATATGCCAACTGTGTGCGTAACCATGACTATCTCTTTCGTGAGTTCCTTCTTCGATCGAGGACACGGTGGGGTTATGTCTGACGTAGGTAGGTGTTCAGAATCATTCATTTGATCATCTGTAATTCACGTCTGCTAAGCGTAGATCTTCCCCCTCTTAATTCTGGTACTCGTAAGTTTAGCCACCAAATATATGCTTAGCCGCTGCTGCAACCTCACCACTTAACCATGCCTCACCCATTAAGATTTGCTAGTCTTGATACCTTTGGAAATGAGATTGGTGAGTCCCATGTGGCTCACAGATTACTACAACACCAGTTGCAGGTACAGGTAAAGGTTATATGAAGTGAGCGCGTTGTTTGTTCATTCGGAGTTGCTTCTTCTTCTTCTTCTTCGTCGATCTAGGATGGGTTCCAGGCCGGCAGCCTGGGATAGCAAGGATGGATGTCGTTCTTATTTTTCTCGTTTGTTTTCATCCGTAGTCGGACCCTGCTCTTAACCTTGATGATTATGTAATGTACTGATGTGACTCTGATGTAGCTTGTGGCGAGTGTAAGCCAACTCTGTATTTATCTCTTCTTTTCAGTACATGTACTTGTAACTATATCCATTCTTGCGACGCGATGAGATGCGCTTCTATCCCTAACGAGGCCTTCGTGCCAAATTGAGGATAGGGTCGCATCTTGGGCGTGACAAGTTGGTATCAGAGCAAGGACCGACCTAGGAGCCCCCTTGATTGATCGAACTTGGCCGAGTCGAGTCTAGTGAAAAAAACTATTTGAGTCTAGTTATATATCGGAGAGTAGGATTCTTTTTTCTAGTGAAAAAACGATTGAATAAAGATGAACATGAAGTTCCTGATAATCTTCACAATGAATCACCAGGTAAGAGAGAAAAGAACAGACAACGGAAGCACAATGAAAAGAAAACTCCTGGATGAAAATTGAATCACTGATAAAAGGGCGGGAGGGCGGGAAAAACAAAAGACGACTTGGAACAGATGAGATGAACTCCGGTATAAAAGAGAGAATGACCTTGCAAAAATTAGAGAGGATAGACTACACTTGAAGAGAAGCACACCGGTTGAATGGAATTGATACGATGACTCCGGTTGAAAAGGAAATGACATGACAAATGAACGAACAAAAGAATTTGCATTCTCACATAAAAATATGAGAACACCTCTTAGGAAAGATCTGAAATCACCACTTGACATCGAAGCAACTTGAATTACCACATTCCGACAAAACAAAGGGTGCGGCTTGCAATTAGCCAGAACAAACTCATGAGAAAGATTTCGTCCGATATTTTCGTGGACAGGATCGCACGGGCTCGATTTTACAGTAGCCATCAAGTGCAAGGTAGTGCACCCGACATACGAAGCGTCCCCGAGTCGTAGCAAGCTACAAGGACTCTTTAAGACACAACGTGTACTGCTGTAAGTCGACCGTGAACAAGCGAATCCACTAGATGTCGAACCCCAACCTAGCATCATGCATTTGTTGGAAGATTGTCCTATAAGCAACTACTTGAATTCCCACCTATGAATTCCCGAAATATCTAGTCATGCAATCTGGTACACGGATACAAGGAGTAATAACACACCACTCCTATACTAGCCCGTCACTTGTATCACATCCGTCAACACACAACCAGAATCTCGGACCTTCATCTACAACAGACCCTCGCGATCACAATGATACGAAGTATGGCAGTACTCCCGAACAATCTACACCAGTACTGGGGACATCGGGTTATCTCGCCACTACTAGTATTGAAGCAATTACGAACATCCTTCGTTCTGAGATACTAAGAAACCTGAATGATAACGATGTGCTCAAGAATCCCCTGGAGCTCAACTCCCCTGAGACTTAGAGCAGATAGGAGGCACCAAGACAGAACTCCATCACATCGGCATCATATAGATTCCAAAAATATCCGCGTGATCCTAAAAAAAATTTGAGTGAGAAGAGACGTAGAATTAAATTATTACGTCAAGATTCCTCACCAGGGCATAGAAGAGGAGAAAAAAGAATCCTACTCTCCGATATATAACTAGACTCAAATAGTTTTTTTCACTAGACTCGACTCGGCCAAGTTCGATCAATCAAGGGGGCTCCTAGGTCGGTCCTTGCTCTGATACCAACTTGTCACGCCCAAGATGCGACCCTATCCTCAATTTGGCACGAAGGCCTCGTCAGGGATAGAACCGCATCTCGTCGCGTCGCAAGAATGGATATCGTTACAAGTACATGTACTGAAAAGAATAGATAAATACAGAGTTGGCTTACACTCGCCACAAGCTACATCAGAGTCACATCAGTACATTACATAATCATCAAGGTTAAGAGCAGGGTCCGACTACGGACGAAAACAAACGAGAAAAATAAGAACGACATCCATCCTTGCTATCCCAGGCTGCCGGCCTGGAACCCATCCTAGATCGACGAAGAAGAAGAAGAAGAAGCAACTCAAAATGAACAAACAATGCGCTCGCGTCATATAACCTTTACCTGTACCTGCAACTGGTGTTGTAGTAATCTGTGAGCCACAGGGGACTCAACAATCTCATTTCCAAAGGTATCAAGACTAGCAAAGCTTAATGGGTGAGGCATGGTTAAGTGGTGAGGTTGCAGCAGCGGCTAAGCATATATTTGGTGGCTAAACTTACGAGTACCAGAATTAAGAGGGGGAATATCTACGCTTAGCGGACGTGAATTATAGATGATCAAATGAATGATCCTGAACAACTACCTACGTCAGACATAACCCCACCGTGTCCTCGATCGGAGAAGGAACTCATGGAAGAGACAGTCACGGTTACGCACACAGTTGGCATATTTTAATTAAGTTAACTTCAAGTTATCTAGAACCAGTGTTAAACAAAGTTTTCACGTTGCCACATAACCGCGGGCACGGCTTTCTCAAAAGATTTAACCCTGCAGGGGTGCTCCAACTAGTCCATCACAAATTACCACAAGCCGCATAGAAATCCTCAATCGCGAAGCTCGCGATCTCGTCGGATTTCCTAGTGGAAAACCTCAACTCTGAGATTACCCAAAGCATCACCGGAATCCCGATGCACAAGATATCTCGTCAAAGGTAAAACTAATCCAGCAAGGCCACCCGACGTGTCGACGATCCCGATAGGAGTCGCGTACCTCCTTCCCAGGACACGACGGATCAGCGATGGTTACCACGCCAAACGCCGAGTTGCCCCGGGTAGCGTTAATAAGCTGCTCTGTTTTGGACCAACACTCATGAGGAGCACTGGCCCGGGGGTTGATTAAAATAGTCCGCGGGTGCCGGTGGGTCCCTATGCAATTTTATTAGGTGATTAGGCAAATGTAGTACCAATGTTGGGCCTTGCCAGACCAGCTTTAATCTAAAACGAATTCTCAAGGGGGTCCCCATAACAACCCCGATCGTGTTAGGAGCGCTCAATTATGGAACATAACACCGGTAGCCGGAAACTAAGGGGGCAAAGGTGGAACAAAACACCAGGCTAGAAAGGACGAGCCTTCCACCTTTTACCAAGTATATAGGTGCATTAGATTAAATAGCATTTAATATGGTGATATAACAAGGAACCCATGCTTTCGCATGGAAGCATCTGCACCTGCAACTAGCAACGCTACACAGGGTTAATCAAGCAGTAACATAGCCAATCAGTGGTTTGCTAGGTTGAACAGGTTGAAGGTTTTCATGGCATTGTTGAGAGGCTGATATTTAACATGTGGTAGTCAACGAGACATAATCGATAGAACCGATAAAGATAGCATGGCATTGATAGTAATGGTATCTGGGGAATGATCATCTTGCCTGAGATCCCGCTTGGAAGAAGAAGAACTCGGTGAAGCAGACGAACCAACATGGACGAACGGGTCCTCACATTCCGACACGCTTGCGGAACTCTATCGAGACGGAGGGAAACAGAAACAAGCATCAACACACGATAGACACCACACGATGCACAACACATATGATGCACTAACTAATATGATGCATGGATGCTCAACCCTTAACTATGCACTTACACCAACCTACAAAGGTAAACAAGTGCCACCTCATCACAAAGTGACACTTCTGCAGAACTGCTCAAAACTGGAAACTAGTGCCTCCATTGGATTCGTGAGGTTTTTCTACCCCAAATCCATATATCATACTGCCCATATGCATGAAGAAAAAAAAACCACAAAGAGCAAAGGGAAAACCACTCAGGATCAAACTCCGCTAATAACAAGAACAGGGGGATGTTCTTGATATGCCAGATTTGACATATTCCTCCTCTGAAATATTCCAGATTTGGAAATACATCACAAATACTACAAAAAGAAATCATATAATCATAGGGGTCCCACTGGCCATACTCACCAGGGCCCCTAGTGGGTGTATGCAAGTGGGCCTAGAACCCACAACACACACACACACCCACACACACAAAAAAATAAAAGAAAAAGGTGCAGGTGAGGGGGATCGAACCATGCACCTCCTGGTTGTAGTATAACACTCTTACCAGCTGGGCGACAATTGACAAGTGATACTGGATGGGTTTGGCACCCTATGGCACATCCCTTCGAGCTGATCTAAACAAAACTAAGCCAACCCACAGAGTCGCTCGCGAGCTAAAATAGATAGAGCACAAAAAATAAATTTGGAGGTGCTAGGGATTGATCCCAGGACCTCATGGTTGCTACCGAGCGCACTGACCAGCTGGGCTACGACCGACTTTGTTACACAAACGAGAACGGCGCTAGAAGTACCATACCCATACGCTGACTGAAGAAACTGCAAGCTGCTGTCGCTGGAGACGCAGTTGCAGGTGCGCGAAGCGAAGAACAGTGCATCGTATGGCGTCTCTAGGGCGAGGCGAACCAGTCCAAGAGCAAGCACGGGCTGATCCAGTGTTGGGGCATCCATTCCCGAAGGCACCGGCAAGAGGCAGCCTCGAGCTCGGGGCGGCGGCGGCGGCTCCAACGGCCAGCTCCAGACGGGGCTATTTCAGCATGAGCGAGAGGGAGAGATGAGAAAAGAGATGGGGGAACAGGGAGAGAGGGCAAGGGAGGCGATCTCTGGCCTGCGTCCAGCGGCCGGCTCCGGAACTGGTCGACGTTGGTGCATACGCACGGCGGCGGCCTGACGTTGCTCCCGATTCTCTCTGGATCGAGGCACGGGATGAGGGAACGAGGTGCTCCGTCCCGCGGCTGCTGGTGGCCATGGGTCTCTAGATCCAACGAACACAGATGGTCAACAGGCTGGCTTTGGGGGGTTGGCTGGATCAGATCGAGGGAGAGGTGGAGGTTTGCCTGAGATGGATCCCGAGGGGAATTTTGCAGTGGGTGGCGGCAGCTGAATCGGGATTGGGGAGTGGATCAAGGTAGAGGCTATGGTTAGGTCTAGGTTTACTACATATAGCACTTGGGTCGGTCTAATGGGCATTTGGATCCTCTGATTAAATCGGACGGTCGGAAAAGACTAGGTTAGGGAGTCCAGTTGACAAACCGGTGACTGTTTGCGGTAAAACGGGGTTGATCCGGACCCAACGGTCACGTCCGCCCGGTTTGGGTCCCGGGAGGTTTTCGGACTAGGTTGCGTGCAGGTCGGTGTACTGTGTAGATAGGCTAGGCGGAGATGAGAGGGAAAACAGGCAGCGCGGCAACGAGTTATAACACACCGAAAGACGTCCGACGGTAGACCGAATACGGTGCCGCTACGGTCGACCGTTCGGGTACCAGACAGACTCTGATCGCGATGAAATTTGACAAGCGGCCTACCTATATTAAAAAAAGACCGCACGTCAAATCTCAACCTGATCAGAGAAAGTTTTGCGCACATTTTTAAAATAGGGTTTGACGATGTCGCGGGCTCGTGCGAATGCGGTCGGACTCAGAACGGGCAACGACGTGAACCGACAACCAACAACGGATGCAAGTTTTGAAAACGGGCGGCAACGGAGATGCCGATGCAATGCAGATGATGCGCATGATGCGATGATGATGCGACAAATAAAAATAGACACACAACGAAAACGGAAAGAGAGGGGAATCTTCTGGAACCTCGGTCTCGGGCTGTCACAATCGTCCACCTTGTTCCTGTTCACCTCCTGAGTCCCCTCACCCTCTTTGACAAAGATGTCCATGAGGGTAGGAGATCGTTTGTTCCTATTCCTCCTTTTACCTTTTGACTTGGAGGTAAGTCCAAGTCCCTCCTTTCCTACAACACCCTTCTGAGTGCTCAAGAGGTCGTTCAGGATCGTCTCACCTTGTATGCATGTCACAAGGCCCTTCTCAAGTTTCTCCTTTAACTTGGCATTTTCCTCCACAAGATGTACATGCTCACAAGAGGGATTACTTGTACAAGCATTATTAATTAACACAAAGGGAGGACAAGTAGAGATCTCCTTGGTAAGCTTTGCTTGGAGTTCATCATGAGACTCGTTCAGAGAGAAATGAGCACCTTTCAAGACCTTGTGGGCCTTGTCAAGTGTGTCAAACTCCACTTTGAGTCTGTCATGGCCAACTCCAAGAGCATACTTCTCAGACTTAAGCATACGAGTAAGAAAAATATCATGATCTAGTTTCTTTTGCATTTTAGCGCAGTCATCGCTATATGACTCCTCAAGAGCCAAACGAAGAGTGCGCTCCTTTTATAGAGCAATAGATAATTTAGCAATTTCATCGGCATAGTCACGACTGTGTCCTTCAAGCTCGGAGATGGTCTCCTCATGAGACTCAATGAGGTAATTGGCCTCACCCAGTTGTTGCAAGAGAGCAACAAAGTGCTTCTTGAATTCTCCCATAATAGTGCACAAAAACTTGTCAAGATCATGATCATTAAGTTCCCCAACATCACTATCATCAACACAATTTAACAATGAAGAAGCAGTAGCGATGTTGGTCTTAATGATGGGGGTTACCTGATTGATACCTTTTGCCACGAGGCACTTGGTGATGTGGTTCTCGTTGGGGGTGTTGAAGAGAGACACCTTCTGGGGAGAGGTAGTGGCAATAGCAACAGTTGTCGTTGCCACTGTATCATCATCATCATCATCATCGGAAGGGTACTCTTCAAGGGCCACCATCCCTTTTGGGTGGGGTTTCTTCACAAAGTTATTCTTGATTGGAAATGATTTGGTTTTGTCTTTGCGAATGAGCTTGCCCCCGTTGTCTTCCCTTTTCTCATAGGGACATTCGGCCACGAAGTGGCTCACGTTACCACAGTTATAACATGTCCTCACTCGTTGCTTGGGTTTGAACCCACTCGTGTTGTTCTTGGTGAAGGTGGGTCTTGAGTTCCTCTTGTTGCCCCACAATTGCCTTGACGCAAGAGCCATGTGCTCATGATAGGCATACTTTGTGTCTTCAGGGCAGCTCTCTTCTTCCTCATCCTCTTCTTCTTCTTCAAACATTGCTTTTGCTTTTAACGCAAGGTTGTGTGAATTTGTCTTTGAGCGAACACGAGCAAGTGTATTGTCAGCTGTTTCGTTCATGATTGACATTGCAATAAATTCATCCAGCACCTCACTGGAAGACAAGGAGTGGAAGTCTGGTCGCTGACGAATGACAGATGACATGGCTTTCTTGAAAGGCATGATGGCTTTGAGAAACTTGCGCTTGACCCATGTATCATCCACATCCTTGCTCCCATGATCCTTGAGTGCCACAACAATAGCAGTCACCCTCCGATAGAGATCACGAGGGTCCTCGTCTTCCTTCATCACAAACTCATCGGCCTTATCAAGTATCATTTCATAGTTGGATCGTTGGATGCTTGTGCTTCCCTTGTACAACACCATAATATGCTCCCAACAATCCTTGGCCAAAGTGAAGGGACGCAAGTGTGGAAGATCTTCAGGTGGCATTGCGGACTGGAGAATAAACAAAGCGGAGTGATTGTATTGATTGTCTGCATCTTCTCTTGGAGTGAGGTTGCTTGGATCATGGGGATAATATTCTTTCTCGATGATTCTCCACATATTTGTTGACTTGTGATTCAAATGAGACTTAATAGAAAATACCCAGTTACCAAAGTCACCTTTCACAAGCTTAGGAGGAGGACCAACAGGTTTAAGACGCGGTGTGGGAACGGATCCTCCATAGACCATGGGGGGTGGAACTGAGGCATAGGTTCCAGTCCCATCCTTTTCGTGAGATGAGGAAGGTCGCATACCTTTAGCCGATTCCTTAGAGGAATTGGCCTCTGAATCGGTGATGGTGGGTTTAACCACTAACGCCGGTTCGGGTGGACTTCTAAATCCCTCAATTAACTCTTTAAGCATGGTCTTGACTTCGTTCGTCAAGGACGTCTTGAGGGCGGCCATAGCCGTATACAAGTCGTCCCTTGTGACCGAAGTCAAGTCCATGGCCTCGGGTTGCCCATGGGTAATTCCCTCTTCGCCTTCCATACTCTTCGGGTGGTGAAACCCTTAATAAAGAGGCGTGGCTCTGATACCAATTGAAAGGATCGATATGCTTGACTAGAGGGGGGTGAATAGGCAACGACCACTTTTTAATTAATCTTAGCAAGTTAGGGTAAACAACATACGGGTTCACAAATATAACAACAATGGGGTGAACCGTAATGAAGCTAACAACGAGAGCTACTAAGACAAGTAAGAGATAGACAACAACATAAGCATTCACAAAGTAAAGGTTAGAGATAACCACAAGTGGAACCAATGAAGACAAGGATGTGTTACCGAAGTTCCTTCCCTTTGACTGGAAGTACGTCTCCGTTGGAGCGGTGTGGAGGCACAATGCTTCCCAATAAGCCACTAAGGCCACCGTATTGTCCTCACGCCCTCGCACGATGCAAGGTACCGTGATTCCACTATATGTGCCCTTGAAGGCGGCGACCAAACCGTTACAAACGAGATTGGGGCAAACTCCACACAAAGCTTGGAGGCTCCCAACAAGACCATGAAGCTTCACCACAATGGAATGTGGCTTCGAGGTGACCTCAACCGTCTAGGATGCTCAAACACCCAAGAGTAACAAGATCCGCAAGGGATTGGTGGGGGATCAACTTTTCTCTTGGTGGAAGTGTAGATCTAGGCCTTCTCAACCAATCCCTAAAGAATCAACAAGTTTGATTGGCTAGGGAGAGAGATCGGGCACTTTTGAGCTTAGGGAGCAACAATGGAGCTTGGGAGGGTAAGAGATAAGGTTCCACAGCTAGAAGAACCCCTTATATAGTGGGGGGAGAACCAACCGTTTTCCCACTCACAGCCCGTGCCTAGCGGTACTACCGCTGGATGCAGCGGTACTACCACTAGCACGCCAGCGGTACTACCGCTGGCTGCAGCGGTACTACCGCTGGCACTCCAGCGGTACTACTGCTGGGCCCATGGTAGTGCATAAGCACTACCACCACCAAGAAAGTCTTCGCAAAAAGGTCCGTCCAAGTACAACCGCTAGGAAGGCGGTACTAAGCTCCTGGAGCGGTACTACCGCTGACCAGGGCCGGTACTACGGCCAGCTAGCGATACTACCGCTGGCTGCAGCGATACTACCGCTACCACTCCAGCGGTACTACCGCTAGGGCTAGCGGTACTACCGCTGAGGGACCATTTGCAAAGAAGAGAGAAACACAAAGGCGGGAGCCACTCCAAAGTTGCCGGCAAGGGGGAAAAGAGGTTTAGTGTGCGCGTGCAAGATTGATTCCACCCAAACCTTTCCACTACGGTTCCCCTCTTAATAGTACGGTTTTCCTATGACTCCAATAAAGAGAATCGTAGAGTACACCGTGCTTCTGTTCCATGAAAGAGAGGGGCGAGTCGTCTTGTGCCGTTGACGTGTGTTATCTGAAATCTGAACACACACGGTTAGTCCTTTGCGGTACTGTCATCAATCACCAAAATTACTTAGGCATAAACTATGCCCTAACAATCATCAACTTTCTCCTCAACCGGCGTCACAACGACACGGGTTTCCCCTTGCCCTGCACCGGCATCTAGAGGGATTAGAGATTCGACAACCTCATCATGTTCTATCTTCCTCCCACTCAATTCTTTCGAGAGAAACTCCTTCTCAAGAAAAGCTCCTTTTTTAGCAACAAACACTTTACCCTCGGATTTGAGATAGAAGGTATACCCAATTGTCTCTTTTGGGTAACCTATGAAGACGCACTTTTCCGCTTTGGGTTCCAGCTTTTTAGGCTGAAGCTTTTTGACATAAAAATAACATCCCCAAACTTTAAGAAACGACAATTTTGGTATTTTGCCATACCACAGTTCGTATGGTGTCGTCTCAACGGATTTTGACGGTGCCCTATTTAAAGTGAATGCAGTTGTCTCTAATGCATAACCCCAAAATGATAACGAAAAATCGGTAAGAGACATCATAGATCGCACCATCTCTAATAAAGTACGATTACGACGTTCGGACACACCATTACACTGTGGTGTTCCAGACGGTGTTAACTGTGAAACAATTCCACATTGGCTTAAGTGAGCACCAAACTCGAAACTCGGATATTCACCCCCACGATCAGACCGTAGGAACTTGATCTTATTATTACGATGATTTTCAACTTCACTCTAAAATTGCTTGAACTTCTCAACCGTTTCAGACTTGTGCTTCATCAAGTAGACATAACCATATCTACTCAAATCATCAATGTCGGTGAGAAAATAACGATATCCGCCGCGCGCCTCCACACTCATCGGACCGCATACATCGGTATGTATGATTTCCAACAAGTCACTTGCACGCTCCATTGTTCCAGAGAACTGAGTCTTAGTCATCTTTCCCATGAGGCATGGTTCGCACGTGTCAAGTGAATCAAAGTCAAGTGACTCCAAAAGTCCATCGGAATGGAGTTTCTTCATGCGCTTTACACCAATATGACCTAAGCGGCAGTGCCACAAAAACATGGCGCTATCATTGTTAACTCTAACTCTTTTGGTCTCAATGTTATGTATATGTGTATAATCGCTATCAAGATTCAATATGAACAATCCTCTCACATTGGGTGCATGACCATAAAAGATATTACTCACAGAAATGGAACAACCATTATTCTCTGACTTAAACGAGTAACCTTCTCACAATAAACAAGATATAGATATAATGTTCATGCTTAACGCACACACTAAATAACAATTATTTAAGTTCATAACTAATCTTGATGGTAACTGAAGTGTAACTGTGCCGACGGCGATTGCATCAACCTAGGAACCATTTCCCACGCGCATCGGCACTTCATCCTTCGCCAGCCTTCGCTTATTCCACAGTTCCTGTTTCGAGTTGCAAATATGAGCAACAGAACCGGTATCGAATACCCAGGCACTACTACGAGAGCTGGTTAAGTATACATCAATAACATGTATATCAAATATACCTGATTTTTCCTTGGCCGCCTTCTTATCAGCCAGATACTTGGGGCGGTTGTGCTTCCAGTGACCCATACCCTTGCAATAATAACACTCCGTTTCAGGCTTAGGTCCAGCTTTGGGTTTCTTTGTCGGATTGGCAACAGGCTTGCCGCTCTTCTTGGAATTACCATTCTTTCCTTTGACGTTTCTCTTGAAACTAGTGGTCTCATTCACCATCAACACTTGATGCTCTTTACGGAGTTCTGATTCTGTGACTTTCAGCATCGCGAATAACTCACCGGTGACTTGTTCATCCCTTGCATGTTATAGTTAAACACAAAGCTCTTGTAGCTTGGTGGCGGTGATTGAAGAATTCTGTTAGTGATAGCCTCTTGCGGGACTTCAATCCCCATCTCAGGTAGACGGTTTGAGTACCCACACATTTTGAGCACATTTTCACTGACAGACGAATTCTCCTCCATCTTGAAAACATAGAATTTATCGGAGGTCTCATACCTCTCAATCCGGGCGTTCTTCTGAAAGATAAACGTCAACTCCTGGAACATCTCAAATGATCCATGACGCTCAATGCGACGTTGAAGTCCCGGCTCTAAGCCATACAAGACTGCACATTGAACTACCGAGTAGTCCTCCTTACGTGTTAACCAAGCGTTCTTAACATCTTGGTCAGCCGTAGCGGGTGGTTCATCTCCTAGTGCAACATTAATGACATAATCCTTATTCCCAGCTTGCAGGATCAACTTAAAATTACGAGCCCAGTCTACATAGTTGCTTCCATCATCTTTCAACTTAACTTTCTCTAGGAACGTATTAAAATTCAGGGTGACTGTTGCGTGAGCCAATGATCTACAACACAAATATTTCAAAGTGGACTTAGACTATGTTCAAGATAATTAGAGTTTAACTAATCAAATTACTTGCTAAAGTCCCACTCAAAAAGAACATCTCTCTAGTGATTTGAGTGGTACATGATCCAAATTCACTAACTCAAGTCCGATCATCACGTGAGTTGAGAATAGTTTCAGTGGTAAGCATCTCTATGCTAATCATATTAACAATACGATTCATGCTCGACCTTTCGGTCTCATGTGTTCCGAGGCTATGTATGCACATGCCAGGCTCGTCGTGCTTAACCCGAGTGTTCCGTGTGTGCAACTGTTTTGCACCTGTTGTATGTGAACGTGGAGTCTATCACACCCGATCATCACATGGTGTCTCGAAACGACGAACTGTAGCAACGGTGCATAGTCAGGGAGAACACTATTTCGTCTTGAAATTTTAGTGAGAGATCACCTCACAATGCTACCGTCGTTCTAAGCAAAATAAGGTGCATAAAAGGATAAACATCACATGCAATTCATAAGTGACATGATATTTGCCATCATCGTGTGCTTTTTTATCTCCATCACCAAAGCACCGGCACGATCTTCTTGTGACCGGCGCCACACCATAATCTCCATCATCATGATCCCCATCAACATGTCTCCATCGAGGTTGTCGTGCTACTTATTGTATTACTATTAAAGCTACATCCTAGCAATATAGTAAAAGCATCTGCAAACACAAATGTTAGTTTAAAGACAACCCTATGGCTCCTGCGGGTTGCCGTACCATCGACGTGCAAGCCGATATTAACTATTACAACATGATCGTCTCATACGTCCAATATATCACATTACATAATTGGACATATCATATCACAAGCATACCCTGCAAGAACAAGTTAGCCGTCCTCTAATTTGTTGTTGCATGTTTTACGTGGCTCCTATGGGTATCTAGTATGATCGCATCTTACTCACGCAAAAACCACAACGGAGATATGCAAATTGCTATTTAACATCTCCAAGGACCGCATCGGTCAAAACTAATTCAACTAAAGTTAAAGAAACTCACACCCGCCGGCCATCTTTATGCAACGAGGTTGCATGTCAATCGATCAAACCAGTCTTTCATAAGCGTACGAATAATGTCGGTCCGGGCCGCTTCAATCCAACAATACCGCCAAATCAAGAAAAGATTAAGGAGGGCAGCAAATCGAACATCACCGTCCACAAAACCCTCTGTGTTCTACTCAAGATAACATCTACGCATGAACCTAGCTCATGATGCCACTGTTGGGGAACGTTGCATGGGAAACAAAAAAATTCCTACACACACGAATACCTATCATGGTGATGTTCATCTATGAGAGGAGATTTGGATCTATGTACCCTTGTAGATCACACAACAGGAAGCGTTAACAAACGCGGTTGATGTAGTGGAACGTCTTCACGTCCCTTGATCCGCCCAACGAACCGTCCCGCGATCCGTTTTGATCTAGTGCCGAACGGATGACACCTCCGCGTTCAGCACATGTATAGCTCGACGATGATCTCGGCCTTCTTGATCCAGCAAGCAAGAGGGAGAAGTAGATGAGTTCTCCGGCAGCGTGACGGCGCTCCGGTGGTGGTGATGATCTTCTCGTGCACGGCTCCACCCGAGCTCCGCAGAAATCCGATCTAGAGGTGGTTTAGGTTTGAGTTGCACGTGGAAAAAGTTGTCACAAATCTGCCCTAAATAACCACTATATATAGGAGGGAGGGGGAGGAGGCTTGCCTTGAGGGCCAAGCCCTCAAGGGTGCGCCGGCCAGGAGGAGAGGAGGAATCCTACTCCAATGAGGATTGAAAAGTGGAGTCCTTCTCTTCCTTCCCACCTCCCCTTTTTTTCTTTCTCTTTGGTTTTTCTTCTCTTGGATCCAAGGCCTTCTTGGGCTGTCCCACAAGCCCACTAAGGGCTGGTGCCCCACCCTATAGCTATTGGGCTCCCTCCGGGTGGGTTGCCCCGTCCCGGTGAACTTCCGGAACCCATTCGTCACTCCCGGTACAATGCCGGTAATGCCCGAAAACCTTCCGCTAACCAAATGAAACCATCCTATATATCAATCTTCATTTCTGGACCATTCTGGAAACCCTCGTGACGTCTGTGATCTCATACGAGACTTCGAACAACATTCGGTAACCACACATATAACTCAACTATACTAAAACATCATCGAACCTTAAGTGTGCAGACCCTGCGGGTTCGAGAACTATGTAGACATGCCCCGAGGCACTCCTCGGTCAATATCCAATAGCGGGAACTGGATGCCCATATTGGATCCTACATATTCTCTGAAGATCTTATAGGTTGAACCTCAGTGTGAAGGATTCATATAATCCGATATGTCATTCCCTTTGTCCTTTGGTATGTTACTTGCCCAAGATTTGATCGTCGGTATCCGCATACCTATTTCAATCTCGTTACCGGCAAGTCTCTTTACTCGTTCTGTAATACAAGATCCTGTGACTTAAACTTAGTAACATTGCTTGCAAGACTTGTGTGTGATGTTGTATTACCGAGTGGGCCCCGAGATACCTTTCCGTCACACGGAGTGACAAATCCCAGTCTTGATCCATACTAACTCAACGGACACCTTCAGAGATACCTGTAGAGCACCTTTATAATCACCCAGTTACGTTGTGACGTTTGATGCACACAAGGTATTCCTCCGGTGCCAGTGAGTTATATGATCTCATGGTCATAGGAAGAAATACTTGACACGCAGAAAACAATAGCAATAAAAAGATATGATCAATATGCTACGTTCATAGTTTGGGTCTAGTCCATCACATGATTCTCCTAATGATGTGATCCAGTTATCAAGTGACAACACTTGCACATAGCCAGAAAACCTTGACTATCATTAATAAACTAGATAGCCAACTAGAGGCTTGCTAGGGACATTGTTTTGTCTATGTATCCACACATGTATCTATGTTTTCATTCAATACAATTATAGCATGGATAATAAACGATTATATTTAAACAGGAAATATAATAATAACTATTTATCATTGCCTCTAGGGCATATTTCCAACAGTTGACGTCGTGGGCGGATTGGGCGGCGGAGGAGGAGGGAGATGGTCCAGTGGAGCACCCGGTGTCGCTGGCGCCATCGAAGTTGGGCGTGTTCTGGGATGCGGCCCACCCTGCTCATCGGAGGGGGAGGTCAGCGGCGCGTTCGATTGTCCTGCCTGACCAGCGTCCAATTCGTCTTCCGACCGGAATGGCTCGCCCAGCCTCCGTCGTGGCTCGCCCCGCCGCGCCGCCCGGGTTATCCCCCACGGTAGCGCCCGGTTCCCAGGCCGAAGGAGGGCTGCACGTGGATGGCCCTCCGAGCCCTGCCACGCAGGTGGCGTGCGTGCCGTGGTCGGGTTTTGCACGGGCGGTGCGGCTGCGGGGATCTGACCCTAGCGCCGCGAGGGCGACGGCTGGCGACTGGGCCGGCTATCGCCCTAGTGGGCCGCGTGCGGTTGGGCTGGGTGCCTTCTCGGCCCAGGAGGTGGAGGAGGCAGCTAGAAGGGCCCGGGAGGTTGTGGCCTCAGTCAACTGGGCCTGGGATCTGGCCCACGAGGACCCTGCCCGTTGGATTTGGATCCAACGTGGCGATGCCGGCCCGTGGGCTGGCTGGACTGCCACGCATGCCGAGGTTAGACGCTGGGGTAGGGTTGCGTCGACTCTCCCTCGCTCCTTGGTTGCGCCACCACCCCCCACTCTCTCGTGGTTCTTCTCCCCCTCACTGGCTCCCATTCCTCTGCCTCTGAGACCACGCCGCCGCACACGTACCACGAGGCGTTGATGACTCGCATTGCAGGGGATGGCTAGGGGCGGCCAAAGCGGCCCCTGCGGTCGGGGTCGGCCTCGGGTCCCGTGGTAGGTGGCCCGTCCTCCCGCCCCGGTGCTTGTGCTGCCGGTGCCTCGTCTCGCTACGGCCGGGGCGAGGCATTCCATCCGGCACGTTCCCTGGAGTTTTACCCGGGATCCTCGCTGTGTTGTCCTCCGCCTCCCACAGACCGGGCCAGAGACCCACACCTCCCGCCCCCGGGCTCGCCGGGCGATGATCGCCATCGGCAGGCTGAACGGCTGCGGCGGGATGAAGAGGACCGGGAGGGTGCTATCCTGGCAGAGCTGGTGGCTCACCAGCCTGTGGTGGCTCGGGACAGGGAGTCCAAGGCTCCCTGGGCGCTGGCTGCTCGGGCTTCAGTCCCCCGACCCTTGGAGTAATACTGGCGTCGGGGCCGGGGGGACCCTGCGCGTGAGGACCATCGGGATGATGGGTCCCATGGGTCCCATGCCCCTACTCATGTGCGTGATGAGGAATGGCGGTTTTCTCGTGAGGATGGCCGTCGGGATGACCGGCGTTCATCTCGGGCGGATGGCCCGGCCTGGCATCGAGATGACCCACCTACCGGGTGGAGATCCCCTGGGGTCGGTCTGTTGAGGCGCCTGTGGTGCCGGCCTAGGCTAAGAATAAGAAGAAGGTGGTTTTGGCACTCCGTGGGGTGGCCGTGTGTCCTGCTCCGATAGGGGCTCCTGAGCAGGCGGCTCCGGAGCTCCCCTCTCGGGTGGGCTGCCACAGGACTCGCGACGAGACGATGTGCATCAATTGTGGTTGCGTGAGACACTTCCGCTCGGAGTGTGAGGCCCCTCCACGATGCCCCACCACCCTTGCCTACCTCGGGTACGGAACTGAGGGGGGTAGTTTCTATTCTGTGGATGCTGAGATTGAGGAAGAGGCGGTTCGACCGCACCTGGCGACGGTCACTCAGGCCCGTGAGCAGGTCTTGCGCCTGGGGTGGTGATCTCGGCCAACCTCATCCAGGACGAGCTCGCCGCCTACATTGGTGACTTCCACGACTCCGACTTCGCTTGGGAGGTGACCAAGACGGCTCCCCTCATCTTCTCGGTCCCCTTCCACTCTGCAGCGCTGCTCCGTGTGTGTTCCCACGATCTCATCCGCTGCCCCATCAACATGTTCATGATACTCGTCCATGCTGCTGCGGCGGAGCCTGATCCTGTGCCTCCTCTGGAGAAGGTATGGTCCTTTTTTACGACTTGCCTAGAGGTGGCAGGTCGGCGCCGCGTGGTGGCAAGCTTGCACACATCCTCAAGGCGATCTCTGGGCCGGTGGGCAAGCTGGTGACCGCTGACTTGGCATCCTTCGAGGATGATGGCTCCGCCCGCATTGAGATCCTCTGCCCCGCTCCAGCAGAGATTAATGGTTTGTCCCTAATATTCTATTTCGGCACTAGGGGGAGGCACCTCACCTTCGAGCTTGAGTATTCAGTTCCTGAGGATCTGCTCGGGCCGGCCCCCGCTTCCACTGTGCCATGCGATGATTGGTAGGATGGAGATGGGGGCTCGTCTAGGGAGAGCTCCTTTTGTGAGGAGGATGATGATGATGTTGGGGTTCCTCTGGTTCCGTATGATGGCCAACGTAGCCAGATTTCTACTTGTGGTGGCTCCTCCGGTCATGCCGGGGCAGCTTCTCGGGTGGCGTCAGAGGTTGAGACTGTGTCCATGGCCGCCCCCTATCGCAACCCCGATGGCTTCCTGGAGATCATGGAGGTGGACGTGGTGAGTGTGGGGATGGAGGTGTGCCCTTCGTCATCGCCGTGCTTGCCTGGGGTGGTCTGCTACTCGTGTTCGTCGGGGTCTCCCCTTCCGCAGCCTTGGGGTCCCCGGACCGGGAGCCACCTCCGACCTTGGACCTGGAGGTGGTGACCCCTACCGCGGCCGGCCCCAATTCTCAGGGCGGGGCTTCTCCGCTGGTGGCCGTGCGCCAGAGTGCAACGCTCGGCTAGTATTGAGTCCTCCTCGATGGCCGTCTCCCGACGATCCAGGAGAAGGCCGAGCGGCTGCTCGCGACTTGTCCTCACGTAACCTCACCATCCCTCCCGTTCCCTCTAGTTCTGATTCTCGGTTATCTGTGCTTGGTTGCGATCCGGTGTCTCATCTGGCAGAGGTGGCCACCAATTGTGGCATTGTGTTCTCTGGCGAAAAAGGGCCCATCCTTGAGAAGATTTCCGTTATTTGCGCCAAGGAGAAGCTTGAGGGGGTGCTGGCGGAAGCTCGTGCTTGTGCTACACATAGTGAACCCATCTCCCCGGAGCACACTGAACCTTGTCATACAGAGACCAGGGGTGGTGCGGCACCCCCGGTGGAGAATGTGGCTGGGACGCCCCTGACAGTTCCCCCCACGGTGAGGGTGCTACGTGGGCGTCCCCCCACGCGTCTCAATCCCACTAAATAGAGAATCGAGGTGTGTGGTTCTAGCTCCAAATCCGTTTCCCTCGGACCGGAGGCCTCCGCTGCCACCCCCCTACGCGGGGGCAACGTGGCCGCCCGGCGAGGGCTCTCCCCCGACCCGCGATTGACGGGCGGGCTAGCTCGGCCCCGCTTGTGGGGCCTAGGGATTCCATTGAGGTTATTAAATGAAGCTCCTATGTTGGAACATTAGGGGCTTCGGCCTCTCTGGCCGGTAACGGCAGCTCATCGAGTATTTGCGACACGAAGAGATTGACATTGTTGGGCTTCAGGAGACGATTCACCATGATTTTAGTATGCATGAGCTCCAGAGGCCATCCCGTCACCAGTTTGCCTGGCAGTGGTTGCCTGCTACGGGTCATTCTGTGGGCATCCTGCTCGGAGTCAGGGAGGATGCTTTCTCGGTTGAGGATATGGACCAAGGGGAAATCTTCGTGAGCATGTCCGTCATTGACCGATGAGTCCACCTCAGTTGGGAGGTGATTATCGTCTATGGCCCTACGGACAATGGCCGCTCTGCTGACTTCCTCGCCGAGTTGAAAAAGAAGGTGGAGGGGTGCACCACTCTGGTGGTGGTGGCCGGAGACTTCAACCTCATTAGGTGGGCTTCTGATAAAATCTCTCCTGATGTGGATAGGGTCCGAATGCGTCTCTTCAACGACTGCATTGTAGACCTTGCGCTCCGTGAGATAGCCCACGTAGGGGCTAGGTTCACGTGGTCGAATAAGCAGGTGAACCCCATCCGGAGTGTTTTGGATCGGGTCTTTGTATCGGCTGAGTGGGAAGTGATGTTCACAGTGTGCTCCCTCAAGGAGGTCACTCGGATTGGCTCCGACCATACCCCCCTATTTTTCTCGTCGGGGGAGGAGGGCCCCCCTAGGACCCATCGCTTCCGTTTTGAGACGTTCTGGCTGGAGCAACCGGGTTTCTTTGAGCTGGTTCGCGACCGCTGGCTAGACGCAGTCTCGTCCCCGCCTCGGGTGCTTTGTGCAGTGGATGTCTGGCGCCACTGTGCTAAATTGGCCCGTCAGGCCATGAAGGGCGAACCTGGGCGCTGATCTCCGGGACCGTAAAGGGGCCTTGCTGGATCAGATTAAGGTGATGGATGGCCTGGCGGATGGTCCAGGCCTGTCTCCTCACGACTGGCTTAGGAGATACTCCCTCGAGACCTCGCTCATGAGCATCTACAAGAGCGACGAGCTGTTTTGGCAGCGTCGAGGGGGGCAGAACTGGCTCCTTAAAGGGGATGCGAACACTGCCTACTTCGAGGCGATTGGTAATGGCCGCAGGCGCAAATGTGCCATCCCTTTCCTATGGGATGGGGATGTTCTCCTGGAAAGCCCAGATGACATCTCCATCCATATTTACTCCTTTTATAAGGAGTTGTTCTCGTCCGACTCGCGTGGAGGCGTCTCCCTCTGCGCTGACTTGTGGCCGCTTGCTGTGTAGGTCTCCGATGCGGAGAATGTGGAGCTTACTCTCCCGTTCTCCCATGAGGAGGTGGGTCAGGCCATTGCTTCTATGAAAGCTTGCTCGGCCCCGGGGCCGAATGGTCTCCCGGTAGTTTTCTTTCAGAAATTCTAGGAGATCTTGCATCCGGTCGTTATGCCCATGTTCCATGAGTTCTACATCAGAACACCGGACATGGCTAGGATTAACTTTGGAGTCATAGCTCTCATCCCCAAAGTAGTTGGGGCTTCGGATATTCGGCAACTCCGCCCCATCAGGGTGATAAACGTGTTGGCGCGAATCTTCATGAGCATGTCCTCAATGTTTCCTCAATGTTCACCCTCAGGATATGGGGCCCAACTCTATCAGTAACCTTTGTCAATTCCAAGTATTTTGCGAGGCCTATCTGCCGATAGAGCCCACGGTTCTATTATTTTGGAACTTCTTCCACCTGAACTGCCAGACCGAATTTACCAACGGGCCCAACTTGGAACTCGGGGGGGTCAACATCCAGCGGCGCCGCGAACGTGGGTTTCTGTCTGTCCTCCTTCCCAGCCATCCCAAAGGCTAGGCCGAGTCTTGGTTTTATTGTCATGACACTTCTCCTCCCGGTGAGAACCCACTTTCGGGTTATAGAGAAGATCGCTTACCCATGGACTTCAAGCTGCCAGAGGAACTTAACGAAGAAGAAGAATCGGAATTCATCCCCGTCTTCTCCCAGCTAAGGTCTTTGACCAATAATGGGCTCACCGGGGTTGACCTATTCTGTTGTTGGGTGGAGTGGAGAATTCTTCCTCTGAGTCACCGGGATGGTCTGATGTGCGAGTATGATGGCAGCGAGAACCATCCCCAATGCTTTTTTCATACAAGACTCACCGAGCAAGACATTGTCGACATTAACAAGAAGTTAGCCGGCGAGTCCTTGGAAAATTGTGCCAAGGTCAGGCTCAAGCCTTTCTGCCTCTCCAACCCTGCTCCACCGGTAACAATCTAAGTCGCCTCCTTTTACCTTTTTCAACATATGTGCCAATGTTCCATGTTTGAAATTTGATTCTATCCACCAGAAAGGATCAGCATTTTAGTCTCGAAGGCCAAAGGTGACTGTCCAGAAAACAACTAAGCCGCCACCGAAGAAGAAGAAGAAGAGCAAGGGCAAAGCTGCCATCAAGGAGTCATCTGTCGTTGGCGAGTCCCGAGCCGGCGAAGAATAGTCAGAGGTAAAAAATGTACCCTTTTGTTTATCATCATTATGTTCTGACTTATGCTTATGTCTTGTTACCTTTGTGCGTAGGAAGATGGCTATGAGAGCCAAGATGACGTGGTCGAGGTAATTTCTATTTCTTCCGACTCAACTTCCTCTTCACCTAGGCCGGCCAGGCGGATTTGTGGAAAAGTTCCCATGTCTCACCCAAATGCTTGTCTGGACCCTGATTTCCTTTTGAAGAAGGCGAGGTATGCTCCCAAACGTAAAACCCGAAGCTATTCTGGCAATTAGTTTCCGGGTTACCTGAAAAGACAACCGGTCGGAAACGCCCAAGTGAGGTATACTCCTGTTAACACATTCTCCTTTTTGTAGAAAATTTTTATTCACAACTTGTTCACTCCTTGAACTTTTATTCTTTCAGTTCTCTCCTCCTTCATATGGCGACTCAGTAATGTCAGCTCTTCCGCCAATGATTCATGTACAGGGGTAAGTTCTTTTATTAACCATTTTTCCTTCCCAATGATGATATTTGTTCTAGCTTTGATGTCTTCATCTCAGAACACAAGCAAAGAAGAGAAAAATTGACGACTTGTCTTCTGCTCCAAAGATGACTGAGGCGTTAGGTATGAGCACCTCTGCCCCAGAGTTTGATGAAGACCAAGCGGCGGCTCGTGATGATCCTGTGAATGACATTTCTAACGTCCGGATCGACTCTCCAGGCCCTCTAAAGGAAACCACTGAAAATGTTAACCCGTCGAGATCTTCCAAGGCGAGTGAAGATCCAGATACCGTAATTGTTACTGGTACTGGCTACTCCAAGCCTGCAACAACGGTGTTATCCAAACATGCATCAAAAGAGTCCCATCCTTCCGCGGAACAAGATATCACTAAGCTGAAGCTTCCCCATTACGAGAAGCTTGAATTTGAGCAACTCTGCTCTGGCTTCGTATGTCGCCTGGAGACGAGTTATGAAATGGAGAAGAGCTTGATCAACATGATGAGAATCAAACATGAGGTACGTCTTTTATTATGTGTACCCATTAGCCTTCCAGAAGACTAGTCTTGCTTGATGAATTATGTTTGTTGCAATATCTGCTAGACCCATATATGTCCATAGCCCCCAAGTGTCGGGTCATCTTGTGAAAGATGAGCTGGGTCTTGAATTAGAGAAAAACTTCAACATGTAGCCCCCAAGGGTCGGGTCATGTTTTCAAAGATGAGCCGGGTCTTTGAATTAGATAAAAACTTCAACTTGTAGACCCCAAGGGCCGGGTCATCTTTTGAAAGATGAGACGGGTCTTGATTAAAGAAAAACTTCAATCTGTAGCCCCCAAGGGTCGGGTCATCTTTTGAAAGATGAGTCGGGTCTTGAATTAGATAAAAACTTCAACCTGTAGCCCCCAAGGGTCGGGTCATCTTTTGAAAGATGAGCCGGGTCTTGATTTAAAGAAAAACTTCAACCTGTAGCCCCCAAGGGCCGGGTCATCTTTTGAAAGATGAGTCGGGTCTTGAATTAGATAAAAACTTCAACCTGTAGCCCCCAAGGGCCGGGTCATATTTTGAAAGATGAACCAGGTCTTGAATGTTGTGTGACTTCGAAAAGAATCATACATTAGCCCCCCAAGTGTCACGGATGTTGCTTGCAACAGTTCTAAAACTTGTCTCCACAAAATTTGTTTGTAGGAATTTGTGACCCGTGCCGAGTCATCCCTTGCTGATTTGAAGAAAAACTTAGCCGAACAGCAGAATGCGTGGACTGTATCTGAGGAAAAATATCGGTTGGCCCTGGCTGATATGGAAAAAATGAAAGCCGACCACCAAAAATTTGAGAAGAAAGCCAATGTTGATCAAGACACCATCCTAAAGCGGGCGGAACAAGCCGAGGCAAAGCTAGAAGCCGCCCTACAGGAGCTCTCCGGGCTAAGAAAGCATGTCTCCAACATGACAAAGCCATCTTTGGTAAGAAGCAATTCCCTTGTTCGGAAGGAGAAGCCATAATTTAGTTTGCAAATACTAATTGTCCCGGTTTATCCTTTGTAGGTCCGCGAGCCGCCAATATCCAAAACGACTGCATCCTGAAGCTGAAGGCGATTTACACTTTTATGGAGCAGCTGTATACGAGGAGCATGATGACGATGAAGGCGGTGATGGGCAACATGGAGCCAATTAAATCCATCAAGAATATGTTGGGTTGCCTGTCAATGTTGCCACCGCAAATAAATGAACTGAAGATGTCAGCCGCCCACAAAGGAGCTCTGACCACCTTAAGTCGATGCCTGGCCTATGCCCCTGAACTCAAGCTAGAGGAGGTAGCTGCTGGTTATCCTGAGCTGAAAGACGACGAGTCGGAGTTCACCGAAGACGATTACCACCGAGTTGTGAAAGAGTATCGTGCCGCGGCGACTCAGCTGGCGGCCGGTTTGGACTTGAACAAATACCAGGTGGCGTATGATGACAATAATAAAAAGGTGACTCCTCCTTCGTTCAAAATTACCAGCCTGAATCCTCGTCGACACAATAATCCCTTCGACTTTGAGGCGGACCTATATGTCTTTCTGAACGATGAAGATGAATTTATCGCCTTTTCCAAGTGCAACTCGAAGGTGGGCGACTTACAAATTGAAGATGGAGAGAGCTCAAGGCCAGGTGACCCGGAGGCAGCTTAAGTTTGCCCAGCATGTAATCATTTCATCAAAAACAATTTGATCTGTACTGGACTGGGAGATGCGCCCGGTATGGCCGAGTGAGTCATGTAATAGTTGCTAGGTTTCAGGGAAACGATCTTCCATCCATGCCTTTTGCTTGACAATTCTGAACTGTTTATCCTTTTTGCGAATCATGAATCGTCTTTACCAATCCTGATGCTTGATAGTTTAGGAAGTGTCATATTTTGATAAGAAAAAAAACTTCTTCAGCCTATTTGTCAGGGAAAAAACAGCATAGGCCGACTCAATGAGTTGTGGCAAGAGATGAACCAGCCCAGTGAGTCATGGTGAGTTATAAGCAAGGAGCCGGCTCAGTGAGTCGAGGCGAGTCATAAAAAGGTTTACAAAATCTTGTGGCAGTGCCATGAAGATAGTCGTAAAAATTTGTCGGCTCGATGAGCTACGACACGATTGGACGACTTTGCAAAACTCTAGTGCTACCCTAAGAAGGCTTTTGCAACAGCCCAAGTTTTTTAGACCGGCTGATCAGGCGCAAGTCAAGCTTCAGTGAAGTAGGTTTAGTGAACCAATGGTTTCTCTATTTTCCATGTGTGGCTCTGGCCGGTACCTTTAATGTTTTAACCAAGGCGAGTTCGGGGTGCAAAAAGCGGATTGACTTGCCAAGAGTACATGGGTCCATAGGGCGACTCGTCCAACACATAGTCCAGTATAACCATTTGTAATGCGATAATTTTTCGCTAGCCAAGAGGGTATTCAGGCTGAACTCAGTGAGTGGAAGCCCCCAAGTGACCTATGATTAGGGAATAGTCGGGCATAGGATTGCAGAAGCGTTTACCCTCTTACTGCAAAACGACTTGGGAACTAGTGGCCCCCAAGTAAGCCGGCTTAATTCTCAAAACGATATAAGGCGCCCATGTTTGAACCATGCAATGTGGGAACTTTGGTCCTCTTTGGCTTATCAGTACCCAGTTTTGAAACAAGTGCAGCGTGGCGACTTATGCTCTTTGGTACTGATAGCGTCCATGCTTGGAGGACTCATAGAATAATAAAGACTCATGCTTTCAAGAAGCTGAAACGGCAAAAGAACCCGAGTTTCGTGGGTGCCGGCTTTATTTCTTTATAAATAAAAGATTACAAGTTCTGAGATTTGCAGAAAATAAAGGAGCCCATGGCTCTAGGTGTAGTAAGGCCGCAAGTGGGCAATATTCCAGGGCGAGTTGTCTCAACCTCTGTAGTTGGCCTATCAGGGCGAAGATCCACCAAGTAGTATAAACCGTTCCGAAGATTCTTGCTGGTGACAAACGGTCCTTCCCATGGAGGTGATAACTTATGCATACTAGTGTGGTCTTGAATCAACCGAAGCACTAAGTCGCCCTCTTGAAAAGTCCGGCTCTTGACGCGATGACCGTGATAGCGTCGCAAGTCCTGTTGATACATCACCAATCATGATGCAGCCAAGTCTCGTTCTTCCTCCAAAGCATCCAACGAATCTTGTCGTGCTAACTCGTTATCCTACTCCACATAAGCGGCGACTCGCGGTGAATCGTGTCTGATGTCACTTGGCAATACTACCTCTACCCCATAGACCATAAAAAATGGAGTCAAACTCATGGAGCGATTTGGGGTGGTCCTGATACTCCAAAACACCGAGGGAAATTCTTCAACCCAACATCCCAGAGTATGCTCTAGAGGTACCATAAGTCGGGGCTTGATTCCTCGCAATATTTCCTGATTCACCCTTTTTGCCTGTCCATTAGACTCAGGGTGTGAGACTACAGAAACATCAAGCCGGATATGCTCTCGTCCGCAAAACTCTTGCATTGCGCCCTTTGATAGATTAGTACCATTGTTAGTAATGATACTATGAGGGTATATGAACCGGAAGATCAATTTTTTCAAGAATTTGACAGCCGTGTCTGCATCACAGCTACTAACGGGTTCTGCTTCAACCCACTTAGTGAACTTGTCAACCGCCACCAATAGATTAGTCTTTTTATTGGATGACATTTTGAAAGGACCAACCATGTCCAGCCCCTAGACCGCAAACGGCCAAGTAATTGGAATCATCTGTGACTCCTGAGCCGACACGTGCATCTGGCGTCCAAATTTGTGGTAACCATCACATCGGCGAACTATATCTTGAGCATCTGCATGAGCCGTCAACCAATAAAACCCATACCTAAAGGATTTGGAAACCAGGGAGCGTGACCCGGCATGATGACCACAGTCGCCTGCATGAATTTTATTGACAATCATACATCCTTCCTCGGAAGAAACACACCTTTGAAATACCCCTGAAGTGCTTCGCTTATGCAACTCGTCCTTATGTATGACCATGGATTTGCATCGACGGACAATTTGGCGAGCCAATAACTCATCCCTTGGTAACTCGCCTCGTGTGAGATACGCCATGTAGGGAATCGCCCAATCCGGGGTAGCACGAAGAGCCGCCAAAAGTTGAGACTCAGGGTCTGGCACCGCCAAATCTTCCTCTTAAGGTAACCTCACCGAGGGGTTATGTAACACATCCAAAAAGACATTAGGGGGAACCGGCTTACGTTGTGAGCCGAGGCATGAAAGAGCATATCTTCCTTCATTGAGTCGCCGACCGATGTGATCCACTTTATAACCATGAAAATGACGCGCCACGTTTGACACAGCTCGCCTGTAAGCCGCCATCAAGGGATCTCTAGAATCCCAGGTGCCGGAAACCTGTTGTGCCACTAGATATGAGTCGCCCAAACATCTGACTCGGGTGAGGTTCATTTCTTTGGCGAGTTGCAACCCATGGGGCAGAGCTTCATATTCTGCTGCATTGTTGGTGCATGGAAATAGGAGTCGGAGGACATAGCATAATTTCCCACCCTGAGGCGAAGTTAACACCACAGCAGTCCCCGAGCCTTCCAACTGCCTGGATCCATCGAAATGGATGGTCCAATAGGTGTCATCGGGCCTATCTTCTAGAATCTGCAACTCGGTCCAGTCGTTGATGAAATCCACTAGTGCTTGAGACTTAATAGCCGTACAGGGGGTATATTGCACGTGATGAGGTCCTAACTCTATGGCCCGCTTAGCAATCCGTCCAGTTGCTTCTCGATTTTGTATAATGTCACCAAGGGGGCAGAACTGACCACCGTGATGGGATGCTCTTGGAAGTAATGCTTCAGCTTCTGACTCGCCATAAACACCCCAAATACCAGCTTTTGCCAATGCGGGTAGCATTGTTTGGAGAGGGTCAGGACTTTGCTGATAAAATATACTGGTCGCTGAACCGGATATTCCTTCCCTTCTTCCTTCCGCTCGACGACCACTGCCACGCTCACTGCGTTACAACTAGCCGTGATGTACAAGAGCATAGGCTCCTTGTCCGTCGGAGCAGTCAATACTGGCGGCTTAGCCAATTGTCGCTTCAGGGCTTCAAAGGACTCATTGGCTTCATCCGTCCAAACAAAACGATCAGTTTTCTTGAGTAACTGATAAAGAGGGATGGATTTCTCCCCAAGGCGACTTAGAGCCGCGATACGACCCGCCATCCGTTGGACTTGATTGATGTTGGCCGGTTGCCTAACAAAGTGATAGCTTCAATTTTATCTGGGTTAGCTTCAATGGCGTGCTCTCACACCAAAAACCCCAGCAACTATCCTGCGGGAACACCAAACACACACTTTGTAGGATTAAGCCTCATCTGATATACGCGCAAATTGTCAAAAGTCTCCTTGAGATCCTCCAAGAGCGACTCTTTCTTCTGAGTCCTGACCACGATGTCGTCAACATAGGCGTGGACATTACGTCTGATCTGGTTATGCAAGCAATTCTGGATGCAACTTTGATAAGTCGCCCCCGCACTCTTGAGCCCAAACGGCATAGACACGTAACACAAGGCTCCAAAAGGGGTCATGAAGGACGTTTTCTCCTGGTCTGCCACGACCTCTTGATCTGGTGGTATCCTGAGTAAGCATCCAAAAAATACAAACGCTCGCAACTCGCTGTTGAGTCAATGATTTGATCAATGCGTGGAAGGGAGAACGGATCCTTTGGACAGGCTCTGTTGAGGTCGGTGTAGTCGATGCACATGTGGAAAGTGTCGTTCTTTTTTAGCACCGGGATCGGGTTGGCCAACCATTCAGGATGAAAAAGCTCGATGATGAATTCGGTGGCCAAAATTCGAGCGACTTCCTCTCCAATTGCCTTATGCCGTTCTTCGTTAAACCTGCGAAGATACTGCCGAACCGGCTTTACCTTGGGGTCAATATTAAGGTGGTGCTCAGCGAATTCTCTCGGGACACCCAGCATGTCTGAAGGTTTTCATGGGAAGATGTCATGATTCTCACGGAAGAATTCAATGAGCGCGCTTTCCTATTTGGGATCTAGGCCCGTCCCAATGATAAACTACCTGGTTGAGTCGACAGGCGTGAAGTCTATCACCTTCGTGTCGTCTATTGGTTTGAATTTGAGGGGCGGCTTTGAGTCAATCGTTGGCCTCTTGAGCGGCATCATATCTGCCGGATCAACATTGGCTTGGTGAAACTTGAGCTCCTCAGCCGCGCAAGCCGTCTCGGCATAAGCTACGTCTCCTTCATCACACTCTTGGGCTATTTTCCTGTCTCCGTTGATTGTAATGGGCCCCTTAGGACCAGGCATCTTGAGCTTGATATAAACATAACAGGGGCAAGCCATGAATCGAGCGTAAGCTGGCCTTCCAAACAACGCGTGGTAAGCGCTCTTGATTTTGACCACCTCGAACAGGAGTGACTCACTCCTGTAATTAGACTCTGTGCCAAAAGCCACGTTAAGCTTGATCCGCCCAATTGGGTAGGCCGCCTTACCCGGAACAATGCCGTGGAAAACCATGGACGACGGCATCAAGTCTTTCTCCGAGAAGTTCATACTTCGAAAGGTGTCGAAGTATAAGATGTTTATGCTACTGCCACCATCCATAAGGACTTTGGAAAGGGTGTATCCTCCCACATGGGGAGGCACGACCAAAGCCAAGTCGCCAGGGTTATCAACTCGGGGCGGGTGATCCTCCCTACTCCAGGTTATGGGCTGTTCGGACCAATGGAGGTACCTAGGGAGCGCCGGCTCAGCCACACTGAAAGTTCCATGTTTCACCTTCTGGTCTCGTTTGCAGGTGCTGGTGGTGAACACGTGATATTGCCCACTGTTCAGCTGCTTAGGGTTATTCTGTAAACCGCTATTATCATCATGTCGCTGGGGATCTCCTTGCGGGGGTGGTTACTGAAACACTCCCTGTCGGTTATACCACTCTTGATTGTGAACTTGGTACTATCCACTATTAGGCTGTGACCCGCCCTGCGGACCCGGGTAAGGAAACCCACCGAACAAGCTTTAGCGTGACCCTGGCGCGCCGAACTGTTCATGTCGCTAGCCCTGATCACCTCCTTGGCCTTTCTTGAGCGCCTTAGCTCGGAACTCCTGCATCACATAGCAATCCTCCTAGGAGTGGGTAGCCGGTCCCTCAGCCGTGGCGTGCTGTGGGCAGGGGCCTTTGAGCATTTCATGATAGTTGTGCGGCTTCTTCCCACTGAAGCCTCGCTTCTTCTGGCGTTGGTTCCCGTTGCCGGCACTTGTATTGGCAACGAAGTTTGTGGGACCTTCCTGTTGTCTCCTCTTACCTTGCCCGACGTGGTTGTGGTTACCCCGCCCTTGAAACCGGGAGTGACCTTTTGACGACTCGCCCCTCCTGGCGGTGCTAACCTTGTCATCATCCTCCCCAGGATCCTTGGTGTTGTATGACTCGGCATATCTGGTGAGTCTGTCCATCAGCTCGCCCATGTCCTGCACCTTACGCTTGAGTCGCCCCAGCTTGAGTAGCAAAGGCTCGTAATGGCAATTTTTCTCCAGAATCAGCACTGCTTGAGCCGCCGAGATGTCGTCCGACGAATGAATGACCTCTACGACTCGCCGTTATGATGGGCCAACTCATCCGGTCGCTGAACGCAGTGTTGCAAGTCGAGATGGTCATCGGGCGTTTGCAAGTCCCTCGATTTTTGTTGATGAAACACTCCTTTAACTCTGCCCAAGTGTTGATGGAGTTAGGCGGCAGGTTTTTCAACCATGTACGCGTCGTTCCTTCAAGCATCATAGTGAAATACTTGGCGCAAACCGCCTCATTCATGTCGAGCATGTCCATGGGAAGTTCGTAACTCTTGATCCATGACCCTAGCTCGAGATCTGGTGTGTAATTGGGTACCTTCCTCGGTCCTTTGAAATCCTTCGGTATCCGCTCATTGCGCAGAGCGGGCATGAGACAGGGCACCCCAACGTGCCTGCCGCCGGTATCGAGTGGTGTGGGAGGTGTCTGGGTATAAGCCAGATAGCCCTGACCTGCCGCAGCCGCCGTCTCCATCAGGCGCGCGGCTTGCGCTGCATCCACAATGTCTTGGGCTCGAGTATCATGCACCCCGGGCGGGTTGGTCTGAGGCAGACACCGTTGTCCACTGATCACCGCGGGTTGGTCCTCATGGCGACTCCTGGTGTGACTCGCCTGGGATGTAGAGTGTAACCGGTCAAGATTGTGTGAGTATTGCGCGTGTTGGACCACTGCTGTTTTCAGCATCTCGATGGCGCTTCCCGCCTCCACCTCGGCTGGGGAGTTTCCGTAGATCAGGAGGGACTCCAAGTGGCAGGTTCCCGCCAGTACGTTATCCATAGGATTCGAGAAGTGGCCTCGTCGTGTCTAGAAGCGAGGTGCGTGGGCCTCCATTGTTTGAGGTGGTGGTGGATTAGGCGGTTGAACCGGGCCTTCCCGTGGAGCGGCCTGCACCGATCGATCGGGTCCCATCTCAGGAGTGCGTGGGGTGTCGAAGAGGCGAGTTGGGTGTAGATCGGCCGGGAGGCGCCCGTGATGCCTCCTCTGATGAATAGAATCGGATGCACGCTGTTGTCTCTCGAGCCGCCAGCCTTCGATGTTCAGCCATTCCGCCTCCGCGGTGATCCGGGCCTGCTGGGCCGCCATCCTTGTGGCTTCTGCTTCCACTTCTGTTTGGGTTTTGGCCATCTCCTCCCGCAGCTTCGCTAGTTCAGCATTGATCGCTTCCTGATTCTCTGCCATCACAACGGTTGTCATGAGTCCAGTGATCTCCGCCGTGAAGTCCGCCATGGCTTGAGCCGGAGTTTTCGACGACTCGCCATTCTCATTGTTGCCGGCCAGTTTTGGCTGAGTTTGTGCCGCCCCCGCCATGTAGATGGCGAGTTGTCAACGGGATCTTTCGAAGACCTCGGGGTCCATCGCCAGTGGCAACCCTCCGAGTTGTCCTTCGTAAAGAGATTGAATCTGTGTCGCCCGTGGATGATTCCTGATCAGAATTGACAGGGGTGATCTCCTGGACTGTCAGTTCGTCCTGTACGCTGGCTCCCTGCATAAAACCGACAAAAACATGGTGTCTCCTGTCCTGACGTGTGATGGGGAGGGCGTACGTGGCCGGCTCGACGATGTCGGTGGAGGTGTCCGTCTCAGGCACGGGTCTTCCAATCATGCCGACGAAGATGTTGACCTTGCCGAAGGGGACCCTGTAACCAGATTCGATTGAATCGGCTTCAGTCCCCCACAACGAGTTATCGATGTAGTTCTTTCCGCGGCGGCTCTTCGTCATGATGCCGACCGCATAGCTTTCTGACCCTGGTAGGGCTCCCTTTGAGAACTCAACTCCACTGTGCACAGGCCCCACGGTGGGCACCAACTATCGTGGTTTTGTCACGGTAGATGTCCTCGTGAAAGGACTTAGTGAAGGAGCCATCGCACCTTGGTGGCGACTCAAAGGGGATGAGCGAAAGCGAGACTCGGATTTACCTAGGTTCGGCCCCTCGTGTGGAGGTAAAAGCCTAAGTCTTGCTTTGTGTAGATTGATGATGGTTTCGATTACAAGGAGGGCATAACTCGCTTGACCTAGCTCTCGATGATTTCTCACTTGCCCTATCTTCCCCAGGGACTCGCCTTTATATACAGGTCGAGGCCCTAGGGTTTACAAGAGTCCTAGCCACGCTATAGATCGTGGTTTTCCATATCTCTAAGTCGTCGTGCTTTCCAAGACTGGAAACCTCCTTGGCGGCCTATCCTCTGCATCGCTCCTGAACCGCCATCCGGCTCCTGGGCCCCTAGGCCAAGGCTTGCATTACTAAAGGATGAGTCGCCCCTTTAGTGACCCACCCTAGTTAGGGCGGGTTACACCACAGTTAATATCCCCAACACCCCCCGTGTATATGATGGGGATGTACATCTTGCCCGAGGGTGTGCATAGTTCCTTTGACAAGGAGCTGGCTAGGTTCTTCTGGCAGGCAGGGGATGGCCGCCCTAAATACCATATGGTGAAGTGGGCTGACATCTGCCTGCCGAAGGACCGAGGGGGTTAGGCATCCTTGCGTCTCGCCGCATGAACGTCGCGCTCATGCTCCGTTGGGTGTGGTGGATCTTGCGGGGAGATGGTGGGTTGTGGTTGTAGCTAATTGAGTCCGAGTACCTGTAGGGTAAGCCACTCTTGGCCTGCTCGCACTCGGCTGGGTCCCAGTTTTGGAAATCTATCCAGGCCCTCAAGGATGATGTTAGGGTGGGTTTGCGGTTCTCGGTTTGCAATGGGTCTGGGACCCAGTTCTGGTTCGACCCCTGGCTTGCTGGAGAGCTTCTTCGCTTGCGGTTTCCGAGGCTCTTCACAATTTGTGATGACCCGGTTGTTCTAGTGTCTGCGGCTGATTTGGAGGATGGTTGGCATTTTGCATTCTGCCGTTCCTTCGGACCAGCCGAGGTACTGTAATGGAATGTCTTGAGGGAAGTAGTCCATCTTCTTATCTCTCCGAACCCTGACACTGTTTCTTGGAGTCTCTCTCCCTTGGGAGAATTCTCTGTTAGTTCGGCTTATCAGGCGCCTTGCCGGTTGCCGGTTCTCCAGTGGCTATCCCACTTTGGAAGGCCCCAATGCCCCTGAAGATCAAGATTTTCATTTGGCGGCTTCTCCGAGACCGTTTACCTACGGGGACCGAGGTGTTGAAACGCAACAGTCCGGGCAACGGCCTCTGCCCCTTGTGCCACGTCCCGGAAACGGGAACACACATTTTGTTCTCTTGCGTAGTAGCACATGCACTTTTGTGCTTTGTACGTGAGACTCTGGGACTGGAGTGGGAGGCTCATGGCCTTGGAGAGTTTCTACACGTTAGGGCCACTCAGGTTGGCCGTAAGCGCCGACTGTTCTGGCTTGTCTTCGCATCTATGATGTGGACTCTTTGGACTACTCGCAATAAAATGGTTACTGAGCAGGTGTTCCTACGGCGTGCCTCTGACTCGTTCTTCAAATTTCTTGCCTTCTTGCAGCACTCGCATCTGCTCGTTAGGCCCCGAGACCGTGCCCGGCCTCAGCTTTACTTGGACGCCGTGCTGACATCCGCCCGTCGGCTCTCCGTCAGTGCGCATGCATCTTAGCTTGCCCCTGTGGTGGCCTTTTATGTTTCTTCTCTTTTCTTTTGGGCGTGACTATGTCGTGGCCCCAGCCTTTTCCCTGTGGACTATGTTCAGTAATGGTTGTTTGGATGTTGTAATGTTTGCTTTATCTATAAAGCGGGGCGAAAGCCTGTTTTGATGAAAGCTTCAATCGGACATAGAGGAAGATAGGGGCTTATAGTTTTGTCTCCCAACTATTTATCTCAAGGGTAATGTCAATAATAATAACTCATGATCACCCACATCTGAGTGGATATATTTGTCTAGATCATTCCCCAACACATGACGCTTGCCAAAAGATAAAGGCGGAATAAAGGATATGGTGAAGATCACCACGACTCTTACATAAAGGTAAGTACTAGAAAGTAAAGATAATAGATAGGCCCTTCGTAGAGGGAAGCAGAGGTTGTCATGCGATTTTATAGTTGGATGCGCAATCCCTTAATGCAAAAGAACGTCACTTTATATTGCCCCTTGTGATAAAGAACTTTATTACGCAGTCCATCGCTTTTATTTCTTCTATATCACAAGTTCGTATAAAGTTTATTTTCCTCACACTAATAAATCACACAAATTTAAAGAGAAATTTTCATTGCTTGCACAAATGACAACTTACTTGCGGGATCTTACTCAATCCATAGGTAGGTGTGGTGGACTCTCTAGGCAAAACTGGGTTAAAGGTGTTTGGATGCACAAGTAGTATCTCTAGTTGGTGCGGAAGTTTTTGGCTGATATGGGGTGGAAGGAAGAGACACATGTTGAAGGACCTATAACCATATAACTTCTATTCATAAATAAGCAAACATAACTCATTACGTTGTCTTCCATGTCCAACATCAACATCTTAACATATAATATTTTAATGAGTGCTTACAATCACAAAAGATGTCTAAGATAATATATTTATATGTGAACCTCTATTTCTCTATTACTTCCTTTAAATTGCAACAATAACCAATAGCTTTGTTTGTCAACTCACAACAAATTTCAATTGACATACTTTTTATATGTGAAGTTATCACTCCTCATAAGATCACTATATACCCTTTTCCCTTTATTCTATACTTCTTTCTATTTCTATTTCTCAAGATCATAGCAAGCAAGCAAAGCCCTCAATTCAAAACTACTCTTTATTATATAACTGTCGGACTTGCTTACATAGGGGGGACATAAAGAAAAACTCAAAACTAGAGCATACTAAAACTTTATTCTACTAGACCAAGATATAACCAAAAGGATCGAACAAAGAAAAATGAAGAAAGTAAAAGTTGTGATGGTGATACGATACGAGGGCACCTCCCCCAAGCTTGGCACAAGCCAAGGGAGTGCCCATACCCATGTGTTTAGTTGTCTTTCTTTGGAGTGGTGATGTTGGGATTGTTGGTGAGGTTGAAGGCTTGTCATCTGTCGTCCAAGGCATGGGCTCACCATCGTAAAAAGATGAACGAGTCTCCGGGATCCTCACTTCTGCAGCCAAACTCATTTTCTTAAATTTGTATTCATACTCACAGTTTTGGTTTTGAAGGTCATAGATCTGGGCTTGGAGGTGCTCGATTTTCTCGTAAATCTTGAAAACGTGATCCCAGAGGTCCTTGGCGTCTAGCTTGTGCTTATGGGTAAACTCCGCAATCATCATGTTATTGGCATCAAGTCCTCGTTCCACCATCCCTTGGCACTTGAAGACTTGTTAATCTATTGCTTCGAGACTTGTCTCCATGCTTCCGGTCTTCTTTGGCCCCTCAACATCACGGATGTGAAGCACCCCCTCATGCATCTCAATGGTTTGAGGGGGTTGCAGCACCTCCGCAAGGTAGGGGTTGATGACCCTCCCGAAGAACTTGTCCTTCAGAGCACTTGAAGACGTCATATTGATCTAAATCTGTTGCAGAAATAGCTCAAAACGAAAACAGGAGATATTGTCGTGATAAGAAGGTCAAAAGCTTTGGGAGATTATATAATAAATTTTTACCGACCCGAAAGAGTATTCTACAAGAAAACGGAGTCCGGAGGGTACACGAAGTGTCCACAAGCCTGAAAGGCGCGGCCAGGGGGTAGGTCGCGCCCCTTGGCTTGTCGCCTCCTCGTGCACTTTTCAGACTGCTTTAATTTTTCCTAATTTTTTAAATATTCCAAAACTTATAAAATTATCATTGGAAAAGTTTTTGAGTCGGTTTGCTTACTGTAACACATACCTATTACTTTTCAGAGTTTGAAACGTTATGATAAGTCTCCCTAATGTACTCCTCTGGAGTTATGGTATTGACAATATTGGCTTCAACATTTGTGGGAGTACGTGAGATATAATGTTTGATTCTTTGCCCATTTACAACCTTCGGATTTGTGCCTTCGGCGTTGTTGATCTTGATGGCACCAGAACGATATAATTCCTTGATAATGTAAGGCCCTTCCCATTTAGAGAGAAGTTTCCCTGCAAAAAATCTTAAACGAGAGTTGTATAGCAAGACATGATCACCTACATTGAATTCACGCTTTTGTATCCTTCTATCATGCCATCTCTTAACCTTTTATTTAAAGAACTTAGCATTCTCATAGGCGTGGGCTCTCCATTCATCAAGTGAGCTAATGTCAAATAACCTCTTTTCACCAGCAAGTTTGAAATCATAGTTAAGATCTTTAATTGCACAATAAGCTTTATGTTCTAGCTCTAGAGGTAAGTGACATGCTTTACCATAAACCATTTTATACGGAAACATACCCATAAGGTTTTTGTAAGCGGTTCTGTAAGCCCATAATGCATCGTCAAGTTTCTTAGACCAATTCTTTCTAGATCTATTAACGATCTTTTGCAAGATCAATTTAATTTCTCTATTGCTCAATTCTACTTGACCACTGGACTGGGGATGATAAGGAGATGTGATTCTATGATTAACATCATACCTAGCAAGTAATTTACGGAAAGCACCATGAATAAAGTGTGAACCACCATGAGTCATTAAATATCTAGGGACTCCAAATCTAGGGAAAATAACTTCTTTCAGCATTTTAATAGAAGTGTTACGCTGAACACTACTGGTTGGAATAGCTTCTACCCACTTATTAACATAATCAACAACAACTAGAATATGAGTATACCCATTGGACTTTGGAAAAGGTCCCATATAATAAAAACCCCAAACATCAAATGGTTCAGCAACAAGAGAGTAATTCATAGGCATTTACTGGCGCCTACTGATATTACCAATTCTTTGACATTCATCACAAGACAGGACAAACTTACGAGCATCCTTGAAGAGAGTAGGCCAATAGAAACCATATTGTAATACCTTGTGTGCAGTTCTATCTCGAGCGTGATGTCCTCCATAGACCTCGAAGTGACACTTGTGTAGGATCTGTCTGTGTCCATGCTCAGGTACACAACATCTAATAATACCATCTACTCCTTCTTTATAAAGGTGTGGATCATCCAAAAAGTAATGTCTTAAATCATACAAGAACTTTTTCTTTTGTTGGTATGTTAAACTAGGCGGTATAAATTTAGCAACAATGTAGTTAGCATAATCAGCATACCAAGGAGCACTACGTGAAGCATTTATGACAGCTAATTGTTCATCAGAAAAGCTATCATCAATAGGTAGTGGGTCATCAAGAATATTCTCTAACCTAGACAAGTTATCTGCTACGGGAATATCAACACCCTTTATATCAATAATATGCAGATCAAATTCTTGTAACAAAAGAACCCATCTAATAAGTCTAGGTTTAGCATCTTTCTTTTTCATAAGGTATTTAATAGCAGCTTGATCAATGTGAATAATTACTTTGGAATCAACAATATAAGGTCTAAACTTATCACAAGCAAACACAACTTCTAAAAATTATTTTTCAGTGGTAGCGTAATTTCTTGTCAACTCTTTGTCCTAGAACAACACCAACAGCATAATCACTAGCATCACACATAATTTCAAAGGGTAGGTTCCAATCAGGTGGTTGAACAACAAGTGCAGTGATCAAGGCTCTCTTAAGAATTTCAAATGCTTCTACACAATCATCATAAAAAACGAATGGAACATCCTTTTGCAAAATATTAGTGAGAGGCTTAAAAATCTTAGAGAAGACTTTAATAAATCTCCTATAGAAACCAACATGACCAAGGAAACTTCTTATACCTTTGATATCTGTTGGACAAGACATTTTTTCAATAGCATCAATTTTAGCTTTATCAACTTTAATACCTCTTTCGAAGATTTTTTGGCCCAAGACAATGCCTTCATTAACCATAAAGTGGCACTTCTACAAATTCAAGACAAGATTAGTTTCTTCACGTCTCTACAAAACTCGATCAATGTTACTCAAGCAATCATCAAAAGAAATTCTGTAAACAGAAAAATCATCCATGAAAACCTCAATAATCTTTTCACAAAAGTCAGAGAATATAGCCATCATACATGTTTGAAAGGTAGCAGGTGCATTGCATAAACCAAGAGGCATACGTCTATAAGAAAAGGTACCGAAAGGGAAAGTAAAAGTGGTTTTCTCTCAGTCCTCCTTTAACAGAGGTTTTTGAGAGAAACCAGAATAACCGTATAGAGAGCAAGAATGTGTATGTTTGGATAGTATTTCTAGCATTTGATCAATAAAAGGTAGCGGGTAATGATCTTTCCTGGTAGCTTTATTTAATTTCGTAAAATCAATTACCATTCTATATCCTGTAACAATTGTTTGTGGGATCAATTCATCTTTATCATTAGGAACAACGGCAATACCTCCCTCTTTAGGGACACAATGATTGGGATTAACCCATCTACTTTCAGCAATAGGATAAATTATACCTCCCTCAAGAAGCTTTAGTATTTCATTTCTTACCACTTCCTTCATTTTAGGATTTAATCGTCGTTGGTGATCAACAATTGGTTTAGCATCATGCTCCATATTAATTTTGTGTTGACATAGAGTGGGACTAATTCCCTTAAGATCATCAAGAGTATATCCAATAGCAGCACGGTGCTTCCTCAAAGTTTTCAATAATCTCTTTTCTTCATGCTCTTAAAGGTTAGCACTAATAATAACAGGATATATGTCCTTTTCGGCAAGATAATCATACTTCAGAGTATCAGGTAAATGTTTAAGCTCAAACACGGGATCACCCTTCGGTGGAGGAGGATCCCCAAGTATTTCAACATGCACGTTGTGTTTCAAAATAGGCAATTGATCAAAGAAAATCTTATCTGTTTCATTCCTTTCATTCATATGCATATCATTTTCACGGTCCAGCAAATATTGTTCTAAGGGATCAGTAGGAGGCACAGCGACAGAAACGAGACCAATAATTTCATCTTTACTAGGAAATTCTTTGTCATGGGGTTTTCTACAAAATTTAGAGAAATTGAACTCATGAGACACATCCCCAAAACTTACAGTAACGGTTTCTTTCTCACAATCAATCTTAGCATTAACAGTATTCAAGAAGGGTCTACCGAATATAATGGGACAAAAATCATCTTGTGGGGAAGGAAGAACAAGAAAATCAGTAGGATACTTTATTTTCCCACACAGGACTTCAACATCTCTAACAATCCCAATTGGTGCAACAGTATCTCTATTAGGAAGCTTGATGGTAACATCGATTTCTTCTAATTCAGCTTGTGCAATATCATTCATAATTTCTTGGTATAAGGTAAAGGGAATTGCACTCACACTAGCACCCACATCACATAAGCCATGATAACAATGATCTCCTATTTTAATATAAACAACACGCACGCCAACAATAGGTCTATGTTTACCTTTAGTATCACGTCTAGCAATTCTAGCAGCTTCATCACAGAAATGAATAACATGCCCATCAATATTATCAATGAAGATATCTTTAAAAATAGCAATACTAGGTTCAACTTTAATTTGTTCATGAGGTATAGGTGTTATAGTACAACTCTTACGAACCACAACTAAAGCTTTAGAATGTTCCTTTATTCTAACAGGAAAGGGTGGTTTCTCAATATAAGTAGTAGGAATAACGGGATCAACATTATAAATAGCAGTTTCTTCTTCAACTTTAATAGGTTCAACCACTTTAACTTCAATGGGAGGATGATATTTAAACCAGTTCTCCTTGGGGAGATCAACTGGAGTAGTAAAAGATTCGCAGAATGAAGCTACTATCTCAGAGTCAAGTCCATATTTAGTGCTAAAATCACGAAAAGCATCGGTGTCTATAAATGATTTAATACAATCAAACTTAAGGCTTATACTTGACTCATTACCTTCGTTGAGTTCCCAATCTTCAGAGTTGCCTTTAATCTTTCCAATAAGTCCCGTTTTAATTCAATATCTTTCTTCATAAAGGAACCAGCACAAGAAGTATTGAGCATGGATTGATCATTACGAGAGAGATGAGCATAAAAATTCTGAATAATAATTTCTATTGGGAGCTCATTATTGGGGCATGAATATAACATTGACTTAAGCCTCGCCCAAGCTTGAGCGATTTTTTCTCCTTCACGAGGCCAAAAATTAAAAATAATTCCGATCATGATGAACCAGATGCATAGGATAAAACTTCTAATGAAATTCCAATTTCAGTCGGTTGTAGTTCCATGATCCAATATCATCACATATCCTATACCACGTCAACACTTTTTCCTTCAAAGATAAAGGAAAGACTTTCCTCTTGACATCACCCTCGGGCAGACCTGCAAGCTTAAATAATCCACAAACTTCATCCACATAGATTAGATGCAAATCAGGATGTAGTGTCCCATTTCTTGCATAAGGATTAGCTAGCAGTTTTTTATGATACCCGAAGGAATTTCATAATAAATATTTTTAGTACGTGCAACAGGTTGAGGAGCATCTCTTTGTGCTTCCGATCGGGGTTAAGATACCCCGAACAAGCCCCTCAAAGAATTATTTTACATAATGACAAGTGATAGTAAATTTCAGCATAGTATATAAATTTTTCCTTACCAAGTTCCATTCACGAGAGGCGCTTCACTCCCCAGCAACGGTGCTAGAAAAGAGAATTGATGACCCATAAGCAAGCACTAAAAATATCGGTAACAAATAGTTTTGTGGTAAGGTAATTTGTAACGGGTAGAAAGTACCAAAAGACCAAAGGTTCAACAAGGTGTCCCAATCGTTTTTGTAGCAAAGAACAAGCCTCGAAAAACTCTTATATAAAGCAAAGTGCTCCCGAGGACACATGAGAATTTCTGCCAAGCTAGTTTTCATCATGCTCAAATGATTCGCGTTCGTTACTTTGATAATTTGGTATGTGGGTGGACTGCTGCTTGGGTGCTGTCCTTCCTTGGACAAACTTCCCAGTTATGATTAACACCTCTCGCAAGCATCTGCAATTACGAAAGAAGAATTAAGATAAATCTAACCATAGCATGAAACATATGGATCCAAATCAGCCCCTTAAGAAGCAATGCATAAACTAGGGTTTAAGCTTCTGTCACTCTAGCAACCCATCATCTACTTATTACTTACCAATGCCTTCCCCTAGGCCCAAATAATGGTGAAGTGTCATGTAGTTGATGTTCACATGACACCACTAGAGGAGAGACAACATACATCTCATCAAAATATCGAACGAATACCAAATTCATATGATTTATTATAACAAGACTTATCACATGTCCTTAGGAACAAACATAATTACTCAACAAGAATATTCATGTTCATAATCAGAGGAGTATTAATAATCATAAATGATCTGAACATATAATCTTCCACCAATTAAACAACTAGCATTAACTACAAGGAGTAATCAACACTACTAGCAACCCACATGTAGCAATCTGAGGTTTTGAGACAAAGATCGGATACAAGATGAACTAGGGTTTGGAGAGGAGATGGTGCTGATGAAGATGTTGATGGAGATTGACCCCCTCTCAATGAGAGCATCGTTGGTGATGACGATGGCTTTGATTTCCCCCTCCGGGAGGGAAGTTTCCCTGGTGGAATAGCTCCGCCGGAGCTCTAGATTGGTTATGTCAAAGTTCCGCCTCGAGATGGCGGCGCCTTGTCCCAAAATCTCTGATATGATTTTTCCAGGTCAAAAGCCTTCATATAGCAAAAGATGGGCACTGGAGGCTTGCCAGGGGGGCCACAAGCCTGGCGCGGCCAGGGAGGTAGGTTGCGCCCCCTAGCTTGTGACCTTATGGTGGGTCCCCTCTGGTATTTATTCCGCCCAATATTTTTTATATATTCCAAAGCAATTCTCCGTTACTTTTCAGGACTTTTGGAGTTGTGCAGAATAGGTCTCTCAGATTTGCTCCTTTTCTAGTCAAGAATTCCAACTGCCGGCATTCTCCCTCTTCATGTAAACCTTGTAAAATAAGAGAGAAAAGGCATAAGTATTGTACCATAATATGTAGTAACATCCCATAATGCAATAAATATCGATATAAAAGCATGATGCAAAATGGGTGTATCAGGCACCTCGACAAAGTCCATGTAAATAATCTGAACAAAGCATGAAAATAACATTCTAAGCCAACCTATTATAGATGGGTACTAGAACGCAAGAAATGAAACAAAATAGAGAGAAGCAGAAAGCTCATGGGTCATACCGCAATGATTGGTAGACAGTCACCGATCGAGAAGGCAGTTTTCCCTTCATTCCTCTTCTTTTGATACGTCTTGACCTCATTCAATGCAGCAGCCAAGAAATGCTCATCCCAAGCAAACTCATTGATCCTGTCCATGTCAACCAAGATCGCAAGATACTCTAGAGGAACCATGTTGCAGTACCAGGAGAAATCACAAGAGCAATACACAACAATACCCATGCCCTGTTTAGAGTATCAACATCAAGAATGTATGCACCTTCAACCACTTTGATAGTGCGCCTTGTTGGGGCCCTCGACCCTACTCGATATGGTTCACGCAACATGTGTGGCTCATTCCTCCTCAACAACTCGACTCGCCTTGACCCAGAAGGTACATTGAATTTTTTTCGCACCATATCTCTTGTAAACAATATGGACTTCTGTCTGTGAATGCACCAAGTAGGGTAAACATATGAGCCTATAAGAAACAAAACCTATTGCAACAAAAATGTAGGAAAAAAGATGATATTCAAGGGGGATATGTTTGTAAATTGCATACCTAAACAACGCCTTCCATGGATCAATTTTCATGACTACCCAATCCAGCAAATCGGCAGGTACGGAAAAGGAGTTGATATTCAAGAGGGAACCAAAACTGCATTTGCGTATAACATCCTTCTTTTTTTGTCTCACGATTCGCAATCTGGTGCAAGCGGGTGACTGAGAAACGCGTTGAAAATGACCCATCAGCAGTAGGGCATTCGTCATCATCCATTCTGCAAAACAGAAGAAATAACAAAAACTAAGTTCTAAAAATAGTGAAACTAAAAAAAACAGTATACAGAGTTACTCAACTAATTTCCTTATAAGAGTTAGTCAACTAATTTCACTCAAAACTGAAAAAGAATGACTGTTACAATGTGACTACTTAACTCAGTCTGAATAGCAAACCTAATTTTAACAAGAACAAAAACATGACTATTGCAACAAGTGTATTCAATGTGTCAAATGTACTTGAAGAAAACTAAACAAACAGCCTACAAGTGCACACTAAAAATTCAGGCTACCAAAAAAGAGCAGAAAATGCCAATGGTATCTATCAGTTGTGATGCATTTCCTATATATAGTAGGCTAGCTTGTGTCAGCGTGAGTGAGTAGTTTCGCTGGTATGTTACTGGTATTTGCTTCAGTGTCGGTAGCTGGCTAGCTTGTGTCAGCGTGAGTGAGTAAATCAGTAGTTGCCTATCTTGCTTGGTGTTGCGGGTTGCGGCAGCTCAACAATGTTGTTGCTATATATAGTAGCCGAGTACTATAGTTTTCCTGTGTGCTGTCAATTGTTAAACCTCCTGAAATGGGATTAATTTGACCAAGGGACATTGCCACATGACTGTCCCCTGGCATGTTGCTTCTCCCATTAGGATGAGTCCATTTCAGATGACAAGATATGCCGCTCATATGGACACTCAAGTGTGTCTCGATCGAGTAAGTTGAGCACTCAAATCGTTCCCCGGTGACAAAACTTGGATGCTTTTAGCTGCTAAGTTTATACATGTGAAAAACAAGACCATTAACATTATAACATCACCATATCGACATGAATAGTCTGTTTCAAGATTAAGAACCGGTGGTTGTCGTGTGTTGGCGTCATGCAGTTCAAAGCTTGCTCCAACTTGCACGACAGACCTTGCCACCACAGCGACAACTAGACAATACACGGCCCCATGAGTGACATCCATCGCCCCCGCAGTGAAGCCACCGTAGAGGCCAGATCGTCGACGATCCCAACACCAACCCCCGCAACCACTCCTCCTACAATAAACTACCCAGATCCACAAGAACCACCCATCCTACACCTACCCAAGGTCCTCCACCCTCCATTCCCCCTCTGGAAATGCTCTGATTCCTACCGCACCACATACAAGATCTGAGAAAAATGAACCTCGATTTTGGGTCATCGTCGGCCATGGAGCGCGAAGACGATGCATGAGTATTCACTCCCTCCCTACCCGCTGGCGCCACCGCTCCTTTGCCCAGCTGCCGCGTCGACCGTTGCATCCGGCGGTTCTGGATCCAAATCGGAGGAGGAGGGGAGAAGGGAGAAACTAAGGGAACATTGCAATGCTGCGGGTCGAGCTGCAATGTCACGTGAGTGGACTGGTGGGTCAAACCACCTGGTCGGGACGACGCGTGCGCGAGGAGTTGCAATTCTGCATTACAAGTTGCAATGTCTCGCGGGTGGACTAAGCCACCTGCTCAGGGCTGCGTGTGTTCGGACGGAGACAATTTGAGCCGTGCGACGTGCGATTGGACGGCACACGAGGCGGTTTACGTGCCAATGAGATCATCTGCCGGATTTAAAGTGTTTTCCATTAGTAAATGTGTGCATGCAATGCACATTAATATTAGAAAGAAAATTAGTTACACACTGATATTAGTTACTCCCTCCGTCACGGTTTAGAAGGCGTGCATGGAAATTCTCTCGAACCTAGGTGTTTATTGATTGGCTGTGAGATGGGGTAAAAATAGAATACACACTATGTATGCATATAGAAGTAGTACAACAGAGTATTAATTAGCTGCTAGGAGTAAATGCAATGCGCCCTAAACCTTGTCTATTATGGAAATGCACGGAAATTTAACTGCGGCTTCTAAACCGTGACGGAGGTAGTAGAATATCAGTTATGCACTAATTATGGAATTATCACATATTTTGATGTTTGGTATGATGGTTATTACACGCTAAATATGTTTTTTTCAAGAAATTTTGAACATATTCATCTTCAATCATGACAGTATGAAGAACATCAGAAATAAAAAAAAACTTACATTCATAATTGTTAGACCACTTAACGACGACTACAAGCATTGGAGCGAGATAAAGGCGCGATGTCGTCATCGCCAGTCCCTCGCCGGAGCCGGACACAACTTGTTGTAGTAGGCAGTCGAAAAGTCATCGTGCTAAGGCCTCATAGGACCAACGCACGAGAACATCAACCGGCACCGATGAAAAGAAGCTTAGGCCGGAAGAATCCAACCTGAAGACACATGAATGATGATGAACAAAGACTGAATCCGAGCAGATCCACCAAAGATAACCACCGAACGAATTTTGCAAGATTCGCTGAGGACACACCTCCAAACGCCCTTCGACAATGCTAAATGCACCATCGGGACGGTGGCTAGGCGAGAAGAACCTTATTTCATCTTTTAAAAGCTACTGCCATCTCAGCTTTCCGAGCAGAACATAAATCCTAACAAAACTTAAAGAAGCGCCTAAAAAAGAAACCCTTCCGTCGGTAAGGACCGGGATCCACCGCGAACCTATGACCCTAAGGCCACATGAGGCGTGACACATCGGCATAGTGGCGAACGGGAGGCAGAAACATTAGCCGTCTTTCCATGGAGGAGAGACGCTGGGACGCCACCAATTTTTCAAACTATGTATTCCACCGCCATTTCACCATGCTAAGAGCAACTCCAACGCAGCGACCCATTTTGTTCGTTTGGGTCATCCGAACACAGAAGTTGGCCCAACGGGATGACCAAAACGGACGCACGTGTCCTCCTGCTCTCCGTTTATTGTCCGCATTGACCCAAATTTAGCGCAAATATGAGAACAAATGGGTACAAAGTGGACAGAAGCAGACGCTCTCGTCGACCGCTGTCGTCTGCTTGTGTCCGCCCCTGGTCTCACTTATCAGTCACTGCGCCCGAGCTGGCGTCTACCTCCACAACGGCCGCTAGGAGGAGCGAGGCCACATGCGAGGCCGCCGCCGCGCTCACCGGCGAGCCTCCCTGCTCAGGCTACCGCCACGCTCGCCAAGGGGATCTCGGTCTCCGCGCTCATCGGCGAGGCCCCTGCGCAGGACGCCGCCGCGCTCGCCAGGGGGATCTCCGTCGTCGCGCTCATCGGCGATTCCCCCTGCACAGGCCGTCGTCGCGCTTGCGAGGGGGATCTTGGTCGCTGCGCTCATCGGCGAGCCCCCTGCAGAGGCCGCCGCCGCCGCGCTTGCCGGGGAGGTCTTCGCCGCCGCACGCACTCCAGGCCCTCCTCGCCGCTTCGGCCGGGCTCCCCCACTTCCTCCTTCTTCCCGGACCCACAAGAGGGACGAGGAGGGACGAACCACTGGCTCCTACACAACAAATGACGCCGGCAAGAAGACTTCATTAGCGGAGGCACGACAGGGCGGATCTCACGGCGTTCGGGTCCTGAATATCAGTGAGCGGAAGGGCACCACGGCGCGAGGGAGGAGCAGGGGCGGCGAAAGGAGGTGCCGATTGGCACGGAGAAGGCGTGGCCCCTGGTCTAGTTGTTGTTCGTTCTGTCTCCTTTTGTGTTCGCCTGTTGGGTGCCCGTCATATCCTTCAGATGTCCGCTAGGCAGACAGGCAACCCAAACGAATAAAAGACGGACAAAATCTATGTCCGTTTGAGTCATTGCGTTGGAGTTAGCAGACCCTGTATAATTGCGACCTACAAACGCATTTTACAGTTCGACGAGGTGGGGTTTTGCAGGACGAAATGTTGCGTTATAAAACAGAACCCGTATAATCGAACTGCATATTTTGAAATAAAACATTCGCGGGCAAAATTGGAACCACGGTCTACATCGAACATGATCATACAAACTACATTCACAGCCTGCATCACTTACTAGAGAGGGGAGCACACCTACTGGAGCTCATCGGAGCTCACCAGAGCTACTATCTATCCTACCGCACTACGCAAAATTGAGCTCACCGGAGTCGAGCTCGTGCGGTAGTAGATGCGCAGTGCGCTCAGTCGTCGTAGTCGTCGGAGAGCTCGATGTACATGCGCTCCTGCGCAGTCGCTTCGCGGCGCCACTCCTCCACCTTGTGGCCGAAGGCGAGGGCCGACGCGACACCCTGCTCATAGAGCATGGCGTCAATCTCCTCCTCCCTCCGGCGGCGCTGCTGGTCATCTTCCGCCTCTCATGCACTCCGCGCCAGCAGCACGGGCAAAAGGCTATCCATCTCCGCCAGAGCGAGGAAATCCTCCGTTCCGAAGACGGCCCCGGCACGTCGCTCCGGCGCCGCCTCGGTCTCCGGCTCCATCTTCACCGACGGGAGCTCTTCGAGCTCCCTCTTCACCGAGGGGAGGGAGGAGCACGAACGCACGCTCGATGCCTCGAAGGAGTTGCCGAGAAAAGGCGGTCGTGCGCGCGGTCGTACTCCTCTGTCTCGCGACGGAGGAGCGACGGCGGCGGCGTCTGGCCCCACTGCGTGTACCGGCTGCGGCGCGCTTACGGGCGGCGGCGGATCTGACGCAACGAGCCCTCTCGGAATCGTCGTTCCTACGGCTACCAGAGTTGGCCATCATAGGCGGTGGAATGGAGCGGCTACGCGGCGGAATGGAGGCGCGCGGCGGCGGATTGGAGACGTTGGCGGTGAGGTGGGGGAACTTTTCGCGACGGAGGAGGGATAGGGTTTCAACCCGCATCCAGCGGTCGAACCCGCAGATATACCGGCCGAGTGCTCGCGTTTACGAGCCACCGCAAAAGTTTTACGGATCGGGCCGCGTTTGCAGTATCTGGTATGCCAGGGAAAACAGACCAAACCCGCGTACTCGCCGGATTTTTTGCGGACCGGACGTTTTGCGGGGTCTGCTAGAGTTCCTCTAAATATGTTAAACACACACATTGAAGCAATTTAGGTGGATCGATTGGCATGGTTTGATGGCTGACGTTAATTAAATCTGTCCCTTATGAAGATATTAGGTGCGTGTTGCTAATACTAGTATTTGCTAGCCCCATGCTGTGAAATTCAATTTACTTTATTTGTTCCCGGAAGGAAGGAGAGGCATGCCCTTGCCAGCTTGGGCGAGTAGCACACTGTATTCGAGCATGTATTTCACCCTGTAGCTAAATCTACGCAAGAGTTGTTTGGAAATTAAATTGGTCACTCATCGATGAGACGATATTGTTCTGTTTTACCGGTGGTTAGGTCTAAAAAAAAAGCTCGAAGCTCGTGAGCTAAACGAGAGTAGATCGTGACTCGGCTCGAATCGATTCGAACTCGTAAAATAACGAATCAAGCCAAGCTTTATTTTAAAATCGTTTATAAATCAAGTTAAACGAGCAGAGTTCACGAGTACTCGTTAGGCTCGGTATAAACATCGTTCATCTACCATCGTCACGTATCCCAGGCCAGTCGCATGGACACAACATTGTGCTAAGTTGATCTCTTGTTCAATGGACCCAACGGCCCATTGGAACCTTGACCCACGCCCTGATCGGGGGCGTCCAGCCCAAGCAAGGCTGGTGGGCCCGTGTCGCACAGTGCTATAAAGAGGATGTGGGGATCATGGCACAGGATACGAGATTCGCCGCCGTCACTGGTTCCCCACTCTCAACCCTAATCCGATCGAGAGGGTAGCACTGAAGCGATGAGAAGTCCATCACCGCCGCTACCGGATCTCTCTCTGCTTCCCCACCGTGGTCATCACCTCACGACGGTCTCTGAAGGGAGCTCATCGAGTTCACCATAAGGTAATAATCTACTATTTCATACCGAACACATCTAGCCTAAGATCCACCGGATCTATCAATGGTATCATGAGCAAGGTTAGCATTAGATGTGTTTTCGGATGAAACAACAACAAGAAAAGTTTCCCCTCCCCTGGAACCCTAGAACATGGTAGAAAGAAAAGGTCCCTCACTGGGAAAAGTTGCGCTGCCGCAAGGCCGCGTCGTTCCTCTCGATCCGGACGGGCATCGGCAAGCCGAGCCGTTCGGAAGAAGAACACCACCCCTTATCGGGGCAAAGAATCTACCCCTTCGGGGGCAAAGAAAAGGTCGGATTGAATCCGAAAAAGCAAACAAACAAAAAAGCGGGGAAAGACAAGCAAAGAGAAATCACCCCTCCGGGGGCAAAGTACGTGCACCACGGCCATGCCGTTCGACGGCGGCGCGCTTCCGCAAAGGGAAACGCGCCACCGGCGAAGGGGAGGCAACGGCGCAAAATGGTGTGATGTTGGTGCCGCTTTGCATACCATGTCTCTCTCTTTCTCTCTGTGAGAATGGAGTTGGAGAAAAAGAAAATAGAAGAGGAGCCTTAGTCGACCGCTCGACGGCGGCGCACCCACCGCAAGGCGTGTGCGCAGCCGGCGAGGGGAAGGCCTCGGCTCCGGGGGAGAGAAAGGAGAAGGCAGCGCACGCGGCGCGGGAAACCTTGGTCGCCGTTGTCGGCGGCCGGACGGTGGCTGCAGCTGCTGCCGCCTGCGCAAGAGTGCGAGAGAAAGAGGCGAGGCCACGCGCGCGCGGCACGAGAGCAAAAAGGGGATAAGCCCCGGCGCGGTGGCCGGCCACTGATGCCGGCGCGTGCTGGAGCCAAAGGAACCGTCGACGTGTTCGGGAGCCAGAGGACCCGCACGGCGCGTGCAGGAGCGAGAGAAGGCGAGCGGCGCGAGGGGAGGAGGGAATGACCGAGGGTTTCGGTCCTCTCCCCTCGGCCACGGTCCTTGATCTGGCGAAACAGGTGCTGGAGCGTTGGATCACATCCAACGGCGCAGAGGAAACCCTAGCGCCGCGACGGGCCACTCGGGCCGAAGCTGACGGCTGGGCCTGCCAGGCAAAAAGCGCGCCAGAGGGCCGACCCTGGCCGTGGCAAGGCCTCTGGCCGGCGCGAGGATAATGGGCCGAGGCTCAGGCCGAAGGCAAGGAAAAAGGCCGGCTCAGGCCGAAAGCAGGGCAAAAGGCCCGCACAACTTTTTCCTTTTTTCTTTATAAGGGATTTTGTTTTCTGTCTAGGTGTTAGGCAGATTCAAAATAATTCTTCTATGCATATTTTCCTATGAAAAATATGTTTAGAAAATGGCAAACAAAAATGTTCAACGCTTCTGTCAATTTAGACAGAATTGTTGTTTTATTTTTCTGAAAAGAAAAGTAAAAAGATTTCTGAGAATAAAATAGTTTTCTCGGAAAAGGAAAAGTTCATGAATTTTATAAAAGGGCTTATAAAGTTCATGATTTTTTTAATAAAGACAGAATAATTTTCTGTAATATTAACATGATTTTTCTGCAAAGAAAAATAAAAGATTCTAAAAATAAAAGAAAGATTTTCAAAAAGAGAAAAGTTCATGGATTTTATAAAAGGAAAATAAAGTTCATGAATTTTTTATTTTTTAACAAAATATTTTTCTGTAAAGGTGCATGAATTTTATATTCACGTTTTCCGCTGCAAAATAAATGTTTAATCCTCCAATTAAATTGGAACCAACGGGAAAATTTAATTGGAAGAACTGTTATTAGCAAAAAAATGCCCTTGTGGTTGAAATAAGATTCAAACAGTTTCCACTATGACAATAGAATGATGTTTGTTTTTAAAGTTAAGATATGGTATTGTTGTTTTCTGACCAACATTGATGATAACAATACTATATTTGTATGAGTCATCTTATGTTCTAAGCTTAAATCTCTGATAAATTTTATATCAAAGTGATCAATTTTCACAGCACACATAAAGAAATGCATATGGTTAATGATGATGATGATTATTTTTTAGCAAAGTTGTTCAATAGAAATACTATCATCACATTGTTTATGAGTTATATGCATTATTTCCATTTCTCCCCAACAGTGATATGGAATTAATGCAGAAGAATGATGTTTTATTCTAATTCTGCCACAACGGTGATTTAGAATATACAAAAAGGTTTTAAAAGTTTTAATGTGCATAATTTTAACCAGACCAACGTAGGGTTATTTTTTATGCTCATTATTGTTTGTTTATTAGCTAAGCTCTCCCAGACTAAAAGTTTTCTTTTCATGCTTTCATTCATGAAAGCGAATGTTTGGGTACTAGTGACCCGAAAGATGGAAAAGAAAGGTCATAACTTGAGGGAATATATTCTCTCTAAATAATGGCTTCACAAGAAAAGAACTCTTGGATATTAATTCAAGAAAAGAAAGAGATATATCATTGAGAGTCTTAGTTGACGAATGTCTTTCATGTACTCTCTATGAAGCAGTCTCCCTTTTCATTCAACACGATTGAGATACATGCATGCTTAATTTGACCAACGTCGGATCAAGTATGTGTGTCAAAGATAATTCAGATTTATTTCTGAATTTGATGATTGAATATGCAGTCAAAAGAGCCAATTATGGCATTTATGTCCCTTACAGGGAATTACTCGCATGGTGGGAAAAGTCTGGGAAAAATGCATGTGTAACCGGGTAAAGTTGACATTGTATTATGTCAACAATCCGTGTATGGCGGGAGAAATTTTGGCAAAGGCCTTATCCTGTATGACAGGAGAAACTTATGATGACTCACGTACGGTTAATGTGTCCCACTATGGGAGAAAAGTATGGAGTACCTATTAAGCTTTCCTAGTATCGACCGTACACCTTACGTGTAACGGTCATTAAGCAATCACTAAATCCAAAAAGGATAAAAGTAACAGACGAACCTAAAGACAAGAATGATATGCAAGTGTGACTTGCAAAAGTGACAATGATAAAGAACTCTGTTGAGTTTCTGAAATGAAATGAGGAAAAAGTACTCCCATACTAGTTAACTTATAACTTCATTTTACATGAAGTGATAAGATGAATGAGCTAGATAATCGAAGTTTCCTCATTTCACAAGAGCGATAATGGGTTTCGAAATTGTGGCAGAAAAGTTCTTGCCACATTTCGAGGGGGAGAAAGAGACATGAAATACATTGTAGTGTATTTCAATACTCCTCTGTACTTTAGATGATGTGATGCACATTACTCCTCTGTACTTTAGATGATGTGATGCACATTATGCATCTAAAGTGATCCATTAATGAAGAATGTGATTGTCAAGGGGACTACGACAGTCATTAGAATACCGTCATTATGATACCCCTAAAGAAAAGAAACAGTTGTATTTCCGGATCTTTTATAGTTCCGATAGCAGATTAAGGAATACAACAGTGGTGCTTAAAGTGCCATAAAGAAGAAAGTTTAAAGATACACTATTTCTTTAGTGAAGATGGAGTAATCTGGGGGAGCATGTTGTATGACCTATACAACACCTGTTGTTAGCTCTACAAGGGATCTTGTGATACAGGTCCGTGTAATACCTATTGCCTTTTGGAAATGGGTGACTATAGAATTAATTTGCCTTTTGGCAATGACAGAGCAACGACAACCCCATATGAAAGAAGTGCCAGTACTTGAGATTTTGATGGTCTCTAGGAATGTGAAAATCAGATACTTGTGATTACTATAAAGTCTATGTTAGTGAAAGTCTGACATTTGAAGTTCACTAACATAGACTTTATGAAGGGTCTACAAGGAAAATGTGACTCCAAAGGAAATATGTAAAGGTGTAAAACATGACTTAAATCGAAAGATTTTGTGCAAAGAAAATGAGAGGACAATTGCATTCATGCAAAGTTATAGAATGGGAAATTCGTTTCCCAATTCCTTTGCATGTGGATGATGTCCTACTTGCTAGTGGTGATGTCAATCTACTGCAGGAGGAGAAAAGAAGTTCTTGCCCTCAAAGTTCAAAAGAATAAAAGGGGGTATTAGGAATGTCGCATGGACATGCTAAGACAGATCTCTAAAGTATGCATACGAGAAAACCTACGCCTGTCCTTATAGTCAAGGGTAATGGAACTGGAAACTATGGTGTTTCAAAAGTTAATAAGAAAAGATTGTAAACGAATATGGTACCATATGCTTTAGTTGTTGAAAGCTCAAGATATTACCCTGACACTGTTCACGTATATATCCGGGTTGTTTTGGCAATGTTCAGTCCATAGATAAATCAATGGCATGGAGTCAAAGATATCAGCCTCATGCTGAAAGAAATAAGTGCTCTCAAAAGATTGTGAGTACAAAGGCAGGACTTGTGAAATGTATAGCGAAATCCACAATTGTCGCTAACTTTCATACTCGGAGTTTTGTGTGGAAAATCTCCAAATGAGTGAAACGATTGTCATCAATGTGATGCAATGATATGTTATAGCTTGATATGAGGCTGAGGGACAGGCAAAATGGTTAAGGCTACCTGTACCCGGAGTTGATAATGGTTGAAAACAATGATAACCATTTTAAGTTCTTTCGCTCCTGTCACAACGAGTCAAGTGTTGATGCCAAACAAACTGACAAAGAGTTACGTGTTGTGAAGGAGAAAGTCTGGAATTATGGAAAACTGCTTGAAGCATAAAAGCAACAAACAAGTGTTTGCAGATCTGCTTATCAAAGGCTTACCACCCAGTGTGTTCGAAGAACACAGAGTCGACATGGGTTTTATGGTATACTCTAATATTTCCAGACAATAAAGGGCCCAAGGTTAAAGAATCTGTCTCAAAAATAGAGAGGTACAGTGTGGATGTCTGATTTCATCGGCAATTGAGCTGTGACGATGAAACATGCCCTATGTATTGATCTGTTGCAAAACGAGTAAAGTTAAAAGCATATGATGAGATCAAGGGGGGGAATGTTAGGTTGATCTCTCGTTCAATGGGCCCAACGGCTCATTGGAACCTTGACCCACGCCCTGATCGGGGGCGTTCAGCCCAAGCAAGGCTGGTGGGCCCCTGTCGCGCAGTGCTATAAAGAGGAGGTGGGGACCATGGCACAAGATACGAGGTTCGCCGCCGCCACTGGTTCCCCACTCTCAACCCTAATCCGATCCAGAGGGTAGCACTGAAGCGATGGGAAGTCCATCACCGCCACTACCGAATCTCTCGCTGCTTCCCCACTGTCGTCACCACCTCACGACGGTCTCTGGAGGGAGCTCATCGAGTTCACCATAAGGTAATAATCTACTATTTCATACCGAACACATCTAGTCTAAGATCCACGGGATCTATCACATTGAACCCATCGCAAAACACTAGGCTAAGCCATTAAGGAGACGCACGTCAAGATTCCTCGCCTTGAATTTCTGACGAAATAGCGAGATACTAATCTTTCGATTCCCCTCTTGTCTTATATGTTTCTGAATCGTGAGTTCGTGAGGACAAGAGTGCCACGTAAACACATCCCTCGGATCCTGTACATGTTACTAAATTGATCATTATTGTGGTCATGTACAAGTTACTGACTTGTTGATTATTGTAGTCATGTATATGTTATTGACTTGCTAACATATTGATGGTACTAACAATTGTAAGTTAAGCTACTTACAATTGTTTGTGAACATTGTGTATGCTTAATATGTATATGTTACATTTCCATTTAATAATTTGCATCATATTCTTATGGTTTTATTTTTTTCTCTTTATTTTTATATCTCTAACAAGCTTAATGAGCTAAATGAGCTAGCTCGCGAGCTATACAAGTCGAGCCAATCTTGGATTTAAGCTTGTTATAGTAACGAGTCGTGTCAAGCTAGCTCGTTAATCAAACGAGCTCTAGCGAGTCGAGATGAGTTGGCTCGACTCGGCTCGAATTCCAGGTCTACCGGTGGTGTCCATGAGTAATTCTGTGTTGCTGCATAAAAAATGCTATGCTTAGAGCATCTCTAGAAGACCCTGTATAAGTGGTCAAAACCATAAAAAAAATTGTGTTTTACAATTTTGGTCATAAAAAGTGTACAGAATAAAAACCGTAAAAGTGGTCTAACCCGTAAATTTTTTAAGAGGCACTGTAAAGCCACACCCGAAATCCTTATCTTTAAAGGTTGAAAGGCCGATTCTAGAGGGGCCCGTATACCTGTCAAACCTCGTCGGAGCAAACTCGCCGCTGTGGAGTTTGCCAGAATCCACCCTAAACTTACCGGAATTCATCACCGCACGCCGGAAAAGACCGCTGGATGCCTCAATCGATCGCCGCTAGTTTGAAATCGACGAGCTCGACCTCGATGGCCTCCCATGACCTCAGCCTGGCCGTCAGAATCCTCCCAGCGTGGCAGGCAAAGGGGCACGGCTCGGCCAGCGCGGCTGACAATAGAGCAAGTCGATGACGATGGAGGCGACGGGGCATGGCCGGGGTGACAAGGCATGGTCGGCGAGGTTGGGCGCGGTCGGCATGGTGATGGGACGCGGCCGAGGGGGATGGGTGATGGGGCGCGGCCGACGGGCGAGGCGGTGCGTCCGACGGGGTTGGACGCGGCCGGCTTGGCCGACTGGAGGAAGAGGCGGCGGCCGCTGGACCGGAGGAAAGAGCTCTTTATCGTAGTTTTACAGTTTCTGTTGAGACATAGCTAAAATTGATCTTTAAAATGCCATTTTTTCGATCCACATCCTACTTTTATAGTTTGCGTTTTTACGGTGTATATTAGAGATGCTCTTACGGTGGGCTTATTGCCGATTATATCTTTTTTCTTTTTTGCGATGAAATTGCCTATTAGATCTACACATGAGGATGTAAGTGGGCTGTTTGCTGGACGCATTTCAACTTGGCCACATTGCCCATCACTTTGTACATGGGATTAAGTGGTAGCCCAGTTAATTTTTATGTGGGACTTATGACGTCCATATACTGTCCATATACTGCAACATTCATACTTTTATAGTATTTCTGAGATAAAAAAATTGTCCATATAATTTCTGAGATAAAAATACTGTCCATATTCTAAATCTTTCTTCAGAAAAAAAATATACTTTCTAAGATAAAAATATTGTCCATATTCTAAATCTTTCTTCAGAAAAAAATATGCTTTCTCAGATAAAAATATACTGCAACAAAATAGTATTTCTCAGATAAAAATACTCCGAATCTTTCTTCAGATTAAACATCTCTCTGCAGCTCACACTCTCGGATAATTATTAAACTACATGATAAAATGTATACTTCCACAAAGCAACAACAACTTGCTCCACAAAGCAACAGCAACTTGCACCATGAATCAACTTGGTTTCTGTGTGAAACTCCTAAGCTCATCCTGACGAAGCAACAACAACTTGGAGAATATATAAACTTGCTCCACAAAGCTGAACTTGGCGAAGCAACAGCAACTTGAAGTCATGCAATTTTATATAAAGGAAAATATAACAAATCTAACTTGGAGAATTTCTTTCTAACCAACTCCTCTAAAACAAGCTGATCCGCCACGAAATCAAGTACAGTGAAGTTCCATACAAAGTTTGAATAGGTAGCGAAAAGACATGACTAATTCTGCATCATAACAAGAGCAGACGAAATAAGAACCAATGGAATAGATGGGTCAGGCAACTCACCTATAGTCTTCAGTCTTGCTGGGTTATGGTTCCCTGCATAAGAAGGCACCGTAAATATTTTACCATTTGTGAAATAATTAAAATATGGTAGTCACTAGACAAATGAGAAGAACATATTTGTACTAAATTTGTATATGTTGTCATGATAACTCTGCCAGCTTCTACAGTATAGTCCAGCACCCTTTTGTGACTGGTTAATGAGGAAAAACCAACAAAAACTAAATTTCAGAATTGACAGTGGCAATATATCTTGTAGTACATTTCATATAAGTCATAATCTTACTCAAATCTCCACATTTAGATCATAAAAAGAGACGCAAGAATTAGCGGATCCATACAGTCTATTTGTCTGCCATTGTAAACTCATTAGTTATATCTTATTTGTACAGAAAAATTGCTGGAATGAAAGTAAGAAATAATCAATTCCTAGCAGCAATCAATTCCTAGCAGCAAGTGTAACTAGTGAGACCAATACAACTATACAAGGCCACCATGCTGCATACCCAAGGAAAGGAAAGGTAAGTAAATACCTCAGTTAATAGTAGTGGTCTTCCTGAACAATGTCACACTGAACATCAGATTTATACCAATCTTGGTGGCAGATCAAGGCTTCGACAGTCTTGTTGCTCAGTCTGCTTCTATAATCGCTTACCACACGATGTCCAGTACTAAAAGCTGATTCGGATGGTACCACGGAAGCTGGTACAACAAGAATATCACGAGCTATACAAGAAAGGATGGGATACTTCGAAGAATGAATATACCACCATTGAAGAATGTTGAAATTGTCTGTGCGATCGAATGTTTCTTCCTCCAAGTATCTATCAAGGGGAGGTGCAGAAGGGTTGTCCGGGCTGGGAGGAGAGGGAGAAGGAGGGGAGGCTGGCTGGCCCGAGGGATCCGCCGCCGTGGCTGGCTAGGGTTCGTCGCGGAGGAGAGGCTGGTTGTTGGGGAGGGGAGGGGAGGGGAAGGTGAGATCTGTGCATACCTGGGAGCAGAGGAGGAGGCGGTGGAGCAGGTGCCGGGATTTCCCCAGCGATTTCCTCTGGCGGCGGTGGGGGAGCCGAAGATGGCGTCGGAAGGATGAGGGACGGTGGTGGCGGCGACGCCATGGATCGGCAAGATGAAGACGCATTCCCAGCGATTTCCTCAGCGATTTCCTTGGACGGCGGTGGCGGTGGCGGTGGCGGCGGCGCCATGGATCGGGAGCGGGATGGACCTGGGGATCGGGAGGCAACGGTGCGGTGGACTGCCGATGGGCTTTTCTGGACTATCCATTTATCCAAGTTAATTTTTATGAATGTCCACAAAAGCCATTTAAGAATTTTTTTGATGGATGGCAAATGTGAGACTAATGAGTCCGAGCGCCATTTACATCCCTATCTACACACATAGGTATCGTCTTTCTACCAAACCGAAAATACATAAGCTTCGGACGTAGGTTACATGATTCCTCCCACTAATTGTCATGTCAGCATCTCTCCTATTAATTATGTAGGTTGGGTCCGTACATCTCTCCTATTAAACCTCCCGCCCCTTGCGTATCAACGGATAAAGATGGTAATCACAGCCCGGTTGATCAACATGCAAAGGACATGAAAATTTACTTATTGTAATTTTTCATTTTTGCAGCAAGCAGTACAGTAAAAAGAATAGATCAAGTACTCATGTAGTACTGAGCAGCGGTTGACTCCACAGCGTACTGCTCTGTGTGGACGGTGAACACTGTAGTACAGCCACTTTATTTTTGGGAGTATGTATGTACGGATATAGTAAAAATCAAGGACCACCTTCCTGCCTGCCGGGGGTAAACATCGGCATATGCTCTATAATTTTGTTCTTCTAGCGGATGGAAATATATGCAAATGCATGCGCTCACCTCAACAAACACAAACAAGCTGACGCCATAATATTTGTTGCTTTATTTCGGAAAACAATATTTGTTGCCCACATCTCTAGCAGATTCTCTGTCCTAAAAGTCCAAAATATATCCTTTATCTTACAATAGTATTTTATAATATTTACTGATTAACACTTTCTGCATCTCCCCCCTAAAGGTAAGCTCCAAAATTAATATCTAGTAAACACAATTCATTTAACATTTAGCATGCAAGCTTAAGGAATGGGCTAGATGAATATAAACGCCTTCAAATATTTTAAGCAAACCACCAAACTTTTCTTAAGAAAAACATCTTAATGAATGTGCTAAATGAAAATAAATGCCTTAAATTTTTTAACCTATTTTCTTTTAAGAAATCAGCTAGAGATGCTCTCAAAAGTGCGTAGCAAAATATTAGTTGCCTATTTTGGAGTAGGGCGTTTTGGAGCTCGGGCTACATTGCAGCTTTAATTTTTGACAAAGTCAAAATCCAATCTTTTCAGTTTAAAAAGAATCTGAAAAATATACACAAGTACACATGCATGAAATGTATATGTATGTAAAAAAATAGGATGAAATACTTTAAGATGTGATCTGGACAAAAACTCAAATTCATAGACTTTTGGGATGAACAATATCATGTGTTAAAAAGGCATAAATTTATCTTTTTTGTAGAGACCTCGTTTCAACGTATTTTTTTAACCATTTACACATATGTGTATTATGCCTCCATGTATATCCATTTTCTTTTTTGAAATGTAGAAATATGAATTTTGATGAATTTTGGGTTTTCAAAAACAGGGTGCCATGGAGCCCGAGCTCCAATAGGCATTTTCACCTATTTTGTTACATGTCTGCATTTTGAGAAAACACATGGTGACAAGCATCTACACCCGAACCCCTCAAACCCTTCTCAAACGCCCGGACAGGCTGCCTGATCATCGTATGGTCATAAAAATTCAACCCAGAAGAACCTCTCAAACCGGCTTCAAACGTCCGGGCTGAGTGACACCTCCCATTTCCAGCCCAAATATGGGGCAGATATGGGAAAGCCTGGGCGCGACTGGGCACGCCCGCCATGTCGGACCCGGTAGTCGGACCCTACCTCAAATTGCATCAAATCCCCCAAACCCTTCCTCCTCCTCCCGTCACCCGCCAACATTTCCTATACCCGACCCTTCGCCGTCCGGCACCCTTGCTATCCATCCTCACCACTTGTCCCGATCCGCTGTCGTGATGTCTTCCACCCCATCCCTGACCGCCGCGAAGGAGACGCGGTCCACCTCGTCTTTCGGTGGGCCTTCCTCCGCTTCGTCTTGCAAGCCGGAGAACATCGCATGTAAGTTGCGCCGTCGCCGGCAGCGATAGAGGGAGTTGGCCGCCGTCGTCGGAAGGCCAAGACATTTGGAGAGGTTGAGCTCCAGAAGGAGATGTTGCAACTCTCATGCGACGCGGAGGATGCAAAAATCATGCTCGTGGATGAATCCACTTTGGATTAATACGCCAAAAAATGGCTTGTGGACAGGAAGAAGGAGACCAATGACCGTAGAGCGTTGGAGGCGGCCAGGGCGGCTACGGCTGCGGCAGCGGAGCAGGCGACAAAGATGCACGCGGTGGAGGCAGCCCAGATGCAGGCGCCGATCATTGCGAGGATGCACGCAGAGGAGGCAGCCCGGATGCAGGCGGAGATGGATGCTCAGGCGGAGCACGATGCATGAATGAACCCGTTCGGCTAGTGATCCGACATCACTTGTCGGTCGGACATTGATTTTATTTTAACACATCCATTTGGTTGAACTATGCTATCATTTCCATTTGTTTAAGATTGTTGAATTTGGATAATTTATATCGAATGATCGGCGTGCATAATTTTATATGGATTTAAGAGTACGAATATAAGATATGTGGATGTACAGAATAAAATATGAAGGACCGAATGTGTTCGTGAATGTATCCAAACACACACGCGAACGTTTAAGGGGCCGGATTTGAAGGGTTTAGTTGTAGATGTTGTTATCTAACTGAAGTTCTCTGAAGGTACCAGATGAATACACCTTGCTGGCAATTTTAATTGCGGCGCGAGATCAAATGGTGACAGTTTTTGCCTGTTTTCTTAAATTTTTCTTCCTTACACAAACTGTCATGCGCCTGTGGAAAATATGCTAGCAAAAAAGTTCGCAAATCTCACCCCTCACAATGAGCGTTCACCAGCTATTAAGATATTTTTGAACGTAATACAAATACAAAGAGTGAGGCATTTTGGCTCTCGGCCTCCATGAAGGCCTTTTTTCTGAAAAATTCAAAAATCAATTTTTTAGTTTTAAGAAAAACTGGATTTGTTTTAGAAATAAACGAGGATGCTATGCGTATGTGTGTGAAATTTCAGGATGAAATATCTTAAAATGGTATCTATATAAAAAAGAAAAAATTATACCTTGAAAGATAAATAGTGTGATGTGTTAAAAAGTCTTAGATTTTTTTTTTGCACAATCCTCATTTCAACGTATTTTATCATGAGAATTCACACACTTGTGCATTATGCCTCCAAGTATATATATAGTTTTTCTCAGAATTTTCAAAAATGTAAAAATTCAAAATTTAATGAATTTTCAAAAATTGTCCTCATTGGAGCTCATCCTTCAAAAGGGATTTTCATGCATACACCATGCATCTCTGTAATCGACGGAAACACCACCTCTTTAAACAAACATCACAAAAATCCTGAAATAAAAAAAAACTAATGACCACTGTCAAATTTATGTCTTAAATCCTATTAGGTTAGTTTCACCACAAAAATAGACGCACCCATCATGCATGTCATCTTTGGCTAAGCTAGTTTGTTGAGGACGATTCTTGTGGTCGACGCTCGACGATGCTAGTCTCCAGGGCCGTGCAACTCTCGTAGCGTAGCATGCATGCACGCACGTGTCCTGTCGTGACAAAGCTGAATGTAACGCCATCGACCCATCTCCATCACGAGATATTTTTTCACTGTTTTGACCACGATCCACATGCTGTGTCAGGAATCAAAATACACGCCGGGTAAACATTGCAAGTTAATCCCTCGACCATTTTGTGTCTTGTGTGGTTGGGACCATTAAATGGGTCGATTCGAACGGACGATGCTTCTGTTCGTTTTTTATCTGTTTGAATCAGTCGTCCGTTCGACGTTCGTTCCGTTTTAGATTTGGATCGACAGTGCACCTAAGGCGTCGCCCTAAAATCAAATTAATGCAAACCAAGATTTTTGATGGAAATATGAGACCTTGCACCAAGATCGAAAAGCAAACAGCTCATACAAAACTTTCTTAAATTTTGTACCGAAGAAACTTTTGAAACTTGCTCAACACTTTCTTTCTCTCTTTTTTTTGCACTTCTTTTCTTTATTATTTTTCTTTTTTTCTCTCTCTTTCTAAGCAATGCATAGAAATCTGAAAACTACTACAACGATGAACTTGGTGCAGATCTAAAAAATAAAAAACATGCAAGGAATGCGACAACAAGATCTCAGCGTCAACAAGATTTTGAGATATATTTCTGGTGAGGCTTTGGACTATAGGACAGAAAAATTTCCAACAAAACCTACCAGTCTAAAGGGATGATAACCACATGAACTATGTTAACAGATCCTATCATGTAAACGAAAGCTCTCGTACCAAGATGATAGGTACAAACCCGTTGAAGGATTCACGCCCGAGGGTGGTCCGATCTTCACGGCGTAGGATCCAATCGGGGAGGGTAACTAGCTGCAAGCAGCGGGGATAACTAGCTTTATACCTGCCAAGGTTGTATGCGACCCATACATTGGGGATGGCTGAACGAAGCTACAAGAACTTCAACCCGCTGTCCGAACAATCGCAGAACCACAAACCGGGACTAACCCACACAAAACGGCCGAAACCGTAGAGCACGAGGTAGGATGAATCAGAGACTCCTTCTCGCGAATCCGAATGAACGCACAAGAGAAAAGGTAGCAAGATCTCTCGGATCTCAAGCAGTCTTGGCTGCAAAGCTTATAGCTGTTTTTGGTTTGATAAAAAGGCCCTTAACAAGTTGTGTGTGTGTGGTGTGTGTGTAGGGGGGGGGGGGGTTATAGCAGGGACAACCCCCCTTAGCTAGGTGTGAAAAGGGTTCAAAATGGTGCAGAATTTATATGCCTCCCTTGGGTGAAGAGTAGTCAACTTGGTGAGTTATTGGAGAGTTCCTCGGAAATTCGCGAAACATTCATCAACTTGGACACCTTCCACCAAAACTTGAATATCTTGAGCTACACAACTTCAAATGATGTGAGATTTTTTGGGTTGGAAAGTAAACTTCAAGGAGCTTCTGTTGGTATAGCCCAAAAGCACCGTCTCTGTTCCATATGGGTGGGGCATAGCCAAAGATCAGATGCAAAAAATCTGCAGAAAACAGATTCACTTGAAACTTGTTTTCTTCAATTTTATCTCTTCAAGTCGTTTCTTCATGAGCTCATATGTTGTTGGATTCCTTCATTGTGTACCTAAGTTCAACCAACAACAATGAATATGAAGACACAACCACTTCATCATGTTTATAAGATAAACTTAAGTTAGCGTTCACCTGGTCACATATAAGCTTGGCACGACTTCTTATTATAGGTCCATCGATGGTTGGTGTAGTGTTCTTGGTTGGATGTCCTCATCATCCTCCCCCTCTTGAAAAGGAGTCTTCCTCGACTCTGGTGGTCCAAAGTATGGGGCGAGGTCCGACACATTGAAAGTTGGACCAACGCCATAATCTATTGGAAGATGAATCTTTGTAGGGATTGTCATTTATCTTTCCAAGAACCTTGAAAGGGCCATCTCCATGAGGCTGCAAATTGCATTTGCGCTGATCCGGGAAATGATCCTTCCTTAGGTGTATCCATAGCAAGTCACATTCTTCAAATAACATCTTCTTTCTTCCTTTGTTTACTCTCTTTGCGTACTGCTCGGTCATCTTTTCAGTGTTTTCTTTGGTCGTCTCATGAACTTTCTTCACAAATTCAGCACGCTTACTTGCATCAAGATTGGTTCGTTCCTGCAATGGCAAAGGCAAAAGGTCTATGGGAGCAGCAGGTTTGAAACCATAAACAACTTCAAAAGGGAAAAATTTAGTGGTCGAATGTACCGCCTTGTTGTACGCAAACTCCACGTGGGGGAGACATTCTTCCCACATGTTCACATTCTTCTTCAAAACTGCTCTTAACATAATGGATAGTGTGCAATATGGTGGACGGTTTGGCAAAGGAGCACCCGGTACAAAATCAATTTGGTGTTCAATGCCTATTTTTGGTGGCAGCCCCGGTGGTACCTCCTTGGGGAAAACATCTTCATACCCCTCCAAAATTTCAGCAATAACACTAGGAGTGGTAGAGGGTAAGTCATTAGTAGAAAGAAAAGTTCCCTTGTACAAAAGTACAAAGAAAACAGAATTGGGTTCTCTCAACTCCCTCGTGTCCCTTTTCCTAGCCATCATAACTAACCCCTGTTTCTCCCATGTCTTGGTCAATTTAAGTTGTGGGGCTTTATTTGGCTTTGGATTCTCTCACTCACTATGTTGGTGGATCTCACTCAAGTGCTTCTCACTCACTCTCTCTTTACTTTTCATATCATCCATCAATATTTCTTCGGGTGTCAAAGGGGGCAGGGATATGCGTTCTCCCTTGTATTAGAACGAGAGACGATTAGCACGGTTGCTGATTTGCACATCATGATCAAATAACCAAGGTCTTCCCAGCAAAAATTGACAGGCTTGCATTGGCACCACATCACATTCCACTTGATCTTGATACTTCCCAATGGAAAACTGAACGGTGACCATGGTACTTACGCTTAGCGATCCACAATAATTAAGCCATTGCATCTTGTAGGGACTTGGATGTCTTCTTTGTTTCAGTCCCAACCTCTCCACCAAATCTGTACTTGCAATGTTATTGCAGCTGCCATTGTCAACAGTAATGCTACAAACCTTGTTCTTGATGGTGCCACGGGTGTGAAAATTATTATGTCGCTGCCCCTTCTCTTCTCTAGCTGCATTAATACTAAGCACACGACGGGAAACAAAGCAATCCCCCATGTCAGACTGAATATCACAAGAACGTATCTCTCCTTCTCCAACATCTTCATGTTCACTCTCAGATTCCCATTCACCTTATTCATTGATCAATAGGAGGTTTTGGTTCGGACACTCGGAACAGATGTGACCACGCCCTTTGCACTTCCAACACTCAATATCTCGGCTACGAGTTGATGGTACAGTTGTGGAATTATTGGTACTTGCAGCAGCAACAACGATGTGTTTTTCACCATTGCGAGGAGCCGACGATGATGCCGAAGATGTTGCTGGTCACCAGGTGGCAGTAGGAGTTTGCTGAAACTGGGAACCGCCATGAGAGGAACTTGGCTGCGACCTATGCCATGGTCTGGTGGTGCGGTTCAGATATGAACGTCCATGGCCACTCCATTGCACCTTTCTTTCCATGCACTTTGCTTGATCCAAAATATCTTGTAGAGTGTTATAAGGAAACATCTCCACAAAATCAGAAATATCATTGTTGAGACCATGCAAAAATCTTGCCATCTTTGGCTCTTCATCTTCATGAAAACCAGCACGAACCAGCAGTGATTCCATCTCTTTATAATACTCATCCACCGTGCGAGTACCTTGGGTGAGGCGTTGCAATCTGTTTCGGAGATCTCTTTGATATTGTGAAGGAACAAACCACTTCCTCATTGCTTGCTTCATTTCTTCCCATGTACCAATGTGTTCACGACCCAACACTAGGTGGTTTTCTTGTAGTTGGTTCCACCAAGTGAGTGCATAACCTGAAAACTCAACACAAGTAAGGTTTACCCTTTTTGGATCATCAAGATTGTGGATGCAAAAAATTAGATTACATTGCTCTTCCCAATCAAAATATGCATCCGGATCTTCCTTTCCCGTGAACTTGGGAACCTGCAACTTTATTCTTGCAATATTATCACGATCATCTCGACCACGACGGTCATGACGATGACCATCATCACCATATGCAGCAACACGATGATACGGAATACCGTCATAGTCATCAAACTCATCACCATGACCACGAGTAGCACACTCATGTGGGTCAATGTAGTGTCCACGAGGACCATGGCCTCGCCCTCTATCATGACCTCCTCGCACCACTCCACGAGCAGCAGCACCACGACCTCGAGCAGCAGCACCGGCATCTTCAACTTCCCAATGATCTCTGCCATAGTGGTTGTACTCATCTTCATGTCCTCTGCGGGCAGCACCACCCACGGAGTTTTCATCGCTAGCTTCACCTTACGGGTCAATAGGGTCTTGTCGGTGTGGAACCCCATTGCCCCATGCGGGAGGACGCTCATTGAGCAGCCTCTCCATGGTTTGTTAAAGTTGAAGGATGTCGGTATGCACTTGTTGAAACTCTGAATGTCAGATCGAAACCTCAACTCCTCCTTGATTATCTCCATGAACACTCGAACGAGATCCTGCCATGTTAGTACGGCTAAAAAAGTGGGATCGGATTTTTTTTTTGTGGAATCACACAACCTCACCTCTTACTCACCAAAGTTCTTATGAGTTCAAAACAGACCACTGTTCTCTCGGATGTGTTAAAGCGATTGAAAGACAGGGATCAAACAACTAGCTACGGTTTTTGGTGGAGCTCTAGGTGGGGTAAACAAAGAGGGCTTGTGTTGAAATCAAGTTGATTTAAACCAAGATTTTTGATGGAAAAATGAGACCTTGCACCAAGATCGAAAAGCAAACAGCTCACACAAAACTTTCTTCAATTTTCTACCGAACTGAAACTTTTGGAACTTTTTCAACACTTCATTTCTCTCTCTTTTTTTGCACTTCTTTTCTTTCTTTCTTCTTTTTCTGTTTTTTCTCTGTTTCTAAACAACACAATGGAATCTGAAAACTACTACGACGACGAACTTGATACAGATCTAAAAGACGAAAAACATGCAAGGAATGCAACAACAAGATCTCAGCACCAACAAGGTTTTGCGAATTATTTTTTATGAGGCTTTGGACTATAGGATAGAAAAAATTGCAACAAATCCTACCAGTCTAAAGGGATAATAACCACCTGAACCATGATAACAAATCTTACTATGTAAACGAAAGTAGTGGTACCAGGATGATAGGCACAAATCCGTTGAAGGACTCACGCCCGAAGGTGGCCCGATCTTCCCGGCGTAGGATACCATCGGGGAGGGTAACTAGCTGCAAGCAACGGGGATAACTAGCTTTATACCTGCCAAGGTTGGATGCGACCCATACGTTGGGGATGGCTGATCGAAGCTACAAGAACTCCAACCCGCTGTCCGAACAATCGCGGAACCACAAACCGGGACTAAGCCACACAAAATGGCCGAAACCGTAGAGCACGAGATATGGCGAACCACAGGCTCCTTCTCATGAATCCGAATGAACTCACAAGAGCAAAGGTAGCAAGATCTGTCGGATCTCAAGTAGTCTTGGCTGCAAAGCTTATATATGTTTTTGGTTTGACAAAAGGCCCTTAATAAGATGGGGGAGGTGGGGTTCTATAGCAGGGACAATCCCCCTTAGCTAGGTGTGAAAAGGGTTCAAAATGGTGCGGAATTTGTATGCCTCCCTTGGGTGAAGAGTAGTCAACTTGGTGAGTTATTGAAGTGCTCCTCGGAAATTTGCGAAGCATTTATCACCCTGAAGACCTTCCACCTAGACTTGAATATCGTGAGCTACAAAACTTCAAATGATGCAAGGTTTTTTGGGTTGGAAAGTTAACTTCAAGGAGCTTCTGTTGGTATAGCCCAAAGGCCACGTATCTATTCCATATGGGCGGGGCATAGCCAAAGATCAGAGGCAAAAAAATCTACAGAAAACAGATTCACTTGAAACTTGTTTTCTTCTATTTTATTTCTTCAACTTGTTTCTTCTTGAGCTCATATATTGTTGGATTCCTTCATTGTGTACGTAAGTTCAACCAACAACAATGAAGATGACGGCATGGCCATTTCATCAATTTTATAAGATAAACTTAAGTTAGTGTTCACCTGGTCACACATAAGCTTGACACCACTTCTTGTTATAGGTCCATCGATGGTTGGTATAGTGTTCTTGGTTGGATCTCGTCATCACGAGTACACCTGCCGGCATACAAAAAAGGTTGCCTTGATGGCTTCATCCCGCGTGTCCGCCGCATGCCTGTGACCCTTCCTCTTGGTCATCTCCCTTTGCACATTGTTTGGGCGTCAGCACCTTCTTTTGCTTGGGCGCGGCGGCGGTCTTGTGGGCGGCGCGAAGCTTGCCTTTGCCGGAGGGGGTGGTCGTCATGCCGAACGAGGCGAGGGAGGCGAGTCCGGCGGAGGCGTAGAGGTCGTGTCCATAGCAGGGGTGGGGTGGGAGAGCACGCGGGCGGATGGGGTTTTAGGGGAAATTGAGGGAAATGGTGGAGGTTGCTAGCGACTAGCGGGCCTGGGGGGAGGAGAAGGCACACGCGCGCTCGTCTCATGTCCGCACCGACGCAAATCCGGCTCAAAAATGGGTCGGGAATGGGTCGATATGCGGACGCCAAACGGACGCGTGTCCTTTCGGGTCGATGCGTTGGGGCGAATTTTGTGTTTGGGCCGACCCAAATAGACGCCAGCTGACAAAATGGGTCGTCCCGCGTAGTTTTTCTAAACTTTAGCAAATGTTATTTTTATAGGAAAAATACCACGTGCTCCCGTGAACGAGCCCACATCGATTCTTAGATATGACATACAACGGTTAACATCTTCCTACTTGTAAACCTGGGTGAGAAGAAGGTGGGCAGTGGCAGAGCCCCCGACGATTTGGCAGCTTTTGTGAAGGAACCTTTTATAGGAAGGTATTTATTGGAAAAATATATATAACTTCTACGCCTCTAGAAATTAATATGTTTGTTTGGTCCCTAGCCAATCCCTCGTAGCTCCGCCACTAAAGGTGGGCAATGTCAAATTGAAAATAGCGATTGCTAGCTTGTTCATAATCAAACTGCAATTGCTTAAGAAGTGTGTGTGCTTACTGAGCATAGGCTTTGTCTTAGGAGTTTCGTTAAGCTTGATGTCCTTGGCCTCGCGTCACTCGAAGAAATATCCCACGCCAATGATCACAGTCAAGGTTGTCAGAACCGTGATTTTAAATTGGATCAGAGTCGTGATGGTAATATCATAAATCATAGAATCTTCACTACGAGAATCGTAGATACGTAAACTTTACTAGCCAGAATCGTAGAATCATATGATTCAATATGAATTGTAAATTCGTAGAATCGTACATCATAATCGCGATTCTGACAATCACGACTTAGATGTTTGTAAGAAGGAGATGTCAATACCGAGCTCTTTTAGATGGTTGCCATGAAAGTGTTGGAAATGTGCCGTAGAGGCAATAATAAGGAGTTACATCGATGCAAGTTTTGTCATTAATCCGGATGACTCTGAGTAGTAAACCAGATTCGTATAGTGGAGGAGTCATTTTGAATAGTTCCAAATGGTGCATGGTAGAAATATCAATATGAAGATATAGACATTTGTAAAATACACACGGATCTGAAAGGTTCAGACCCGTTGACTAATAAACCTCTCTCAGAAGCAAGACATGATCGAACCCTAGAACTGTATGGGTGTTGGATTCATTGCAATCACATAGTGATTTGAACTAGATTATTGACTCTAGTGCAAGTGGGAGACTATTGCAAGTGTGCCCTAGAGGCAATAATAAAAAGGTTATTATTATTTTTCCAGTTCATGATAATTGTCTATTATTCATGCTATAAGTGTATTAACCGGTAACCGTAATACATGTGTGAATACATAGATCACAATGTGTCCCTAGTGAGCCTCTAGTTGGCTAGCTCGTTGATCAATGAATGATCATGGTTTCCTGATCATGGACATTGGATGTCATTGATAACGGGATCACATCATTAGGAGAATGATGTGATGGACAAGACTCATACGTCTCAGACGTATCTATAATTTTTGATGGTTTCATGCTGTTATCTTGTCAACTTTGGATGTTTTATATACCTTTTATATCTTTTTTGGGACTAACTTATTAATTCAGTGCCAAGTGCCAGTTCCTGTTTTTTCTGTGTTTTTGACTCTTTTCAGATATGATTTTGGAATGGAGTCCAAATGGAATAAAATCGCCGAAATGAATTTTTCCAGAACATAAGAAGATCGGGGGACTTGAGGGCCAAGGCAGGAGGCCAACAGGGAGCCCACAAGCCCTGTAGCTGCGGCCAGGGGGGCCCGCGGCTACCAAGCTTGTGGCCCCCTGGAACTCTCCTGCCCTAGCTCTTTGGCCTATATATTCCCTAAAATCCCAGAAAAATAAGGGTGTCCACGAAACCACTTTTCCGCCGCCGCAAGGTTCCGTTTCCGCGAGATCTCATCTGGAGAGCCTTCCCGATGCCCTGCCGGAGGGGACTTTGGAGCTGGAGGGCTTCTACATCAACATCATTGCCTCTCCAATGACTCGTGAGTAGTCTACTTCAGACCTACGGGTCCGTAGTTAGTAGCTAGATGGCTTCTTCTCTCTCTTGGATCTTCAATACAAAGTTCTCCATGATCTCATGGAGATCTATCCGATGTAATCCTCTTTGGCGGTGTGTTTGTCGAGATCCGATGAATTGTGGATTTGTGATCAGATTATCTATGAATTATATTTGAGTCTTTGCTGATTTCTTATATGCATGATTTGATATCCTTGTAAGTCTCTCCGAGTCTTGGGTTTTGTTTGGCCAACTAGATCTATGATTCTTGCAATGGGAGAAGTGCTTGGTTTTGGGTTCATACCGTGCGGTGATCTTTCCTAGTGACAGAAGGGGCAGCAAGGCACACATCGTGTTGTTGCCATCAAGGGTAACAAGATGGGCTTTCATCATAGATTTGAGATTGTCCATCTACATCATGTCATCTTGCTTAAGGCGTTACTCTGTTCTTATAAACTCAATACACTAGATGCATGCTGGAAAGCGGTCGACGTGTGGAGTAATAGTAGTAGATGCAGAAAGTATCGGTCTACTTGTTTTGGACGTGATGCCTATATGTATGATCATTGCCATAGATAACGTCATGACTTTGCGCGGTTCTATCAATTGCTTGACAGTAATTCGTTCACCCACCGTCTACTTTCTTTCATGAGAGAAGCCACTAGTGAACACTACGGCCCCCGGGTCTACTCACAATTATCATCTCCGCTTTTACTTTTACTTTGCTTTTTTTACTTTTTGCTTTCAATTCTCACTTTGCAAACAATCTATAAGGGATTGACAACCCGTTCATAGCATTGGGTGCAAGCTCTTTGTGTTTGTGCAGGTACTTGTGACTTGACGCGATCCTCCTACTGGATTGATACCTTGGTTCTCAAACTGAGGGAAATATTTACCGCCGCTATGCTACATCACCCTTTCCTTTTCAAGGGAACACCAACACAAGGCTCCAAGGCTATGGGGGAATCCTTTGCATACTTGCCAAGGAAATCCCTATATGCGTAGCCAGCAGCAAAGACCCAATCCTAAGCATAGCACTAGATCGTGTTGTTCGTATGCTAAAGCTTTTTGCTAATGTCAAGTATCTTTTCCTTAGACCGTGAGATTGTGCAACTCCCAGATACCGTAGGAGTGCTTTGGGTGTATCAAATGTCACAACATAACTGGGTGACTATAAAGGTGCATTGTGGGTATGCCTGCTGGTATAAATGTATGAAGAAACTCCATGCGGATGGATCGTTTGGACTCACTTGATTTTTGAATCACTTGAGACATGCAAATAATACCACATGTGCAAGATGACTGAATACCTCGTTTTCCAGTGATATGGAACAAGAAAGTAACTTGTTGGAAGTAATACATTTTGATGTGTGCGGTCCAATGAGTGTTGAGGCACTCAGTGGATATCATTATGTTCTTACTTCACAGATTATTTGAGTAGATACTAGTGTATTTACTTGATGAAACACAAGTCTGAATTATTGAAAGGTTCAAGTAATTTTAGAGCGAAGTTGAAGATCGTCGTGACAAAGAGGATAATATGTATGCGATGTGATCGTGGAGGTAAACATATATATCTGAGTTACAAGTTTGATAAACATTTAAGACAATGTGAAAATTGTTTCACAACTCATGCCACCTGGAAAACCATAGTCTGAAGGTGTGTCCGTATGTCATAGTCGTTCCTTATTAGATATGGTGCATACTATGATGCCTCTTATCATATTTCCACTATCGTTTATGGGTTAGGCATTAGAGACAACCACATTCACTTTTAAAGAGGGCACCACGTAATTCCATTGAGATGACACCGTATGAACTATGGTTTAGAGAAACCTAAACTGTCGTTTCTTAAAAGTTTGGGGCTGCGATGCTTATGTGAAATAGTTTTAGCCTCATAAGCTCGAACCCAAAGCGGATAAATGCATCTTCATGGGACACCCAAAACAGTTGGGTATGCCTCCTATCTCAGATCTAGAAAAAAAGTGTTTGTTTCTAGATACAAATCCTTTCTCGAGGAAAAGTTTCTCTCAAAAGAATTGAGTGGGAGTATGTTGGAAACTTGATGAGGTTATTGAACCATCACTTCAACTAGTGTGTGTAGCACGGCGCAGGAAGTTGTTCGTGTGGCGCCTGCACCAATTGAAGTGGAAGCTAATCATAGTGATCATGAAACTTGGATCAAGTTACTACAAACCTCGTAGGTCGACAAGGTCACGTACTGCTGCTACAGAGTGGTACGGCAACCCTATCTTAGAGGTCATGTTGCTGGACAACAATGAACCTACGAGCGATGGAGATGCGATGGTGGGCCCGGATTCCGACAATTGTCTCAAGGTCATGAAATCCGAGAGGAGGATCCATGTACGAAAAAAAGTGTAGACTTTGGAAGAACTACTTGATGGTCGTAAGACTATTAACTATGGATGGGTCCTTAAAAGGAAGACAGAAGGTGATGGTGAAAGTCACCATTAGGAAAGCTCGACTTGTCGCAAAGATGTTTCCGACAAAGTTCAACGAGTTGACTACGATGAGACTTTTTCACTCGTAGCGATGCTGAAAGTCTGTTGGAATTATGTTAGCAGTTACTGCATCATTTATGAAATCTTGCAGATAGGATGTCAAAATATTATTTCCTCGACGATTTCCTTGAGGAAAGGTTCTATGCGATACAACCAGAAGATTTTGTCGATCCTAAAGAGTGCTAACAATTATGCAAAGCTCCAACGATCCTTCTATGGACTGGAGCAAGCATCTCAGAGTTGGAATATACACTTTGATGAGATGATAAAAGTTTTTGGTTTTATACAAAGTTTATGAGAAACTTGTATTTCCAAAGAAGTGAGTGGGAGCACTATAGAATTTCTGATGAATATATGTGGTTGACGTATTGTTGACCGGAAATAATGTAGAATTTCTGCAAAGCATAAAGGGTTGTTTGAAAGGAGTTTTTCAAAGGAAGACCTGGATAAGCTACTTGAACATTGAGCATCAAGATCTATGGAGATAGATCAAAGTGCTTAATGGTACTTTCAACTAAATGCATGCCTTGACAAGTTTTTTGAAAGTGTTCAAAATAGATAGGCAAAAGAAGGAGTTATTGGCCGTGTTGTGAGGTGTGAATTTTGAGTAAGACTCAAAAGCCCGACCACGATAGAAGAAAGAGAAAGGACGAATGTCGTCCCCTATGCTTCAGCCGTAGGATCTATAAGTATGATATGTTGTGTACTGCACCTAAAGTGTACCTTGCCATGAGTTAGTCAAGGGGTACAAGAGTGATCTAGAAATGGATCACTAGACAACGGTCAAAGTTATCCTTAGTAACTAATGGACTAAGGAATTTTTCTAGATTATGAAGGTGATTCAATAGTTCCTCGTAAAGGAGCTACATCGACGCAAGCTTTGTCATTAATACGGATGACTATGAGTAGTAAACCAGATTCATATAGTGGAGCAGTCATTTGGAATAGTTTCAAATGGTGCATGCTAGCAGTATCTATATGAAGACATAGACATTTGTAAAGTACACACGAATCTGAAAGGTTCAGACCCGTTGACTAATAAACCTCTCTCACAAGCAAGACATGATCAAACCCCAGAACTGTATGGGTGTTGGATTCATTGCAATCACATAGTGATGTGAACTAGATTATCGACTCTAGTGCAAGTGGGAGACTATTGGAAATGTGCCCGAGAGGTAATAATAAAATGGTTATTATTATATTTCCAGTTCATGATAATTGTCTATTATTCATGCTATAAGTGTATTTACCGGAAACTGTAATACATGTGTGAATACATAGATCACAATGTGTACCTAGCGAGCCTCTAGTTGGCTAGCTCGTTGATGAATGGATGATCATGGTTTCCTGATCATGGACATTAGATGTCATATCACAAGACCCAATCCTAAGCATAACACTAGATCGTGTTGTTCGTATGCTAAAGCTTTTATAATGTCAAGTCTCTTTACCTTAGACCGTGAGATTGTGCAACCCCCGGATACCGTAGGAGTGCTTTAGGTGTATCAAACATCACAACGTAACTAGGTGACAATACAGGTGCATTACGGGTATGTCCGAAAGTGTCTGTTGGGTTGGTACGAATCGAGACCCGGATTTGTCACTCCGTGTGAACAAAGAGGTATCTCTGGGTCCACTCGGTAGAACATCATCGTAATGAGCTCGGTGTGACTAAGGAGTTAGCCACGGGATGATGTTCTACGGAACGAGTAAAGAGACTTGTCGGTAACGAGATTGAACAAGGTATGGGGATAGCGACGATTGAATCTCGGGCAAGTATCATACTGATAGACAAAGGGAACTGCATACGAGATTAAGTGAATCCTTGAAATCGTGGTTCGTCCGATGTGATCATCGTGGGACATGTGGGAACCAATATGGATATCCAGAACCCGCTGTTGGTTATTAACCGGAGAGTGTCTATGTCATATCTGCATGCTTCCCGAACCCGTAGGGTCTACACACTTAAGGTTCGATGACGCTAGGGTTATATGGGAATAGTGTACAAGGTCACCGAAGGTTGTTTGGAGTCCCGGATGAGATCCCGGACATCACGAGTAGCTCCGGAATGGTCCGGAGGTGAAGATTTATATATAAGATGAGGGGTTTTGGATACCGGAAATGTTTCGGGCGTCACCGGCAACGTACCGGGACCACCGGAAGGGTTCCGGGGGTCCATCGGGAGGGGCTACGAGCCCCAAAGGGTGACATGGGCCAAAAGTTGGAAAGGAACTAGCCCAGAGTGGGCTGGTTCGCTTCCCACCAAGGCCCAAGGCGCAGGTTGAGAGAGAAGGGGCGGGAACCCCAAAAGCAGATGGGCCCAAGGCCCATATGGGGTGCGCCACACCCCGTCCTCCCTTCGTGGCCGCCAACACCAGCCCTAGATGGGGGCTGCCGCACCCCTTGGGGGTGGGAACCCTAAAGGGGATGCCTCCCTCCCTCTCCCCTATATATAGTGAAGGGTTTGTCCTTCGGAGAATACACGTAAATAGTTTCCTCCCTCTCCAGGCAACCCAGTTCTTCCTCCTGTTCCGTGCAGCTTGGAGAAGCTCCGCCGGAATCCCTCGTAGCTCCACCGACACCGCGCCATCGCACCGTCGGAGCTCTGCCTCAACCTCTCCCACCTCCTTTCTGGATCAAGGTGCAGGAGACGTCGCCGGGCTGTATGTGTGTTGAACGCGGAGGTGTCGTGGCTCGACACGTAGACCGGAATCACACCGCAATCTGAATCACTGCGAGTACGACTCCATCGACCGTGTTCCAGTAACGCATCCGCTTAGCGATCTTCAAAGGTATGAAGATCCTCTACCCCATTACTCGTTGCTGGTTTCTCCATAGATAGATCCTTGTTTGGCGTAGGAATTTTTTTGAAATTACTACGTTCCCCAATAGTGGTATTGGAGCCAAGGTTCTATGCGTAGATTCTATGCACGAGTAGAACACAAAAGTTGTGGGCACTGATTTTGTGAATTGATTGCCGTTACTAGTCTTATCTTGATTCGGCAGTATCGTGGGATGAAGCGGCCCGGACCGACCTTACACGTACGCTTACGTGAGACAGGTTCCACCGACTAACATGCACTTGTTGCATAAGGTGGTTAGCAGGTGTGTGTATCTCCCATTTTAGTCAGATCGGATTCGATGAAGAGGGTCCTTAGGATGGGTAAATAGCATTGGCATATCAACGTTGTGGTTGTCACGTAGGTATTAAGCGTTCTTGCTAGAAACCCAAATCATCCACGTAAAACTTGCAACAACAATTAGAGGACGTCTAACTTGTTTTTGCAGGGTATGCCATGTGATGTGATATGGCCAAAAGAATGTGATGTTACATGTGTGATGTATGAGATTAATCATGTTCTTGTAATAGGATTCACGACTTGCATGTCGATGAATATGACAACTAGCAGGAGCCATAGGAGGTGTCCTAATTTATTGTATGAGATGCAAATGCCATGTGATTACTTTACTTTATTGCTAAACGTTAGCTATAGTAGTAGAAGTAATAGATTGGTGCAACAACTTCACGGAGACACAATGATGGAGATCATGGTGTCATGTCGGTGACATTGATGATCATGGTGCCCCAAAGATGGAGATCCAAGGAGCAAGATGATAATGGCCATATCATGTCACTATATGATTGCATGTGATGTTTATCATGTTTTACATCTTATTGCTTAGAACGACGGTAGCAAAGATAAGATGATCCCTCATGAAAATTTCGATAAAGTATTCCCCTAAGTGTGCACTATTGCGAAGGATCGTTGTCTCGAAGCACCACGTGATGATCAGGTGTGATAGATTCTAAAGTTCGCATACAGCGAGTGTAAGCCAGTTTACACATGCATAACACTTAGGTTGACTCGACGAGCCTAGCATGTACAGACATGCCCTCGAATACGGGAGACCAAAAGGTCGAACATGAGTGTATGGTTGATACGATCAGCATGGAGATGCTCACCATTGATGACTAGTCCGTCTCACGTGATGATCGCACACGGGCTAGTCGACGTGGATCATGTTTCACTTGGATGACTTGAGGGATGTCGATCTGAGTGGGAGTTCATTGAATAATTTGATTAGATGAACTTAATTATCATGAACATAGTCAAAAAGGTCTTTGCAAATTATGCTTGCGCTATAGCTACGGTTTTTTGATATGCTCCTAGAGAAAACCTTAGTTGAAAGATAGAAGTAGCAATTATGCGGACTGGGTCCGTTAACTAAGGATTGTCCTCATTGCTGCATAGAAAGGCTTACGTCCTTAATGCACTGCTCGGTGTGCTGAATCACAAGCGTGGTCTGTGGATGTTTTGAACATCTGACATACACGTTTTTGATAACTACATGATAGTTCAGTGCACAATGCTTAAACGACTTAGAATTGAGGCGTTAAAGATGTTTCGAACGTCGCAATACATACGAGATGTTCCAAGAGATGAAATTGGGATTTCATGCTTGTGCCCTTGTTGAGAGGTATAAGACCTCCGACAAGATTCATTGCCTACAAAATAAGGGAGAAAAACTCAATCGTTGAGCATGTGGCCAGATTGTCTGAGTACTACAATCTCTTGAATCATGTGGGAGTTGATCTTCCAAATGAGATAGTGATAGTTCTCCAGTGTCACTGCCACCAAGCTGCTAGAGCTTCGTGATGAACTATAAAATGTGAGGGATAAATATGGTGATCCTTGAGTTATTTCGCTATGTTTGATACCGCGAAAGTACAAATCAAAAGGAGCATCAATTGTTGATGGTTAGTAAAACCACTAGTCTCAAGAAGGGCAAGGGCAAGAAGGAATACTTCATGAAACAACAACCCAGTTGTTGCTCTAGTGAAGAGACCCAAGGTTGAACCCAAACCCGAGACTAAGTGCTTCTGTAATGATGGGAACAGTCATTGAACAGGGACTACCCTAGATACTTGGTAGATGAGAAGGCTGGCAAAGTCGACAAAAGTATATTGGATATAAATGATATTGATGTGTACTTTACTAGTACTCCTAGTAGCACCAGGGTATTAGATACCGGTTTAGTTGCTAAGTGTTAGTAACTCGATATAAATGCTACAGAATAAATGGAGACTAGCTAAAGGCGAGGCGGCGATAAGTGTTGGAAGTGTTTCCAAGGCTGATGTGATCAAACGTCGCACGCTCCCTCTGCCATCGGGATTAGAGTTAAACCAAAATAATTGTTATTTGGTGTTTGTGTTGAGTATAAAGATGATTAGATTATGTTTATAGCAACACAGTTATTCATTTAAAAAGAATAATGGTTATTCTGTTTACTTGAATAATACCTTCAATGGTCTTGCACCTAAAATGAATGGTTTACTGAATCTCGATCGTAATGGTTCACAAGTCCATAATATTGTTGCCAAAAGATACAAAGTAGTAATGGTAGTACCACTTACTTGTGTCACTGCTACTTAAGTCATATTGGTATAAAATGCATGAAGAAGCTCCATGCTGATGGATCTTTGTACTCACTCATTTTTGAAACGTTTGAGACATGCAAACCATGCCTGATGGTATAAACGCATGAAGAGACTCCATGCGGATGGATTGTTTGGACTCACTTGATTTCTGAATCACTTGAGACATGCAAATAATACCACATGGGCAAGATGAGTGAAGACCTCATTTTCAAGTGATATAGAACAAGAAAGTAACTTGTTGGAAATAAAAGATTTTGATGTGTGCAGTCCAATGAGTGCTGAGGCACGCAGTGGATATCATTATGTTGTTACTTCACAGATGATTTGAGTAGATACTAGTGTATTTACTTGATGAAACACACGTCTGAATTATTGAAAGGTTCAAGTAATTTTAGAGTGAAGTTGAAGATCGTCGTGACAAAGAGGATAATATGTCCACGATTTGATCATGGACGTAAAGATATATATCTGAGTTACGAGTTTGGTAAACATTTAAGACAATGTGAAAATTGTTCCACGTGAAAATTGTTTCACAACTCATGCCACCTGGAAAACCATAGTCTGATGGTGTGTTCGTATGTCATAGTCGTGCCTTATTAAATATGGTGCATACTATGATAACTCTTATCATATTACCACTATGGTTTATGGGTTAGGCATTAGAGACAACCGCATTAACTTTTAAAGAGGGCACCACGTAATTCCGTTGAGATGGCACCGTATGTATTGTGGTTTAGAGAAACCTAAACTGTTGTTTCTTAAAAGTTTGGGGCTGCGATGCTTATGTGAAAGAGTTTCACCCTGATAAGCTCGAACCCAAAGAGGATAAATGCATCTTCATGGGACACCCAAAACAGTTGGGTATACCTCCTATCTCAGATCGAGAAACAAAGTGTTTGTTTCTAGATACAAATCCTTTCTCGAGGAAAATTTTCTCTCAAAAGAATTGAGTGGGAGTATGTTGGAAACTTGATGAGGTTATTGAACCATCACTTCAACTAGTGTGTATAGCAGGGCACATGAAGTTGTTCCCGTGGTGCCTACACCAATTGAAGTGGAAGCTAATGATAGTGATCATGAAACTTCAGATCAAGTTACTACAAACCTCGTAGGTCGACAAGGTCACATACTGCTGCTACAGAGTGGTATAACCCTGTCTCAGAGGTCATGTTGTTGGACAACAATGAACCTACGAGCGATGGAGATGCGATGGTGGGCCCGGATTCCGACAAGTGGCTGAAGGCCATGAAATCCGAGAGGAGGATCCATGTACGAAAAGTGTAGACTTTGGAAGAACTACTTGATGGTCGTAAGACTATTAACTATGGATAGGTCTTTAAAAGGAAGACAGACGGTGATGGTGAAAAGTCACCATTAAGAAAGCTCGACTTGTCGTGAAGTTGTTTCCGACAAAGTTCAACGCGTTGACTATGATGAGACTTTCTCACTCGTAGAGATGCTGAAAGTCTGTTGGAATTATGTTAGTAGTTGCTACATCATTTATGAAATCTTGCAGATAGGATGTCAAAATATTGTTTCCTCGACGGTTTCCTTGAAGAAAGGTTGTATGTGATACAACCAGAAGATTTTGTCGATCCTAAAGAGTGCTAACAAGTATGCAAAGCTCCAGCGATCCTTCTATGGACTGGAGCAAGCATCTCGGAGTTGGAATATGCACTTTGATGAGATGATCAAAGTTTTTGGTTTTATACAAAGTTTATGAGAAACTTGTATTTCCAAAGAAGTGAGTGGGAGCACTATAGAATTTCTGATGAATATATGTGGTTGACATATTGTTGATCGAAAATAATGTAGAATTTCTGCAAAGCATAAATGGTTGTTTGAAAGGAGTATTTCAAAGGAAGACCTGCATAAGCTACTTGAACATTGAGCATCAAGATCTATGGAGATAGGTCAAAGTGCTTAATGGAACTTTCAACAAAATGCATGCCTTCACAAGTTATTGGAAGTGTTCAAAAATAGATTGGCAAAAGAAGGAGTTCTTGGCCGTGTTGTAAGGTGTGAATTTTGAGTAAGACTCAAAAGCCCGACCACGACAGAAGAAAGAGAAAGGACGAATGTCGTACCCTATGCTTCAGCTGTAGGATCTATAAGTCTGTTATGTCGTGTACCGCACCTAAAGGGTGCCTTGCCATGAGTCAGTCAAGCGGTACAAGAGTGATCCAGGAATGGATCACTGGACAGCGGTCAAAGTTATCCTGAGTAACCAATGGACTAAGGAATTTTTCTCGATTATGGAGGTGATTAAAGAGTTCGTCGTAAAGGAGTTACGTCGATGCAAGCTTTCTCATTAATCCGGATGACTGTGAGTAGTAAACCGGATTCGTATAGTGGAGTAGTCATTTGGAATAGTTCCAAATGGTGCATGGTAGCAGTATCTATATGAAGACATAGACATTTGTAAAGTACACACGGATCTGAAAGGTAGAGACCAGTTGTCTAATAAACCTCTCTCACAAGCAAGAAATGATCAAACCCCAGAACTGTAAGGGTGTTGGATTCATTGCAATCACATAGTGATGTGAACTAGATTATTGGATCTAGTGCAAGTGGGAGACTGTTGGAAATGTGCTCTAGAGGCAATAATAAAATGGTTATTATTATATTTCGAGTTCATGATAATTGTCTATTATTCATGCTATAAGTGTATTAACCGGAAACCGTAATACATGTGTGAATACATAGATCACAATGTGTCCCTAGTGAGCCTCTAGTTGGCTAGCTCGTTGATCAATGAATGATCATGGTTTCCTTATCATGGACATTGGATGTCATTGATAACGGGATCACATCATTAGGAGAATGATGTGATGGACAAGACCCAATCCTAAGCATAGCACTAGATCGTGTTGTTCATATGCTAAAGCTTTTCTAGTGTCAAGTATATTTTCCTTAGATCGTGAGATTGTGTAACTCCCGGATACCATAGGAGTGCTTTGGGTGTATCAAACGTCACAACGTAACTGGGTGGCTATAAATGTGAACTACGGGTATCTCCGAAAGTGTCTGTTGGGTTGGTACGAATCGAGACCGGGATTTGTCACGCCGTGTGAACAAAGAGGTACCTCTGGGCCCACTCGGTAGAACATCATCATATTGAGCTCAGTGTGACTAAGTAGTTATCTACGAGATGACGTCCTACGGAACGAGTAAAGAGACTTGCCGATAACGAGATTGAACAAGGTATGGGGATACGAACGATCGAAACTCGGGCAAGTATCATACTGATAGACAAAGGGAACTACATACGGGATTAAGTGAATCCCTGACATCGTGGTTCATCCGATGAGATCATCGTGGAACATGTGGGAAATAATATGGATATCCAGACCCTGCTGTTGGTTATTGACCGGAGAGTGTCTCGATCATGTCTGCAAGCTTCCCGAACCCGTAGGATCTACACACTTAAGGTTCGATGACGCTAAGATTGTATGGGAATAGTATACGAGGTCACCGAAGGTTGTTCGGACTCCCGGATGAGATCCCGGACGTCACGAGGAGCTCCGGAATGGTCTGGAGGTGAAGATTTATATATACGATGAGGGGTTTTGGACAACGGAAATGTTTCGGGCGTCACTGGTAACGTACCGGGACCATCGGAAGGGTTCCAGGGGTCCACCGGGAGGGGCTATCAGCCCCAAAGGGTGACATGGGCCAAAAGGTGGAAGGGAACCAGCCCAGAGTGGGCTGGTGCGCCTCCCACGAAGGCCCAAGGCGCAGGTTGAGAGGGAAGGGGGGAACCTTAAAGCAGATGGGCCCAAGGCCCATCTGGGGTGCGCCAGACCCTCTCCTCAATTCCTGGCCGCCACCACCAACCCTAGATGAGGGATGAAACACCCCTTGGGGGTGGGAACCCTAAAGGGGGCTCCCCCTCCCTCTCCCCTATATATAGTGGAGGGTTTGGCCTTTGGAGAACACACAGAAATCGTTTCCTCCTTCTCCAGGCAGCCCAGTTCTTCCTCCTCTTCCGCGCAGCTTGGAGAAGCTCCGCCGGAATCCCTCGTAGATCCACCGCCACTGCGCCGTCGCACCGCGGGATCTCTCCCTCAACCTCTCCCTCCTCCTTGCTGGATCAAGGTGCGGGAGACGTCGACGGGCTGTTCGTGTGTTGAATGCGGAGGTGCCGTGGTTCAGCATGTAGATCGGAATCACACTGCGATCTGAATCGCTGCGAGTACGAATCCATCGACCGCTCTCTAGTAACGCTTCTGCTTAGCGATCTTCAAAGGTATGAAGATGCTCTACCCCATTACTAGGTTGGTGGTTTCTCCATAGATAGATCCTTGTTTGGCATAGGATTTTTTTTAAATTACTACGTTCGCCAATAGAAAGAAAATATAAGAAGTTCATCTCCCCCATTAAGGTGGGAGATAAGATAATATTTGATCAATTTGGAAAGGAAGACGCGTTGGCGGACTCATTTGATGATCTTTTGGGGAGTATACATGTCACGGAGCAAACCTTTGGATCTTCAGGTTCTTGGAATGAAACCTTTGAATCTTAGCAACTTCGACATAATATGCGCGAAAGACAAAGATTGGGATGTGATCATAGAATGGCCACCCGACCATGCACTCTGACATGATGGTTTCATTGGCATTTTTAATAAAATTCCCGGAGCATCATTAAACCACACATCATGTCTTCACTTTTGAAGCTATATATGGGGGATGGGCGAGGTTTTGGATACCTCAACAATGCACTTATTGCGCTAATTACAAAAAAGCTAGGTGTAGAGAGAATTTATGAATATCAACAAATCAGTCTAGGACATAGCTTCTCCAAACTTGTCACCGCAGTGTTGTCCAATAGATCTATAAAGAGGTTGAGTGGCCTGATACAAGTAAACCAGTCGACCTTCATTGAAAAGATAAATCTGCACCACAATGTTATCCTGGTGCGTCAAGTGGTGAGGAATTTGCTTAGTAGAAAAATCAAAGGGGTACTTCCTAAACTGTACCTCACTAGAGCTTTCGATTATCTCTCCTCAGCATTCCAATTTGAATTGCTCCGTCATAAGGGTTTCACGCACGCGTGGCGTAGATGGCTTGTATTCTTACTATCTACTACTAGATCAAACATTGTGGTCAACGGAGTTCTGGGGAGGAATTTATGCACGCTCGTGGACTGAGACAAGGGGATCCAACTCCCCCTTTCTTATTTGTTATAGCTATGGGGACCGTAATCTATATGGTTGAAGCCACTGATTGTACATGCGACCGTGATCCCAAGGATCAGTATGTCACCGCGTGCAACAAACTGATAATCAAAAGTTTACATCCATTACATAGCGTCTTACATAAATAGGACCAACAAGGTCAAGTCTTACATAAATAAAGCTTCGATGGCTAGTCTTCAAAGAAACACAACCAGCGGAATCAACTTCGAAGATAACTTGGACCCATGCCATCTGCCTTAACCCAACCCGCAAACAGAGTGGTAGAGTGTCCTAGTTCGCGTGAACGTTGTCAAAGAGCTCTTCTTTGAATTCCCGATCCTCCATGCTTTGGCAAGTAAATAGCCATGGACAAGGCAGTGATTACTTTGAATGTACTCGCAAAACCCACCAGGATGATATAATATGCAAGCAAGGCTCGGTACAAAGGAGATGATCCTATACTATGTTTGAGATGTATAATATACCGTTGGATTTCTACGGAAAATTCCTAGCTTCGACATGTTGAACACTTTTCGCGATTCCTCGCGGTCTGAGAGCAGTTTCGAAAACAGTATGCGCATCACGGGCTGCAGCGAGCGTATTTTCGCGATTTTTTCTAAAATGCACATCGGAATGAAGCAAACGATATGGTGTTGGGAAGATAACATCGAGTTGCATATTTTTCATGTAGATTACACTCTCTAATTCCTTATGGTTTAAGAGTAATTTCAAATTTACTAAAAAACAGAATTCTGTTTTTCAAATTTTATGAATTTTTCGGTACTGTCTTTGCTGCAGTTTTTCAACCGTTGGTCGGAACGAGGCGTATGTATGGAGTTCAAAGCTATAGAATAACCACAACTTTCATATGTTGGTCATTTGTTGAGATTCCTCACGGTTTTAAATGAATTTTGAAAACTTCTTTTTTGACAAGCGAATTTTGAAAACTTTGCCGCTGCCTATGAGTTGCAGCAAGCGTATATTCATAAATTTTTCCAAACTTCTCGTCGAAACGAAGCAAATGGTACACCGTTCGAAAGGTATCGGCGAGGCACAACTTTTTCATGCAGAACACTCTCTCTAATTCCTTACGGTTTTAGAGCAGTTTTGAATTTAACGAAATCCGGACACTTTGTTTTTCGCGACACCAAAATCTACGCGTGAACTGCATTAGGCAGAAGAACGCACTCCTTCAGACCGAAAACCGCACTTCATTCAACGGGCAAGCAAACTGCATTATTTTTTTCATCAAACGTGAAAAAATTTAGATTTGTTTTTGTTGTCTTCTTTTTTATATACTTCCTTTACGAATGAGAGTGGACCACATAGTCGAGAGCAAGTGAACCGCGACATATACCGAAGTGAATGTCATTATTATTTTTGTTGTTTCGCTAATTTTTTTGCACTTTCATGTTGGGCGCAAGTGAACATCACCATTCTGTAAAGTGAACCACATTCAAACGCACTGCACGTGTAGATGTAGTCGACTATTTTTTTAAAACACATAGAAACAAATTGCACTTCATATATGGGGTAATGAGCTGCTACACAAATTGGAGTGACCTACTTTCCCTATGTTGCACCCATACGGGGTAATGAGCTGCTACACAATACGGGGTAATGAGCTGTATAAACATCAAAACATACAACAAGATAAAACGCATATGAAAAATACACACATAAACACCGGTGTGTTGCACCCATCTTCTCGTACTGCATGCACATGGGAGCCGCACTACATGCCCATGCCTAACAGACCGAGACGTGCCATGTCATGGACTGCACGAGCGGGGAGGCCAGCGGGTGTGGAGCCGTCGCTGCCATAGTGTAATGGAATCCCATCCTCGCTGTCATTCGCATTTGGGGTGGGCTGCCTTGCTGCTGTCGTCGCCAACGCGACCACGAACTGTACCCACGTGAGCATTGAATCTGCTTCTGATGTCGACGCGCCCACGAACTGCATCAACACACAACCCGTCTAGAGAACCTCCTGCCATGCACATCCATACAACAGCGTCACATGGCTGAAACTGAATTGTGTGCCAATCAGTCCTCTCACGTGCTTGCATACTGCATCGACGAACCAAGTGACCTGTAACGATGGCAAGCTGCACTGCTCGCCGTCAGTGGAGACCAATATTTAAAATTGAACAACCTTAAGAAGAAAAGGGAGTTGTTCCCATGAGAAAAATCATCTGTACATAACGAACTACATGAGCGGGGGCCAGACTTGGTATTTGGCGAGGCATGTTGCTTACCGTCCGAACGTGAGGTGGAGCTCCCCAGGTCCTCCCGCTGCCTATTGGGATCAGATTCATCGATGGGGGCTGCTTACACCCATGTAGTGGATTGCACGGCAACGTCGACGTGTAGCCGTTGACCACCACATATTTCCCATAGGTCATCCACCATGCGTAGAGGTGGGAGGAGGATGGGGTGCAGCACGGCCATCAAGTCGTAAGGGGAGGGGATCTATAGCCCATGCCCTATGAAGGTTGGGGGCGACGACGGGATAGTGAAGGAGCCCCGAGGCCCCGATGAGGTGCGATGCTGGTACAGCCGCGTGGTCGCCAGAGAAGTGGCGTAGTCGAGGGTATCTGGATCCGTAGTGCATTGAGGGCATGGTGGCGTGTGGATCTCGCCGTCGCTATGACAGAGAAGTAGTTAGAGGAGGCGGGGCGGCCTCATGCAAGGGAGGGAGAGGAGGTAGCTTGCATGAGGCCTTGTAGACTCCGAACCGGCGGGGGCCGTGGGTGTTCGGTTGTGGCGATGGCTCGTCTTGACGGTAGCCCACAGGAACGGCACGCTTCGCCCGGGGCCACCTGGATCCCTCGTTGTAGCACCATCAAAGGCGAAGGTGGTGCAGATCTAGGAGGGACCATGGCGCTGGAGGCGGATCCATGCGGATCCGATGCTGGGAGGGTCCGGTGGTGGCCTCGGAGGAGGATGCTGGATCCGCCTTGGGGAAGACCACGCGGCGGCGGAGGCGGGGCGGTGGGGGACGAACTACATCGATGGTTGCGTGGGTCGTCTAGGGGCGGCGGGAGTGGATCCGTGCATGGGGCTGCATGTCGGGTGCTTGGTGGAGGCGGGCGAGGCTCTTGGGAAGATGGTGGCGGGCGAAGATGGGGAAGGGGAGGGGAAAATAATGGAGGGGCGAGGCTCCGGTGGCGCATGGTGGGGTGGGGATCCGCCGGCGCATGGAGGAAGGATCCAAGAGGAGCATTGGGGGTTTGTGGGAGGAAGACGAAGGGAATGTATGGGTTGGTGGGGATGTGGTCGGGGATGGAGGCAGTTTTCTCGGGTTGCTATGCGGTCCGGGTCTAGTGGATCGAGCAGTACAGAAGTGTCATGATAACAAGGGAAGTGTTATGAGAATAAGGTCTTAAGGGGTGTTATTAGAATACATATACCCTATATATATACATATATATATATATATATACATACAAAAGACCCCTCCTCAAAAAAATGTCAGCATGTTTGCAGTCAAGTATGTTTGCATGCACATATCAGCAACCAATGCACACGCATATGTGCATGTTTGCAGCCAAGTATGTTCGCGTGCACATATCAGTAGCCAATGCACGCGCATATGCATACCCGAAGATTGTAATGTTTCTGAATATTAAAGTCCAAGACAAAATCATGACGAAGAAGGAAATCCAAAAAGAAGATAACGCCACCTCCATTGGCAGCCAAGACATGGTGTGCAAATTCCCTCCAACATGCACTCAATACCCCAGAAAGAAGGGCTATAATGGCTACAAACCCTATAAAGCCTAGAAGACCTAAAACTAGGTGCATGATGGACAAGGAGAAAGAAGGGGGAAATAATAGAGGTGCCTTCTCCCGGAAGCCATCCAAGAGGTGCTCTCTTGCCTATAAAAGGAGGAGTCTTGCTGCGAAGATAAAACACGAGATGGAGAAGAACCAGCCACAAATAGAGCAGAGAGCTGCAACTCAGCTAGCAAGCTCGTTGCTCAGTAGTAGTAGTAGTAGTACTTCCTCGTCGTGTAATAAGAGCTACAATATTCAGATCATTTGTAAGCTCGCAAAGGTAGTTAGAAGGTAATTTTTTTATCCCTGTGTAAATCCTTCGGGGGTTCCCGAAAGGAAAAAACCATGTGTAAATTATGTTGTGGAAATGATATAGTATTGTGGTTTCACTTGGTGTTTTTTTTATGAATTTGTGGGACGAGTTATTATGCTAGGGATCCTATAGGAGAACACTATGCTGGTAGTTCTCTATGTAGCCTAGTGTGGCATTTGAATGAGAAACTTGTGTTGGTAGAGAAGTGTTCCCTTTGGATGGAACTGCCTTGGAAGACGATAAGAATTTACCCCATAAATTTGGAATTAAAAACATCAAGTGAACGAACCTAGCTACATCTAAAACAACATAATGATAAATATGGTGAGTACAGAGTAGGATATTACACCACTGCGCACACCTCAGTCATCTTGTTGGCCTCGACAACCACTCAAAGATCGTGGAAAATGCGCGTAATAATATTAAAATACTTTGTATTAAAAAATATAAGATAAAAATAAATAAATACCGAAAATCGTATTTATTTTAGTAACTCGTATACGTAATCACAAATTTAAAAAAATGAATTTATAGTTTAATATAATCTATATTAATTTTCATAATTAAAACCCCTATATTTGGTATCAGGTCCAGCGTTTAAACATTGAAAGGTTAAAGTATTTAAACTTAGAAGTTAGCAGAGGTAAAGTAATAAAAACTAAAGATAATATTAATATAAGGTGCAGAATAAATCCTTGTGAAGAACATACCTAGCATAAAACTCATAGCGAGCTAAATACAATTGTCGATTTGATATATAACTTTCACATATCTTGGGGGGAAAGACAAGATAATTTAGAACAAAAAATTTAAAGTCTATTCAAAGAATACCAAAAACTTACAGATAAATATTCTGGTCTGAATAATAAAATTGATCTCGCCTTACACAAGCTACAAGAAGCAAAGGTAAGACAAAATGTACTTTGCAAGAATAACGATTATATTAAAGAAGAAGTGTTGTCAATTGGCCATTACCTAAGTAAAGGCAAAGACTCACTCCATCGCACAGAAGCAAGGCAAGGTATACTTGAAATAAAGAAGTTCTTGCAAGAAGTTAAAACTTTGATTGTCTCATAGTTATATGACTAAATATAGCCAAGCATTAAACGAAGTAGCGAAATACTTGTCACCTCCTGTCGGATTTTCTGATCACGACTCACCAAAAGAAGACTCTAAAATTATAATAAGACAAAATAATACAATTCTTCAACTATTAAGCCAAGTTTTAGACAAGTAAATAGTGTTCAAAACAACAAATAAATTGTTGTATCATCATCTAGAATCGTAAAATCATCAAGGAATATTAATTCTGAAAAATGGACATGCCTAAGGCTTCCTTAGAAGAGATAAACCCTCCAGTTAGTAAGGCAACACTCAAGACCACTTGCAATGAAGCATATATTATCATGCAAAGCCGACGATATTGATTGTATTGAAGAAGTTATGGATATTCAAAGAGACCTCGAAAGATATCAAAAGGATACCCTAAGAAAAATAAAACCACAATAGGTATATCACATGGGTATGTTTAAGAGTAAGAGCGGGTTATACCAAATATCTAGAGAAGTAGAACTAAGTGTGTTAACAAACCTAGTTGATTTAAGAATAGTAAGAAAAAATATTGAAAATGAACTAAGATATTGTGGTTAGAAATATATTCATCAAGGTATGTATATCATACGAGTTAAAGGTATGACAAGAAATAAATTAGGAGCAAAGGTGCTCATAACTCTATTAGATCGAAGATGGGAATCAGTAGATAAAGCATCATTAGAATTTTTGGAAGGAGACATGAATGAAAATAGACCAATAACCTATATAGCTCTAGACCTAATGATGCGTGTAAAATAATTTATTGAAAAAATGAGTTTTGGTTTCCAAACTAAAGGATATGAAGATTTTAAAGGAACACATTTGTTAGTAAGCATAGAATTTATAGCAAGGCTGACTAACAGAAGTAACTCTAGATATAGAGTTAATGTGAACGATGTAATTGATAGTATGCAATCAAAGGGTATTAAATTTATGAATCCACTTCAAATTGGTTCTGAATAAAGAGCGGGAGAAGAGTGGAAAATTGGTGAATTAATAGAGAAAAAAGAATTCAAGCAACCTGAAGACTACATAAGTTATCAAAATTGTGAAGGAAGTAGTAGCATTAGATTTATGAACTATAAATCCGCATCAATAGAAGACACAGAATCCTTTATGTAAGAATGAGAATCTATTGATGATAAGAATAAAGGTGTAACCGAATGCATGGAAAAGGCTAATTTAGAGGATGAAATAAATCACTGGGAAAATAAGCTAAAGCATATAGATTGCGAATATATAAATTTGTTGACAAAAGATTGGCTTAAGATAAGAGAAAGATAATTTTCTATAATTATAGAAACTGCAAGGTTAAAAAATCTAAAAAATGAAAAAATAGCAACTAGTGGTTCAACCATGCCAAATACAACTACATCATCAATTGAAAGGGGAGAACATACTAGTAGTAATAACAATGCTATCATTAATAATAATAAAGCTAAGAATATTGCTTAGATATAAGAAGTTGTTAGTGAATAAGAGCAATGGGATATAAATAATAAGTTACTACTAGAAAGTTATGAGGAGGAAGAAGAATTGATAAAAGAAATGTGGTTACAAAATGAAAATTATAATGATTCGGAGCAAAATAGTGATTTTACAACTCACTAGATGATGTGGGGCTACAAAATTTAGATAATGCAATGGAAGCTATGGAAGTAGAAAGTAGTAACAAAAGAAGAAAGGGATATGGCGAGTCTTCGATAAAAAGAGAAGGAGAGAGAGAGAGACCTACCAGATCTGCTGGACAATGGCCTCCAGAAAAGGCTTCTTATCAACATACATATATCCTTGGACAATATAGATATATGGGTGCTAAAAGAAGATATTTTAAAAAGCCAGTGCAATTTCAAAATTATAAGAATGATGGCCCTATTTTAAACCTAGCAGCTCATGACCCGATAGATTGGTCGAATATAGTCAACCCGTGGAAAGGTTTAATAGTTCAAAAATATATACAAAACCAAAATAACATAGGCACTAAGGTAGAAGATATGTTAACATATCTTGAAACATTTATAGGAGAATTTGTAAAAGTTTTATGGGAACAATGGGTAGAGACATATCCTAATTAGTATGAAGAATTAAAAAGGGCCGGAAGTAACCCTAATAACTTTGCAAATGCTATTTTAAATATGATCATCACAGAAGACCTAGAATTAGGACATACCTCATTGCAAAATGAAAGGTTGACAGAATAGAAAAACTAACATTAACTAGATGGAAAGGAATAAAAGAATTTTCTCAGCATTATTTATATAATGCTGATAACCCACAAGTATAGGGGATCGCAATAGTTTTCGAGGGTAGAGTATTCAACCCAAATTTATTGATTCGACACAAGGGGAAGCCAAAGAATATTCTCAAGTATTAGCAGTTGAGTTGTCCATTCAGTATGAAAGACTTAGTATCTGCAGCAAAGTATCAGTAGCAGAGTAGTGTGATAGCAACAGTAGCAACAGTAACGAGTAGCAGCAGAGTAACAGTAGCAGCAATAGCGACAAAGTAACGTAGCAAGGACCAGTAGGAAAGACTCGTAGGCATTGGATCGGTGATGGATGATTATGCCGGATGTTATTCATCATGCAACAATTATAACACAGAGAGATAAGTAACTTGCTCTAGTTCGTCAATGTAATGTAGGCATGTATTTCGTATGTAGTCATACGTGCTTAGGGAAAAGAACATGCATGACATCTATTGTCCATCCCTCCCGTGACAGCGGGGTCCTAATGGAAACTACGGGATATTAAGGTTCTCCTTTTTAATAAAGAACCGGACCAATGCATTAACACTTGGTGAATACATGAACTCCTCATACTATGGTCATCTCCGGGAGTGGTTCCGGCTATTGTCACTCCGGGGTTGCCGGGTCATAACACATAGTAGGTGACTACAACTTGCAAGATAGGATCAAGAACACACATATATTGGCGACAACATAATAGGTTCAGATCTGAAATCATGGCACTCGGGCCCTAGTGACAAGCATTAAGCATGGCAAAGTAGTAGTAACATCAATGTCAGAACATAGTGGATACTAGGGATCAATCCCCGTCAAAACTAACTCGATTACATGATAGATCTCATCCAACCCATCACCGTCCAGCAAGCCTACGATGAGATTACTCACGAACGGTGAAGAGCATCATGGAATTGGCGATGAAGGAAGGTTGCTGATGACGATGGCGACGATCTCCCCTCTCCGGAGCCTAGAACGGACTCCAGATATGCCCTCCAGAGGAAGAACAGGAGGTGGCGGCGCCTCCGTGTCGTAAAACGCGATGAACTCTTCTCCTTGATTTTTTTCCGGACGAAAGGGACTGAATAGAGCTGAGATTGGAGGCGGTGGATCTTCATGGGCCCCACAAGCCTGCCAGGCGCGGCCAGGGGGGCCCGCGCCTGGTGGGCTTGTCGGATCCACGCTCCACTTCCTCCGTTGATTCTTGCGCCAGTATTTTTTATATATTCCACAAAAAATCCCCGTAAATTTCGAGGTCATTCCGAGAACTTTTATTTCTGCAAAAAAACAACACCATGGCAATTCTGCAGAAAACATCTTTAGTCCGGGTTAGTTCCATTCAAGTCATGCAAATTAGAGTCCAAAACAAGGGCAAAAGAGTTTGGAAAAGTAGATACGACGGAGACGTATCAACTCCCGAGGCTTAAAACCTTGCTTGTCCTCAAGAAATTCAGTTGACAAACTGAAAGAGACAAAAGAAAAACTTTTACGAACTCTGTTTGATCTTTTTGTTGCAACTATGTCTAACTCATAACCAGAATTTCAGCAAGATCACAAGCTAACCACATAAGCAAATGACTTCTAGGGCTCACGGTAAAGTGATATCAATGGCATAATCAACTAGCGAGCAATAATGACAAGTTTCAAACGTCAACACTTCAATCAAAAGAATCATGAAGCAGTACGAACATATGGTATCTCGCTAGCTCTTTTTGAGACCGCAAAACATAAATACGGAGCACCTTCAAAGACCAAGGGCTGACTAAACATTGTAATTCATGGCAAAGAAGATCCAGTCACAGTCATACTCAATCACAGTTAAAGCAAAGCATAAAAATGACAAAGGTGCTCTCTAATTGGTGCTTTTATAAGAAGAGGATGACTCAACAGGAACATAAATAGACAGGCCCTTCGCAGAGGGAAGCATTGATTTGCAGAGGTGCCAGAGCTCAAGCTTTTAAAAGAGAGATAATAATTTTGGGTGGCATGCTTTCATTGTCAATGCAATGACCAAGAGTTTTCACTATGTTCCACGCTACACATGCTATAGGCGGTGCCCAAACAAAAAATTAAAGTTTTGACTCCCCCACCACCGATCAATCACACTCCACTACTAGCCGAATACTCGGGTGCCGTCCATACCAACAACAATCCAGGGGGAGTTTTGTTTGCAATTATCTTTTCGATTTGAGCATGGAACTGGGCATTCCAATTACCGGCCCCTTTATCCGGAATGATAGTGAATAAACACATATTGAGGATAACACACCTAGCATGGAAGATACTGATAGCCCCCTGTCACCACATGAGTGGTTCGAGCATGCAAAACTGATTATTTCTTAAAGGTTTAGAGAGTGGCACATGCAAATTTACTTGGAACTGTAGGTAGATACCGCATATAGGTAGGTATGGTGGACTCATATGGAACAACCTTGGGTTTATGGAAGTGGATGCACAAGCAATATTCCCGCTTAGTACAAGTGAAAGCTAGCAAAAGACTGGGAAGCGACCAACTAGAGAGCGAGAACAGTCATCAAAATGCATTGAGATTAACCAACATTGAGTGCAAGCTTGAGTAGGACATAAATCACCATGAACATGAATATCATAGAGGCTATGTTGATTTTGTTTCAACTACATGCGTGAACATGCGCCAAGTCAAGCCACTTGAATCATTCAAAGGAGGATACCATCCTATCATACTACATCATAGTCATCTCAAAATTCATGTTGGCATCCAAGGCAAACCACTATAAGATCCTAGCTAATTAAGCATGGCATCAGAAACTATGATCTCTAAGTTGTCATTCCAAACATGTTTCTCTCACAACAAAGCTGAATCAGGAACGATGAGCTAGTCATATCTACAAAAACAAAATAGATCGAGTTCATGCCATGTTTTCCAGGCTCAGTCACTTCATCATATATCATCATTATTGCCTTTCACTTGCATGACCGAATGATGTGAACAATAATAAGAGTGCTCGTGCATTGGACTAAGCTAGAATTTGCAGGAAAACACAAAGGAGAAGACAAAGTAATATGGCTCTTTGATAGATAAACAAATATGCATGCAAGAGCCACTAAACATTGTAACCATGGTCTTCTACCTTGACCCAAAGAAAAAGAAAACTATTTACATGGGAAAGCTCCCAACAAGCAAAAGAATAACAAGAAAATCTTTTTGGGTTTTCTCAAACTAGACAAACACACGAAAAGAAAACGAGAAAAAGAAATAAACTAGCATGGATGATATAGTGGCAAAGTGTGAACACCGACTAACAAAGTGAAAGTGTAAGCAAGAATATAAAGTCGGTGAGAAACACGTACTCCCCCAAGCTTAGGCTTTTGGCCTAAGTTGGTCTACTCCCATGGAGGGAAATAAGCAGCTCCGGGGTACTCCAGAGTGTACTAAGGGTGCCACCGATGTGTGAGCTCCTCTGGCTCCCACTGATAAACTGGCGTCTGGTACTGGACTGGTGGCTCGGGCACGGGCACCTGTGGTTGGGCTATGCCCCAATATGCGTAGATGTCCGAGGGCATAATAATGTACCTGCCTATATGAAGATTGAACAAAGAAGGAGTAGGCAAAGTAATAGTCTCACGAGTACCCTCACTAAATACTAGGTTATAAATCATCCTTCTATTTATATCTCTATCAAGAAAGTCATGGCGAACCATACTATCATAATCTAGATATCTCTCGGGAAGAAGAATCTCTTCTTCCTCGTCCAGTCTAATAGGTATCTCAAAATGTCTAGTGAGACGGGTAGCATAGATACCTCCATAGACAACACCTTTAGAACGGTTCGTGTTCAACCGTTGAACTACTATAGGGCCCAAGCTATAAGTTTTATCATTATAAAGGGCTTCGCACAAGACCGCAAGATCTGGGGAGCTAAGAGACCCAGCTTTCCCATGGCAATCAAACATTTTCCCATGAATAATGAGAAGTACCGAAGCACAGGAAAATGTATGCTAGCAGCACTAGTGCAAGACACTCCCCTCTCCTCTCCTACAACAATAGTATCTATGAAAGCCTCCAAGTCCCGTGGACGAGGTTCATGAATATCCCCAACATAAGGTAATTTGCAAACATTGCAAAAATCCTGAAGTGACATGCACTGGGGGATATCATATAATTTGAACTCAACATAGGAGGATTCTTCCTTGGATAGAAGTTAAAGCTTTGCACGAAAATATTAGTGAGGAGGAGGTATTGCGGACACTTATCTTCAACGAAGGCAGTAAGGCCTGCTTTCTCCACCAAGTAGTAAAAGTCCTCATAAAGTCCGGCGACGTGTAAGAACACATCGCTTGGCCACTCGCACGCTCGAACTTCTGCAACTCGGGGGACCGGATACTTGGGTTTCTTCTTCTCACTTTCATCGGCCTTGGGGTCACGGCTTGAAGAGCCTCTTAAGAACCTCCTCATCTTTTCCTTTTTCTATCTCTGAAAATTTCTGAAATTTTTAGTGACTCTAAGGAAAAGTGAACAAGGCTCAACGAAACTCATGGCAACTACTCCTTCAAGTGCCTAGAGGCCATATCATGCATCAAAACTACTTGGGACCAGCTAAAATTAGCATGCAAAGCACAAGAACAGGGTCACCAAGGCAGCGAAAATACGCGACGAATAAGGAACTAGAGAAAAAACTAATTGGACCAATGGAGGAGTCACTTACCAAGGAGCAATTTCCCCCAAAACAGTTTGGTGAATGGTGCTTTGCACAAAGAGATCGAAAATCCGAGCAAGAAGAGCAAGAACACGGGTTTGAACTGCGAAACGATTTTTTCTGGAGGTAGGAGAAGTAGATGGGAGCTAGAATGAGTGGAGGGGGTGCACGTGGGCCCCACCAGCCTGCCAGGCGCGGCCAGGGGGGTGCCCATGCCTCCAGGGCTTGTGGCCCACTGGTGCAGCCCCCTGACTTGCTCTCCGTCTCAGTATTTTTCAAAAATTCCAGAAAAAATCATACTTGATTTTCAGGACATTTGGATAACTTCTATTTTCGGGGTACTTTTCTACGGGACGCAAAAACAGAAAACAAGGACAACTAAACGAAATCTAACATTTTTCTTCTAAGTAACCGAAGGTGAAAGCTTGGAATAGAGGTTTGTGACTCCTCGATTCATCCATCCCATGGTCTTCGAAAGAAATCCGTCAATGAGGTTGATCAAGTCTCCTTGACAAACTTTTTTGAATCGCAAAAGAGAATGGATAATTTTCGAATAGCCACTAGGTTACCTCAATGGGGATGTCAATATCCCCAACAAGCAAATCATACTTCATCTTGACAGGAGGGATAGGGCATTCAAAGCTCCCAATAAGAATCGTTGAAGTTTTTTTGATAGCATTGATGCAATGTACTGGACATTCTTTCTTCGGAAAGTGCACCGTATGCTCATTACCGTTGACATGGAAAGTGACATTGCCTTTGTTGCAATCAGTAACATCCCCTGCAGTGTTTATAAAGGGTCTTCCGAGGATGACCGCCATGGCATCGTCCTCGGGAATATCCAGAATAACAAAGTCTGTTAAGATAGTAATGTTGGCAACCACAACAGGCACATCCTTGCAAATGCCGATAGGGAAAGTGGTTGATTTGTCGGCCATTTGCAGAGAGATTTTAGTGGGTGTCAACTTATCCAGTTCAAGTCTACGACAAAGAGAGAGAGGCATAACACTAACACCGGCTCCAAGGTCGCATAAAGCAGTTCTAACGTAGTTTCCTTTAATGGAGCAAGGTATAGTGGGCACTCCGGGATCACCTAGTTTCTTAGGAGTTCCACCCTTGAAGGTATAATTAGCGAGCATGGTGGAAATCTCCACCTCAGGTATCCTCCTCTTATTAGTCACAATATCCTTCATGTACTTAGCATACAGAGACATTTTGAGCATATCTGTCAAACGCATTTGCAGGAAGACAGGTCTAATAATTTCAACAAATCACTCAAAATCCTCATCATCCTTTTTCTTGGATGGTTTGGGAGGAAAGGGCATGGGTTTCTGAACCCATGGTTCCCTTTCTTTACCATGCTTCCTAGCAGTGAAATCGTTCTTATCGTATCTCCTATTCTTAGGCTGTGGGTTATCAAGATCAACATGTTCAATCTCCACATCCTTATCATTGCTAGGTTGAGCATCATCATGAACATCACTATTGATATTATCATTAGGCTCATGTTCATCACCAGATTGTGTTTCGGCATCAGAAACAGAGACATCGTTTGGATTCTCAGGTGTAATAGCAACAGGGTTCCTAGCGTGCAAGTTCCTATCATCTTTCTTCTTCTTTCTAGGATGACTAGGTTCATCAGTTCTAACTCCTTGAGAATCTTGTTCAATTCTCTTTGGATGACCCTCAGGATACAAAGGTTCTTGGGTCATTCTACCGCATCTTCTGACGACTCTAACAAAATTGTCATTCAACTCATTGAGCAAGTCATTCTGAGCCTTAAGTACTTGTTCTACTTGAGTAGTAACCATAGAAGCATGTTTACTCAAGAGCTTAAGATCATTGACGTTTCTGTCTACACAAGCACTTAAATGACTAAGCATACGAGCATTATGTTCCAATTGTCTGCTAACATAATCATTGAAACTTTGTTGTTTGGCAACAAAGTTATCAAATTCATCCAGGCATAAGCTAGCAGGTTTATCAAAAAGAATATCACTCTCATCGAATCTACGAAGAGAATTTACCTCTACTACCCGTATCGGGTTATCAAGACCATGGATCTCTTCGATAGGTGGTAGATTTTTTACATCTTCAGATTTAATGTCTTTCTCTTTCATAGATTTCTTAGCTTCTTGCATATCTTCAGGACTGAGGAATAGAATACCTCTTCTGTTAGGAGTTGGCTTCGGAGGTGGTTTAGGAATAGTCCAAGCATTCTCATTGCACATGATGTTATTCAATAGGATCTCAGCTTGTTCTACAGTTCGTTCCCTAAAAACACAACCAGCACAACTATCTAGGTGGTCTCTGGAAGCATCGGTTAGTCCATTATACAAGATATCAAGTATTTCAATCTTTTCAAGAGGGTGATCAGGCAAAGCATGCAGTAGCTGGACGAGCCTCCCCCAAGCTTGTGGGAGACTCTCTTCTTCAACTTGCGCAAGGTTATATATTTCCTGCAAGGCAGCTTGCTTCTTATGGGCAGGGAAATATTTTTAAGAGAAGTAGTAGATCATATCCTGGGGGCTACGCACACAACAAGGAGCAAGAGAAGTGAACCAGGTCTTAGCATCATCCTTTAGTGAGAAAGGAAACAACTTATGGATATAGTAGTGGCGGATCTTTTCCTCACTCGTGAATTGGGTGGCTATATCGTGCAGTTTGGTAAGATGGGCTACTACCGTTTCAGACTCATCACCGTGAAAAGGATTAGATTCGACCAGAGTGATTAACTCAGGGTCGATAGAGAATTCATAATCCTTATCGGTCACAAAGGTAGCCGAAGTAGCAAACTTTGGGTCGTATTTCATCCTAGCGTTCAAAGATTTTTGTTTCCACTTGCACGGTAATTTCTCAACATCATAGCTATCCTTACAAGCAAGAAAGTCCTCAGCTATCTCTCCCTCCATAACATAACACTCAGGCACATCAGGCAATTCATATCTAGGAGAGCTAGTTCTAACAGGCAAAATAGCAGGTTCTACTTCAATAGTATCAACAGTTTCAGAAGTATCATCACATCTAGCAGCAACTCTAGCAATTTGTGCATCAAGGAATGCACCTAGTGGCAAAGCAGTATCAAGCATAGCATCATCACAAGCATCATGGACAACAGAAGTAGCATCATCAAGCACATGCGACATATCAAGATTTCTAGGAGGAGCTGGTGTCGCAAACTTACTCATAACTGAAGGTGACTCAAGTGCAGAGCTAGATGGCAGTTCCTTACTTGTCCTCGTAGTTGAGGGCAAGACTTTAGTTCTTGGATCTTTCGGATTCCTCATAGTGACCAGGAGACGTAAATCCCAAGTGACTGAGAGAATAGAGCTATGCTTCCCCGGCAACGGCGCCAGAAAAAGGTCTTGATAACCCACAAGTATAGGGGATCGCAACAGTTTTCGAGGGTAAAGTATTCAACCCAAATTTATTGATTCGACACAAGGGGAAGCCAAAGGATATTCTCAAGTATTAGCAGTTGAGTTGTCCATTCAGTATGAAAGACTTAGTATCTGCAGCAAAGTATCAGTAGCAGAGTAGTGTGATAGCAACAGTAGCAACAGTAACCAGTAGCAGCAGAGTAACAGTAGCAGCAGAGTAACAATAGCAGCAATAGCGACAAAGTAACGTAGCAGCAATAGCGACAAAGGATATTAAGTTTCTCCTTTTTAATAAAGAACTGGACCAATGCATTAACACTTGGTGAATACATGAACTCCTCATACTATGGTCATCTCCGGGAGTGGTTTCGGCTATTGTCACTCCGGGGTTGCCGGGTCATAACACATAGTAGGTGACTAGAACTTGCAAGATAGGATCAAGAACACATATATATTGGCGACAACATAATAGGTTCAGATCTAAAATCATGGCACTCGGGCCCTAGTGACAAGCATTAAGCATGGCAAAGTAGTAGCAACATCAATCTCAGAACATACTGGATATTAGGGATCAATCCCTGTCAAAACTAACTCGATTACATGATAGATCTCATCCAACCCATCACCGTCCAGCAAGGCTACGATGAGATTACTCACGAACGGTGAAGAGCATCAAGGAATTGGCGATGAAGGAAGGTTGGTGATGACGATGGCGACGATCTCCCCTCTTCGGAGCCCAGAACGGACTCCAGATCTACCCTCCAGAGGAAGAACAGGAGGTGGCGGCGCCTCCGTATAGTAAAACGCGATGAACTCTTCTCCTTGATTTTCTTTTCCGGACGAAAGGGACTAAATAGAGCTGAGATTGGAGGCGGTGGAGCTTCGTAGGCCCCACAAGCCTGCCAGGCGCGGCCAGGGGGCCCGCGCCTGGTGGGCTTGTGGGCTCAACGCTCCACTTCCTCCGTTGATTCTTGCGCCAGTATTTTTTATATATTCCACAAAAAATCCCCGTAAATTTCCAGGTCATTCCGAGAACTTTTATTTCTGCGCAAAAACAACACCATGGCAATTCTGCTGAAAATAGCGCTAGTCCGGGTTAGTTCCATTCAAATCATGCAAATTAGAGTCCAAAACAAGGGCAAAAGAGTTAGGAAAAGTAGATACGACGGAGATGTATCAAATGCTACCACTCCGAAGCTAGGGTTTAATGTAGGTGTAGTAGAAAGATATTTTAATAAGTTGCCGCACCCCTAGGATGCATAATATTTCAGGAATATAAAAAATAAACATGCGGAAATGTGGTAAATATATCTCGAGCCATAACATTTTTTAAAACAATTAAGAAAGGTACGTACATGCATACAAGCCCAAAGGCCTATGAAGAAGTCTGATTACAATTCCTGCAAAAACATTGTCCAAATACCGCTTACATATTGTTGGGGATATTGCCTGCGGTTATGACCCGCCAAATATGGGCCGGGTCACTGTTAAGGCGATTCATCCTTTAAGGCTAGTTGGGCCCCTGTCCAGGCGGTTCGAAGTCACAGGACGGTTATGGTTTGTGGAAGGACTCTGGGTTCGGCAAGATGGCGACTTAGAGACCGCGGTGGTCACGATTTGTAAACCGGTTGGGACTCTTGTAAACCCTAAGGCTTCGACCTATATATAAAGGCGAGTCTGGAGGGGGAGAGGTAGGTTAGAAATCATCGAGTGCTAGGTTAGGGCGAGTTACGCCTTCCTTGTAATCGAATCCACATCAATACACACAAAGCAGGACGTAGGCTATTACCTCTATTCAAGGGGCCGAACCTGGGTAAATCGCCGTGTCTCTCCCGCTTAACCCCTTTGAGTCGCCACCAAGGTGCGATGGCTCCAGTACTAAGTCCTTTCACGAGGACATCTGCTGTGACAAAACCACGACAGTTGGCGCCCACCGTGGGGCCTGCGCACGGTGGAGTTGAGTTCTCGAAGGGAGCCCTACCAGGGTCTGGGAGTTATGCGGCGGCACTCATGACTTGGAGCCGACGCGGCATAGCCTACATCGACAACAGGCGCTGGGGACCTGAAGCAAATTCTCTCGAATCAGGCTACAGGGTCCCCTTCGGCAAGATCAACGTCTTCATCGGCATGATCGGGTCACCCGCTCCTGAGCCGGACACCTCCTCCGACATCGTCGAGCCGGCCACGTACGTCCGCCCAGTCATAACCCGGAATCTGACCCGCCCGGTCTTTGTGGGTTTCACACAGGGATCAGAGGAACTAGCGCATGCGGCGCCTCAGGAGGTCACCCCCGTCAACTCTGACGACGAGTCATCCATGGGCGAGTCCAATTCCATCCAGTCCCTCCACGGAGACGGTCTTGGGGGCTTGTCATTGGCCATGGATCCGGAAATCCTCGATCGAACCCGCCGCCAGATCGCCATCTACATGGCTGGGGCGACTCAACCCGCACCAAACCCCGCCGGGGGCGATGGAACCGGCGGGACGTCCAGAAGTGCGTCAGCAGTCCTAGTGGATTTAGCGGCGGAAATCACAAGGCTAATGTCAACCCCCCTCACGCCGGAGAACCAAGGAGAGATAAATGCGGAGATAGAAAAACTGAGGGAGGCGATAGCAAAGGCCCATCAGGATGCTGAGACAGAGTCCGCCAGGATGGAAACTCGACAGGCCCAGATTACGGCCGAAAGGATGCGGTTAAGCACCGACAATTGGCGGCTCGAAAGACAGCAGCGCGCATCCGACGCCGTCCATCAGCGGAGGCACCAAGGATGCCTACCGCATGATCTCAATCCAACCCGCCTGTTCGACACTCCCCAGACGCCCGGGTTGGGAGCCGCTCCAGCAGGAGGGATGGGCCGCCCTCCTAACCCGCCGATTCAGCCGACTGAGGGTCAAATCCCTCGGTTCCGCACCCCCCGAGGCCACTTCTCTAACCCGGTGGATAACGTGCTCGCCGCAACTCGCCATCTGGAGTCCCTCCCGATCCACGGCAACACCCCAGCTGAGATCGAAGCAAGGAACGCCATCGAGATGCTGAAAACAGCGGTGGTACAAAACGCGCAATTCTCACACAGCCCCGAGCGATTGCACTCCACCCCCCAGGCGAGCTATACCAGGGGTTGGCCGGAGGATCAGCCGGCCGTAAACAGCGCCCCACGACACCCCCCGCAGGACAACCCGCCCGAGCGGGACCCGCCGGGCAGAGGCCCGCCCAACACTCAGGAGGCTCAGCCTCCTCCCGTGGGGACCGGAGGGCGAGTCGGGGTGCCCTGCTTGTCCCTGGCCCTTCGAAACGAAAGAATGCCCAAGGATTTCAAAGGACCAAGAAAGGTGCCAAATTACACACCAGATCTCGAACCGACATCTTGGATCGAGGGCTATGAGATCGCCATGGACATGCTCGACGTAAACGAGGCGGTTTGCGCCAGATATTTCACCATGATGCTCGAGGGATCGGCACGCACTTGGTTGAAAAATTTACCCCCCAACTCTATCCAGTCCTGGGCCGAGTTAAAGGAGCGTTTTATCAAAAACTTCCGGGGAACCTGTAAACGACCAATGACGATCGTCGACTTACAACACTGCGTGCAACGCCCGAATGAGTCGGCGCATCATTGGTCGCGGCGAGTCGCGGAAATTATCCATTCGTCGGATGGCATCACGGCAGCGCAAGCCGTGCTTATCCTCGAGCACAACTGCCACTACGAACCGCTGGTCCAGAAGCTGGGGCGACTCAAACGGAAGGTTCAGGATATGGGCGAGCTGATGGATACCCTCACTAGGTACGCCGAAGCCGACGATACCAAGGATCCCGGCGAGGACGGCAAGGGTTGCTCACCCAAGAAGGGCGATTCAACGAATAAACATGCCCGCCTCCAGGGCCGCAACCGTCATAACCAGGGGACCAACGGCAAACGTAGGGCGCATGAGGAGCCCTCGGATCTGGTTGCCAACACCAACGCCAACGACGGCAAAAAGAAGAATCGAGGCTTCAGTGGGAAAAGACCGCGCAACTATGAAGAACTACTCAAAGGCCCTTGCCCGCACCACGCCACGGCCGATGGCCCGGCGGGTCACTCCTGGGAGAACTGCTTCGTGATGCGGGAGTTTCGGGCCGAGGCAATCAAGAAAAGCCAGAGCGAAGACCCGAACCGTCGCCAAGACCAACTCGCCGCGCCCAACCAAAGGCACAACCCCTTCGGCGGTTTTCCCGAACAGGAGGCTCAGGGGGGGCCGCAGCCAGGCGGCGGCCAGTACCCGGTGCACCACCACCGGCGGTACAACCCGCCGGGAGTCTTCCAGCAGCAACCCCCACAGGGGGCTCCGCAGGACCAGGATGACCATGGGGGCTTCCGCAACAATCCTAAATAGCTAAGTAATGGGCAATATCATGTTTTCACCACTAACGCTTGCAGACGTGATAAAAAGGTAAATCACCGGGCGTACAGCGTAATTGAGCCGACAGTTCCCAGATATCTCCACTGGTCCGAACAGACCATAACATGGAGCAGAGAGGATCACCCGCCGAGAATAGATAACCCGGGCGACCTGGCCTTGGTCGTGGCTCCCCAAGTGGCGGGTTACACTCTATCGAAAGTACTGATGGATGGCGGCAGCAGCATTAATATCCTGTACTTCGACACCTTCCGGAGAATGAATTTATTAGAGAAAGACTTGATGCCTTCAACCACGGTCTTCCACGGCATCGTCCCGGGCAAATCCGCTTATCCGATTGGCCGAGTCAGGCTCTCAGTAGCGTTTGGAACTGCACAGAACTACAGGTCGGAGTCTCTGGTCTTCGAGGTGGTCAAATTAAAAAGCCCGTACCATGCACTGTTCGGACGACCGGCTTACGCTCGCTTCATGGCCCGCCCATGCTACATCTACCTCAAGCTCAAAATGCCTGGCCCTAAAGGGCCTATCACGGTCGACGGAGATAGAAGGATTGCAAAAGAGTGTGAGGAAGGAGACGCAGCCTACGCGGAAGTCGCCTGCGCGGCGGAAGAGCTCAAAAACCACCGGGCCAATGTTGACCCGGCGGACATGACGCCACTCAAGAAACCAACTACTGACTCCGAGTCGCCCCTCAAGTTCAAACCAACGGATGACACGAAGACAGTCGACTTCGTCCCTGGCGATTCATCCAAGCAGTTTACCATTGGGACGGGTCTGGACCCCAAATAGGAAAGCGCGCTCATCGAATTCATCCGTGAGAATCGGGACATCTTCGCATGGAAACCCTCTGACATGCCGGGTGTACCGAGAGAATTCGCTGAGCACCATCTTAATATTGACCCAAAATGCAAACCCGTTCAACAATACCTCCGCCGGTTTAACGAGGAGCGACGGAAGGCGATTGGAGAGGAAGTCGCCCGCCTTTTAGCCGCCGGGTTCATCGTGGAAGTCTTTCACCCCAAATGGCTAGCTAACCCGGTGTTAGTACTCAAGAAGAATGGCACCTTCCGTATGTGCATTGACTATACGGACCTCAACAGAGCGTGCCCCAAGGATCCTTTCGCTCTTCCCCGCATCGACCAAATCATTGACTCGGTGGCGGGATGCGAACGATTGTGCTTTTTGGACGCTTACTCAGGTTATCATCAGATCAAAATGGCTGTGGAAGATCAAGAAAAGACTGCTTTCATAACTCCCTTCGGGGCCTTTTGCTATGTGTCCATGCCGTTCGGGCTCAAGAGCGCAGGGGCGACTTACCAACGTTGCATCCAGAATTGTCTCCACAGCCAAATTGGCCGCAACGTCCATGCTTATGTTGACGACATTGTTATCAAGACCCGCCGGGAGGAGACACTTCTGGAAGACCTTAGGGAAACCTTTGATAATCTACGGGTATATCAGATGAAGCTAAATCCTACCAAGTGCGTTTTCGGCGTACCTGCGGGAAAACTACTGGGTTTCTTGGTATCGGAGCGCGACATCGAGGCTAACCCGGACAAAATTGAAGCGGTTGCCTCCCTCGGCAAGCCGACGAACGTTAACCAAGTCCAGCGATTGGCGGGTCGTATCGCGGCTCTCAGCCGTTTTGTAAGCCGCCTCGGAGAAAAGGCGATTCTGCTCTATCAATTGTTGAGGAAGTCTGACCGATTCGTGTGGACAGAGGAAGCAGACGAGGCACTTCAGGCCTTGAAACGTCAGCTGGTTAACCCGCCGGTCCTGGCGGCCCCGACTGAAAAGGAGCCCATGCTCCTGTACATCGCCGCAAATTCCAAAGCGGTCAGCGTGGCCGTGGTCGTCGAAAGAAAGGAGGAAGGAAAGGAATACCCGGTACAACGCCCGGTGTACTTTATCAGTGAGGTGTTAACTCTCTCCAAACAATGATACCCCCATTGGCAAAAACTGGTCTACGGGGTGTTCATGGCGAGTCGGAAGCTTAAACATTATTTCCAAGAACACCCAATCACCGTGGTCAGTTTCGCCCCCCTCGGCGACGTCATCCAAAACCGTGAGGCGACAGGGCGAATCGCCAAATGGGCGATAGAACTTGGGTCACATCACATTCAGTATACCCCCCGCACGGCCATCAAGTCCCAGGCGCTGGTTGATTTCGTCAATGATTGGACGGAGCTTCAGGCTCCGGAAGATCGCCCCGATCTTACCTATTGGACTATTTATTTTGATGGATCCAGGCAGTTGGAGGGCTCGGGGGCTGGTGTGGTGTTGATATCCCCCCAAGGAGATAAGTTCTGCTACGTCCTCCGGCTCATGTTCCCTTGTACAAATAATGCGGCAGAGTATGAAGCTCTGCTCCACGGTTTGCGACTAGCAAAAGAGATGAACCTGACCCGAGTCAGATGTTTTGGGGACTCAGATCTGGTGGCGCAACAGGTTTCGGGCACCTGGGATTCTCGAGATCCTATGATGGCGGCTTACAGACGAGCCATATCTGACGTGGCGGGCTATTTTCATGGATACCAGGTTGATCATGTCGATCGGTGACTCAATGAAGCAGCTGATGCCCTTTCACGACTCGGCTCACAGAGAAAACCGGTCCCCCCTAATGTCTTCTTGGATATCTTGCATAAACCATCCGTGACTGTACCCACGGAGGAGGAATTGGCGATTCCAGATCCCGAGTCTCAGCTTGTGGCGGCTCTCCATATCGCTCCGGATTGGGCCCCTCCTTATCTAGCTTACCTTGCCCGTGGCGAGTTACCCACTGACGAAGTCTTGGCTTTCCAGATTGTTCGGCGTAGCAAGTCCATGGTCATCATTAATGGCGAGCTATATAAACGGAGTGCGTCAGGAGTCTTTCAGCGGTGCGTCTCCTCCGAGGAAGGATGCACGATCCTTAATGACATCCATTCTGGAGACTGCGGACATCACGCCGGGTCACGTTCTTTGGTGTCAAAAGCCTTTCGGCACGGTTTCTTCTGGTTGACGGCTCACGCAGATGCAGAAGATATAGTACGGCGGTGTGAGGGGTGCCAACGCTACGGGAGACATGCTCACGTTCCGGCTCAAGAATTGAGGTTGATCCCCATTACTTGGCCTTTCGCGGTCTGGGGGCTGGACATGGTCGGTCCCTTTAAGATGTCCTCCAACAAGAAAACTCACTTGTTGGTGGCGGTTGATAAATTCACTAAGTGGATTGAAGCGGAGCCAGTTGGGGCTTGCGACGCGGAGACTGCGGTAAAATTTCTGAAGAAGCTGATTTTCCGTTTTGGATATCCGCACAGTATCATCACAGACAATGGTACTAACCTGTCCCAAGGAGCGATGCTGGATTTCTGTCGCCGTGAACATATCCGGCTTGATATCTCTGCAGTTGCTCACCCGTAGTCAAACGGACAGGCCGAGCGGGCGAATCAGGAAGTTTTGCGAGGGATCAAACCTCAGCTCATAGTTCCCCTGGAAAGAACTCCAGGATGTTGGGTGGAGGAGTTACCTTCGGTATTATGGAGCATCCCAACCACCCCAAATCGGTCCACGGGGTTCACCCCTTTCTTCTTGGTCTATGGTGCAGAGGCCGTTCTCCCTACTGACATAAGGCATGATTCTCTTAGAGTCGCCGCATATGTGGAGCAGGACAACAAGCTGGCGCGTCAGGATTCTTTGGACGCCTTGGAAGAAGCACGTGACTTAGCAGCGGCTCGATCAGCGATCTATCAGCAAGATCTGCGGCGTTATCATAGTCGCCGGGTGAAGAGTCGTACCTTCCAGGAAGGCGATTTGGTGCTTCGACTGATACAAGATCGGACAGGCATGCACAAACTTTCGCCCCCTTGGGAGGGACCTTTCGTTGTCAGCAAGAACCTCCGCAATGGTTCTTACTACTTGATGGATCTTTGGTCTGATCGACCAACTACGGGGGCTGAGTCAACTCGCCCTTGGAATATCGCCCATTTGCGGCCCTATTACACTTGAGTTCTTAAAACTCCATGCTTTGTAAGTTTTTCAGTTTTTCTTATGGAATAATATAATGTTTCCCTGACCCGGGGGGCTTCTTCTTTAAAGAAAGAGCAATTTTCGTGGTATCCTGTTGCGACCTTATGAGCCGACAGAACACGCATTAAGGGTGGCTGCACGAGCTTTCTGACTCGCCTCCCCCTGTCGCGACCGTATGAGCCGACGAAACCTGCATTAAGGGTGGGTGCACGAGCTTTCTGACTCGCCTCCCCCTGTCGCGACTGTATGAGCCGACGAAACCTGCATTAAGGGTGGGTGCACGAGCTTTCTGACTAGCCTCCCCCTGTCGCGACCGTATGAGCCGACGAAACCTGCATTAAGGGTGGGTGCACGAGCTTTTTGACTCGCCTCCCCCTGTCGCGACCGTATGAGCCGACGAAACCTGCATTAAGGGTGGGTGCACGAGCTTTCTGACTCGCCTCCCCCTGTCGCGACCGTATGAGCCGACGAAACCTGCATTAAGGGTGGGTGCACGAGCTTTCTGACTCGCCTCCCCCTGTCGCGACCGTATGAGCCGACGAAAACCTGCATTAAGGGTGGGTGCACGAGCTTTCTGACACGCCTCCCCCTGTCGCGACCGTATGAGCCGACGAAACCTGCATTAAGGGTGGGTGCACGAGCTTTCTGACTCGCCTCCCCCTGTCGCGACCGTATGAGCCGACGAAAACCTGCATTAAGGGTGGGTGCACGAGCTTTCTGACTCGCCTCCCCCTGTCGCGACCGTATGAGCCGACGAAACCTGCATTAAGGGTGGGTGCACGAGCTTTCTGACTCGCCTCCCCCTGTCGCGACCGTATGAGCCGACGAAACCGGCATTAAGGGTGGGTGCACGAGCTTTCTGACTCGCCTCCCCCTGTCGCGACCGTATGAGCCGACGAAACCCGCATTAAGGGTGGGTGCACGAGCTTTTTGACTCGCCTCCCCCTGTCGTGACCTTATGAACCAACAAAATTGCTCGTGTTATGATTTGACTTTGGAAATTTTTTCCCTCACTGCTTACTCATTGAAACTGTTTGTGATTCTTTTGTTTTCACAGATAATGTGCTCAAGGTTCTCATCCTTGGCGGGTTATGCATTTCAGGCGATTCTACTAAAAGTTAACCAAATATTTTAAACCGCCTCAAAAACGGTATAAGGGTTTTTTGCAGAAGATGTCATCAAGAGATAGTACTGACTATTACATGGCTCTTGGGCCAAATTCAAGGAAAACCTATTCCGCTAAGTTCTGGCGTGAGCTCTGACCAGCTTCGATTTGTAAGTCGCCCAAGACCCAGTTGCATCTGGACAAAGAGGCGAAATCGTCTTCATCAGTCAAGATTGACGCCAGGTCCGTTTCCCAGTCAAATGGATTCTTGGGTCGCCAAGGGATAAGGTTGGTCACCACGAAGGTTGGCAGGCTGATTTTCTTATTCTTGTCATCATAAGCCGCCTGATATTTTGTCAAGTCAAGGCTGGCGGCGAGTTGAGTCGCGACCAGTCGAGAGTCCTTGATAACCTTCTGGTAGTCTTCCTCCACGAACTCCGAGCCGTCATCTTTAAGCTGAGGGAAGCCGGCAGCTACTTCTTCCAAATTGATTTCTGGAGCATACACCAGGCAGCGACTCAGAGCCGTCAGGACGCCCTTCCGGGCGGCTGATCGGGTTAACTCGCCGATCTGGGGAGGCAGCGTGGATAGATATCCAAGCACCTTCTTGATAGAAGTTATGGGCTCCTTTGCACCAATCACAGCTTTGATGGTTAGCACACTGCCAGTGTACAGCTGTTCCGTCAGCGTGTAGATCGCCTTCAGCATCAACACGCTGTCATCTTGCAGATTGGCGACTCTCGAGCCTGTGATTAGAAAACAGGTAAGTTAAACATTGAGGAATTTTACCCAAGGAAAAGGATAAGATTGGCGAGTTAGGTAAAGCTTACCAAAGATGGCTTGAGTCATGTTGGAAATATGGCGCTTTAAGCCAGATAGCTCCTGCTGCACCGTTGCCAGCTTTGCTTCTGCTTTTTCGGCTCTCGTCAAAACCGTATTGTGGTCAGCATGAGTTCTTTCTAACTCGGCTTTGAGTTTTTCCAGTTCAACCAGAGCCAGCTTATATTTGTCTTCCGACTGAGCTCGGGTGTCTTGTTGGTCAACCAAGTTTCTGTTTAAGTCGCCCAGGGCCAGTTCGGTCTGGGCGAGGCTTTCCTATTCACAATTTAAAAAATAGAGACAAGTCTCAGAATTATTGCAAGGCAATACCCCTGACACTTGGGGCCTAATGTATAATTTTTCAAGGGAAATTATACAGAAATCAAGACCCGGCTCATCATTTTACTGATGATCCGGCCCTTGGGGGTTACTGGTCGCGAAGCTTTTAAAAAGACCCGACTCATCATTTTACTGATGACCCGGCCCTTGGGGATTACTGGTCGCGAAGCTTTTAAAAAGACCCGGCTCATCATTTTACTGATGACCCGGCCCTTGGGGGTTACTGGTCGCGAAGCTTTTAAGAGACCCGGCTCATCATTTTACTGATGACCCGACCCTTGGGGGTTACTGGTCGCGAAGCTTTTAAAAGACCCGGCTCATCATTTTACTGATGACCCGGCCCTTTGGGGGTTACTGAGGATAATATAGAATATAAATTTTTACCTCATGCTTGTTATTTAACATCTTCAACAGATTCTTTTCCATCTCGTAACTCGCTTCAAGGCGACTTGCGAAGCCAGAACAGAGTTCTTTGAACTCCAGACCTGCATAGTCAGAGAGTTTCGCCTTGGAAGGCCCAGATTCGAGAATTGATGGAGAAGGGGATGCTGTATGTTTGGAGAGGATTGTTTCTGCCGGCTTGGAGAAACCAAAACCAGTAATGACCACAACATCTGGGTCATCAGCTGTCGCCGTTACGACCGGTGATCTAGGGACATCCGTTGATCCTTTGGGTGACTCAGGATGGTTTGCTTGAATTGTCGGCTCGTTTTGACCCGGATCCTCTTGAGTCGGAGTAGCTTTCTTTGGAGGTTCAGGAGTGGCGTCAGGATTTGATCCACCGGTCTTCCTCTTTTTGGCTTGCGCCCTAATGAAAGAAATAGGCGTGTTAAAAAAATGTATACATAAAAGAGTATCATTCTCAAGGATCAGGACAAGGAACTTACCCCGGGACTCGGATCATTGGTGGAAGGGTCGACATCACTGAGTCGCCAGAAGTGGGGGGAGAATCCTGTAGAATTGGTACATCGATAATACTGGCGGGTTAGGACTGTGATCCAGAGCAGCACAAACAATGGTTGCTAACATAAGAAAAGGAGGTACCTCGCTTGGTTTTCTTTGGTTCCTTGTTGGCAAGCCAGGTGTCAGGTCGCCAGAATGACTTCGCATTTTCCGTTTTAAGGCGTGCTGCGTTTTCTTCAGTAAGAAATTTGGGTCCAAATGGGCATTTGGATGTGAGAGAGGTACTTTTCCACATATTCGCCGGGCCGGCTTAGGTGGAGAAGGAGATGAATCGGAAGAGACGGAAATTACCTCGACAGAGTCCTCCTGGCTCTCGTTACCTTCATTCTGTTATAAAAGGAGCGAGAGATAAGTGAAAGATAAAAAGGTGATGAATGGCGAGTGAAGATGAGAACGGTTTGGTACCTCTGAGAGTGCGTCGCCGGCTTGAGACTCGTCGACTTCAGATGGCTCGGCCGCGGCCGATTTGCCTTTGCCTTTGTTTTTCTTGGAAGGCGGCTTAGCACTCTTCATGGCTTGTTTCTTAGGTCTTCTAGACCAGAACTTGTCACCTTTCTGGAAGGGGATATGGCATGAAGTCATGATGACCGTAAACCAGATGAAGTAAAAATTGAGGGCGAGTTAGCTTTGCTTACCTTGGGTGCCGGATTGATCTTGCAGAAGGGCTTAAGGCCGATTTGGCCGCATTTCGCTGCAGGTTCGCCGGTCAGCTTCCTGATGATGGTGACTATGTCTTTTTCCGTCAACGCTGTGTGAAAGTAGCCTTGGGGATGATCCAGGGTACCGTCAAAATCGCACATCAGGCCGTCTCGGCGGCTCAGAGGAAGGATCCGCCATTCGACCCAGCAGCGAATCAAGACAACCCCGGTGAGGCCGTTATTCGTCAAAGATCTCAGTTCGGACAGGATTGGGACGAATTCCGACTCTTCTTCCTCGGTGAGCTTGTCAGGGAGCTTGAAGTTGACTGGGAGGCGGCTTGGCCTGTAACCCTGAAGTTTGTTTTCGCCGGCGGGGGATGTTTCCTTGCAATAGAACCAAGATTCACCCCAGCCCTTGGGATGGCTAGGCATAGTGAGCGCAGGGAACGGACTGTCCCGGCGACGCTGGACATTGACCCCGCCAAGTTCCAATCTAGGGCCGTTGTGGAATTCTGTCTGGCGATTCAAGTGGAAGAAGTACCAGAACAGAGGGACGGAAGGCTCGATCCGCAAATAAGCTTCGCAAAGGACTTGGAATTGACTCAGGTTGCTTATGGAATTGGGTCCCAAATCCTGGAGTCGGACGTTCATGAAGTTCAAGGCGTCTCTAAGGAATTTAGATCCGAGCGGTTTAAAACCCCATTCTAAGTGTTCCACAAAAACTACTATCTCTCCTTCCTTAGGGTTGGGTAGGTCTTCTCCTAACCCGGTGCGCCATCCAATGACGTCTTGAGGATCCAAGCAGCCCGCTTTCACGTAATTCGCCAAAACAGCGTCGTCAACTTTGGTGGGGAGCCAATCACTCTTGAAAACGGCACCCATGCTACAAATAGGCAAGAAAATGGTATTACGTGTCTCGAGCATTTATTATGTAAGTCGGAACTAGCGTCTGTTTAACCCGCCGAATTGGGAGGCCGGGTTGGATTGATGTGGCGACCTATCGGAGCAGGGCTATTTTCAGAAGCGATGTTGCTATGGGTGGTAGCGTTTATTCTTGTCCGAAACACTAAGGGGAGAACGAGGGTTCCAAACAGTTTTTTGCAAACAGTGAAAGAGGGATGGATCTATCCAACAGATATAACATCTTATGGACGTGGCTAAAATATGAGCGGTGTGTGAACAGGATGGTGCCTCAGGTTCAAAAAGACTAATCTGTTGCGAAAATCCGCAAGGGCACAGATGGATAGCATTGTCCGAAACACTGGGTGCCCTAATGGCGCTCGAACTAATCAGTTCAACAGCTAAAATGGTGGCGAACGTAGAACTTCGAAGCTATGGCAATGGCGGAGGCAAGAACAAGAACTAAATCTACCCTTCGAGAAGGAGGCAGTGGCCTAACCTGAAGATCTTGGTCGAAGAGGGTTGGTGACGAGGGAGCCTGGTGGCGGCGACGACGTGCGGGCGGTGCTGGAATCCCTCGAACGGCGCCGGACCTCTTCGAACGGTAGCAACTTGCAGGCGGCGCCGGAGTTCTTCGAACGGCAGCAGCTTGCGGGTGGCGCCGGAGCTTCTCGGGCGGCGACGGCCTGCGGGCAGCACCGGAGGTCTCGGGCGGCGACGGCCTGCGGGCAGCACCGGAGTTCTTCGGACGGAGGCAGAGATTACGGCCGGCGGGGGAGCTTTCGGGATGCGGAGCGTCTTTTCCTCGCTGTGATGATGGTGGAGAAGTCGACAGGACTGGTAGGTGGACGGTGTCAGCCCTGTCCCTTCCGCCTATTTATAAGGATGGCGCGGGGATCGATGCGCCATGAGCGGGAACCATTGAGAAAGACAAGATTCGCCATGATGACATCCGAAATTTTTGGGATAATGATGCGCCCAAAAGATCCGTTGAGATTGTGTTGGGGTTCCCGAAAATCAAGGGCTAAGGAGAATACTGATGGGAATTGTGTTGGCGGCTCAGAGACTTTTTCCGACACCAATTGGCGAGTTAAGATTTCTGGTGCAAGAAGGAACACAGAAGAGTGAATCGCCCTCGACTAAAATGAAGGTATTGGCATGAAGATTCAAGTCAATTCGGGGCCTAATGTTGGGGATATTGCCTGCGGTTATGACCCGCCAAATATGGGTCGGGTCACTGTTAAGGCGATTCATCCTTTAAGGCTAGTTGGGCCCCTGTCCGGGCGGTTCGAAGTCACAGGACGGTTATGGTTTGTGGAAGGACTCTGGGTTCGGCAAGATGGCGACTTAGAGACCGCGGTGGTCACGATTTGTAAACCGGTTGGGACTCTTATAAACCCTAAGGCTTCGACCTATATATAAAGGCGAGTCTGGAGGGGGAGAGGTAGGTTAGAAATCATCGAGTGATAGGTTAGGGCGAGTTACGCCTTCCTTGTAATCGAATCCACATCAATACACACAAAGCAGGACGTAGGCTATTACCTCTATTCGAGGGGCCGAACCTGGGTAAATCGCCGTGTCTCTCCCGCTTAACCCCTTTGAGTCGCCACCAAGGTGCGATGGCTCGAGTACTAAGTCCTTTCACGAGGACATCTGCCGTGACAAAACCACGACACATATGGAGAAGAAAGACATAGGAAAAACAAATATTATAAACCAGAAATGAGAGATGACAGAAATTTTAGAACAAATAAAAGATATTTCGTAAGAAGGTCAGATTAGAGCCCCATTCTTACATAAAATAAATGTAAGAAGATATAATCCTAAGAAATCATATGATAAAACATGCATGTGTTTCATATGTAACTCTCTCGATCACATAAGTAGAACCTGCCCTAATAAAGACCAGAAAAGGTACTCTAGCAAATATGAGGAGCAAGAGAGAGTATTAATTATAGATAGTGTTAATGAGAATATATTAGTATGTGATGATAAAATAATAGACGACGAGTCAATATATTCAATCATAAAGACAGATGAAGTAGAAAATGAGACTCCAGAATGAATCGAGTGATGATGAAATATTGATGAATTAGCCGGTTTGAAGATCGAAATGATGAACCAAGTAGATTATGAACATGATTGGATTAAAGTAAAATGGTATTATAACAAAAAATGTGCTTTCTGCATATATTGTCCTAGCCAAGATAATAGGTTCACATGTAGTTTTTGCTTAAAGCGAGCATGTACCTCCTGTCTAATAGTCAATAATAAAGAATGGAGAGAGGAAATAGAATTGGATCCAGAAGAAAGAATATTATCCAGTAGGGTTAGAAACTTAGAAAATAGAATAAATAAGCTAGGAGCATAGCTAGAAAAGCTAAAGGATGAATTATAAAATAGTAAAGAGCAAGATAATAAGGTTGCAAAAATCACAGAGACGAAAGAACAAATGGTAATAGTAAGGGATAAAAAGGAGATAAATTAATACAATTAAAAGATGCAGTAACTAGTTTTGGAAACAAATATATCGTGTGATTACCATCCAAAGAAGTGCTACGGATAAGGATCCCAGTTAAAATAGTTCTAAAGCCAAAAAATTCTTATAAAGTATTACCACTATTAGATACGGGTTGCACAAATAATATCATACATGATAAATATTTCATGATATCCCAAAAATAGTTGAAACCACAAATGGTAATAAAGTTAAAGTATCTATCAATATGTCAGGAATAAAGAAAATCCATAAACAATTAGCATATAATATTGAAGCATACATAAATGGCACGAAATATATAATAGATGAAATTACAATATACCTAATAAACAAGAATGGATCAATAGAATACAATGAAGCAATTTTTCTCTAAATTTCACTTAAAAGCAGGGTTTTGGCAAGTGACAATGGTCGACGAATCTATTCCATGGACTGCGCTTACTTGTCCACAAGGCCATTATGAATGGCTAGTAATGCCATTAGGTCTAAAGAATGCACCTACACTATTTCAAAGGAAGATGCAAAATATATTTAATGAGAACAAAGCATTTATACTGGTATCGTAGATGATTTGTTAGTATTCTCAAAATCATACAAAGAGCATATAACCCATCTCGAAGTGTTCTTTGTAAGGTAGAACAGAATGGGCTCATGTTATCAAAAAGGAAGATGGAAATTTGCAAATAAAGATTAAATTTCCTTGGCCATGAAATAGGAGAAGGAAAGATATATTTGCAAGAACATATTGCAAACAAAATATTAGAGTTTCCTCATAATATGAGTGATAAAAAAGTTCTATAACAATTCTTAGGAATTGTAAATTACGCAAGAAATTACATAGATAACCTAGCAAAGCTAGCCGGACCTTTATATGCTAAATTAAGAAAGAATGGTCAGAGATATTTTAATTATGAAGATATAAAATTAGTAAAGGCCATCAAAGAAAAAGTTAGGAATTTAAAGCCCCTAGAATTAGCTCTAGAAGACAATTATTTTAAAATTGAAAAAGATGCATCTAAAGTAGGATGGGGTGCTATATTAAAACAAAAACCTAATAAATATTCCCCAAAAGTAGATGAAAAAATATGTAGATATGCTTCAAGAAGTTAGAAGTTAAATACGGTAAATAATATTGATAGAGAAATCCTCACAGTTGTGAACGCAATAATGTTGGAAATATTCCCTAGAGGAAATAATAAAGTGGTTATTATTATATTTCATTGTTCATGATAATTGTCTATTATTCATGCTATAATTGTATTAACCGGAAACCGTAATACATGCGTGAATACATAGACCACAACATGTCCCTAGTGAGCCTCTAGTTGACTAGCTCGTTGATCAATAGATGGTCATGGTTTCCTGATCATGGACATTGGACGTCACTAATAACGGGATCACATCATTAGGAGAATGATGTGATGGACAAGACCCAATCCTAAGCATAGCACAAGATCGTGTAGTTTGTCTGCTAAAGCTTTTCTAATGTCAAGTATCATTTCCTTAGACCATGAGATTGTGGAACTCCCGGACACCATAGGAATGCTTTGGGTGTATCAAACGTCACAACGTAAGTGGATGATTATAAAGGTGCACTACAGGTATCTCCGAAAGTGTCTGTTGGTTGGCACGAATCGAGACTGGGATTTGTCACTCCGTATGACGGAGAGGTATCTCTAGGCCCACTCGGTAATACATCATCCTATTGTGCTCAATGTGACTAAGGAGTTAGTCATGGGATCATGTGTTATGGAACGAGTAAAGAGACTTGCTGGCGACGAGATTGAACAAGGTATGGGGATACGACGATGGAATCTCGGGCAAGTTATATACCGATACACAAAGGGAATTGCATATGGGATTGATTGAATTCCTGACATCGTGGTTCATCCGATGAGATCATCAAGGAACATGTGGGAGCCAACATGGATATCCAGATCCTGCTGTTGGTTATTGACCGGAGAGGTGTCTTGGTCATGTCTGCATGGTTCCCGAACCCGTAGGGTCTACACACCTGTGGTTCTATGACGCAAGAGTTGTAATGAGAATAGTATGTGGTTACTAAAAGTTGTTCGGAGTCCCGAATGAGATCCCGGACATCACGAGGAGCTCCGGAATGCTCCGGAGGTAAATATTCATATATAGGAAGTGGAGATTTGATCATCGGAAATGTTTCGAGGATCATCGGTATTGTACCGGGACCACCAGAAGGGTTCTAGGGGTCCACCGGGAGGGGCCACCAGCCCCAAAGGACTACGTGGGCCAAAAGTGGAAGGGAACCAGCCCCTAGATGGGCTAGTGCGCCACCCACCAAGGGCCAAGGCGCCTAGGGCTAGCAACCCTAGGGCGTGGAGGTGGCCCACCTCCAAGTTGGAAGGCAGGCCACCTCCCACCTGGCCGCCGCCCCCTCTTTGGGTTGCCGCCCCTCCCATCTAGGGTGGCCGCCGCCCCTCATAGGGTTTCCTAGGGTGGAAGACCAGCCCTCCCCCTCCTCCTATATATACCCAAGGGTTTTAGGGCTGCAACACACAAGTTTTCCATCCACCTCGGCGCAACCCTGCCCTCTCTCTTCCTCCTCCTCTGCGGTCCTTGGCGAAGCCCTGCCGGAGAACCACATAGCTCCACCGCCACCACATCGTCGTGCTTCCGGAGCTCTCCATAAACTTCCCCTCTCCCCTTGCTGGTTGAAGGTAGAGGAGACGTCACCGGGATGCACATGTGTTGAAGGTGGAGGCGCCGTTGTTCGGCACTTTGGATCCCATCTACCGCTATCTGAATTGCTCCGAGTACAACTTCATCACCCACGTTCATTGTAACGCTTCCGCTTAGCGATCTTCAAAGGTATGAAGATTCTCTACCCATTGCTCGTTGCTAGCATCTCTGACATTGATCTTGGTGTTTCGTAGGAAATTTTTTGAATTTCTCCCTCGAGCCCCAATAGTGGTATCGTGAGCTCGGTCTATGCGTAGATTCTATGCACGAGTAGAACACAAAAAATGTGGGCGATGATTTCGTCAATTGCTTGCCGTTACTAGTCCAATCTTTTTGGCTGTATTGTGGGATGAAGCGGCCCGGACTTACTTTACACGTACGCTTACGTGAGACTCTTTCCACTGCCTGACATGCACTTGTTGCATAAGGTGGCTAGCGAGTGTCTGTCTCTCCCACTTTAGTCGAATTGGATTCGATGAAAAGGGTCCTTATGAAGGGTAAATAGCATCGGCATATCAATGTTTTGGCTGTCACGTAGGTAAGAAGCGTTGTTGCTAGAAACCCAAATCAGCCACGTAAAACTTGCAACAACAATTAGAGGACGTCTAACTTGTTTTTGCAGGATATGTTATGTGATGTGATATGGCCAAAATGATGTGATGAAATATATGTGATGTATGAGATTGATCATGTTCTTGTAACAGGAATCACGACAACCGGCAGGAGCGATAGGAGTTGTCTTAAATTTTTGTATGACCTGCGTGTCAATCTTGATATCGCCATATGATTACTTTACTTTATTGCTAACCGTTAGCCATTGTAGTAGAAGTAATAGTTATCAAGACAACTTCATGGAGACACGATGATGGATATCATGATGATGGAGATCATGGTGTCGTGCCGGTGACGGTGGTGATCATGCCACGCCCAAAGATGGAGTGTAACATCCCAAATTTCCTAATTTGGAATGTTTTACATTGTAGCTAAGCATCTATGCATATTGATTGAAATAAAGTTTGCATTTGAATTCTTTCGACTTTTGCTTTTGCATTTCTATTTTTTTTCTTCTTCACACGAGAAATGCTGGGAAATAATATCTTGCACGCAAGAGAGAGCGGAGGCAAATGACCCTCCAAAATGTGAGGCATTTCTGAAATATTTTGAGCCAAGAAAGCCAAAGTTTTATTGTGAAAATAATTGCAAAAAGAAAATATAGCATAAGGGATTTTTTCTGAAAAAACATTTTTTAAAGTTTTTATTTTTGCCTTGGAAAAATGTTAATCGAGTAGAGGATATTTTTCTGATCATTTTGGTATATAATACCCTATATTAAATATTTTATTTAGTTTCCTTTTAATTCCTTGTAGTTTCTGTTTTTAGGAAAACAACTAAAACAGGATTTTTTTAAAAGGCAAGCGCCAGCCGGTGCTTTATAGCGCGCAGCCCACCCCGCTAGCCTGGGATCGGCCTGCCCTTTCCTATTAGGGAGCTGCACCAAGCGCCCCTCTACCCTCACCCGCTGCCCCTGGGCCCCGCCCCCGCGCCAACCCCACCCGCAGCGCCACCCCCTTCTCCCCTTTTCTTTTTTTTCCTTTTCTTTTTTTTCTTTCCTTCCCTCTTCTTCTTCCTTCCTTCTTTCTTTCTCCCGTAACTTTCCTTCCAGCGAGCTTGCACCTTCCACGCCGGCAGACTTGGGACCCGATCCCCTGCCGCCTGAGAGCCCCCCCCCCCGGTCGCCCCGTACGCCTCCCCTGCTGCCTCCCCCGACGCCCCGGAGCCGACCGCCCCCTCCTCCGCCGCACCCACCTCCACCGGTGACCACCCCCCGCCGGAGCTACTTCCCCACCTCGCCGGAGTAGCACCTCACCGGCCAACCTCTCTGTAAGTCTCCACCCCCTTTTGACCGTTGGTTTGGAATCAGACGCATAGGATTAGATGTGCATACCCCTTCGGGTCTTACAAAAAAACCGGATCGGTTTTTCTATCACTTAAACTAGGCCGAGTAGTTTTCATTAGATTGCGGCCGTGTGCTAGTATCCCTCGTAGAAAACACCCCAGAGCCAACCAGAGACTGCCACCTGTACCCCTGTCCGATTAGTAGCAAATCTTCTTTTTCTGTTTTAATTCAAAAACAGAGAGAGTTTCAATTTTGTTCTGATCATAACTTTTGATCTAGAGATCCAATGAGGTTGATTGTTTTTCCAGTAGATCAAAAATATTATGTAGTTGTTAAAAATATATAATTTGCCTATGTTTGATGTTTTAAAATTTGAATTAGAACAGATTTAGTTTAAACCTTGTTTTGCTTATTCCAGGAGTTTCAAAAATGATTTTTATTTGATTCCTTTTGCTATTGCTTCCTAGTGATTATATCTTACTGTTGTATAAGTTTCAAATTTTGTTAAATAATTTTACTTGGGGTTTTAACAGAAACAAATTTCTGCCTTAGTGACGTGTAGTGAATTCTTTCACTTAGGCCATAGCTACTTATTACTTGTGATGTTCTTTTTACTTGTTGATTGATTGTAGTGCTTATGGTGTGTATTTGTTTGTATCGATAGATCACCCGGAGTGCGAAGCTTGTTACTTAGAAGCGCTCGATCAAGACAACTATCATCAAGGCAAGTCATTTTGATCATACTATCTCCTATGTTTTTTCGATGCATGGTAGTTTCACCTTTCTTTGCCCAATTGCATGCTGTGTAGGTACTTGAACAATTTAGTATAGGTTGTAGTATCATGTGGTAGGCACACAACAACCCCGATACTTGGCCCGAGACGACAAATTTCATATTGCTATGCTTGAGTAGACGGGATTTTGGTTGAGTGCATAACACGAGTGATGCGAGGATGATTAAATAACCAAGATCGGTTAAGACAAGATTTTCAAGACCTCGTGATGCAATGCAACTCTTGGTGAAGGACGGTTGATCGGCTCCCTGGAGAAACCAGTGGATGACCCGGGATGCTGGAGACGGCCATGACATCTTGCGGAAAACTTCACCCAGGCTCGAAGAGACGGACGGAGGCTTCAAGACCCAAGGCTTACCTGCATAGCCACAAGTCATTATGGGCTCTGGCTTGGTTGGACAACGTGGCGACTCTGGACAGGCGGTGCTAGCAGATGTAGAAGAACGGTAGGAATGGATGGGCACTGACAGGGATTCAGAGGGACCCGTTGAAAGACCATGTTTTGATCATCCGGTCTTCAAACACCCTGAAGTGCGAGGACGTACTCGGAGGCGATCAAATCTTGTGGGGAATGTATGCAAAACTCTGCAGAGTGCCCAAACCTAATCGATTAGCCGTGTCCACGGTCATGGACTTGAGCCGAAGGCATTGAACTTTCCCTGAACTTTCGACACAACATAATAATGATGTGGGAATTAACAACAACTCGGGTACGAGAATTGGTTGGCGGAACCATCTCGTTAACAACAAACAAAGTACTAATATTTTGCTTTCAACCCCTCTTGTTGCAGGCGAAAATTGGCTTTATGCAAAACTTATAGCCCCACCTGCCAAATATGCATGTAGAGATAGTTGATTATTATTTTCCCCCTCTCTTTGATGACTTGCCGGCATATTCCATATGCTGACCTACACGGCTATAACGTATCATGTTGCAGAGTACTTTTCCGACCAGGATTGAGGCTACGATCTACGCTCAACGACATGCCCTCGAGTCGGATGGACTCGTCTACCTCATGCTTCCGCTAGTCTTCGTTAGATATCCCATGAGATGGCCTTCAACCACTTTATTGTAATCCATTATTGTAATAAAGTACTCGTTATGAGATTTCGATTAATAAAGTTGTGTGATTGAACTCTTGATATATACATTGATGTACTAAGTGTGTACCAGCATGATCTTGGGATGGTACGGAAACACGAGAGGCTTGACTCGTATTGAGTCGGGTCGCTACAGAAATGGTATTCAGAGCACACGCTGACCGTAGGACGTAACCTCTAGGAATGGAAAAGCCTTAGGAAGAAAACTACTATCTTATGTCTATAAATCCTCTATTTCCTCTTCTGATCATTTCTGACTTCTCCTCGATTTTCCAATGTTTTAGATGGCCACTGTCGTGGGTATAAGCCTTACAGTAGATGTGTAGGGTACGAAAAGGATGGGCAGAGTCCCAGCTACGGCGAGGATGTATGAGTTCGGGCCCCTCTGCGGTGGAGGTAATAACCCTACGTCTCAGTGCTCAGGGAGCTTTGTTGTCGAGTGGAATAGGGAATACAATGAGTTGCTAACCCCTCTACCAGTGGGGGAGGGCGGCTTATATAGAATGCGCTGCCCTCCCCAACGGTTCCGGTACAGGGGTCGAGTAGTGGGGATTGAATGCGTACGTTACAGGTAACGTATGCTCTAAATGCTAATAAATGCACCCGGAAACGTACGGCCGTTTCCCTCCAGAGAGGTTAAGATGTACCGAGTGTAGCCAGTCGGTTAGCTTGGTATCCTCCGAATGCTAGTCTCCGACTGGATGGTTGAGGACCTGTTACCGACTGGATGATGGGGACTCCTTAATTCAGTCGGGACTGACTAAGGGCCTTGTCCTTTGTGAGGGGTAGTCCTTGGGTAGGACCTACATGACAGGCCTATGACCCTACGCTAGGACTATGACCCCATCATTAGTCCCCGAATGGATTGGGGTTGAAACGACGAAGCGGTGCTTTAAGTTTGGATCCGACTGGAACAGATTTGGCTTGGGCGTTGCCTACCGCGATCCATTTTATCTTTTCTGACCAACGATCCGAGTGAAAGTACTCGCGAAACAGACTGTCGGAACCCGAGTGCTTCTGCGGCATCTTTGGACGCGACCGGTCAACTGACAGCGGCGGATTTTTCGGGATCTCAAATTTCGGGTTCCGCGCGCTCAGCGGGGATGACGCCATCGCGCTCGAGTAGCGCCTGACGCCTCGATTCTCGCGCCTTCAACCTCTCCACTAATATCGCCGCGGTGGGTCGGGGGATAAGGTTTCGGGCCCACCCGCCAGCGACCCAGTCGGAGCCCTACTTAAATCTCGGTGGCGAGGGTTCTTCGTTACGCTCGCTGAATCTCTTGCCTTCGCCTGCTCCGTCTCTCTCGCCACCTCCAGCGCCTCTACACTCTTCCCTCCCCCTTCCTCTCGCGGGCTCGCAGCTTCCGCCATGACCAAGGGTCAGACGAGCAAGATGGAGGCGAGGAAGAAGAAGGGGAAGGCGGCGGCAGCGGCCGCTGCCGGCGGGGTGGATTCAAGGCGACTTCCTCCCCTCCACGGTGATGGAGGGGGATCTGCTATAGCTGGTCGAGCACGGGATGATCGTGCAAAAGACTTGGAGGCTGCCGGCGGAGAACGAGGTCGAGCCGGCGCCCCGGGAGGGGGAGCGCGTCTTGCTTCTCAGCCACGTCTATCGAGGTTTCTCCTTGCCCCCGCATCCTTACTTCAAGGGCATCATGAATCACTTCGGGGCACAACTTCACCACTTTCCCTCGAACGCCATTGCCCATCTCTCTGCCTTTATAGTTCCGTGCGAGTGTTTCATTGGTTGTCCTCCCCACTGGGGCTGTTCAAGCACATATTTTCTGCTAGATCCCAGACCATCAAACGACTTAGCCAGTCGGATGATAAAACACATCTTCTCCAGCTCTGCGGGGGTCTAGGTGTTGGAAATATGCCCTAGAGGCAATAATAAATTAGTTATTATTATATTTCTTAGTTCATGATAATCGTTTATTATCCATGCTATAATTGTATTGATTGGAAACACAATACTTGTGTGGATACATAGACAAAACACTGTCCCTAGTAAGCCTCTAGTTGACTAGCTTGTTGATCAAAGAGGGTCAAGGTTTCCTGGCCATAGGCAAGTGTTGTCACTTGATAACGGGATCACATCATTAGGAGAATCATGTGATGGACTAGACCCAAACTAATAGACGTAGCATGTTGATCGTGTCATTTTGTTGCTACTATTTTCTGCGTGTCAAGTATTTATTCCTATGACCATGAGATCGTATAACTCACTGACACCGGAGGAATGCTTTGTGTGTATCAGACGTCGCAACGTAACTGGGTGACTATAAAGATGCTCTACAGGTATCTCCGAAGGTGTTAGTTGAGTTAGTATGGATCAAGACTGGGATTTGTCACTCCGTGTGACGGAGAGGTATCTCGGGGCCCACTCGGTAATACAACATCACACACAAGCCTTGCAAGCAATGAAACTTAGTGTAAGTTGCGGGATCTTGTATTACGGAACGAGTAAAGAGACTTGCCGGTAAACGAGGTTGAAATAGGTATACGGATACTGACGATCGAATCTCGGGCAAGTAACATACCGAAGGACAAAGGGAATGACATACGGGATTATACGAATCCTTGGCACTGAGGTTCAAACGATAAGATCTTCGTAGAATATGTAGGATCCAATATGGGCATCCAGGTCCCGCTATTGGATATTGACCGAGGAGTCTCTCGGGTCATGTCTACATAGTTCTCGAACCCGCAGGGTCTGCACACTTAAGGTTCGACGTTGTTTTATGCGTATTTGAGTTATATGGTTGGTTCCGAATGTTGTTCGGAGTCCCGGATGAGATCACGGACGTCACGAGGGTTTCCGGAATAGTCCGGAAACGAAGATTGATATATTGGATGACTTCATTTGATTACCGGAAGGTTTTCGGAGTTACCGGGAATGTACCGGGAATGACGAATGGGTTCCGGGAGTTCACCGGAGGGGGGCAACCCACTCCGGGGAAGCCCATAGGCATTTGGGGGGGTCACACCAGCCCTTAGTGGGCTGGTGGGACAGCCCACCAATCCCCTATGCGCCAAGAGAGAAAAAAATCAAAGGAAAGAAAAAAAAAGGAAGAAGTGGGAAGGGGGAAGGACTCCCTCCCACCAAACCAAGTAGGACTCGGTTTGGGGGGGAGAGTCCTCCCCCCTGGCTCGGCCGACCCCTTGGGGATCCCTTGGACCCCAAGGCAAGGTCCCCCTCCCTCCTCCTATATATATGGGGCTTTTAGGGCAGATTTGAGACGACTTTCTCACGGCTGCCCGACCACATACCTCCATAGTTTTTCCTCTAGATCGTGTTTCTGCGGAGCTCGGGCGGAGCCCTGCTAAAGACAAGATCATCACCAACCTCCGGAGCGCCGTCACGCTGCCGGAGAACTCTTCTACCTCTCCGTCTCTCTTGCTGGATCAAGAAGGCCGAGATCATCGTCGAGCTGTACGTGTGCTGAACGCGGAGGTGCCGTCCGTTCGGTACTAGATCGTGGGACTGATCGCGGGATTGTTCGCGGGGCGGATCGAGGGACGTGAGGACGTTCCACTACATCAACCGCGTTCTCTAACGCTTCTGCTGTACGATCTACAAGGGTACGTAGATCACTCGTCCCCTCTCGTAGATGGACATCACCATGATAGGTCTTCGTGCGCGTAGGAAAATTTTTGTTTCCCATGCGACGTTCCCCAACAGTGGCATCATGAGCTAGGTTCATGCGTAGATGTCTTCTCGAGTAGAACACAAAAGGTTTTGTGGGCGGTGATGTGCGTTTTGCTGCCCTCCTTAGTCTTTTCTTGATTCCGCGGTATTGTTGGATTGAAGCGGCTTGGACCGACATTACTCGTACGCTTACGAGAGACTGGTTTCATCGTTACAAGTAACCCCCTTTGCTCAAAGATGACTGGCAAGTGTCGGTTTCTCCTACTTTAGTTGAATCAGATTTGACCGAGGAGGTCCTTGGATGAGGTTAAATAGCAACTCATATATCTCCGTTGTGGTGTTTGCGTAAGTAAGATGCGATCCTACCAGATACCCTTGGTCACCACGTAAAACATGCAACAACAAAATTAGAGGACGTCTAACTTGTTTTTGCAGGGTATGATTGTGATGTGATATGGCCAACGATGTGATGTGATATATTGGATGTATGAGATGATCATGTTGTAATAGAAATATCTACTTGCATGTCGATGGTACGACAACCGGCAGGAGCCATAGGGTTGTCTTTATACTAACGTTTGTGCTTGCAGATGCGTTTACTATTTTGCTAGGATGTAGCTTTAGTAGTAATAGCATAAGTAGCACGACAACCCCGATGGCAACACGTTGATGGATGATCATGGTGTGGCGCCGGTGACAAGAAGATCGTGCCGGTGCTTTGGTGATGGAGATCAAGAAGCACGTGATGATGGCCATATCATGTCACTTATGAATTGCATGTGATGTTAATCCTTTTTGCACCTTGTTTTGCTTAGAACGACGGTAGCATTATGAGGTGATCTCTCACTAAAATTTCAAGACGAAATTGTGTTCTCCCCGACTGTGCACCGTTGCTACAGTTCGTCGTTTCGAGACACCACGTGATGATCGGGTGTGATAGACTCAACGTTCACATACAACGGGTGCAAAACAGCTGCGCACGCGGAACACTCGGGTTAAGCTTGACGAGCCTAGCATGTGCAGACATGGCCTCGGAACACATGAGACCGAAAGGTCGAGCATGAATCGTATAGTTAATATGATTAGCATAGAGATGCTTACCACTGAAACTATTCTCGACTCACGTGATGATCGGACTTGAGATAGTGGATTTGGATCATGTACCACTCAAATGACTAGAGAGATGTACTTTTTGAGTGGGAGTTCTTAAGTAATATGATTAATTGAACTAATTGTCATGAACATAGTCTAGTGGTCTTTGCGAATTACGATGTAGCTTGCGCTATAGCTCTACTATTTTATATGTTCCTAGAGAAAATTTAGTTGAAAGTTGATAGTAGCAAACTTTGCAGACCGAGTCTGTAAAACCGAGGATTGTCCTCGTTGCTGCACAGAAGGCTTATGTCCTTAATGCACCACTCGGTGTGCTGCACCTCGAGCGTCGTCTGTGGATGCTGTGAACATCCGACATACATGTTTCTGATGACTACACGATAGTTCAATACAAAAATACTTAATGGCTTAGAAGCAAGGCGCCGAAAACATTGTAAAACGTCACGGAACATAAGTGATGTTCTAAAGAGATGAAATTGTGATTTCATGCTTGTGCCCTTGTTAAGAGGTACAAGACCTCCAACAAGATTCTTTGTCCACAAAGTAAAGGAGAAAGGCTCAATCGTTGAGCGTGTGCTCAGATTGTCTGAGTACGACAATCACTTGAATCAAGTGGGAGTTAATCTTCCAGATGAGATAGTGATGGTTCTCCAAAGTCACTGCCACCAAGCTGTGAGAGCTTCGTGATGAACTATAACATATCAAGGATAGATACAATGATCCTTGAGCGATTCGCAATGTTTGACACTGCGGAAGTAGAAATCAAGAAGGAGCATCAATAGTTGATGGTTAGTAAAACCACTAAGTTTCAAAAGGGCGAGGGCTAGAAGGGATACTTCGTGAAACGGCAAAACAGTTGCTGCGCTAATGAAGAGACCCAAGATTAAACCCAAACCCGAGACTAAGTGCTTCTGTAATGAGGGAAACAGTCACTAAGGCGGAGAAACTCTAGATACTTGGTAGATAAGTGGGCTGGCAAAAGTCGAAAGAAGTATATTTGATATACATGATGTTGATGTGTACTTTACTAGTACTCCTAGTAGCATAAGGGTATTGGATACCGGTTCGGTTGCTAAGTGATTAGTAACACGAAATGAAAGCTACGACATAAATGGAGACTAGCTAAAGGCGAGGTGACGATACGTGTTGGAAGTGTTTCCAAGGTTGATATGATCAAACGTCGCACGCTCCCTCTACCATCGGGATTGGTGTTAAGCCTAAATAATCGTTATTTGGTGCTTGCGTTAAGCATGAACATGATTGGATCGTGTTTACTGCAATACGATTATTCATTTAAAGAGAATAATGGTTACTCTATTTGCTTGAATAATCACCTTCAATGGTTTATTGAATCTCGATCGTAGTGTTACACATGTTCATGATATTGGTGCCAAAAGATACGAGTTAATGATGATAGCACCACTTACTTGTGGCACTGCCGCTTGAGTCATGTTAGTATAAATTGCATGAAGAGGCTCCATGCTGATGGATCTTTGTACTCACCTGATTTCGAATCACTAGTGACATGCAAATCATACCACATGAGCAAGGCCTTGTTTTCATTGAGATGAAACAAGATAGTAACTTGTTGGAAGTGATACATTTTGATGTATGCAGTCCAATGGGTGCTGAGGCACTCAGTGGATATCATTATGTTCTTACTTCAATGATGATTTGAGTAGATACTAGAGTATTTACTTAATGAATCACAAGTCTGAAAGATTGAAAAGTTCAATTCTGTTTCGGAGTGAAGTTCGTCGTAACAAGAGGATAAACTGTCTACGATATGATCATAGAAATGAATATCTGAGTTACGAGTTTTGGTACGCAGTTAAGACAATGTGGAAATTGTTTCGCAGTTCATGCCACCTGGAACGTCATAGTGTGATGATGTGTCTGAACGTCATAGCCACGCACTATTTGGTATGGTGCATACTATGATGTCTCTTATCGAATTACCACTATCGTTTATGGGTTATGCATTAGAGACAACCGCATTCACTTTAAATAGGGCACCACGTATTTCCGTTGAGATGACACAGGATAGACTGAGGTTTAGAGAAATCTAAACTGTCGTTTCTTGAAAGTTTGGGGCTTCGACACTTATGTGAAAAAGTTTCAGTCTGATAAGCTCGAACCCAAAGCGGATAAATGCATCTTCATAGGATATCCAAAACAGTTGGGTACATCTCCTATCTCATATCCGAAAGCAAAGTGTTTGTTTCTAGAAACGGATCCTTTCTCGAGGAAAGGTTTCTCTCGAAAGAATTGAGTGGGAGGGTAGTAGAACTTGATGAGGTTATTGAACCATCACTTCAACCAGTGTGTAGCAGGGTGCAGGAAGTTGTTCCTGTGGCGCCTACACCAATTGAAGTGGAAGCTGATCATGGTGATCATCGAGCATCGGATCAAGTTACTACAAGTCTCGTAGGTTGACAAGGTCGCGTACTACTACAGAGTGGTACGGTAACCCTGTCTTGGAGGTCATGTTGTCGAGCAACAGTGAACCTACGAGTTATGGAGATAGCGATGGTGGGCCCGGATTCCGACAAATGGCTGGAAGCCATGAAATCCGAGAGAGGATCCATGTATGAAAACAAAGTGTAGACTTTGGAAGAACTACTTGATGGTCATAGGACTATTGAGTAAAGATGGATCTTTAAAGGATGACAGACGATGATGGTGATAAGTCACTGTTAAGAAAAGCTCGACTTGTCGCAAAGATGTTTTCGACAAGATCAAACAGTTGACTATGATGAGACTTTCTCACTCGTAGCGATGCTAAAAGTCTGTTAGAATTATGTTAGTAGTTGATGCATTATTTATGAAATATTGCACGTAGGATGTCAAAACATTGTTTCCTTGACGGTTTCCTTGAGCAAACATTGTATGTGATACAACCAGAAGGTTTTGTCGATCCTAAAGATACTAGCAAGTATGCAAGCTCCAGCGATCCTTCAATGGACTGGTGCAAGCATCTCGGAGTTGGAATATACACTTTGATGAGATGATCAAAGATTTTGGGTTTGTACAAGGTTTATGAGAAACTTGTATTTCCAAAGAAGTGAGTGGGAGCACTGTAGAATTTCTGATAAGTGTATGTGGTAGACATATTGTTGATCAGAAGTAATGTAGAATTTCTGTAAAGCATATAAGGTTGTTTGAAAGGAGTTTTCAAAGGAATACCTGGATTGAGCTACTTGAACGTTGAGCATCAAAGATCTATGGAGATAGATCGAAAGTGCTTAATGGAAGTTTCGACAAGATACATGCCTTGACAAGTTTTTGAAGGAGTTCAAAATAGATCAGCGAAGAAAGAGTTCTTGGTTGCGTTGTGAGGTGTGAATTTGAGTAAGACTCAAAACCCGACCACGGCAGAATAAAGAGAATAGACGAAGGTCGTCTTCTATGCCTTAGCCGTAGAATCTAAAGTATGCCATGCTGTGTACCGCACCTGATGTGTGCCTTGACTCAAAGTATGTTCAGAGGTACAGAGAGTGATCCATGATTGAATCACTAGCAGCGGTCAAAAATTTATCCTTAGTAACTAATGGACTAAGGAATTTTTCTCGATTATGGAGGTGGTTAAAGAGTTCGTCGTAAAGGGTTACGTCGATGCAAGCTTTGACACTAATCCAAATAACTATGAGTAGTGAAACAGATTTGTATAGTAGAGTAGATATTTGGAGCATTTCCGAATAGCACGTAGTAGCAGCATCTATAAGATGACATAAAGATTTGTAAAGAACGCACGGATCTAAAAGTTTCAGAACCGTTGACTAAAACCTCTCTCACGAGCAAGACGTCATCAGACCCCATATGGGTGTTGGATTCGTTGGAATCACATGGTGATGTGAACTAGATTATTTACTCTAGTGCAAGTGGGAGACTGTTGGAAATATGCCCTAGAGGCAATAATAAATTAGTTATTATTATATTTCTTAGTTCATGATAATCGTTTATTATCCATGCTATAATTGTATTGATTGGAAACACAATACTTGTGTGGATACATAGACAAAACACTGTCCCTAGTAAGCCTCTAGTTGACTAGCTTGTTGATCAAAGAGGGTCAAGGTTTCCTGGCCATAGGCAAGTGTTGTCACTTGATAACGGGATCACATCATTAGGAGAATCATGTGATGGACTAGACCCAAACTAATAGACGTAGCATGTTGATCGTGTCATTTTGTTGCTACTGTTTTCTGCGTGTCAAGTATTTATTCCTATGACCATGAGATCGTATAACTCAATGACACCGGAGGAATGCTTTGTGTGTATCAAACGTCGCAACGTAACTGGGTGACTATAAAGATGCTCTACAGGTATCTCCGAAGGTGTTAGTTGAGTTAGTATGGATCAAGACTGGGATTTGTCACTCCGTGTGACGGAGAGGTATCTCGGGGCCCACTCGGTAATACAACATCACACACAAGCCTTGCAAGCAATGTAACTTAGTGTAAGTTGCGGGATCTTGTATTACGGAACGAGTAAAAAGACTTGCCGGTAAACGAGGTTGAAATAGGTATACGGATACTGACGATCGAATCTCGGGCAAGTAACATACCGAAGGACAAAGGGAATGACATACGGGATTATACGAATCCTTGGCACTGAGGTTCAAACGATAAGATCTTCGTAGAATATGTAGGATCCAATATGGGCATCCAGGTCCCGCTATTGGATATTGACCGAGGAGTCTCTCGGGTCATGTCTACATAGTTCTCGAACCCGCAGGGTCTGCACACTTAAGGTTCGACGTTGTTTTATGCGTATTTGAGTTATATGGTTGGTTACCGAATGTTGTTCGGAGTCCCGGATGAGATCACGGACGTCACGAGGGTTTCCGAAATAGTCCGGAAATGAAGATTGATATATAGGATGACTTCATTTGATTACCGGAAGGTTTTCGGAGTTACCGGGAATGTACCGGGAATGACGAATGGGTTCCGGGAGTTCACCGGAGGGGGGCAACCCACTCCGGGGAAGCCCATAGGCATTTGGGGGGGTCACACCAGCCCTTAGTGGGCTAGTGGGACAGCCCACCAATCCCCTATGCGCCAAGAGAGAAAAAAATCAAAGGAAAGAAAAAAAAAGGAAGAAGTGGGAAGGGGGAAGGACTCCCTCCCACCAAACCAAGTAGGACTCGGTTTGGGGGGGGGGAGAGTCCTCCCCCCTGGCTCGGCCGACCCCTTGGGGATCCCTTGGACCCCAAGGCAAGGTCACCCTCCCTCCTCCTATATATATGGGGCTTTTAGGGCAGATTTGAGACGACTTTCTCACGGCTGCCCGACCACATACCTCCATAGTTTTTCCTCTAGATCGTGTTTCTGCGGAGCTCGGGCGGAGCCCTGCTAAAGACAAGATCATCACCAACCTCCGGAGCGCCGTCACGCTGCCGGAGAACTCTTCTACCTCTCCGTCTCTCTTGCTGGATCAAGAAGGCCGAGATCATCGTCGAGCTGTACGTGTGCTGAACGCGGAGGTGCCGTCCGTTCGGTACTAGATCGTGGGACTGATCGCGGGATTGTTCGCGGGGCGGATCGAGGGACGTGAGGACGTTCCACTACATCAACCACGTTCTCTAACGCTTCTGCTGTACGATCTACAAGGGTACGTAGATCACTCATCCCCTCTCGTAGATGGACATCACCATGATAGGTCTTCGTGCGCGTAGGAAAATTTTTGTTTCCCATGCGACGTTCCCCAACACTAGGTTTCCAGAAAAAGAGTCGGAGCAGTTATCCCACCCTCCAGCTAAGTGAGTCAGTCAGGAACTGGCAGTCGACGTGGTTCTACTGCCAGGATATCGCCTGCCCGAATGCTTCGACAGGGCTGTCTCCCTTTAGCTTAGATCGGCCCGCCCCACCTAAGCAACTCGCGCTCACGAGGGCGGAGAAGAATGACATCCAACCTCTGGTCGGGGCGCTCATAGATGTCGTCAGGAGGGCGGTCACTGGCATAGACTTGCTGGAGGTCTTCCTCGGTCGGCGTATCCAGCCCCTGCAGGCTCGCGACCACGCCATGTGGCAATATACGGGGCCCGAGGATTCCACTCGGACCAACGTCGTGGGCGTGACTGAGGAGAGGGTGACCTCGTGGGTGCTCCAGATCACAGGCCCCTGCGAGAATCCCAAAGGATCTCGGCGAGTGAAGCCCTTCTGCGCGGATAATCCTCCTCCGAATCAGGTGAGTGGCACTTGTCGAGTGCTCCTAACTGTCTTAATCTTATCGTTTGGTTGAATCTCTGTGTGGCGTCTGATGTCGCCGACTGAATTTTATGCAGGAGTGGACCAACTGGTTTTCTCCCGTCTCCAACGGGAACCCGGCCGAGGAGGAGGAAGGAAGCCAGGAGGGCAGCGTGGAGAGCGCTGAATATGTCTCCGACAGCGGGGAGTCGGAGGAAGAGACCAGCGAGGAAGAGGAGGAAGACGAAGAGCAGGACTCGCCGCCTCCGCAAACAGAGCATCAGACCAAGCGCCGACACGAGCCTGCCGTTCCCTCGGCCCCTCCAGCATCTTCGAGTGCTCCGCCCACTGCCCTGGTGGTCCCGAGTGCTCAGAGCACCAAAAGGGCCAGGGATGCTGCCGCTGAGCCTGCGGGTCAGTCTTCCAAGGCGGCCAAACCGAGTGGGTCCAAACCTCGGAAGGCTCTGCCGCGGATGAGGGTTGTTGTCCCCGTCATCTCCACGTAAGTGTATGAATCCTCTAATTTCTTCTGATATCCGAGTGAATTCTTGTTTATTGGTCGAATGGATTTCACTCGACAGAGTTGCTACTTCTGCCACCTCTCCGGCGCGCCAAGAAGATGACCCCATGGACACGGACAACGTCGTCTCGTCCCAGCCAGGTGCGTTGTAGTGACTTCGAGTGTTTTATTCTATCATAGGCTCTGCCTCTTTCTTTTTCTGAGATCTTGCGTAGTTCGGTCTATCAGGGGCGATTTGCGTGGACGAGGGCGATCAGGGGAGAGCTGAACAGGCTGCGGAGCCCGTTCTTGAGGCCGCTCCGCTTGTTGCTGCTCTCGCCGCCAACGTGCCGCCGACTGAACCGGCGCTGGTGGTTGAGGTGCCGACTGGAGCTGACCTCGGGATGCCTCTGGAGCTTTCGACGATGCCAGGCTCGTCGAATGTCGAGTTCAACATCCAGCGTCTCCCGGAGGAGCAGGTGGGAGCGGCCAAGGGAGCCATGGTGTAGGCGGATCTGATGGCTGGGGAGGCCAAGAGGGCCTACGACTCCGTCGCATCCTTGTACCAGCGGAGCCTGGAGCTGCGGGATGATATCCGAGTAAGTGGGCTAGTTAGTATTTACTTTTCTCTTGTAACCCACAGGGTGTTTTTGGATAGCATCTGTTATTCGCAATGGGTTCACTCTGAGTGAACCCAGTGGGTGTAGTCCCCGAGACTTCTGTCGAGTGCTTGCACCGGCAGTTGTCTTTATACATATTGTCTTTGCTTTGGTCAAGTCTGTAAATAACATGACCGAGTGCGCGTAGTTGTGGCACTCGCAGTGCACTTACTGTAAGAGTCCCCGAGAGTAATTTGTACTCAGGTCGGGTAGTATTGGCCTCGTAGGCGTAGGTGGTAACATGCATCTCAATAGGGCGGGCCTGCTTGAGTTAGATGCCAGTGGGGTCACTCTTAGTGAACCCACTGGGTGTATTCCCCGAGGCCGCTGTCGACTGCTTGCGTCGGCAGGGGTCTGAAGAACTTAAACTTTTGTTGTTGGATTTTCTGATTGTCCCTTGGTGTTTGCTGGCAGAAAACTTGTGAAATGGGAACAGCCTATGAGACTCTCAGGGTGGAGAAGAATCAGTTAGCTGGTGGGCTTGATGCGGCGCTGCTTGCAATGGCTGGCATGAAGGATGCTCTGGCGGGACGAGAGAATTCATTGGAGCAGGCGCGTGAAGCGAACAAGGTGTAGACTGAGGAAGTGGAAAAGATGTGGAAACAGAGGACTGCGCTGATGGGTCAGATGGACGTGTTGAACAAACGGTGCAGAGCACAGGACAAATACGTCAGCGACTGGGCTCGGCAGATGATGACGCGTCTGGCTGGTAAGTCTTGCTCTTTCCGAGTGGTTGTGTTATGCGCATCACACTCGACACTTATTGTCTGCTTGTCCTGTTGTCGCAGATTTTTGCTTTGACGCTCAAGCTAAAGCGGCTGATGTAGAGCGGTCGATTCTCGAGAACGTTCCACTCGGCGAGGACGCCAATCGGGATCTGCTCCGTGCGCACATCCGCGTGGGCAAAGTTGGTCCTTTCATCGGTCGATTGAGAGAAGTCATCGGCCGAATCGACAAGGAGCTTTCGCCAGAAGATGAGTCGCGGCAGGAGATGGAGAACCTGATGACCCGACTGGAGGAGATTCCGAACCGAGTGCAGTCGTGGAAGAAATCTGCAGCTCGTTGTGGTGCAGATGTTGCTCTATCTCTAGTCCGAGTCCATTGCAAGGAGGTGCGGGAGGAGAAGTTGAAGACGTTGAAGGTGGCCAACACGAAGAAACTTCGATTTGAAGACTTCATGGAAACCTTCCTTGAAAGTGCTACCCGCATCGCCGACGGTATTGATCTGGACACGTTCGTAGAGCCCTCCAGTCCTGGTGTTAATCCAGATGAAGCGTAAAAACACTTTTATCCTCGGTATGCCGAGTGTTGATCTGTAAGAAACTTTGGCCACTGCTGTTGACCGTCACATTCGTGGTTCGGTGTGGGTAATCTTGATCCACACCGAACTACTATCTTTGGTTGAACTTTGAATCGAATCTTTTGCTCTTCTGTTGCAATGTTGACTCGAGTTTTTGTTTGGCGATTCTTGGTGAAGCCAAAGGCAAACATTCGAAACATGTCAGATGTTTTGACATTTGCATGAACCTCATTGAGGGTCCGTGGAATTCCCTAAGTCCCCGAGTGTGACGTTAAGTGCACACCCGGAGAAGGTTAATACTTAGGCGATTCTGGATCGCAGCTAAGTCCCCGAGTGTGACGTTAAGTGCACACTCGGAGAAAGTTAATACTTAGGCGATTCTGGATCGCAGCTAAGCCCCCGAGTGTGACGTTAAGTGCGCACTCGGAGAAAGTTAATACTTAGGTGATTCTGGATCGCAGCAAAGCCCCCGAGTGTGACGTTAAGTGCACACTCGGAGAAAGTTAATACTTAGGCGATTCTGGATTGCAGCTAAGCCCCCGAGTGTGACGTGAAGTGCACACTCAGAGAAAGTTAATACTTAGGCGGTTCTGGATCGCAGCTAAGCTCCCGAGGGTGAGGTGAAGTGCACACTCGGAGATAGTTAATACTTAGGCCATTCTGGATCGCAACTAAGCCCCCGAGTGTGACGTTAAGTGCACACTCGGAGAAAGTTAATACTTAGGCAATTCTGGATCGCAGCTAAGCCCCCGAGTGTGACGTCAAGTGCACACTCGGAAAAAGTTAATACTTAGGCAATTCTGGATCGCAGCTAAGCCCCCGGGTGTGACGTGAAGTGCACACTCGGAGAAAGTTAATACTTAGGCGATTCTGGATCGCAGCTAAGCCCCCGAGTGTGACTTGAAGTACACACACGGAGAAAGTTAATACTTAGGCGATTCTGGATCTCAGCTAAGCCCCCGAGTGTGACGTGAAGTGCACACTCGGAGAAAGTTAATACTTATGCGATTCTGGATCGCAGCTAAGCCCCCGAGTGTGACGTGAAGTGCACACTCGGAGAAAGTTAATACTTAGGCGATTCTGGATCGCAGCTAAGCCCCCGAGTGTGACGTGAAGTGCACACTCGGAGAAAGTTAATACTTAGGTGACTCTGGATCGCATCTAAGTTTTTTTTTGAGAGCGGAGACTACGACCGCGGAAGAACTTTGAACCTGCAAAAAACTCAATCTGCTTTATATTATTTCACCAATACTTGTTCTTTACATTGCTTCAGTCGACGGTCACGTGTAGAAGCGCTTCAGGAGATCTCCGTTCCATGCATGCAGCTCGTCTGTCTCCCTCTCGATGTTGTAGAGTTTGTATGCTCCGCTGTTCAGCACCTTGGAGATGATGAAGGGTCCTTCACAGGCCGGAGCCAACTTGTGAGGTCTTTGCTGATCCACTCGGAGCACCAGGTCGCCTGCTTGGAACGTGCGACTTCTGACGTGGCGTGCATGAAAACGCCGCAGATTTTGTTGACAAATGGTCGAGCGAGTTAGTGCCATCTCGCGCTCCTCCTCCAGGAGATCCACTCCGTCTTGCCTTGCTTGTTCTGCTTCGGCTTCGGAGAAGAGTTTGAGTCGTGGCGCATTGTGAAGCAAGTCACTCGGAAGGACCGCTTCTGCTCCATAAACGAGGAAGAACGGTGATCGCCTTGTAGATCTGTTCGGGGTTCTGCGAAGTCCCCAAAGCACTGAAGGTAGCTCGGTAACCCAAGCGCCAGCGGCATGTCCTATCTCTCGCAGGAGTCGGGGCTTCAAACCTTGCAAAATAAGTCCGTTTGCCCGCTCTGCTTTTCCATTGGAGTGAGGATGCGCTACGCAAGCAAAATCCACTCAGATGCCTTGGCTTGTACAGAAACCTTTGAATCTGTCCGAGTCAAAGTTTGTCCCGTTGTCCGTGATTATGCTGTGAGGTACACCGAATCTGAAGATGATGTCCCTGACAAACTTGACGGCTGTTGAGGCGTCGAGCTTCTTGATGGGCTTCGCTACGATCCATTTCGTGAACTTATTGACTGCCACCAACAGATGTGTGTATCCACCTTGGCCTGTCTTGAATGGGCTGACTGTATCTAATCCCCACACTGCAAACGTCCACATAGGAGGGATCGTCTTCAACGCAGACGTCGGCTTGTGGGACTTGTTGGAGTAGAACTGGCAGCCCTCACATCGGTCAACCATATCTTTAGCCATCTCGTTAGCCTGCAGCCAGAAGAAAACAGCCCTGAATGCCTTGGCGACGATTGATCTCGAAGAAGCATGATGACCGCAGGTCCCCGAGTGAATATCCTCCAGAATCAGCTGCCCCTCCTCTGGGGAGACGCATCGTTGAAGAACACCTGAGATACTTTATTTATACAATTGGCCATCAACGACAGTGAATGACTTCGACCTTTGGACTATCTGCCTGGCCTGGACTTCGTCTTCTGGTAGTTCTTGCCTGAGAATATATGCAACGATCGGCACAGTCCAATCGGGGATGATGGCAAGAATCTCCATGACCAGATCAACCATAGCAGGAACATCGACTTCAGTCAGATCCGTAGACCTCTTTGGTTGTACCGGCTCCTCTGTGAAAGGATCTTCTTTGACTGAGGGGGGTGGAGGTGCTCGAGGCAGACGTGACTCGGGACTGGTCTCCGAGTGGATCCGAGTTTTGCAAACTCATCAGCTGCTTGGTTCTTCACTCTTGGAACATGGTGAAGTTCTAGACCTTCAAACTTCTTCTCAAGCTTCCTCACTGCATTGCAGTATGTAGTCATGGTGGGGTTTCTGACGTCCCACTCTTTCATCACTTGATTGACCACCAAATCCGAATCGCCGTAGACCATTAGGCGACGGACACCGAGTGAGATGGCCATACGCAACCCGTAGAGGAGGGCTTCATACTCTGCCTCGTTATTGGAGGAATCAAAGTGTATCTGTAGCACGTACTTGAGCTTGTCGCCCTTTGGTGATATAATCACAACGCCAGCGCCGGAGCCATTCAACATCTTGGACCCATCAAAGAACATTGTCCAATGGGCCGAGCAGATGTGGGTCGGTTGCTGTTCTTCTACCCATTCTACTATGAAGTCAGCCAGACCTTGAGACTTAATAGCTTTCTTGGCCTCGAACTTGATATCGCAGTACAGCATCTCCATCGCCCACTTCGCCACTCGGCCTGACGCATCTCGATTGTGGAGAATTTCTGACAATGGAGCATCAGAAACGACAGACACCGAGTGGCCTTGGAAATAATGGGACACCTTCTTCGCAGTCATGTAAATCCCGTAGATAAGTTTTTGATAGTGGGGATACCTCTGCTTGGAAGGAGTCAGGACTTCGGAGATGTAGTACACTGGCCGCTGAACTTTGTATGCTTTGCCTTCTTCTTCTCGTTCGACTGTAAGAACAGTACTGACGACTTGATTTGTAGTCGCGATATAGAGAAGAAGGGGCTCTTTACTGAGCGGAGCAGTAAGAACCGGCTGGGTGGAAAGTAGGACTTTGAGGTCGTCGAATGCGACTTGGGCTTCATCTGTCCACTCGAAAGTATCTGATTTCTTCATGAGTCGGTACAGAGGAAGTGCTTTTTCGCCGAGTCGACTAATGAACCTGCTCAAAGTCGCTAGGCAACTTGTGAGCCGTTGAACATCGTGTATTCTGACCAGCCTCTCCATTTGGACGATGGTCCCGATCTTTTTCGGGGTTGACATCGATCCCTCGTTCGGAAACAAAGAAACCGAGTAACTTTCCGCTGGGAACGCCGAATGAACATTTGGCGGGGTTAAGCTTGATATCGTACCTACGAAGGTTGGCGAATCTTTCTGCCAAGTCAGTCAGCAGGTCGGAACCTTTGCGTGACTTGACTACGATATCATCCATATACGCCTCCACATTCCGACCGATCTGATCGAGGAGACATTTTTGGATCATGCGCATAAAGGTAGCTCCTGCATTCTTCACACCGAACGGCATAGTGATGTAGCAGAAGCACCCGAATGGGGTGATGAAGGCTGTTTTTAACTCATCGGGACCATACAGACGGATATGATGATAGCCCGAGTAGGCATCAAGAAATGAAAGACGCTCGCAACCCGCAGTCGAATCGACAATTTGATCTATGCGGGGGAGCGGAAAATGGTCTTTCGGGCAGACCTTATTGAGATGCTTGAAGTCGATGCACATTCGGAGCGACTTGTCCTTCTTGGGCACCATGACAACATTGGCGAGCCACTCGGAGTGGTGAACCTCGCGAATGAAGTTGGCTGCCAGCAGCTTGGCCACCTCTTCCCCGATCCCCTTCCTCTTGTGCGTGGCGGACCGGCGCAGGCGCTCTCGGACAGGCCGAGCCGTGGAATCTACGTGCAGTCGGTGCTCAGCCAACTCCCTGGGTACACCTGGCATGTCGGAGGGTTTCCATGCGAAGATGTCCCAGTTCTCACGGAGGAATTGGGTGAGCTCGGCTTCCTATTTAGGATCGAGGGTGGCGGAGATGTTCGTTGGGGCAGCAGTGGCGTCCGTCGGGTGGATGCTGACCTTCTTCGTCTCTCCCGCCGACTGAAATGCAGACTCTGAAGCTGGCTTCTTCGAGCGCATCAGGTCGGTGGGGTCGACTGTTTTCTTGTACTCGTCTAGCTCGAGGACGGCCATCTGCTGGTCGGCGATTCTTGATCCCTGCTGCAGACACTCTTCAGCCCGCTGCCGATTGCCTGTGATGGTGATCACACCCTTCGGGCCTGGCATCTTCAGCTTCAGGTATACGTAACATGGACGGGCCATGAAGTGCGCATACGCTGGGCGACCCAGAATTGCATGATAAGCGCTCTGGAAGTCAACCACTTCGAACGTCAGCTTTTCCTTGCGGAAGTTCTTGTCGGAGCCGAAAACGACGTCCAACGCGATCTGGCCGAGTGATTTGGCCTTCCGTCCAGGGACGACTCCGTGGAACTGCATGCTGCTCTCGCTGAGTTTGAACATCGGGATGCCCATCCCCTTGAGGGTGTCGGCGTACATGATGTTCAAGCCGCTGCCGCCATCCATGAGGACTTTGCGCAGTCGGACTCCTTCTACCACCGGGTCGACGACAGGGCCTGTCTTCCCGGGGTGGGTACATGTGCCGGATGATCCGACTGGTCGAAGGTGATCGCAGTCTGATACCATTTGAGGAACTTGGGGTTGGTAGGGGTGGCCATGTTCACCTCTCTGTTCACCAGCTTCAGTCGGCTCTTGCTCTCGACGTCAGCAAACATCATCGGGGTTGCATGGACTTGGGGGAACGGATCCTCCTTATCCTCCTCATCCTGTTCATGGTCCTTCTCACTCGGTTGCCCTTCGCTGAACCCCTGGATCAGGAGACGACACTGTCGAGTGGTATGCTTCACATATATGGGGTTGCCTTCTTCATCCATCTTCGTATGAACCGGACATGGCTGGTCCAGGATGGGGTTATTGAAATGCCTCTTCTTGGGGGTGAACTGAGCCTTCCCTTTGCCCTTGAACTTGGCATTGGTTACGGCTGCAGCTTCTGCTTGCGGAGCGGTTAGAGCTTTCTGCTTCTGCTTTCGAGTGTTGCCCCCATCGCCATCAGCGACTGTTTTGTGCTTGCCGCTTCGGATGCGGTCCTTTTCTTCACCATTTGCATAGCGTGTTGCTATCTCCATCATCTTGCTCATGGAGATGTCGCCTGTTCGGCCGAACTTCAGGTACAGATCCCTGTACCGCACGCCTGCCTTGAAGGCGCAGACTGGTTGATGCTCGGTGATGTTCTCCACCGTGTGATAGAGAGTTGTCCAGCGCTGGATGAAGTCACGCAGGGGCTCATTCTGCTTCTGGACGCAGTGCCGGAGCTCCACAAGGCCAGCAGGGCGCTTGCACGTCCCTTCGAAGGTCCTGATGAACACTCGGGCCAGATCTGCCCAACTGTAGATGCTTGAGGGGGCCAAATGGTCCAGCCACGCTCGCGCCGAGCCGTCGAGCATCAGAGGGAGGTGCTTCTTGGCGACATGGTCGTACCCTCCTTCGATCTGGACTGCCACTCGGTAGTCATCCAGCCACGTTTCTGGCTTGGACTCTCCTGTGAACTTACTAATTCCCGTCGCCAATCGGAAGTTGGGAGGGATGTCAGCCGAATGGATGGCTCGACTGAAACACTCGGGACCAGAAACGGTGGCCCTGCTTCCACTCGGACGGTCGATATCGTGACCATCACGGTGGGCCCGACCCCTGCCGACCCTCCGCTGGGCGATATGCCCTCTTGCGTCGGGCCTTGGGTCGTAAGTGTCATGGACTGAACGCCGATCATCATGATGTCGGGGCCCGTAGGGCCCACCCCGCGGAGGGGTGCGTGGACGGCGGCGATCTTCGTGATTTGGAACGGCTGCCTCCTCTATGCCGCTGATGGGAACCTGGGCTGGGAACCGACCGATGCGTATTCGCATGAACAGAACTATTATAGATCCTGTTGTGCGATTGGGAGACCGCCGAATTCTGTTGCTGCGCCGTGTGCAACAGGGCTCGGATATGCTCGATCCCTCTACCAGCCTCTGAATCAGTCGGCTGGAGGGAATCGGCTATCTTGGTAGCTGCAGCCGAGTTGAGGAGGGGTGTGCGGAACAGCTCCACGTTGCTCCGCCGAGTGTGCCGACTAGTAGAACGGCGAGGTGGACGACGCGCGCCGGACGCTTCGCCGATCTCGTGCTCGTTCCGGCGAGCCTGACGGGGATCTTCATGGGAATTGGCCATGTGTACTTCTACTGTAGGCCCGTGACCCGCGTACTCGGAAGGAAACTCAGTCGGAACCGAGCCCGAGCGCTGGGACAGCGGGGAACCACAACTGACCCTAGAACCGCCACTTGTGAAGATGCGTTCTCGCGAGCCTGGGCGTGTTGCACCCAATGCTGGAGCCGCGGACGGCGGGACCGCTTGACGCGGCGCGTGACGGCGGTGTAGGTCGACACCGGAGCCGACTGCTGGAGAAGAAGAATGCCGCGGGCGCCGGCACGGAAGTGCGTAGCCCCGCGACGGGGAAGCGCCTCAACATCGAGGGGCGCATCCCAAAGCCACGCCGAATCGTCGACGATGAAGGAGAGAGCGCCGAAGAAGATCTGGTGACCCATGCTCGAGTCTCCACCGGACGACATGACGAAAGGAAGTAGTCGCAAACTCGCCGGAAGTCGCTTAGATGCCTGCCCCATGGTGGGCGCCAACTGTCGTGGGTATAAGCCTGACAGTAGATGTGTAGGGTACGAAAAGGATGGGCAGAGTCCCAGCTACGACGAGGATGTATGAGTTCGGGCCCCACTGCGGTGGAGGTAATAACCCTATGTCTCAGTGCTCAGGGAGCTTTGTTGTTGAGTGGAATAGGGAATACAATGAGTTGCTAACCCCTCTACCAGTGGGGGAGGGCGGCTTATATAGAGTGCGCTGCCCTCCCTAACGGTTCCGGTACAGGGGTGGAGTAGTGGGGATTGAATGCGTATGTTACAGGTAACGTATGCTCTAAATGCTAATAAATGCACCCGGAAACGTACGTCCATTTCGCTCCAGAGAGGTTACGATGTACCGAGTGTTAGCCACTCGGTTAGCTTGGTATCCTCCGAATGCTAGTCCCCGACTGGATGGTTGAGGACCTGTTACCGACTGGATGATGGGGACTCCTTAATTCAGTCAGGACTGACTAAGGGCCTTCTCCTTTGTGAGGGGTAGTCCTTGGGTAGGACCTACATGACAGGCCTATGACCCTACCCTAGGACTATGACCCCATTAGCCACCTTCATCCCCGTTAAGTTCACGGAGTTTTCCCAGTCCGACGCCACTATGCCTTTCGGAAAGGAGCTGATACAGATCACCAAGGACTTGAGGATTTCTCTGCCGACTATCACAGGGAAGCCGACTTCGTCTTACCCGGAGGATTCATGCTACATGATTGAGGTGCACGTTCCCGGAAGGACATTCAAGCCGCGCACTGAGCCTGTGGACTTCAAGTTCATCGCACCCAACTAGATTCTCGGAAGGGACATGGCGGTCCATTGTGCACTCGGACGTATCAAGGAAATGTACAGAGGCTGCCCTATTTCACCGGACCTATTCACGGTATCCCGGAGAAGAGAAGATGGAGAAATCATCTCAAGAAAGACCAAGGATGCTCTCCTGTCCTATGCCCAGACCTTGGAGAAGCACATCGGGACTCTAGAGCATCGTGTGATCAAGGACGCCAGGGAGATCAAGCAACTGTCGCTCCACGAACTCGAACTCGAAGAAGCAGCCCGGGAAGCCCACTATGAGCACGAATTGGAGGTGAAGGACTTTCTGGAGAGGATCGAGAAGCTGAAGACTCGAGTTGCATACCTGGAGGAGGAACTGGACATGGGCGAGAACCTTCATCCCGAAGGTGACGTAGCCCCCTTGATCAACAATGATGAGGACTATGAAGAAAGCTCCACCGAAGGACCCACCACCATGCTTTTCCGAGGAGGACACTTAGACTAGACCACCAAATTTATTTTATCGTTAAACTCTTAGGCCGATGTTTAGGTTATCGAATTTTGTATCCCCGTGTGAACCTTTGTGATGGTATTGAATAAAATGTGTGGTGTGATACTTGTTTGTTGCATTTCATAAGGGTAGTGTAATTACTTTTAGACCATTGTTCTATGCTAATCTCACCCCTCTACAAACATCAGATGCCTCCGAGACGTGCCCCTGCTTCCAACTTTCCGCCGGAACTCACCCAGTTGATTCAGCAACAGAATACCCTGATGCAGCTGATCATCCAGAACCAGAACAATAACAACAACCATCATCCACCCCAGGCCGACAATCTCACCCGTTTCCTGAGGTTGAACCCTCCGACTTTCTCCAGCAGCATTGAGCCCATTGTGGCAGATGATTGGCTCCGCAAGATGGAGCGGGAACTTATCACTGCTGGTTGTACTGAAGCTGAGAAGGTGCGCTTTGCCGCGCATCAACTTGAAGGCCCTGCAGCTGCATGGTGGGAGAACTACACCACCACATACCCCATTGCTGGAGTCACTTGGGAGCAGTTCAAGCAAGCCTTCCGTACCACACATGTCTCAGTTGGTGCAATGAGTCTGAAGAAGCGTGAGTTTCGCAACTTACGCCAGGGAAATCGCTCTGTGGCTCAGTATGTCGATGAATTCAGCATGCTTGCCCGTTATGCACCTAGAGATGTGGCCGATGATGCGGCCAAGCAGGAAAAGTTCTTGGAGGGACTCAATGATGAGCTGAGCATTCAGCTGACCGTGGCCAACTTCAACAACTACCAGGAGCTGGTAGATAAGGCCCTCATCTTGGAGGGGAAACACCAGCAGATGGAGAACCGCAAGCGGAAGTATGGCAAAGGAAAGTTCAACTCCGGCACTCAGCAGAAGCCTCGCTACACCCCCTATTCAGGGAATACCGGGACTGGATCCGGTAAGTTTGGAGGACACGTCCAGCATAACAACCCAGTGCACAACCATGGAGAACACAACCATGGAGGAAATGGGAACCACCGCAACAACAGCAACTTCAAGAATGGCGGTACTGGCACTTAGCATCATTCAGCTCCAGCTCAGAAGGATCTGAATCACATCACCTGCTTCAAGTGTCAGAAGACGGGACACTATGCCACTGAATGTCCCCAGAACAAGCAGGGAAATGGAAACGACAACGACAACTCTGCAGCAAAGATGCCCAATCCTTTTCCTCGAGCTCAGGTGAATCACATTGATGTTGAAGAGGTCTATGATCACCCCGATACTGTGGTTGGTAAGTTTTGCTAAATTCACGTCCAGTATTGGTACTTTTTGATTCTGGTGCAACGCATTCATTCATATCAAGGGTAGTTGTGGAAAAGTATAGTTTGCCAACTAGAACCCTCAGCCATCCTATTAAGGTCAGTTCCCCAGGAGGCATGATGACAGCCGGGATAGGATGCCATGCTTTGAGTCTCAACATCGGGAACCATAATTTTCCCACCGACCTCATCGTATTAGAGTCCCAGGGATTGGATGTAATCCTAGGCATGGATTGGTTGGCCAAGTATGAAGGGAATATTGATTGTCCCCTTAAGTCTATTTTTCTCACCACCCCCGAGCAAAAGTGGATTAAGTACGTGTCTCAGCGCCCGACACGGAGTAAATGAGTAAACTCTCTCACGGGAGTAGTCCAGGAGGAAGTACCATTTGTACAGGAATACCTAGATGTATTTCTGGAGGAATTACCGGGCATGCCACCTGATAGAGAGATTGAGTTCCTGATTGAGCTATTACCCGGAACAACCCCGATATCCAAGAGACCCTATCGGATGCCCGCAAATGACTTGGTAGAAATCAAGAAGAAAATTAAGGAGTTGTTGGACAAAGGGTATATTCGCCCAAGTTCTTCACCTTGGGGAGCCCCAGTGCTCTTGGTTGAAAAGAAGGATAAGTGCTTGAGAATGGTTGTCGATTATCGTGCATTGAACGAGGTGACCATCAAGAACAAGTACCCCTTGCCGATGATCAATGATCTGTTTGACCAGTTAGTTGGAGCCCGAATATTCTCCAAGATCGATCTTCGATCCGGGTACCATCAGCTGAAGATTCGTGAACAGGATATACCCAAGACAACCTTCACCACTCGGTACGGCTTGTATGAGTACAGGGTCATGTCATTTGGACTGACTAATGCTCTGGCATATTTTATGAATCTGATGAACAAGGTATTTATGGAGTACTTGGACAAGTTTGTCGTGGTGTTCATCGATGATATACTGATATTCTCCAAGAACGAAGAGGAACACAAGGAACATCTGCGTCTAGTTCTGGAGAAACTTCGAGAGCATAAGCTGTATGCAAAGTTTAGCAAATGTGAGTTTTGGTTGAAGGAAGTCGGATTCCTCGGACATGTCATCTCACGAGAAGGAATAGAAGTGGACCCTGCCAAGGTCACAGCAGTCACCGAATGGGTAGCACCCACTTCAGTCAAGGAGATCCGCAGTTTCCTCAGACTTGCTGGATATTACCGGAGGTTCATTGAGAATTTCTCAAATATCGCCAAGCCCATGACAGAGTTGTTGAAGAAGGAGTCCAAGTATGTTTGGACTGAGGAATGTGAAACCAGTTTTCAAGAGTTGAAGAAACGTCTGGTTACAGCCCCAGTGCTGATATTGCCGAACATTCGGAAGGATTTCCAGGTTACTGTGACGCTTCTCGTCAAGGACTCGGAGGAGTGCTCATGCAAGAAGGTAAAGTTGCAGCCTATGCATCCAGACAACTCAGACCCCATGAGTTGGATTATGCCACGCATGACTTGGAACTAGCAGTCGTAGTGCACGCTCTCAAGACCTGGAGACATTTCCTGATCGGAAATAGTTGTGATGTTTACACTGATCACAAGAGCCTGAAATATATCTTCACACAGAAGGAGTTGAACCTCAGACAGAGGTGATGGCTAGAATTGATCAAGGACTATGACATGAGATTGCATTATCACCCATGCAAGGCAAAGGTTGTAGACGATGCATTGAGCCGCAAGAGTTATGTGAACACGCTCATAGCTGGAGGATTACCCCAGGAGTTAGCTGATGATCTCCGAGAGCTCAAATTGGAAATAGTTCCAAGATGATTTGTGCCCACATTGGAAATTCAGTCCACTTTGACAGAAAAGATCCGCGAAGCACAGAAATCAGACAAGGAGATAGCTGAGATTAAGCAGAAAATGAAAGACGGGAAGGCTAAAGGTTTTCGTGAGGATGAACACGGAACTTTATGGTTTGAGGATCGCATTTATGTGCCCAATGATCCCGAACTCAGGAAGTTGATACTTCAGGAGGCCCATGATTCCCCGTACTTGATACACCCCGGCAACACCAAGATGTATCTGGATCTGAAAGAAAGTTTCCGGTGGACAGGAATGAAGAAAGACATTGCCGAGTTTGTAGCAATATGCGATGTTTGTCAGCGGGTAAAAGCCGAGCATCAGAAGCCAACAGGTTTGCTTCAACCTCTGCCGATACCCGAGTGGAAATGGGAAAATCTTGGTATGGACTTCATCACAGGATTACCCAGGACCCGTTCTGGCTATGATTCTATTTGGGTTGTGGTCGATCCTTTGACCAAGGTAGCTCACTTCATTCCTGTGAAGACTACTTGCACGAGTGCCAAGCTGGCCAACATATATATGACCAGGATCGTATGTCTGCATGGAGTACCGAAGAGCATTGTGTCAGATAGAGGGACTCAGTTCACATCAAAATTTTGTAACCAACTGCATGAAACCTTGGGAACGAGATTGGAGTTCAGTACAGCTTTTCACCCACAGACAGATGGACTGACCGAGAGAGTCAATCAGATTCTGGAGGACATGTTGAGATCTTGCGCACTAGACTATGGGTCTAGTTGGGATGACAATTTGCCTTATGCCTAGTTCTCATACAACAACAGCTACCAGACCAGTCTGAAGATGGCCCCTTTCGAAGCTCTATACGGAAGGAGGTGCAGAACACCGTTGATGTGGGATGGAGTTGGAGACCGACAACTTTTTGGTCCCGACCTTATCCGAGATTCTGAAGAGAAGGTCAAGCTAATTCGTGACCGACTCAAGATAGCTCACTCCAGGCAGAAAAGTTATGCTGACAGCAAACGCAAGGAAGTAACATACGAAGTGGGAGACCGAGCATATCTTCGGGTGTCTCCACTTCGAGGAATCAAGAGATTTGGTGTGAAAGGAAAGTTAGCATCCCGATTCATTGGCCCCTACAAAATTCTTGAACGTAGAGGCGAAGTTGCATATAAACTGGAACTGCCGGAAGGATTGTCCGGAGTTCATGATGTCTTCCATGTTTCCCAGTTGAAGAAATGCCAAGCTGAGATGGCTGATGTTCCGTTGAGAGATACAGTGCCCCTAGAGGCCATACAGCTTGACAGTGATCTGACGTATGAGGAGAAACCCGTCAGGATTCTCGAGACTGCCAACAGGGTTATCCGCAGCAAGATCATCAAGTTCCGCAAGGTGTCGTGGAGCCACCACACCGAGGAAGAAGCCACCTGGGAACGAGAAGAGGATCTTCGTCGAGACCACCCGCACCTATTTTCTAGCCAACCCGAATCTCGAGGGCGATATTCATCTTAAGGTGGGTAGGTTTGTAACATTCCAAATTTCCTAACTTGGAATGTTTTACATTGTAGCTAAGCATCTATGCATATTGATTGAAATAAAGTTTGCATTTGAATTCTTTCGACTTTTGCTTTTGCATTTCAATTTTTTTTCTTCTTCACACGAGAAATGCCGGGAAATAATCTCTTGCACGCAAGAGAGAGCGGAGGAAAATGACCCTCCAAAATGTGAGGCATTTCTGAAATATTTTGAGCCAAGAAAGCCAAAGTTTTATTGTGAAAATAATTGCAAAAAGAAAATATAGCATAAGGGATTTTTTCTGAAAAAACATTTTTTAAAGTTTTTATTTTTGCCTTGGAAAAATGTTAATCGAGTAGAGGATATTTTTATCATCATTTTGGTATATAATACCCTATATTAAATATTTTATTTAGTTTCCTTTTAATTCCTTATAGTTTCTGTTTTTAGGAAAACAAC